>NW_022681468.1:142668281-143979279 GCF_009764315.1 Trachypithecus francoisi | reverse complement strand
TATAAATTTCCCTTATAACACTGCTTTATTTGCATCCCAGAGATTCTGGTACATTGTTTCTTATTTCTTATTAGTTTCAAAGAACTTCTTGATTTCTGCCTTAATTTCATTATTTACCCAGGAGTAATTCAGAAACAGGTTGTTCAATTTTCATGTAGTTGTGTGGTTTTGAGTGAGTTTCTTAATCTTAAGTTCTAATTTGATTGCACTGTGTTCTGCTTTCTATGATTTCAATTCTTTTGCATTTGCTGAGGAGTGATTTACTTCCAATTATGTGATCAATTTTAGAGTAGATGCCATGTGGCACCAAGAAGAATGTATATTCTGTTGTTTTGGGGTGGAGAGTTCTGTAGCTATCTATCAGGTCCTCTTGATACAGAGCTGAGTTTTAAGTCCTGATTATCATTGTTAATATTCTTTTTTGATGATCTAATACAGACAGGGTGTTGTTACAATCTACCACTATTATTCTGTGAGAGGTGAAGTCTCTTTGTAGGTCTCTAAGAACTTGTTTATGAATCTAGGTGCTCCTGTATTGGGTGCATATATATTTAGCATAGTTAGCTTTTGTTGAATTGACCTCTCTACCATTATGTAATGCCTTTCTTTATATTTTTAAATATTTGTTGGTTTAAAGTCTATTTTGTCAGAAACTACGATTGCAACCTCTGTTCTTTTCTGTTTTCCATTTGCTTGGTAAAGTTTCCTTCATTCTTTGATTTTGAGTCTATATGTGTCTTTGCATGTGAGATGGGTCTCTTGAATGCAACACACGGATGGACCTCGACCCTTTATCCAGCTTTCCATTCTGTGTCTTTTAATTAGGGTGTTTATTCCATTTACATTTAAGGTTAATATTGTTGTTTGTGAATTTGATTCTGTCATCATCATGCTCGCTGGTTATTTTGCAGACTCTTTCAGGTAGTTGCTTTATAGTGTCAGTCATCTGTGTACTTCAGTGTGTTTTTGTAGTGGCTGGTAATGGTTTTTCCTTTCCATATTTAGTGCTTTCTTCAGGAGCTCTTGCAAGGCAGGCTTGGTTGTGATTAATTCCTTCAGCATTTGCTTGTCTGAAACAAACTCTATTTCTCCTTTGCTTATAACGCTTAGTTTAACTGGATATGAAATTCTAGATTGGAAATTATTTTCTTTAACAATGTTGAATATTGGCTCCCAATCTCTTCTGGTGTGTAGAGTTTCCGCTGAGAGGTCTGCTGTTAGTCTGATGGGCTTCCCTTTATAGGTGACTGGCCTTTCTCTCTGGATGCCCTTAACATTTTTTCCTTCATTTCGACCTTGGATAATCTGATGATCGTGTGTCTTGGGAATGATCTTCCCATTGAGTATCTTACTGGGGTTCTCTGGGTTTCCTGAATTTGAATATTAGCCTGTCTGGCTAGGTTGACAAAGTTCTTCTGGATGATATCCTGAAGTGTGTTTTCAAACTTGGGTCCATTTTCCCCATCTCCTTCAGGTACCTGTATCAGTCAGAGGTTTGGTCTTTTAACATAATCCCATAGTTCTCAGAGGTTTTGTTTTGTTCATTCCTTTTTATTTTTTCTCTAATCTTGTCTGCCTGCCTTATTTCAGCAAGATAGTCTTCAAGCTCTGATATTGTTTCTTCTGCTTGGTCTATTTGGCTATTGATACTTGTGTTTGCATTGTAAAGTTCTTGCATTTTGTTTTTCAGCTCCATTGGGTCATTTATCTTCCTCTCTAAACTGGTTATTATGGTTAATACCTCCTGTAATGGTTTTATCATGGTTCTTAGCTTCTTTGCAATGAGTTAAAACATAATCCTTTAGCTCAGTGAAGTTTATTATTACCCATCTTCTGAAGCCTACTTCTGTCACTGCATGCATCTCAGCATCAGCCCAGTTCTGTGCTATTGGTGATGTGTTACGATCATTTGTAGGAGACGAGACACTCTGGAATTTTGAGTTTTCAGCATTTTTGCATTGATTCTTTCTCATCTTCATGGGCTTATCTGCCTTTGATCTTTGAGGCTGCTGACCTTTGAGGCTGCTGACCTTTGAATGGGGTTTTTATGGGGTCTTTGTCATTTATATTGTTGTTGCTTTCTTTTTTTTTCTTTTAGCAGTCAGACCCCTCTTCTGTAGGGCTGCTGTGGTTTGCTCCAGACCCTATTCGTCTTGGTCCTTCCTGTCCCTGGAGGTATCACCAGTGGACTAGCAAAGACGGCAGCCTGTTTCTTCCTCTGGGAGCTCTATCTCACAATGCATCAATCCAGTGCCAGCTAGAATGCTCTAGTATGAGATGTCTGGAGACTCCTGTTGGGAGGTCTTACCCAGTCAAGAGGAGCAGGATCAAGAACCTGCTTAAATAAGCAGTCTGGCTGCCCCTTGGTGGAGCAGGTGTGCTGCCCTGGGGGGAATCTGGGTTCTCCTGATTCCCCAGAGCCAGCAGGCAGAAAAGACTAAGACCACTGATCCATGATACCACAGCCATCTTTTCTCCTAGGAGCTCCTCTCAGGGATATCAGAGTTCTTTCCATAAACTCCTGACTGGGGATGCTGAAATTCCCACAGAGAGGCTCCACTCAGTGAGGAAAAGTGGACTGGGGTTTGACTTAAAGAAGCAGTGTGGCCATGAACTGATCTAGCCACTGTCCTACACTGTGGGGAATTGCTCCTGGTCCAGACTTCCCAGTCTCACTGGCACCAGCAGCAGGGAAAAATGGCCAACTGGAGCCACAGTGATGGTGGCCACCCCTTCCCACTGGGAACTCAGTCTTCTCAGGCAGTGGGTCTTAGCTTATGGGGTTCCATGGTAGGCAGGCTGCTTGGCTTCTTGGCTTCAGCTCCCTTCCCATAAGACTGGATGGTTTTCCTGCCTCACGGGAATTCCCAGAGCTGGAGTATTGAAATATTCCTGTGTCTTAGTGCCTGCTCAAATGGTCATTCACCTGAGCAGCCGCTGTGAGTCTTCACAGCTCTGTGCTTGATACCCAAAGCCCTAGTGGAATGGGCTAATGAGAGGTCCTTCTGATCCATGGGTCACAAGAATCAGTGGGAAAAGCATGATTTTCAGGGAGGGGTAGCACAATCCCTCACCACCTCCCTTGGCTAGGGAGGGGAGCTTCCTTTGCCCTGTGCAGCTCCTGGGTGGGCCCTCACTCCACTCAGGTTTTTCTTGCTCTCTAGGTCACACCAACCACCTAGTCAGTCCCAGTGCGAGAACCTTGGTACCTCAGTTGAAGGTGCAGAGTTCACTTGTTATTTTTGTCCTTCTTGGTGGCAGCTGCAGAATGGAGGTGTTTCTATAGCTGAATACCTTGTCTGCTTCCCCTGTATATTCTTAGAAAAGTGTCTGTTCAAGTCCTTTGTCTGTTTTTCAGTTGGGTTGTTTTGTGCTTTTGTTGATGAGTGATAAGAGTTCTTTATATATTCTGTATACTAGGCTCATCAAATAGAAGATTTGCAAATACTTTCTTCCATTCCATAGGTTGTATTTTTACTTTCTAGATAATGTATTTTTGTGAACAAAAGTTTTTAATTTGGTGAAGTCTGCTATGTCTGTTTTTTGTCACTTTTGCTTTTGGTGTTACATGTAAGAATCTGTTGTCGAGTCCAAGGGCATGGAGATTTATCGTATGTTTTCTTTTGTGAGCTTTAGTTTTAGCTCTAAAATTTAGATCTTTGATTTATTTTGAATTTATTTTTATGTCTTTATATAATATATATGTTTATGTATAATATATATATTAATTTTATATAAGGGTATAACTTCATTCTTTTGCATGGATATCAATTTGTCCCAGCACTATTTGTTGAGGAAACAATTATTTCCCCATGAAATGATCTTAGCATCCTTGTCAAAAATAGATTGACCTTAGATATATAGATTTATTTCTTTAATATATGTTTTATTCCATTCATCTATATGCCTATCTTTATGTTGGTACAATACTGCTTTGATTACTATAGCTTTGTAGAAAGTTTCTTTAAAATTATTTTTAATTGACAAGTAAAAGTTGTATATATTTATGATGTGCAACATGATGGTATTTTTACTGAGGTGAAATATACATATATAATTAAGTTTATTACCATTATAGAGTTTATTACCATAATACAGTTTATTACCATTAAGCTGTATACATAATAATGATAAAGATGCTAAAAGTTATATATTTATTAATTTACCTTCCCTTTCCTGGCCCTGAGTTACCACCAATCTACTCTATATCTTCTTGAGGTCCACGTTTTAGGTCTCGCAAATGAGTGAGAACATGAAATATTTCGCTTTTTGTGTTGAACTCATTGTATTTAATATATTGGCCTCCAGTTCCATTCATTTTGCTGAAAATGACAAGATTTCATTCCTTTTGTGGCTGAATCATATTCCGTAGTGCATAAATCCCATATTTTATGTATCCATTCATCTGCTGATGGACACTTAGGTTGATCCCGTGTTTTGGCTATTGTGAAGAGTGTTACAGTAAACATGGAAATGCAGGAATTACTTTAATATATTGATTCCCTCTCTTTTAGGTGTATACCAAGCAGTGGAATTACTGGATGATATAGTATGTCTATTTTTAGGTTTTTTTTGGGGGGGAGGGGAAGCTTCATATTGTTCTCCATAGTGGCTGCACTAATTTACATTTCCACCAATTGTGTCCAAGTGTTCCTCTTTCTCCACATGCTCACTAGCATCTGTTTTTAACCTGTCTTTTTGATATACACCATTTTGACTGGGGTCAGGTGATATCTTACTGTGGTTTTGATTTGCATTTCTCTCATAATTAGTGATGCCGAACTTTTTCTGTATAGCTGTTGGCCACTTATATGTCTTCTTTTGAGAAATGTATGTTCAGATTTTTAGCCCATTTTAAAATCAGATGATGATGATTATTATTTTGCTATTGAATTGTTTGAGCTCCCTATATATTCTTGTTATTAATCTCTTGTCAGATACAGAGTTTGAAACTATTTTCTCCCATTCTGTGTGTTGTCTCTTTACTTTGTTCACTGTTTACTTTGCTGTGCAAAAATGTACTACAAAACTATAGTAACCAAAAGTACACCACTGGTATAAAAACAAACTAATAGATTAGTGGAAGATAATAGAGAACCCTGATATAAATTCATGCATTTACAACCAACTTATCTTGGCAAAGCTGTCGAGAACATACAGTGGGGGAAAGGACAGTCTTTTCAGTAAATGGTTCTGAGAAAATGGGCTAACTGCATGCAGAAGAGTAAAAGTAGACCCCTATCTCTCATCTACACAAAAATGTAATCAAAATGGCATAAAGACTTAAATCTAAGACCTAAAATGATGAAACTACTGAAGGAAACGTTGGGAAAATGTTCCACGACATTGGCCTGGGCAAAGTTTTTTTGTGTGTAAAACCTCAAATACAGGCAATCAAAACAAAAATAGACAATTGAGATTACATTATCATTTGGTATATGCACGCATTGTGGAATAGCTAAACCAAACTAACACATGTGTTAATCACATATCAATTTTTTTGTAGTGAGAAAACTTAAAATCTACCCCTTAGCAATTTTCAAGCATATAATAGATTAACTATACCTACTATAATGTACGGTAGATCTCTTGAACTTATTTCTCCTGTTCAGTTGAAAGTTTGCATCCTTTGACTAACTTTTCCCCAATACCCCTTCCCCTGGCCTCTAGTAACCATCATTTTACTCTCTGTTTATTACATCGATTGATTTACACACATTCAGTCACTTTTGCAATCCTGGGATTAATCTCACTTGTTCTGTATAATCCTTTTTAATATGCTGCTGTATTTGTTTTGCTAGTATTTTGTTGAGAATTTTGCATTGATATTCATAAGAGATATTGGGCTATAGTTTTCTTTCCTTGAGATGACTTTATATGACTTTAGTATCAGGTTATGCTACCCTTATAGAAAGAGAATTATTCTCTCCTCTTCTAATTTTTGGAAGAGCGTGAGAAGCACTGGCATTATTTCTTCTTTAAATGTTTAGCATAATTTACAAGTGACATCTGTCCCGTGCTTTTCTTTGTGATTATGGATTCAATTTGCTTACTCGTTCTAGGCCTGTTTATATTTTTAAATAATATTTTTTATTTCTGTAAAGCTATTGTAATATCTCAAATTTCATTTGTAATTTTAGTAATTTGAGTCTTAGCTCTATTTTCTTGGTCAATCTCGCTAAAAGTCTATCAATTTTGTTAATTTTTTCAAAGAACAAACTTTTTGTTCTGTTGATTTTTGTTATTGTTTTTTGATTTTCTGTTTTGTTTATTTCCATTCCAATCTGCATTATTTCCTTCCTTCTGTCAGCTTTACATTTGTTTTGTTTTTTCATTTTCTAGTTCCTTCAGGTATGAAGTTAGGTAATTGATTCAAAATTTCCTTCATTTTTAAAACATAAGTGTTTACCACTGTAAATTTCCCTCTGAACACCACTTTTGTTGCATTCTTTAGGTTTTGGTATGTTGTGCATGTTTTTTAGAAAAATTCATCTCAAAATATATTCTAATTTCACATATAATATTGCCTTTGACCCACTGGTTATTTAGGAGTGCTGACTTCATTTCCACCTAATTTCAGTTTTTGTGGATTTTCCAGTTTTCTGTGTTATTGATTTCTAGTTTCATTCCATTGGGGTTAGAGAAGATGCTTTTTTCTGATTTAAATATTTTAAATGTATTGAGAATTGTTTGTGACCTAGCATAAGGTCTTTCAAAGTTCTTTAATCAGATGAAGGCTGGTATCCTTAGATAGGGGTGGGGTTGTTTTCCTGGAAAACAAGTTTCAGAGGGATTTTGGAGAACCATAGTTCCAACCTCCTCTGTTTAATCAAATATTTGCATGCTAAGTTTCAAGATATCAACTTATTTTAATACCCTAATATTGGCATAGATTTAACAAAGTTATACAACTCTACATGCTGTACAATTAGGTATTAGACATGATGTTCAACCACGTTTTGCCGGTGGCAACATATAATAAGATTCCTTTATGGTTTATAAAAAATTTTTCTGAGATTCTCCACCAGTAACTTTAGTTACGAAAATCAAGCCTCTAGCCTGTTATCCTTTAATAAGTTTTAAAAATATATTCAGAGGCAGCCAGTCTATAATCTTCATACTAACCATTGTTCCATTGTAATCAAATGGCCATGAGGATTTCCTAACTCCTTTTTCTACAATGACATTCCATTATATACACTTCTCAGTACTGCTTTGAAGAACTATTATGCCACTTAATGCTTCGAATTACCAGTGTCCCACCGTTCCTGGAAGAAGGTTATCCATGCCTCAATATACCAACCAACAAAATTCCGAAGTCCCAGCTGAAGGCCTATTTGCTGAGGCTGTTTCTAATATCAAACTCTAGATCACTAAGGATTTAGATTAGGAATAGAAGGCAGATTCTGAAAAGAATTTATGGAAAGGGCCAGCACACAACATAGCCAACTAAATCCAAATGAGATGTTAAGATACCCACAGGGAAGCAAGGTCAGAAAAAAAGTTATTATCCTCAGAACTGCAGGGACCAGAGGCAACTAATATTCCAAAATGTTGATGAGAGCCGGAAGCATAAAGAAGGGGCTTTTTGCCCTACAGAAGCTTTGTTAAAACCTGATCCTGGCCAGGTGCAGTGACTCACGCGTGTAATCCCAGCACTTTGGAAGGCTGAGGCGGGCGGATCACGAGGTCAGGAGATCCAGACCATCCTGGCTAACACGGTGAAACCCTGTCTGTACTAAAACTACAAAAAAAAAAAAAAAAAAAAGCCAGGCATGGTGGCGAGCGTCTGTAGTCCCAGCTACTCGGGAGGCTGAGGCAGGAGAATGGCGTGAACCTGGGAGGCGGCGCTTGCCTTGAGCCAAGATGGTGCCGCTACACTCAAGCCTGGGCGACAGAGCAAGACTCCATCTCAAAAACAAAACAAAATGAAACAAAACACCTGACCCTAGTTAATGGGTTAGAGATGAAGAAGAAAGGCAAAGCTAGTTTTGAGGACAAATCCAGGAGCTACATACATGGACTTGACATTTGTTGCTTCCTCTCCTGATATGGAGAGGGTTCAGAATAAATAGGGGTTCAGGGTTCTCAGGTTTGTCTGCTCAAAGCCCCATACTACTTATAATGGTTCTATCTTTTCCATCTTTTGACTTTGCCTTTAACAAGTAGAACTGTCTGTGTGCATTCAGTCACTTTTGCAGCCACACTGTACTTACTAGTGAATTCTGGACCTACTTTTGGCCCCTTGCCCTACAGCAGCCAGAGGTGAAGAACTATGTAGACCATGTGGCACAGCACATGCTGGGTTCGTAGCTGGTGGCCAAGAGCTTTTCTCTTTTTTAAAAGACGTATAAGTCAGTGAAACCCAGTGAACTCTGCAATCTTTATTACAGTTACTTCTATGTCATTCAAGTGGTAGGTTTGTAGTTACTTCTAATTCTGCCTCCTGATCATTCTTATCCACTACCCATGAGACTCCAAGTACTGGAATGCTATAAAGTGCTAAGGAGTATTATAAACATATATTCCCAGGCAAGGGAGCCCTTATTCTATGACGTTCAAATGATCCAGTGTCTGAATATAATCCTCAAGGTCTACCTTCTAGCACTACTTCTGCTGCTAGTTTCTTTAGTATGGGCAACTCAAGAGTATGTTCTGAGACAGGGATATGAGCACAATTATTTTATTTGAGAGGTGGTACAAGTATAGAAGATTGAGGTAGCAGAAACTGTTGCGGAAAAGCCAGTGAAATAATGTAATTTTAAGGTGACAAATATGAGTAATGAAGGGCTCAATCCCAGGAGGATCTTCTGAATCATCCAGGTTACCTTCCAATATACATACTTGGACTATTGGAGGCTGGAATATTTATCCATGACTTCTATCTCTAATGAGTCAAAAGTTTTCATCAAAGTTGTTAACTGTGCATGTTTCTGCTGTACTTACCTAAGTACCCAGCAAGACTATTTGGCATTAGAAGGTCCAGGAGATATGCACAGTGGACACTTGAGGTAACATGCTCTAAATGAGCAAGATATGAGTGTGCACATCCATGAACTGTCCATGAAGATTGAAATCAAGTGGGCAGATGGAACATGACAAGGAGTGTCAGGCTTATCTGCACAGATGGATAACTGAGCAGACAAGGCAACCATAAGTGTAGAAATGATGAAGCAGGACTTCATGTCTGTTAAGGGCCTAGAAATACCATGTAACTTTCCATACAGGGAATTTTTTTTTTTGAGGCTTCTTAAGAACAACATTGCCCCTAAATATGTGGATTAATCTTTTAATGCTGATACAGTCTATGCTTGGAGATAAGGCTCATCATATATAATACAGGGCTTCCATACAATAAAGATGAATAAATGAAATGAATTAAAACATATTTTAATTTGTTAAATTTAAACATGTAATTAAAATACTAGGTATTTGGCTCATAGGGTAGTTGCAGTATTTATAAAAATTGGCCAGGCAGAGTGGCTTATGTCTGTAATCCCAGCACTTTGGGAGGCTGAGGTGGACAGATCACTTGAGGCCAGGAGTTCAAGACAGTCTGGCCAACATGGTGAAACCCTGTCTCTACTGAAAATACAAAAGTTAGCTGGGGCCGGGCGCGGTGGCTCAAGCCTGTAATCCCAGCACTTTGGGAGGCCGAGATGGGTGGATCACGAGGTCAGGAGATCGAGACCATCCTGGTCTACACGGCGAAACCCCGTCTCTACTAAAAAATACAAAAAACTAGCCGGGCGAGATGGCGGGCGCCTGTAGTCCCAGCTACTCGGGAGGCTGAGGCAGGAGAATGGCGGGAACCCGGGAGACGGAGCATGCAGTGAGCCGAGATCGTGCCACTGCACTCCAGCCTGGGCTACAGAGCGAGACTCCGTCTCAAAAAAAAAAAAAAAAAAAATAAGTTAGCTGGGCGTGGTGGCCCACACCCCTAATTCCAGCTACTTGGGTGACTGAGGCAGGAGGATCACTTGAAATCAGGAGGTGGAGGTTGCAGTGAGCTGAGATGGCACCACTGCACTCCAGCCTGGGTGACAGAACAAGACTCCGTCTCAATAAATAAATAAATAAATTCACAATGGTCCACTCGTACTGAAAATCAGAAATAATAGTTGTTTAAGTTTTCTAATGACCTTTGTCCTTGAATCTATCAAAATTTCTGACTACATAATTTGACCTAGCAGTAACAGCTCAAATATGTATTGGAGACCCTCATAAATAGTGGTGAGGACTAAAAGGCCCCAGGATGATGGGTTGGAGTGGATTACTTTATAAATAAATTAACCTTTGATAGTCAAGAGGAAGATTTTTGTTTACTACCATAGTTGAGCCTAAGTCACCAAAACACCTCCTCTTCCACACACATGATCCTTTCTTGGCTGGGGTAGTATAAGCAGGAGGCAACTCACTGTTAATGTTTCCTATATTTAATTCTACAAATATTTAGAAAGGTGATCTTTGCCTCCTCAATTTTTCTACCTTAAAGTGATTAGAATTTTCAATGTCATAATGCAAATGTTCTGGTGGGAAAATCTTGAACTCAAGTATTCTTATCTTGGTTCTGCTACTATCCCTGATCTTGGGCCACTTGCTTTATTAGCTGGAACTGCCTTTTACTACATTCCATGTATCTTCACTCCACCAATATAGAAGGTGCTGACTTTTGAGAAGTCATAAAAGGGTGTAGACTATATGTCACTTCTGTGTTAGTAAAAGTCATGTAATCTAATGTAATTCAGACAGAATTTTTGTTTTTAAACCTGAGCTAGAGGTGAGAAGTTGCTTGAATCAAGCTGGGAAGAACTATTCTGCTGCTCATTCACATAGGCTGTAGAAAATTCTTGGCTTTCTCCCCTGGCGGAAGGGATACTTCAGCCCTAAATTTTCTCATCTGGGAAGTATGCACGTAGAAGTCCTTTCTGAGATTCTTGGCAGAATAAGGACCGTTCTTAAAGAATTTCAAGTGAGGCCAGAAAGTGCATTCACACATATTTTATATGAACCAACTGATAAGTAGGACCAAACCCAGGGCTGAAGCAGACTCATCCCTAAGGTTGGAAAAAAGCCTCAGTCTTCCCATCCCAATGGAGCCCCTTGTGCTTTGGTTTTTGTGTGGTCTCTTGTCTCCTTCAAGATTTGATTGGAGAAACAGAGTTGGTAAAAACAATATAGAAGGAACTTACCATAGGGATTAGAATTTGTACAGTGACAGCAGCTCTGGAGAATTCTATACCAGGCTGTTGCACCTGGAAGTGATGTTGCATCTGAATATGCTCTAAGTGGGCTAGTCTGGCAGTTAGAATTGAAAAGTAAATATACAGCTGAGGAATTGTAAAGATAAGCTAGTATATCACTGTTCCACAACTTCCAACCACTATGAAATGGGTAACCTATAGGAGAAACTGGTGTCTTTTCCTGCAGAGCTATAATATGCCTGGCCCATAACTTGAAAGCTGAGGGAAGAGATCTCATGGACCTGAAAAAGCTACAGGTCCCCAAGAGTCCCCAAATTAAGAAAGGCCAGCAGATCATGAAGATGAGCATGAGCTCTTACAGGGCCTCCAATACATTAAAATAGGTTGTTACTTCATTTCTACCTCCTGCAAAATTCTTTATGTGATCTGCTATTATCCAGAACTTAATGCACAGACCTCATGCTCTAATAGGTCATCCCAGTGTTCATAGGACTGTGATCCTATTTCTTTTTGTGCTGCTGAAGAACACTTGTCTCCTGTCAAAGATCTTTTTCCCCCTTGTCAGAGGCTCCCATGCAACTGCAGAAGATTGGAGTAGTCAGGATGAAGTCTGTAGATAAAGGGAGACCGGGTTGAGAAGGTATGACACACAGATTGAAGGAGGATGGAGGAAGTAGCTCAACATTGCTTTAGTGCTGAGCATGCCATCATGGAAATCATCCCTCAGGTTTGGAAGAGTTGTGAGATGAAAAGCTGAATCAGCTACTAGAATGTATCAAGGGACAAATGTGGCACAAATGCCTGGAGTCTGTCCTCTGACACAAAATGGGAACAATTCTTGGTGGCCCTGCCACAGCTGCATCCTTGCAGGATACCAATAGCAACCTTCAGAGTTGGCCTGGGAGGCTACCCCAAAGACAGGTATCCTCTCTATGGAGTGACAGGCCATGTCCTGGGTTGGGTTTGGAACTGGCAGCAGCCTGGAAGCTATCATTGTGAGAGGTGAAGCCAGCTGGACTTCTGGATCGGGTGGGGACTTGGAGAACTTTTCTGTCTTACAAGAGGATTGTAATATGCACCACTGAGCTCTCTGTAGCTAGGATTGTAAAACACACCAATCAGCGCTCTGTGGCTAGCTAGAGGTTTGTAAAATGTGCCAATCAGCACTCTGTAAAAATGCACCAATCAACTCTCTGACTAGCTAGAGGTTTGTAAAATGGACCAATCAATGCTCTGTAAAATAGACCAATCAGCACACTGTAAAATGGACTAATCAGCAGGACATGGGTAGGGACAAATAAGGGAATAAAAACTGGCCACCCCAGCCAGCTGCTGCAACCGCTGGGGTCCCCTTCCATGCTGTGGTGATATTGTTCTTTTGCTCTTTTCTCACTTTTTTTTTTTTTTTTTTTTTTTTGAGACAGAGTCTTGCTCTGTCCCCCAGGCTGGAGTGCAGTGGCTGGATCTCAGCTCACTGCAAGCTCTGCCTCCCGGGTTTACGCCATTCTCCTGCCTCAGCCTCCCAAGTAGCTGGGACTACTGGCCCTCGCCACCTCGCCTGGCTAGTTTTTTTTTGTTTTTTATTTTTTTTTTATTTTTAGTAGAGACGGGGTTTCACCGTGTTAGTCAGGATGGTCTCGATCTCCTGACCTCGTGATCCGCCCGTCTCGGCCTCCCAAAGTGCTGGGATTACAGGCTTGAGCCACCGCGCCCGGCCTCTTTTGCTCCTGTCTTTAGGTCCGCCTCACCTTTCAGAGCTGTAATACTCACCAGGAAAGTCTGCGGCTTCATTCTTGAAGTCAGCAAGGCCACGAACTCAGGAAGGAACCAACTCCGGACACAATTGCACTTCTGCTTCTTGGACAGCGACTAGGTGGGCTCAGTCTGGCTACCCTGCTGGCCCATGAGGGCATCAGCCCTGGCCTGCATCTGGGCTCCAGGCGGCCTGCAACCACATTCTGGGCTCCTCTCTGGCCTCTTGACACTCCTGCTACTCTTGCTCCTGTCACTGCTACCACTAGTGCTGCCCTAATGCTTGTGTTTCTCCTGTTCAGGGGTGCACCATGGCTGCACCTTTCTCCTTGCCATTGCTGCCTCAGCCTTACCACAAAGCTTGTTTGAACATCTCAAAGAGGCCCATCTGCCCTGAACCATGCCAGAGATGCAGAATGGGAATGCTCCCAGATTCTCCCACAGACAAAGGTGCTGACGGGGACCTGGAGGGGCTGCTCCAAAGGCTCTTGGGAAGGCCAAGATAAGATCTGGCTGCAAGTTTACGGCTGTCTTGGAGTCTTTCCTCCTGTGGTTTAAGTAACCATACTCTGCTCCAGACCTGTGAGCACCTATCTTGGGTAACTCAGGGTGGGAGAGTTTCTTCCTTGCATCTGCAAAGTAGATAAGATTTTTTCCTCCTATAATTTAATCTAGTTTAATTTAATTTATGAAGTTCATATAGTTATTCATTAGTTGCATTAAAGTTAAATTGTGTTACATTTAGTTCATTCAAATTAAATTTATTTTCTTTGGTTTGAATTCATTTCACTTAGTTAATTTTGGTTTATTTCACTTAAGTTTTTTCTTAGGTTAGCATATAGGTTCAACATATGATTTATTATTTTTTAACTTCATTTCTTTTTATTTTTATGTCCTGTAATACCGTTTAAGTCACTGCAAGTTTTTCTGTAGTTTACAAAGATTTTTCCTACACTAAAGTTATTTATACTAAATTCTTAATAATTACTAACATTTTTTGTATTTTTGTATTTTAGAAAATATTTGAGGAAAAATTTACTTTTTATTACTGTTAATCAGAATGTAAAATAAAAAGTAAATAAGTTTCCTTACTTTCCCTTGTCATTCTTGAGAAGAGTCATCTTAAGCAGAAGATATAGAATAATTCAGGTTGCGTTATTTTTGGATAGGAAACTTCAGGACTGATTTCTGTGCTATGCCTCTGGAAGACATTCAAGAACTTTGTACAGTGTACTTACATAACGGTATTCTGTTCTATTTGATGAAAGCATCTTCCCACATCTTTTTTAGGTAGAGCTGCCTGGAAAAAATAATGATATAAGGCTATGTATGTTTTACTAATTCAGCAGTTGTAAATATTATATATTTAATATTGTTACTCTTCAAATGACACCACCTTGTAGATTGGTAGAGTGAAGACAGATGGGATGAAATAAAGGTGGCTAAAGGAGACTAACAAAGGGGTCCAAAATCAGGAGTAATAGCAGAATCAAGATAAACCCATTTTAGTTGAAGTTTGGTAAAGGTTCTTTAACCGAGAAGATTGGAAAATTTAAGTACTTTCAACTGAAAGAGTAGACAAAGTATTGAAAGATTACCTCTACACTTCTTTTGGGGTAGAATACAGGAGAACGACAAGAAGTGGGAGGAATTTTATGTTGTAGACTTAGAACTTAACCATAGTCATTGCCAAAAAGCTTCCTCTTGGCTAATCAGAGTCAGCCAAGTTATCTCTAAGGCATTCATTCCTTTTCCACTCCATCTAGAGACCATCATTCTGGGTTCTTTTAGTCGGTGCATCAATTATGAATGGCCTCAAATGTAGATTTGCAGTGTTTTTGCCACCTGTGATTATACAGTCAGAGAAACTGACATATTGAAAGACAAGTGTCTTTTGAAAGACAAAGAGTCGGAATTTTTATCTTTATTGAGGTATAACTGACAAATACATATATTCAAAGTGAATATGTTTTGATATACATATACATTATGAAATAAATCAAGCTAACATATCCATCGCCTTACATAATTACCTTATGGTGTGTGTATGTGGTGAGGGGAGAATACTATGATCTTTCTTAGCAAATACTCTTAGCAAATTCCAAGTATACTTTATTAGGTATAGTCACCCTATTGTATATTAGATCTCTAGAACTTACTGATTTTATAATTGCAAGTTTGTATCCTTTGACTAACATGTCCCCATCTTCCACACTCCTGGACCCTGACAACTACCCAACTACTCTGTTTCTATGAGTTTGACTCTTTTAGATTCCACGTATAGATGAGAGCATGAATTTGTCTTTCTGTGCCTGGTTTATTTCACTTGGCATGATTTCCCCTGGATTCATCCATGTTGTTGTAAATAGCAGGATTTTTTTTTTCTTTTTTAAGGCTGAATAGTATTTTATTTTTTATACATGCACATACATTACGTACATTGTGTATGTGTAATATATATATTTTTATGATATTTATCCATTCGTTTTTTGATAGACATTTGGGTTATATCTTGGCAATTGTGAGTAATGTGGCAATGAACATGGGAATGCAACTATCTCTTTCGATATCCTGATTTCAGTTCTTGTGGTATGTATGCAGAAGTGAGATTTCTAGATCATTTAGTAGTTCTATTTTTAATTTTAAAAGAAATTTCCATACTGTTTTCCATAGTGGGTGCACATTTTACCTTCCTACCAGCGGTGTACAAGGGTCCCAGTTACTCCTCAACCTTGCCAACACTTGTTATCTTTTGTTTCTGTTTTGAATAATAGCTATCGTAAGAGGTGTGTGAGGTGATGTCTCACTGAGTTTTTTATTTACATTTCTCTGATGGTTAGTAATGTTGAACACCTTTTCATGTACATGTTGGCCATTTGTGGGACTCTTCGGGTAGGCAACTTCAAACTTGACTACTGTTTCTGCTTCGAACTGTCAGTAGACCATAATGAATTGATTTTTATAGAACTTGAAACACCCTATGAGCCAAATAAATAATATTTAAATTCAGTGTTTACATTTAATAAATTAAAAAGTTGTTAAGCTCATTCACTTGTTTATGTTAATAGACTGGAGCCTCTGTGTTATAAGTGATGGACCTTATTCTCACACTTGGACTACTTCAGCCTTAAAGGTTCATTCGTAAATTTAGGGGCAATGTTGTGCTTAAGAATCCTCAGAAAAATCTCCAATGCAGAATCTTGTGTCATATTTTTAGGCCGTTAACATATGTGGGACCCTCCACTATCACATTTACATTCATGATAGCTTTCTCCACTCCCTTACCCATTACTGCAGATAATCCTAGTGCCCCTTGTCATATCTCTTTTGTTCCTTGACCTCAGTTGTAGTACACATTTGTGGAAACTCACTTATTTCTTGTTAAGCGCAGATTACCCATTACTTCAAGTTATATGCCCTGCTTCTTTGCACTTTCTGCTCCTGGGCCTTCTGACACCAAGTAAACCTGATGTGCCCTCAAGCAAATATAGCACGGAAGTATGAAGTTAATAACATTGGGGTGAAATTTTGACCAATTAGAGATAGGAGTCAGTGGATCAATATTCTAGTCCCCAGTAGTCAAAATGTATTGGGATGTATCCTCTATCAGTCTCAGAAGATTCTGATCAAGCAAGATACCTCACTGACCAGATTAATCTTTTTAAAAACATACTCTTACATTGGCTTTTTCTCATCACTTTCTTTCTCCTTTCACAATTATCTTTGGCATCAACTCTCAAATAAAATAATTGTATTCAAAAACATCTCTTTCTAGACCTTTGGGGTTGCTCATATTAGATCAGTTCATATAGAAGTGTTATTAGAAAGCATACACACAGAAATGAGTACAGATATTAGATCATTTGATGATAAGACAGCAAAAGAAGCCCCAGTTGATTAGAGTAATAATAATTATTGTAACAGCATTCCAATACTTATGGTTGACCTTTGGGTGGATTACGATGATGTACAGATAGAAGAGGAAGTGACAGCAAGCCTATTACTTGAATGGCAGAGAGGTAGTAATAGTAAGGATTGTGAAGTTTGCTGTGTTTTGTAACCTACTTAGACATGATCACCAAAAATAAGAAAAACAGACTATTATCAGCCAGCTTTGAATACAAGGTGTGTTGAACCTTATTTCGTCATCTGCTGCTGCAACAAGATGGCCATGTGCCAAAAGAAGGCTGTGTTCCAAAGGCAGATTCATGGTTCACAAGTAATAATTTTGGAGCTGCAAAACAGAGTGAATATACAACAGATATCAGTTATTCTAGGATGTTTAGTTATTGGATAATTTAACAATGATTTTTTGAAACCAAAAAAATTACCATATTCCACTGTTGTAAGAGGAGGCTTGTACACGTTATTTGATTGATTCATGATCCAAGTCCAAATTGCAGTAGACCTGTACTTTTGGTTGTTTTCCCCTAATATTTATGTATTACAGGAGTGGTCGTATTTAGCCTTGACAGAATCTACACATTGGTTTGTTGACCTGGAGTTGAAGGCTGTTATACTAGGAAGGATCTAGAGGCCTAATTTATTTTACGAAGTTAGTGATGTCCTCATATTAAAGTGAGTTAAGGACAACTTAAAATGAGATCATTAGTGAATGTTAGGAATGTATAAAATATTAACATTATATATAGATAATCTTAATATATGATCTGATTGTGTATTACATATAAACTTGATATTATATAAATTGATCATGCATATGTGATAATATAATTTAATCATATATATTCCAAGTATTTCAATTCCAACTGGATCGTGTATATATATGATTGAAATAATCAGATTATATATAATTAAATTATAATCAGATTATATGCATAATCAAATTATATATAAAATCTTGAAAAACTCTTCTAGACATTGGCTTAGGCAAAGACTTCATGACCAAGAACCCAAAAGCAAATGCAACGAAAACAAAGATAAATAGATGGGACTTAAGCTAAAAAGCTTGGGCACAGCAAAATAAATGATCAGCAGAGTAAACAGGCAACCTACAGACTGGAAGAAAATCTTCACATCTGACAGAGGACCAATACCCAGAATCTACAAGGAACTAAAACTAATCAATAACAACAAAACAAACAATTCCATCAGAAAGTGGGTGAAAGACATGAATAAGCCATTTTCAAAAGAAGGAATACAAATGGCCAATAAACATATAAAAGATGCTCAACGTCTCTAATTATCAGGGAAATGCAAATAAAAACCGCAATGTGGTACTACTTCACTCCTGCAAGAATGACCATAATAAAAAAATTAAAAAATCATAGATGTTGGCATGGATATGGTGAAAAGGGAACACTTTTACACTGCTGATGGGAATGTAAACTAGTACAGCCACTTTGGAAAACAGTGTGGAGATTCCTTAAAGAACTAGAAGTAGATCCAGCATTTGATCTAGAAGTCCCACTCCTGGGTATCTATCCAGAGGAAAGGAAGTCATTATATGAAAAAGATAGTTGTGCACTCATGTTTATAGCAGCACAATTCACCATTGCAAAAATACAGAGCCAGCCCAAATGCCCATCAATCAAGGAGTGGATAAGACAATGTGACATATATATATACCATGTAATAGTACTCAGCCATAAAAAGAAACAAAATAATAGCATTTGCAGCAACCTGGATGGAATTGGAGACCACTATTCTAAGTGAAGTAACTCAGGCATGGAAAAGCAAACATCATATGTTCTCACTGATATGTGGGAGCTAAGCTATGAGAACGCAAAGACATAAGAATGATACAATGGACTTTGGGGACTCGGAGGAAAGGGTTATGGGGGATGAGGGATAAAAGACTACACATGGGTACAGTGTACACTGCTTCGGTGATGGGTGCACCAAAATCTCAGAAATCACCAAAGAACTTAAACCAAACACCACCTGTTTCCCAAAAACCTATTAAAATAAAAATAAGGATGACATATGAATATATCTCCTATTTTTCAAAGAAAAGCCTATGGAAAGATACCTTTTTACTTCCATATTATATGGTTCTTCTGAAGATGCATACCTACTTAATTAGAGTATACATATTCTAAGAATGTATCTTTGTGATAGCTAACACAAAAATCTGTCTTCTATCCATTGAAAAAGTTAAGGATAGAGGTCTTTGATGGAAAGACTCATTCTAACAGCCTTGATTCTGTAGAGGATATTCTCTGTTTTCTTCTGGGCAAGAAATCAGGAATTTATAGGGGATCATACAAGGCTTGTGTGTGAGCATCTGCTTCCCAATGCTGTTTGAGAAAGAAGTTGTCATGGCTTTCCCACATCTGTGATCTTAAGGCAATGATCAATTAAGAAATGTTCTGTCCTAATTTTATCAGTTTTCTAGTTTGAGTGCTCAGGGAAGGCATGGATCTCAAATATCAGGGACCTTAGAAACTCTTGGTTGTATAAGAATAGAACTGTTGAGAAATCAATAAGAGCCTTGCTTTAGTCTCTGCAGTTCTACTACCACTATGTCCAAAAACATCTAAAACATGTCCTTCTTCACATGGTTGCAGGAAGGAGAAGTGCTGAGCAAAGGGGGAAAAGCCCCTTGTAAAACCATCAGATCTCATGAGAACAGCATGAGGGTAACAACTCTCACGATTCAATTACCTCCCACCAGATCCCTCTCACAACACGTGGGGATTATGGGAACTACAATTCAAGATGAGATTTGGGTGGCAACACAGCCAAACCATATCAAGACATTTGGAAACAGTCATCATCCACACATGCAAGCACACAGCTGCCACTAAAGTATGCTTGTTATTGTTATTGCCAATTAAATAAATGAATATTTTATGACATTTTCATAATAATGAAAATGAAATCCTACAAGTTAGAACATCATTAAGAAATATTTAACAGGCCTTTAATGCAAGTTATAAGATGTCAGTTTTTATGTTCTGAGGCAAGAGAATGAGTAATTACTTAATTCAAGCAGCCAAAAAGGTGGCAAGAAATAAAAATATGAATTGAGTTTTGTTGGACTGGCAGTTTGCCCACAGCTCCTTATTTGTCAAGAAGTTTGCATAAAGTCTCAGAAGCTTTTACACCATTTTCAATTCAGGCACAACATTCTGGTAGGCCATTTGACTCTTTCCAGGTAAAATAATAATGTTTTCTAGCATGAAATTATTAAATTTTGTCCTAAGAGGTGGAAAATCTGAAACCAGAGGCCCTTACATACACCCTGCGTAGGAAAAACAGATGGGTGTCCCTACTGCTAATAACTTTGTAGGATCAATAGTGAGTTAGTGATAAACATTTATGCTCAGAGAAAAATCAGGATGAGTTACTAGCAAACGATCATTTATCAATGATAAGGTAAGTGATCAAGCAACATTTGTACTTTCAGGTATGTCTTTATAGTGAGACAAAAACCACTGAGATTCAGAGTACAAATTAGCTATCAATAAGCTTTATGGGGGGAGAAGTCTTCAGTGACTTCTGTTTATTACTGAAAACTCATGTCATATGAAAAGAGTTGTGATTTCTTTTCTTATGTGTTTGAACTAATGTGAGCCACCGTGACGACTTGGAAAGGTGTGTAGAGATAAGTACTGAGTTTTAGCCAGGTCTGAAGTGTTTGATAAGATTGCTACATGAGCAAGAGGTTGCTTCTGCAAGCCAATGCATATTATTTTGTTCACAGGAAATAGCTGTTAGCCAGCAGTTCTTCTAAACTTGATGCAGCATCGAATGAAAGTAAAAGTTAGAAACACATCTACTCAATATGTCTTGAAATATAATGTACAATAAATTGTATGGTGTGAACCAGTTTGAACAAAATTTTCAGGCTGTCCAAAAGAAAAGCTACTCAAATTTTTTTGCTTTTAATGAGATATAAGAAACATTAATTCCTAACATCAAGTATTTTTAAAAAGTTATTTTTCTTCAAGCGAGTTTTCACTGATAATATCTAAGAAAACTCAAGCTTATTACTCTAAGTTTGAAACTGATATTTATTCAGTATGATCAAAATTTCTCAAGTGGATTGTTGGTAAGTTGTTGCTCTATTACCAAGACTTTTATACTTTTATTTGGAAAGAAACTGACATTTGACATATTTCAAAGCAATATCCAAGTACTATTAGGGAACAAATAATTTCTTCCCAGAACTTCATGCAACCAATGGGTAATTCAAAACTCTATTCACTACTATCTGTCTTGTTGAAATAGCAAACCTTCATAAGCACACCTTCATGTTCAAATAGCACAGGTTCAGAGTGACATGTCTATCAATAGTATCTAAACATGTAATGAAAGTGGGGAGATGTCTTAGTCCATTTTCTGTTGCTATAACAGAATACCGCAGAATGAGTCATTAATAAAATAGATTATATTTGGTTCATGTGTCTAGAGGTTGGGAAGCCTAAGGTTAAGGGTTAAATCTTTTAAGGACCTTCTTTCTGCATTATCCCATGGCAGAGGGCACGTAAACATGTGAGGCAGAGAGATTTTGAGCTGAACTTTTCCTTTTATGGAAGGAAAAGCTTTGTGATAACTAATCAACTTCATCAATAACAGCATTTATCCCTTCATGAGGATAGTCCTCTCATGGCCTAATCACATCTTAAAGCTTTACCTCTTAATATGGTTACAATGACAATTAAGTTCCCAACACATGAACTTTGGGGGACGTATTCAAACCATAGAGGGAGCATTCAGTGCCCCTGTGTTAACATTAAGGAACAGTTATAATATCTCCATGGCTGGCAAAGATAAAACAGCATTTATGTGTTCAAGAGAGTTTTCTTCAGCATGAACAGTGCATATCAAGAAAACCTTCTAGTGACTAACGTAATTAGGCTTTATGGAATCACATTATTTGCAAAGCGTAATTTACCTGGACCATAATTTGTTCAGCAAGATTGTGGAAGAGCAAAACTCTTTATGTATGGAATGTATCCTTGATTCACTTGGTGAATGAGAATCATTCCCCTCGGTGGAATTGAGGGCACAGTTCCGCAGCAAAGAATAAGCTTCAGGTAAGAAGCCCCAAGTCAGTCATTGCTTGTCTAGAGGGAGAGAGGACTGAGAAAAGTTCAGTGGGAAAACTCCCAATTGCATAAGATAGTCAGAGGGAAAAGGTTCACTATCCAGTTAGGTAGAGTCTGCTTTTCTTCCAGTAGATATAGAGGGCCCTACTGAGACCAGAACGATTTATCTCAAGCAGTGTTCTATACTGAGGATTGCAGTGCTCTGAACAACCTGGGGGAAGCAGTTGATTCTGCACAAAACACAAAATTCTGAGGGCATGAGAAGAGTGTTTAATTTTTGATATTTGGGGTAGGAACAGATATTAGGACAGAGGAGTACAGTCATCAGACAACATTGGCAGATAATGACAAGCTCAGATTGGCATCTCTATATAGAAGCTGTTGTTTTTATGTCTTAGAGATAGTCTAGAATCCAAATCATTTCCATGGTGAAAGACTACTTCATTGACTGGGCTTAGGCAGATCCAACCAGTGACCGACACACCTCACAAATTACCTAAGTATTTTTTTGAGGAGGGGGGTGGGGGAAGAAAGATTAGTATATGCATTTCTAGATTGAGTTCATTCAGATGAAGGGGAAGCCAGTTTCTATATAATACCTTATGAGTAAAAATAAAATTCTAGTACCATTGTTAATTACTCACAAGGGGATCCACCATTGGAAAACCATTTAACAGTACATTGTTGAACATCTTGGGAATTTGTGCCTTGATTGAGAGGGAAGATAAGGCAATGTAGACCTTTTCTACTGTCTGTGCACAGTGTCACTCAGATTCTTATGTGAGAACACTGAGTACTCATTGACTGCTATTTTAGGATGGGCAACAGGTAGAGAGCTGTGGACATCTGCAAAATCCACAGAAGCAGAAGAATAAACTTCAAGTCCCTTATCTATTTATTTTCTCTTTTAGTAGTCTATATGAAGAATATAAGTGACAGGTAAATATATTTCTGGGATCTGTAAACTATGAATGTAATTCTACTGAATGGCTTGTGTCTCTTGAGTAAGCATAAAACATATGAGTGCAAGATTGCACCTTGTGTAATAAGCACCAGTTTTGATCGATTTTGGTACAAGTTATACAGAAAAACAGGCACACAAGTGTCAATTAAAACACTGCCCATTGAGAGGCTTGTGGAATGGAATTTTGATCCAAATTTGAATTCTTGTTAAAAATGCACAAGGCAAAGTTTTAAAAAAGCCTTTTAAAAGAGCCAAAAAAGGCCATTTCCAACTCCTTGAAAGGTTGACTTCAGCTCTTATGTTTTCGTTAGTCATCCTCTGGCTTGATTCCAAGCCTTTGGTATACATTATAAATCACAACTTGGAAAGACAGAACAGATGAGGGGAGAATACGGCTTCTGAAACAGAAGAGTCTGGAGAGATGAGAAGGTAAGACTACGGGAAAGCTGGCCAGATATGAGGAAGCCCATGAGAGATTTATTCATTTATCTGGTGCTCATTGTTGTGAGGACATAATTACTTCTTCCGTTCTCTGCCTTACCCTTGCTTTTGGCAGGGGAAAATATTCTCCTAGACTACCTACACACTGCTGTGGAAAAGTACACTTTGGTGTCAGAGCCTACATAAGCCATCCTATTTATTCCAGAAGGCTCAGGTAAAGATATGTCTGTGAATGCATGACTTTTATAGCAATCATCAGTCCCCAAAGTGAGCCTTTCATCCTGAGGGTGAAGAACCAAAGTTATTTGTAAGAAGACTCTACATTTGAGACTAGATTGCATCATTGACAAAATTAAAGTAGTAACATATTTGCCTTTAAAACATTAGGCAGGAATTATTGAAGCCATAATTGAGATGTACAAATGGAGTTGAAACACCTCCTGGGGCCACGCTTAAACTTCCACGAACTCCCACGAGAGCAGTACAAGCAGAAACCAGAGACGTGAACTTCATTGACTGTGGCCTAAAGCGTAACTATTAGCACTCAAGAAGAGACTGAAGATACAGGTTTCTTATCCTGAGGGGAGAATCTTAAGAAAGGTTGAGGCCTGAGGGAGAAAGATGGAAAATTACAGAAGGGAAGTTAGCGCTGGGGACAGAGAAAGGGAAAATAATGCTCATGTGAGACACTCTCAGGTTTAGGGTAAGCCTGGATTCTTACCCCCAAATCAGGAAGATGCTAAATATCACATCTAGGTTACAATTTAAAACATTTTAAAATGTTGCTTTTAAATTCCTCCCTTTGGAAAAGTTAAAAGTTGGTAAACTGAGGTGGACCAAAAGTAAATGAGGAGGCTTTACATTATTAGCAACCCAGTCAGCAGGGTAAGATTAAGTATATTTGCCAGCCCAATGTACAGTCAGCCCTGTCTCTGTGGGCTCTACGTCTGTGGATTCAACCAACCATGGATCAAAAATATTCCCAAAAATCCCAATAAAAATAGCAATAAAACAATAATGCTGATAAAAACCATACAGTGTAACCATTATTTACATAACACATTGTATTAGGTATTATAAATAATGTAGAGATTGTTTAAAGTATATGGGAGGATGTGTGTAGGCTATATGCAAATACCCCATTTTACATGAGGGGCTTCAGCATCTTCAGATTTTGGTATCCCTGTGGAGTTCTGGACCCAATTTCTTGGAGATACTGGGGGACAACTATATTCATAGTGACCAAGCACGGTTTGTTCTAAGAAGACAAAGTTTTATCATACCATCTGTCACCACGAAGATAAGGAAAGCTCTGCAGAGATACTGTTGGATCACATTTAGTATCTAGTTTCCATCAAGGTAATAAGCATGGACTGGACCTCATGTTATAGGACCTACCCAGAATACCTTCCACATGGTTACTGGTATGAGTAAATTGAACTCAGGGTAAATCTGCAGAAATTAGTTAATGCAGAATATTCTTAGAGTTAGGGATAGGAGTCTCTTTTCTGTATTCCCATAACATGGCTATTCCACTTGGCTTACTTTGGGAATCTCAGACCCTTAAGAAAACTGTTTGTGCTGGACCACAGTAATGACTCAGACAGGAGTCAAAATAGGTAACCTAGCATTTGAGCTGCCCTAAGTATTTGAATTTGCTTGTGCTGTTTTAAAGCTTTCTTAACACACTGATGGGTGGCTCTACCCCATTCACTTCTAGCACTGCTCCCGCAGGTCCCTCTGTCCTGTCATAGAAAAGTGAGGACAAAATGCTGTGAGGAAAAGAACCTAGATTTCAAATCTAAACGTTTATTATAAGAAACAAAGTTATACTTAACATTACCTAACAATGGCCCCAAAACATTAAGATGAAGAACATTGTTCTAAGTGATAATTATTGCTTTTAAGTTTTGTTTTTTAACTGTTCGACTTACTCTTCTTCACCTATTATACTTGAATTTTGTCTGTCAGTCCCTATCTTTAGTATCAGAACCCCTGAATAGAGGAGACAAACTGTATTTCATGCTCAAGTTTCAAGAGAAAATAAATATGTTTTTGACAATGTCTTGTGACCAGGTCGGCAAGAACTTATTCTCTGAAAGAAAAAGCTCAGGAAGGCCTGTATAGAAAAGTTATAAAGAAGCCTGTATCATGTCTATCAGAAACTTGGAGTCTTTTTTCTTAGACACATAAAGAGTCAATGGGTCCCATTCTTCTTTCAGTTTCTTTTTCTTTTATTTTCTAATAGGGGGCTCAACCTCATTAATTTTCATGAAATAGAATCTAGAATGACTCTCAGGCCAACTGTGGATATTGTTACTCACTTGAAACAATAGCCACAAAAGCTTTTATTGGAGTCTTGAAAGCTGTGGATCCTTTTCCCAGAAGGTGCATATGCACGGGCTTGTGTTAATGTACGCATCTACTATGATTTATAGGATGCTCTGAAATTCATCTGTTTGAGATCAGGATAAGAAATCTGCTTCCTAGAGATCTGTCCATAGTAGCATGCTAAGAGACAGATAGATATAACTAGTGAAGAACCACTGATCTCTGACACGTTAGTGACAGGAGGTACCCTTCAGGGCAAATGGATGGAAGTACCTGTCAAGGCAAATGGAAGGAAAAGAAGGTAGCCAAGGCCAGAGGAGACAAGACTGAATCCAAGCCACACTGTTTCCATGTCCTAGTGTCTCAAGGAAAGGCTCAGGAAATTCCCTTTGAAGAAGGCAATTCAGGGCTAAATATGTCCATGTGTTCCCACTTTAGTATAATTTCATACCACATTAAGCTACCTACGAATTTCCAGTTTTGTAAGAAAATTCCAGGAAGAATGATGAAAGCCCTTTATTAAAAAGCAGTTTCAGCCACCATGGGGTAAGCATCTTCCCTAGAAAATAGAGCCAATGAATCAATTTTTCCATATTCACAAAGACCAGTTATAGGAGAAGCTTGAACTCCTTGAGGAACTGCCAAGGACACATTTATCTTTCAACAAAATTAGAAGCTTGAGAATGTTGCTCCTTCCTTGGGCTTAGACTTTAAGGAGTCTTTAAAATCACCCACCTTTTTCCTCTCTTGATGAGTTCAGAGCAGCTGGCACTTCTAGACCATCTGTCTTTTCTTATTAGGATCTCTTCACACAAGTGACTCAATAGGTGTTATTCCTTCGTTATTTCCTTGGCATCAGGTTCTTGGTTCCTAAGGAGACATTTTACTCTGACCCTTTTTCTTTCTTTCTTTCTTTTTTTTTTTTGATGTTAATTTTTTAAAATTATACTTTAAGTTCTGGGATATATGTGCAGAACGTGCAGGTTTGTTACTTAGGTATACACGTGCCATGGTGGTTTGCTGCACCCATCAACCCATCATCTACATTAGGTATTTCTCCTAATGCTATCTCTCCCCTTACCCCCTACCCACCGACAGGCCCCAGTGTGTGATGTTCCCCTCCCTGTGTCCAAGTGTTCTCATTGTTCAATTCCCACTTATGAGTGAGAACATGTGGTGTTTGGTTTTCTCTTCCTGTGTTAGTTTGCTGAGAACGATGGTTTCCAGCTTCATCCACGTCTGTGTCCCTTTTTCTTTAACAAGTCTCTCAACTCACTAACTTAATCTCAAGGCAGCCTGTTTGCCTCCAGTACATGAGGTCAACCTGATCTCTGGGCAGCACTCTGTTTCACATCAGCTTTCACTCCCTTCACTGACTTTGGGCCAGGCAAGGCTCATCTTCAGTTTTTCCCCTGCTTCACCTGTCTTCTCATTCAGTATTCCATGCCTGGCTCTTTCCTGGTGAAGCTGCTCTCCACTTTCCTCCCATTTTCCCCTCTAAGTTCTGGCTGCCCCTCCTTTGCCACCCTCTAACAAAGTAGCTTCTTCACAATACTTTTATTACTTTACCAAGGACTCTTTTCTCTCTTTTTTGATGTCCTTTCCTATATTTTCTTGTAATTTCCCTGCTACTCTTCCCTGATCATCAACTAAATCAGCACTGGTTTCATTTTTGTTTCTCCCAATACACAGACACTCTTTCCCACAACTTTCAGCACCATTTTCTGCAACTTGTCTCCCAGCTGGTTTCTTGGTCTTTTATACAAAATACTAAAGCCAGCCTGGACTGCAACTTCTTTTCTTGGTTATGAAAACCTATGCTTTTGTGATTTGTAGCCCCCGCAAAGAGTTACTCCCTATACAGATTCTCATTTGAATGGTCTAGGGTGGGTCCCGGGCATAAGTATTTTTCAAAGCTCTCTAGGTAATTTTGATTTGCAGCCAAGGTTGAGAACCGCTACTTATGTATCTGTTTTGCATATGAATCAAGCGTGCCCATGTTATTTGCATCCAGACAACATTAATAAACTCCACAGAAAGATCAGACTGCAGTGGGCTGCCTCTGCAGTTAGATTTTAGATTGATCCTTGAATCAAATATGAACGATTTTTGTCCTTCATCAGTTTCTTAAAAGTTATTGACCTCTCTCATCATGTGGCCAGGATGCACTTCCCAATATAATTGACTCCACAGCTGAAGAAAAGTTTTCTGATTCTTCCAGGCTGATGATATCTGCTCCATTTTTCTTGTTCACCATCATGATGGTCATGTCTTTGCCTTAAACTCAAATGGAAATGTACCTCTTTTAATCTAAGCCTGTTTCTTTCATGTTGGACCCCCTGTGCACTAGAAAAAGCCAGTAAGTTTCTCTTTCATAAATGGGGGGAACTATTGAATACATGAATCAAGTCACATCTTAGCCTTCTGTTCTCTGGTTAGAGAGTCCCCAGTTAATTAATAGAACAAGAGAATACCTAAACTGGAAGGAACTTTAGTGATCTTCTAGTCTAATATTTTCAAACTTTGTTTTTAAGCGGTGGAATCATATATTTAAATGCCATCTTAAAATCGATACAGGCAGAGCTGCTTTGGGGGAACTGTTCTGGGAGAGTCTCTGTGTACTGTTGTACTTGAAGCACCTAAAAAGGAACGTTGGTATTTTGCCAAATGGAGTTTACAAATCTATTTTGTGTTCCTTAATTTCAATTTTATAAACAAGAAAGCTGAAGTTAAGGAGCTTTGTGTGGATTTAAAATTTTCTAGTAATAGTAGACTTAGTACCTTGAAGTAACACTATTAAAAAGGCTTAATGAGTAGCCACAGGGAAGTTTGTTTTAAGCTTTGGTTCAATAACAACCAAGCCTTGACTCTACTCATGATAAGCCCAGACATAGATTGTATTCCCACTAATGAAAAAGTACCAAGGACAGGAGAGTGGCTAATGTTAGGGAATATAAATAAAGCTCAAATGCAAAGAATGATTGAAATTCTGTTCCAAAGCAACCCCAAGAGCCTCCCAAACTCTTCATGTTGTCCTCTTGGTGAAGCAGCTACATGCTCCCGAAGGATATCACCCTATTCCTGGAGTCTGAATCGTGGCTGGAAGACCGTTACTTTTTTTTCTAGCCAGATGCTATTCTCTGACTTACAGCATTGAAGGTAAAAATTGAACTTTCAAGACCCCTTCCAGACTCTGGATCTTGACTTTTAGGGAGCAAAAGGATGATAAGATTCTATTGATAAGAAAGTAAAGAGCCTGCACATGAAAACTGTGTTCCTAAATACTTGAATGATTTCTTTCTCTCTCTTCTCTTACTACATTTCTTTTAAGGGAGGCAACTTTTAATTATTCTGATTTGTTTTCTTTGTGTTTCTTTTCCTACCTTTCTTCTCCAGGAATGTCCTTCAGTTCATAAAGGATGAACAAGCCTAGAACTAACAGAAGAACCTAGGTAATATGACAGGGTAACATTCAGTCCCAGGAAAGTGTATTAAGTGGTCAGGGCCAGACTAAGGCATAAGAGTATCCTAAAAAATATAGTAATTTGGAATTTTATCAAGCAAATCTTCTTTACAAGTTCGAACAGCATTTATTAAGTGAAAAGGCCGTGTACTTATGAGGAAACAGAGGAAAAGGATGGTGCTCCTGGTTGATCTCAGTCTTATCTTCAGCAATTCTGCTCCAAATAGGCACAGCCCATGCAGTGAAATAGCCACTTCATAGATAGGTGGACCTTCCAGTCCCATCCCCTTGATGGCAAGTTACTGGTCATCTATCATCTGTGGTTCCTTGGGCCTACCCTTTGTTTGAGGTTGAGGGGCAGTGAAGTATTTACCTCTGCCCCTCATCCTAAGCAATTTATCACAAATGTTCCTTACAAAGACATGTAGAGATATATTAGTGCCTCCTGTGAATTGGCCATATCTTCCTAATTGAAGCCCCTTCATCCACTGCTTGTTAGGTACAATCTGTATCATAGTAGCGTAGTTAGAATGTTCCTTGGAGCCACAGATTTATGGTTCTCTGTCTCTAATCCCATGGGATTAAGATTTCTCACCTGCCTATCTTTCAGTTTCTGGTAAGAGTCTAGCTTCATAGCCTTTCTCTCTTAGGAAGATTTCCTCTAGCATAGCTCTTTCTAGATGCCAGTTAATGTCGTAAGCTCTTAACAGTTTGTATACCATTCATTCCCTTATAACAGTGTTGCAATATAGCTAAATTTGTTATCACCACTTTACAGATAAGAAAACTGAAACTTCAAGAAAATAAGTAGTCTTTGTGAGGTGAGATGGCAGTGCTAGTGGAAATGTGATTTGAATTAAGATAGATGAACTTTAGAGTCCACAAGTCTGTCCATTTCTCTGAGCTGACTTACTGTAGTACTTTCTGGAAACCCCGCTTATTTCTGAGAGTTTTCCATAAAATTTCCTGATGACCTTTCCAGTTGCCTTTTCTCTAATAAACAATGTCTTTTTTTCTTAATCCTGATTCTCCATGTGCTTTATAAAAATACATACTCAACTATACCCCCACTGTGCATTATAGGAGAAAAATAAGTTGAGCCCCTGGAAATTTCCTTTTATTCTTGTGCCTCATCATTTTCCTCATGTGTTATATTTATGTATATATATGTATATACATGAATGTGTGTGTATGTCTGTATATGTATATATATGTGTGTATATAAGCAGACAATATTATGTTTGTAACTATTAAACATCAGCTTTTTCAAAAATATTTTCCCCAATTTTTTCTTTTTTTTTTTTTTCTTTTTTTTTTGAGACGGAGTCTCGCTCTGTCGCCCAGGCTGGAGTACAGTGGCCGGATCTCAGCTCACTGCAAGCTCCACCTCCCGGGCTTACGCCATTCTCCTGCCTCAGCCTCCCAAGTAGCTGGGACTACAGGCGCCTGCCACCTCGCCCGGCTAGTTTTTTGTATTTTTTTAGTAGAGACGGGGTTTCACCGTGTTAGCCAGGATGGTCTCGATCTCCTGACGTCGTGATCCGCCCGTCTCGGCCTCCCAAAGTGCTGGGATTACAGGCTTGAGCCACCGCGCCCAGCTTTCCCCAATTTTTTCAAGATTAAAGTGTATTAAGTCTTTTTAAGCCTGAGTAATTCTTAATTTAAGAACATTAGCAATTTGATGAATATATTTTTCAAAGTCTTTACCAAGTCATTGATAAAGACATAGAATCATTTTGATCCTGGTAGACCACCTGTGACACTTCCTCTAAGATTAGTCTTAAGCTTTTAGGTGTTTTGGAGGGAGATCAACTATTTTACTACCTAACAGCCCTGGAATATTCCAAACCTTCCTATGATATTGTCACAAGGGTCTAAAATGTAACAGAAAACTTGTATAACTTGTACATTTTTTATGCGGTCTCAAAGTTTCCTAAAAATGGAAACTCAATTGTTAGTGGCATGATTTAATTTTTACACTGCCAAATGACTGCCACCTACGATCTTTGAATCTTTCAGGGATAGATTATTGTGTGCTGAATTGTATTAGTCTGTTTCCAGATTTTAATATTAAATTGACCAGTTCTTAACTTTATGGGTTAACCTCCCTAGAAATACTTCTAAGATTTCTAAGGAGCATATAGTTTTCTTTTAGTATCTAAGGATACATGATGTCAGATTCAGTTGATTTAAGTATATTACATTTGGGAAGTTTTTATTAAATATATATGTACAGAAATGTGTATTTATACACACACACATACATATGCATATAATATACATTTTGGTGGCATCATTTCTCCCATCAAAACTTGGGCATCTCATAAACTCAATAGTAAACAAAGAAATAACTTAATTAAATAATGGGCAAAGGACATGAATAGATATTCTTGCAAAGACATACCAATGGCCAACAGGTATATAAAAAGGTGCTCAGCATCTCTAATTATCAGGAATATGAAAATCAAAACCACAACGAGATATTGCCTCACACTTGTTAGGATGGCTATTATCAAGAAGATGAGAGATAACAAGTATTGGCAAAGGTGAGGAGAAGAGGAGAAGCCTGTACAGTATACTATCATGCACTGTATTAGCCATTATGGAAAGCAGTATGGCGGCTCCTAAAAATAAATGAAACTACTATACAATCCAGCAACCTTACTTCTGAGTATTTATATGATGGAAATGAAATCAGCATCTCAGAGATATCCTGTTCCTCTGTTTTCATTATAACATTATTCACAATAGCCAAGAAATGGAAATAACCTAAGTGTCCATAGATGGATGAATGGATAGAGAAAGTGTGACACACACACAAACACACAAATATTATTCAGCCCTAAAAAGAAGTAAATCTTGCCATTTGCAACAACATGAATGGACCTGAAGGATATTAGGCTAGGTGAAACAAGCCAGACACAGAAAGACAAATAGTGTATGATGTCATTCATATGTGGAATCTAAAAAAAACTCATAGAAACAGAATAGAATGATAGCTGCCAGGAAGTAGGGGTGGGAGAGTATGGGAGATATTGCTCAAAGGGTATAAATTTTCAGTTAGATAATGAATGAGTTCTGGAGATCTCATGTACAGCATGGTGACTATAGTGAATGATACTGTACATATATTTGAAATTTGCCAAGACACTAGATCTTAAGTGTCTTTACCACCCCCTCAACACATACACAGACATGCACGATGATAACTAAGGGTGGTGACAGATGTGTTAATGATTGGAATAATTATTTCACAGTGTGTATGTATATATTAAATCATCATGTTGCATACTATGTGTACACACAATTTGTATTGGTTAATTATTCCTCGATAAAGCTAAAAATCATAATAGGCATATTAACTAACAATTTGCATCTGAAGAACAAGGACTGGGAGATGAGAAATAAAATTGTCAATCTTTGCAAATTGTGCTGATTACCTTCCATTTTCCCCTTTGCATCCTCATTCCACCCACTCTGTTTTACTTGTGCTTCAGAAGACTGGTCTGAATGAATTGTATCAATGTGTTTATTTACTGACATTTATTTGAATGTAGCCAAAATGACATGCCAGTATGATATTAGAAGGTTAGTGGGGAGAGAAGGTAGGGGTGTGTGTTTTCCTGGTTTCCTCCCCTTGTCCCTCTAACAAAGGCCATGAATCCTGCCAGGTGGCCCTCCCCATAGTTGTTTTCTGAAATTTAGGTAACTAGTCCCCTTCTTTGCCCCTTCGGGTCTGGTGACCAGTGGTACAATTTCTATTCCCAAATCAACCACCTACCCAGGTCCCTAGGTTACTAACTCTGCTTTTTGCATTATAAATTTTTGATTTTCTTAAGCCTTGCCCCACTTTGTAAACTTTTTAAAAAGTTCTCCTCAATTACCCTGTCTTAGGGTGCCATTTACTTCCTGCTGAGATCTTGATTAACACACAAATGATATGATTCTGTACTTAGAAAGTCTGAAAGAAGCTACCAATGAGAGAAGAAAGCAAGATTATTTTCAAATGTTTGTTATGCAAAAATAAGTTATATTTCTATATCAAAAACAAAAATGGAAAATGAAAATCTTTAAAATATATCATTTGAAAGAAGCACCAACTCATTCAATGTACTCAGAATAAACCTAAAAATAACCTCTAAGATTTTATGAAAAAAACTGTAAATCTTTCTTGACATTTTAGAAAATCTGAATATGAGGTATATTATGTCCGTGGGTTGGCAATGCACAATGTGATGGTTTTAACATTTTTAAAAAACTCCCTCCCAATAGCATCCCAATAGATACCCCAATATGTATTTTTGTATAACTTGACTAACTTATTGTAAAGTTTATATGTAAATATGAATATTTGCTTATTCTCTTGAATAAGAGGAGAGATGAGAAGACGGACCGTAACAGATAGGGAAGTTTAATATTGGTGCAGTGACAGATAGATCAGTGGAATAAAATAGATATCACAGAAGGAGACTTAATTATAGAGAGGTGGTTGATTTGGGAACAGAAGTGATACTACTGGTCAGAAGGGAGATGATGAGTTTTTAACAAATGGCACAGGGTACATTTATTGTCCATTTAGAAGCACAGCCGGAAAACAACAAGAAAAAATTGGATCCACTCTTAGTTTTGGTTTATGCGAAAGCAGACCTGGAGACAAGGATTTGGGTGCAAGTTATTTATCTGAGAGATGAATCTGAGGAAGCGGACTCAGAGATTGGGAAAGTAGGACAGGGAACACAGGAAAGCAAATGAAGGGTGTGTTTATGAGTCATTTGCTTCTATAAGCAATGGGGACTGAATCCTTCTGACAGGCCCCAGAGACATTTTATAGAACACATGTCAAAATGTAAAGGATAAAGAAGCCGAGATATTAAATGACCAACTCCTATCCTTCCTGAGTTGAATCGTATTCCTAGGGGTAGACTCTGGTTATTGGTGGCTTGAAACAAACTACCCTAAGATTTAGTAGCATTAAATAAAAAGCTCACTGTATTAGACTCATGGGCTCTATCAGCAGGAATTTGGACAGGGCATAGTGGGGATAGCTTGTCTCTGCTTCACAGTGCTTGGAGACTTAACTAAGAGGACTCAAATGACTGAGGGTGACTTGAGAAAAAGGAGTCAGAATCACCTGGAGGCTTCTTTCATCATATTTGCCACTTGATTGAGGGTGAACCAGAGGTTGGGGTCCGTGGAAACTGGCAACCAGAACATCCATTTGTCATCTTTCCATATGACTTGAGCATTCTCCTATCCTGGAAGTCTAATCTCGAGCAAAAAGGTGGACTCTGCCTAGCCACTGCTGACCTAGCCTCAGAAGTCATGCATTTGTCACTTCCACTTCAAATACGTCCTCAAAGCCAGTTCAGATACAAGGGGCAAGGGAATAGACCCTACCTCTTGATGATAGGAGTATTAAAGAATTTGTGATCATCTTTAGAACGACGTCAGGTAATTCACGACCTCTCTGAAATTTCTGTCCTGCTTGCGTGCACAGGCTGAATATGTTTCCACGGTCAGAGAAAAATCTCAGACATAGAGATGCAGACACTTGAGGTATGCCATTGTTGGTGTATACAGAAATTGTTCAGTAGAGCTGCATGGGACCTTTTGGGTAGGAAAAATGGGTATGAGCAGGGCTCCTATAGCACTGCAATGCATCATTTTAATACTCAGTTCCCTTTGTGCCTCACTTTAAATCCACTATGTTCTATCTTTGATTCTTCTTGGTGTTGATTTTTTACAATCTTAGAAAAAAGCCCCCAGGAATGCAGTGAGATAAGATATGGTTACTTTCATGGAGTCAATTGTGAGAATGAAATTAATATTCATTATCTCCTCTCCCTTATTCTCATCTAATATTTCTGCTTTTGCACATTGGTTGTCAGGTAGAGACGAAGAGATCTTCATTCCTTCAAGGTCTGACCTCTAGTTACCTCGCCCTTGTCAGTCTCATTTTCTACAGTTTCTCATTTACTACTATCACCAGGCATGTAAGAACCAAGAGACACACCAGAGAATCCTCAGAGTTTTTGACATATTTCTCTTTGTGTCTAATATAAAGTAGAAATCCTTGCTTCTTATATTTACTTCATATTTACTGGCTAGGTTACTATATCCAGTATAATAATCGCTTTTTCTTTTACCTGTTGGTTCAATGACACAAGAAGTCCACAACGATCAGATGGCAGTCATAGTTTTAAGTTTACTTGAATACTCACTATAACTCTGATAGAAATGTTACACCTGCGGGAACCAGGGCCTCTGCAGGGTATATACAAACTTTTTGATTCTCCGTCCTGATGGATATTAAAAAGAACACATTGAGGAAATTAATTGCTTCCAGAAACCAGAGGCTGTGTTTATCTACTCTAGTAAAGATACTATCTTTAGCACAGCACGTATGATTGGGGTTACCATTTGTTAAGTTTACTGTAGTCTATCACCATCTGCCATATCCATCTGCTTTTTGCAGGGCCATACTAGTGAATTAAATGGGGATATATGTTGAAGACTATCATCCCTACCTTCTTCGAATCTTCAAAGATTGCACTATTTTGTGAAATCCTAGCTGGGTTATGATATTGCTTACAACTGAGTATCTTGACTAGGGTAATGCAGTTTCAATTGCTTCAGTTTGGCCTTTCTGTTAAAAGGCTCTTACTCCACAGGTTGGAAAATCAGTTGAGGGTTCTATTAGCTCCTAAATATATTTATCTCATCCAGGCACTGGGGAAGTGAACAAAGAGTGATCTGCAGACCAGTTGGACCCAGTGTGTGGTAGATTTATATATATTTGGTCCAGGACTCCATTTATCACATTCTCCATTTGGCCCCTGTCTAATTACAGAGAATGCTGGCATTTTTGGATTCCTGGTATTGCTGTCACCTCAAACCCTGTATTCAATAGCTCTCCAAAGATCAGTGCATTCCTTTTTTTCCCAGTGTTACCTGTGTAAATGCATGTAAGTCCTTTTGGGTAAGGATTGGGGGAATATTTTGTACCTACTACTGTGGGGATGCATGGTCCTTTCTTAAGAGTGTCTGACCTCTGCTTCAATTGACGGACTCTGCGTCTGAGAACTAGCTCAAGTCCAGAAACAGAGCTTGTGATTTTTACATTGCATCAATTGACATCAGCCTTCTGCTTTCCATCTCAGAGCATTTTAAAAAATTACATAAGTCAAGCAATATTCTAATTGTTTTCCATCGGTTTCACTCCTGTGAATACCATGGTATTTCAGCCATAGTGAAGATCCCAATGGGTTAGGAGCCATGGTTGCCATTCTCTCTTGCTGTCCATTAGCATAATCGTCTCCACCTTTCCTCCGACTGTTATGTATCATAATTTGGACTTTGCTGTTCTGGGATTCTGTCCATATTGATACTAGGGAGCCTAGTTGATAATAGCGTCTTCTGTCATTCATTCAAGCCCACAGGGAACAGACTGTGCCTCCCCAACTTGCGCATTTTTTTATTGCTTTAATACATTCTAGTGTCCTCTGCTCCCTCCCAGAACACATAGTGAACCGGTGATTTTTCTGAAATGGATTTTATATGACAAATCCATTTTAGTAAGGATACCTCCTCTCTGAGTTTTTCTAACTCTTTCTTTTGTATACTGACAAGAAAATTTCAGCGCCTACACTTTATTTACTATAGGCTAATAGTTCTCAAAATGATTTGGTCTTGAGACCCATTTGCACTCTCACAATGTCTGAGAACTCTGAATAGTTTTTGCCTATGTGGGTTATGCCTACCAATATTTACCACATTGGAAATTAAACAAAAATATTAAAATACGTTTGTCGTAATTCATTTTAAAAATGACAAAATAAGTCAATTACAGGTTAACATATCTAATATATTTTTATAAATTAAAAAATTTATTTTACTTTTAAGTTCTGGGATACATGTGCTGAATGTGCAGGTGTGTTACATAGGTATACGTGTGCCATGGTGGTTTGCTGCACCTGTCAACCTGTCACCTAGGTTTTAAGCCCCACATGCATTAGCTATTTGTCCTGATGGTCTTCCCTCCCCTCGTCACTCCCCTGACTGTATTAGAAATTAAACTGAGAAATTTTACTGAGAAATTATACTGAGAAACTTTATTGTATTAGAAATTAAACTGAGAAATGTTAAAATATATTTGTGTTAATTCATTTTAAAATAACAAAATTACAGGTTAATACATCTAATATATTTTTATGAATTTTTTAAAGTATAAAATAGAAGTGAGAATAGTGGCACTCATTTACATTTTGCAAGTCTTTTGATATGAAACGCAACAGAAGATAGAGTTTTCTGTTTTTGGATTCAGTCTGTACTTAAATGCTGTTTTGGCTGACGTGTATGTAGAAAATCAAGCTTCACAAAATATGTAGTTGGAAAAGGGAAGAATGCTCTAATAGCCTTTTCAGATAGTTGTGAATATTCTTCAATACTACACAAAAGCTTGGCAAGTAGTAGTTTCTTAAAGTACAGCTGTGATATGGCATCTGAAATAATTTCCATGAACTTTTCATCTTCTGCTGGATTAAAATTCACTGGCCTATCTTCCACCTTAAATAAATTCTTTAGCTATGCATGGTCTTGTAACATCACACATTGATCATTTGGAAAATATTGGCTCACTGAGTTATACAGATCTTCGAAATGTTGATGTATTCCATTATGCAATATTTTAAAAGTCACATTATTTAATAAAATCACCAGTCTCATTAAAAAGTCTTTAAGTTCTGGGAAGTGGGTCAAATTCAAGGAGTAACATAGAAACTTGCCACGGTTCTAATTTTTACCTGAATACTCCAATTTCATCATTGGTAACAATTTATCAGTTGTTTTCTTTGACTTGACAGGCTTGTTCATTCATTTTTGGGAAAATGACTGCCAAATAACCAAGCCTGAATAACCACTCTATGCCTGTCAGTTGTTATTTCAAGACAAAACGTTGTTCCATTAAAGGGGCTTATTCAGCCCCTTTATGGAAATAATTTTGAAATAATTTCAGAAGTGCTTTCCCTTGATATAATGCTTATACTTTGGTATGCAGTCAAAGCTCTATGCATACTTCTTATTTTGTCACATTGAATATTAAAAAGACATGTTCCCAAGGACCAATTTTAAAAATTAATAATGATTTTGACTGCTTCATCAAGTAAAGCCCTAGAAAAACTGACTTTAAAAATTGGCAGTGAAGAATATTAGTACAGTGTGGTGCCATTGCTTTAACTTTTTTGCTAAGGCACCAGAAATTGAATACACCATTGCTTTGGTACTCTCAGTGGAAATGTCACTGAAGCACTGAATAGGCAAATAGCATCTTACTTTGAAAATCATTTGAACTTGTGGACTCCCAGAAAGGTTTGTAAGATCTGTAGGGATTTGTAGACCACACTTTGTGAGCTACTGATGCGGAAGCATTGTTTCCAAGTGTAGCAGTGTATCTGGACTGGCTCCAGGAACCTAGATATAATCAACAAGATGAGACATTGAATTTACTGTATCACTGAATTTTATTTAATTGTTTGCATTGAGGAGAACAGACTCATCTTGTGAATCATCAGCTTTCTGTGGTTTTCAAGGTGCAGAATCTGCTCTTCTCTAGCAAGGAAGAGGTGTCTTCTGCTGGCCCACAGTGCTCACAGCAGTCTGAGAACTCAGATACCTCCCTCTGAGACTCGCCTTATCAGGACTCTATTTTTGACATAGAAGACTTGCAATGCCTATTAATTCAGCTTTTTCTTAACTCCTACCATCCTTACAATCAAATGTTAATCCCAATTTTGAGCATATTCTGCCTTCTGGCTGCTGGAGATAAGAGTCTCTTTAAAGACACAATAGAGGCCTTCTGCTTTCATAGCAGGCCTTAAGCTAATATTTGGGAGACATGAGCCTGTTTTTTATCATCCTTCCAATATAGTTGAAAAAACCCAGCCAACCTTTCTATCCTCACAGTACACATACACACGTGTGTGTGTGTAAATTGTAGAACTTCTGTAGACTGCATATATATATTTTGTATACATAGTGTATATATATGGAAATATGTATACGTTAGTGTTTCCTCTTTTACCTGTGCTTCCTCCCAGTCCACCATAGGTGAGATTCTCAGTAAAGTGATACTAAAGAATAAAAGTGTTCATTACCATCCCATTTATTATAGCATTGGAAACCCTTTGCCATCTGACTGGTAAGTAACCTAGTTATAGTATCTCATCCTGAAGGTTTGCTTTCTAGAACATTTTGGGTTACTGCAATAACTGAAATTGAACCAAGGATTCAGATAAAAGTATTTATTTGGGAGGTGATCTCAGGAAGCAAGTCAGTGAGTGAGGAAATAAATTAGAGGAGGGAAAGATAATAAAATGTATGTGAATAAGTTGGCTATCACTGGGAACCAGGGCACAAGTCTACTGTGAATCTCAGAGAGACTGTAGAAAGTACCTTCCAATTGTCTCATTCAGGGGTGAAGAAATGCATGTTAAAAGTTGGTTATCATTGTGGTGAAGGAGGTTGTGATTGTGGGGAACTTTATACATATGAAGAAGTTGGGATACTTTTCTTTCTTAGGCTGAAGTTGCTCTTGGGATTTTGGTCCTTTTTTAGACAGTTCTGTGTATGGGCCAAGCCTGCTTCAGTAGCCAGAGAATACCCTCAATCAAATGCCTAAGGTAGAAAACCAAAAGTAGAACTCTACTTCCCTAAAGCCCTGGGTGAGCTCTGGGAGAGATTTGGGAGGGCCTAAGGAGCATGGATGGGGCTCTGAAAATATATATCACAGATCTCTACTTCACATCCACAAGCAAACCAAATTCAGGAAGATAAAAGGGAAAATTATAATATGTTTAGAAGAAAACCTTGCGACTGATGGACCTTTTAGTAGAGAAATATTTCTTTAAATAGATACAAAAAGCACAAAGCATAAAGGAAAATAGCCAATGATTTCTCTTTCCTAAAAGATACCATAAACAGAGTGAATAAAAAATGCTACAAACTTGGAGGAGATATTTGCAATACATGTAAACAACAAAGGATTAGTGTGTAGTATATCTAGATACTTCTGTCACTCAAAAAAAAAAAAAAACCCAATAGAAAAATGAAAAAAAAATCAATGAGCACAAACCTCAAAGATGACAAAACAAAAATGTTCTATTAATATTTGAAAGATATTAAATCTCATTAACCAGGGGAAAGAAAATTAAAACTACAAAATTAGAGAAAATTAAACTATTAGAATGTATGAGGTGCTGGCAAGAATGTGGAGCCACAGAAACTCGCGTTTACTTTTGATGAGGGTGTAAATTGTAACACTTCTGTGGAATGCAGATTGGCATTTCATAGTGAAGTTGAACATGGGTATTTCCTCTGATCTGTCAGTACCTCTTATCGCTATTTACCTAAGGAAACTTATGCACACCAGGATATGCACGAATTTTTAAAGGATGTACACTATTTTTTTAAAGAATATAGCCTTTAAAAATATATTATAAAACTGTAAACAACCTAACTGACATAAGGAGGACATTGAGTCTTGGTTCTGTGTCTTACTGTTTGAGTGGACAGGTACTCGACCTCTCTAAACCTGAGTTCCCTCATCAGTAAAATAAAAATAATAGTAATTTGTAACTCATAGGTTTGCTATGAAAATTAAATAATACATGTAATATCCTTATTAATGTGCTTTCTGGTTATTGGCTCAATAAATGTTATTAAAATGAATGATTCTTATTTTCATTACAGAATTCCAGAAAGGACCATTTAAAGAAAAATGTGATTCCTACTCCTTTGAGGTTTTAAGAACTTGAATAGCATTTTAGTTTTATTTCTTTCTAGTCACCTGGCCTTAGTAATAGTACCTACCCCATGAGGTTGTCAAGAGAACTAAGTAAGATAAGATACATAATGTACTTTAAAAAGCTTCTGTGCCTGATGGTAGTCATGCAACATGTGCAGCCACTGTGATTATTTTTCTATTGTGCAGGAATATTTTCTATGTTTCTAAAATCTATGAAAGTTGAGGGTTACCAAAAAAGTAGGCAAAGGAGATAAACACTTTTCAAAAAAAAAAAAAAAAGATTTATGCAGCCAACAATCATGAAAAAAACTTAACATCACTGTTCGTTAGAGAAATGCAAATCACAACTGCAATGAGATACCATCTCACCCTGATCAAATGGCTGTTAAACAGTCAAAAAAAAAAAAAAAGAAAGAAAAAAAAAAGTGTCGGCAAGGCGGTGGAGAAAAAGGAATTCTTATACACTATTGGTGGGAGTGTAAATGAGTTCAACCATTGTGGAAAACAGGGTGGCCTTTCCTCAAAGACCTAAAAACAGAACTGCCATTTGACCCAGCAATCCCATTACTAAGTGTATACTCAACAGAATATAAATTGTTCTATTATAAAGACACAGGCACGTGTATGTTCATTACAGCACTATTCATAATAGCAAAGACAGAGAAGCAACCTAAATGCCCATCAATGGTAGACTGGATAAAGAAAATGTGGTACATATACACCATGGAATATTATGCAGCCATAAAAAAGAAAGAGATCATTTCCTTTTCAGGAATGTGTGTGGAGCTGGAGGCCATTATCATAAGTGAACTATTGCAGGAACAGAAAACCAAATACTGCATGTTCTCACAAGTGGAAGCTAAATGATGAGAACACATGGACACAGAGAGGGGAAATACAGAAATTGGCGCCTACTGGAGAGTGGAAGGTGGGAGGATGGAGAAGATCAGAAAAATAACTAATGGTTTAATACCTGGATGATGAAATAATCTGTGCAACAAACCCCTATAACACAAGTTTACCTATGTAATAAACATGCACATGTACCCCTGAACATAAAATAAAAGTTAAAACAAGAAAGTTGAAGGTTAGCTCACTCAATTTGTTTTGATTTTGGGGGGTCCTCTGTCCTCACATATTTAATTTTGAGTGTTTTTTTCTCTTAAAGCACCGACCTTCTAAACAACATTTCGATTTTACTTGCTTCTTAGACTTTTTCAATAATTTTTTTCTTTTGATTGATCTATATCTGGTTTAGGTTTTTCAAAGTTTTTAAAAAATCTTGTTGAATTTTTTAATTGTCTTGCATATTATTATTTTTTGGTCATTTCCTCTTATGTTTCTATATTGAATGTGACTTTTCTCAAAACATTGCCAGGACTAGTTTTTGGTGGTTGGTCTACATGACAAAAATTTTAAGTCTAGGGAGGCCTCTTCTGTGGCTCACAGGTCAGGAAGCTTGGCTTGGTGCCAAAAATGACAATACAAAATAATGTAACATAAAACAATAAAAATAAAATAACAAAATGAAAATTTCCGAAGTTTTTATGAGGAAAAAAAAACCCTGCCTGAAATATTTAGAATTTAGTTTGATCATTAAGAAATACTTGATCATCAAATAATGAGTTCACAAATTAACTTAAATCCACTTAGATGCTCACATAGGATGAAAGAAACTTTCAGTATAGTTATATGCACAGCAATAGATACTTCGGTGTTCAGTTCCCTGAAAGCCAACTTACACTGCATGAAGTTAAAGTGCTTGCAATCCTTGCCACTGCAAGTAAGATCCGAGGACCAGCAGCATCAACATCAGCATTACCAGGGAGTTTGCTCGATTCACAAAGTCCCAAATAATGCACCAGAACTATGGACTCAGAATCTCCGTTTAGACATGATCTCCAGGCTGTGTCTAGCCTGATGGTGTTTGTGAGGCTAGGAGCTGGAGTCAGATCTGGTAGTGCAAGGCACCTTCCTTCTCCTCGAATATTCATAGATAAATGGCCAGTTTCTCTAAACCAGCATCTAGGTAGGGCAAAGAAGCATTTTGGATGATAGCTACAATTAAGTGAAATGTTAAGCACATGTGATTATATTGGATAATTAGTACCCAAGTCTCTTACTCAGCAATTTAATTCTTAGTGGCATTTTATCTTGCAAATATTTGCCACATTTTATTATGTGACTTGTTGACACCTGCCTCACTTGAATATTTGGTAAAACATTACTTTTACTGTAATCCTGTTGAAGTAATAGAGAGAATATATTTTCATGTACTCATTGAATAAGCATTTAATAAACACCTGTTCTGTCCTGTACTACCGACTAGGAACATGAGGATGATTATATATTGAAAGCTGTCCTCAAGGAACTCACCATCTAATGGGGGGTGAACACATGAATGTACACTTTTCATGCCATGGTAGAAATACTTTGGTAGAGTACTTACAGGGTCATATGGAGGCATTGTTGAAGTGCAGCTTGTCCACACAGGAGGCAGGAGGGCACATGGAGGGAGGTTGGATGGCATGACAAATTCAGAGAAAAAGAATATGATTTCATCTGATTTCCGGTAGTTAGATGCCAATGACGCCTAATGTGCAAGAAAAGGAGTGACGTGGGCTGAGGCTGGAGATCCAGATGGGGCATTTCAAGTCCACATGAAAGATCCTGGAGTTTATCATATAGGGTAGTACTGAATAGTTTTTAAATAGGGAAGAGCCCAGTCTTATTATCATTATTGATGGAACACTCTGCCTATAGACTGAAGGAAGGATGACGGACATAAAACCATAAAACCTAAGGCGGACAGACCAATTAAGAGGCTGTTACATTCTTGCCGGCAAAAGATGGCGAGGGCCAAAGGTGGGGCCAGAAGTTCTCGAGCTGCTAGATGGTGAGATGTGAGCTTCATAACCAGGCAGAAGGGCAAAGGTACAGAGAATCCGCAGAATCTAAAGGCTCCTACACCCTTTCTCTACGCATTCTTCATGTCATATTCCACTTTACAGTACAATATTGCAATTATTGCTTTAAATGAACAAATTTCTAAGATATCCCCCTCCTCTATCCATCCATTACAGTGTAAAAAATGGAACAAATCCTTTATTATACAAGCATCTTAAACAAATGAAATGTAATTCGTCCCACATGCTGTCAGCTAATTAAAGTATTTGTACTGCAGGTTCCTCAGCCTTTTACACAACCTTGGAGGAGCACTGGGGTCTTATTCCGGAGAAAAACAAATCAATCTCCATTTTCCCTTATTTAATTTATGCCACAATAACAGTAGCTTCAGTGCAGAACTGCAGCTTCAAGCTTTACATTTACCCTGGAAGCTAAATATGCACCTTCAGAAAACTGCCTGCAAGTAAAAAGAAGGAAAGTATACGTTAAAGAAATGTTTAAATTGGGATGAACTGGTTTTTCCTTCTCCTGCTACATTCAGATTTCTGTCTTAAGCATCATTTCCCCTCACCTTGCTATTCACTTTTCTCTCTGATCTCAGCCCAGTGGGAACTGAGATACTGGAGAAAGTGTATTTTTTCTCCTAGTTTTACAGTGAGACAGAAGAAGGTTTAAGTGATAGGCAAATGAAGGAAATGCAAGTCCTCAATATTCAGAACTAATTTACCAGGTTCTTGGCATGCTGAGAAACTCACTAGGTTTGTGGTCTTTTTGTGAGTAATAGCACATTATCACCTATGACTGGCAGGTGGTCACAACTCAGCTGGAGAGAGTCCCATTGGAGAGCTCATTCTGCTGCCATGTGACTAAGTGATTTTTTCCCCTGAAAGTTTATGTACTGTATTCTATATAGAACATTTGCACCTCATGCAGGGAACTTTAGCATTTTGACTTAAAAAAAAAACAAAACAATTATTGGGCAAGTACTGTGTGCAGGATGCTCCTAAGTAATTGGCAGTGGATATAAATAAGTGATTTTTCCAACCCTATGCTGGGAAGAATTCCTGCAACAACATATCATAAAGGTAGTAAGGACCGTAAAGAGCCCGAGAAGCTCAGTGTTGAAAGAAACATCTACAGGTTATCTAGTGCAACTACCTTCTGATGCTTAAATTCCCTTCTGCAATAGAATGGTTGAATGTTAGTTCTGTCTCTACTTGACCGTCTGTGGGGACAGGGAGCTCTCTACTTAAGGAAGGATCCTAAATTTCTCAGACACCTTAGTATGTTTGTGTCCTCACCCCATTATTTCATGGTATACCCTTTGGTTTAATATAACAAGTCGATTCCCTCTCCCCCCACATTAGTCCCTTTTACATACTTTAAGATACTTATTTTTAATTTTCATGACATCTCTCTTATAGCTTAAAAATCCCCAGGCTGTATATTATTATTATAATATTATTTTTCTCATATATAACATGGCTTCCAAGTCTTAACTCACCTGGTCATTTTTCACTAGATGCTAATTTGTCTGTTTTCATCTTAAAGAGAGATTCTTAACACAACATCATTTTCAGGCCTGGCCAGACCTGTAGGGAAGAAGGTAGAACTTACTCTTTTTCCCATTTTAAATGTTCTGCCTTTATTAATAGAGCCCCCATTTTTATTAATTATTGAATCTGGTTGGATGTCAATGTAATGTCTTTTCATACTGCTTTGCAATACTTCAGACATGCTTGTATGGAATCTGAACATTAATGGTTCCCATCAGGGTGAAAGGATAAAGGACTAAGATAGTACACCCTTGAATTACAAGCTAAGTCTTTGTATTAGTCTATTTTCATGCTGCTGATAAAGACATACCTGAGACTGGGAAGAAAAATAGGTTTAATGGATTCACAGTTCCACATGCTGGGGAGGCCTCACAATCATGGCAGAAGGCAAACGGCACTTCTTACATAGCAGACGCAAGAGAGAATGAGAGAGAAGCAAAAGTGGAAACCCCTTATAAAACCATCAGATTTTGTGAGATTTATTCACTACCATGAGAACAGTATGCGGGAAACCGCCCCCAGGATTCAATTATCTCCCACTGGGTCCCTCCCACAACACATGGGAATTACAGAAGTATAATTCAAGATGAGATTTGGCTGGGGGCACAGGGCCAAACCGTATCAGTGTTACTTCCAATCTGAAGCTTGCCCAACGTTTTCTCACATCACCTTAATTTGCAAAAGTGGAGCTTGGGTGAAATGAGGAGTGAAAAAGAAAGAGGAGGATGTCATATTGAATGTAAAAAATGTGGCAATATAATAAAGGAGAAAAAATGTTGGCTGTGGAATCATAGGGGGAAAATAACACAACAAATGAGTTCTAGTCCCTGAGTTCTCATTTGTCAGCCCGTTGATCTTGGGAATGATAAGTTATCTGATATTTAATTTTGTCATTTTTGAAAAACACTATAATACTGCATAAATACAGTGGAAATAATAAAATGAGATATTATGTGAAAGCATTTATCTTATATACATGTGTATTGCACACCTTCTTTCTTCCTTTCTCATCCTCGCAGTCACCTTCTCTTCCTTTTACCTCTTTCATTCCATTTAGGTGTCAAATAAAACCACAAGTCTGGGAAAGGAACAATATGTAAGAGCGAAGATGCCTACTAGGTGGGCACAGAGAGAGCTCCTGGTGGGACAGGGACTGCAGTAGAAGAGCCACTGCTTGGAGAGGTTTATCAAAAACTCTACCTTATCTGAATGAATTTCAAGAGCAAAGTGATGACATATCCACACATTTAAATGAAATCCTTCCCCTTTCCCTGGCAGTTAATATATTGAAATACTATATCATGTTTATCAAGGGAAAACACCACCAAAGACCTGCTTTTTATTCTTGGCAGGTGTCCCTAATCCAGAATGACACTCTTCCCACTGGCCTGGACAGGCTTTCTGGTATCAAGTTCCTCTTCCAGGTAGCCATTAACAACTATTTCAAGTTGGCATTCATCACTGCTATTAGAGAGTAAACTAGATTGTCATAATTGGTCCTGTCTAAAATGAGAGCCATGGGGAATGCCCAGTTACAATTGTCTATGGCTGTTTCCTCCCGTGTGTGTGTGTCTTTTTCCTGATGAGGTGGTTCTCCAGATACTTGTATCTGGTATCCAGATTTTCTCTGGTTTTCCACAGCAAGAAATGATGCAGGGCATCTCTAGGCCAGTCCTTTGCCCCTAATCCAGACTCATGGATCTCAGGGATTAAGGGTCCTCCACCAAGTCATAAGACCTTCACCTATGCTCCTTGTTAGCATCATCACAAAACTTCTGTTTCTGATTACCCCTGCTCCTCTCCCAGATTTTTATATGTCTTAGAGAATACTTGAATTAATTTAGGTTAGTTTTCATGCAGCTTTTTTTCTGAGTTGTTTTCTTAATGTTATTGTTCCATGTTGTTACATATACTCTGTTGGGTTCACAAGAATCTTTTTATTTTGAGATCTCTAAAGGTAACCTAAGAAATAAATTTTTAAATTGACAATGAAAATAAATGTTTCCATAGTATGGAATTATGACACAGATTAGTTTTGAGAAAGTCTTTGGATAGTATATTTAATGTTGGATAGTGCTTCTTTAACAAGTTTATTAAACCCCTCCAACAAAACTTCGTAAAAGAGTCTCCTTCAGTTTCCTTCCTGGAACTTAAGCTCATCACGGTGGGATACCCAGAATAGATGGAAAATTGTCACTTCTCCCTTGCTTGACTGGTCTGTCTTACATGTATCCTGATGCAGGCTTCAGGCAGACAGTCTCTCTGTTACTAGCTTTGAAATTTTCACAACATATTGCAGTAATACCTAGTGAAGCAGGGCATTTTAGAGAATATCTGTAAAGGGTTTTCTTCTTCCTCATAGCACCCATAGGACGTACTCTCCTCCCTCACATACGCAGTTTTTACCTCAGTTTTCCACATGTGGGTGCCTGGAACCTTTCTCTTATCTCCTGCTGATGTGCCCCATTAGCCAAACCCACATAGAAGCCAGAGGGGCATAGGAGGAACCTGGTAATGCAACCCAAACAGGCAGTTACCAGGTGGAGAACATTTTGGAGATGGGTAGAAAGTGAATCTATAGGATCAAATTGAAGATATATGACACACTCTTCATCTGTTTATCGAGTACACACACATATATATACACACACACAGACATGCTACTTTGCTATTAAAACACAAACACATATATTTAAAAACGAGCAGAAATTGAAACTAAAGTCAAGTAATTGCCAACTTGACATAATAAAATCATCTGGATACTAATAATTCAGCTATGTGCAAAGGACTTGGTAGGCACTGCAAGCAGAAAGATGTAGATGAGCAAAGGTAGCTGTTTCCAAAGAGCATATAGTTAAGTCATGAAATCAGATAGCATTTTCTCTCCTAGAAAGCAAAGTGTTAAGTGTAGGTGAAACTTGGACAGTAGGATCCAGGTTCAAATCCAAATAGGAACTTGTAAAATCGGAAATGTATCTTTATTAGCACTGAGGATATGCCTATTTGAAAATAGTTGAAGCAAATGAGGAGACAAGCATTCTCTTTTGGGAAAATTGTGGACTGTACAAATCTAGCAATGACATGATTACCTGGACCCCAAAATGTTCTGAAACCCTGCATAATGACAACCTGCAAGCCTTATGACTCCTCTAGAGTGAAGCTTGCTCATCCTTAATCTTTTTCTCTAATTTCTTCCGTATTTATCTTCTTTTTAAAATAGAAAAATTAAAAGATAGCTCCTTTGTTTACAACATTTTTCTAAGTCTGGGTGTTAATTTTTTCATGATATCACATGAAATAAGACTCAAGGGTAAAATCTATGTATTTTGTTTGGAAGTCATTCTTGAAGTGAAAAGACATGCTGTCCTTTAGGTTTCAGCCTCTCTTGATGTTAATGAATGCTAAGGAAAACGAAAGTAGCCACCTAGTCGTAAAGCAGCACTTGTTAATCACATCACTACATAAATCAAATAAGGCTATTCACACAATTGCAAAAAATCTCTTTACATTCAATTCACTGTTTTCCAAGCAGCTCATGTAAGAGAGATGTTAACAGATTACAATTCCCTTGGTAACGCTCTACACCCAAGATCAATGGATAATCTACTGGCACTGGCTGTACAACTTTATTTATTTTTTAACTTTTAGATTAGAGGGTACACGTGAAGGTTTGTTACATAGGTAAACTTGTGTCACGGAGGTTTTACAGATTATTTCATCACTCCAATATTAAGCCCAGTACCAAATAGTTATCTTTTCTGCTCCTCTCCCTCCTCCCACCCTCCCCCATCAAGTAGACCCCAGTGTCTGTTGTTTCCTTCTTTGAGTTTGTAAGTTCTAATCATTTTGCCCCCACTTATAAGTGAGAACATGCAGCATTTGGTTTTCTGTTCCTGTGTTAGTTTGCTAAGGATAATAGCCTCCGGCTCCATTCAGGTTCCTGCAAAAGACATCATCTTGTTCTCTTTTATGGCTCTATAGTATTCTCTGGTGTATATGTACCACATTTTCTTTATCCATTCTGTCACTGATGGCCATGCAGGTTGATTCCATGTCTTTGCTATTGTGAATAGTGCTGCAATGCATACTGTGTGCATCTGTCTTTATGGTATAATGATTTATATTTTTCTGGGTAGATACTCAGTAATGGGATTGCTGGGTCGAGTGACAGCTCTGTTTTTAGCTCTTTGAGGAATCATAATACTGCTTTTCACAATGGTTGAACTAATTGCTTTACATCTTTAAAAAGAAATCACACATCATCCAGGTGGCTTACCCAGGACTAAGGAAGGTTTCCCACACAAGGTGGAGGAGAAAGTGCTAGAATTCTTATATGAGAGGACCCCATGGACAGTCTCTTGTTGGAATGTTAGAATGTTGGGAGAAAAGTAGAGGTAGTACGGCAGGGCTATGAGGCAGTTCTTATCTCAGAACTGCTTTTGGCTGGTTATTTAAATGAGATGGGGAATAGATTAATTGTCCATATCAGAGAGTAGTGGTAGGATTCTAAAGAAGGTGAGATGGGAAAATATCTCTCCAAGCCAAGTTCTGATGTATCCATTACCAGGCTGTAGAACATTAAAAAATGAGATAGATTTTATAACAGCCTGACCCTTACTTTATGAATAAAGAGATAGAGAAATGTGTTGGGCAAAAGTGGAATAAAAGGGACCACATTTACCCATTGGATGTTAAGCAGCCAGGATAATGGCTACTGAGAGCAGAAACAAATAGTTTCAGTCCTAAAATTATCCTTGACTTACTTCTTGGAGAGAGTTTCCAGGCTGCAACTTAAGAAAAATATACACAGAACCCAATAGTGTTCCTGAATAAGAAAATGAAGCTGGGATTCCTAGGAGGCCAAAGTAGTTATACTTTAAAAAGACAGGGTAAGGAAGAGAAAATAGATACATGGATAGAGTTCCATCAGTCTGCAGAGGGCACCTGTTCAGTCATTAGTTGAGTAGTACTCATCACGTGTATGTGAGGGAACTACTTGAGGCCAAGAACAAAGCTGTATCAGACAAGCAGAAGGAAAAAATCCTTGCAGCTTGCATAAGGTCAGGAATATTTCACATGCCTCATAGTCAGAAAGAAAAATCTCATAATTATCGAGGCATTGAACACAGTATTTAAGCTCTAGTTACAGCAAAACAAAGCTTAAAAGGCAAGATTGGAAAGGAAAATAAATAATTCCAAGTAATTTAACTGTATCCCGTAATAAAGTTTAAGAATATTTATAGGAATTAAAAGATACAGTACTCAAAAAGTAAAATTCATAATGTGTGTCATTTAATTAAAAATTAACGGGAATACAAATAAGAAATTACAATTCATAATGAAAAAATTAATAGACCCAGAAATGATACACATAATAGAATTAGTAGTAAAGGCATTTAAATGGTCAAGAGGATAAAGGTTTAGCATGTTAAGCAGAGATATAAATGTTTTTAAAAAGATCTAAATACAATTTCTAGAAATAAGATACTGAGATTATCAGATTACACACTGCAGAAGGTTAGGTTAGTGATCTTGAAAACATAATGATAGAATGTATCAAAAATGAAAGAGAGACAGAATGGCATGCTGGTGAGTGGTGGGATAACTTCAGACAGCTTACTCTGTATAATTGAAATCCCAAAAGAGAAGAAAAAGAAAAAAATTAGTAGAAGTAATAATCTGCAATTTTCCAAATTTGATGAAAACTGTAAGTCTACAGATCCAAGAAGTTCAACAAATTCCAAGGACAAGACCCTTGAATAAAATTACATGAAGACACATCGTGATCAAATTGTTTAAAATAAATAAAAGAGAAAATCTTAAAAGCAGCCAGATAAGAAAGGCACAGTGGGTATAAAAGAATACAGGTGAAAATGAAGAGAGGCTTCTTAGAAACAAAGCAAACCAGGAGACAAATGATCGAAGTTTTTAAAGTATTGGGAGGAGGCAATGATTATCTTAGAATTCTATGACTAGCAAAAATATGTTTGAGATAGGAAGATAAAATAAAAGGTTTACATCCATTAAAAAAAACTAAAAGAATTTATCCCCAGTCAGTATGCACTATAAGAAATAGTGAAGTTCTCCAGGTGGAAGGAAAATGATATCAAATGGAATCTGGATTTACATTAAGAAATGAACTTCCAGTGTGAATTAATGATATCAGCGCTTTCCTGTTTTATAGGGATGGGGGCATAGCGAGTAGTTAAGCCCAAAGCTTAAGAGGGAGGTTTGTCACCAAGGAAGGCTAAGAGCAAGGGGTGGAATACTGGACACAGGGAAGACCTTGCATATTTCACAGCTTTGCCAATGGTTGGCTCTGCCAACTGCAATTTAGAAAAGATAATTAGAAATCATCTAAGAGTTATTAAGATTCTCTTTTTAACCAAGGCTGAGCTTGCTATAAATGACCCTCATTTTCAGGAAATTCATTAATTGAAACATTGGACCTATTTCTCAACCTTCTGAACATCTATAGTGATTTTGTTATCTTGATAAAAAATAACTTTATGTATTAGAAGCCCAAAAAATTGCCACTAATTAATTTTATGTATCTGTGACATAATATTTCAGTAGTTTAATTTTCTTAGTTGTGAACTTGTCTGTGCAAGAGTAGCTATTCTAAATATTTTTGTTGCTTTTTTGGGATCATTGTGTAGATACTGAAAACAAATCAATGTAAAAAGACAAGTTGACCTGCTAAATCATTTTATATTTATACCTGCCATTTACTTCATATTGCAGATTACATTCAGATATTTTGGCAGAGACTTCTTCAATCCTATTGTACCTTTTTCTTAGAAATATTTTTGTAATAAGTGACATCAAAATTAAAGAAGAAAATCTTTTCTGTGATAATATTAAAGGCAATGAGATTTTCCCATCTCAACAAGTGAATTAAAGTGACTAAAAAAAAAAAAAAAAAAAAAAAAGAAATGAACAGCACTAGAAATGCTAAATATGTGAGTAAATACAAAATTTTAAAAATTATTTTAAAACATCTTTATTAAGTAGTTGACTAAAGCAAACCAATAGGATTGTATTGTGGTGCTTATAATATATCTAAAAATAAAATGTATTTCAACTACAAATAAAATTTGTGGGAGGCCATTGTTTTGGATTGAGCTCCTACACCAAGCTCCAACAGACAAGACCAAACCAGAATGGAGTCACTGGTGCTAGGCACCACATAACCAAATTGAACTTAAAAACAGGTCAGTTTTCTAAAAAGCAAAAGATCGATGCAACCAACCAAAAGGGCCCCAGGCAACCTGAACCAGCATGATTAGGAACCCCCCTGCCTTAACTCACACTAGGAAAGTAATCTGAAATAACTTAATGTTAACCAATCTGCTTTTTCTACTATATTGTTTCCTTGTTCCTGATCAAGGTCGCTTACAAAGATCTACTGTTCTGCCATTCCCATTGGTGCTTATGTCTGTTTATAGAGTGGAGGCTGCCTGGTTCATGAATAGTGAATAAACATCAATTAGATCTTCAAAAATCAATTTTTGAAATTTTGTTTTTTTGACACCACAATAGCCAACATTCTAGAAAGGGAGAAATGAAAGTACACTGCTATATGCAAAGTGGTATATTACTTGAGAATAGACTATAATAAGTTAAAATTGTATATTACAAACCTTAAAGCAGTGACTCAAACAAAAACCAAAAGTACAGTTATAGCTCTTAAACCAAAAAGGCAGAGACAAAAAAGAGGCAAGAAAAAAGGGAAATATCAAATGGAAAAAAAAAAAAACAACATAGCAAGATGGTAGATTTAAACACCATCATCACAATAATCACATTAAATAAATTGCCTAAGCAGCCCAACCCAGGCAAAAGGTAAGGATTTTTAGGTTGAACAAAAAAGACCCAAATACATGTTACCAGTAAGAAGCTAACTTTAGGCTGGGCGCGGTGGCTCACACCCATAATCCCAGCACTTTGGGAGGCCAAGGTGGGCAGATCACCTGAGGTCAGGAGTTTGAGACCAGCCTGGCTAACACAGTGAAACCCTGTTTCTACTAAAAAAAATACAAAAAATTAGCCGGGTGTGGTGGTGTGTGCCTGTAATCCCAGCTACTTGGGAGGCTGAGGCAGGAGAATCGCTTGAACCTGGGAGGCAGAGGTTGCAGTGAGCCAAGATAGTGCCATTGCACTTCAGTTTGGGCAACAAGAGTGAAACTCCATCTCAAAAAAAGAAGCTAACTTTAAGTATTAAAACAGAAATGGGTTAAAAGAAAAAAGATTGATAAATATAAGTCATGCTAACTTTAATAAAAAGGAATCTTGGGTGGCTATATTAATACTAGGCAAAATAGATTTCAGAGAAAACAATATTACTGAGGATAAAGAGGGAATTTTCATAGACAATGGGTTCAATTCATCAAATAGTGTGCACCTAATAATAAAGCTTGAAAACATGTGAAACAAAATTGGATAGCCTGACAAGGAGAAGCAGGCAAATTCACAATTACAGTAACATATTACAACACTCATCTTTCAATGATTGATAGAACAAGTAGGCAGAAAATTATTAAGGATATAGAAGACTTAAACAATACCATCAAGCAATTAGACATATTAAAAATTATAGAACATTCTGCAAAAGACAGCCAAATAATTATTTCTTTACATTTTTTTCCAGTGTACTTTAAAAATTTACCTAGATAAACCTTGTTCTGGGTCATAAAACAAGTCTCAATAAATTTAAATTATTCAAATCAAACTCTTTTCTCTGACTACAAAGGAATTAAATTAGAAATCAATATCAAAGAGGTTTGTGTGATATAAGCTATTTGGAAATGATATTAAATACTTGTAAATATCTCCTACTTAAAAGAGGACTTACAAAGTATTTTGAATGAAAGAAAATGACAACATATTATATTAAAATGTTTACAAGACACCCAAAGTAAAACAGAAGTTTATAGCACTAACTACCTGTATAGAAAAGGAGCAAGGTCTCAAATCAATGGCTCCTGCTTCCACCTAATAATAGAAAAAAAAAAAAGAGAGAAAAAATTAAACTCAATGTATGCAAAAGAAAGAAAAAAGAGTAGAAATCAAAGAGAAAAAGTAAGCAAAAAAATATAGTAGATAAAAATCAATGAAACCAAAAGCTGGGTCTTTGTGAATTTCAATATAACGATAAATCTCCAGCCAGGCATATCAAGAAACAAATGAGAGAGAGAGAGAGACAAAGAGAGAAGGGAGAGAGGCAACACATTTACCAGTATGAAAAAATAAAGGCAAATATTTGTAAAGATTCCATAATAATAATGAATGATTGTGAACAACTTCATGCCAATAAGTTCAACAACTTTAATGAAATGGACTTTACTGAAAGATACACACTATGAAAGCATATTCATGAAGAAATAGATTACTTGGATAGCCTTATATGTATGAAAGTAATTGAATTTATAGCTAAGCACTTCCTACAAAGAAAACTCCAGACTGAGATGGCTTCATTGGTGAATTCTATAAAACATTTCAGGAGGAAATAGTACTGATTCCATATAAACTCTTCAGAAAATTGAAGTGATCATACTTTTCAACTGATTCTGTGAAGCCAATATTACCATGATATCAAGACAAGAGGAAACATTACAAGAAAAGGAAACTACGAACCAGTCTCTGTTATGAACAAAAATGAAAAAATTATTCACAAATCCAATCCTGCAATATATAAAAATGATACTGCATCATAAATAAATGGGCTTTATCCCTGAAATGCAAGGTTGTTTTACCATTCAAAAACAAATTAAGGGGACTTTTATTTTCAGTTTTGACAAATAAAGAGGTTGGAAACTTTTATTCCTGACCTGTCAACAGGAAAAAGCTGAACAAACTGAAAATCAATGAATTTTCTTGGACCCATGAGATAATTGAGGCCTCAAGGCAAACTGCCTGCTACCAGGACTCTGGAGGTGAATACAGGTAAACACAGGAGTCACAGCCTCAATGGAACAGAAGCTACTGGAGCCCTAAACTGAGAGGAACACTAAAAATACTAACTTTGATGAATCCCTAGAGGCTGAATATGGTCTAGTCTGAGAGTGAGAAACATCTGGGAAGCCTGCATTTTTGTGGATTTTACTTGGAGGTACTCATGATGAAGAGTCACGAAAAACCTTCATGTTTCTGGCAGGGGAGGAAAGAAGCAAAACTTTTGAAATACGGCCATAATACTTTAGTATAAAGGTCTGCTCAGCAAGAGAAAAGACTTTACCAGAACATTATCTGAGGTGGAGGAATAGAAATTACACAACTTCAGCCTTCTGTAAGTGTTTCTCTCATGTCTAAGGGAGGAGGGGGGAAGCTGAGAAACACTTGTGAAGATCACACTAGTGACACAGTCCCACTTAAAGACTGAGACTTAATCATAGGAGGACAGACTGCTTCCCCTTCTCCATACCTTACCATCACAACAAGTCTCCCATATAAAATAACAATGGATGAACCGGGTGTGGGAAGCTGAGGCACGAGAACTGCTGGAACCCGGGCGTTGGAGGTTGCAGTGAACCAAGATCATGCCATTGCACTCCAGCCCAGGCAACAAGAGTGAAACTCCTTTTCTAAATAAATAAATAAATGAATTAATTAAAATAAAATAACAATGGATGACACTGAAAGAACTGCAAGGCTCAGACTTGTATTTAAGAGCATTTTTAGGGAACCCCACAGACAGAATAGGAGCCAGTGTACAAGAACACAAGAGGAAATTGAAGGCTCCGGCATCTGCAACTATAGCAAACATTAAACAAGGCCTGTCTCCTAGCCAGATAAGCATAAGACCTGTCACTAAAGGCCTATTTACCTTGGATCATATTACATGATACATACTAAATGGTTTTCAACTGAAAAATTATGAAGTGTGCTAAAAAGCAAGCAAAAACATAATATGAAGAGACAAGCATCACATCCAGACTCAGATATGGCATGGATTTTGGAATTATCAGACAGAATTTCACTTGATCTTAGCCAAAAGACTAAGAAGGATAACAGACAGAATTTAAAATAACTCTGATTGATATGTTCAGAACTATAATGGTAAAATAGAGAACATGTGAGAACAGATGAGTAATGTAAAGAGAGAGCTAAAAATACTAAGAAAAAATCAAAAGAAAATGTTAGAAATTTAAGAAAAGCACTGTAATAGACATATTTTGGTGGGATTATCAGTAAACTGTACCTGGCCAAAGAAAGAAGTGAGCTTGAAGATATGTCAGTAGAGACTTAAGCTTAGAAAGCACAAACCAGGATAAAACCTCCCAATTTTACATCTAAGTCTATTGTATTAAAATGTAGAAAACTAAAGAAAAAAGAAAATCTTAAAAGCAGGCAGATGTGCACCTTAACTATAGAAGAAGAAAGGTAAGAATTATAGGCCGGGCGTGGTGGCTCACGCCTGTAATCCCAGCACTCTGGGAGGCCGAGCTGGGCAGATCATCTGAGGTCATGAGTTCGAGACCAGCCTGACCAACATAGAGAAACCCCGTCTCTACTAAAAATACAAAATTAGCCAGGCGTGGTGATGCATGCCTCTAATCCCAGCTACTCGGGAGGCTGAGGCAGGAGAATCACTTGAACCTGGGAGGCGGAGGTTGCAGTGAGCCAAGATTGTGCCATTGCACTGCAGCCTGGGCAACAAGAGCAAAACTCCATCTCAGAAAGAAAAAAAAGAATTATATCAGACTTCTTTTCAGAAATCATGCAAGAAAAAAGAGAAGAGAGTAAAATGTTTAAATTACCGAAAGAGAGACATATCAATATAGAATTCCATATTCAACAAAATTATCTTTCAAAAGTGAAGGAGAAATAAAATCTTTATCAGATGAATAAAAAGCTGAGGAAATTCATTGTCAACAGAACTTTTCTATAAGAAATATTAAACGTTCTTCAGAGAGAAGGGAAACGATATAGATTAGAAAGAAATTCACATAAAAGAACATCTAAGAACGAATAAAGGTAAAATAAAATTTTTCTTTTTAAAATTCTTAATTGATCTAATACATAACTGTTCAAAGTAATAATAGTAACAATATATTAGGTGATTATAGAATATGGATAAGTGGAATGAATGACAGCAATGCAAAATATAAGGGATTCAACTAACGTGGGGAATGATCTAGGAAACCTGTATTACCATGAGGACAATAGTACACACAAGCTTTAATGGAGTTGCTTGTTGGGGAGACCTTTTACAGCAGGAATCTGTCCAGAGTTTACAGCATGGGGATGGCTACTCAGAAGGGGAGAAGAACAAGGAAACATTTTGAGGAGAGGGAAAATGGAGAGAAAACTTATGATTCAGGTGATGTGGCACAGCAACAAGGAAGGGATCCTCTAGGTCAGAAAACTCCAAAGTGCCTAGCAGCTTGCGGTCTTATAACCACAAGCTTGCTTTTGTCAGTGGCCAGCAAATGTGAGGTGAGGTTTCATTGGATATGCAATGCAAGCAGTCTCTCAATGACTAAAAGTCTGCTTGTTTGAGTTATTTTAAAAAGAACTGGATATGTAAAAATTTATGTTTGGCCCTGGTGGGCCTTTCAGTGAATGGGTGTCAGCATGCAGGGAAGAAAGAAGCAATCTGGGGAGCAATACAGAGACATTATTTTTGACTCATTTATATAACAGTAAACGATGGAGGGAAGGATTTGGGAATGCACTCTTATAAGTGCAGTTACCTTACAATAGTGTATTCCCAACTCCTTCCTTCCGTCCTTTGTGTGAAGCTCTGTAATGTTACTTGAAAGTGAACTTAAATGCTTTGTATATGTATATAGCAAACTCCATGGCAATCACAAATGGGGTGTGTGTGTGTGTGTATATGTTTGTATTTTATATGCTAACAGAGGAGAGAAAATGGACTCATGTAATATGATCAGTTATAAAACAGAAAAGGCGGACAAAAAGGAGGAGAAAAAAAGAAACAAAAAATATAAATAGAAATCAGTTACAAATATGGTAGATAAACCAACTCTAAAAAATAATAACTGTAAATGTGGAGGTCTAAATACGTTGCAAAATAGAAATTGTCAGTGGATCTAAAAATTAAATCCAACTATATGTTGCCTATAATGTGATTTAAATATAAATATACAGATACATTAAAAGTAAAGGGATGGAGAAAGATATATCCCGCTAGTACTAATCAGAAGAAGGCTGGAGTAGCTATATTAATTTCAGACAAAGCAGACTTCAGAAAAAAAAAATTTACCAAGAATAAAAAGGGTAACATAGGATAATATAAAGGAGTCAATTATCTAAGGAGACATAACAACCTTAATGTGTTTGTGCCAAATAACAATGAATCAAAATATGTGAAGCAAAAGTGCACAGAATGCAGAGAAATAGACAAATCCACTATTTTACTTGCAGACTTTTACAACCCTATTTAAATGATTTATAGATCATGTCTTTTACTTGAGGAGACCAGAGAAAGAAAAGAAATTTAGGCCTAAAAGAAACAGAAGAAAAGAATTTATAGTAATTAGAGCAGAAATCAGTGAAATTAAAAACAGAAAATATTGGAGTAAATCAATAAAACCAAATGTTGGTTCTTTAAAAAGGTAAATAAACTTGGGCTGGGCGTGGTGGCTCATGCCTGTAATCCCAGCACTTTAGGAGGCCAAGGCAGGCAGCGGATCACGAGGTCAGGAGATCGAGAACATCTTGGCTAACACGGTGAAACCTTGTCTCTACTAAAAATACAAAAAAATTAGCCAGGTATGGTGGCATACACATGTAGTTCCAGCTACTTGGGAGGCTGAGGCAGGAGAATGGTGTGAACCCGGGAGGCAGAGCTTGCAGTGAACCGAGATGGTGCCACTGCAATCCAGCCTGGGTGACAGAACAAGACTCGGTCTCAAAAAAAAAAAAGAAAAAGAAAAAAAAAAAAAAAGAAAACTTGGTTGAATTTTAGCCAGATTAACCACCAAACCAAAACAAACACAAACAGAAAGAGGGAACATACAAATTACTAATATTAGAAAGAAAAAGGGGTCATTCCTGTTGATCCCATAGACATCAAAAGGATGATAAAGCGTTATTATGAAAAACTCCATGCCCACAAATGTGATGAATAGAATATTCCAATTCCTTAAAAGACACTGCCCCAAATCCCACAGAGAGAATTATAGAATCTGAATAAGTCTGTGTCTGTTAAAGAAATGGAACAATAATTCAAGAAAGAAAACACCAGGCCCAGATGGTTTCACTGGTGAATTTTACCAAAAGTTTAAGGAAGAATTGACATGAATTCTCTTCAATCTCCTCAAGAAAATAGAAGCAGAAGGAGCATCTCTTACCTCATTGCTATAAGACAAGTATTGCCGTAAAACCAAAACCAGATAGAGACATTACAAAAAAAGAAAACTACAGACCAGTTTCTCTCATGATCACAGATGGAAGAATCCTCGGCAAACCAAATCCAACAATGTACAGTTATTTACCAGCACCAAGTGGGATTTATTCCAGTTATGCAAAACTAGTATTATATTTAAAAATCAATTAAGGCAACCCCTTACATTAATAGGAATTGATCATGGTAATACCAATCAAAATCCTGGCAAAATCCTATTTTATGGATATTGTGAAATTGAAATTTAGAGTCAATTTCAAAGTTGGAGGACTGACACTTCACATTTTACTATAAAGTCGAACAGTTATCAAACAGAGGTATTGTCAAAAAATAGACCATAGATCAATGGAATTTGATAGAGTGCCCAGAAACAGACCCATACAAATACAATGGATATTTGACAAAGGAACAAAGGCAGTTCATTTTTCAACAAATGCTGTTAAACAATTGGATGTCCAAATGCAAAAAAAAAAAAAAAAAAAAAAAACAACAGACTTAAATGTTTCATAAAATAACTCAAAATATGATCAGTAATCTAAATACAAAATGCAGTACTGTAAAACTTTTAGAGGGCAGATGCAGTGGCTCATGCCTGCAATCCCAATACTTTGAGAGGTCAAGATGAGAGGATGACTTGAGACCAGGAACTTGAGACCAGCCTGAGCAACATATGGAGACTCTGTCTCTACAAAAAATACAAAATAATAGCCAGATGTGGTGGCCCACATCCATAGTCCCAATTACTTGTGAGGCTAAGGTGGGAAGATTGCTTGAGCCAAGGAGTTTGAGGTTGCAGTGAGCTATCATGGCACCACTGTACTCCAGCATAGGTGACAGAGTGAGACCCTGTTTCAAAACAACAACCAAACAAACAGACTTTTAGGAGAAAACATGGGAGAAAATCTACATGACCTTGAGTTTGGCAAAGCATTTTTTTTTTTTTTGAAGAGATAACACCAAAAGCATGATCCATGGGAAAAAAAAGGATAAATTATACTTTATCAAAACTTAAAAAAATTCTATTCTGCAAAAGTGGCTGTTAAGAGAATCAAAAAGCAAGACATAGACTAACAGAAAATGTTTTACACCACATAACTGATACGGAGCTTGTATCCAAAGTATACAAATAACTCTTAGACCTCAACACTAAGAAAACAACAACAAAAAAAACCCAGAAAGCCCAACCTAAAAATATGTCTGTCTATTGAATGCAATTGCAATAAAAATTCATTCAGGCTTTTTCTTTGGTTGAAATTCAGAAATTCTAAAATGTGCATCAAAAGAAACTGCTAAAGTAGCCAAAATAACTGGAAGAGAAGACCAAATCTGGGGGACTTATACTTCATGATTTCAAGATTTATTATAAAACTATGGTGAAAAATACAAAAAATTAGCCGGATGTGGTGGCAGGTGCCTGTAGTCCCAGCTACTCGGGAGGCTGAGGCAGGAGAATGGCGTGAACCGAGGAGGTGGAGCTTGCAGTGAGCCAAGACTGTGCCACTGCACTCCAGCCTGGGTGACAGAGTGAGACTCTGTCTCAAAAAAAAAAAAAAAAAAGCTACAGTGATCCAGACCCTAATTTAAAAATAGATGATAGTTCATTGGAAAAGAATAAAGTGTTCAGCTATAGACACATAATGACACTGACAAGAAATTGAAAAGCATTTCACAGACTGGAAAAACATTTGCAAAATGTATATCCAGACAAGGATCTATATCTAGAATATATGAAGAACTTTTATAGCTCATAAGAACACAAACAATAAGCCAATTTTAAGATTGGCAAAAGATTTGCTCAGACACTTCGCCAAAAAAGATGTACAGATGGCCAATAAGCACATGTAAATTTGCTTGGCATTTTTATTCATTAGAGAAATGCAAAATAAAAGAAGCTACTAGTATACTCCTACCAGAATGGCTAAAATTAGAAACACGAACCAGCTAGATCAACTACAACTCTCATATACTGCTGGTGGGTTTGTGAAATGGTACAACCACTTTGAAAAAGTTTGGGAGTTCTTAAAAGTGAATCATATAACCTAGCCATTGTATTTCTAAGTAGTTATCCAAAACATATGAAAACATGTTTCTGTACAAAAAATGAGTTCATAAATGTTAGTTGTTTTATTTGTAATAGCTAAAAACTTCACACAAATTTACTTATTCACACAAGTAAATAAATTCAAGAGTACCCATACAAGAAATATTGCTTATTAATAAAAATAAATGAACTCCATATGCTACAACATGAATAAATCCAAAAAATCATTATGCTGACAGAAAGATGCTAGAATACCTACTTCATAATTGCATTTATATAACATTTTAGAAAATAGTAATCTGTAGCATTAGAAATGAGATCATTTGTTGCCTGTAGGATAAATGGGGTTTGAAAGGGTGGGAGGAAAGGCTGACAAAGAAACAGGTGGAAACTTTTGGGAATATGAGTGTGTTATGTTGATTATGGAGATAGTTTCATGGATTCATGAATATATATCAAAACTTATCAAATTATAAATTTAATGCAGTTTTTATGTGAAATCTAGATAAAGATTTAAAGAAAAAAATAGATGTGTTTTGTCTTTTTAAAGACTTGTTATTAGAAGTTTGAATTGCTATTACTTAAGTAATCATTTTCCTCTTTTTTAGAGTATAATCTTTTCAAAGTCAGGAATCCATTCTATTTTTTTTAACTTTTATTTTTAGTTCAGGGGTATGTGCGCAGGTTTGTTACATAGGTAAATCTGTGTCTGTTACATAGAACAACTTTTGTGGTACAGATTATTTATCACCCATGTATTAAGCCTTGTACTCATTAGTTATTATTCTTGATACTCTCCCTCCTCCCATCCTCCAACCTCATGTAGACCCCAGTGTATTGTTGCCCTCTGTGTGGCCATTTGCTCTCATCATTTACTCCACTTCTAAGTGAGAACATGCAGTATTTGATTTTTTGCCCATCTTAGCTTGCTAAAGATAATGACTTCCAGCTCCATCCCTGTCCCAGCAAAGGACATGATCTCATTCTTTTGTTATGGCTGCATAATATTCCATGGTATATATGTACCACATTTTCTTTATCAGTCTACATTTTCTTTATCACCATGTCTGGCTAATTTTTTGTATTTTTAGTGGAGACAGGGTTTTGCCATGTTGACCAGGCTAATCTTGAACTCCCGACCTCAGGTGATCCGCCCACCTCGGCCTCCCAAAGTGCTGGGATGACAGGCGTGAGCCACCATGCCTGGCCAAATGCTAGTGATTTTTGCACATTGATTTTGTATCCTGAGGCATTGTTGAAGTTATTTATCTCCTTAAGAAGCTTTCAGGAGGCTGAGGCAGGAGAATCACTTGAATCCAGGAGGCAGAGGTTGTGGTGAGCCAAGATCACTCCATTGCACTACAGTCTGGGCAACAGAGTGAGACTCCATCTCAAAAAAAAAAAAAAAAAGAAGAAGCTTTTGGGCTGTAATGATGGGGTTTTCTAGACACAGGATCATGCCATCTACAAACAGGGATGGATAGTTTATCTTTCTCTCTTCCTATTTGGATGACCTTTATTTCTTTATCTTGCCTGATCACCCTGGCCAGAACTTCCAATACTGTGTTGAATAGGAGTGGTGAGAGAGGACAACCTTGTCCTGTACCTGTTTTCAAAGGGAATGCTTCCAGCGTTTGCCCATTCAGTATGATAGTGGCTGTGCATTTGTCTTATGTGACTCTTATTATTTTGAGATATGCTCCTTCAATACCTAGTTTATTGAGAGTTTTACCATAAATGGACATTGAATTTTTATCAAAAGCCTTCTCTGCATCTATTGAGATAATCATATGGCTTTTGTCTTTAGTTCTGCTTATGTGATGAATCACATTATTGACTTGTGTGTGTTGAACCAGCCTTGCATCCCAGGAAGAAAGCCTACTAGATTGTGGTGCATAATCTTTTTGATGTGCTGCTGAATTTGGTTTGCCAGAATTTTGTTGAGGATTTTTGTACTGATGCTCATCAAGAATATTTACCTGAAGTTTTCTTTTCAGATAGATACCTATCTGCCAGGTTTTGGTATCAGGATGCTGCTTGCCTCATAAAATAGTTAGGTAGAAGTCCCATTTCAATTTTCTGTACCTGTAGGAGGTGGCTGGAGACCCTAGTTGGGAGGTCTCACTCAGTGAGGAGGAATGGGATTGGGGACTGGCTTAAAAAAGTAGCCTGGCCAAATTTTTGCAGCTGTGCTGTGCTGGGGGTCTGCTTCAGCCCACGGTTGCCTTGGACACTCTGAAGCCTGAAGGCTGAAATGGCTAAGTCGCCCAAACAGCCTTCCGCTCCCTCTGGGAGTTCTGTCCAAGGAGGAATTCAGATCCCTGTTGGCTGGAGAACACTGCTAGGGGTAGCTGGATGCCCCAGTTTGGAGGTCCTTCCCTGTGAGGAGGAATAGGATTAAGGGCCTACTTAAAGAAGCAGTCTGACCATTTAGAACAGACTGCTATAGAGCAGCTGTGCTGTGCTGGGAGATTCCTTTCACCCCTGGTTGGTTTGGACTCTCTGAAGCCCAAGGCTGTAATGGCTAAGTTGTACAAACAGCAGAGATGGCAACTCATCCCTCCCACTGGGCGCTCCATCCCAGAGAGGCACAACACTGGTTTGCTAGCTGGAATTCCAAGCCAGTGGTCTTATCCTGTGAGGTGCCATGGAAGTGGTGCCTGCAGACCTTTGCTGCTCAACCCTCTGGATTCAGCCTATTTCCTAGGGGTATGTACCAGGATCTAACCTCCCGCCTTGCTGTAGTTGCAGCTAGTTTTGCCAGGATGCCTGGAACTAGAACTCCTAGGTTTCTGAATCTAGAACTCTTGGGTTTCTGCACGTACCTGAGCTGCTGCTCTGCTGAGACTCCATGCAGCTCTGTATGTCAGACTCAAGGCCCTTGTGGAGTGGGTTCACAAAGGGATCCCCTGACCTAAGGATTGCAAAGATCCGTGGAAGAAGCCTGGGATCCTAGGGTCACACATTCACTCACCACTTCCCTGGGTCGGGGGGAGCTTCCCTTGGCTCCATGTCACCCCTAGGTCAGCCATTGTCCTGTCTTGCTTTTCTCTGTTCTCCGTGGGTCAAGCTGTTTCCTTGATTAGCCCCAGCGCGAGTCTCAATGGATGTTTCCATTAAAGGTGTGTGTATTTACTTGTCTCTTTCCATGAGAGCTACACACATTAGCTACTTCTAGTCGGCCATCTTGGCCACTCCCCTCATTTGCACCAAGTGACTAGTATAGGAATTATTGAATGCATATGTAACAAATAGCAAGAAAAATAGTGTAAATTAATTAATAACTGCATATTACTGAGCACATACTATGTGCTCAGAAATTTCTTTAGGAAATTTCGTGAAATCTTATTTGAGGTTAATATGCTTTAGGAAATGAGAAAAGAAGGGGGAAAAAAAGCCAAGTTTGTTTGTAAATGTGCACCAGAGTAAACTCTGCAAAGTTAACTATGTTACGTTAATCTGAAAACCCTGAAACCCTGACCATAGTAATGTTTTAATTACTAATGCTAGCAAGATTATTTCTCATCACAGTTGACCCCTTCTTGATATGAATGTGCGTTAGATTAAATAAACTAATGCTAAGTGAGATTCCACTTTTGATGGCATCAGGTTAAATAAGGTTGGGCAAGATAAAGGGACCCATAAAAGATTGAATGTGAGCAGTATGAATATTCTCATTTGGGTCTAGAAGTTTGTCTTTACTCAATGGACCTAAATAATAGGCCTCTTCATTATTTTTAAGACCCTAGAGTTCAGCACCTGATACAATTGGTTGATGTGATTGCATTAAGAAAATGTAGGATAAGCCTCCAGTTCCCATATCTACCTCTTTGCATATGCTAATTTCTCCAGATACCTCTCAGATATACAACCATTGTGCTTTGTATTATGTGGGATATGCAGTGGGACTGTCTGGGGGAATTTATAGTCTAATTAGACAGAGAAAATATCAAAACATGACAAAAGTAGCTAAGCCACTAGGAAGTGGTAAATACCGAAAAAGTGAGAATGACAGCATGGGAAGTTTCTACCTTTTGGCAAGAGAAACTTGAGAAAGAAGATGGTATTTTAGTTCAATTAAATAGAATTACAACAGACTAAGGGGTGGACAAAGGGCATTGAGGGGTTAAGAAACAAGAATGAGATAAGGAAATAGAATAGGAAAGAAACAATAATTTAGCAAAAGTAAGCAAACCAATGAAATAAAGATAAACATTGCATTCAGCCAAGCAATCTGGTATTTTGAGGAAGGAAACACAATTTTGAAAACTGACTTGATTTTTTCCTATTTTTTAAGCCAGCCCTTGTTTATATAGTATTTTTAAATTTCATAAGTTATCTCTTAGATACTGACATCACAATCCTCTAAAATTTAATTTGTAATGCCTAATCCAGACGGTAGAGATGATGATACTTAAAAATTATATTCACAAATTTAATTCTGTATGAGGGGATGTTCAGTGAGTCTGTTCAGGAAATGGGTTATGTCAAGTGATTGAAAATGATTCTTCATATTATTAATGTTATATATAGTAAAGCTAGACATATATTAATGTTATACACACGTGTGTGAGGACTGGGTTTGTCAACTATGAAAACATAGGGTTATTAATCAGATTGACTAGTTGATGTTTGCTCTATGCTATGACTGAATCAGATATAATAAATTATATCTGGCATTAGGATGAAATAAATTATTAAAAAATACTTAGTTGGGATGCCTGAATCAGCTCATGGTAAACTGTCCTCTGTGCCAAGTTGAATAAGTTTAAGCCTATCCAACAATGCATGGCTCCTGGGAGAACATCCTCAGCTGAAGAGAGATGATAATGTGGGATAACTTCACTCCCAAGGAAGGTCAGACAGGTTCTGGGAAACTTTGATATCATGTTCATATCACTTCTGAAATTATCTTCCTGTAGCCATTACTCCTTGAAACAAAATGCCATAACAGCAAGATTTTGGGGCATTCTGTCACTACAGTAACCTTAAAAATGGAAAGAAAATTGAACAGTGTTTGCATTTCACAAGGAATTCTACATTTCCCATGGGTCCACTAAGCTCAGGAAACATCTTCAGAGAAAAACAGTTCTCTTTTCTAGTACAAAGGATGTAAATTATAACAAATCAAATGGAGTGGGAATGACAAGGTCACTTAAAATAACTTCTGTGATTAAATAGTCTATATTGAAATTGTATTGTGACAGATTTTAATAACTGACACCTTGAGTGAAAAGTGTTTTTTTCTCTAAAACTTTTCTGCAAAGAAAGCATGTTAAAAGAACATAGCTTGTGTCTCACCCACTCTTTAGAGAATACTAGAATAAGATGCACACTTATACATGAGAGGATTTTATGCAATTTTAGAGCATGAAGACATCTTAGAGATCATCCAGTCTAACCATCTTGTTTTACAAATGAGGATACAGGCCTAGGGGTCAAGATAAGATTTACGTTTAAGAAAGATTAGTCTGGTGGCATGGACGAGATGCTGTGGGTATAGTCTCAGGGGTTGGTCTAGGTACACTTGTGTCAGAATGGGTTGTTTCTCCAGTGGTTGGAAGTGCACGTCATCTGAAGAATGACTGTGACTTGAAGCTCAGGTTAAGACAAAAGGGGCAGAGTCTAGCAACAGTTCCAAAAAGCAATAAAAAATGATGCTACAGGCCGGGCGCGGTGGCTCAAGCCTGTAATGTCAGCACTTTGGGAGGCCGAGACGGGTGGATCATGAGGTCAGGAGATCGAGACCATCCTGACTAACATGGTGAAACCCCGTCTCTACTAAAAAACACAAAAAACTAGCCGGGCGAGGTGGCGGGCGCCTGTAGTCCCAGCTACTCGGGAGGCTGAGGCAGGAGAATGGCGTGAACCCGGGAGGCGGAGCTTGCAGTGAGCTGAGATCCGGCCACTGCACTCCCGCCCGGGCGACAGAGCGAGACTCCGTCTCAAAAAAAAAAAAAAAAAAAAAAAAATGATGCTACAGAGAAGATGAGCAACCTTCTGGGAAATAGATTCCAAGGCTGGAAGAAGTTACAGGATGAATACCAGTGCCTACAAAGGAAGAATGCCAAGGACACAGTGTTTTATGACTTTTGCCTAGGATGTGAGAAAGGGCTTGGCCTATGGTTTGGAGGTCCAGAGTTTGAATGCAAAAGATCAGTGCGAAGAAGATTGAATAAACTTGAGTGATACTGAGGCCATGAAAAAGCCTGATAAACTCTCATGAGCTCATTTGGCTCTTCCTTTTCTAGATTCATAGAAATCGGGCCTCATTGTTGTCACTTTCCTTTAGGGGCAAAAATGCCCCTTCCTTTTTTTTTTTTTTTTTTGAGGCGGAGTCTCGCTCTGTCGCCCGGACTGGAGTGCAGTGGCCGGATCTCAGCTCACTGCAAGCTCCGCCTTCCGGGTTCACGCCATTCTCCTGCCTCAGCCTCCCGAGTAGCTGGGACTACAGGCGCCCGCCACCTCGCCCGGCTAGTTTTTGTATTTTTAGTAGAGACGGGGTTTCACCGTATTAGCCAGGATGGTCTCGATCTCCTGACCTCGTGATCCGCCCGTCTCGGCCTCCCAAAGTGCTGGGATTACAGGCTTGAGCCACCGCGCCCGGCCAAAAATGCCCCTTTCTGATAGCCCTTGTAACAACCAAAAAGAGCAAATGAACTTAGGAGTAGACACAAAGTGACATTTAATTCCTGACTTTGATGCTGCCAGACAAATGACCTTGGACAAATTACAAATCCTCTCTGAGCTTCAGTTTTTTATCGGAAAAACAGAGATTACAGTACCCTTTAATTCAAAAGGTTATTTTGAGAATAATATATCTAAAATCTCAAGCAAAGAATATGCTTTCAATCGTGTTTACTCTAATGCTAGATTTGTTTTAAAAATTATATCTTTTAGAGACTATATCCTAGTTTTGCTCTGAGAATAGGCTGATTTATCCACTAAATGTTCAACTTATAATTTGACTCTCAAAGGGATACCATTGTCTACAAGTTTACTAAAATTTTACTATATCCCTCTAAGTACGTGGCTATAAATTAGAGTGATCAGTTTAATCCTAGGATTCAGCAAATGTATTATTCTTTTATTAGCATGGCTCTTAGTGAAACTGGCAGGAGGCAGCCAAATGCCTAGGCAGATGGGGTGGGTCCCTGGTAAAACTCCGCCTCCAAGCTGAAGACAGTTGAAAGCCTGAAAGTCAAGCTACAAGTGAAATCCTTGGACCAGATTGAGAACTTGACTTCCTATTCAGCGCACTTTCCTCTGATTTATCCTCACCCTTCACCTACTTTACATATACCTCCCCTTTCCTCATTGGTTTTCTACACTGTCATGTCCACCTTTGAGTGGTGTCTTTGCTTTAACCTTTTTTGCATATTCACAAACTAATCAGCACACGTTCCTCATTCTGAGTCCATAAAAGGCCCCAGACCCAGCCACATGGGGAACTTTCCCACTTTTGATAAACCTCACATCTTGTCTCCATTGAAAGCTGTTTTCATCATTCAATAAAATTCTTCTCTGCCCTCCTTTTCCTTCAATGTCCCACGTATCCTCATGCTTCTTGGGTGTGGTATAAGAGCTCAGGAACTGCCAAATTCAGATAGAAGCTATAACACAGGCGAGCTGGGGCACACCAGCATGGCCTAGTGAGGCCCAGGTGGAGTGTCGCTGGCTGGGGGTTCCTGGCTTGCAAAGTGACAGAGAAAAAAAATCCTACGTCATTAGTTTTTTTCATTCCAATAACTGATATGCACTTATTGACCAGATTCTCAGAGAATGCAAGAAACTAGCAGAAAAGGAAGAGCCAAGAAGCCATCTCCCAATGAAAAACATTGGAGTTATTTAAACCTCCATGCAACGAACCAATCACCAATTCAGGAAAATTTCTTCCTAGAAAACCAACAGTGAAGACAATGATTATGATTGTATATGCACAGCAGCCCCATAGCATTTTGAAAACAGAAAAATTAAGAAAAGATTATTTGATGATTGTCCTAAAAGCTAAGAATGCCTTTTAACGGATTCACAAACTGAGTTTGGCTGTCTCTTTTTCCTTTGTCTTACTTTTCTAGACTTGCAAGCTGCATAGGGCAATCCAAATGGTAATCTGTGTCGTTGTGAACACAATAGAATGAAATCACCGAGCTTTGAGAGCCCAGGAGGATGATTTAATCTAACATTTCAATGTATAAAGAAAGGAAATTAAGTCTGTAAAATTTCTCACAAAGATGATATGCAGGGATTCCTTCGATTTTTAGATTTCCTAGGCCAGTACTTTTTTAAGAATTGAGAAGTGGGTGTAAATTATTTTACTGTTGGTGCTTGCTGTTTCGGTTTAATATCACTATATGGTCACATATAGTGATCTATCATATCTAATATCGCTATATGTTCATTCTTGGTGGCCACTAATTGTTGGTTAGGTGTTTAGGAATTACTGTTGTGTCACTGAATAAACTTCAAATTAAGCCTCAGTAACGAAAGGAAGCATTTTTCATGCAGTTGGATCTCATTGAAACATCTTTAAAGTTTATCCTTGTGTATGCTTAAATTGAGGGGGCCACTCACAATAAGCTGCATTGACTGAGAAGATAGTAATCTGGGGTAAAAGGAATCTTACATTAGAATGAAAATGATAATATCTATTAATACATGGCTTTTTTTTTTTTTTTTTTTTTGAGACAGAGTCTCTCACTTCATCACCCAGGCTGGAGTGCAGTGATATGATCTCAGCTCACTGCAACCTCCACCTTCGGGGTTCAAGCCATTCTCATGCCTCAGCTTTCCAAGTAACTGAAATTATAGCTGCATGCCATCATGTCTGGATAATTTTTGTATTTTTTTTTTTTTTTTGGAGAGATGGGGTTTTGCCATGTTGGCCAGGCTGGTCTCAAACTCCTGACCTCAAGTAATCCACCCATCTTGGTCTCCCAAAGTGCTGGGATTAGAGGTGTAAGCCACTGTGCCTGGCTGCTGTGTTTGTTTTTATGGTTATGACTACAGCATTAAAGCAAGCTCTGTGGACTTTGACAAGTCATTATTCCTGTTTTGAATTTAATTTCTATCATGTATATTACAAAAGAAACCCTCCCCCAGATTAGATTCTGGAAAATACAAGACCCTCTAGAGTGAAAAAGAGTAGACAGATTCTGAAGAGATGTTAACATTTGCGTGAAGGAAATGACATAGCATGAGTTTCCTATTTTTTGTTGCTTTTAGCCTGAGAGTAGCCAGCATACATGGAGCAGCTAACATTCTATAGAAATCTTTGATATTTCTGGCATAAAGAACCAAAGGACAGAATTGGCGCAACCACAGTCATACAAAGGATAGGGGAAGTCCTGGAAAAGAAAAGAGCCCCAGAGAAGGTAAGCATCACATTCTGTGTGTACAGTCTGTGGAAATCTCTAACTGACTTTTGAACTATACATTCACAGGGAAGACTGCAAATAGCCAGTCTGCCAATAAGAGAACTGAAGTGATATTTGAGTTGCTGCCAAAGAGAGAGTTTTATTTTAGTTTGAGGCAAGTCAAGTTACCAAAGCAACAAAAACAATCAATAATCTTTGCAAGAACATAACACAATCCAGAGTCTCCACAAAAGCTCTCATAGTTAGCCAGAATAAAAATTTAAAATTTAGAAATCTGAAAAAGATAATCATCTTCAAGAAAGAAGACAAGTGATGGGGACCTATATACCATGATGATAACTCATGTGTTGGGATTTGTAGACAAGGATTTTAAAGCATTTATTATAGCTGTGCTCAATGACATAAAGCAATATAAGCTCATAAAGAATGAAGAGATATAAAGGTGTTAATTCATTTGTTTGGATAGTCTGTGGCTATGTTTTTCAATGCCTTCTATGAAGAGACACAGTTCTTGCCTTCTTAGAGTATATGAATTAATAGTAGAATAATTAATGGGGTATAATGTGGTTCTATAAATGTATGATTTCAAAAATAAGAAATGAAGGAGAATTCTTAATACACATATATTCAGACATTCTTGCTTTGTACAACAGAGACCCAATTGATTTAAGGCTGGAGATACTGATTTGACTTCAAAATTTCCATAGGCATGGACCACAAAACCAATAAATTGATAAAGTTAGGTCCTCACACCTGTTGAGCAATCATCATGATCATGATCATCATCACAGCAATAATATTAATAACTGACAATAGTAATTAGGTGCAATTACTGTTGCAACTGGTGCAATTACTTTTGCACCAAACTAATAACTGATAATAGTTCATGTTTATATATTGCTTTTACAAAATAGCTTACACATTTTATTATAAAATTTGAGCCTCCCAACCACCCTGTAAAATAGAGCAGCAATTATTCACATTCTGAGAGTACATGCAGAAGTAAAAATAAGGGGAGCATTTTCATGTGGATATTTTCTTTGCAAAAATAGAAATATATTAAATATATTGGAAGCATTCACTCAAATATCTATGTCTAGCGAGCTTGCTTTCAGTAGCAATCTAGGTTTTATAGGAGGAAAACAAGCTTTACCTGCCATGAAATCAATGATGAACATTTGGGATTATCAAAGCTTTCTGGGAACTGTCTTTTTCCAGAAACCTATCTTAAGAATGAGTTCCTCAGTGACAATTAGAGAGTGAAATGCACCCAACTTCACATTTCAATGCTCCTTCCCAATTAGAATGGCATTAGAGTGAAAGTGTAGCTATATAATTGTGTGAAGAATAGATCTAATTTTCTCAATGTCACTGCAATATCACCTTTCAGGACTAACAGCACTGAATGATTACGCATATCATTTGGTAATTGTATTTTTATCCATTCCACAGTGGGAGCTGATTTTTAAAAGTGGACATGCAATTAGATTATAAATGAACACATATCAACCAGCCCTCAAAGACAGCAATATGTCAGCATTAAACCAGTTGTATTTTAACTACTGTCAGTGTCAGTGTTTGTGGCTTGTCAACACTCAGCAGTGATGGACATAGGGATTCTGAGTTTCACCTTTAAAAATAAAAAAGGAAAGTGACTGAGAAACTCAAAACTCAGGGAGAGTGGCCTTCACAAAGCGAGAGCTTTAAAAACAAGCTGTGATAGAGAATCAAGATTAAATGCCCAGTATTGCTGTGAGATGTTACTTTTTGAATGCTGCAGAGAATGTGTATTGGTAGAGAAGAGACTATCATTCTGTCTCACAGGCTACAAAACAGAGGATCCCCAGGGAACAAACAGAGCTCTGAAGTGCCAATTCATCATAGCATACATTGGTGAAAATATTTCAGGTCAGGAGTCAAAATTTATTTAGCCATCTACATTTAAATCGCAGTTTCTAAAAGTAAAATGTATAGAAGAAGGTGAAGTTGAGGCTGTAAGTTATGGTTTCAAGATCTCCTGAATACTACTGAACTCACTAATGCACAATCATAAATTTTAATAAATACAATTATTTGGTGTGCAGTTGAAGTCTCATTATCATACTAACCAAAGGCAAATCTGTAGACCAATTTTGATCCTTGGATTTGGTTGGGAGCAATCTCGGGACATTTAAATGAGGGTATTTTTCACATGGCACAAATGATGAGAAATAATTTTGATTTCCCTGTGCTAATAACACAGCAGTTAACAACCACACACTGCCTCATTATGATGGAGTATTCACTCCATGGCATGAAAATGTCTGTCAAAAACTCTATTCTCTTGCAGAGTTGTTCATGCAGGCTGATGAAATGCATAATTCCTGAATAAGACCTGAGCCAGAAATTAAAGTCTGTAGCATCTCTTACAGGTTTTCATGAAGGGGTACTGGACTTTCTTTAAAGTTTCAAACATCAACATGTAGATGGGCTGTGACTGCATCTGTAGATGTAAAATGCATGCCTTGGGTTATTGCCTTAGACTGTCTTTCCCTTCCTGGAGGAACATAGCCTGCAGTACTCAATGAGGTCTTGGAGTATGTAGAAAGGGAATCTTTTACTGTCCTGGATGTAGTGGGTGGGGTCAAGAGAAGCCAGCCAAAAGCCTGTATCTGGAGAGAACTGTAAATTAACCCTAGAGAGATTATCAACCCAGGTTACCACTCCATTGGCCTCAGATTAAGCAGACAAACATATGAGAACATTGTACGCAAATGGCGAAACTACGTGACTGTTGGAGAATTTGAAGCAGAAGTTCAGAGGAAGAGCCTGAGAAATTCCTTAGGTGGAAAGAATAGGTGAAGCCATTTACTTCACTTTGGAATTGCTTTCTCGCTGTTGATCCTGCTTTAGCATTCAGTCCCCAGTATTACAGTTGGTTACATCAAGAATGGTCTCATCTGATAAACTGTGTATGTCTTAAAGCAAGAATTATTAATAATTTTGGGTATCCATGAGTGGCCATGGGCTAGGCCAAAAACAGGGGCTCGGTAAATATTTAAAAGTCTTCTTTTAAAATTAAACAGTGGTTTTCTACTACATTTAGATATGATCCATACTTCTTAGCAGGAGCAGTGATGTAAGTCATTCAGGCCTCTCACTTTTTATCTCAACTTGATGTCTACTGTGATCAATATGCCTTAACTAAAAAATTTTTTTTTTTTTTTCTTTTCAGTTTTCTAAATATCCCAAGCTTTTGACAAACGATTCCTTTTGCTCGGGTTTTCCTTTCCTTTCTTTATTCGTATGACTATTTATTTATTTATTTGGTTTTGTTTTTTCCTACCTTTCAGTTCTCAGCTTAAATGATAATTCCTTAGAAAGGTTTTTTAGGCTGTGGAATTATATGCTATGTGGTATTCTCTTTCATAGCACCTAGTTTTTACCCATTTAGAGTGATCAACTCTTCCTGTTTGCCCAGGACTGGGGGGTTATCTGGGATGCAGGTCTTTCAGTACTAAATCTAGGGTAGCAATATGCAAAAAAGGATGGTTGGTTATTCTACTCATAGAACTTACTTATTCTGAACTTTATTTAACTATATTTTTGTTTGTTTACTTGTGGAACATCTACCTCTTCCATTAGGCATTAAGGTTCATGGAGTAGAAGACCACGTCTTTTTTTGCTCACATTGGGTACTCTATATCTCTCATAGAGTCAGACACTTAGTAGGTACTCAATAAATATTTAATGAATGAATAATGAATGAATCAACAAACTAGATGGGAGTTCAGAACAATAAATTTACATTTGGAGTCAGCTACACAAAGTTGTAGTTGCAGGATGTAGAGAGCTCTTTGAGTTCTATAAGGGAGTGAGACATAGATGCTTTGTTTCTATATATAGATGGTGGGAAGGGGAGACATGACTAGAAGAGAGAATAGGGATGAGAGGATAGGATAACCAAAATAGATCATGCCTCAGAAACCAAGGAAGTAATCTCAAGAATGAGACTGCTTCTAGGTTTCTTTTATTCCAACCCAAAGGTTCAGGGAACATGCATTTTAAAGGCATTCTTCTGAGTGCCGATTAAGGGTTTATAAAGAAATCACAATGACCATATAGGATATCTAGTTGGAGACAATTAATTTCCTTCAGAAAGAAATATTTGACAATTGTGTTAAATCAAGCAGTGATTTACAAAAGAAGTTGAAGACAAAAGGAGTTAAAGTGGAGAAATCTTATTTATTCATCATCCAACCATCCATACCTCCAACCATCTAGCTATAATATAACACGTAAGAGGCAATAAGAGAGTAATAACTATGAACATCTTGACATTTGTTATACCAAAAACATACTCCCAAATATACAAAAGTTATTTTACATGAGATAATTTTTGGGTTATTGTAGAAAAAGAAAAGGTTGGAGGTAACATCAGCCCACATCTAATCTGTGATCCTTTCTTCCTGCAGGACACTGGGTCCTAGTGAGAGTAGTAAGGCTATGTGGAACATTAAATACCCTGGAAGGCATTGTTTCCCAAAGTGCAACCACTGGAAAACTCTTCCAAAAGATTACCTGAAAAATAGTTACATGGTGAAAACCATTTGGAAAATGTCGCATTGCTTTTGAGGATTCATAATACACATAACTATAACGATAAGGATGGCATTTTAAGACACTTATCTACTTTTTTCTATCCTGTAGCTTCCAATTCCTCCCATGGAATTAGGTCCTGTTATCACTGTCTCAGGGAGATTTATGAAGGATGGAAAGCAGACATAACCCGAAGAGGGAGGAAGGTTTGGAGTTATTATCAAAATGTGAAAGGAGACTAATTTCCCTGTGAATTCATTGACACCTGAGAAGGAGGTGAAATGTAGTGAACACATTTACAGAAGTCTGGAGGTCTTAGAAGAAAACAAGCCTGTCCTCTATTCCCTGAATAGAGATGATGTGATGGTAGGACCTCTAAGAAGGAATGGCTGTGGGTATGTTCAGGTAGATGAGACCATGTGGAATTTTGCAAGCATGGCACAGAGCATCTTGGAACCAACCATGTAGACCAGGGGCTGGTAAACTGCAGCTTGCAGGTCAAATCCAGCCCAGAATCTGTTTTTCTATAGGACAAAAGCTAAGGTTAGTTTTTACATCTTAAAATGGTTTTTAAAATTTTGTACATACTGTATATGGCTACTTTTATAAAACAATGATAGAACTGAGAAGTAGCAGATAGTTACAACAGTCCAAATGGCCTGCAGAGCCTAAACTATTTTCTCTCTTGTCCTTTACAGTAAAAGCTTGCTGATCCCTAATGTAGACTACTCTAGAAACACACTTGGTGGACTGATGACTTAGGACAAGATAGGCTACCCATATCTGTGAAGATTCTAGAACCAAGACCCCAACATTACTGAAGAGAAGATTATCATCGGTTTGACAGGTTAAGATCTAGATAGTTAATTGTATTATGCATCAGAGTTTGTGACTGAGATTCGTATCTGTGAAACATGTTGAGATAATACAGACCCTGGGAAGTCCTGTCAACAGACGTATTAGACTAGTGTTTGCCAAAGCTACTTACTCATTTCTTTTGTTACACCTATTAATGTCTCATGAAAGTACTTTTCTAAAGATTACACTTTGGAAAATGCAGCTGTAGTCCAACCTTCTCATTTTATAGGGGAAAAGGCTAAGAATCAAAGGCTGGTAACTTGGACAATGTCATGCAACTGGTAAATAGAACCTGCTTCCCCTAGTATGTTTTTAAACCTCTATAAGTCATTTTGATTTAATCAATCAAAAATCTCTCAACGTGGGGAGAAGGAGAGATTGGTCAAGAGGTACAAAGTTACAGTTTGGAGGAATAAGTTCTCTGTTCTATTGCATAGTAGGGTGACTACAGTTAACAATCATGTATATATTAACACAGCTAGAAGAGAGGATTTTGAATGCTCTCACCACAAGAAATGGTAAATGTTTGAGATGGTGGATTTGCTAATTACCCTGATTTGATCATTTTAGAATGTATACATGTATTGAAATATGATTGTGTATCCCATAAATATATACAAGTATGATGTGTCAGTTAAAATAAAAAAATACCTGTCAAAATCAAATATTTGAAAAATGCAATAGTGATTTTTGGAGTGATTTGACTGGGTTTTTTTTTTTTTTTTTTTTGAGGCGGAGTCTCGCTCTGTCGCCCGGACTGGAGTGCAGTGGCCAGATCTCAGCTCACTGCAAGCTCCGCCTCCCGGGTTTACGCCATTCTCCTGCCTCAGCCTCCCGAGTAGCTGGGACTACAGGCGCCCGCCACCTCGCCCGGCTAGTTTTTGTATTTTTAGTAGAGACGGGGTTTCACCGTGTTAGCCAGGATGGTCTCGATCTCCTGACCTCGTGATCCGCCCATCTCGGCCTCCCAAAGTGCTGGGATTACAGGCTTGAGCCACCACGCCCGGCCTTGACTGGGTTTTTGACTGGCAAATCAAAGCTATGTGGTTTTCATAGAATGTATCAAAACTCACAAGCAGCAGGATTTAGATTCCACATTTTGCAACTTTCAAAAAACCATTTTGGATAAATTGACTAGTCAATCCAACATAAAACAAAGTTCTGCAAAACAATACATTGGATTGAATTTTGATGGAATTGACCATCTGCTTCAACTGTCAGGCCAATTCAAATTGTTTCTAGAGAACAGTCCAAAATAATTTTTGAGAGTAAACACAAAACTTTTTTTAAAGTGAGGAAAAAATTAAATTTTCTGATCAAGTGGAAAGGTATAGATTTAGTCAATCTCTGCCTTCAAAGTGGTCCCTTTGCTGAAACTGGCAAATTGGTTACTTTCATCAGTTTCAGCCTCTGTCAATTTCAGGAGCATGGAACAGTCACACAAGCACATCAATTTCAGCCCTAGAAGCTTGTCTCTTTTGAAACTGACAGAAAGTTAAAAAGAAGGAAAGCCCAAATGTCAGGTTCTCTGGAGGCTTTGGGAAGCGCTTGATATTGAGTGACCTCTTTAGCAGGCCTGGTGTTCCAGGACCCTGTCACTGCTGGCATGATGCATTGGCTCTATACCAAGTTGCTGTCCCTAGGAACCTGTAATGAAGGCTGTTCCAATGGGGCCACATATCCTCAAACTTAGGTCTTAAAGTCAAGTAGAGTTCAGAGTCAAATTGGCATAGTACAAAGTGAGATGGTTTCAGAATTTGAAATGAAGATTCTGAGGCCACATTTAACTTTTTGAGGCTCTTTTATGATCTATAAAATGGAGTTGGTGATACGTGTGCTACTTACTAATGATAATAATAACAATGGTTAGCATTTATTGAGCACAGTATTTTTCATGCATTATCTCATTTAATCTTTGATTAACCTAATATAATTTTAGAAGAGAAAACTAAGGGACAGAGAGATTAAGTAATTAACTGTGTGACATGGCTAGTAAGTGCTCACTCAAAGATTTAATAAGGTTTAAGTAAAATAATATTAAGTCATTCTGGAAACTATGAGGTGCTGTGAAGTTGAGGTATTATCATTGGTAGCACAATTCCCACCAGATTCATAGTATCCACTGTTTTACTTCAACACTTAAAATATGTTATCACTACTTGCCTGTGAATAGCCACTGCACTCAAACCTGGGCAACATAGCAGGACCCTGTCTCTTAAAACATGTGTTATCATTGTATAATCCTATGTAGTCAATACACTCATATTTGATTTAAGTAGAAACATGAATAACAGACCGATCTGATCTGAATAAAATGTCCTGCAGTATAAAATGTAGATGTTCATTCCAAACATATGTGATAAGAACCACAAGACATCCAAGGATAATTTTAAACTTTCTGGGTATGGTCTCTGAATAGGCTAAAACCCACTCCAGTCTGACTAAAATATTCTGATTTCCATCATCTCTTTATGAAATTGATTTCAAGACCAAGGCTGTAAATACCTGGCTATTGTCTTTGAACTGCCAAATATCCTTGGATGTCATTCAATGATATCTGTCCTATCATTGTCAACTTAGATGTAGTCTCTTCCTCTTCCTTTTCTCTTCTTCCTCCTTAAAAAAAATTAATGTAGAATTTGTTTAGTCATCTCAAGGAGTCGAAGACTTTTATAGAGGGTTCTAAAGAAGACATGCAAAAATAGAGAGGTGCTGAAGATTGTTCCTTATCCTTTGGGTCCTCCTTTGGTCTCCCTTCCTTCCTTCCTTCCTTCCTTCCTTCCTTCCTCCCTCCCTCCCTCCCTCCTCCCTCCCTCCTTCCTTCCTTCCTTCCCTTTCTTTTCTTTTCTTTCTTTCTCACTTTATTCATATTCTTCCTTTATTCTTTCTTTTTTTTTCCTTCCACAAATATTTACTGAGCTTTTACCAGGGGACCAGTATTTTGCTAAGTGCTGAGTATACAACGGTAAGCAAGATATATCCATCTTTTTCCTCTTCATGTCAGAATGTAGTGGGGTTTAACAGATAGTAAATGAAAAGTATTTATTCATGACAATGTAGTAAGTGCTATGCAGAAAAAATACAGGATTTTTTGAGGTAGAATAACATGGCCCTTATCTGTATTAGGGGATGAGGTAGGCTAGAATTGAGTCCTTAGATTGCTAGTGTTCCTTTGATGTGTATGTAATTTCCAACGTTTTAACATAAATGCCAATCCATGCTCATCTTTCCGTTGATAGCTAAACATAATGAGTGGGATAGCCAGCCCTGACTTTTCAATTCAGATTGGAAAACGGAAAGAAAGCAAAAAGTCTACCATTTCTTAATCCAGTTGTCTTGATTGTCTTAGCCAAAGCTAATAAACAATTTGGCAATTCAGTTAGTTTATTGGACAGATATATGGAAAGAGCTAAACTTATCAACTGTACACATTTTAACCTGTTTCTATTTCAGTCTCATTTTGAGTTTTCACAGGTGACTGTGTTATAGAATTGGAACATAAGCTCAAAATTAAAAAGGAAAGAAAAAATGGGAAGATAAAAAGAAAAAAAAGAAAAGAAAGGAAACCAGGCTGACACATAACAAAGCCTCAGAGTCTACGGGTTTACCACATCTAATGTGTTATGTCTGTCTAAACTGACCCACCAATTCAGGTGGCTGCTTCATAAATTGACTTTTTTTTTTTCTCTGAAAGCAGAGAGGTGAGCATTCTCTCAGGCCTTTCCAACTCCCATTTGTTTGAAAGCTAATTTGTTACCTTGAGAATTCTCTTCATCAGAGTCCCCATCCATCCCCCACACTGAGAGCTTGTGGCCCTTGGTCACAATAATGTATTCATAGCATCTGTAGTCAAATAATTTATTCATGGACTGAAATCACTAATCCCAGTTTGGGGTGGAGAAGTGTTTACTTGGTCACTCACACTCTGTTAAGCTGAGGCATTGAAGGGAGAGTTGCTCACAGCTGTCCTTCCCAATACAACTTTTGGAGCCGTGCATTGTAAGCCATTTTATCAAAGAGCCATGGGTAGCAGTCTGTGAGGACGTATTGGGAATCAGCTAATGGACAGAAAGTACCTGCTCCGACACATTAATTCCCTTCCCTGTCAGCCTGCATCACTGTAGAGCGTGCATGATGGGAAGCAAGGTCCCGTCACACCACGGCACCTGCTGCTTCTCCATCTGCCAGGCACAATAGCTCCTTTGATTGCCCATTTTTCAGCCTAATGGCTTATTCCTTTTCTCTTTGTAAAGTTTCTACATTTTTTATTGTGATTTTAATAGTCATTTAAAGAATGTCCTCATCCCTGTTGGGCACACCAAGGATGTTGATAAAAGAATAACATAAATAATATTCTAAACCATGCGCAGATTGAGATCGCTCCAAGAGCTGCATTTCACTGTTTAGTCTGATAAAGTTGTCATGGCGATAATGTCCCCCGAGAATAAAAATGCCATGTGCACGGTTGATGAAAGGAAATCGCTCAGATGGCACACAAACTGGTAAATATTGAGCCTACGGATGATTATACTGGCCATATTTTTTTGTTGTTGTTTTGCTTTTGTTTTCTGTCCAGCTTTTTTTTATTTTTTAGGTATGCTATGCTCAGTTATTGGAAAAATAGTCTGATAATTCACGTTTCTCTCTTTATTTGAAGATTTATATTGTTAAAATCCCTTGGAATAAATATTGGCAGTGCTCCCAAACTGGCCTTTGGATTCTGTCTAAAGCTGCTGATTTTGCTGGATTAGTCAAAGCAGCAGATCATTATTACATATTGAACATCTGTCAGAAATGGCACTAACAATTATCAGATACATTTTCTATCATGAATATTTGGATTTGAGTTACTTGAGAAGAACTTTCTACAAATTCAGGTCGATAGTACTATCTGTTTTTACTCAAGACAGTAAACAAAATGAGAACCCTCTTGACTTAATGTGAGGATAAAATGATAGGCCTGCTCTATTTGGGTAATTTAAATGAAGATAGGTAGAAGTTACAACTTACTGAAGGGTCAGAGCCAACCCGTCTTTTTTAGTCTCAGGCAAATGGAGAGGCAAATGGGTTATTTAGGAAGGAAATGTGAGCCCTGGTGTTAACTGGAATCTGGATTTTTTTTTTTTTATTTGTAAAGCGTGTGATAAATTATCTATAGAAGGGAATGTCTTGTGATCTGTATGTTTATATGTGACACTCAATGTATTGATGAAGTGAAACAGCAGGATGCTGGAATACCTGATAGGAACATCTCATAGGCTATGGAAATGGGAAGAAAAATAGCATCCAAATGTCTGTGAGAGAAATATGAAAAAACGCTTTCAAAAAACTTATTTGTGTAGATATATGTTATGGACCAAAACATTCTGATCTATTAACCATGCACCAGGGAATTAATCCTGTCACTATGAACCTATTTAAGCCATGTGGTCATAAAGTCCAGTAAGATGCCAGACACTGTCAGTCAGGGCTTAGAAGTAAGCTGGAATAGGGCACCCATGCCTGTGGACAAAACAACAACAATCTACACCTCAAAGTCTCTCTAAAGCTTCCGACCTTGAAATCAAAGAATTTCTGAAAAAAGATGTTAAAATGGCCAAAGAGATGGGAGAACCTAGTACAACCAAAAGGATAATTGTTCATTTCATAAATATTTACTCTTTAGCAGCTGAGTTTTTAGACACTAGACTAGGTGTTGTAAGAAGAGGCAGAAAGGAATACAACTTAACCCAAAAGAGGCTTACATTTAAACAGAGAAAAGCCTTATATATACCTAGATAATGCATGGGATTAAATGAAGGAGCTGGAAACAAAAATGCTGTGTGTGTTGAGCTAACTCCGAGTTTCTTAGGGTAGGGCAGTCAATGAAAATGAGCTGTCACATAGGTTTTGCCAATCTAAGCTGTGTCTGCCCTGGTTTAGAGGTGGCAAGGTATGGTTGAGTGCAAACTTGAACCATGTGAAAAGTCAAAGGCTTAGAAAGGATGTGATAAAAATTTATAAAAAGTGGAGTGAGTGAGCACAAACATTTTTCTCGAATGGAGAAATGGAGAAGTGCTAGAAATAGGAAGGTTTCCTTTGAATAATACATTAACACCCCCCTAAAATAAAATAAAAGAAGGAAAGGAGGGAAGGGAGGGAGGGAGGGAGGGAGGGAGGGAGGGAGGGAGGAAGGAGAAAAATTTTGCTTTCCCTTCTTCCAGTCTTGTAGAACTAGTTACTCCAAGTTGGTATGAGTTGGTTATGTTGTAAACTTGAAAATTATAAAAGTATCTGCATAAATTCATGGATGGCAGGTCCGCATGCATTATTGAGAGAATGCAAGGTACAGAGGGGTAGAATACTCTAGTGCAAAAAGCACTGGTTTGAGAGTCAGAAAATTTAGGATTGAATCTGCCTTTATCAGGAACTGTTTTGTCTGACTTTGAGCAAGTTACTTTACCTTAGTTTTCTCATCTGCAGAAAAGGAGATGACCTGCCTATTTCACGGGATGATTAAAGGGGGCAATAGACGTAAAAGACTTAATAAACTTCTCATTAGCAAACACACATGCCTTGAGACTGAATATAGACAGTTCGACATTATCTTCCCACTAACCTAGTCCTGTTACTTTGCCTTTTAAATCCCACGCTTAAATGTATAAACAGTGCTTTTGGTGAAGAGTAGAGGGCATGCAAAATAGACACTAAGGTATTTCTCATACCTGACCATAATCTAGTACTGCCTCCTGGCCCTCATTTTGACTCCAAGCATCAGTGAAAATCCATGTCCTATGCAGTGACTTGGGTACAAAACCAGCAGAGGGAAGAGCACTCAGCCCCAGTCCTTTATATGCAGGAAGCAGGCAGGCTTTGTGTCTGTAAGGAGACTTGGATAGATTGCAAGTCCATACAAAGATTTCCCTTCTAAAGCCTGCAAGGAGACTTGGATAGATTGCAAGTCCATACAAAGATTTCCCTTCTGGTTTTCCTTATTTTAAAAGGCAACTTACCTACGTAGAACAATTTGACAAAGTTATATATTATATCAAGATAAAATAACATTTTATCTTATAGTTCAGTTATCCTGAAGTACAGACAAGAACTAAAATGATCTCTAATGGACAAAGATAGCTGTCTCCTTACTGTAGAGCTGTGATGGAGAGCTGCTGGCTTGACAGCTCCAGGTGGTTTCAGATGCATGAGAGCTAATGACTTCTCAGCTCCACCCTTTTCAGGTGACAGAGCAGTAAAAGGCAGTGACTGAGATGCTTCTGACTAGGGTCATCCAGGAACATAAATGCAGCTGCATTTATGCCATTGATTATTTGAAAGAGAATGGCAAAAGACTCCGCCCATCATAGCTACTCTCATTTGTTCTTTGATGAGTGGAAAAGAGAGGAATTAATTTTTTTCCTCTAATGATCTATGCATTCCCTTGGTGTGCAGCTGTATATGAAGCTGGCATTAAATAGGTCCGAGTACAATATTCTTGAGAACCACTGGCTTTCGCCCCACACAGGTTATTCTATAACCAAATGTTCCATTTAATCATTGAATTAAAATGTTTATCTGGTTGCCTAAAGAGATTTTATGGAAATTCATTGATTTGTCTTGCTTCAGATGATAGACATTTAGAGTTTGGTTAGCTGGCTACCACTAAAGTCCAGTGTCTGGTGAAAGATCAGTAGTTTAAGCCATGGTCAAGCAAGTACTTTCAGTCTGCTTAGGTATAAGTGAACTCCAAATTGAGCTAGCTAGATTTCTGGAAAGTATTTTTGTTTCAGAAATTTGACAACAATTAAGGGATTAAAGAAATGTACTAAATTTGTTCTTCCATAGGCCTTCGAGCCAATTTCTGCTATCAACTAGGCCAAAGAGCCAACTTCTCAGGGCTGACTTTAATGGGGGAAGTTACCCTCCCTTCCTCCTTCCCTTGCTTCTTTCCTTTTTTACTTCCTTTTTCTTTCTTTCTTTTTTTTTTTTTTTTCGCCAAGAGGGGGTAGTTACTTAAGTGAGTAGATATGTTTTGTGGGAATCTGAATGAGGGAATACATCTTCATCCTGAAATCAAATCCTTATTCTCCTACATTTTTTTTTTTCTGTAGTAACATTTTTGGGGATGTTCTCCTGCGGTCCTCACTCCCTAGATGAGTTAAAGATATGTCCCCTATACTTGTCTTCAGTGTAAAGAGTTTGCAACTGATTCATAAAGGTTAACCTGGAGTTGAACTATATCATAAAGAAAACCTCAGCATCTCAAAACTTCTGATAAGTGTAGAAATACCATGCTAAAGCATGAAAGATGGGCACTGATAGGTTAGCTAGGCTGAGAATTGTGAATAGATGGATGGCATTGAATGCTTAGACCTTGAAGAGCCAAAATTAAGTACAAAAGGTACGTTAAAAAACAGGTTAGAACAAATATTGGTAATCTTAAACAAAACACGAAAAGATAAAAGCTAAAAATGGAAGTTGCAAGAAAGGAAAATCCAGTGGAGTCTGGGTTGGTCTAAGAATTTACGGAGAAGGTGAATTTTGAGTCAATCCTGGAAGGACAGATGTGTGGAGAGGAAAAAGCATGGCACAGCCCTTGGAGTGGTGGAGAGGTACTGTGCATGTATTTGGAATCAGTGAATAAGCCAAGCTGTTTTTAGAGTTAGGAAGCATGTGCATTAAGGAATATAGCATGATTTCAGGCAGGTGGATAGGGAGAACAACCTGGTCACTCGGGGTAGAATTCATTAAGGATAGGAAGGAGGAATGGAGGCAGGAGGTACTACAAAAGATGAACTGCCAGACTTGCCAAGATAAGTGGTTGGTTGTGGACCACAAGGAGAAAGAACTTTTAAGAGCAGTATTTCATGGGATGCTAGTAGAGTCATTTACCCTTTAGTTATGGGGAAGGAGCATGTAGCATCCTTGATCCTCAGAAGGGCTACTCAGAGATGCTACTAGTTTTTTATTTTTTTTTTGAGACGGAGTCTGGCTCTGTCACCCAGGCTGGAGTGCAGTGGTGCGATCTCGGCTCACTGCAAGCTCTGCCTCCCGGGTTCACGTCATTCTCCTGTCTCAGCCTCCTGAGTAGCTGGGACTACAGGCGCCCGCCACCGTGCCCGGCTAATTTTTTTTTGTATTTTTAGTGGAGACGGGGTTTCACCGTAGTCTCGATTTCCTGACCTTGTGATCCGCCCGCCTCGGCCTCCCAAAGTGCTGGGATTACAGGCGTGAGCCACCACGCCCGGCCTTCAGAGGTGCTACTAATAAAGAAATTTCTTATTCTTCTAAACATTTTATGGTGGCTAGAAAATAAATGCTTTTTTTTTTTTAAAAGTCAGATTTAGTGACATCATGTAATATAACTATAGAATGAACTAAAGCAATATTTTACTTTGTCATAAAATTAATGTATTATATAAAATTTGTGAAACACAGGAAAAATAGATCAAGGGAAAATTCCCATTTGGCCTTACCCCTTAATTGATTGTTTTTTCTTGTGGGCATTTTGGCAAATTTCTTTAGTCGTTCTTCTTTATCTATTTGGGTTATGTAATTGTATTTCTATTGTACATAAAATTTTCTATGCAGGCTTTAACCCTTTTCCTGTTTAGAAAAAAAATAAGTGCAGCTCACTGCCAGAGCTCATTCATTTTTACATAAACACGCTCTTTGAGGCTGAAGCAAGTCTAACTGATTCTCAATGTGAAAATAAAAGACAAAAACTGTTATGGGAGTTATTTCTAAACAGAACTAGCCTTAGAATTGTCTGAATCATCAGAATCATCTATTTCGGAAAAATCGGATTCATCACATGAATCTTTGGCCAACAACTGTTCGAGGACAATGTTAACATCACATGTAGGAATGCTACGTTTCTAAGATTTGACATTTTCAGCGATCGAAAATGACTATATTTTGTAAGTGGAAATACCACTACTAAAAACCAAATGCTGTAAATAGAATGATGTCTTCTGTTTCCAAAGTTGATGTACTAGAATGATGCAAAAGTAATCATAAAAGTGAGATATTTTGTGGCAAAATTATCTTGGGGTAAATGCTGCAGCTGCAAGTATCACCGGCAAGTGTTCTCAGGGCAAACAAGAAAAGGGTTAAACTATACTTTCTTATTTTAATTAAGTATTAAATACGTATTCATGGTTTTTTTTTGAAGGTTTTAAAGGATAGTAATAACTCAAAGAATATATACCTACCATCCTGACTAGGAGATACTGTAGGATTTCACCCTCCTCCAGTGCTCTGCTGTCACGTAGGCGCTAGTATCTGTTCCCTTTTTGGGGTCCGTATGTACTCAATATTTAGTTCCCACTTGCAAGGGTGAACATGCAGTGTTAGGTTTTCTGTTGATGGATTCGTTCACTTAGGACAGTGGCCTCCAGTTCCATCCATGTTGCTGCAAAGGACATGATCTCATTCTGTTTTATAGCTGTGTAGTATTCCATGATGTACATGTACCATATTTATCTAGTCTATGTTGATGAGCATTTAGATTGACTCCGTGTTTTTGCTTTTGTGAATAGTACTGTAATGAACATACAAGTGCATATATCCTTATGGTGGAATAATTCATATTCCTTTGGGTGTATATCCAATAATGAGATTGGTGGGTTGAATGGTAATTCTGAGTTCTTTGAGAAATAAACAAACTGCTTTCCACAATGGTTAAACTAATTTACAGCCGCACTGACAGTGTGTATGCATTCCCTTTTTCTTTGCAACCTCACCAGCATATGTTATTTTTGGGCTTTTTAATAATGACTGTGCTTTAGATTTGCATTTCTCTAATGATTCGTGATGTTGAGTGTTTTTGCCATATGCTTGTTGGCCACGTATATGTCTTAGAAAGGGTCTTCATGTCCTTCGCCCATTTTTAAATGGGATTTGTTTTTACTTGTTAATTTGTTTAATTTTTAGATAGGTTCTGGATATTAGATCATTGTCAGATGCATACTTTGCAAAAATTTTCTTCCGTTCTGTGGGTTGTCTGTTTACTCTGTTGATAGTTTATTTTGCTGTGCAGAAGCTCCTTGGTTAGGTTTCACTCGTCAATTTTTGTTTTTGCTGCAATTGCTTTTGGCACCTATGTCCAGAAAGGTATTTCCTAAGTTATCTTCCAGGGCTTTTTATAATAGTTTAAGCTTTTTCATTTAAGTCATTAATCCATCTTGCATATATTTTTATGTACGGTGAAAGGAAAGGGTCCAGTTTCAATCTTCTGCATATGGTTAGCCAGTTATCCCAACATCATTCATTGAATGGCGAGTCCTTTCCCCATTGTTTGTTTTTGTTGACTTTGTTCAAGATCACATGGTTGTAGACATGCAGCATTATATCTGGGCTCTCCATTTTGTTCCATTGGTCTGTGTTTCTATTTTTGTACCAGTATTATGCTGTTTTGGTTACTGTAGCCTTGTAGTATAGTTTGAAGTCAGGTAATGTGATGCCGCTAGCTATTCAGGCTCTTTTGGTTCCGTATGAACTTTTACATAGTTTTTCCTAATTCTGTGAAGAATGTCACTGGCTGTTTGATAGAATCTGTAAATTGCTTCGGGAAGTATAGCCATTTTAACAAACCTGATTCTTCCTATCCATGAGCCTGCAATGCTTTTCCATTTGTTTGTGTCATCTCTGGTTTCTGTGAGCAGTGTTGTGTAATTCTCATTGTAAAGATCTATCACCTCCCTGGTTATCTGCATTCCTAGGTATTTTATTCTTTTTTGCGGTTATTGTGAATGAGATTGTGTGTTTGATTTGACTCTCAGCATGGATGTTGGTGTATAGGAATGCCACCAATTTTTGTATATTGACTTTGTATCTTGAAACTGCTGCGGTTGTGTATCAGATCAAGGAGCTTTTAGGTAGAGACTACGGGATTTTCTAGGCATAGAATCATATCATCATCTGTGAAGAGAGATAGTTAACTTCCTGTCTTCCTATTTGGATGCCTTTTATTTCTTTTGTGGGGAAAAGAAAGAGAGATCAGACTGTTACTGTGTCTATATAGAAAGAAGTAGACATAGGAGACTCCATTTTGTTCTGTATTTGAGATGCTGTTGATCTGTGAGCCTACCCCCAACCTTGTCCTTGCAAGAGACACGTGCTGTGGTGACTCAAGGTTTAACGGATTTTGGGCTGTGCAGGGTGTGCTTTGTTAAACAAGTGCCTGAAGGCAGTATGCTTGTGAAGAGTCATCACCATTCTCTTAATCTCAAGTACCCAGGGACATGTACACTGCCAAAGGTCACAGGGACCTCTGCCTAGGAAAGCTAGGTATTGTCCAAGGTTTCTCCCCATGTGATAGTCTGAAATATAGTCTCGTGGGAAGGGAAAGACCTGATCGTCCCCCAGCCTGACACCCGTGCAAGGGTCTGTGCTGAGGAGGACCAGTACAAGAGGAAAGAAGGCCTCTTGGCAGCTGAGATAGAGAAAAGCATCTGTCTCCAGCCTGTCCCTGGGCAATGGAACATCTCCGTGTAAAACCCGATTGTATATTCTGTTTACTGACAAAGGAGAAAACCGCCTTAGGGCTGAAGGTGGGACTTGCTAGCGTCAGTGCTGCTCTTTATGCACTAAAAAGGTTTATGAAGATGTTTGCATATGCATATCAAGGCACAGCACTTTTCTTTAAACTTACTCATGTCACAGAGATCTTTATTCCTATGTCTTACTGCTGACCTTCTCCCTAAGATCCTATTATCCTGCCACTTCCCTTTTTCTAAGATGGTAAAGATAATGATCAGTAAATACTGAGGGAACTCAGAGACTGGTGCCATCCTGGGTCCTCTGTATGCTGAGCGCAGGTCCCCTGGGCCCACTTTTTCTTTCTCTATACTTTGTCTCTATGTCTCATTTCTTTTCTCAAGTCTCTCGTTCCACCTAAGGAGAATCGCCCACAGGTGTGGAAAGGCAGGCCACCCCTTCATCTTTCTCTTGCCTGATTGCTCTGACCAGGACTTTCAGTACTTTGCTGAATAGTAGTGGTAAAAGAGGGCATCCTTGTCCTGTTCTGGTTTTCAAGAGAAATGCTTCCAGCTTTTGCCCATTCAGTATGATGTTAACTGTGGGTTTTTCATAAATGGCTCTTATTATTTTGAAATAGGTTCTTTCATGCTTAGTTTGTTAAGGGTTTTTAACATGAAGCAATGTTGAATTTCATTGAAAGTTTTTTCTGCATTTATTGAGATGATCATGTGGTTTTTAATTTTAGTTTTGTTTGTACAATGAATCACACTTACTGATTTGCATATGTTGAACCAACTTTGCATCCCAGTAATAAAGCCTACTTGAACATGGCAGATCAGCTTTTTGACGTGTTGCTGGATTCAGTTTGCTAGTATTTTGTTGAGGATTTCTGCATCTATGTTCATCAAGGATATTGGCCTAAATTTTTCTTTTTTATGTATGTCTCTGCCAGGTTTTGGTATCAGGGTGATGCTGGTCTCAATGAATGAGTTAGGGAGGAGTCTCTCCTTCTGAATTTTTGTTTTGAATAGTTTCTGTCAGGCCTCTGAGCCCAAGCCAAGCCATCACATCCCCTGTGACTTGCACATATACGCTCAGATGGCCTGAAGTAACTGAAGAATCACAAAAGAAGTGCAAATGCCCTGCCGCTCGCCTTAACTGTGGTGACATTCCACCACAAAAGAAGTGAAAATGGCCAGTCTTTGCCTTAAGCGATGATATTATCTTGTGAAATTCCTTTTCCTGGTTCATCCTGGCTCAAAAAGCTCCCCCACTGAGCACCTTGTGACCCCCACTCCCGCCCGCCAGATAACAGCCCCCTTTTGACTGTAATTTTCCTTTATCTACCCAAATCCTGTAAAACGACCCCACCCTTATCTCCCTTTGCTGACTCTTTTCAGACTCAGCCCACCTGCACCCAGGTGATTAAAAAGCTTTATTGCTCGCACAAAGCCTGTTTGGTGGCTTCTTCATGGGGACGCACATGACAGTTTCAGTAGGAATGGTAGCAGCTCCTCACATTTGGTAAAATTTGACTTTGAATCCTTCTGGTCCTAGCATTTTTTTCTGGATGGTAGAATTTTTATTAGCGATTCAGTTTTGGGAACTTATTATTGATCTGTTCAGGGATTCAAGTGCTTCCTGATTGAATCTTAGGTTATATGAGTCCAGGAATTTATCATTTCTTCCAAGTTTTCTAGCTTGTGTTTATAGAAGTAATTATAGTAGTCTCTGAGGGTTTTTTTGTCTGTTTGCTTCCGTGGGGCAGTAGTAATGTCTCCTTTGTCTTTTCTGATGGTGTTTATTTTGATCTTCTCTCTGTTTTTCTGTATCAGTCTAGCTAGTGGTCTAGTAGCAGTCTTTCAACAAAAACCAATCCCTGGATTTGTTGATTTTTTTTTAATTTTGTTTTTCGTGTCTCAATTTTCTTCAATTTTACTGATTTTGATTATTTCCTGTCTTCTCCTACCTTTTGGAGTTGTTTGCTTCTGTTTCTCAGTTCCCCTAGGTGTGATGTGACATTATTAATCTGAGATCTAACTGATGTGGGCATGTAGCATTCTAAACTTCCCTCTTAACACTGCTTTAGCTGTGTCCCAAAGATTCTGGTATGTTGTATCTTTGTGCTCATATGTTTCAAAGAATTACTTCATTTTTGCCTTAACAATGAAACAATAAAAGTTTACCCAAGAGTTATTCAGGAGCAGGTTGTTTAATTTCTATGTAATTGTATGGTTTTGAGTGATTTTTTTTTTTTTTTTTTTAGTATCGATGTCTATTTTTAGTGTTCTGTGGTCCAAATGTGTGCTTGCTATGATTTTTTTTAATTTGCTGAGGATTATTAGGATTGTTTTATGGATGACTATGTGGTCAATTTTAGAGGGTGTACCATGTGCAGATGAGAATAGTGTACATGCTGTTGATTTTGGGTGAAGAGTTTCTGTCAATGTCTTTAGGTCCATTTGGTCAAGTGTCAAGTTCAGGTCCTGAATATCTTTGTTAGCTTTTTGCTTTGATAATCTGTCTAACACTGTCAGAGGGATGTTGAAGTCTCCCACTGTTATTGTGTGGTTACTCAAGTTTTTGCATAGGTCTCTAGGAACTTGCTTTATGAATGTGGGTGCTCCTGTTTTGGGTGCATATACATTTAGGATAGTCAGGTCTTCTTGTTGAATTGAACTCTTTACCATTGTATATTGCTATTCTTTGTCCTTTTTGAACATTGTTTAAACTCTATTCTATCTAAAATTAGAATAGCAACCCTTGCTTTTTTCTGTTTTCCATTTGTTTGGTAGATTGTTCTCTATCTCTTTACTTTGAGCCTATGAGTGTCACTGCATATGAGATGGATCTCTTCAAGACAGCATACTATTTGGTTGTGCTTCTTTATCCAACTTGCCACTCTGTGCCTTTTAATTGGGCATTTAGCTTGTTGACATGCAAGCTTAATATTGTTATGTGCAAATTTGGTCCTGTCATCGTGCTATTAGCTGGTTATCTTACAGACTTGTTTGTGTGGTTGCTTTATTGTGTTGATGATCTATGTACTTAGTTGTGATTTTCTTAGTGGCTAGTAACAGTCATTCCTTTCCACATTTAGCATTTCCTACAGGACCTTTTGTAAGATAGGTCTGATATGGTAATGAATTCCCTTAACATTTGCTTGTCTGAAAAGGATCTTATTTATCTTTTTTTTTTTTTTTCTGAGACGGAGTCTCACTCTGTCACCCAGGCTGGAGTGCAGTGGTTGGATCTCAGCTCACTGCAAACTCCGCCTCCCGGGTTTACACCATTCTCCTGCCTCAGCCTCCCGAGTAGCTGGGACTACAGGTGCCCGCCACCTTGCCCGGCTAGTTTTTTGTATTTTTTAGTAGAGACAGGGTTTCACCGGGTTAGCCAGGATGGTCTTGATCTCCTGACCTCGGGATCCACCTGTCTCAGCCTCCCAAAGTGCTGGGATTACAGGCTTGAGCCACCGTGCCCGGCTGGATCTTATTTATCTTTTGCTTACAAAGCTTAGTTTGATATGGATGAAATTCTTACTTGGAATTTCTTTTGTTTTAAAATGCTGAATATAGGCACCCAGTCTCTTCTGGTTTGTAGGATTTCTGTTGCAAGTTCCACTGGTAGCCTGATGGAGTTCCCTTTGTAGGTTACCTGTTCCTTTTCTCTAGCTGCCTTTAACATGTTTTCTTTCATTTTGACCTTGGAGAATCTGATGACTGTGTTTCTTGGGGGTGCTTATCTTTTGTAGTATCTCACAGGAGTTCTCTGCATTTCCTGAATTTCAATGTTGGCTTCTCTAGGGAGGTGCAGGAAATTTTCATAGATGATATCCTGAAATACGTTTTCCAAGTTGCTTGCTTTCTCTTCCTCTCTTTTTTTTTTTTTTTTTTTTTTTTTTTTTGAGACGGAGTCTCGCTCTGCCGCCCAGGCTGGAGTGCAGTGGCCGGGTCTCAGCTCACTGCAAGCTCCGCCTCCTGGGTTTACGCCATTCTCCCGCCTCAGCCTCCCAAGCAGCTGGGACTACAGGCGCCCGCCATGTCGCCCGGCTAGTTTTTTGTATTTTTTAGTAGAGACGGGGTTTCACCATGTTAGCCAGGATGGTCTCGATCTCCTGACCTCGTGATCCGCCCGTCTCGGCCTCCCAAAGTGCTGGGATTACAGGCTTGAGCCACCGCGCCCGGCCTCTTCCTCTCTTTTAAGGATGCCAATGAGTCATATATTTCATCTCTTTACGTAATTCCATATTTCTTGGAGGTTTTGCTCATTCTTCATTAAACTTTTTTTTTTTAATTTTTATCTGACAGACTTATTTCAGACAACCAGTTATCGTGCTCGGAGATTCTTTCCTCAGACTGGTTGATTCTGCTGTTAATACTTGCGATTGTATTCTCTGAAATTCTTGCAGTTTTTCAGGTCTATCAGATCAGTTAGTTCTTTCTTAAAATGGCCATTTCATCTTTCATCTCCTGTATACTCTTATTGTATTCATTAGAATCATTACATTGGTTTGACTTTCTCCTGAGTCTGATCTTCATTCCTGTCCATGTTTTAAATTCTATTTCTGTCTTTTCAGATGCTTCAACCTGGTTAAGAACCATTGCTAACGGCCGGGCGCGGTGGCTCAAGCCTGTAATCCCAGCACTTTGGGAGGCCGAGACGGGCGGATCACGAGGTCAGGAGTTCGAGACCATCCTGGCTAACATGGTGAAACCCCGTCTCTACTAAAAAATACAAAAAGCTAGCCGGGTGAGGTGGCGGGCGCCTGTAGTCCCAGCTACTCGGGAGGCTGAGGCAGGAGAATGGCGTAAACCTGGGAGGCGGAGCTTGCAGTGAGCTGAGATCCGGCCACTGCACTCCAGCCCGGGCGACAGCGAGACTCGGTCTAAAAAAAAAAAAAAAAGAACCATTGCTATGGAACTAGTACAGGCGTTTGGAGGTAAGTAGCCACTATGACTTCCAGAGTTTCCAGAGTTATTGCACTATTTATTTCTTATCTTTGTGGGATGATGTTCCTGCAGTCTTTGAAATTGCTGTCCTTTGGATGGATTTTTGTTTTTTCTTTTATCTTACTTGATATCGTCAAGGTTTGATTGTGGTATAAGGTGGGTTCAGTTGAGTGCCTTCATTTCTAGACTATTTTAGGGGGCCAAGCCTCAGCTCAGCCCTCTTGGGCTGCATTCTCTAACTCTGAGTGGCTAGTACTGGGCCTCTATCTTTGTTGGCTTGAGATTAGGAACCTGGTGCTGGAGGGGTCAAGGTTGGGTGAGTGGTGAGGCTGCTGGCTTTTGTGTGCATGTTTGCACCAGTGGCAGTGTCAGTGTGATGGTGGGGTGCTGGCAGGTGTAGGGCTACCAGCCTTCATGCTCACATTTGTGGTGGCGGTGCAGGTCAGGGGATGAGGCCACTGGTATCCATGTACATGTCTGTGCCAGTAATAGGGGCCCAGCAGGGGAAAGGAGAGCTCATGCCTGCAGCAGTGGCATGGTAGGGTGCACATGCACATGCACGCTGGCTTGGGAGGGGAGGCAAGGTCCTCCTTCCCGTGTGCACACCCAGCACAGCAGTGGGGGAGTATCTATGGGCAAATGCATGCCAGCAAAGCAGTATGGGGGAGGTTGCAATAGGAAGAAGGAGAGTGTGGGTGGGTTGGCATGCATCAGTAGGGACCACTGTGCTGGAACTTTCTGATGGTCAGCCACAGTATACTGGCGAAGGACTTATCATGCGTGACCTCAGGAGGCATCCTTGTTGGGTATCCAAGGCTGCGCTGCAACAAGGCTTGGACAGCCTGAGTCCCTGGAAGAGTCCAGCAGACAGGAGGTCACTCAGATCAGTCTGGTCCCATCTCATAAGTAAGACCACCCTGCTCTGTTCAGGTCCAACAGTGCCCCCAAGGTGAGTCTCCTAGGGGAACATGGCAAGCTTTGGGGAATGTGCATCACTGGCTGTGCTCCTCTACAGACATTCCTGCACCACACCCTCCGGGCTCTGCACACCTGGAGTCCTGACCTTACCACCTCTCTCAGCGGCTCTCCCTGCCAGCTCAATTGTCCTAGGATTCCAGAGGTTCATGTAAGGGTAGGTCACTCCTTCATTGTTCAAGTCACTCCTTCCCCAGGCATCATTAGGGTCCAGGAATGAGCCCCAGTGCACAGTACCCTATGCAGGGCTCCCAGCTTTCTCTCCCTTCAGCCCAATGTCTATATCCTCCTTCCTTCCAAAGATCTGCTCAGAGTGTACCAGTCTTCCTGACATCTCAGTCCCTCCGTGTCAGATGTTTCCCCTGGTTGCATCCAGTTGGCCATCTTTTTCCACAATCCACCCCAGATATTTTAACATGGATACTTAAAAAAAAAAAATCTAAGGCTAATGAGTATTTTTAACCCTTTCCTCAATAAGAAGACATTAGAAAGCTTCAGATCGAATCGATCTTCTCTCAAATTTTATGCTATGGTTGTTGGTAGTTGGTTTAATTTTTCTTTAATTTGAAAAGGAGATGTCATTTTATACAATCAATATTTTTTCTGATTTACCTACATACTTACAGAAATCTTTGCCTACTATTTCTTTCTGTATTGGAGACTTTTCATTTGATATAACTTCAATAAGAAGCTCACTTTTGAGAATTATGTTTAATAAAACCTGTTGGTAGTCAATTCTGTTACTTTCTGTTAACCTGAGTATATTATTTTTACTTCCTATTCCTGAAAGATAATTTAAAGACATATTTTATGGTTGGTTAAGAATTATTTTCCCTCAGCACTTTAAAGATGCCATTTGTCTTCTGGTGTTTATTATTTATATAGAAAAATCACACAATAAGGCTATTTACAGTGCCTTTGTAGAAATGTCTTTACTTTCTAGCTGCTTTGCAGATCTTCTCTTTGCCTTTGAAGTTTTGCAGTTTCACTATGATTTATATCTAGAAAAGGAATTATTTTTATTTATCTTGCCTGGGATTTTTTGAACTTCCCAAAGGTGAGGATCACTGTTTATTTAAAAGTTATGAGAACTTTCGGTCATTATTTCTGAAACTATTTCTTATTCCAAATTCTCTTTATTATTTCCTTCTGAAACTTTAATTAGACATACATTAGAAATTCTCACTCTGTCTTCAGTGTCTCTTAATCCCTATCCACATTTTCTGCTTTTATTACTCTATTGCATTTTGCATAATTCATTCAGGTCTGTATTCTATTTCACTGATTTTTTTTCCTTAGTCATATCTAATCAGTTATCTCATCTGCTGGAGTTTTTATTTTAGCGATTACATTTTTATTTCTGGAAATCTCAATTTGGTTTTATTCACATCTGTTTCGATGACTTGTATTGTTTTTTTCTTTCTTATATTTTTAAGCTTCTTTTTTTCTTTGGATATGTTAAGCATTTCTTTTGTATATTTTGTTTGATAATATCTTAATTCCTTGCAAGATTGAGTCTGAAGTTAGTTGTTTCTGGTTGGAAGTTCCTCGTGATGTTTTGTGATATTTTGCTGTAAGTGCATATTCCTTGGATCTTTTTTTGTAGAAATTGTCTAAGAATTGGTTTGAGATTGGGTCTCTTCAGAGAAGAGTTTGTCTTTGCTTCTGATGTTGACTGGTGTATTACCAATTCATAACTCAAATTACTTCTGACCATAAACCTGTGTGAAAACTGGCTTGTGGTTATATATTTTGAAGGGAGATTTATTTATCGTCATCTTGCTGTTTACTTTTCTGGAGAATGAGTCTGTTTCTCATTTACCCTTACACTGAGATAAGAGTGTAGACCTTTGGGATTACAGTTTAATGTAGAAATTTACCATTAGATTCTCCTCCTTAGGTGGGTCATAGGCTGTACCTCCTGTCTCCGATACCGTGTGACCCTGGGCAGCTTTTAAATCAGAAGCTCAACGTCACCAGTATTTGGCAGATGCAGTCAGAGTAAATGCTAGGCTGCATGCTGGCTTACTTAGCAGCAATTGCCTCTGTTAGCTGTTTTTGGTATCTGGAGAACCATTACAATTAAAAAAGAATATTTAGACTTTTTATTGTTTTCAGTGATTATTGAATGGTTATTGAGGAAGTCTGATATACCATATTGCCAGGATCAAAAGTCAAATCAGAAGTGAGCTTTAAAATATCAAATCAGAAGTGAGCTTTAAAATAAATCACTCAACATCATATCAAAGGTATTTCACATAAGACTGATGAGCATTATGGTAACAAGAAGAAGTACTTAACAATTCCCTCAGAGTTAGATTTTATTTTTGCATTTATTTACTATTTTTAAAAGTCCTGCTATAAACACAGTTTTAAATAATGCTCTATAATTATATGCTTAGAGTTATTTTCATAGGACAAATTCCTCATGTAACATTGCCAAGACAAAAGAGATGCTTATTTTTATGTCTGTTGATGTACTTCGCAAAAGTGCTTTTCTGACGGGTTCTACCAATTTACATGATTATCAATAAAAATGACAGTGCTGTGTAGCATCATCGGTAGTAGATGTTATTAATATTTTATATTTGCTAATTTGATAAGGAATTGTCTTTCGAAACAAAAATGTATCTTTGTTATCTCAAAAGTTATTTGTGCTAAAAAAAACTTTTAAGCCTGAAAAATTCTGTTTTCTAAATTTACCTATGTATACATAAAATATATTATTATACATGAATACAGAAAGAATCACCTGAGTTGAGTGAAATAAAAATAAGGTTTATTTGACATCTCTGGAATACACCGTTGTTTGGAAGTAACCTCATCCCCTTCCCCTGTGGTGTTTAAGAAAATGTCTTTAAGGGCCAGGCGCGGTGGCTCACGCCTATAATCCCAGCACTTTGGGAGGCTGAGGCGGCCTGATCACGAGGTCAGGAGATCGAGACCATCCTGGCTAACACAGTTGAAACCCCGTCTCTACTAAAAATACAAAAAATTAGCCGGGCGTGGTGGTGGGCACCTGTAGTCCCAGCTACTTGGAAGGCTGAGGCAGGAGAATGGCATGAACCTGGGAGGCAGAGCTTGTAGTGAGCCAAGATTGCACCACTGTACTCCAGCCTGGGCGACAGAGTGAGACTCTGTCTCAAAAAAAAAAAATGTTTTAAAATATTTTAATATACTCTCTCTTGATAATCCCTTCTTCTGGACGTGTCCAGAGGCTACCCAGTGTCCCCATATCAATCCTGATGAGCTCCTCCCTTTCTCTCTTTAATCCACTCCATCTGGAAATAAACAAGTACTTTTTTTTTTTTTTTTTTTTTTGGTAACTCATTTCCAACTTTAACACAAGAAAAGAGAAAAAATAGAAAACACATGTCTTAAAAAAGTAAAAATATTTTACCCTTGGGATTTTCTTTTAACTGTAAAGTCAAAACACTTTGTGCATATAGATGACAGCCTGAGAGACAGAAAACTGAGCAATCAATATTCTGAATTTTCTTTTTTCAGAGAATAAACACACTTTTTCCTACTTAGAGTAATCAGGCAGCGCAACACTTTCCCTTGAAGGTGAGTCTTTGTGGCGGTAGCAGGAAGAGGAGGTTCCCTCTCAACCCTTTGGTTCCCCTAGAACCCGCTGCTCCCTTCTGCAGCACCTGAAACTGTTCCTCAGAGCCTCAAAGCTTTATTTTCAGGTCATGTGCCTCTTCTCCCCCTGCACCGGGTGACTGGTTACTTCTCAAGCAAACTCCAGGGCAGTCCTCTTTCTGAGAGTTCTCCAGCAAAACTAGCTCCCGACAACTTTCCAGCTTTCTTTGATTTCCTGAAGTAACTGGTTTCAAATCAGCAGCTGCCTGCCTGGTCTTGCATTCTCTGTGTCCCAGGTGGGATAGTCAAGCTTAGGAATGATTCCCACACAAGGTTGCAACAGGTACTGCAAGGGCCACCATGACCCCTGGCATCATTCTGAAATAATTGCTATTTTCTATTGAAATTCAGTTTTTAGAATACCCTGAAGGTTGTTCTATTCCAATTCTGACAGATTGATTTAAAAAATAATTGATGGTAATTATCCAATCATTCTGTTTTTTTAAAGGTCAGGTTTGATGGACTTTACCCAGAAGGACACCTGCATCTTCAGAGGGGAATTGTTGGTAGTTTGAGTTGTCTGTACAGGTTCGATTTATTTTCTGAAAGCCAACTGCTCCCTACCCAGGCCACTGGCTGTCTCTTGGTTGTCTCTTGGTTTTTAGCACTTTTTTTTTTTTTTTTTTTTTTTTGAGACGGAGTCTTGCTCTGTGGCCCAGGCTGGAGTGTACTGGCCGGATCTCAGCTAACTATAAGCTCCGCCTCCCGGGTTCACGCCATTCTCCTGCCTCAGCCTCCCGAGTAGCTGGGACTACAGGCGCCCGCCACCTCGCCCGCCTAGCTTTTTGTATTTTTTAGTAGAGACAGGGTTTCACTGTGTTAGCCAGGATGGTCTCGATCTCCTGACCTCGTGATCCGCCCGTCTCGGCCTCCCAAAGTGCTGGGATTACAGGGTTGAGCCACCGCGCCCAGCCAGCACTTCTTTCAGTTCAGGATGAAGGAGATTATTTCAGTTCATGCCCTCTGAGATTTAGTAAATTCCTTTAACAAGTGTTAGCACTGGGGAAGGCAAAGTCAGCTGCCTTCTCAGGTCTGGTTCATCTTTGGGTAATGTTACTTGGCATGCGGTGCTGTGACTGTGCCTGTGCTGTGACTAGACAATTTAAGAGGGGACCATGGGACAGGTATTCGTTTTCAGGCCTCTCAGCTTGATTCATTTTAGGCTTTCTATCTCCAACTTCTCTCCCCATAATGATGGCCAATGATACCCCTTATCTTTTTGTTTTGCTTTTTTTATTTAAAGGGGGAAATAAAAGTTTGTTTCCTAAGGAAGCGTAGAATGTGGAATAAGAAGGTCATTTAGATTCTTGACATGCTTTAAAATAAGCTTCCTATAAAAGAAGCCACCGAATACTCTAGCCAGAAACCACTGGTGAAAGGCTTTTAGCTAGACAGAGTTGAAGTTCATACCTGCCACTTCTTAGTTGTGTGAGCTTGGTCTGTTTCTCCATCTGTAAAATGGGATGGTGACCACTAGGTTCACTACCACTATTCCTGTTTATAGGATTATGGCCACTGCTGTATTTGTTAGTAAAATGGGTTCTTAGGAATATCTATGCCGAGAACACATAAGATATCTTATCTTAAAAAGGTCATTAGCTGTCTCAGAATGCTTCTTATATTCTTAGGCATTTAGAGAAACTAGTTAAACTTCTACTTTTCTGCATTAAGAAAAAAGCCTTAAGGTTATAGGCTCTTTTCATTTTTCATGAGCAATAAAAAGTACAACTATTCTGATGAAGGATGATCCAGGTTCAAACTGTGGGACATTTAAGAGGGAAGGGTGACTTTTTTTTTTTTTTTTTTTTTTGAGACGGAGTCTGGCTCTGTCACCCAGGCTGGAGTGCAGTGGCCAGATCTCAGCTCACTGCAAGCTCCGCCTTCCGGGTTCAAGCCATTCTCCTGCCTCAGCCTCCCAAGTAGCTGGGACTACAGGCACCGGCCACCACGCCCGGCTAGTTTTTTGTATTTTTAGTAGAGATGGGGTTTCACCGTGTTAGCCAGGATGGTCTCGATCTCCTGACCTCGTGATCCACCCGTCTCGGCCTCCCAAAGTGCTGGGATTACAAGCTTGAGCCACCGCGCCCGGCTGGAAGGGTGACTTTATAAAAACATTTGCATCTGGGAAGTCAAGGCAAGCATTTGAGGACAGATTATATGGATGAAACCTTGCATTCCTGCCCACCCAATTGATTTGACCTAATGTATTTTATCTTAATTGCCAGAAAAATACAAAATCATTTTTTCACCTCTATCGTCTTAGAGTCTAGCCTTAACATTAGAGCCAGAAGCCCTTTAAAAATATTAAGTCAGATCATGTTACTCTTCTGATTAAAACTCTCCAAGGAGTCCCATCCTACTTGAAATAAAAAGTCAAAACCTTCACAATGAGCTACCAAGTTCAATGTGACCCCTTATGCCTCTCCCCCTCATGCATTGTTCTGCAGGCATGAACTCTTCTCAGGGTGCTTGCTTGTGCTTTTGCCTCTGCTTAGATCATTTTCCTCCCTGCCCCCGCACCCCACCTTCCCCAGGTAGCCAAATATCTCATTCCCTCTCCTTCTTCAGGTGTCACCATTATAGTGAAGCTGTCTTGTTCACCCCATTTGAAATGAAACCCTCCCCTTCCTCAACTCTCTAACCTCCTTTTAGAATTCATTTATTCCCATAATGTTTATCACCTTCTAATACATCAAATAATTTAATAATTTATTTGTTCTATAATTTGTCCTTGCCTGGAAACTCCCTGAAGGCAGAGATTTGGTTAATTTTGTTCATGAATGATTCCTCAGCTTCTGAAACTATGCCTGGAGCGTAGCAAGTAGTCAATAAATATTTTTTGAATTAGAAAAATTTTAGAAGCCTATGATGGATTGCAGACGATGGATTTATTTAACCTCATTAGACAAAATAATTTCTTTCACAAAACAAGGTAAAACTTCAGTGGGCATACAAAAAGTGGAGTTTGTAAATAAAGGGTATGTGAAATGACAGAGGCTTAAAAACAGGTGCCCTCTTCAATATCTGTTTTCATCACATTTAGAAAGCCCTGCCTAGGAAGTTGCTCATCTCAGACTGTGAGCAACTCGTACTCTGACTTTTACCTTCTCTCTTGCAGTAGAGTGGCAGAGCAGAAATTGCCAGTCAAAATGATATGAGAGTACTGGGAAGGGAAGAGCATGGTCCCTTTAAATCATACGGAAGGGGGAAAGAAGGGAAGTGCTGGGTAGAGAAAAGTGGGTCCCTGGCTAGGGTTCCACCCCATGGGCCTAGGTGAGGACAGGAATTTCCTGCCCAAATGTTGCATTTCCCAAGACCACCCTGGCGGGCCACATCCCCATCTTGCGCCTATAAAAACATGAGACCCTAGCGAGCAGACACCCAGGAGGCCAGACGACCAGAGGAGCACATCCATGGAAGAAGGCACAAGTGGCTGGTCATTGAGAGGATGTCGAGAGGAGCTGGTGAGCAGAAGGGCACACTGACAGAGGCTGGCCCGCCGACAGGCCATCAGCTGGCAGGATGAGGAAGAGTTTGGCCAGGGCAGTCCGAGGAGAGCCGGGGTGGCCGAGTGGCTCAAATCCAGGGGAAAACCATTTCCCTTCTGGCTCCCCCACTGGCGAAGAGCTACTTCCACTCAATAAAACTTTGCACTAATTCTCCAAGCCCACATGTGATCCGATTCTTCCAGTACACCAAGGCAAGAACCCGGGATGCAGAAAACCCTCTGTCCTTGTGACAAGGCAGGGGGTCTAACTGAGCTGGTTAATACAAGCCACCTATAGATCACAAACTAAAAGAGCCGCTGTAACACCTGCCCACTGGGGCTTCACCTGTGAACACTCACCCCAGACACTGCCGTGGGATTGGAGCCCCACAGCCTGCCCATCTGTATGCTCCCCTAGAGGTTTGAGCAGCAGAGCACTGAAGAAGGGAGCCACACCCCCACTGCATGCCCTGAGAGGGGGACAAGCGAATCTTTCCTGTTTCAAGAGTGCTGGCTCTCTTAAATGACAAAAATACTTTCTATGTCCTGTGGGTACTACACAGTTTCTAACAAATGGAGCTGGAAGAAAACATCGCCTAGGAGATAAGGACTGAGCAATTCTAGATATTGCCAATTCTGCATTTTTGGCTTGAAAGCCATTCAGTCTACATGTCTTCTCTGTCTGCGGCCACATACAAGACCCACATTTCCTAACTTGCAATGCTCCCACAGGAGAACGCATGCTCAATTTGCTGATGCAACTTCCAAGTCAATGTCTCCATTTCCAGGAAAAACTATAAAAGAGGCTGTTGCTCTTGATCCTGGGAGAGTTTGTCTCTTTGGAAAAGTGATCTCAGCTTACAAAATAATTAGCTCCTTAGTGCTAATCCATGTGCATTTACAAAAGCACTTTTGGGTTAGGCGAAATAAAGAGTTGATTAGATCTCCATCACTGAGGTGTAACACCAGGGAGCTCTTATCTGCTGGTTGTATTGGCAATAAGTAGACCCAAGACTCCTTAGGTCTGTTCACTAACCCAGCTCTCCTTCTCACTTAAAAACACACAAAATATGTGAAGCTTGCAGAAAACCCTGTAGTCGTGGGTTGATTTCCTCTAGAATGTTATTTTGTTATTTATATTGTTGCTTCTATTGGGCTTTTTGGCATTTCTTTCTTTCTTCTTAGAAGTTTTAGGGAGTATAACAGCCCCACAACCCTTCTTTATAACTTGCTTTTAAGATGCTTTATCTATTAATCTAGGCCACTTATTTCTAAGTCTCTAAAGAGCCATGGGTATGGTTCCTAGGCTCTAAACAGAGGTGTCCAATCTTTTGGCTTCCCTGAGCCACATTGGAAGAAGAATTTTCTTGGGCCACACATAAAATACATTAACACTAACGATAGCCGATGAACTTAAAAAAAAAAAAAATCCCAAAAAGCAATCTCGTACTGTTTTAAGAAAGTTTTTGACTTTGTGTTGGGCCTCATTCAAAGCCATTCTGGGCCGTGTTGGACAAGCTTGCTCTAAGATATCATCAAAAGAGGAACTGAGAAAGCAGAAATGAAGACAAGAGAGGACAAATTTATGTCAATGAAATCTCGTGACAACTTACTTGCATTTAGATATCATGCACATTTTTTTCCTTGATGAAAGGTTTTTTTTAACTCTTCTGAAAATGCTAATGAGACAAGTTTCAAAAAATTGACAGTAATGGAAAACCCGAATGTTACAATGATAACTAAAAAGAAATTATTTCACTCATCTTAATCTTCCTGGAGAGAAGAAAAAAAATGTGAACACAGAAATAAGACAGCTGGCAATTAAAGCCTTGGGATGCCTAAACCTTCTCTTTTGTGCTCCCAAATGAACAAGGTTTAAGCTGCCTTCAAGAGAAAGTCAATCTAAAGTCCATGATGACTTTTCAAAATGAAACCTTAGGGGGCTTTTAAAACTTCAAGCCTCAGCCCAGCAAGGTCACTTTCTAAAGTGAAAATTCTTTTTAGGGTAATGATTGTGGGGTAAGAAAATGAATGAGGGAGGGGTGGCATGTCAAGGTTTGAGCTAAAAGCCATGTCATTGCATCCTGAGAAGTAGCTATCCTCCCTGCGCAGATCCTAGGGAGATGCATTATCCAGCTAAGTAAATAAAGCCCTGTGGGCTTCTTTTGCATACTACTTGCTAAAAGCATATAGGCTTGTTTATTGGTAGTTAGTTAGGTAATCTCTATTGAAAGTCAAAACTCTGGCCACTGGGGAGGTTGCTTAGCTCTGGACTTGTCAGTAAGAGGGAAGCTCAGCTGTCACCAGGCTCCTAGAAAACAGCCTAGAATTTATGTTGAATTCCTTTGAACTCTCTGCTTCTTGGTTCACTCTTCACACATTCTCAATGTTTACAAGCTGTCTTGGTATTGTGATCTCCTGTTTCACAAATGTGCATTCTGAATTTCTGGTTATGCTGTGAGCTTCCAGGGGAGGAGATCATCTTTCAGATCCCATGTTCTCTACCCTGCCTTGTAAGTGGGAAGAGAATATGAGGGAGTGGCCTAGTGCTGAACTGGAGCCACGAGTGGGCGGCATGAAAATACATATCTGGAAACTAGGAAATAGGTGGAGGACAAACCCAGCTAGCAATTCTGAGGGCTGGATTGGCCGGGAAGATGAGGAGGAGCTTGGAGGTCCAAGCAAGACCAAATTCAGAGGCCAGTTTAAAGTTGCCATAAGAATAAGGGCATGAAGTCTGGGCACAGTGGCTCATGCCTGTAATCCCAGCACTTTGGGAGGCCAAGGCAGGTGGATTACCTGAGGTCAGGAGTTCGAGACCAGCCTGGCCAACATAGCGAAACCCCGTCTCTACTAAAAAAAAATACAAAAATTAGCCAGGCATGGTGGCACATGCCTGTAATCCCAGCTACTCAGGAGGCTGGGGCAGGAGAATTGTCTGAGCTGGGGAGATGGAGGTTGTAGTGAACTGAGATCGTGCCACTGCACTCCAGCCTGGCCGACACAGCAAGACTCTGTTTCAAAAAACATAAATAAATAAATAAATAAATAGGCATGAAACAGAGGGCCGTGCAGAATCTTGCCGGATGGCTGTGCCACAGCTGCCTGTATCTCGGCCCTCTCTGAGGTGGATGTCCACCTGCTATTAAAGAAAGAAACAAGAAAGCAGCAAGATCAAGAGCTCAAGGGGTCCTTTAATTAGCATCCATTTTTTGTATTCCTGATGCTATCAGGGTCCTGGATGGTCTGTGGATTCTGGCTCTGTTACTTCCTTACAGAGTAACCTTGAGCACATTCTTTAACCTTTGCTTTTTATTTCTGCAAAGAAAACAGTGAAACTGGAATTAAAATAGGGATAAAACTATCTAGTCATTCAACTTCATGTTAAATTTAGGTCAGTATGCAATAAGGATTTGCTTCTTTCCTCCTCCAGTTCACATGCTGACAGTAAGTAATTTATAAATATTTGTTTAGAAACAGTATGTTGGCCGGGTGCAGTGGCTCACGCCTGTAATCCCAGCACTTTGGGAGGCTGAGGTGGGCGGATCCCAAGGTCAGGAGTTGAAGACCAGACTGACCAACATGGTGAAACCCCGTCTCTACTAAAAATGTAAAAAAAAAGTAGCCAGATGTGGCAGTACACACCTGTAGTCCCAGCTACTCAGGAGGCTGAGGCAGGAGAATGGCTTGAACCCGGGCGGTGGAGGTGGCAGTGAGCTGAGATCGCGCCACTGCACTGCAGTCTGGGCGACAGAGCAAGACTCCATCTCAAAAAAGAAACAGTATGTTGGTTTTGAGAGTAGAGTGTAGGAGCTGTGGAGCCTGAATGCCTACGTTCAAACACTCTTAATAACCAGCTATGTGACCTTGGGCAAGACATGCAGACTCTCTGAGATTCCATTTTCTCATGGTAAGAAAATAATAGTGTCCCCCCAGTAAGTTATGAGGAGGATAAAACAACATAACGTGTGCAAATGTTAACACAATGATGGTGATGTTAGCTTTCCTAATTCTCATTCTTGCTGGGTGTTATCTGCCATCTCTTTCCCAGCTTCCCCACAAACAATTAAACGCCCTCTATTTTCATGAGAAAAAGTGAGAACAAGAAAGAACATTTAAAATAAATGTCATTTAATTTTATAGATGATATATTTTTAATGTTACCTAGGGAAATGTTGTCAAGGTAAAAAGCTCACACTCTGGAGTGTGGTAATTCTTCCATCATGACTTCATAGGAGTGTTGAGCTGTATGCTGCTGAAATCTTCTCTTTTCTCATTCCGCAAAATATATATAAGAACGAGCTATGTGCAGTCCAAAGGCTTCTGGAAGGAAAGTTGTGACCTCAGAATCCCTGTTCTAGCTGGGATCTCCCGCCATCAGAGGCCTCACACATCTTCCAGGGCACCTTGGCATGCAGTTGTGGTTTCACGTATCTGCCTTCTCAAGTATCTCCTTCCTGGAGTGAACATTTTGGGAAGGAGTTTGCCAACTGAAAATTGCTATCCATGATGGCCATTTTGAGCAACACTTTACATTGGCTCCATATGTAATTCTTTTGGTAGCAGGTTTCCCTGTGAGTTAGGGAAGCTGTTTAAATTTCCTTTCTAAGAGCTCTGGGCTGCCAACTCTGGAGGAGGCTCTTTGATTTCTGAAGTAGGACGACATTCATCCAAACAATATTCACTTTTAAGGACTAAGCAGCAGTGCATTGTGAACATTATGCTGTTCTCAGCAAGGAGTTACCTGGTCAGGTTGATAGAAGAGAACCTCATGGACTGGCAGGAGAGAGTGGAGCACATTGATCTCTAGCGTTCACATTTTCAAACCCAGGCGTTCACATATAATCAGGATAAAAAGGAGGGAAGGTGGAAGTGAGGAATAGGAGATTCCATTTTAGGTCTCTGTGTGTGTGTTTCTCCTGAAATACAGCTGCAGTGTTAGGAAAAAAAGAATATGTGTAACTGAATCATACATTCTGAAGAAAACTAACTGTGGACTATTATTTTCCTGCAAAGTGGGAGCTTTAAATTTGTGATCCACAGATCTTTAGGGAAACTATGAAATTGGAATGTCTGTTGACTCAGGGATGAGGTTGTTGTTTAAAACAGAGATTTTAGTGCCAAACTGCTTGGGTTGGAATCCGTCCAGCTCGCCTATTTGCTGGATGACTTCTCTGTGTCTTACCGTCCCTGTGTGCTAAGTGGAAATAACAGTAGAATCTACCTCGTGGAGTTATGACAATTAATGATATAGTATGTGTGAAACTTTTATGGTAGTGCCTGCCACATAGTTAGCGCAAATAAGTAATAGCTGTCATTGTTCTTCTTTTTTGTTATCTTCATTTACATCTATAATCAAAGTTCAGATTCACTGCTCTAGAACTTGACGAAACAAAACGTTAATGATGAATTTCTGTAACATCACCAATTAGCAGTTTAATAAATTAGTCTGGTGGTGATGAGGAAAAACCATCATACCCTAAGCTTATACAGTGATTTAGAGTTTATAAAATCCTTTTGTATACAGTGTCCCCAAATTGATCCTCACACTCACTGTGAATTGAAAAGTATTACCTCCATTTTGCAGATGAGATAATTTGACTCAGGGAGAATAAGTGACTTGCCCAAGGTTCCACAGGGAGTTAACTGTAAAATCGAGGTCTGTTCCAATTTGGAAACCAATGTGCTTTCCTTCACATTATCCCGCCTTCCGCATGCAAGAGATAAACATTCTTATAATTAGACTATTGGCTGCATATTATAAATACTGTAGCTAATTTATCAAGGAAAAGCCGAGGGATTTAAAAACAACACTGCAGATCCCCGAAGCAGTATCAAGTGAGCTTGTACGTGACTACCATTCAATCACTGTTCACATTCGCTCTCCAGTCACTCATTAGCGGAGGATTCCACAGAATGCTCCGCACTGAGCCAGCCCAACACAGATTGCCGTCTGGAGAGCTTTTGGAAATACATGCTTAGAGGTGGCATTCAAAAAATTCATCACAAATGGGGGACAAGATGACAAACTGCAAATCGAAGGATTTGTTTCTGTATTTATGCTCTAAGCATGCAGTAATATTGGGTCTTGAATAGACTGATTTGGTCCAGTCCTAAACTTGACCTCCAGGGTAGCTCTGGAACCCTGAAGGATTCACTCACTACTTCCCAAACCCTACCATATTTCCTCTCTGTCATTTTGTTGTATTTAGCAGTCCAGGATCTATTCTTCAGGCAACAGTCTATTCGAATGCTACCTGTCTTGCAGATCTACACCAAATTTTACCTCTCTATAGCTAGAGCCCACATTTATAAAACCTGCTCTGAGCTCCTAGAGAACTGATTTTCTAAATGACTTATTTTGTAGTTAGTGATCATCGCTGTACATTCTCTTTTCATATACATGCACCCTGTTCTTCCAGCAGAATTACTTTTTCTTGAGAGCCAGGAATACATTCTTTACTTTTGTATATCCCTCACAGAACCTTGAATTGTGTCCTGCAATCTGAGAAGCACAGCACACTCAATTATCAACTGATTACATTAAATGATAAATTTATACAAACATAGCAGCTATGTACCTGATTAAAATAGGAAAAACCAAGAAGCTGCATAAGTCAGCAATAAATACATTTTAAAAGCTCTGATTCTGGAATAGTCTTTTTCTCCCAAAGTTTCAGTGCTTCTGCTGGCATGGAACCCAAGATCTGAATCCTAGTGCTTTTTTTTGAGGACTTATAGGTGGCTAGGATAAAAAAAAGGATATGTGAGATATCAGATGGTTGGTTGGTGCTGTTATCTAATAGAGTGACATCAACAAAAATGATAAATTCACCTGTAACCCCTACTTCTCAGGGCTGTCATTCAAAACTAAAGCTAAAAGGGCCAAAAAGAAAATGTGATTGTCACTCTTAAAATTCTTTCAAATGTCTTTTCTGGAAAGTAATTTCTGATGGGAAGGTTCAGGTGACAAAGGAGAGCAGGGGAGGGGCTAATCATTTAAGTGGAGAGAGTCCTACCTGCCAGAGCTTCATGTCGTTGGTAGGGGAAAGGAGGTATCCCATGGAGACCCCTTGGTCCTCATGAACGGGAATTGATAGAAGATTTGCTTTCTTATGCTGGAAGTGTGGATGGGAGGTGAGGTGAATTCCCAATAATGAAGAAAACTGAACCTGGACAGTTTGTCCTTTGTGCTGGTTAGAGGGTAGCATTACCTCCTTAGAACACTCGGATCCTGACTTGAGGCCTCTGACATCATCCCAAATCACAGAAGCAGAACCGTGTTAGGAGTTTCAATCTATCTGAAACTGTTATCCTTTTCTTCATTAGACTGCACTCAGTTTATGAATAGGGACTCTATTTCCTATGTTTCAGTTTCTGCCGAGCCTGGACCACTTCTGTGTGTATGTGTACGTACGCACACATACAATGTCATACTTTATTTGGCACATGAGTATAATCCTTCAAAAGTTCATTGCTGGAAGCCATTTCTGTCAATGAGAATAGATGTGTATGTGGTTACCTAGTGGTTGTGGTGATAGTGAGATTGGTGTTTAAAATATAAAACCTTGGGCAGCTAGGAGAAGAAAATATTATTTCAGGGTCGTATGCTTATAGTGAATCTGTAAGGTAAAAAAAGAAAAAAAAATGGCAGCAGGACTAACAAGCGTCAGCAGTCTTCCTCCTGGCATCCTACGTGAGTGTTTTACACACTGTGGTTGCAACGCAATAGTGACTCATGAAGTCAATTTAGAGGGTTACATCCACATTTAAACAAATAAATACAACACCATATTCACTAAAAATATATATTTAAAATGAGACAGAATGGAAAGAAAATATCAGAATACATTGCATGCTGTAAGAGCATCATTTTATGAACTTTTGTTTATATAAAAGCACATACTGATTCATAATAAAAAATATGTGTTTCTTAAAGCGAGTCATGATCAAATGTGTTTAAAACCCATTGCTCTAAGGTGTTGTGAGGCTTTCCTTGATTTAATTAGGTAATAGGTGATGAAGTATATGATTTAATAGATTGTGATCACCCACTTCTGCCTTATAGAGAAGAATTTTTTTTTTTTTTTGAGGTGGAGTCTCGCTCTGTCGCCCAGGCTGGAGTGCAGTGGCCGGATCTCAGCTCACTGCAAGCTCCGCCTCCCGGGTTTACGCCATTCTCATGCCTCAGCCTCCTGAGTAGCTGGGACTACAGGCACCCGCCACCTCGCCTGGCTAATATTTTTGGATTTTTAGTAGAGACGCGGTTTCACCGTGTTAGCCAGGATGGTCTCGATCTCCTGACCTCGTGATCCGCCCGTCTCGGCCTCCCAAAGTGCTGGGATTATAGGCTTGAGCCACCGAGAAAAGAATTTTTAAAAGACACAGAAACTACTAAGCCAAAGAGAAAGATCTCTTCTTTCCTTAGAAGAAAGCGGGTGTGAGCAGTCAAAGACACCATTCTGGAGCTGCCAACAGGGGGAGACAGACAGGTAACTAAGCAGTGGCCCTGCTAGGTCCACCCATTATGGGGCTTTTGACAGCAGACAATAGCTTACGTGACTCATAGAGACTTGGATAAACAAATTACAGCATATATTAACAAACATATCCAACCATCACACGTGAAGGTGTGGATCTACATTTACTGTCTTCGAAAGATGAATGTGACATACTGTTGAGTAAAAAATAAAAGTAAATTACAAAACTAGTAGAAAATCATATTTGAATAAATTTATGTGATTGTGTATGTGAGCATGTGTTCGTGAAGAAATACATAATTGGTAGCATGTTTGCCAAATTACTAAAGATATTTATCTCTCTGAGGTAGAGTTTCAGTGCATTTTTTTGTTCATTTTTGTTCTGTTTAAATTTAAGAAGTATTTGTTTTATAATATATAATATGTATTCAATTATATGTAATATATAATCATATATATTTCAAATACATATATATATTTAAAAATATGAAAGACCATTGTTATAATGCAGTACATGTAACATGCAGGCACAGGGAATAGAGGAGACTAACTGCTGGAAATGCATCATGGAAGAGAGAGCTCATGAATGGAGTCTTGAAAGAGAAAATGTGTTTGTTAGGCCTAATGAGGGGAACTCAGGTGGAAGCAACCGCCTAGACAGATGAGTGAGGGTGTGACAGAGCGTGACACAGTCAGTGGGTATCGCTGTCTAGGATTCAGGGGTAGAAGATAATCTTACAAGGTTAGACAGGAGACAGAATTTGTAAGCAAAGAGAAGGAGCTTAGCTAAATCTTAAGTTGGTGGAAAACCAATGGAAGGATCTTGGACAGGGGAGTGTCAAGCAGGTGCTGGTATCTTCCCACCCATCTCCCACTGCCATCCCCCTCTTCTACATGACTCTGGCTTCTTATGAAAGCACCTGCAACTCTCAGCCCAAGAGATTTACAGGACTATAGTAGCACGTGTGGCTCACGCACAGAACAGTTCAGGAGTTAACCTCCTAGGAGCAGCCCTTGGCCAAAGTTAAACAAGAGCCAGTGGATGAATAACACAGCTAGTAACTCATAGGTGTGGGCAAACAACTGTTTGATAAGGAAATTAGTATAGATTGTCCAAGTGCTCGTCATCAGGACACTGAAAGAATGACCCCAAAGACATTTCAGAGATCTTTGAAGCCACCAGTCCCACCAAAGGCCAGATGTGCAAGAGCCTTGGGGGAAGAACAGTTTCAAAGGAGGGGCCCATGGAACCTTGGGCTCACTACCCAGTGCTTTTTTAAAGTTCTGCTTCCTGATTTCCACCAAGCACTTTTTCACTACCTAAGCTTCAGCTCCAGCAGGCCTAGGTGCAGTGGTGGTTGCTCCTCAGGACGGTACAGGCAGAAAACCTTGGTAACACCCATGTGGTGCCATTTCACACAGTGCGTGAACTGGCAAGACATGGCTCCCTCCCATCTAGATTTCAAAGGATGGGGCTCTCAGAACCTCAGGCACTAAGCTAAGGCAGAGGTCTGCTGAAAGGGCAGGGCCCTTGTGGAGAGTCTTCAAGTGGGACAATGCCTAGTGCAGCCATGAGGGAAGTGCTACCCCAGAGACCCCAGACTGGAAGAGCCACTTGGGATTCCAGCCTGGGAGAGATACAGGCACCCAGCTGCAAGCCACCCAACTGTAAGCCATAAAAGGAGTAGTGTGGGCTGTGCCCAGCTAAGCCAGAGGAGACCAACTTCTGTCCAAGTGTGTCCAGGAGACAACACATGAAAGCAAAGCAGATTATTCTCAAGTCTTCAGATTTAATGTTGCTTGTCCAGTTGGGTTTGGGACTTGCCTGGGACCTATCACAATTTCCTTCTTTCCTGTTTTTCCTTGTTGGAATCGGAATGTCTGTCTTGTGTCTGTCGTTTTATTTTGGAAACACATACTTTGTTTGATTTCACAGTATTACAACTGGAGAGCAGTTTGCCTCAGGATGAATCATACCTTGAGTCTCACCCATTTCTGATTTAGATGATACTTACATGAGACTGTGGATTTAAGTTGTTTGAATTGATGCTGGAACAAGTTAAGACTTCAGGGGCTAGTAAGATGCAATGAACATATTTTTAATATGAGAGGGACATGAGGTTTTTGGGGGGAGTCAGGAGTGGAATACTATGTTCTGAATGTTTGTCCCCCCCAAATTCATATGTTGAAATCCTAACCCCCAAGATGATGGTATTAGAAGGTATTAGGAGATGCAGAGGTGATCAAGTCATGACAGCTCTGCCCTCACGAATGAGCTTAGTGTCCTTATAAAAGTGAACCCAGAGAGGTAGCGAGCTCCTTGCACATGTGAGGACACAGCAAGAAGATACCACTTATGGATCAGGAAATGGGTCCTCACCATACACTTAATCTGTTGGTGCCATTACCTTGGACTTTCTAGTCTCCAGAAATGTGAGAAATAAGTTGCTGTTGTTTATGGGCTATCCAGTCTATAGAATTGTGTTACAGCAGTCTGAAAGAATTAAAATACCTAGTTTGGGCCAGGTGTGGTGGCTTACGCCTGTAATCCCAGCACTTTGGGAGGCAGAGGCGGGCAGATCAGTTGAGGTCAGGAGTTCAAGACCAATCTGGCCAACATGGTGACACCCTGCCTCTACTAAAAATACAAAAACTAACTGGGTATGGTAGCAGGTGTCTGTAGTCCCAGCTACTTGGGAGGCTGAGGCATGAGAATCTCTTGAACCCGGGAGGTAGAGGTTGCAGTGAGCCGGGATTGTGCCGTTGCACTCCAGTCTGGGCGATAGCATGAGACTCAGTCTCATAAATCAATGAATGAATGAATGAATGCCTAGTTTGGCTCACAGATGGGACTCAGTCACAGTTACTGTTAGGAATAAAGACAATCTCTGGGCCTCCAGAAAGTGAGAAAGGCAAGAATCTGACTCAGGGCGCTCTCTTGACTCTGAAATGGGAAATTGCCCTTCATATTTAAGGTATATTGAATCCTGGAGGTGGGTGTTTAGTCCAATGCAGTTTAAGAACTGTAAAATCAGAGAAACACTTCTGAATTAATAAAACTTGAATGAGAAAAAATTATTTTAGAACAATTAAGACAGATCTTTTAGAAATGGTAAGAAATGGAGGCTTCTAAATTTGAAGTTGCTCTAATGATTTAACTTAGCTGGAGGGAAGATGAAGTCTTCCTGTCAAGTAGAGGTTGTTCAGCCAGGAAAAGTTAAAAAGCCACACACAGAAAGAACAAAGTCTGACGTGCATGAGAGGCGATGGTCTTTTCTAAAATGAAGTTCCAGCCAAAATGTAAGAAGTCAGCTACAGGCAATGATTCCAACAGTTTCTGAAGAAGGTGTCAGAGAAGACTGATAGAGATGCAAATTTCAAGCTGCTGGTTCAGCTCCAACTCTGTGGAGATCTAGAATGAAGAACTGTTTCCCCAAGACCATAGTGCCTGCCTATCTGGAAGTTAAAAAATGAAAACAGAACGCAGGAAAATAGAGTCCAATTTGGTGGTACTTTGAACTATGGCCAGAGGAAGGTCACTCAACTGCACATTTCCTATTAAAGTCCAGAGACATTATTCTCTTGAGCCCTTTATTCCCATGTTCCCATTCTTCTTCAGGAAAGTTAAGTCAGCCAACAGGACCACCCTCCATTCTGGATAGTGGAGCTGGGTGTTTTCTAAGGAATTACATTTAGTAGCGGACAGTCTGTGAAGGAGATAAAAATGCACCACACTTTCTCTCTTCCTTTATACGTGTGAGACAAGCACACTGTTCCTCATCCTTTTGAGGAACACTACAGTAAAACAGGGAGTAAGAAAAGTAACTACACTGATAAAGTGAATGGCTCAAGAAGGTTTTAAGTCCTTCTTGTCTGTCCCTGTTCTGAAGTGAGACCTGGAGGGAGCTGGCTAGCTGGCCTTTGGCCATCCAATATGCGCTAATTTTCGATTTAAGAATTAGTTCAGTTTAACCATACCTGTCAGACAGATGGTCCTCATCCAGGGTCACGTGCTGTTGCAACTACTGATTATTGACTCTCATGTCCACCAGTGAAGTGGCCATACTTGTTGTTTATTAGCTGTTTGGCACCTTCTGTTTTGCTGGGCTGGCAAGGCAAGAAGGACCCCGGCATGTGCTAGGGGTAGCACTGAAGGTCAAAGTGCTGTCCAGAACATGCAGCAGGTCTGAGGGATGAGGCTAAAAGCTAATCTGTTCAGCCATAGAAGGAGACACATGCATGCGTGTTTTTTTTTTTTTGGGGGGGGGGGCGGGGGGTGTATGTGTGTACAGTAAGTAAAGGGACATAAAAGAGAGGAAACTGCAGTTTTCTGTCTTTCTTCCCTTGGACTCATCTCCTAATCCCTGGTCTTCCTGGGAGCCACCTGCCACAGTCCTGCAGTCCTGGATTCTGTCATTCTACATTCTAGAAACCCTGAACTATGCTTCTGGCCAACTGCTAGTTTCCTTGGATCCTTAAAAATATCATACCACACAGGCCAGTTTTATTCATACATTAAATGACTTGCTGGGATTGCAACTTTTGATCTTCAAAAAAAACTGTGCAGATTCACAAGTGATTAAGCCAATAGCTAGCATTTAATTGAGCACTTACCATCTACCAGGCATTCTGCTAAGTGTTTTACCTGTAATCTTTCAGTGAGGCAGGTTTTGTTATTATCTCCAGTTTACAAAGGTCAGAAAGGTTAAGTGCCTGAGGTTAGCTAATAATTGGCCAAATAAGATTCAGATCTAGGAGGGCTGAGGCCACAGCTGTGCTCTTCAATACCCCATCCAAGGCCTTCTCTATGTGACTCCCACTGCTGCTCATTCCCCTTCCACCCTACCAGTCACCCCCCTGTGTCCCTGACGTCCTGGCTATGTATTCACTATGTGGCTATTTTTTCTTGGCTTCGGCTTCTGTTGTCCTAAGTCAAAATCTCAGTCAAATACAATACACTGCAACATTTTTAAAAAGTACTCCCATAGCTAGTCTTTCCATTTTTAAAATGAGATTGGGGTAGTCTCTATCTCTTGTGGATATTAGGAAGATTAAGAGATGGAATGCACCAAACTCTCAGCACGGTGCCTGGCACGATAATAAGCACTACCTGAGTGCTAACTATTTTGGGATTTTGCTTACTCAAATGGCCCAGAGGTAATGTTATATTCATTTTGTGGATGTGCAACATGGATCATAAGTGGCCAAAACAACTTGGCAAAAGGAAATCCTACTGGCAGAGGTGGAGGAGCCTGTGCCTTAATACTCATTTCCTCTCTCAGCTCCCTGCAACCCTCTAACAACTACCCACATTGTTGGGCATCCCATTGCCTTGGTGTTTTGGATTTGGGAAGTCATTTCATATTCTCAGCTAATTTGAAGAGCAGAGATAATCTGAATTCCGTTTCAGACGATCAAATGTTCAGGTTCGTTTGGAGATCATTCAGTGGCTGTCAGGCATTGAGTGAGGCAGCAGTGAGGAGAGAGAGACGGAGGCTCACTTCTGATGTTCCCGGGTTGGTGTGTCAGTGTCAAAGTACATCAGGAGAGGGCAGCAAAGAGCCTAAATGCAGGGAACTTTTGAGGGTGTTCGGTTGGTTGTGTGGTTCTCTTGGATGATAGAGGAAGCCAGACACCTGGGAGAGGGGGACTCCACTGCACACGAAGTAAACCGGCGACGGAGAAATCTGGCAGGCTACAGCAGTTCCCTGCCATAATCACAGAGTTGGACAACTTAGTGAAGATCAGATTTATCTATGTACAAAGTACACACCCTATCCCAGAGTCAGAAATAAGCTGTAATGGACAAGAATTACAGGATAGGAACATGGTGGAGGAGAGCAGAATGAAGTGTATTGCTTTCATTTCCTCTCTCTGGAAGATGTATCTTGGGCAAACGGTCTAACTGAATTTAAACAGTATTTGTTTCCAGAAGGGCTTTGGAATAGGTAGGTTTTGCCCTAAGAGGGCCCTTATTTTTACCTTAACAATAACAGACAACGTTTCCATGAAAGGAAGATAAAGTGGTATTGCTTTAGGGAAAATTATCTAATGCTTAAAGATTTTTTTAGAAGATGAAGTAAGGCAAATTACTTTCTTATTTATGTTTATACTCTCACCCATATACCCTGCAGTAGCTTAAATGCAAGGAGAAACTAAGAATAATAGAGTAGAAATATGATGCAATGCCTGATTAAAAATGCAAATTTGAAGTTGCCAGTGATCTTCTAGCTAAGCAGAGTAAACACTGGAAGGGAGAAAAGGCACTTTGAGGTTCACTAAAGGTAATGATCATTCAAAAGAGGTAAGAAATGGGTACCAAGGAGGTGAGAAACGTGGAGTCCAGCCTCTGAGGAATAAGAGAATATTGGGTAAGCCCTGGTGAATTGGAAGGGGAAAAGCCAAGTGACCAAGAAAGACAGATTTACCAGGATTGGGGTTTTATTTCTAAGGATTGAGCCAGTGAGGCTTGGAAGAAATCCGGTCAGCAAATATTAACTGAACAGTCACCATGTGCAAGGCATCGTGGTCTGCCTTTCCAGGGCAATCAAGAAGTATAAAGATGAGACAGTCTTGCAGTGTAATAACTAAAAATACAACATGTTAAGTAAGATAGAGAACTTGCACATACTGAAGGAAAGAAAATTAAAGCATGTTAAATGCAAAATAATGGTACACAAGAGAAGTACAAGGAGACTCTGACTAGGGAGAGGTGGAGCGGCCAGGAAAGTCTTTTGGGAAAGGGTGGTACTCATGATAAGTAGGATAGGATGGGAAAGATTCCAGCCAAGGGGAGAGACAATTGCTTTTATAGAATCAGAACATATTGTTAGATAGAAGCAACATTAGGAGTGAAAACAGTATCAGAGAGCCTTACTGTATCATTTGTTAGTGTAGCTCTGCTTGGCTCCCCCACCGCAGGCCTTCATCATCTGGGTCTGCCCACAGAGCAGGGGGCAGCACAGTCTGAGAGGGAGGGGTGTGTTGCTTGGAGGGCATGAAGTGGTTGAGGGCTTCCCTGAGTGGGCTGTGACTGTGGTACTAGGGTGAAGGGGCAGTGCCTAGTCAGGAGGAGCCATGGGTCCTCTGTGTGGGTCAGCATTACAGATACAGTGCAAAACACTTAATGAGGCAGGAGGCTGGACAAGCACAGAAGGATGGCCGTAGGCCTAAGTCCAGTCAGGAGGATCTGTACTCTGAAAGTATAAACCAAAGCACCCTTTTAGGTGGGGTCTGCTGCTCCTTACAAATATTCAAAAATTGTCTATAAAATGTGAATGTGTCATTTAATATTTTCCATAATATGACAGATTTTCGTTCATCTCTCTCATATTTTATAGTCTAAACAAGGGGCTCTTAACAGTCAGTAGAATCACTAGGAAGGTTATCCAAAATATAAGTAATCAGGAATGAACTGGAATGGGACCCAGATGACCATACTTCCTGAAATCTTTCCAGCTAGACCTGGGAACCACTAGTTTAGCCAAACCGAGGGTCCTTGTTCTTCTTTAAATGTGCTCTAAAATTTCTCTCCTCTATTCTTATTCTTGTGAATTTCATTCTGTTAGAAATGAAACTCTGTTAAGGATGTGATCCTTCTTTATTTCTGTTCAAATTCTTACTTAGAAAATGCTGATAAAGGTAGTAGATGCCCAGTCCAACTTGCTAGTTAGATCACCTTCCTAGGTCTTGCAGATCAAGGGTCTGTGATCCCATTGGTTTTTGCTCTCCAAGGGCTGATGTGAGCACAGTGTTAAAGAATGCCAGGAGAGGGCAGCAGAGAGCTGGGAAGCCCTTTGATAGAGGCTGGAGGAAGCGAACTAAATGGAGAAGGAGAAAATATTTGATCCTTTCTGGGGTGCAGGGTATGCCAGTTGTGTGTGCTCCATCAATTAACCAAAGACTAGAGTCATTACTCAGATCATAAACTGAAATCAATAGGGGATGCCATAGGGAGTGGTAGTTTTAAAACCGGAAGGGATGGAAATAGGCTCTAAGATATGTCTGGGAGCCTACAAAGGTAAGCCAGCTATGTATGGCAGGATGCTGGGCACCTGATAGCTCCTGAGACACAGGCCCTGGTGAATCTATGCCTAGACACAGACCCAAACCAGGAGAAAAATCCTTTACTTGAGGACTGAGCAAGTCTTTGCAACCTAGGGGTGCAGGTGAACAGGATAAAGGAGACATTTTAGAGTAAGATTTCAGGGAACTGAAGAAACACTGACACTTAGGAAAAGCAGAAGAAATTCTTACAAGGTCAGTGCCCACCTCATAAGGAAAAAATTCTCAGAAGACCAGGATGGGATTCAAGGGTGTTATGCTGATAGAGGCATGCAAAGAAAGTACTTAATGTGCAGGCCAGGACCAGAGACGATGTAGTAGGTAGAGTGCTGCATCTAGCAAAGGTATTTCAAGGTAAGTTCCACAAGGTTTTGTTGTTGGTAGTACCAATTTAAATCCACCTTAGGCTAAAACTTCCAGAATATGATCTAGCACCTTGCTACTTAAAAGTGTGGTCTGTAGACCAGCGGTCCTGGCATCGCTTGGGAGCTTATTACAATTTAGAATCTCAGGTCCTGCCTCAGACCTACAGAATCAGAATTTGCATTTTAACAAGATCCCCAGGTGATTTCAATGCACATAATGCATATTAAGGTTTGAGAAATAGACTAGCGTCCAGTCCAGACAGGGCTGGGTGGCATTGATGCCTATAGAAGATTAATAAGGACATTCTGTAATAAGAAAGTGAGGGAGAATAGCTGCATTTGAATCACAGTAGGTGCACCCATTAATAATATGTAAACTCGATACTTTATTTTGGCTTATTTTTTTTCAAACTCTACTAGATGCCTTATAGTTACATGCAAAATCAACCAACTGATGTCTTTTTCAGAGGCACCACAGTAGGGGAAACTGCATCCTACTGCAGTTTGAAAGAAAGCGTGAATCCAAATTAAAGGTGTTGCCTGGGTGAGCAGTGGGTTTATCAGAAGGTTTCTGCTATGTATGGTCCAGGGTCTGCACGTCCAGAAACTAGATTTTTAAAACATTTTTAGGCTAACTCAAAGCAATTAGACTCTTAGACAAAGGACCATTGGCACTATTATCACAAGGGAGTTTGTGTTTGTGTTAGTTATTGTTGCTGTAATAAACTACCACAAATTTAGAGGCTTAAAACAACACAGATTTATTCTCTTACAATCCTGGAGACCAGAAGCTCAAAATCAGTGTCACTGGGCTACAGTCAAGGTGCCAGCAGGGCTTGTTCTTTCTGGAGGATCCAGAGAAGAATTTATTCCTTGACTTCCAACTTCTAGAGGCTGCTGCCTAAATTAATTTATTTCTGTGACTCCTGGCCTTTTCCTCATTTTTCTTTTCTTTTCTCCTGTTCTTTTCTTTTTTCTCCCCTCTCCTCCCCTCCCCTCCCCTCCCCTCTCCTCTCCTTTCCTTTCCTGATGGAGTCTTGCTCTGTCACCCAGGCTGGAGTGCAGTGGCGCGATCTGGGATCACTGGAGTCTCTGCCTCTCGAGTTCCAGTGATTCTCCTGCCTCAGTCTCTCAGGTATTTGGGATTATAGGCATGTGCTACCACGCCTGGCTCATTTTTGTATTTTTAGTGGAGACAGGATTTTACCATGTGGGCCAGGCTGGTCTCGAACTCCTGACCTCAGGTAATCTACCTGCTTCGGCCTCCCAAAGTGCTAGCATTACAGGCATGAGCCACTGTGCCCAGACTTTGCTCCATTTTTGAAGCCGCCGGTGTAGCATCTTACTTGTATTGTCACATTACCTTCATCTTTGTGTCAAAAATCCCTCTCCCTAGCTCCCACCCTGATAAGGAAGGATAATCCTCCTATCTATCTCAATATCCTTAGTCACATCCACAAAGCCACTTTTTCTGTAAAAGGTAATATTCACAGATTTCAAGGGTTAGGGCCTGGATATCTTTGGGGGCTATTTAGCCTACCACAAAGTTTAAACCATAATTTTAATTCATTGATGAAATAAAATATGTTATTCCATTGATTACATAGCTAATCTTTCTTGGTATTGGAAAGTCAAATTAGTATCAGAAAGTGATTTGGAAACTAGAGAATGAATGAACAAGGAGGTGCCTATTTTGCATGAGCCAGCCAGAGTCCTGATGAAGCGCCCCTGACCACAGCAATCCCTCGGGGTGGGCTGTCTCCCGTAGTGAGGGCTTCTCTCCTCCGCTCTGGTCTTGCTTATGCTGTCCCGATTTGCTCTCAGACTTCTGTGTCCTGCCCTGCTCTCCTCCCTCAGTTGGAAAATTCTCTCTTTGAATGTACAATATTATAAATGAAGCCCCAGGTTTGGGGGCCACATACTATAAGTGCCCACCTGGACTGGTTCAGGGAAGAGAGCAGCTCAGGCAGAAAACCAGGCAGTACAGGTAAACTGCTAGTGGAGAACCTTCAAGGAAACTTAGAAATTATCTAGTCCAACCCCTTATATACTGATGGGAAATAAGTCCCAGAGAGACAGTAGCATGTACAGGGCCACACTTGGATTAATTATTTAGTCAATGAAAATTAATGAAGCAGCTGCCCTGTGCACGGGTTATACAGAGGAATAAAATGTGAATGAAGGAAATAAGGAATGGTGACCAGGGATATAACTGGCAGGAGGATCCAAGATGCCCACCAGAAATCGGGCTTTGGGAATTTCTGAATTCAGACTCTAATGCTCTGTAGGCTATGGACAAGTCTTATATATTTGGTGGTAGTACACCATCATTGATAAAGTAGAAATAGTAGCATTTGCTTTCCAGTACACATTAGAAAAATAAAGCCTGACCCTCTCTTTTGCAAGGTAGAGAATAAGTTTGTTTACTTCCCCAGGAGCAAGCTCCCATCTGGCTAAGCAGCAACCACTGCCAGACCGCCCCTTGGGGAAGCAGCAGAGAGGCAATAAGCCAGCACCCTCCACTCCCATGGGCACCCTCCAGGGAAATGCATGGGAGCTGATGGATGTGATTACCGTGATTACTGCAGCAACGTGGGTCAGGGTGAAGGGAGCTCTTCTCTTGCACGGAGCACCAATTTGCCTGAGCTGTAAGGAGAACTGAACTGACTGTTTCCCAAGGGGTTTGGGGCTGAGCAAATGATGCTGTTAACTCTCTCCATGTGCAACCATACATACCTTTTACCATATGTCTGTCAACCTGATGTTGGTTACTGTATGTCGAACGCATTCAAAATCTTTTTTTTTTTTTTTTTTTTGCAGCTCTCAGAATAATACAGTTAGGCATAATGTGATGGTGATGGCATAAAAGCTGTGAAGTTCTGAGTGAGTGAGTCATCTGTCTCATTTTGATTAAAGTCATAATCCAGTGATCTAAGGTTTAAATGAAAAAAATATATATCTCAAAATACTTCAGATATAAAGGGATGCCTTAGGATTTGCTTTTCTGAGGAACTCAAAGGAAATTAAAGTCCTCTTACAGTAACAAAAAAGACATTCAGTTAGCATCATAAAAATCACAACCCGATATTAAAATGTCAGTTGTTACCCCTTGTCTGGGAACTGAACATGCAGGCTTTGTGTGTTTCATTTTGGGGACACTGTTGGCTAGCGAAACTGATTTCTACTATAATTGGAAGACCTTCTCTCAAGGTAAGAAGGATGGCCAAAAGGTCTCCTCAGCACACATGGCAAAATTATGGCTTTCAGGCACAGGAAGCCGGCAGACATGGGCTCAGCTTCTATGAGGTGCTGGGACAGGAGAAGAAGGAGTGGGAAGAGTGGCTCAATAGTCCCTTGATCCTGACATGACTGTCCTGTACATGGTTCCTTTAGTCTGGTCATTTGCGTGTCCCCACTCCCCAGTGACCCTCAGTCCATCTCCCAAGGGTAGGTCAACTCACATCTCCTATTCTCTTTCCAATCCATTATTTTGTCTTAAATCCTATGCCTAGCTCCCCTTGGAGTCTTCTGCTTTCATCTCTTTTTTTTTTTTTTTTTTGAGACCGAGTCTCGCTGTATTGCCCAGGCTGGAGTGCAGTGGCCGGATCTCAGCTCACTGCAAGCTCCGCCTCCCGGGTTCACGCCATTCTCCTGCCTCAGCCTCCCGAGTAGCTGGGACTACAGGCGCCCACCACCTCGCCCGGCTAGTTTTTTTGTATTTTTAGTAGAGACGGAGTTTCCCCGTGTTAGCCAGGATGGTCTCCATCTCCTGACCTCGTGATCCGCCCGTCTCAGCCTCCCGAAGTGCTGGGATTACAGGCGTGAGCCACCGCGCCCGGCCTTCTGCTTTCATCTTAACTGCCTATTTAGTAGATGAAGCCGACTAAAGTTTGCTGGTTTACTGTGTCTTTGCCTTCCTGCTCTAAGAACTCAAATTCTCCTGGAGGCCTGTGGATTACTCCAAGTAGGGGAAGACTCAAAATAAGACAGCACAGGAAAGAAAAGCTTATTGTATTGTTAAATATAACAAGGCAAAGAAAAATAACTGAAAGGTCATATATCAAAATAGTAACAGGAGTTATTTCTGGGTGGTGGTGTTTCTTTTCTATTTTCCAAATTTACTTTTTATCAGAAACAAGGCATCAGAAAGAAAATGGTATGTGTTTGTTAGTAAGAGTAATTGTGCTTTACTTCACTTTGTAACTATAAGGTAGAGTGTGGAGAGAAAATCCAAGGGATGCCTTCGGTCACTGCAATGGGTCAGGATCACATTAGGTAAGTAAAGGAGAGAAACTGCTCCAACATCATTTTGAACAAAGCATAAAATCAAACTGAATTTGGTTTGGTAAATAAGATGCCCCAAGGCCAACCCTACTTAAGGTTACTTTATATTACTTCACATAGTCTTGGCTAAATGGATCGTCCATCACCCTCCACACTAATTACATTTGATTAAGGGCTTCCTTAAAAGCTCTTCTTTCACAGTAAATTGAAAATGACCGCTAACCTCCATTGACTGATGCTCTGAGGTCACCCTATGAATTGATTGGGGAGTGCTGCATTGTGCTTTTGTGATTCTAGTTCTGTGGGGCCCCTGAAACCTTGGCCCATACATCAATGAGAAGGAATGGTGATTAATATTTTGTTGCTACTTCTGTGCCATAGCCCCTCTATGTGATGTCATCATCTTATCCCATTCCAAATTGGTGTATTCTCTGCTTATCTAGTTTTTCTTTACACTTCTCAAAGGTATCTTGCTCATAGCTGATTGGTCAGCCTGGATCCATTATTTCCCTCACGTTTTGTTCCAGAGGGTTTTGTTTTGTAGCTTTATGTCTACAGGATGGATGTCAGGAGAGGGTGGGGATTGCTGAAAAGCAAATGGATTTAATTATTACAAATGTCAAATTGAGACAGAAAATGTGAGGTGAAGTCTGGAGCTGACTAGTCGGAATTCATTGTTAAACAATATTGAAAACATATGTTGTAAACAGAATGCTGTTGATTGCTGAATAATCTTCTTCAATAATGTGTAAGTATTATATGTATATTTAATCCAAATACAGTTCTAAAGTTAACAAAAGCTTTAAGCTCGCAGGCTTTGAAATGAAGATGATCTGTTTTTGGTATACAGATCTTAATCGTGATTTAATCATTTTTCTCTCCCTTTGGCGTCTAGCTCTAACTATGACTCACACATAGCCCAGGAAAGGAGAATGAGAGAGAAGAAGGAAACCAAGGCTCACACCATTAAAGCTCATTTCAAGTTTCAACTAAAGAATCCTATAGGAAATTAAGCTATGGAAAAGTATGGCTATCCATGCAGTAGATGTGGGCTGCAGGGAAGAGGAGAAAATTTAATTTTACTTCATTGGAATAATAGAATTCTCTCAGAAGTGTTAACTAAGCAGTCACTGCAGCCTCATGCCTGTATTTGATTCCTGGCTCCTCTGCAAACTGCTTGTTTGGCCTTGGGCAAGTTACTTAACCACCCTGTGTTTTTCATCAGTAAATAGATTACAGTAACACCTACATTATGATATTATTAGTAGGATCAGTAAGCTGAATGTAAAATGCTTAAACAGTATCTGCTTCAAAGGAAGTATGCCGTAAGTGCTAGTTCTTATTGTTTGTGTAACTTTTATCTTTCGCAGACATTTTGTCAAAGTTTTCTTAAGGAAAGTCAGGTGTTGGTGTTAGAAGCTTTGTGTGTGGTTTGAGGTGTTTGTTGTGTTTTTTTCTTTCTTTTTTTTTCTCATTAGTTTTAGCATTTGTGTTAGGTTTTTAGCTTCTACCCAAATGCTGCTCTGCATTTTGAGATTTCTTTGAGGAAATCGAGATATTTTGGCTATCATCTTTTCCAAACATCAAGCAAGCATAACAATAATCACAAATGTTTACTGAGCACGTTTTATGTGCCAGGCTTTATGCACATTACCACTTTGCATGGATTAATGCATCTGTTCCTCGTAAAAACCCTATAGCATTATCCCCATGTGACAGATGAAGAACTTGAGTATATGAAGGTTGAAGGGTCTTGCCAGAGATTGTCCAGCCAGGAAATGGCAGAGACACAAGCCAGGTCTGCAGGCTGGCTCCAGAGGCACACCTCACTCTCTGCTGTAACTACAACCAGCCACCAAGTTGATCGCTTTTACTTTTTCTTTGACCAAATAAGAGTTCCAGCCTTATAGTATGATTGGTAACCAACCAGAATTTTTGAGTCTTGGCTCGTCAATGACTATGTGGAATTTACTAGTGAAATTCATAAAATATAAGTATTGTTTTCTCCAACAATCAAATTGACTGGAGACACAAATGTTTTTCTAGTAGTGGTTCTTGCTGATTTGTCTCCATGTGATTTATCTGTAAGCTGCTCTTTCAGTATTTATGGCTTCACACATAAGAAGGGAACATATCTCACATTTTTATATCCCCCTTGGTACCTGCAGTAGCCATGGATGAACACTTGTAATGTTGGGCCTCTCACCAATGCTACCGTTCCTTTGTTATCCCTGTTAAATTAGCTGGTGAATACTCTCAATCCATCTGTCTTATCTCTGGGTTATATGTAAAAGAGACTTTGCTAACTTGCAGAACCTGGGTAGAAAAAATTGGCTGGAATTGTGCTGGTTAAAACTGTTTGCCAAATATGTAAAGGAGCCCAGGTGTTAGAAATGAAAGGCTTCTTTCTAAAGGACAATGTCTCAGGGGCCTCTGTCTCTTGGCGGTGGACCCTTTAGAGCCAACTCAGGCTCAGGAGGAGGATATGCATCAGGGTGACTGCTGGAAATTGATAGGTCCATCTGTCCCAAGGGTTAACTCTGAGCTCTGTAGTACTTTTCCTGTCCTTTTAAAAAGGATATTCTTATAGCTAAATTTGTCAACTTTAAATAGCCTTTCTTCTTATACTCTTTTAGTCAATATTTGCTTACTTACTTTAATTTTCTTTAATCTTTTCTGTTTTATTCTTGCCTTTTTTTACTATATTTTATCTATTCTGAATTTTTAGATTGCTATTTTATCTCCTTTATACTACATTATTGCCTTTTATCTAAATTGTGTTTGCTTTACATGTGTGGTTTCAATTTTATTCACACTTTATTTTATCTTTAATGGCAAAAGAAAGTACAGGTATGAGGTGATCAGCTGGAGGGAAACCCCTAGCCTAACTGAGCGTATTGGACTCTATGTCCTTCCAAATATCTCACTCAATAATAGCCCTCTAAGTCTTCCACTGAATATCTCTTTTTCTTTCCAATGATGAAACTTCAGCTTAAAATTTATCAAGCTAATTGTATAGATTCACCTGTCAACTTCATTTTCTCTTACCTTTACCCCATATTTCCATGAAGATAATATGTATTTTTAATGTAAGTCACTTTGAGTTAGAATGGTGCTATCTCCTTACAGTATTTGCCCAAACTTTCTAAGTGCTTGTTGATCAAAATTTAGTTTTTAACTTTTTACAACTGCTAAATAATGTAGGACTTACACACAAATCACGGGCAATTGAGGAAAACACAGTGGGGAGGATTGTGCAGAATAACCTTCTACTGCATGTTTAACCTTTCTCTAACATTGCACGTGTTCCTTCCCTTCTTTTCAATGATCTCCATCCCATTATTATTCTCTAATCACTCTGATAACTGGATGCATGGTCTCCCCAGCTTGAGTCTCTTTTCCTATATTTCTTCTTTATGAAACTCTTCCACATAGCTTTTCTTGAAATGTACCCATCTTCTCAAATGCCTCCACGGGTTCCCAGTGGCCTGTGGAATAAAGTTCAAACTCCCCAGCCTGTCATTTCAAGGCTTCAGGGTTGTCCCAAGCATTCTTTTCCAAAAAAAAAGTCTCTAATTTTCTTCTTCACATTAGAAAAAATAACCAAATGGAAGGGTTGCTATTCTTCATTTATGACTCAAACATTTCCACAGTAGTTTTTGTGCTTATATGCTTTCTTTTTTTAAGATGTATTTTTTCCCCATTTGTGAATGTCCATATTCTATTCTCTTTAAAGTTCGTTTCCCACTTTTTGGCTTCCCTAGATGAAAATAACCAACATTTGTATGATCGTCCATGGATAAATACTATTTTATGGAGTTAATGTGAGCTTCAATTCTAGATGAATCTCAGTTAAAATCCTGGCTTTGCTACATAATTATTTCACCTAAGCAAGTGGTTTAACTTTTTGAGCCTTGCTTTCACATTTCTAAAATGAGGATAATATAACCTATCTCACACAGTTATTGTAAAGAATAAATGACATAAAGTCTGAAGTACTGAGGTCTTCTTGGATTGAGAAAGCTTGAGGCTGTCATTGAGTATTTGAGGAGGAGGAGGAGCTAGGAAGGGAACGTCTGTCACGTTAAGGGTTGCAGAGAGCGGTGCGCGCGCACGTGTGCGCACGTGCACACACACACACACACACACACACACACACACACAAGGAGCCTCAGCTTCAACTCCTAAAGCTGAAATTCTTATTCGATACAGTTTTTTTTTTTTCTAGCTTGTCTGATCATACCTGGATTTAGGGGGCTCTTTACATATGGAGATACTTCTTTTTGTCTGGGAAATACCAAAGTGATCCTAGACAGACCATCTTGGAAACAAGTCGATTTGCATAACACCTTTTAATAATTGAGGTCTATTTGTACCTGGAATAAGTTCAAACTATGCAAATATACTGATAATCAGTATATTAAGTATCTAAAATAAATTTAAAACAAAAAAATAGTAAACTAAAAAAGCCTTAAAAATGACATTAGTGAAATCAGGAACTCCAGCATGTACAGGGAAATTGAGGGGACAAAAGGCTTCTTAAGGAAAATGTAAAGAGGCTAGCAGTCAACGATAGGTTTGTGAAATCAAAGCATTCATCAGCACAAGGAGAATGAGGATGACTTTTACCTGGTTATTCCAATTTTATGATGGAGGCTGTGTTATGAAAGGAATTCAGTCAATGTGGCACAATTTACATGAACACAGTCATCCACAGGACAGCACCATGTGTCTAAAGCTATAGAGGCAGACGGAAGTTTGAAATTGCAAGCAAGCAAGAGAGTAGTATTTCAGGTGAAGACGAGTCTGAGGTGAAAGCTGGTTTTTACATTAAATCATACTGCTCTCTGATCTTTCTATGTTAATGTCACTTCAGGTTGAATAAATCAGATTGGAAAAGACAATATCATGTTTTGAAAATTATTTATTCTTCATAGGATGTATTAAAGAACGTGGAGATTTTCCTATTTTCCTTCTCTTTCTTCACAAGAATTGAGGTGCCAGATAGGCTTTAAGCTTCCTTATCTTAGGGAAGCTTGACAGACTTCTCATCAGCTGAGAGGAGAAGGGAGAAAGATGCAAAGTGACAAAACATTGGAGACTGTGGCTGTGCGGGGCAAGTCCGTTATTATATTTGAAGCATTTTAAAAGTATTAAGCATTTTTATGCTACATATGTCAGAGTCTTAAAAATGTTACCTATATGCATACTTATATATATGATGTGCTGTAGTAATTTTAGTTTCTTTAAATGTGTTATTTGGTGTCTGATGTGTGCTAGTTTATCGATATTATCTTAAATACTGAAAACAACTCTAAAAAGTAGATATTATTTTAACTTTGGAGATGTAGAAACTACAGCTCAGGGACTTTAAGTCCCTTAATGAAGCTGGCCCTAAGTGGCAGAGTCCTAAGGTCATAGTTCTGAGGTCGGTCTGATTAAAAGCAAAACAAAACAAAAACCACTTGGCACAACACTGAATCATCCACAATTTAAACAGTGCAAACTTTATCAACATCGTGTGTATCAGGAAATTTTGTGATTCTTTTTAGTCAATATTTTAGGTTTAATTATTATATGGACTAGAATATTGGTTTGTAAATTCTCCAACCTTTGTATGTTGACTGAAACTATTCTCTTTAATTCCTATTTCCCTAATGAGGCTAGTTCATGCAAATGCCAAAGTCACCAGGCTTCTCTTTTAGTGCTACTGAAGCACCTGGCTCTTGCTAGCACCTGGTGACAGCAACATTCAAGGGATCAGGCATTGTTTTCAGTTAGGCTTCTGAAACTTTAGATAACAGGAAGCATAAAAATGGTCAAAACTATAATAAACAATACAGTAGTTGGCTCCTGTTGTAAGCAGTGCTGAATCCTAACACCTGAGACTGAAGGCCAGGGAGTTTTCCTTGAGTTGGGCTATGCATTGTGCTAATTCAGCACTCTCTGGCTGGAGCTGGGGAAAAATATCCATAAATCTGGAGCCAGACAGGTAGTGAAACAGGCCAAAAAGGGGAGGGCCAGCATCAGCAAAAGAAAGCTGAGCCATGAAACTAGAATAGAGCAAAGACCCTAGAGGGAAAAACAAAGTCATCTGGTAGGGCACAATAGGATAACACTGCTATGTGTGCAAGCTGTCATGGACATACCACATCTCCAGGTCCTCACACTGTCAGGGCAGACATGCTCTTCTGAATACACTGTGTGCGCTCCTGGCTTGGTTTTCCCCATTTCAGTCAAATTATTTTGTGAGTAGAGTCACACCCTTTACACACATACTGATGAGATGAATATATGATATATACTCTAAAATTAAATAATTCATCCTTTTTAGGACTGGTGTCATTAATTTTAACGTTTGTCTTTGACAGAACAAACATCCTTCATCTTCGTTATACGGAAAGGCAGTTCTCCCAACCTCTGTCAGAAACATGTATCCATTTATGTTTTCAATTTACTTTGCGCTATTTTTCAAAAAGTCAGGTCATGACCTAATTTCTGAGGCAATCTTAACAGTGCCTTTTTGTTCACCAGTGGCTTATATGATTAAGGAATCCATCAGGATTTTTTGTTGTTATGTTTTCTCTAGCATCTCCTTTGCTGATATCTCATTCTCTGTGGTGTGCAGTTCAGCATCTTGAATAAAATTTCGTGACAAGAAATGGGTGTTATGCTTTGGAAAATGGTAGCGTCATCTCAACAGCTATATACTTTCTTAGAATTTGTGCTTTCTTACTGTGAACTTCAATCATCTAAATATTAAAAAGTATTCAAACACTTGCAGTACAACATCTACCTGAGATGTAACAAGGTACCATGGTTTTCTTTCAGTCATAACAATGGTACCCAAACATTCATTCCTTTAAAAAACTCAAATGATTCATCAAAACACAAATGGGGCTGGAAAGTTGACAATTCAGTTATTATATTACTGAATAAACCACTTTGGTAGGAATAATATGGAATTTGCTAAGATATGAGAAAAGAAGACTGAAAATAGGATACGACCAATTCAGTTCAAGGCATATAAAATAAAAATCTTTTTAAATCCTCATTTGCTAGCTGCCTACATGCCTTGCAGCAGGCTTAGGAAGGAAGATAGGCACTTAAAGGGGTAGTAAATGGACAGAGGAAATGAACTTCTCATTAAGTTAAATGGCATTCATTTAGTATGAATGCTAATGGTGCTAGGACATGTGGAATCAGGAGTGACTATGATATCACTCCTTTTAGAGCGCATGTATTAAAGTAACACTGATGTGGAAAACAAGAATAATCTTACCGTGGAACAGAAAACTGCCATGATGTGTGGATTGAAATGAACTGTCTATAAGACTATAGTCTACATCTTAATATTTTCCTCAATTTCAGATATTGTCTTAACCATATCATGTAACAAATACCCCAAACACTGAATAACATCTGAAAGTTGAAATATATTAAATTTTCTGTAACTGAAAAAAGGGCTACAGCACCATAAGTTGCCAGTGCCTAGGACTAACCTCCCTGAAAGTAATCTATTGGTTTGAAATAATTGTATTATACAAGAAAGAAACTGTAGACATAGGGGAAAAGATTGAGTGTCAAACTTACCTAACATTAAATGCAATTTTTAATATGTCTTTTAGAATGCATTACTCTAAGTGAAATAGATTAGCTAAAATGGTCTCAAATGACTAAGACTCTTTACTAATAAAAAATGAATTAAGCAGATATACACTTAGTATTAACAATATGAATTTAATTATTTATATTGGTATATTTATTTCAAAAATGTCTATTAAATTTGATTTTAATCCATTTATTCATGAATTTTATTTTAATAAATAGGTAGCTTTTATAAAACTATATGTCATAATTTCAGAATTTTAATTTATTGCCAAAAGGCCAAGAAAATATAGAACAGAAAGAAAAATAGTTTATGTAATTAATTTTTAAAAAGTGATATAAAGCTTCCAAGTGGCCAGAGTAAAAGAGAATGAGATATAATTGATTATATAACTTTTATTCTTAATAGGAAAAAAAAGTTCTATCAGTTTTTTAGGAGAAACATTTTTCCTTTGGACTTTGGTGTGAACTATAGTTCTTAAGTGGATCTTCTCAAATGATTATTGAGTGAGTAATATATTGGTAAATACCATTACCTATATAAACATGGCGAATGCAATACCAACTTACACAGCATGTAGTGATTTGATTTCTGTGTGTTTCCCCATAGTCCTAGCCCTCTTCCCTAGTGACACTTACATTTGTCCTGTGTCTCCCATCTTTAGAACAAAGTATCAAATACTCTTCTACACACCCTCTCTCCTTTTCTAGCCCTTCCTGAAGGCGTCTTTATCCAGTGGTTATATTGCAACACATGAAATACATGCTAACTTTTCAAATGATAAATGACATCAGAGAGTTGTGAAATCTCTTCCTGGCTACTAATTGTTGCTTTTACTATACAGTATTATTAAATTAATATAGCTTTTACATTATTAATAGCAGATTTCTAGAAAATCATAAATATATTAATGGTAGAGAGGCATTAGGTAAACTGGGTAAGTAGCTAGGAAGGAAAGCTTGTTGTGAAGTGGGGGAGCAAAAACCAGCAGGAACGCCGAAAGACAATCTGGAGTCCACATCTCTCTCTCATCACCTTCAGCCTCAATGATGCTGGTGACCTGTGGAATTAGCTAATGTTTTTTTACACAGTTTTCCATGTGATTCTGCATAAGAACTTGGAGAAGCTGAGGGAAAAGATTTTGGAGGCAGCTACAGTAGTTGTGGATTTGGGTTCTGTCCACGTCAATAAAGTGAACCAGTAGATCAATATAAGTCTACATGAGCAGCCACAGTGCCTAGTGTCCTGCACTAGCCTTCAGAGCAAAAAATTCATTGTTTCTTCACTTCTGCTTTCCAAATCCTGTAGATAAGGTAAATGGCCAATTCTAAATCAATGTTATACACGTAAGAAAAGTCTGGGACATTTAGTTCCAGTTTAGCTAAATTAACACTGGGAAAACCATCATGTTCCATTTTTTAACATGGCATCCAAAAACAGCTATGTTGTTTATTATTAATCCCTTCACTAACCCTCTTCCAAAATAAGATACAAAGTCCTTTTATCAGTCTTTGGGAGATGTTCCTTAATCTACATGAGCATATTTGCATTTATTTACTAAGATATAAGGTTAACTACTGTTAACATATCTTATGGGAAATGGAAAAGGAAAAGACAAATGATTAATATATTCACAATTTGTTTATATCAAAATATAGAAGACATGAATAACTATTACAGTTCTCATTTCTATTACTGGTCACATGGTCATAGCTGGCATTTAAAACTACCTTCTTTCACTATCCATTTCATGTTCCCTTTGTTCTCAGCAAGGGCCTCAGATGTTAATGGTTTATTGCCTGGTGTGGTAACTCAAGACTTCATTTCAGAAAGGTGTGGACCTTTGACAGTGTAACATTTATTGTACTGTGTAGTTCTACATTAACTTTTAGCATAAGACATGGAATTATTGAGATGTTCCTCAGTCTATCACCTGTAGGGGCAATTTAATTTCATTTCTGAAAGTCAAGATACATCAGTCTAACTGGCAAGGTAACTCCCTTCTTTGCTTATTGATTCATTGGCATGAGAATCCCAAAGTGGCCTGGTGGCAATATCAACTTTCAGTTTTAATGAAACCATGGTTATGGGATTCTTCCCTTGGGAAATAAGGTCTTTGGACTAGCAAACCCAAACTTGTGAGTTTGGGGTGAAAATACATTGCTAGCTCATCACTAGGAATGAGAGGAGACACTCCATTTTATCCTTAATTTCCAGGAACATTAACAATACATGTTCCTAAATATTTATTTTGAGAGGTATTGTTATTTATTTAGCTTTATGGATGTATTACTTATATGCAATAAAACATCTATTTTAAGTATATATTTTGATGTTTTTACAAATTTATACACTGTGTGACAACTCCTACCATGAAAATATAGAACAGTTTTCATCACTTTTCCTTTCCTGAAAAGTTCTCTTGTGCCCCCTTCCTGCCAATTCCCCCAAACTCTTACCCCAGGCAACCACTGATCTATTTTATGGCAATGTAGATTATCTTTGTATTTTCTGTAATTCATAAAAATGGATCATAGACCATTTACTCATTGGTATCTGACCTTTTACACTCAGGAAGATTTTTTAAAAAGATTTATCCATGTTTTTATACGTATGTTAGAAGTTCATTCTTCTTTTGAGTAGTATTCTACTGTATAAATGTATCATAATTTCTTTATTCATTCCTCAGTTTATCAAAATTTATGTAGTTTCCAGTTTTTACATATCTTCACTAACACTTGTTATTATCAGTCCTTTTAGTTTCATCTATTTTAACAGTTTGACAGTGATCATTCATTGTGATTTTAATTTTAATTTCCCTTATCCCTAATGACATTGAACATATTTTCCCATGTTTATTGATCATTTGAGTGTCGTCTTTTGTGATGTATATGGTCAAATATTTTACTCATTTTTAATTTGCTATTTATTATTGAGTTGAAAGAATAGAGATTGTTATTTATTTTTTCATCATTTTGCTCTACTTTTCAATTACTTAACCAGGGAATTCAAAAAGCAGAAGTTTTCAATTTTGATGAAATTCACTTTATCAAATTTATGATTCATGATTTTTTAGCTTTTATCTGAATAATCTGCCTATTGTAATATCACAAAGATTTTCTTCTATATTTTATTCTAGAAGTATTAGAGTTTTAGTTTCACATTTAGCTCTATTTTAAGAAAATTTTTGTTTATGGTATAAGGTAACTATTAAAGTTCAGTTTTTTCCATAAAGATATTTAGTTTCTTCCAGCACAATTTATTGAACACATTTTTCTTTTCTCAAATCTTCCAATATTAATATAACCAATCCAATATTCTTATTTTGACTGTACACTTATTTTCTTCCTTTTATTTTCAACTTAATGTATCCTTCTACTTAAAGTCTATTTCTTCTAGACAGAATATAGCTGGTCTTGTTTTTTTGAACTAGTCTAACAATATCTGCCTTTTGATTACAATATTTAGTCTAATAATTAAAATTTTAAAAGAACATTTAAAAACATACACTATATAAAACAAGAAAATAAAAAGTACAAAATGGTTGGGAATAAATTTAATAAACAGCTTTAAGAAAAAACTTTTTACTGACAAAACTGTAGTAGGCTTGCCAATTCCTAAGGCTAAACTCTAATTCGATAGGATAAAATGAAAGAAATGGTCAACTGGGTAATATCACATTTTCTATAGAAATAAAGATTATTTACTTTTCATTTATTTATTCCACAAATACTATTTGACAGCCTAGCAAAAACTATCTTTGCATAATATTGAGAGTAAAGAAATGCTTCACACCTGGTCCCTGACCTGAAGGAATGTACTGTTTATGGAAAGAAAGATACATAAGACATTTATAAAGTAAGTACTATATCAAGTTATGCTAAGTTATGCAGTGATAACATAGTAACCCCAAAATCTAAGTGGCTTTACGTAACACATTTTTAGTTTTTTGCTTATGCATTGCCTGCTTTCAGTGTGAGTGTCTCTAGAAGGCAAGTATTCTCCACGTGTTAGTTTCTTGTTCCAGCTGCTTTAATTTTGTAACAATCCCACATCAACAGGTAATTTCAGAATCCTCACGGCTAGGGAACAGAGAGCTGGGGAGTAGGGCATCAGAATTAAATACTGTAACAGGAAGTGACATTTGGCACTTCTATCCATATTTCATTGCCCAAGCAAGTTGTATAGCCATGCTTAATTTTGCCTCAGGACTATACAACCACCCTATGTGACTGTAAATAGAGGAGAATTTCATGTTAGTGAAAAGTGCTAGTTTCTACTGTATGATGTATAATAGAGGTATACTTAAAGAAGTATTACTCAGTTGTCAGTAACAGTGGACACTGCTTACATTTTCTTATAGTTATGGATTGGAAAAGTAGGTTAAGTCCTGACATATATAGTAAAGAGGAAGATAAAAAATTAAAATGAGAATCTTGCCATGCACTTTAAGCTCCAGTCCATACAATACAAATATGAATTGTGCACCTATTTGGGCAAAATCCTATGTGAAGTGCAATATAAATAGGCATAATTCTGACTCTTTTTTTTTTTTTGAGACGGAGTCTCGCTCTGTTGGCCAGGCTGGAGTGCAGTGGCGCCATCTCGGCTCACTGCAAGCTCTGCCGCCTCCCGGGTTAACGCCATTCTCTTGCCTCAGCCTCCCTAGAAGCTGGGACTACAGGCATACCGCCACCACGCCCGGCTAATTTTTTTGTATTTTCAGTAGAGACGGGGTTTCACCGTGTTCGCCAGGATGGTATGACTCTTAAAGATCTTACAATACAATGGAAGAGGTGAGGCTTTAGAGGTGCATTCTTTAGAAATGCAGTAAAAGCTGATTAATCTGATAACTTATGGGCTGGAAATCTTTATTATACATGTATAAGACCATGATAATGATAACCTTAGAACTCTGCAAACCCCTAAAGTATTTTCAGAATCATTAAAGGAAGGTTAAATTATTTTCAGTCTAGGTTTGAGACTATTATTGAATTTTAATACTAGACAATTGTCCATTCATGCGTAGGATAGACTTATTATTTCTAGTAACTTGAACCAATGATGAACTAGAGTACACCATTCTCTGATCTTTTGTAAACAAAATTAGAGAAACAGATAAACATTTGCTTCCAGCAACATCTGCACAGAAATGGTTATGTGTATTGAGCAATCATAGTGATTTATAATGAGAGCAAGATGGAAGTAGATTAAGTAGGGATTTATGTAAAAAGGCTATCTGAAGGGTATGTTTTGCAGGAGAGGCAAGAGGTATTTTGGTGCATCGGAAGATGAAAGTGGGGGAAAGCATCTCAAAGTTTAGAGACAGATATCTGACCTTGATCACATTCATTGTTTTTGTGAGTTCGGAAAAGGCTATATAATGGAAAGTAGGAAGGGGAAGAAAGTTCCATTAATAGTCAACTTAAAGTTTATCATAAGGGTTATTTTATGTGGTTTAGAGTGCAAATTTAGGTCCCTTCAGGTTCTCAAAAGCAGGCTTGGAGATAGTTCCTGGATTTGTTTGTAAGGTACTTGTACAAGGAAAAGCTGCCAAGATGGATGGTGCTGGAGAGCAGGCATCAATGACCAGGCGCTACCAGAATGGAAGGTAAAACTAAAGACTACAGGGAACAATCAGTAGATTGGGTGTTCTTTAGTTTCTGTCTGACATACACTTTTTCACTATTCCAGTGATCACATTCATGGCAAAAATGTCAACTATCCTCTATGTGCTTACATAATAATTCTTATGTGAAACAGAGAAAATGCACAATGTAGCGTGCACTCTGGAGACTGCCTAACTTGGAATGCCAACTAGACCACTCGCTATCTGTGACATTCAGCAAATTGTTAAACTTTTCTGAGTTTCAGATTAGTTTCCTATTTTGAAAACAAAGATAATTATGTCTTCTAAACTAACAGTGATATTGTACAGATTCAATGAGTTAATAGACATAATGGTACCTGTTATATACTAAGTAATCAATACATATTTGTTATTATTATATGTCTCTCAAGATCTATTTTTTTCTAAGAGAAAAATTTGTATGTCTATCTGTTTTTTGGATCTCTCTATTTGGATGCCCAAGAGAAACCCCAAGTTCCACAAGATAGACACATCCTCTTTCTACCCAGGCCCACTCTTGCGCTGTATTCCCCTTCTGTTCAACCTATTGAAAGTATCTCCAATATGTTCATCATTGTTTCTCCACATTGTTTGCCTACATATAGTGTATGACAAAATATATTAAATTCTGAACATTTCATATGAATAAAGACTCTTTGAGGGCAATAAAGGAGTTGAATTGTGAGCATGACTCCAAGTCCTAAACTTACATAGAAATGAAGTTGGAAATTGGAGGGAAAAGAATGTGGGCACAAAAAACAGGTCTCAATTGTTGATATTACTTAACAGCTGCTTTCCTTAGCAAATGCTTTAAATTGACGAAGCATAAAGCTTAGAAAATGCAGATTTTTCTACAAGCAATTATTGATTGCTTTTGAACATTTCCACACCTCAACAATTTTGTCTTCCACTCCCTTTGAGAAACAAAACAATGTTTGACAAAGAAAGAAAGAAAGAAGATAAAACTCTCTTCCATCAAGGAATCACAGCATCTGCTTGACTTATATTACCTTAAAGATAAGAGGTTACATCCTCTGGAAAGATTCTTAAAGGACACAAGTTGACATAATTTTATAGGAGAATAAAGGGGCATGCTTTCATGGATGGATGATAAAAGCATGGGGGAAGAAGAGCATATTTCAGGTGAAGACAATGACAGATAAAAAGAGATTAGTGAAGGGTCAAAACAATATATGAAGGTATCAACATTTCTTGCACAGTCATTCAATAAAAATGTCAACAAGCAAAATGCTGGCTGGCAATAATACAACCAAAATGGGTAATTTAAGTGAAGGAAGTAGTCTAACTGAGTTCAACATGACTATTAACACTTCTTTACTGGTCTCAGTGGAATAAAATAAAGACAAGAGCTTGAAGTGAATAAAATTGTATCCAGTTTACAATCAAATGAAAAGATGATGGGCTTAGAGCCAAAAAATATTCCTCAATTAAGCAGCTTTTCAATGGCTTCAGTTTAACCAGCTGGATTTTTATTTAAAATTTAAAAAAAATCTATATTATTCAACCTTTTGAAAAGCAGGGTTTTCCTTTTAATGGGTAATTTGTTTCTTTTTATAAAATGAAAGTCAGCAAAAACTGGTGTTCTGCACACATGGAAGCATAATAAAACTGGCATAGAGAAATGGAAGGTGCTGCCCCTGCTCTCAGAGACATGATATTCTATGAAGAAATATGTGGCAAATGGGATATAAAGACAGGTCATGGGCAGGCAGCTCCGTGGACTTACCTTTCAATCCAAAGGTTTGCCAGTCAACTTAGGTGATAAGTGATAATTGTGGTTCTATGCTTAATATGGTACAATGATTTTGAGGATAACTCTTCAATAAAAGGGTAGCTTAAGGTCAAATTGTTCCAATTAAATAGTTCTCTTACCATATGTCAATACAGGCAGTGCAATTTCATGAAAATTTCATTTCTAAGTGTATAAAAGTAATTTAAAATTCTGGAACTCAAAGAGGTAAGCTTTTTTGGAGGCTTACCTGGAAGATTCTCTGGAAGATTCTCTTTCAGCATGAAATTGAATAAATTGAATGTTGCTATAGTAGGAAACATGTTTTATCTTCTACCCTAAAATTTCATAAATACAAATTTATGAAAATTTATATTTTCATAAATATAAATTTAATATATTTATATATAATATAAATATACATGACGTCCCTGTTTAGTAAATTCAATATGAAGAGACAATTCAATAGGTTAAAGTACTGATTTTTTTAAATGTCAAATAATTAAAAATAATGTTCCATCTCTACACATGTAAATGAAGATGAAAAACTATAAATCTGCAGATAGTCCAGTCTAACCAACAAACATTTATATGCCTTCCTTAGCAAGTCTGAATGCTCCAAATGCCATAAAGGGCAATCTCCATCCTCACTGACTCACTCATTGGACAACCACTGAGATATTTCTAGAAAAAGAGAAAATATTATAAACGTACAAATAATTAATATGAAACAGAGTAAACTGTGAAGCAAAGTAGAAGGGAAACACATTTAATTTAAGAAAATGGGCGATGGCTCCATAGAGATGATGGCATTTAAGAAGGGCTTTGAAAGATAACTGACCCATAAGATAGGGTGTTTCAGGGACTGTAACAGCATAAGAAAAACTAAACAGGTGGTAAATAATGAGATGGATGGGAAATACTGAGGCATACAGTTCTAAACAGAATATTAAATAGGGAAATTGGTAGATAAGCTTGGGTAGATTGGCTTAACAGGGTAAGCCATTGAATGACAGAGTAAGGCTTTTGTTTGCCTTTCATGTAAAACATCCTTGTTTTATCACGCAATTTGCCCTAAACCAGAGACTCTCAAAGTCGCTTTTCAGTACAAATGGTTCAGGTGTCAGAGCTTCTACCAAAAAGCTAGGAGATATGTATGATCAGGTTTCCATGTGTTATTAGTATTCCTAAATGCATACAGGTGAATTATTTCTTTCCTTGCTAATTTATGTCCTATTCAACAGTTGCTTCATTGGTCTGTGCTGTTTTGGTTACTGTAGTCTTGTAATATAGTTTCAAGTGGGGAAATGTGATGTCTTTGGCTTTGTTCTTTTTGTTTAGGATTGCTTTGGCTATTTGTGCTCCATTTTTCTTCCATATGAATTTTATAATAGTTTTTTCTACTTCTATGAAAAATGACATTAGTAATTTGATATAAATTATGCTGAATCTGTAGATAGCTTTGGGCAGTATTGAGATTTTAATAATAATGATTCTTCCAATGCATGATCATGGAATGTGTTTTCATTTTTTTGTGTGTCATCTGTGATTGCTTTCAGCAGTGTTTTGTAGTTTCCCTTGTAGAGATCTTTTACCTCTTTGGTTAGGTGTAATCCCAGGTCTTTTGTTTATTTTGTAGCTGTTGTAAATGAAATTACATTTTTGATTTGGTTCATAGGTTGAATTTTATTTGCGTATTGAAAGGCTACTGCTTTTTGTATGCTGATTTTGGAACAAAACAGAGAACCCCAAAATAAAGCTTCACACCTACAACCAACTGATATTTGACAAAGTCTACAAAAATAAACAATGAGGAAAGAACACTCTATTCAATAAATGATGCTAGGAAATCTGGCTAGCCATATGCAGAAGAATGAAATTCAACCAACCCCTACCTGTCACCACATAAAAAAATTAACTCAAGATGGATTAAAGACTTAAATGTAAGATCTCAAACTAAAAATCCTGGAAGAAAACCTAGGCAATGTTCTTCTGGACATCAACCTAGGCAAAGAATTTATGATTAAGTCCTCAAAAACAAATGCAACAAAAACAAAAATTGACAGAACCCAATTCAACTAAAGAGCTTCTACACAGCAAAAGAAACTATGGACAGAATAAACAGACAACTTACAGAATGGGGGAAAATATTTACAAACTATCTGACAAAGGTCTAATATCCAGAATCAATAATGAACTTAAACAATTGATCAAACAAAATACAAATAACACCATTAACTTTGGGAGCCAAGGCAGGAGGATCACTTGAGCTGAGGAGTTCAAGACCAGCCTGGGCAACATAGCGAGACTCTGTCTTTCTTAAAAAAAAAAAAAAAAAAAAAAAAAAAAAAAAAAAAAAGATGGCCGAATAGGAACAGCTCCAGTCTCCAACTCCCAGCACGAGTGACACAGAAGACCGGTGATTTCTGCATTTTCAACTGAGCCTCTGCTGCTGATACCCAGGCAAACAGGGTCTGGAGTGGACCTCAAGCAATCTCCAACAGACCTACAGCTGAGGGTCCTGACTGTTAGAAGGAAAACTATCAAACAGGAAGGACACCTACACCAAAACCCCATCAGTACGTCACCATCATCAAAGACCAGAGGAAGGTAAAACCACAAAGATGGAGAAAAAGCAGGGCAGAAAAGCTGGAAATTCAAAAAAATAAGAGCGCATCTCCCCCTGCAAAGGAGCACAGCTCATCACCAGCAAGGGATCAAAGCTGGACGGCGAATGACTTTGACGAGATGAGAGAAGAAGGCATCAGTCCATCAAACTTCTCTGAGCTAAAGGAGGAATTACGTACCCAGCGCAAAGAAACTAAAAATCTTGAAAAAAGAGTGGAAGAATTGATAGCTAGAATAATTAATGCAGAGAAGGTCATAAACGAAATGACAGCGATGAAAACCATGACACGAGAAAACGTGACAAATGCACAAGCTTCAGTAACCGACTCAATCAACTGGAAGAAAGAGTATCAGCGATTGAGGATCAAATGAATGAAATGAAGTGAGAAGAGAAACCAAAAGAAAAAAGAAAAAGAAATGAACAAAGCCTGCAAGAAGTATAGGATTATGTAAAAAGACCAAATCTACATCTGATTGGGGTGCCTGAAAGTGAGGGGGAAAATGGAAGCAAGTTGGAAAACTCTCTTCAGGATATCATCCAGGAGAACTTCCCCAACCTAGCAGGGCAGGCCAACATTCAAATTCAGGAAATACAGAGAATGCCACAAAGATACTCCTCCAGAAGAGCAACTCCAAGACACATAATTGCCAGTTTCACCAAAGTTGAAATGAAGGAAAAAATCTGAAGGGCAGCCAGAGAGAAAGGTCGGGTTACCCACAAAGGGAAGCCCATCAGACTAACAGCAGATCTCTCGGCAGAAACTCTCCAAGCCAGAAGAGAGTGGGGGCCAATATTCAACGTTCTTAAAGAAAAGAATTTTCAACCCAGAATTTCATATCCAGCCAAACTAAGTTTCATCAGTGAAGGAGAAATAAAATCCTTTACAGATAAGCAAATGCTTAGAGATTTTCTCACCACCAGGCCTGCCTTACAAGAGACCCTGAAGGAAGCACTAAACATGGAAAGGAACAACCAGTACCAGCCATTGCAAAAACATGCCAAAATGTAAAGACCATCGAGGCTAGGAAGAAACTGCATCAACTAACGAGCAAAATAACCAGTTCATATCATAATGGCAGGATCAAGTTCACACATAACAATATTAACCTTAAATGTAAATGAACTAAATGCTCCAATTAAAAGACACAGACTGGCAAACTGGATAAAGAGTCAAGACCCATCAGTCTGCTGTATTCAGGAGACCCATCTCACATACAGAGACATACACAGGGTCAAAATAAAGGGATGGAGGAAGATCTACCAAGCAAATGGAGAACAAAAAAAAAGCAGGGGTTGCAATCCTAGTCTCTGATAAAACAGACTTTAAACCATCAAAGATCAAAAGAGACAAAGAAGGCCATTACATAATGGTAAAGGAATCAATTCAACAGGAGGAGCTGACTATCCTAAATATATATGCACCCAATACAGGAGCACCCAGATTCATAAAGCAAGTCCTTAGAGACTTACAAAGAGACTTAGACTCCCATACAATAATAATGGGAGACTTCAACACCCCACTGTCAACATTAGACAGATCAACGAGACAGAAAGTTAACAAGGATATCCAGGAATTGAACTCATCTCTGCACCAAGCATACCTAATAGACATCTATAGAACTCTCCACCCCAAATCAACAGAATATACATTCTTCTCAGCACCACATCACACTTATTCCAAAATTGACCACATAATTGGAAGTAAAGGACCACATAATCCTCAGCAAATGTACAAGAACAGAAATGATAACAAACTGTCTCTCAGACCACAGTGCAATCAAACTAGAACTCAGGACTAAGAAACTCAATCAAAACCACTCAACTACATGGAAACTGAACAACCTGCTCCTGAATGACTACTGGGTACATAACGAAATGAAGGCAGAAATAAAGATGTTCTTTGAAACCAATGAGAACAAAGATACAACATACCAGAATCTCTACACATTTAAAGCAGTATGTAGAGGGAAATTTATAGCACTAAATGCCCACAAGAGAAAGCTGGAAAGATCTAAAAGGGACACTCTAACATCACAATTAAAAGAACTAGAGAGGCAAGAGCAAACACATTCAAAAGCTAGCAGAAGGCAAGAAATAACTAAGATCAGAGCAGAACTGAAGGAGATGGAGACACAAAAAACCCTCCAAAAAAATCAATGAATCCAGGAGTTGGTTTTTTGAAAAGATCAACAAAATTGACAGACCGCTAGCAAGACTAATAAGAAAAGAGAGAAGAATCAAATAGATGCAATAAAAAATGATAAAGGGGATATCATCACCGACCCCACAGAAATACAAACTACCATCAGAGAATACTATAAACACCTCTATGCAAATCAACTAGAAAATCTAGAAGAAATGGATAATTTCCTGGACACTTACACTCTTCCAAGACTAAACCAGGAAGAAGTTGAATCCCTGAATAGACCAATAGCAGGCTCTGAAATTGAGGCAACAATTAATAGCCTACCAACCAAAAAAAGTCCAGGACCAGATGGATTCACAGCTGAATTCTACCAGAGGTACAAGAAGGAGCTGATACCATTCCTTCTGAAACTATTCCAATCAATAGAAAAAGAGGGAATCCTCCCTAACTCATTTTATGAGGCCAACATCATCCTGATACCAAAGCCTGGCAGAGACACAACAAAAAAAGAGAATTTTAGACCAATATCCCTGATGAACATCGATGCAAAAATCCTCAATAAAATACTGGCAAACCGGATTCAGCAGCACATCAAAAAGCTTATCCACCATGATCAAGTGGGCTTCATCCCTGGGATGCAAGGCTGGTTCAACATTCGCAAATCAATAAACGTAGTCCAGCATATAAACAGAACCGAAGACAAGAACCACACGATTATCTCAATAGATGCAGAAAAGGCCTTTGACAAAATTCAACAGCCCTTCATGCTAAAAACGCTCAATAAATTTGGTATTGATGGAACGTACCTCAAAATAATAAGAGCTATTTATGACAAACCCACAGCCAATATCATACTGAATGGGCAAAAACTGGAAAAATTCCCTTTGAAGACTGGCACAAGACAGGGATGCCCTCTCTCACCGCTCCTATTCAACATAGTGTTGGAAGTTCTGGCTAGGGCAATCAGGCAAGAGAAAGAAATCAAGGGTATTCAGTTAGGAAGAGAAGAAGTCAAATTGTCCCTGTTTGCAGATGACATGATTGTATATTTAGAAAACCCCATTGTCTCAGCCCAAAATCTCCTTGAGCTGATAAGCAACTTCAGCAAAGTCTCAGGATACAAAATTAATGTGCAAAAATCACAAGCATTCTTATACACCAGTAACAGACAAACAGAGAGCCAAATCATGAAGGAACTTCCATTCACAATTGCTTCAAAGAGAATAAAATACCTAGGAATCCAACTTACAAGCGATGTAAAGGACCTCTTCAAGGAGAACTACAAACCACTGCTCAGTGAAATCAAAGAGGACACAAACAAATGGAAGAACATACCATGCTCATGGAAAAGAAGAATCAATATTGTGAAAATGGCCATACTGCCCAAGGTTATTTATAGATTCATTGCCATCCCCATTAAGCTACCAATGAGTTTCTTCACAGAATTGGAAAAAACTGCTTTAAAGTTCATATGGAACCAAAAAAGAGCCCGCATTGCCAAGACAATCCTAAGTCAAAAGGACAAAGCTGGAGGCGTCACGCTACCTGACTTCAAACTATACTACAAGGCTACAGTAACCAAAACAGCATGGTACTGGTACCACAACAGAGATATAGACCAATGGAACAGAACAGAGTCCTCAGAAATAATACCACACATCTACAGCCATCTGATCTTTGACAAACCTGAGAGAAACAAGAAATGGGGAAAGGATTCCCTATTTAATAAATGGTGCTGGAAAATTGGCTAGCCATAAGTAGAAAGCTGAAACTGGATACTTTCCTTACTCCTTATATGAAAATTAATTCAAGATGGATTAGAGACTTAGATGTTAGACCTAATACCATAAAAACCCTAGAAGAAAACCTAGGTAGTACCATTTAGGAAATAGGCATGGGCAAGGACTTCATGTCTAAAACACCAAAAGCAACGGCAGCAAAAGCCAAAATTGACAAATGGGATCTAATTAAACTAAAGAGCTTCTGCACAGCAAAAGAAACTACCATCAGAGTGAACAGGCAATCTATAGAATGGGAGACAATTTTTGCAATCTACTCATCTGACAAAGGGCTAATATCCAGAACCTACAAAGAACTCAAACAAATTTACAAGAAAAAAACAACCCCATCAAAAAGTGGGCAAAGGATATGAACAGACATTTCTCAAAAGAAGACATTCATACAGCCAACAGACACATGAAAAAATGCTCATCATCACTGGCCATCAGAGAAATGCAAATCAAAACCACAATGAGATACCACCTCACACCAGTTAGAATGGCAATCATTAAAAAGTCAGGCAACAACAGGTGCTGGAGAGGATGTGGAGAAATAGGAACACTTTTACACTGTTGATGGGATTGTAAACTAGTTCAACCATTATGGAAAACAGTATGGCGATTCCTCAAGGATCTAGAACTAGATGTACCATATGACCCAGCCATCCCATTACTGGGTATATACCCAAAGGATTATAAATCATGCTGCTATAAAGACACATGTACACGTATGTTTATTGCAGCACTATTCACAATAGCAAAGACTTGGAATCAACCCAAATGTCCATCAGTGACAGACTGGATTAAGCAAATATGGCACATATACACCATGGAATACTATGCAGCCATAAAAAAGGATGAGTTTGTGTCCTTTGTAGGGACATGGATGCAGCTGGAAACCATCATTCTCAGCAAACTATCACAAGAACAGAAAACCAAACACCACATGTTCTCACTCATATGTGGGAACTGAACAATGAGATCACTTGGACTTGGGAAGGGGAACATCACACACCGGGGCCTATCATGGGGAGGGGGGAGTGGGGAGGGATTGCTTTGGGAGTTATACCTGATGTAAATGACGAGTTGATGGGTGCTGACGAGTTGATGGGTGCAGCACACCAACATGGCACAAGTTTACATATGTAACAAACCTGCACGTTATGCACATGTACCCTAGAACTTAAAGTATAATAATAATAATAATAAAAGAAAAAAAAAGGCAAACACTTTTCAAAAGAAGACATACACAAAGCCAAGAGACATATTAAAAAAAATACTCAACATCACTAATCATCAGAGAAATGCAAATTAAAACCACAGTGAGATATCATCTTATACCAGTCAGAATGGTTATTGTTACATTTTTTTTAAAGCCGATTTTTTTTCGTGATATTGTGGAGAAACGGGAACACATATACATTGTTGGTGAGATTGTACATTAATTCAGCCCCTGTGGAAAGCACTTTGGAGATTCCTCAAAGAAGGAAAAATAGAATTACCATTTGACCCAGCAATTGCATTACTGGGTAATATACCCAAGAAAAAATAAATCATTCTACCAAAAAGACACCTGCACTTGCATGTTTATTACAACACTATTCACAATAGCAAGGTCATGAAATCAACCTAGGTTCCTTCAACAGTGGATTGGGTAAAGAAAATTTGCTACATATATGTCATGGAATACTATGCAACCATAAAAAGGAATGAAATCATGTCCTTTGTAGCAACATGGATGCAGCTAGAGGCCATTATTCTGAGTGAATTAATACAGAAATAGAAAACAAAATACCACATGTTCTCACTTATGGTGCTAAAAATTGGGTACACACAGACATAAAAATGGCAACAATAGGCAGTAGGGACTCTAAAATGAAGGAGAGAGTGAGAGGAGAAGGGCTGAAAAACTCCCTATTGAGTACCATCTTCATTATTTGGGTGACAGGTTCAATAGACCCCCAAACCTCAGCATCATGCACTATATCTCTGCAACAAACCTTCACATGTTGTTTCAGTGACACCCTTTACAAATACTTATGAATGCAATTTTTTTATAACAGATTTATTGAAATATTATATAATTCATGTACCATAAATATTCACCTTTTTAAGTTGTATAATTCAGTTTTTTTGCATATTTATAGAGTTGTACCCTAACCATTATCTAATTGTAGGACTTTTTTTTTTTATCACATCCAAAAGAAATTTCATATCCATAGGCTATCACATGTCCATTGTTAGTACCCCCAATCCATGGAAACTGCTAATCTGTATTGTCTCTATGCCTTTGCCTATTCTAGACATTTCATATAGTAGAATACATGATGGAATTATATTATATATAAGAATTATATAGAATTATATGATATATGGCCATTTGTGTCTGGCTTCTTTTTTAGCATAATGTTTTTAAGGTTCGTCCATGTTATAGCATGTATCTGTATTGCATTTCTTTTTATGGTTAAATAATATTTCATTGAATCAATATACCACATTTTATTCATTCATTTGTTGATAGACCTTTGGGTTTTACTTTCTGACCATTATAAATAGTGCTACCAAGAACATTTATTTATTTCTTCTTTGTCACTTGTGCTTTTGGTGTCACATCTAAGAACCCGTTGCCTAACCTAAGGCTATAAAGATTTACTCTTATGTTTTCTTGTGAGACTTTTATAAGTTTTAGATCTTAAATTTTGGTCTGTGATCCATTTCCACTTAAGTTTTCTTGTGAGATCAGGTCCAACTTTACTCGTTGACATACTTTTATCTAGCTGTTCCAGCTAGATGGATTTTTATCTAGCTGTTCCAGCACCATGGATGAACTGTTGTGGCTCTACAGATGTGATTATATATTTAATGGTCACCATACCTGTTTGAGCACATACTTAGCCTTTACCAAATTCTTTCATAAGTTTTAGATTAAGTATACTATTTTCCAAGTGAAAGTTTATGAGAAACATGGATGGATTAATTTCTTGTCTGTAACTTACGTGGCCTTAGAAATTGACATAAGAAATTTGGCCTTGTCTCCAATTAGGAAAGAAGACCCCTATTAAAATCCCAAAGGCAATAATCTCTCTTTCAGCCTTTGGTTCTCAGAGAATCAAACTAAGATATCTCCAGTGAGGTGATAGGACCTCTCAGTGGACAGGCTTAGACATGGTCAAGCACAATTAGGAGCCCATCATCTCTGTGGCAGTCCCACTCAGAAGATGAAGAGGAGAGGAAGGCTCCAGCTATGCCTGTCCTGTTTCTCCTTCCAAAATCACCAAGAGTAAAGTGGAGGACTGGAGGGAGACCAGGATTGTAATACTAACACATAGTCTCTTGTATAAAAGGAAACATAAGAGGTAGAGAATAAGCATGCTCCCTAAACCATGTACCATATACCTCAGGCAAGGTGGCAGGCTCTGGTACAGGTCTTAATTTTTTCCTACCCACCTCTCCACTACACCCAACCCATTACTAAGAACAATCTGACACCCATCTTGTTCACCTATGATGTTAAGATGAGGGATTCCCACAAACACGCTGATCGAGAGTTAGGGTTTGTGTCCCCATCCAAATCTCACCTTGAATTATAATCCCCATAATCCCCTGGTCAAGGGAGTAGACCAGGTGGAGGTAACTGAATCATAGGGGTGGTTTTTCCCATGCTCTTCTCATGAAAGTGAGTGAGTTCTTATGAGATCTGATGGTTTTACAAGTGTTTGGTAGTTCCTCCTGCATTCATTCTTCTTCCTGCCACCTCGTGAGGAAGGTGCCTTGCTTCTCCTTTACCTTTTGCCATAATTGTAAGTTTCCTGAGGCCTCCACAGCCAGGTTGAATTGTGGTCAATTAAAACTTTTTCCTTTATAAATTACCTAGTGTCGGGCAGTTTTTGTTGAGACGGAGTCTCTGTCACCCAGGCTGAAGTGCAGTGGCACAATCTCTGCTCACTGCAACCTCTGCCTCCTGGGTTCAAGCAATTCTCGTGCCTCAGCCTCCTGAGTAGCTGTGATTATAGGTGCATGCCATCACACCCAGCTAAATTTTGTATTTTTAATAGAGATGGGGTTTCACCACGTAGGCCAGGCTGGTTTTGAACTCCTGATTTCAAATGAGCCGCCCACTTCGGCCTCACAAAGTGCGGGATTACAGGTGTGAGCCACCGCATCTGGCCTCAGGCAGTTCTTTATAGTTGTTTTTACGGAATACACGTGCTATAATTGCCTCTTTATTGTAATGCTTTTTGTGCAAACAGTCACCTCAGGTGATGTGTTTCTTCTTTCCTTTCACCCAGTGACCAATTGACTTGTGATGTGCTCAAAGCAAAGGAGAACTTTGTTAGGAAACTTATTTTTTTCTTATACTACTGACTGTAGGCAATGAGGACATTATTGCTGACTTTTTGAACTAAATATACTCTAAATTTTGGACGATAATTCATGGTAATTCTATTTTTAGCTGAGAATTCACTTCTGGGACCTACGAAATGACATTTTTGGCTCTACTTTGTATGAAGCAAAAATAAATACTTCATTAACATTTGCAAGCAGTTTCTTTGCATCCACGGTCTGATGGAAATGACTTGGGAGCCAGAAAATGTGAAATGAATTTCTACCTCTATTATTGACTTTGTGTGTAATCTTAGAACTCTTAAGTTCCCTTAAGTTACTTCCTCTACCTGTAAAATGGGGACAATGATATTGTAGATATTTGCTTCATTGCAGTTTATTATATATGATTTTTTTTTTTTTTTTTGAGACGGAGTCTAGCTCTGTCGCCCAGGCTGGAGTGCAGTGGCCAGATCTCAGCTCACTGCGAGCTCTGCCTCCCGGGTTTATGCCATTCTCCTGCCTCAGCCTCCCGAGTAGCTGGTACTACAGGCGCCTGCCACCTTGCCCGCCTAGTTTTTTTGTATTTTTTAGTAAAGACGGGGTTTCACCGTGTTAGCCAGGATGGTCTCTATCTCCTGACCTCGTGATCCGCCCATCTCGGCCTCCCAAAGTGCTGGGATTACAGGCTTGAGCCACCGCGCCTGGCCTATATATGATTTTTTAAAAAACTCTTTCACTAGTGAGCAATTAAGTTGCTCAATTAAGTTACTTTCATATAAATGCAATTTTTATGAGAAACATATTCCTGAAAATTTGTTATAAATATTTGTATAAATATTTGTTATAAATATTTAAATATTTGTTATAAATATTATAAAATACAAATCACTCTTTTTCATTTTCAAAAGTGTCCACATTAAAAATTATTGATTTCAGCACATAATAGCAATTGTTAAATTACATTTTTAGCAACTTGGCTTTCTCATAAATCAGATGTATTCTTATTTCCAAAATTTCAGTGCAAACCATTTTAAAATAATTTCTAGGTTGCAGGAGACTTTTGTTACATTTGATTTTGTGTCTGAGAATAGCATAATATCCAAGCCCACATAATAACATGATAGCCATTATGCAGTTCTACAGTGCAAAAACCCATTAAAACAGACACATTTGGAGGTGGTTTTAGGATCTCTAAATATTTTTTAATTCAAAAAATAAGCTATTTTATGCTTCTTTAGATAGCAAGCCCATTTCAACTAATGAAAAGATTCCAAGTTTGCACAAATTTTAAGAAACACATCTGTCATAAGACCAGGGCACACTCTACTCTCAAGTCATGAAATGAAAACATTTCAGATTGCTTGCTGGATCCTTGGGAGCGGGAGAGTCTCTTTAGATGCAGCATATAGCACTAGTTCTTTCAAGTCAACTTTCATTACAAGGATACCCAGTATATAAAAGAAAAGCTCTTCGTTATTTCCTCAACCATATTGTAGCATTTATGCATTGAAACTAAAGAGGTTTATTTTGGCTCCACTTTCATTTTATGATATTCAGAGATGGAGCATATCACCGAGTTCTTTCATTCTGCATATTCTTTTAGTTATGTTACTAGGTGGGTGTTAGGCTAACCTTGTTTTTGCAGAAATAATGGTAACAAGGCTACTCAAGGGACTTCATTACCCTCACAAAGCAGCTCCCAGAGTAGGTGACAGTCGAGTGGAGGCTATGTTGCTTGTTTAGCAGTTATTCTCAAATATAAAATCAGATTTATTAGGGCCCTCCCATATTATTTAACTGGTTGGGGAGGTGATCCGGGAGTTTGAATTTAAAGAAAAAAACCTCAACTCGCTTCCATTAATTAGCCTTCTCTTTACCAGTAGCAAGAAAGTCAGCTCAATTCAGCCTCCATCCCTGACTTCCATCAGCCATAGAAGACCCAACCCCAGTCTCAGATCTACTCCACTCCAGCACTATAGCTGTAGCAGGAGTTTTCCTGCTCATCCGCTTCTACCCTTTAATAGAAAATAAACTATCAATCCAAACCTTTGCATTATGTCTAGGGGCTGTTACTACCTTATTTACAGTAATCTGTGCTATAACACAAAATGATATCAACAAAATCTTTTCAGGTGGTTCTGATATCAAGCCACATGTGAGAATTACTGCCTTAATTTCTTGAAGGCCTCCTAGATCCAGGGCCAATGTCACTCTGTATAGTTTCTGTGTCACCCTGTAGTTCTAACATCAATGTTCTGAATGCCCAGAACATTTATGTGAGCTGCTTACCTACCTGGACATGGTACTTGTTCACAGTACCATGGTACTTGTTACTTGTATGCAGTACCATGGTACTCAGTACTTGTACACAGCTGTTGCTTGGTCTTCCTCTTCCTCTTCATTTGTGCTACAAATACCACATTTATTTATTTTTCCCAATTATGGCGTAACATGGAATAATTTGAGATTTAGGCCAGCATCCAAGTACTTAGTCCACGTATTAATTCTTTCAAAGTCTGTCAAGTATGTAATATGTATCCTGGCAGGTACATTTATTACATACATGAGAATGCAGAGGAGGAGACACCCAACCTCAGCAAATCTCTTCTACATCACACAGAGATGTTAAAGTGGGCAAGGTAGAAAGGGGATAAAAATCAACTAAAAACCAAACACCAAAACAATAAATGCAGGATGACAGAAAGGTATCTTATTCATTCTTGATCCCTGGCAACCTCTTACACACATTCTTTATCCCCTTAACATCTTACCAGTATAGGTTGTACATATTCACCAGTTAATGTTGTATTTCTTATTTTTTTTAAAAAAAGACTGTCACCTTCATTATTGAAGGTTATTTCAAATTCCTAATTCAAAGGGCCTGGGAAATATTAACACCAAGCAGACATTTGAAGGTCATTCCTTAAAAACTACCAGATTGAGTAGCTCTAACTTCACTATGTTCTGCATCCTGCATATCATTATATTCTTGAGGATATTAACTGAAAATTATTTTGGATTTAAGTCATCCCTTTATGTCTTCAAAGTAGAATACTCATGTAGGAATCTTTTATTGTATAATTTTGTTTCTGCCATAATATGCCACTCTTCCTATTTTTTTTTCTTTGAGATAAGGTCTTTCTCTGTCACCCAGGCTGGACCGCAGCGTTGTAATCATGGCTCACTGCAGCCTGGAATTCAGTCCTGGGCTCAAGCAATCTTCCTACCTCAGCCTCCTGAAGAGCTGGGACTACAGCTGCAATTTTTTTTTTTTTTTTTTTTTTTTTTACTTTTTTGTAGAGATTGGGGTCTTGCTATGTTGCCCACTCTGGTCTTGAATTCCTGGCCTCAAGAGATTCTCCCACTTTAGCTTTCCAAAGTGCTAGGATTATAGGCATGAGCCACCCTATCAGGCCCACTCTTCTTATTAACTGTGTTGCCAACTGTACTCTTAACAATAGAGCTTGAGATTAAAGTGAAGTGTGAATATGATGACTACTGAATTGAAATTAAATTCTGGTTAAGTTAGCTAATATATTGAGAAAGCTCCTCACAATCTAGACTTTTGAGAGCTTGTTCAGCATCATTCCCTCAGGGCTGAAAGTTGTCTGGTCAGCACGTTGGCTGTGGGGAAAGTCTTTTCTTTCCTTCTTGTAGATATGCCCCTGCTGAATTGAATGGCACTCCCTTTATTCCATGGATAATAAGATGTGCTTATCACAACAACTTATTGGAAATAAGCCACACATTCAAAACTAAAACTATAATTAAAGGAAAAAGGAGAAGAGAGCTTCTGCACACAGTGCCAGAAATTCAAGGGACAAATCCTTGGAGGACAGAGAGATCAGGATTCAGATTTGATGAGTAAATTTCCTGGGCTATGTGGCACCAAAAACATCATCTGACATACATCTTCCTTTGATTTCCACTTAGGTTTAATGGTTGAATAATCATGGCTCATAAGTTTATCTTTAATAACATTCACAGCAGACAGTTTATTAGCAGATTCTGTAGGCTGCAGGGTTGTCATTTGCTGTTATAGTGATTGTCTGTTTTAAATATCACAGCTGTTGGTGTTTTTATTTATTTATTCATGATTTGATTCCTGCCTCTCCCATATCTCTGACGCTCAAAGGCAGGCTATTCTCTTTTGCTCTTTGAATTGTGAAAGACTGCTGTGACAGCCCCTAGCCTGGGCCGTGGAGTGTCACACAAGGTCCTATGGTACTGAACAAAAAGCCACGTCTTCCTGAATCAGGCAGAGCTCTTTATGAGAGCGGAGCCTTCTGGTGGGGGGCTTTCTCTGTCAGTGAGTGGCGGGCATGAATGAAATCCTATCAGGGGCTCTGGGCCAGTGAAGACCCTTCTTCATGTGTTTCTTGGCCAGGAGAGTGGAACCAGGAGGAAAAATGCAAATGCCTAGGCCTTACTTTCCTATGCAAAATTAGATGCCACTGTGAATAAACATAGGCAGCACTGTACTCTGCCGTTTCTAAATTCAGCTGGAAAGAGAACTTGGTCATTATACATGGCAGCTTTCATTGAGTTGTTGGGGGACAGGCTTGCATTGAAGAGATGACGTTATTTCATTTGTCTTCAAAAAGGCCCTGTGAGGCAGGGTGTCTATAGAGGGATACTATTTTATAAAGAAAAAATTAGGGGTTCAGCAAGCATTACTAGTCTGTGGATTTCTGATTTAGCTCTGTCATAAGACTGGTGTCCTCATATTCACAGCATGACCTGGAATGAGGCAGGGAAGGCTGCTGCTAGGCAGCTGATCTGGGGAGTGTGGACAGGCCTCAACTAGCAAAATCCTCCTCCTCTCCGCTGAGGAAACATGCTATGCTCCCCAGATCCCCTGACTAAATAAAACAGCACCCTGCCCTGATGGCTAAGAGGGATACAAAGTCTGCTCTTCCACAAATTAAGCTCGTAATATGCCTTCCCCAGACGGAGGGCAAGCGGTGACTTAAATTCACTTTGAAATGTTAATCACTAACCTCATTTAATTTCCTATGAGCAGGCTTGGATCCCTGAGAGGCCACTGGAAGCAGGGGGAAGAAATATGTAAAAGGAGAAGAATGAGGAAGGAATACAGGAGTCACCTGTCACCCATTTGTTAACCTTTCTAGGGACATATTTTGCTCACACATCCTGGAAGATACCTACCGGTTTCTTGCCAAGTTCAGCAAAAAGGAGATTCAGGAGATCTCTAACTCCTGTTGCTTTGGGAAAAGGGATGCCACAGTCTAGAAAGAGGCAATAGTTCTCCCCTTTGCTACTATGAACAGAGTTTGTCCTCCCTACCTTTAAGTAAGTGCTTTTGTACAGTAACAGTAAAAGCTAACATGCAATCATATTTCAGAAGTTGATGATGAGTGCTAAGGATTATGAAGCACTTTAATTTTGCTGTTGCTTTGCTAATATCTTTATAAAAATAACTAGTGCCAGAAAATGGTATCAATTACTCAGCAGAGACAACTCCAGGGCTTAGTATGGCAATCCTTTTCACCTGGCTGGCTCCGACTTACTCTCCAATATAAGGCTGAAATCAGATAATGATGTTTCTTTGAACAGGTGAGATACCCCCTCACAGCACCTGTCATAAATTAGTTTCAGTATCAGTATCAACATTCACACATGTATGTAGCTTAGTGGTTATCAAACTCTCTCCCCCCAAAACCCTAAGTCAGTAAGCTAGGTGTCAATGTTCTGAGGCTGAAATCAAATAATTAAGTCATTGTCAACATAATTTAAGTTTAATACATATCATGCTAATTTAACAAATGTGGTTTTTGTATTAAGTTTTTTTTTGCCCATAAATTGTTATTAAGCCTTTGGTACTTGATGCTTGCCTGCTAATGAATATTGGCCAATATTTATCCATTTAAAGTATTTGTTGAATCTGTCTTACAATTTTTTGGCTCTACTTTGATATATTTATCATCCAACTAATTTTCATCATGGCCACACCTACTACCTTGGTCTGAGCCACCAGATTATGGCAACCAACCCGAAGAGGTCTCTTTACTGCTTCTGTGTTTGCCACCACATAGTGTCCACATGGCAGCCAGAGTGAGCCTGTAAAAATGTAGCTCAGATGATGTGGCTCTTGCTCGAAACTCTGCAGTGGCTCCCCATTTCTCTGTGGAGGGAAGCACAAGTCTTTATCACGGCTTACAAGGCTCTGCCTGGCCTGACCATCCTGGCCTTGCCTACTCCCCTTCCTTGCACTCACAGTGCCCCAGGCACCTTGGCTTCCTGACTACTTTTTGACATGACAGGCAAGCTTGCATCTAGGGATAGTGCCTTATTCTTCTGCCTGGAATGTTTAGCACCCAGTTATGTGCTTTATTGAAATCATTCGTTTTTCAAGTTTTTGCTGAAACCTCACATTGACAGTGCAACTGCTCTGCTTAATTCTACAACCTGTTTCTAACTCCCATGCCCCCTTATCCTGCTCTGCTTTTCTCCATTGCATCTATCACCTTCTAGCCTTTTAGCCTGCTAGAATTAGAATGTAAGTACTTTAAGAATGGGGATCTTAATCTTTCGTTTGCTAGATCTCATGATTTCCAGTAAGTGCTCCAGGAATATTTGTTGAATAAATGTCTATTATGTGCCAAAATCTATTCTCAAGATACAAGAATTAACAAGACACGGGTACTTGGTAATGGTTTAGTGAGGAAGACACACAATTAACAAGAGGATACAGGAAAACAGGATAACAAAATAGCAGATGCATAATAATGGCAAAAATTACTAGGAGACAATTGAACTAAATTTGTGTGTATGTGGGTGTGCGTGCACGTGCATTACACTAATGGTTATAATCTCATTCTGCATCACATTGTTATATTTTCTACCGTTAAAATGGTTCCTCTAATGCAATTCAATACATTAGTATTCATTTTGGTCTCCAAGGACCGCTATGACTTTCAGGTGCTCCACCTCTGGGGAAATTTAGGAACTGCTATTTGATTGTGTGATTTTCAAAGAGCGTAAACATATACTTTTTTCACCTAATCCTCAGAACGACCTTCAAATGTAAGTATATGTGTTATCTTCTTTAAGATGTTTTTCTTCTTTTGACTTTGAAGCACTAAGTGATGGAGTTTAAGGTAATTTTGTAAGTTAGGAGACAGATTCCTATATGTTGCATTTGTTAGTGGCATGGCTGCTACCCTGTATTCACTCTTCTTTTTTTCTGCCAATTTCAATCCACCATTACGGGTCTTTCTCTCAAGGTAAGAATAAATTCTGCAGTAATTGCTAGGAGTGGGAAACGTGCATCTTAATAGAAACTTTTGTTTTCTTACTGTGCAGTCAGCTTGACCCTGGATATTAGATCATCTCTTGCAATTCCATGGACGTTTATTCTATAAGTAGTGAGTAATAGGCATGGCCTAAATATTTGTAGGAGATTCAAAGATGAATAAAACAACATTCTTATTTCAAGGGTTTGTTGTCGAGGAGAGGTGCTGATGTCAATCTGTAGTAGTGGTGAAATGCACTGTGTGTGCAGGGTCCGTGTGTGTGTGTGTGCGTGCGCGCGCGCATGCACATGTGTGCACATGTTCGATATTTAGGTAGACTTTTCATTTTAGAATATATTTAGATTTATAGAATAATTGTGAAGATAGTACTGAGACTTTCAATATACCCTACACCCAATTTCCCTTATTATTAACATATTGCATTATCATGGTACATATTAAAGCTGATGAAACCAATATTGATACACTATTGTTAATTAAAGTCTATACTATGTTCACATTGTCTTATTTTTTTCTTAATTTTTTTTCTCTGTTCCCGACTCATCCAAAATACCAAATTACATTTAGTGATCATATCTTTTTAGGCCCCTCTTGGCTGTGACAGTTTCTTAAATTTTTCTTGTTTTTAATGACCTTGACAGTTTTGAGGATTAATGGTCAGATATTTTCAAAAATGCCTCCTAAGTGTGATTTGCATAATGTTTTTCTCCTGAGGAGACTGAGGTTATGGGTTTTGGGGAAGAAGACCAAACAGGTAAAGTGACATTTTCATCACATCAAGTGTACATGCTGTCAACATGACCTATCACTATTGATGTCAACTTTGATCATCTGAGGTCGCACTTTCAGATTTTTCCACTGTAGCCCATATGATACACAATATTCAATCCACTGAATAGTTGCATAGGGAAGATTTCCTTCCGTTAAGTTAAAAAAAGGAGCTGACTCCAGTTGGAAATTTTAGTTAGGGGATTTATAATTTTTTCCTTTGTAATTATGTGATGAATACATTTAATGCACAATTTGAGTAATCTTTGATTGCATTTTTAATTATTTTCTTATTATAGTATCTGTGTCAAGCTTATGGTATCTGTGTCAAGGTGGGCTGAATTATATGCTCTAAAATCACAGAAATTACTGTCTTCCTGTCTTCCCTGTTTGAAAACTAAGGCAACTAGACTGAAGTCTCTGAAAGAATACAACATGACGTACTGTTCTTCCACCTATAAGATTCCATGAGTCTGATTTTTGGCTACTCTTAGTTTTTTAAAAATGGATTATCATATTTTATGCAACTAGGTATATGTATAAATAAGACATACATATTCCTTAATGTACATAATACCAACTTAGGGTAGGACCCTACACAAATTAATTAAAATTTAAATATCCTTAGAAACTGAATAAATTATTAAGCTTGATATTGCAATTGACATGTAAAGTATAATTCATTAAGGAAGAATTTAAAAAAACATTTTGGGGTAGGCAAATAGAACTTGAATGCAAGCTTATGTGATTCTTTCAGTCAAGTTTTATATAAACATGGTTGTATAAGGCCTAAAATATGAGGTAACAGTCAATAACACATGTCCACCATTCAATCCAATCTCTAAAAGGCAGGCTTTGGAAATATGAAGTGATTCTTCCAGCATAGTTCATGTTGCTTTAGTCTTGACTGCTATTGGCATGAGACTCATTTTAACCTATTATTGATCTAAGAAATAGAGAATTTGGATGGGATCCAGAGGAAATGAGATAAAACAACAACAACAAAAGCAATTAGAGGGTTGACTGGGAAACAGAACTTATTGAGATTGTTCAGTTTGGAGCAGTCTGAGGAGATAATTAATGGCAACTTCTAACTCTGTAGGTGAGACTATGGTATAAGTAACTGTGTGTAACTTACTTCAGCATCCACCTAGGAAGAGGCACACTTACATGAGTATGGATTTGCTTTGGTCATTGAAAAGATATTATGGGTTATGAAAGAGCTGCAATTTGTTATCAACTCTAGGATGTATCATAGCCAGGAGAAGAAAGGCTCACAGCTTGCTAGGAGAGGTTCCTGAAATGGATGGAATTGCAGAATAGAATAGTGGGTGGACAGGAAATTATCTCTGCCTCCCGGCCCCAAAAGTTTTAGTTGGCACCCCAACTAATGATGAAACCATCTGTTCATGAAAAACAAACCTCCCAATACTGAGCTTCACCCCACCCTACCTAGCCCTTTATCATTTGTTTTGGGGCTGTTGAATATGGACCATTGTACTCTGTTTTTCTGTGCTGGTGATTGAGTGATTTGCTTCTTATTACTGTGCATTAGCAGGAATTGATTGGAGACACTTCCCTTTGTTTATAAAGACAGCTTCTGTGAATTGCCAGCATGGTGCTTTCAGCTCATGTAATATACAAAATATGTATTTCTGTAAGTCACACTGATTTAGCACGTTCTTCCATGGTTCTCCAGTATAACAAGTTACTCCTTGGGCGAATGTTAAACTCTTTTAGGAACTTCTTTTGATCACTGGATCAATAATTTCCTGTTTGAAAAAAATAATACCTTGATGTATATTATGTAATAAGGTCAAGTTGGTGAGTTATACAGATAGGAAAATTGGGAGAGGGGTATTGTTCATTCCTCCTTAAGAATCTAGGATGTAGTATTATGTGGATAAAATAATGGTGCTAAAAATACAGATTTTCTTAAAAGTCAGGAAACCTCTTTTTATTTAGATCAGGGTAGGCACAGCCCTTTTCATGATCTCTGGGTTTTCTCATTGCGCTCTGACTCCAACCATGACTCCTCCATTCAGACCATTCTCAGACTCTGCTTCTGTTTGTTTCCTCCAACAAATTTTTGCCCAATTTGTCTCATGGATTCTTCTTTTGAAACAACATAGTGAGGTGTTTGACCTTGCGTGAAAGAGTTACTGCACAAGGTCAAGCATGCAAAACACAAGAGTATCAGTATCAGAAATACGCGTAGCTTGCTGTAAGAATATGGCCTTGGAATTGCTAGACTGCTATCTCATAACTCATCATATGTGCTTATTGATATTAAGTTATGGGGATTTTTAAAAGGAGGATGTCAATATATGGGATTCAGTATACTTCATCAGAGTTAAGTACTGAATTTGGGGGCGAATTGGGCTGAGAGGTCTGGGACAATATGCTGTACATAAGACTGCTTCTTCACACTTGTCCCATGTACCTTAGAACTTTTTGGTAGAAAAGCCACATAGTATATGGTAATTTAGGACAGTGATTTTATTGGGTTACATCATAACTAAATTATTCAGTTACTTGAGGCTGCATAATCATTGAGCTATATCCCTTGGTAATGTTCCTTTAGACTTTCTGGGAGTAACCAAATTTAGAATAATATGCTATCATACCACTTTCAAGAAACATGTTGTATGCCATCCTTGATGACTGGTTAGAAATGTCTCAGAGAATATTGTTAGTGTACATTTCATTAATTATAAGTGTCTTTAAATTTCAGATGATATCTAAAACAAAACCAGATGTAATATGGAATTCAGAGCCGTGAAGGAGTTATGAAGGGTATCTGAAGTTTATCATTTAAATTACCAAGTATTTGTAAAGCTACTGCATTTAAAATATGTTAAACGTTTTTGTAGAACCCTTCAGGCATTTGGTATCAGAGAAAGCCGGTTTAAAATAGTCAAATGTTGAAAATGGAAGTACTAGTTATTCCATAGCTACCACTCAAAGTCTCACTGCATAATTATACGAGAGTTGTTGTATGTTCCCTAGAGGATCCATGTCAGCCATGTAATCGCATCTCTAAATTTATTTTTCACAGTCCTGTTGGCTATGGGGGCTTTAGGTAATCACCTATTTGTTTATAGTATCATGCTAGACATACAGCCATAGCATTTCTGTAAGGACTATTGGTATTTCTTCTGAGTTTTGGGTTTGCCAAGCAAATAAATACAGATACTTTTTCCTCTTCCCACAAGCTGCATCTGTAATTCAGATAAATTATCAACAGGTGCATAGTGATAGCTTTACAACACTTCATGGTCCAAATGAATGGATATGGTTATAACCACAGTTAACTGAGATTGGTGTTAGAACCCACACTTCCTCATACTTTCAAATTTTATAAACACAACAAAAAACGACATGTTAAAATGACAAGTTATATCCATGAACCAATTTATAATGAATAGTGATACTGTTCCGGGGGAAAGACTAGAACAAAATAAAGACACCCAAATATTAATTGTTAATCTTATTAATTGTCTGTTGATAATCACTGTTTAAAATAATTTTGGTTTTACCTGATATTGGGTGAAATTAAGCCTGAAAATTTTCTTAGAGTATAATGCCATTTTGCGAAGATGTAGCTCTGATACTTCAGGGCTTCTGCATGGTTTTCCTACTCTTCTAATCATCTTGCTATGTAAATTCTTTCATTCTTTATATGCTTTTGCTTCTCCAGGGAAACTATAATGCAGATTTCCCAACTTGCATCCTCTAATTGTGGTAAAGTATAAAGTGAGAGGAAATGCTAAAACGTTCTGTTTTCCAAACAGGTTATATTCAGTTTGATGCCATTAATCCTGTCTCAGGTCACCCCTCAAAGCCCTGGGCTCAAGCAAGCCTCCTGCTTCAACTTTCCAAGTAGCTGGGACTAAAGATGTGTGCTACCACGCTTGGATAGTTTTTATTTTTTATTTTTGCGGAGATGAGGTCTTGTTGTATTGCCCAGACTGGTCTTGAACTCCTGACCTCAAGCGATCCTCCTGTCTCAGCCTTCCAAAGCACTGGGATTTCAGGAATGAGCTACCATGCCGGGCCTTCAGGTTTCCATTGTTCTTTTTTTAAAATTTTTTTTACACAAATGTCTCAGAAGAGATGATGACTAAAGATGCCTTCATTATCCAAAAGAAAATCAGGCAAATAAAAATCATAGTTGAATCGGGACCCTATTCTTAAGAGCCAATCTTATTGTGTGTGAGATAAAGTATACAAGTTCAGATATTTATTATTAGTTCTATTATTAATTTCTTCAGATATTTATTATTAGTTCTATTATTAATTTCTTCAGATATTTATTATTAGTTCTATTATTAATTTCTAGCCAAAGAAAGTGAATCTCTCTTCTTCATAATACATTCATTTGTTATTTATTTTTATTTTTTTCTTTTTCAACTTTTCTTTTGGATTCAGGGGGTACATATGCAGGTTTGGTATACGGGTATATTGCATGATACTGAGGTTAGGGGTGTGAATGATCCTGTTACCCAGGTACTGAGCATAGTACCCAACAGTCAGTTTTTTAACCCTTCCCTCCCTCCCCCTTCTATGAGTCCCTATATTTAGTGTTGCTATATTTATGTCCATGAATACTTATGGCTAGCTCCCATTGTAAGTGAGAACCTGTGGTATTTGATTTTCTGTTCCTGCATTAATTTGCTTAGGATAATGGCCTCCAGCTGCATCCATGTTGCTCCAAAGGACAAAAAATTCATTCTTTTTCTAGCCCTGCATAGTATTCCATGGTGTATATGTACTAAATTTTCTTTATCCAGTTCATTGCTGATGGGCACCTAGTTTGATTCCATGACTTTGCTATTGTGAATAGTGCCGCAATGAACGTTTGCATGCATGTATCTTCAGGGTAGAATGATTTCTATTCCTAGAAATCATTAGTAATGGGATTGCTGGGTCCGATGGTAGTTCTGTTTTAAGTGGTTGGAGAAATCTTCACATTGCTTTCCACAGTAGTTGAACTAATTAACATTCTCACCAAGAATGTATTGTTCCCTTTTCTCTATAGCCTCACCAACATCTGTTGGTTTTTGACTTTTTAAAAATGGTCATTCTGACTACTGTGAGAGGGTATCTTGTGGTATTTGTTTGCATTTCTCTGATGATTAGTGATGATGAGCATATTTTTCATATGTTTGTTGGCCACTGGTATGTCTCCTTTCGAGAAATTTCTGTTCATGTCTTCTGCCCATTTTTTTTTAATGGGGTTGTTTTTTGCTTGTTATTTTGTTTAAGTTCCTAATAGATTCTAGGTATTAGACCTCTGTTAGATGCACTGTTGACAAATATTTTCTCCCATTCTGTAGGTTGTCTGTTTACTCTGTTGATAATTTCTTTTGCTGTGCAGAAGCTCTTTAATTAAGTCCCACTTGTCCATTTTTGTTTTTGCTGCAATTCCTTTTGAAAAGTTAATCATAAATTCTTTCCCAAGGCTGCTGTCCAGAATGGTGTTTCCTAGGTTTTCTTCTCGGATTCTTGTACTTTGAGGTCTTACATTTAAATATTTAAGTTGTTTCGAGGTGGTTTTTATATTTGGTGAAAGGAAGGGGTTGTTTTAACCATTTGTGTATGGCTAGCCAGCTATCCCAGCACCATTTATTGAACAGGAAGTCCTTTCCCCATTGCTTATTTGTGCTGACTTTGTCAAAGATTAGATGGCTGTAGGTATGGCTTTATTTCTGGGTTCTCTGTCCTGTTTTATTGGTTTATATTTCTGTTTTTGTATGTCCATTTTTGTTTCTGTTATGTAACCTATTAGTATAGTTTGAAGTCGGGTAGTAAAATGCCTCTGCCTTTGTTCTTTTTGCTTAGAATTGCTATGGCTATTTAGGCTTTTTGGTTCCATATGAATTTTTTAGAATAGTTTTTTACAATTCTGTGAAAAAAATGACTTTGGTAGTTTGGTAGGAATAGCATTGAATTTTCAGATTGCTTTGGGCAGCATGGCCATTTTAATGATATTGATTCTTACAATTCATATGGAGTGTTTTTCCATTTGTTTGTATCATCTTTTTCACAGTACATTTATGATCAGCAAATGAAATTTGTTTTTCCATCATATTTCTTACTTCAGGGCCTATTTCAAACCCTACCTATGTCCTGAATACTTCTCTGATAAGTCTGGCGTAGCAAATTCCCTTGTCTGAAGTTGTACAAATATTTTCCGCTATGGATTTGGGATCCCGACTACTAGCAGTACTCTGCTTTCTCTGTGAATCCTTGAATATGCATATGGAAGTTGAGAGTTGAAAGATGATTTTTATGTTGAAAGAATACCTGGGTGGGGCCTCCCAGGCTGGGATTCCAGCCAGCCTCCCCCTGGGCTCTTGCAGGGTAGCAGCTCTGCACTTCCCTGGGATGACGCTTTCAGAGTGAGCAGGCAGGCCACTATTTTTACTGCAGCCCTCACTCCTGTTGCCCTTAGGCTTGGAAGAGAGTTCAGTGATTAGGAACTAATGTGAACCTCTAGGACATTATAGTTACCTTATGGAAAAGCAGCCAGACTATTTTCCACATGGATCTCCAACCCTGCTACTCCTCCCCGGACAGTGCCTCTTGACTTGGGTTTCCAGCACGGCTACCCTGCCTCCTCCTGAACACTTCAGTTGGTGGTGGCTGCTCTGCCTTTATCCCAGAGACAACCCACAGCCCCTCTACCATTGCAGCTGCAGTGGCACCATCCTTGCTGCCCTTGGGCTAGGGGAGGAATAAAGGCCCTGGTTGCTATGGTGGCACCTCCAGCACACCACAGCCAGCATATGGAGAGGAGCCCAGGCACTCTTCCCAGTGAGCCCCTATCCCCCACTCTACACCAGACAGGACCCCGGCTCAGAACCTCAGAACAGCTGCCCCACCCTCAGATGAGGATTTCCACTGGTAGTGGCTCTGTCTTTCTCTGGAGTGGTACTCTCAGAGGCAACCAACAGCTCCTCTGCCATTGCTATGGCAGCAGATCTGCCTCTGTTGCCCTTGGACTAGGGAAGGAACAAAGAGACTGAGGGCTTTACTCGTGCTTCCAGTATGCCGTAGTCACCATAAGGAAAGGAGCCCAGTCTCTTCTCCCATAAGCCCTCGACTACTTGCTCTTCACCAAGTGGGGTCCCCAGCTCTCGCCAGCAACATAGCTACCCCACATCCTGGCTGAATATTGTCGGTAGCAGTGGCTCTATGTTTGTCTGAGGTGGAGCTCCCATAGGTAACTGAAAGTCCCTCTGTACTGGTATTGCCCTTGCTGCTCTCAGACTGGGGAAGGAACAAAGACCCTGAGTGCTTTATCCATACCTCTGGCAAGCTGCAGCTGCCCTAAGAAGAAGAGGCTAGTCTGTCTCCCCCATGAGTCCCCCTGCTTATTAGTAGGCAAGTCCTCCCTCCCCACCATCTTGGGTCCACAACACAGCTGCCCTACCTGTAGGTTGATGGCACTGATTGGTAGCAGCTGTTAATTTCTCTGGGCTGGAACCCCAGGAGACAAGTGAAAGACCGTCTGCCACAGTCACTACCAAACACTCTTCCCCTGCTGCCTCCAAGTTGGAGAGAAAACCTAAAGCCTAAGCATATCCCTGGATACTGGCGTGCAGCACAAAAGTGCCAAGCCAAGATCTGCAGCCGGCACTTGAGTGAGAAAGGAGTCCCCACTTTCAGAACATTGAGACAGAGCATGGCTGCAGCCCTGAGGAAATACAGAAGAGCCATATGGCTAAGCAAAAACCTACCTACTGGTAATTACACTTAAGTGCCATCTACTGTTCACAGCCTAAATGTCAGCATTAAAAATACTTTGTTAATATAGTCCCCTTTGAAACAAAGGACAAGAATTCAGCTACAAAGACCCTGCACAAAGCCTTGTGCTTCTGAAAACCTACAGAAAATAAGTCAACTGACCATACTCAAATTTCACCACAGTTAAAGGAACATTACCCACACAAATGAGAAAGGACCAGCTCAATAACTCTGGCAACTCAAACAGCCAGAATGTCAGAATGTCTTCTTTCCTCCCAATGACTATATTAGTTCCCCAGCAAGAATTTTTAACCAGGCCGAAATGGCTGAAATGACAGAAATAGAATTCAGAATATGGATAGGAACAAAGATCCTTGAGATTCAGAAGAAAGTCAAAACCCAATCCAATGAATCTAAAAATTACAATAAAATGATGCACAATCTGAGAGATGAAATGACCATTATAAGAAATAACCAAACTGATCTGATAGAGAATTTTATAATACATCTAATACAACTGGAAGTATTAATAGCAGGATAGATGAAATTGAGGAAAGATTCTTAGAGCTCAAAGACTGGATCTCTGATCTAAGGCAGACAAAAATAAAGAAAAAAGAAATTTAAAATAATGAAAAAAACTTCTGAAAAATATGAGATTATATAAAGAGACCAAATCTACAACTCAGTAATATCACTGAAAGATGATGAAACAAAGTTGGAAAACATACTTGAGGATATTATTTGTGAAAATTTCCCCAACCTCACTAGAGAGGCCAACACTGAAATTCATGAAATACAGAGAACCTCTGTGAGATACTGTGTAAGATCATCCCCAAGACATGTAGTCATCAGATTCTCCAAGGTTGAAATGAAATAATGTTAAATACAGCTACACATGAGGAGCAGGTCACCTACAAAGGGAACCCCATGAGGCTGCAGAAGATCTTTCAGCAGAAACCCTATAAGCCAGAAGAGATTGGGCCTATATTCAGCATTGTTAAAAAAAAAAAAAAAATTCTAACCAAGAATTTCATATTCAGCTAAATTAAGCTTCTTAAGTGAAGAAGAAATAAGATCCTCCTCAGGCAAGCAAATGCTAAGGGAATTTGTTACCACCAGACCTGATTTACAAGAGATCTTGAATGGTGTGCTAAATATGGATAGGAAAGACTGATATTAGTCATTACCAAAACACACTTTAAGTACATAGACCATTGACACTATGTAGGAACCACACAAACAAGTCTGCATAATAACCAGCTAACAAGATGACAGGATCAAATCCACACATATGAATATTAACCTTGTAAGTAAATTAGCTAAATATCGAATTAAAAGACACAGAGTGTCAAGTTGGATAAATAAGCGAGACCCAATGGTGTGCTGTCTTCAAGAGAACCTTTTCCCATGCATTGACACGAATAGGGAATAGGCTCAAAGTAAAGAGATAGTAAATAATCTACCAAGCAAATGAAAAACAGGAAAAAAACAAGGGTTGCTATTGCTAATTTCAGACAAAACAGACTTTAAACCAATAAAGACCAAAAAGACAATGAAAGGGCATTTCACAGTGGTAAAGGGTTCAATTCAACAAGAAGACCTAATTATTCTCAATTTATATACACCCAAAACAGGAGCACCCAAATTCATGAAGCAAGTTCTTAGAGATCTATAAAGAGACTTAGGTAACCACACAATAATAGTAGGACTCTTCACCCCACCGAAAGTACTAGATAGATCATCAAAGGAGAAAACTAACAAAGATATTCAGGACCTTAACTTGACACTTGATCAATTGAACCTAAAAGACATCTACAGAACTCTTCACTCCAAACAGCAGAAAATATATTCTTCTCATCTGCACATGGCACATACTCTAAAATTGACCACACAAGTGGCCATAACACAATCTTCATCAAATTCAAAGAAAATTGAAATCATACCAATCACACTCTGAGACCACAGTGCAATAAAAATAGAAATCAATACTAAGAAAATTGCTCAAAACCATACAATTACATGGAAATTAAAAACCTGCTCCTGATTAACTTTTGGGTTAACAAAGATGCAATATACCAGAATCTCTGGGACACAGTCAAAATGGTGTTAAAAGGGAATTTTATAGTACTAAATGCCCACATCAGAAAGTTAGAAAGATCTCAAATTTACAACCTAACATCACACCTAGAGGAACCAGAGAAACAAGACAAAACCAATCCTAAGGCTAGCAATAGAAAAGAAATAACCAAAATCAGAGATGAATTGATAGAAATTGAGATGCAAAAATCAAACAAAGATCAGTGAATCCAGGAGCTGTTTATTTTTTAAAGAACAAATAAGACAGACCACTAGCTAGATTAATAAAGGAAAAAAGACGATCTGAATAAACACAATCAGAAATGACAAAGAGGACATTACCACTGACGTTACAGAAATAAAACATCCTGAGAGACTACTACAAACACCTCTCTGCACACAAGCTAGAAAACCTAGAAGAAAGGGATACATTCTTGGAAACCTACAATGTCCCAAAAGTGAACCAGGAAGAAACTGAATCTCTGAACAGACCAATAATGAGTCCTGAAGTTGAAACAGTAATAAAAAGCCTACCATCCAGAAAAAGGCCAGGATGAAATCACAGCCAAATTCTACCAGATAGATGAAGAGGAGTTGGCACCATTTCTACTGAAACTATTCAAAAAAATTGAGGAAGAGGAATTCCTTCCTAATTCATTCTATGAGGCCAGCATAATTCTGACACCAGAACCTGGCAGAAACACAATGAAAGAAAGAAAACTTCAGGCCAATATTGTTGATGAGCATAGATGCAAAATAAACACTTGCAAACTCAAGTCAGGAGCACTTCAACAAGCTAATCCACTATGATCACATAGGCATTACCCTGGGATGCAAGTTTGGTTCAATAAACACAAATCAATAAATGTGATTCATCACATAAACAGAACTAAAACAAAAATCACTTGATCATCTGAATAGATGTAGAAAGGCTTTCCATAAAATTCAACATCCTTTCATATATAAAAACCCTTATCAAATTGGCATTGAAGAAACATATTTCAAAATAAGAAGAGCCATCTATGAAAAACCCACAGCCAATATCATACCAAATAGGCAAAAGCTGAAACATTCCCCTCAAAAACCAGAACAACACAAGGATGCCCTCTCTCACCACTACTATTCCACATAGTCCTGGAAGTCCTAACTGGAGCTATGAAGCAGGAGAAAGATAAAAGTCATCCAAATAGGGAGAGAGGAAGTTAAACTATGCCTGTTTGCAGATTATATGATTCTATACCTAGAAAACCTGATAGTCTCTGCCTTAAGCTCCTAGATCTGATAAACAACTTCAGCAACATTTCAGGATACAAAATCCATCTATAAAAATTAGTAGCATTCCTATACATCAACAGCATCTACACGGTGAGTGAAATCAAGAACACAATCTCATTCACAATAATCATGAAAATAATAAAATACTTAGGAATGTAGCTATCCAGAAAGGTGAAAGATCTCTACAATGAGAATTACAAAACACTGTTCAAATAGAGAGGACACAAACAAATGGAAAAACAAGCAATGCAGAAAGGACACCCTATCAATAAATGGTGGTAGGATAACTGGTCATATGTAGAAATAGAAATTGGAGCCCTTTCTTACACCACATTCGAAACTCAATTCGAGATGGATTAAAGCTTAAATATAAAACCTAAAACTGTGAAAATCCTGGAAGATAGTCTAGGAAATACTATTCTGGACACAGCCCTGGCAAAGATTTCATGATAAACACACCAACTCAATTGCAACAAAACCAAAAATTGACCAATGGGACCTAATTAAAGAGCTTCAACAAAGGAAACTATCAACAGACAGCCTACTAAATTGGAGAAATTATTTGCAAACTATGCATCCAATAAGGATCACTATCTAGAATTTGTAAGGAACTTAAATTAACAAGTGAAAACAAATAACCCCATTAAAAAAGTGGGTAAAGGACATAAACAGAAACTTTACAAAATAAGACATACAGGTAGCCAACAAGCGTTTGAAAAAATGTTCAACATCACTAATCATTAGAAATATAAACCAAAACCACAATGAGATACTGTCTCACACCAGTCAGAATGATTACTAAAAAGTCAAAAAATAATAGATGCTGGTGAGGTTCAGGGAAAGGAAATACTTATAAACTGCTGGTAGGAATGTAACTTAGTTCAACCATTGTCACAAGTAGTGTGGTGATTTCTCAGATAATTTAAAACAGAGTTACCATTCCAACCAGCAATCCCTTATGGACCATTATACCATAAATATACATGCATGAGTATGTTCATCGCAGCACTATTCACAATAGCAAATACATGGAATCAATCTACACATTCATCAGCGGTAGACTGGATTAAAAAAAGTGGTATATATACATCACGGAATACCATGTGGGCATAAGAAAGTACAATATCATTTTCTTTGCTGCAACATGGATGCAGCTAGAGGCTAGTACCCCAAGTGAATTAACACAGGAACAGAAAACCAAATACCACATGTTCATATTTATTAGTGGGAGCTAAACATTGAGAACACATTGACCCAAAGACAGAAATAGACACTGGGACCTACTTGAGGGTGGACAGTGGGAGGAGTTGGAAAGCATTGAAAAACCACTTAGCAGGTACTATGCTTATTACCTGGATGATAAAGTAATCTGTACACTAAACCCGTGACATGCAATTTACCTATTTAACAAACCTGCCCATGTACCCCGAACCTAAAAGTTAAAAGAATATGATGAAGTTTTGTTATTAGAATGCCAACTACATTATAAAACCTCATTACACCTATATTAACTTCCATGTGAAATAACGCACTATTTCTTTTACATTCTTTGTTATAGGCCAGTAGATAAAATGAAAGCATATCATCCATCAATGTTAGATCAAACTTTGTGAAACAGTGATCTTGGGACTCTGTGAGACACCAAAGAACCAACTTGACTGATGTATGTATATGTATATACATACATGTATAGATACACATGTATGCATATAATGTACATATACATATATGTACATATATGTATATAGACACCTGTGTATATATATGTGTACATGTTGGTACGTGTGTGTATATATATGTACCAACACACATTTATGTAATATAAACAATGAACCAGTAAAATTCAAATCAACACTTTTGTGTGATACTATTTTGTTGATCTCCACTCAAAACCCAGATATATCATATATACGTAAATTTCAACATACCAACATATACACACGTTTCAATTCAACTTACCAACACACATATATGTATGTGTATATACACATGTATATATGTACATATACATATATACTTGTATGTATGTACATGTATATACATATATATGTATGTATATATACATAGATACATATGTATGTATATACATGTATGCATGTTAAGTTGAAGTCGACATATATGTATATCATATCTGGGTTTTGAGTGGAGATCAACAAAATAGTATCTATCACACAAATTTGTTAATTTGAATTTTACTGGCTCATTGTTTATATTTATTATATGTGTGTGTTGGTAAGTTGAATTTTGGCAAGCTCAGTATATATATATATGTGTGTATATATAGAGATATATATGTGTGTGTGTGTATATATATATGTATGTTATTCTTTTAGATTACAGAGTTTATATAAAAAATCAAGCATCAGTTAAATTATAGCCCCTAGTTACTATATAAGAAAGCCCACCAAATTTACTCAGACACTATACTTATATATGGCCTTCAAGGAGTACGGCCAGTGCTGATCCTCAGGGGTGCTAACAAATTCTTCATAGTAGTCCAAAGTCTAGTAGTGTGGAAGGAAGTGATAGACACAATGATATATTTTGTGCTGTTCTTTTAAATAAAACCATTTGATCTGGGAGCAGAAATACATTTTTTCTTAAGAAGTTTTCATATTTCCCAATTAACAGGGTTACAAGGAGAAGTAGAAGAAATATTAAAAAATATTTTTTTCAAAGTGGCATTGATTGATTATTAAGTAAATGGCACAAATGACTACATAAATAAAATAAATAAAATACGTAGGAATATTTCATCCTTCTTCCATAAGGATTAAAGTCCAGGCCTGCATTGTCAAGTTACAACTATCACATACAATTAACCACAGTATTATTAATTTATAATAGTATGCATTAATAGTTTTATAACATATATATGTATATGGGATATAATTTATTATATTGTATGTGCTCAATTCCTATTTGTTAATTATAAAGTATTCAAATACCAACTCTTTGATGTATTAAGTGTAATTAAACACTCATATTTTGGAGCTATTCTGCTTGCATTACAGTTTTAGCTCTATTACTAATTGCATGCCTTTGCATCTCAATTGCCTTATCTATAAAATGATGAAAATAATAACTATCTCATTAGTTTGTTGTGAAGATTCAATAAGATAACACCCAACCAATGATTTGCACCTATCAGGCACTCAAGAGTATGTGTGAAATGTAATAAGAATCCTCATTACTTTTGTTGTAATTATTTTTAAATTGGGCTTCACTTCCCAGTCCAATGAGATGTGCTCTGCTACATTCGTACTTTCTTAACCCTATTAACATAGCCACAAATTGTAGCTCTTTGGATGTATAATTTATAGCTGAACATTTAAAGTTTTAAAAATTTTCCCTGACCAGGGATTGTGCAGCATTGATCATAATCATGATCATTATTTGCAATAGTTAATACATAGAAAACACCCTTTTTTGTTGAGTGAATGAATACATGTATGAATGAGAAGAAAAAAATAGTAGTTTCTATATCTGCTAAGAAAGCAAAATAATATACTATACAGTGTACTCAGCATCTGAGTTTATTTGTTTTAGTTTATTTTGATTAGTAATACTACATTAATTATCTAGGAAATGTCATGTTAATGCAAATGAAAGCCAAATGCCCTCATGGCAGATAATAAAAGGGTCAGTTTTGCATTAGTTCAAATAAAAAAGAATGATTGAGAATTGAGTCACCACAAGGCACACAATGGGTTAATGACAAACTCAGCAGAATCTCTGCCATAGTAGCCAATATCATATCTTGGGTTTCGAGTGGAGATCAACAAAATAGTATCATTGATCACACAAATTTGTTGATTTGAATTTTACTGGTTCATTGTTTATTTTATAAATTGCTTTGTTGTTTTAATTGTACAAGAGCTGATAAGTATAAGAATTTATGTTTAAGTTCATAGTTTTTACATGTGTAAGTATTTAACATATTAAAATAATTTTGGAGTGAGAGTTCATGAGACTTGTTTTCCTTTAAAAAGAAGCCATGTCTTACTCAAACTTGCATAAGCACCCCACAACCCAAGTACTTACTCAGTGGAACTCCATTTGAGAACAGCTTGTTAGTGTGTAGATTTGCATATATGTGCCCTCAGAAACATCACAGCAACATACCAAAGCCCAATATATCAGAGTTAATCTGTGATGTAGGCATCAGTCCAGCTGGTACATTCTACTGCTGTGAGTGCTTCACTCTATTTTTAGTGGTAATTTATCTGGCATGCGGATTGAGATCCTTCGTGGGAATAACAAAATGACTCATATCTTCAGCTGCCCGATTCTCCTAAGAGCCACCATGTGAGGCTGCACGATTGTGGACCTGGGACAGTTGGTAAGTGCTTCTTTTCCTCCCCTCTTCTACACTTGTTTGAACTCTCTCAAATAAATAATGAATAACTTCTTTTTTCCCTACCCTAACAACTAAGTCTCATAATTAGAATTTGCTACTTCTATTAATACATTCAATTATGTGCTGATTCAAGCATCTTCAGGTCAAATGTGTTAGAAAACAGCTAATTATGCCCTTTCCCATGGGTAGGAACATCTTTAAATTTAATTAAACGACCTTAACTCAACTCCTTCACATGAGGGTCTACATCCCGATGAATTTCTTACTGGGCGACTTAAAGAGCCAAGCTCAATATTAAAATGAGCAGCAGTTATTACTTTTTATTCTTTAAAACAAAATTATTTTTGGTTGAAGAATATTCTGACCATTAATTTCATTCTCAATCATGCTTCTGCATTCACTCCTGAAAACACAGATTAGTAGAGAAAGCTTGCTTTTCACTTTTAAAGTTGTTTACTTTATATTTCTTGCACCAGTAAGATGCCTTAAGTACAGACTGCCATTCATCAGTCTTGATATTCTCTTTGACATACTAATCGGCACATAAGCAAAGGTAACAGAAACAAATCTTAAAAAAAGGAAAAAAAAAGCATGTTAAGCACCACATCTCAGCCATGCAGTGTTCAAATATACAGAATGTTCTGTCTTTTATGAGAGAAAGCCACAAAATATTTTTCTATTTCCTGTTTCTAAATTGGAAAATTGGAATAGAGAGAGCTATTTTAGTTTAATATTTTCCAGGAAAGCATTAAAGTCAAGTCAAGTGATTTGCTTTTTCTTTAGTTTATAAATTTTACTTTTTTTGTTTTTACTTAGAACGAACTTGTTTTTTCTTAAAAATTGGACTTACACAAAAAGAGAAATCAAGATGTTCAAAGGAAGTAAGCAATCTGGAAAGAGGCAATTATATAAGTCTTAGATGAGTTTCCTTCTTTCATCTGTTCTCTCCCCATCCTTCCCTTCCTCTTCTCCCCTATCCTTTCATTCTTTTTCTTCTCTTTCCTCCTCATCTTCTCATACTTTTTTCTCATTTTTCTTCTTGTTTGGCCAAGTACTTCTAGAAGATGATTAATTATGTGTACAACATATTGATACCTCAACGTTCCTGTGATGGGCCAAACCCACTTCCAATATCATTTTTCTTGCTTGTTTGAATCAGTCATTAAACAATAATTAATGATACTAACTCTTCTTACTAATTCAACAATTAAGCAATGGGAGCCATTGGAGATTTTTCAAAAGGGAAATGATATTAAGAATCATCTATCAATGATGGGCAGGAAGAATTGCAAGATGGTAGACTCAGAGTTTATAGTACTCGGGCAGAAGGTATGGAGGGTTTTGAAGAGGTTAGCAGCGACTATGGAAAGGACTTCACATTGAGAGGCATTTAGGAAAAAGAATTAACCAATGTCATACTGGATATGAAAAAGTACAGAAGTATGCTAAGGATTGTTTTTAGCTTTCAAACATGAACTAAGGAAAAATAGAAGTGTTAAAAATGGGAATTGATCAGGAGAGCGAGTTGGGTAAACAGGTAAATTCAGTTTTAGGCATATTGCCATTCATGTCACGAAACTACTTATAGGTGGAAATGGCCAAATCAATTTGGAAAATTTTCAGAAAGTTGGAGAAATTGAGTAAATTCAAACAGACTAAAAACACCTCAGGGGCTTGTTGACATAGAGTCCCTGAACTTCTTGACAGCTTACCCATTAATATCCCTGCATGATTATTTATCTGTTTTTGTGTGATCAGAAGACAATAATGTTAATTCAAAAAAGTGCCATTTACAAGTCCTTGTCTGTTTTCTGAGGCAGATGGATCCTGGCAACTGGAGGATCTTCTACAAACTTAAATATTTTATTAAATGAGGGTTTCAGGATGCCTGTTTGAAGGAAAGAAACACATGAGTAATAAATAGCAAATGCTACAGAGAAGCCAGGAAGGAAGAAAGGTGCATAGGACTGTGGTCAGGGCAGCTGCACGAAGCTATTGTTAGGAGACGGAGTAAGTGCTGGTAGTGGAAAGTGAGGAATCTTGGGCATAAAGATTGAACTACTAGTGATTAATTTTTGAGTGAAATGCTACATATGTGTTACAATACAATCATTTCATAGATGCCCCTATGATCCCTAGGGATTTTGAGTAACACGTGTATTTCTCATTAAGTATGGTAGACGTTTCTTTTGTATGAATAAAATGTTGTGAATCCTAATTAAGGGTAGCATAGAACAGGAAAAAATATTCTATCCGAGGGGTCAGTCATGTGTCATTAATACTTGTGCATGGTGTGCATTGTGCAATGGGAAGTTAGAAATTCCAGATGGAGAACCTACAAGGTGAAGTTAGCCTCTACAGCAGGGATGGGTACAATCCTTGCTGCGTAGAATGGGCTGGCTGAAGAAGAGTTGAAGAAATCGAGGGTGTGGATCTCCATGATCCCAGGTAAAATTTCTGATCAGAAAGAAGCAGGAGAACCACTTTACCATATTGCTGGACATCAGCAGAAAACACTTGAAAACAAGTTAGTGACTTGGAGATATTCTCATCGTTCAGTGAGACCCAGAAATCCCATAGTATTTCAAGGGGAGAGTGAGGTTTGAGGAGTTTAGGTCTAGATTAGCTGCTGCCTCAACCTATGGGAAGGGATGTGGAGGTAGGAGTAGATGAAGGAGTCGTGATACTTGTTGTTTGAGCATGCCGTGTATTTTATGCCTCTGTGGTTTATCCCTCAATCTGGAATTCCCATTTTTAACTGCATATGGAATAACCTAATGCTGGCACATTTTGAATGGGATATCCTGGGGGAATCCCCCTGATAAAATGGCGTATACTTGTCAGAGAAAGCCTCAATCATATTGTGATTTATAGTACCTACTATTTGAGGCAAAGTGCTGTTCTTTGCAACAACCATATGAGGTCAGTGCCTTTATCTTTATTTCACCAATGAAAATAACTTGCCCAAAGTCACACAGTTGTAACTGGCAATGTCTATATTTCACCCTAAATCTCTCAGATCAAAATTCCTTGTTCTTAACCATTATGCTTTCAGGAAACCACTTCTCAAATATGCTAGTAAATATATGAAATAACAAATGCTTAATCAGGATTGTATTGACCAGTTTGCACAACCACTCCTCTGGCTAATACTGTTACCAACACACTACACCATCACTGTTTAGATTTAGTTGTGTGTTAGGGGAGGCTGAAGACAGGGAGCAGACTATGGTAGCTTTATTGCTCTCCCCAAATGTTCAGCACATTTTCTCATTCTCTTAATCCTAAGTGTTTCACCCTACTTTCGGGCTCTAATTCAGATTAGTTTACTGTCCAAGAACTTTTGTAATTTGGCCTCATTTTATTAATCCAAATTTATACAATTCATTTCGAAACCCACAGATACCTATGGAGTTGTAGCAGTGTACCAGGCACTACAATAGGGAGGAGAAACAAAACAAAAATAAGTACTTTTTTTTCTAGAATCCTAGGGACTTGTTAACTTTTAAAGGCAATGTAAGTGTTATATTAAAGAATATGCCAAGTGCTAATAAAACACAAAAACTAGCATGGGCAATGAAGTGAGGCCTCATCTCTACAAAAAATACAAAAATTAGTGGAGCATGGTAGTGTGTGCCTGTGGTCCCAGGTACTCGGGATACTGAGGTGGGAAGATTGCTTGATCCCAGGAGCTCTAGGCTGCATTGAGCCAAGATCACACCACTGCACTCCAGCCTAGGCATCACAGTGAGACCCTATTTCAAAAAAAGAAAACAAACAAAACCCCATAAAGATAGATGGAAATAAAACTACTTGAAAAGGTAGGATAAGGTAGAAAATGTGACATGTGCGCTGGGTATTGAAAAATGTGACGAAGTATGTCAGGCAGAGAAGGGATGGAAGGACATTTTGAGGAGCAGCATGAGTGTGTGGGTAGTAAAGTCTGTTCAAATACTGACAAGGGGCTCAGTTAAGGAGGAACCAATTATGTGCACAGAGAAGAGTAGTTAAACAGAAAGGTTTAAAATGTAGCATGGGGGGGCCGGGCGCGGTGGCTCAAGCCTGTAATCCCAGCACTTTGGGAGGCCGAGACGGGCGGATCACAAGGTCAGGAGATCAAGACCATCCTGGCTAACCCGGTGAAACCCCGTCTCTACTAAAAAATACAAAAAACTAGCCGGGCGAGGTAGCGGGCGCCTGTAGTCCCAGCTACTCAGGAGGCTGAGGCAGAAGAATGGCGTGAACCCGGGAGGCGGAGCTTGCAGTGAGCTGAGATCCGGCCACTGCACTCCAGCCTGGGGGACAGAGCGAGACTCTGTCTCAAAAAAAAAAAAAAAAAAAAAAAAAATATATATATATATATATAGCATGGGGCTAGACTTAGGAAGGTACTTGCTTGCCTTGCTAAAGAATAAACAGTAGTTTTATTTTCTTTTTAACATTCACTTCCAGTTATGTGTAAGACAAAAAATATGTAGCAAACTTTAATTTGACCATGCCCCTTGACTGTAGAGTAATCTCTTCTCTAGGCTACAGTAAGGCCCAAAGAGAAATTCTCTCATCTATGTCTCCTAATATGATTAATTTTGTACATCTTTACAACTTGAGATGAGTACTTAGAATTTTGACTCCCAGGTTTTCTGGAAGAAAGTAAAACAGATTAAATCATGAGTCTTATGCTTCTGGACACTGGCCTAAGCAAATAATTTATGACCAAGTCCTCAAAAGCAAATACAACAAAAATAAAGTAGACAAATGGGACTTAATTAAACTAAAAAGCTTCTCCACAGGAAAAGAAACAATCAACAAAGTAAACAGACAATTTACAGAATGAGAAGAATATTTGCAAACTATGCTCTGAAAAAGGGCTAATATCCAGAATCTAAAAGGCATCAAACAATTCCCTCAAAACGTGGGCAAAGGACATGAACAGACATTTCTCAAAAGTTGACATACAAGCAGCCAAGAAACATAAAAAATGCTCAACATCACTAATCATCAGAGAAATGCAAATTAAAACTACAGTGAGATGCCATCTCACACCAGTCAGAATGACAGTTATTAAAAAGTCAGAAAACAACAGATATTGGTGAGTTTGCAGAGATAAGAGAACACTTATACAATGTTGATGAGAATATAAATTGGCACAACCTTTATGGAAAGCAGTACAAAGGTTTTTAAAAGAACTAAAAATAGAATTACTATTTAATCCAGCAATCTCCAGTACTATATACCCAAAGGGAAAGAAATTATTCCATCAAAAAGATACCTGTACTCATATGTTTGTTGCAGCACTATTTACAGTAGCAAAGATATGTAATCAGCTTAAGTGTTCATCAATGGAGAACTGGATAAAAAGAAAATGTGGTACATATACAACATAGAATACTATGCAACCATAAAAAAGAATGGAACATCTATGCAGCCACATGGATGGAAATGGAGGTCATTATCTTAAGTGAAATAGAAAGTCACACCCTACATGTTCTCACTTGTAAGTGGAAAGTAAACAATGGGTACACATGGATATAAAAATGAAAATGGAGACTCCAGAGGGGAGAGAGTGGGAGAAGAGTGAAAAATTACCCATGGGGTAAAATACTCAAAATATTGTGTGATGGCTACACTAAAAGGCCAGACTTCACAACCACCCAATTTTAATCCAGCCATAATGTTCTCTTCACTGTACTCCAGTACACCACACCAGTTTGGACTGAAACCTTTTTGTTCCTTTTCTTATGTTGTTCGTTTTACCTTCTCAGGAATAGAGCTGTTCTCCCTTCTCACTTCCAAATCCAATCCTATCTCTTTTTCAGGCTCCAGAGCAAGTCCCAACTCCTTAATAAGGTGCATTATGTCAGATTCTCCAGAAGCAAGCCTTAAGACAAGGATTCCTAAGCACATGATTTGCTAATAAGTGTTCTCAGGAAAACTGGTAAGAAAGCTGGGAAGCAGTAGAGGGAAGAGGGCAAACAAGAGTTCCAGACCCCACTTGATCCTGTGGGGAGCTCCGGAGTGTAAATTATACCTCAGATTTGTCTCGTCTTCAAAGGAGGCTGAGCTTTTAAACTCCCACAAGTCAATCATTGACTGTTAGCTTCTCTCAGAAGGAAGGTATTGGCAGTGCAAATTACTGCATATTTTTGATTCTTTGCACTGTAGGCAAAGCTGTTTTAGTCATCTAAGGTCAGGCCATTGAAGACAGTTGCAGGTGAAAAGCATTAAAATTAAAGCACACACGACCTTTGCGTTGGATGCACAGAATGGGTAAAAGGGATTCTAGAGCATCTGGATGGAACAATGACAGGGTAAAAAAAAGGCTCCCCTCCTCTGCTTCAGCTAGACCAGTATGTCCTCTAAAGTTCTCTGAGTTATTTTGTCTGCCACTCAGACAAACCTGTGCTACTGAACCTGTGCTTCTTTGGGGTGTCCGTTGGTGCCTAGCTTACTGCATATAGAATAAAAGCATTTGGTCCCAAGTAGTCTTGGATATCTAGGAAGAATTTCAAACCAGTTTGCCTCCTTCAGATATTTCCAAATCTGAGGAACCAACCAAAGTCCTGGGAAGACCCTTATAGTATAGTGTCAGCTTAAGTGAGCCCTTGTACCCATTTCACTCTTTATAAGAACCCTATGCTATTCCTCAGAGTCTATAATGACTCCTAGAGTTCACTAGTGTGAGATCATATGTCCATCAGTTCAAGTATAAAACCATAGAAATGGAGACCAATTTAGTCAGCTGATGGTAAAGTATTGAGGGATCCTTGGTGGCTCCAAAATGCAGTTTGCCAGCATGGAACCTGATCAAATGTAACAGCTCTTCCAGAAATGCATTGGAAACTATCTCAATATGCACATTTTAAAATGAAAAGTATAGTAGAAAATTGACTGTCAGCCATGTGTGGAGACAGTAGGTCTTTTCTTTCTTTCATTTCTCTGTTTTTCATGGATGGATAGCAATCTAAGACATTTACATGTAGAATGAAGCCTGGGAGATTACTTAACTAAAGCACCTTCCAACCTACACTGGTAGGAACAAAGTGATGTCCACTGATTTTTTAAAATCCAATTCCAAAATGAATATATTGTATTTATGCATATATTTTCTCCCTTTACCTTTTTGAGGGGAAAAAAAAAAGCTTACAGAAAAGTGTGTTGCTTATATACAATCTTCCCTTTTATCTGCTGTCAAGATTAAAACGACAATAATAGCATCTTCCTTTTTGTGATGTGTGAAACAAAGAGCTAATTCGGGAGCATATAGGCATCTGCTATCTGCTAGAGTACAAAAGAGCAGCTTAAGAGCAGCTCAGCATGTACCCTTGTAGCCCAACTTCTTTCATATTCCTCCCTAACCTGTCTTCTTACCTTACCATTTCTGTTTGAGATTTGAGATACTGATTTCTTAATGCTTTTCCAAACTCGTCCAGCTGGAATACTGAAGGAAGACTGCAGGAGCCATCTGAGATTAGATACAATCTGCTTTTCAATCATCAAAATTAAAATATAAGGAAATTCTGCACGTCAATGTCAACCCTCAATAACCTGTAATCTCACCAATTCCTCTTGCTCTCTGTTACAATCACGAACTTATTTATTAACCATTTACTGAGACGGAGTTTCACTCTTGTCGCCCAGGCTGGAGTGCAATGGCACGAGCTTGGCTCACTGCAACCTCCGCATTCCAGGTTCCAGCAATTCTCCTGCCTCAGCCTCCCAAGTAGCTGGGTTTATAGGCATGTACCACCACGTCTGGCTCATTTTGTATTTTTAATAGAGACAAGGTTTCATCATGTTGGTCAGGCTGTTTTCAAACTCCTGACTTCAAGTGATCCACCTGCCTTGGACTACCAAAGTGCTAGAATTACAGGTGTGAGCCACGGTGCCTGGCTGAACTCTCTTATTTTTTTAGTTGTTTTACCCAGAGAAATGAGAATATGAGAAATAAGTTTCAAGGGTTAAGAGCATTAGAGTCCATATAAGTTTTCCATGGAATGCTAAGGTTATGCATTATGAGGGAGTCACTGTTCTTTAGTTGATAGGGGTTAAAGTTTGATAAATTACTAAAAACTTCCAAAAGTGGCAGCAGAATATGTTAGGGAGTTCAAACCATAATGAAGGTAACTATGATAAACATCTTAGCATCAGGCAGAAAAAAGAAATAACCAAATAGGTAGTAAGTTTTATTTTCTTATAATGTATTAAAATTCATTTTCTAACATCAAATGGTTATCTAAGATAAAACAGTACTTTGTTGTTTGTGCAAAGGTTTACTATTTGTAGAAATATTTAGAAACAATTATTAGAATACCTATTATTAGGATTATATTAGTATGTTAATGCTATTCCAAGTCTGATGTACTAGTTATTATTTTAATTACTGAATCTCATTGGTTTTATGGCAAATATATTTCTCGTATCAACATCATCTATTCATTTATTTATGAGACAAGCATATATTGAGTGGTTTCTGCCTTCCAGGCACAACAGTATGCACTCTTGTGATAAAGAGGTACAACCCTTCCTCTAAAATCCTTCAGAGTCCAGATGACTGTGACAGTCAAAGCTCTTAGTTGCAAGCTACAAAAGCTATGCTGTCTAAGTTAAGTGGGAAAAAATTTACTAGAGGACATGAAGTAACTCAAAGAATCTACCAAATAACAAGAGAATCAGATTCAGGTCAAAACAGCGAAAAGCAAGTCCAAAATGACATCACTGTAGAAGCAGCAAGAACATCAGTGTGGCGAACACAAGCACTAGACCCTGTGCCTTGTCCTGGAGATACATCTGGTATTGGGCACTGGAGACTGCTACTTTCATCTCTACCTCTGTGGCCCTAAGCAACCTGATCTTGCTGCAACTGCTGACATCATCTGAAAGAGTTCCTCCGCATTTCTTCTTTCTTGCATTAGGAGTCTTGCTTTAAAAGTCAGTGTGGGTCTGTTTGCTGGTGAGCCTAGGTGAGTGCCTTGCTCAAGTTCCAAGAGAAGCTAGGGAAATGAAATTTTACAGAAGCTGAAGTTTTTAGCTAAAATATGAAATTTCAGCTTCTGTAGAGTTCTCCGAACTTAAAAATGGTATTGGACTACAGGACCGTCACAGTGACGAATATCCAATACATCACTGATTTTGGATATTCCAAATCAATGTGCACTCTTCTTCCCTTACTTACACAGACTGCTTTGATAACATGTATGTCTATAAAGAAATAAGCTTACACGATTGGTTGATATGGGACTGATGTCAGTACAATATAAAAGTTTCATTGATCTATTTATGATTTTTCTCACCATACAAATCTTTTGTGCCATCAAGTAACAATGAGTGAATGCTCACACAGTTGAACACAGAAGGCTGTGGAGGAGCATAATATTATAATTATACATGGTGTTCATTCACATTACTCCTTCCTCTTTTATTCTGGACATGTGCTCTTCTCAAAAAGTGCTTATTGAATGGTTTTGCTCAACATTTGTGCATTTTGGCCATGCCTTCATAAGTTAGCGAACTTGATCCTTTTTTATATATAACTTTCTTAAAACAGTACAAGGTTTTCTCTAGTTAAAAATGTTAAGAATTACAATATCTTTCCTTTTAAATTGGACTGGAATACTTATTTGGATTGTTATTGCTTTGGTTACAAATGGCATAGATTTTGAGTGTTTGTCGCAAACTATTTCTGATAAGCCCTATATTTATTTGAAAATGATTTTTCAGGACATGAGGTTTCCAGAAACATGTCAATCTGTTACAGTAAAAACACTTGGACTTTTAAAAAAGTGCTTTCAGCAACATGATGCAAAAATCTCTCCTACAGCCATAAAGCCTATTACTCTCTTTCCAGAAGTAAAATTCACAATTTTTGCTTCTGGCAACAAGCGAAGATCACTGGCTGATGTTCATTCTCCTTTAGTTCTGTCACAAGTCCAGATATTATGGACTAGACTGGAAAGTTTACTACCACCTAGAACACTGTATAAGACAGAGGGGAAAGGGAGAGAGAAAAATAACTTAAAATTTCTAATTATATACAACACAGAGCAAGAAAGAAATATGAATAAGAGCTGTAGTCTTCATTTCTGAAGTTGGTCTAGAGGCAATAATTAATTGCCACGATTTCCTTCTTTTATCACCAATTCTACATTCCGTTTGCTTTCAGCCACTTCTTCTGTTGGTTAGGGTTCTCGGACCAAGCTGTTATCACTAAAGTATCCGAATGCCTTGTGGTATTGCTTATATAGATTTACTGTTGTCTCCCATTACATTTTACCACTAGAAAAAAAATTATGGGGATTTTATATGTCCTATTCATTCTCCTCTCTTTTTCATTTTGTAGCAGCAAACCTATTTCCTGTTTATAGTCAGCCAAGATAAGAGACCCATGATGGAAAGGAGCATTTTGTCTTTGAGAATTGAGAACTTTAGCCAAAGTCACAGGGCAAGGTAAGCAAATTTTTAGAGTAAATCATTAGCTCCCTGGATCTAATAGTAAGAGGGGCCTCTCCCACTTCCAACTTCTGGTTCCAAGACCCATATATTCTGGTGATGGCAGAAATAGCATTATATACCAGGTAATCATTCAGAGAATTTACTGCTGGTATAGTGCCCGAGTCTTTTAATAGGCCATACCATTGTTTTCCATGTCCAGCTTCTTTTAGAGAATGCAGTTCTAAGTCACCGTCTTTACCTCATTTCCCATAAAGTGAGTGTTCCTTGGTTAGAAGCAATGTTTGTGATATACCACATGTTGAATAGGGCATTCTGTGATTCTTCACTTGGTGATACGGCTTTTTAGTATGGTGTGCAGAGAAAACAAAACAGTCACCAAATAGCCAGTTTCCATCCCTTCCACATCAAGGATCCAGTGTAACTGAAATTCAATAAATGACTGGCTCCTCTTAGACAGTATTCCATATTGAAGGGGGAGCATAAGGGAGGTCACTCAACACTGGTTTCTGCTACTCACTGACTGATTACTTATCAGTGGAAGTAAACAGGTCAGCCTTAGGGAGGTGAGGTCTATAATGTTAGGCTCCGACATCTCTTTTATCCTTGACACCAAGTCTGCTTTGTTTCTCAGCCTATTGATTAGGGGTAAAAGAGATTATGGCAAGAGGCTGATCAACATTCACAAGGAGAGTGATGCTGATTATTGAAAGCCTTCCCCACCAAGAAGGCCTTCTGATGAACAGTCATATCAGAACCAAGTTTCTTCCATTTTTTAGCCCATTCCAAGAGGTCCATCCATGCTCCACTAAGCCGCTTTGACATTAGTCTTCCAATTTTGTTATCTCAGGATGCAGAGTCTTCACTGAGGCCTTAATTCCTTCAAGGAATAGTGAACAATCAGATATACTATCCAAAGTTCTGCCTCATCAGAAGGATTTATTTAATCTTTTAAGAAAAAAATCAGTTGCCTCTTCTATTATCTGAGAGGATTCAGTTGTCATTTCCTTCAGGGTTTGCCTCAAGTGCAAGAGCCATCTTGTCCAAGGACAGAACTTTCTCGAGGGAAGCCCATGTTCAATGACTGATTGAAGTAGAAATATAAAGGCCTCATTATTTGGCCCCAAAGCAGGGTAATGGTGATGAATATGCTTTTAAGTTCTCCATGGGGTTGACCAAGTTTTGTTTATCTTCTATCACCGTTTGACTTCTTCCTGTGCTCAATCCTGCTTTTCATCTCTCCCTTTAGCAGGTGTTGATTCCTAACAAACATTCTGCATTCCAGACTCCATCTCAGCATCTACTTCTGGAGAACCTAACTTTGACATCACGTGTAAATTCAGTTGGAATGTTTTTTTCTCAATCAACTAATCTAGGGAATAACCAACAGGTAGGAGCTGAAGGAGGTTTGGTTAACATCAGTTGCACTGGGTTAAAAGATTTCTGCTCATGCAAAATAATTATGCTTTCAGGACTTGCCTAATCCAGGCCTTCTTTGTACTGTTTTCATATGATGATAGAGTGATTCAGGGCATCCCTGACTTTCTGGCTAGTGTATAGATGAAACCTAGTTTACAGTGAATTGCCCAGTACATAAACTCATCAATTAATCCATAATCATATGTTTAGTTACAAGGGGAAGAGCTGACTCTAACAAAGTCTTGTAACTTTTTCAAATGGGCATGACTTCCCTCTCAAACCTTGCAGACCTTATTTGAAATTCTCTGTTGAGGCTTACCACTCTCTCTGGGCACATCCAAATCTTCCACTGAACACAACTGGTGTACTGTATCATAAAGAAGTAAGCTCTACTTTTTACCTACTCTTATAAGTGACTACGTGAAAAACATTTCTTAAACATTAAAAGAGAGCTTAGATCCAGGTGACAAATACCTACTACTAGGCCCATCTTACTATTACATTTCTAAATAGTATGATAGGTTTTTTTTTTTCATAGGGCAAAATACATCAGGTTAAAGATACCCATGGTGGTGATGGTGGCTCATCTAAGCCAACTTGGAGTAGAGGATGATTTGATTTAGGAAAAGGTCCCTGGAGGCAGTGACATCTGGGATGGGATTTGTGGAAACAGTTTGAGGAAGGAGATAAAAAAAGAAGCAAAGAAAGATTAAAAAAGAAGACATTCTCAGCTGAGAGAGTAGCATTTGTCAAAGCAATACAGTGAGAGAAGACAAGGCATATTCACCGTACTGCAAGTTTTGAGAAATCAGCCATTTTTCTCATCTAATGTACAGGAAGACTGGTCTGTCTGGGGAAAATGTAGCCTGTATACATAGAGACTGTTTAATATTAATGGGGAGGTTCCAGGAAAAAAATGTCGAAGGGTTACAAATAAATATTTTTTTGACCTCTCCTAACCAACATGAAGGCATATTTGTGGTAATATTGCACAGATTTTTATAAAGGAGAAAAAGAAATTGAAAGTCCCCCTTCTCCCCCTGGCCACATACACATACCTTGCTCCCTTTCATTCAGTCCTTGGGGGGTTTCCCTGGAAGGAGGTTTATACATGCATATGCTACCGTATAATTGTCACAGCAATTAAGATGTAGGCTCCGAGTTCACGGCTCCATAATTTATTGGCTATGAAACTCTGATCAAGTTACTTAACTCTTCCAAACTTCAGTTTCCTTGTCTGTGAAATGGAGAAAATGTACCTCTAACTAATAAAGTTATTGTAAGAATTAATTGAGACGGGGCTAATAAAGTGCTCAGCAAAGTGCTGGGATATGAAAATTGTTTCAAAATTAACTAATATTTTATTATTATGAGTTTTTTCTTCAGTTCTTTTTACCATGATCTTGACTATTTCACTTCTTCTATGATTCAGGATAACTACAGACAAGGTTTTAAGTGCCTATTATGATTATGAATATAATAGAAATTCCATTCTCTTATGCCATCAAATCGTTACATTTACATATGTATTCAACACTGCCAAATCCCAAATGAAGGTTAATGTTCATGATGAAGAGCCATTAGCACATTTATGAATTTGAATTCCACTTAGCTTTATTGACAAAAATATCTGTGAAAGTATAAGTAACTAATTTGTATTAATATCAGGAATACCAGGCATATTCGTGATATCTGGACTAAACAGACAGGCATTTATATTGTCAAACCCCTGCCCTCTGTATCTTACTGAGAATCAGGAAGCATGCAACGTAGAAAACATAGAATCAAGGTTTCTCATCCCTTGAGCCTTAAACACTGTTTTCCCAAGTGGGTTTATTTAAACTACTAGCTGTTGGAGAGTATGTATAGTTCTTATGTTAAAATAAATCCCATGGTCAATGAGATACAGGAAATACAGGTTTTAACCTACTTAAACCGAGTTTATTATTGTGAGACGTCTCAGAACTCTTATTATGTAATTATATATTGTAGATTTCCAAAAGTGACTACGGTGGTGCCATTCTGCAGATTTTCTCAGTTATTTATAATGTGAGCCACATTTTCCAGAAGGCAAAATAAAAAAATTATAAATTTATTTTAATAATATCTTCTTAACCTGGTATATCAAAAATGTTATCATTTTAGCATTTAGTCAATATAAAAATTATTGAGACATTTTATATTTTTCTGCATTGTGAGTGTTCAAAATCAGTGTCTAGTTTGAAGTTGCAGCACATCTCAATTCAAACTAGCCACATTTCAAGCACTCAACGGCCGTGCATAGTGAGTGGCTACCACATTTAACAGTGCAGGACTGACTGGACTGCAGTATTTCTCAAATTTACTTTTCCATAGTTTACTTTTCATGGAGCATATTAAGGGATTATATTCCAGAAACAGTGATGAACAAATAGTGATGTATGAAGGGGACCAATGGAGAAATTTCCAGATGCAAGAGAAATGAGGATATGAAAAGTGCCATCAGTGTGTGAGATCTGGGTAAAAATGAAGGCTTGCGTCATGGTTACTGTGAACATTAACTTAGCATCACACTGGTATCATACAAAGGAGCAGATTGACATTCAACTGGATTAACTGCTGAGCAGGCAGAAGAAACATGAAATTGCAATATTGACAAGACAAATAAGAGTGAGTAGTTCTCAGAGTAAAAGACTAGCGAGCAGAACAGCTTTACAAGGGAGATCCTGGTGTTCAAACAGAAGGATCCTCCAACCCACTGCGTCTAAAAGGAATGGAAATTCCTTCTAAATTGAGTCATTTTCCCAATCAAAGGAAAGCCTAGACTTTTTTAAAAAAAGGATTTATCTATCTCCCAGAATTTCTTATATATTCTGAGTCATTCCTAGACATTTTAGGTGAAATCTAGTACATGACAGTTACTAGAGAGGAATTCTGAATTTTTCATCTCAAAGCTTGGCTTAGACGCATAGGGATTTATTATTATTATTATTATTATTATTATTTTTATCTTGAAGAATCACAGCCCCAGATGTTCCCCTACCACTCTACAGCAGGTCACAATGATTGCCTTGGCATTAAATTGTACCTGACTGGCCTATATGAGTTCATTGTTTACCTCCCCAAGTACCTATATTAGTCACAGGGTTTCAGGACCAAAGAGGAGTCATGCAAAATGATTAAAACAGGCTTAAGCATTCTTCCTGTTTCCACCTCAAATAGAAATTACAAGAGAATATTTTTCAGGGATCACGCCAAAGCCCTTTTCTGCTGAAAACAGGCTGATTTAGCAAGGCAAATAACAACAAAATCTTTTTTACAACATTTGATTAGGAGGTCTTGAGTTTAAACTTAAAGAGGAGAAGAAGGAGGGGCAAGGTAAGGAGAGATGTAATTTGTATAATTATATTGCTATGGATGGGAACACCAATACCGCCAGATTTAATTATTCCTTTCATCTTGCCTTATTTCACTCTCGAAGATCAATATGCTTGTTCTCTTCTTAAGCAGCAATGATTTCTACAATCTGAACATAAATTTAATCATGTGCTGCCATCTCAGTGTTTATAGACTGTCAAAGACATAGCCCATTATAATTATTTTCTCAATCATTCGCCACAAGAGAAACACTTTAGGCAACACTAAAACTTAACTTAATCACTAGAAACAACATCAGCTCAACAAATAGATCTTATTAGATGGCCCATTTTTAAAAAGAAAAAGCTCATTTCCCAATACTTTAATTTTCTGTTAAATGTCAAATTGTGTTTACATACAGGAATAGAGCTATTGCCATATTATATATGAACCATAAATGAAATAGTATCATGAAGATTATTATTAAAACTGATTCCCAATACAGCATATGCAAACTTCTAAGTCATAAATCATTAGGGGTAGTTTGTTTCCTTCCTCCCTGAAAAGGAAGTGTATGCTAATGGTAAAATGAGTGCAGCCTATAGAAATGACTAAAAGTGAGTAAACTGAAATGTCAGGAGACAAAACACTTATCACAAAATTGGCAGCTCAGATGACCTTCAGAACCTTCAGATCTAAGAGGTGAATTAAATCACAAAATGAATGTAGAATTGTGAAAGAAACCAGTGGTGTTCTAGCTGTGATCACATGATCCAGCAATGCCACAGATATACCTCATCACAACTCTGTCTTATGATTCTGCAGCACAAATAGAATCAAACTCAGATATGTATACATCAACAAAAAAGAATGAGAACATGTCCATTGCAGGAACATGGATGGAGCTGGAGGTCATTATCCTTAGCAAAATGACACAGGAACAGAAAACCAAATACCACATGTTCTAACTTGTAAATGCAGGTAAGTCGAGCAAATGGATACAAAGAGAGGAACAGCAGACCCTGGGGCCTACTTGACACTGGAGGGTGGGAGGAGGGAGAGGATCAGAAAAAGTAACTACTGGATAGGTAGTTAGGTGACAAAATGATATGTACAACAAGCCCCTAGGACAAAAGTTTACCTAAGACAAACCTGGACATATACTCCTGAACCTAAGATAAAAAAGTTTTTTTGTTTTTGTGTGTGTTTTTTTTTAAAGGACAATAGTTATACAATTTTATATAAAGTAAGGTACAGTAAATATCACATTGCTATAGAGAAATTAGGAGTATGTGTATGTGTGTGGATGAACATGTATATAGGTGGGTAGGCATGTGCATATGTGTTCACATATGTGTGTATTTGTATGTTTTGTTTAGGTATGAAGCTGTTTGTGTGTTCTTGTTATTCTTCTATAAATACATATTTTTCTCTGGAGGGAAAGGCAACTTGCTTAAAGTTGTTTTTTTTTTTTTTTTTTAGACGGAGTCTCGCTCTGTCGCCCAGGCTGGAGTGCAGTGGCCGGATCTCAGCTCACTGCAAGCTCCGCCTCCCAGGTTTATGCCATTCTCCTGCCTCAGCCTCCCGAGTAGCTGGGACTACAGGCGCCCGCCACCTCGCCCGGCTAGTTTTTTGTATTTTTTAGTAGAGACGGGGTTTCACCATGTTAGCCAGGATGGTCTCGATCTCCTGACCTCGTGATCCGCCCGTCTCGGCCTCCCAAAGTGCTGGGATTACAGGCTTGAGCCACCGCGCCCGGCCTAAAGTTGTTTTAAAGACAAAAGTGGCCAGGCACGGTGGCTCACACCTGTAATCCCAGCACTTTGGGGGAATGAGGTGGGCAGATCATGAGGTCAGGAGTTCGAGACTAGCCTGGCCAACATGGTGAAGACCCATCTCTACTAAAAAAACCCATCTCTACTAAAAATACAAAAATTAGCTGGGCATGGTGGTGGGCACCTATAATCCCAGCTACTTGGGAGGCTGAGGCAGAAGAATCACTTGACTCGGAAAGTGGAGATTGCAGTGAGCCGAGATTGCACCACTGCACCCCAGCCTGGGCGACAGAGTGAGACTCGGTTTCTAAAAAAAAAAAAAAAAAAAAAAGCACACACAAAAATATGATTTGTTAACATCAAATATTTGTTTCTAAAACTATGAACTTAACAAGATCTAGAAATTCATGACCAAATCACATAAAATTCTATTAATTTCTTTTCAAAGGAATAAGAAAAGATTTCTTATTAAAATAACTTTAGAAGATGCTCTACATAGTACATTTTATTCTTTTATTAATTTTTATTATTACATATTTACAACTCACATGATATGTCTAGAGAAAAATAAAACAAATATCCTGAAGCCACTGCCAGATTTACTTAAATCTACCATTTTGCCATATTTCCTAAAGAAAAATGTGCCACATTTAATAGAAGGTCCTGTATATCCCTTCAAAGCCATTTTCTTTTTCCCTTCCCCATAAAGTAAGTACTGTTCTGGAGTTTTACATCCTTCCTATCCATGATTTTGTACTTTTAATATTTAATTGTATTAAACATATAAAACATGAGGTGCACATTTTTATACCTTATGGAAATTACATCCTATTGTAAATACATTCCATATTTTTCTTTCTTCCCTTAAAATTACATTTTTGAAAATTATCTGTATTAATATATATTTGTATTGATAGCACCAGTGAATTTGTTTTAACTGCGATGTAATATTTACTGTGAAAGTCTAACACATTATTTTTGTCTTAAATTGATAAACATTTATTTCCAATTCTGTTGTACTTCTAATTAAGCAATGATTATTCTTGCACATTTCTGTTGAACCTATATGCAAGAAATACGCTATAGAACTTGACTAAAGGTAGAATTGTTGAGTTTCTGGGAATGGCATTTTTGACTTTATAAGGTCACCAAATTGCTTTCTATTGTGTTTGTACAATTTAAATTGTGGCATGTGAATTTCTTATTATCCCATATCCTTATCAAAATGTGTTACTATGAGACTTTTAAAATTTTGTCAGTGTGAAAGATGTGAAATAATACCTTAGTTTTTTTTGTTTTAATTTGCAGTTTTCTGATTGCCAATAAGCCTTTTGTAACATGAATTCCAAATATTTTCCATTTTATCATTTATCTTTATTCTTTGCTTACAGTGTCTTTTAGACCTTTTTTCTTTATTAATTTTGGCTCTTTTATTTATACTTTCTTCCTATCTGTTTTCTTTGTTTACTCTTGTGTCCTTCTTCTCCAGCTTCTTAAAGTGAATTCTTAATTCATTTTTCCCCAGCCTTTATTTATTTTTTTCTTTCTTTAAATATACATTTAAAAGAATGATGTCAGCAAGATAGCTGAAAAGTTGCCTGGTGCTCATCCCATAAAAAGGGAACAAAACAATGAATAAACAACTATATTTTGACTAGGTGACTGATAAAAGCATGCTGAAAAGCACCAGAGGGGCAGCACAGTCCCCACAGAACATGGAAGTGCAGGATAGCACCATAGCGAGGAGCGTGAAGCATCCTGCTTCTGCCACATTCTTCCTTCACTAGGATTGACTTGAGCCAAGGAGTACTTCTTATGAGGAAAAGCTAAGCTGGAGACCCTCAGTGGTCCCCATTACTGTCACAGATGCTAAGAATACTTGCTACAGGAGAATCCCCCAGTTTTTACAGGCCCTGAATCCTGTTTGGAGAGTTGATGGGAGTGTGTGTGGCTGCACTGCCCCAGAGTAAGAGCCCATTTTACATCTCCCACTCCCATGACCTAAGCTCCTATGACACACTGCCATATTGAAAGACTCACTGCTAGAATGTATCCTGCCCTCGAGGCCAGTAGCTACTAAAACTCTCTCCATCCCAAAGGTCCTGCCATCATTCCACCATGTTCATGTGGGTACCTGCAGCCTCGTGACCCCAGCTTCCTGGCTTGAGGGCATAACCAAGACCCCAAATCCAAGTGGCACCCAAACTCCTGGGGCACACGTGCACCTTCACAGTGGGGAAGCTGCCACACAGCTGCTGTCCCACTGCATTCATACACACCCACATCAGCCTGACAGCCAATGCAATGGTGGTCCCACCCCCCAGAGAAACTGCCACATAGATGGCTAGCCCACTGGGTCCATGATTCTTGCCCAACCTGACAGACAATGTGGCAGCAGCCTTGCTCACCAAAGAATCAATTGCACAGTCAGACAGCTGGTTGTGCCTACATATGCCCCACAGAGAGCCTGTTGGAGAGCTGGCCATCCTGCTACACCCATGTCTGGCCTGGCAATCAGTCCAGTGCTTGAATTTTTTGAAAAATTGTGCCACGACCATCACAAACTCCCATAGCTTAGGCTACTGAAGCAATTACAGACATCACCGATGAGGATTATGGCTGAAGAAACTGTACAGAGCCACATGACTGAATCCACCCAAACCAAAGCCAATGTACCACCATACTTAACCAACACTCTAGCACCCACATACAGAAAAAGCATTCTCTCCTTACTGAAGCTATTCTATAAAATTGAAAAAATTAACTGTTTTACTAGATGCACACACATCAACATAGGGACACAAGAAACATGAAAAAGCAAGGAAACCTGACACCTCCAAAAGAATAATTTTGGAGAATAATAATTCTCCCTTAACAGACCCCAAAGAAAAGGTTATTTACAAATGCCTAAAAAGGAATTCAAAATAATAATCCTAAGGAAACGCAGCAAGATCCAACGGAGTACTGACAAGCAATTTGAAAGAATCAGGAAAACAATTCATGATCTGAATGAAAAGTTCAACAAAGAGACAGAGATAATAAGAAAGAATCACACATAAATCTCAGAGTTGAAGATGTTAATGGATAAAATAAAAAATACAATTGAAACCTACAATAGCAGACTGGACTGAGCAGAGGAAAGATTTTTTGAATTTGAGACAGGTCTTTTGAAATAACCCAGTCACAGGGGAAAAAAGGAAATGAGAATAAAAATGAATGGAGAACTCTCTAGGACTTACGAGACACCATTAAGTGAAAAAATATTTGCATTATAGAAATGTCAGAGGGAGAAGAGATAGGAAAAGAAACACATTTAACACAGAAAACATATTTAATGAAATGACAGCTGAAAACTTCCCAAACCTGGGGAGAGATATGAACAACTAGATCCACGAAGCTCAAAAATCTCCAATTATATTCAAATTCAAAATATTCCTCCAGAGCACATTATAATAAAAACATCAAATATAAAGGGGGAATTCTAAAAGTGACAAGAGAAATGCATCAAGTCACATATAAGGAATCCTCATTACACTGAGTAGATTTTTCAGCAGAAATCTTGCAGGCCAGGAGAGAATGACATAATACATTCAGAGCTGTGAAAGAAAGAGAAAGAGAGAGAGAAAGAAAGAAAGGAAAGAAAGAAAGAAAACAAACCTCTAAGCCACAAATAATGTGTTCAGCAAAGCTTTACAGCAAAGAAGGAGAAATAAACACCTCAGATAAGCAAAAGTTGAGGAACTTCACTGCTGCAAGACTGGCCATACAATAAATGCTTAAGGGAGTGCTACAACTAACAGTAGAAAGAAAATAATTACTCTCACAAAACATGTAATTGTGTAAAACTTACATTTAAAGGTAAATTTATAATATATATTATATAAATTTATATAATATATAAACTCAGAATACTCCAGTGCTGTAATGGTGCTATGTAAAGCTTTCGGTCCTCTAGTATGAAGAATAAAGGTCAAATTAACAATAGCTACAATTGGTGGCAAATGAACACACAATAGATATGTAAATTAATATAACCAAAATATAAATTGTTGGCGATAGAGGGAGAATGTTGATAAAACAAAATCAACAAGAAAGTTTCAGAAACTATATACATGAAAATCGGAAAACATGCTCCTAAATAATCAATGGGTAAACAGCAAAATTAAGAGGAAAACTTAAAAGTTTTTTGAGACAAATGAGAATAGAAACACATCACACCAAAACATATGAGAGACAGCAAAAGCAGTTCTATGAGGAAAATTCTTAGAAATAAATGACTACTTCAAAAACATAGAATGATTTCTAATAAACAACCTAATGTGACACCTCAAGAAACTAAAAAAGAACAAACTTACCACAAAATTGGTACAACAAAGAAAGTAATAAAACTCAGAGAAGAAATAAATGAAATACAGACTACAAAAATAATCCAAAGGAGCAATAAAATGAAGAGGTTTTTTTTGAAAAGATAAAATTGACAAACCTTTAGCAAGACTTATAAAAGAGGAAAGACTCAAATAAATAAAATTAGAAATTAGAGGACATTACAACCGACATCACAAAAGTTACAAAGAATCTTGAGACTATTGTTAGCAACTATACCATTGTTGTTCAAGTATTATGAACAACTACACATGAAGAAAGTTGGTAGCACAGAGAAGTTGATAAATTCTCAGACAGATCCAACCTACCAAAATATGAAGAAATAGAAAATCTAAACAGACTGATAATGAATGAGGAAATTGAATCAGTAATGAAGTATTTCATCAAAAAAAAAAAAACTTGGGATCTGATGGTTTCACTGATGAATTCTACCAATTAAAAGGAAGTAATACCAATTATCCTCAACTATTACAGAAAGTTAAGGAGAAGAAATGCCTCCAAATTCATCTTACAAGGCCAGTGTTCCCCTGATTGCAAAATCAGTCAAGGACATAACACAACAACAAAAATTAAAAGCCAACATCCCTGATGAACATAGATACAAAAATTCTTGACATGATACTGGCAAACTGCATTCAACAACACACTGAAAAGATTATCCACAATGATTATGTGGGACTCATTGAAGGGATAAAAGGATGCTTAAGCATATGCAATTCAATAAATGTGACATACCACATTAACAGAAAAAGGAAAAAAAAGAGAAAAACCAGACCGCCATTACTGTGGCTCTAGTCGGCAGTTTCCCCTGGCCAGTGCTAGAGAGATTGGGAGGTTTGGACTGGGCATTATTCCCCAGAGCGTAGCACAGTGGTTGTGGCCGATTGTTGCCAGACTGCTTCCTTAGATGGGACCCAGATCCATTCCTCCTCACTGGGCAGGGCCTCCCTACAGGAATTCTAGCAACTCTAGCCAGGGGCTTTCAGACAGAACTCTCATCTCCCTGGGACAGAGCACCTGTGGGGAGGGGTGGCCAAAGTCTCTGGTTCAGTGGACTTAATCTTTCCTGTCTACTAGCTCTGAAGAGTCTGGGTGATCCTGACAAGGGGGCTTCCCCCAGAACAGTGCACCAGCTCCACTAAGAGACAGACTGCTTCCTTAAGTGTGTCCCTGATCCATGCCTCCTGACTGGGTGAGGCCTCCCAACAGGGGTCACCAGACACCTCATACAGGAGAGTTCCAGCTGGCATTAGGAGAGTTCCAGCTGGCATTACGTCAGTGTCCATCTGGGATGAAGCTTCCAGAGGAAGGAGCAGACAGCAATCTTTGCTATTCTGCAGCCTGTACTGGTGATAACCAGGTGATACCCAGATATGCAAAAATTAACTCAGGATGCATTAAAGACTTAAGTGTAAAACCCCAAACTATAAAAACCCAGAAGAAAATCTAGACAATACCATACAGGACATAGGTATGGGCAAATATTTTATGATACAATCACCAAAAGCAATTGCAACAAAAGCAAAAATTGACAAATGGAATCTAATTAAAGAACTTCTGCACAGCAAAAGAAATGATCGTCAGAGTGAACAGACAACCTACAGAATGAAAATTTTTGCAATCTATTTATCTGACAAAGGTCTAATATTCAGAATCTATAAGAAACTTAAACAGATTTACAAGAAACAAACAACCCCATTAAAAAGTGGGTAAAGGTAAAAGAACAGACACTCCTCAAAAGAAGACATTCATGCAGCCAACAAACATGAAAAAAATCTCAACATCACTGATCATTAGAGAAATGCAAATCAAAACCACAATGAGATACCATCTCAAGCCAGTCAGATGGCGATTATTAAAAAGTTAAGAAACAACAGATGCTGGTGAGGCTGTGAAGAAATAGAAACACTTTTGCACTGTTGGTGGGAATGTAAATTAGTTCAGCCATTATGGAAGACAGTGTGGCAATTCCTCAAAGATTTAGAACCACAAATACCATTTGACACAGCAATCCCATTACTGTGTATATAACCGGAGGAATATAGATCATTCAACTATAAAGATACATGCATGTGTATGTTCACTGCAGCACTATTCACAATAGCAAAGACAAGGAATCAACCCAAACGCCCATCAGTCATAGACTGGATTAAAAAAACGTGGAACATATACACTATGGAATACTATGCAACCATAAAAAGGAACAAGAACATGGCCTTTGCAAGGACATAGGTGAAGCTGGAAGCCATTATTTTCAGCCAACTGACACAGGAACAGAAAGCCAAACACCACATGTTCTCACTTACAAGTGGGAGCTGAACAATGAGAATGCATAGATGGAGGGAGGGGAACAACACATACTGGGGCCTCTTGGGGGAGGGCAGGAGGGAGAGCATTAGGAAAAAGAGCTAATGCATGCTGGGCTTAATACCTAGGTGATGGTTTAATAGGTGCACCAAACCACCATGGCACATGTTTACTTATGTAACAAACCTGCACATCCTGCACATGTACCCTGAAGCTGAAAAACATAAATTTAAAAAGATAAAAACCCATATTATCTTTTCAATATGTGCAGAAAAAGCATGTGACAAAATTTAACATTTCTTAAAGGTAAAAACTTTCAACAAATGAGGTATAGAAGTTATGAACTTCACCACAATAAAGGCCGTAAATAATGAACCCACAGCCAACATCATACTGAATGAGGAAAATGAAGTTATGAACTTCACCACAATAAAGGCCGTAAATAATGAACCCACAGCCAACATCATACTGAATGAGGAAAAGGTGAAAGGGTTTTCTCTAAGACCAGGAAAAAGACAAGGTTGCACGATTTCACTATTTCTATACAGCAAAGTACTGGAAGTCCTAGCCATAGCAATGAAGCAAGACAAAGAAATAGAGGGCATCCAAATGGGAAAGTAGAGAGTCAAATTGTCCCTGTTTGCAGAGAACATGATTACATATGTAGAAAGTTATAGAGACTCCATGAAAACACTGTTGGAAATAATAAACAAATTCAGTAAAGTTCAAGGATAGATACAAACTCAGCATACAAAAATCAGTATTGTTTCCACACACTAATAGTGCGCTATATAAAAAAAGAAAGCAATGAAACCATTTCATTTACAATACCTACTCCTCAAAATAAGATACCTAGAAATAAACTTAACAAAGGAAGTGAAAGATCACTATAGTGAAAACTATAAAACCCTAATGAAAGAAATTAAAGAGGGCACAAATAAATGGAATGATATCCCATGTTCATGGATTGAAATAATTAATATTGTTAAAATGGCCATACTACCCAAAAAGAGTTACAGATTTAATGGAATCCCTATCAAAATACCAAGGACATTCTTCACAGAAATAGAAAAAAAACTTCTAAAATTCATATGAAACTACAAAAGACTAAGTAGTCAAAGCAATCTTGAGCAAACAACAAACCTGGAGGCATCACACTACCTGACTTCAAAATATATGCATTCTACAGGCTATGGAAACAAAAAAAAGTGTGGTACTGGCAAAAAAAATAAATAAATAAAATAAACAAAAAGGAAACCAGACAAACAGACCAATGTAACAGAAAGAGGGCCAAGAAATAAATTCATGCACCTACATGATTTTTGATGAAGGTGCCAAGAACACACATTGATGAAAAGACAGTCTTGTCAATAAACAGTGCTGGAAAAATTGGATATGTACCTGCAGAAGAATGAGACAAGATGCTTATGACTCATTATATAAGATTCAACTCGAAATGGATTGAAGACTTAAATGTAAAGCCTGAAACTATGATACTACTAGAAGAAAATGTAGGCAAAATTTGCAACATTGTGCTGGGCAGGGATATTTTAATAAGATCTCAAGAGCACAGGCAACAAAAGCAAAAATAGACAAATAATAATATATAAAAGTAAAAATGTTTTGCACAGTGAAGAAAACAATTAACAAAGAGCTACAGAATGGGCAAAAATATTCGCAAACTGTATATCCGACAAAGGATGAATATCCAGAATATATATTAAATAACCTAACAGCAAGAAAATCCCAATTACTCAATTAAAAACTGGGCAAAAGACCTTAATAAACTTTTCTCAGAAGAAGAAATACAAATGGCCAACAGGTATATGAAAAAATGCTCTACATCACTAATCACTAGGGAAATGCAAATGAAAACCATGATGAGATACTACTTCATTTCATTTGGAATGGTATTGTCAAAAAGACAGAAGAAAACACATGTTGGCAAAGACATGGAGAAAAGAGAACACTTATACATCGTTGGTGGGAATGTAAATTAGTTGAGCTATTATGAAAAACAGTCTCAAGTTTCCTTTAAAAATACAAAATAGAACTACCAAATGATTTAGCAATCCCACTCCTGGGTATATGTTCAAAGGAAATGAAATCAGTATGTTGAAGAGATATCTGCATTCTTAAGTTTATTGAAGCACTATTGTCAATAACCAAGACATGGAATATACCTAAGTTTCCAGTAATGGATGAATGGATAGAGAAAATGTGGTATATATACACAATGGAATACTATTCAGTCATAAAAAGAATAAAATCCTGTCATTTGCAACAACATGGATACATCTGGAGGACATTATGTTCTGTTAAATAAGCCAGGCAGAGAAACAAATACTGCATGATATCACTCTTATGTAGAATATATTTTTTTAAAGTTTATTTCATAAAAGAGAGCAGAAGATTGGTTACCAGAGACTAGGGATGGGGTGAAGGAGAGGAGAATCAGGAAATGTTTGTCATTGGGTAGAAAGTTACTATTAGATAGGATGGGCTGGGTGCGGTGGCTAATACCTGTAATCCCAACACTTTGGGAGGCTAAGGAGGGCAGATCACCTGAGGTCAGGAGTTCAAGACCAGCCTGGCCTACATGGCGAAACCCCATCTCTACTAAAAATACAAAAATTAGCCAGGCCTGGTGGCATGTGCATGTAATCCCAACTACCCAGGAGGCTGAGGTAGGAGAATCGCTGGAAACCGGGGGGCAGAGGCTGCAGTGAGCCGAGATTGTGCCACTGCACTCCAGCCTGGGTGACAGAGCAAGACTCCATCTCAAAAAAACGAAACAAAACAAAACAAAAAAAAAACCAAAGCCAAACAAGAAAGTTATTGTTAGGATGAATAAATTCTACTGTACTTTTGCACAGCAGGGTGCCTGGTTAACCGTAGAGTATTGTTTATTACAAGACAGCTAGAAGAGAGACTTTGTAATGTTCTTAACACAAAGACATAATAAATTCATGAGATGAAGGACATGCTAACTACCCTGACTTGCACATTATACAGCATATACATGTACTGAAACATCACATTGTACCCCACAAATGTGTACAATAACAATGTGTCCATTACAAAATAAATAAAAACACATTTAAGGCTTTATCTTGGTTTCAAGACTATCTTTTGGAGGCAATAACTCATTCAATGCAGTAATTTAAATAGTATGGATTTTAAGAATAACAGGCTGAAGTCTGTAACAATTCTTTTAAAGTAAGAGGATTCTTTTGGATTCTTTGAAATCACATAATATGTGTGACCAGGCTGCCTAGAGGTTGGGGCAGGCTTTGCATACATAGTAAAAATGTAATTGTCCCTGAGCTATCATGCCTAGTAATCATGAACAAGTGCTTTTCTGAGTTAAGAAACTTCAGCTACACTCCTTTAAGTCTGTCTTATAAATTAAAAAGTTAGATTTTTGTTTAATAAGGCCATCAGTGAACCTCAGTCAGCAGAACAACTTCTAAAAACATGACTATGTGACTAGGGAGTTATCCTTAGATGCTATCAGCTTATTCTGGTATCTCTTAATTACATCTCTCAGTACATGCCATTGTCCTTGGAGAGCAATCAAATACCCTAACTGAAAAACCTCCCTTTTGAGGATGTGAAAGACCAGAATGGTTTAAAATATGTATAAATATATGTAACATTTCTTCTTTAAAGCAAATGACATACCAGCAGCGAGTTGATGCAAGCTGATTCTACAGAGATGAAACCAAGCCCCTTCATTTACCAAAGTTACTTTTTTCTCTAAGAATAATGTTGAAGCTCTTTGTAGATTCTGGATATTAGCCCTTTGTCAGACGGATAGATTGCAAAATTTTTCTCCCATTCTGTAGGTTGCCTGTTCACTCTGCTGATAGTTTCTTTTGCTGTGCAGAAGCTCTTTAGTTTAATTAGATCCCATTTGTCTCTTTTGGCTTTTATTGCCATTGCTTTTGGTGTTGTAGTCATGAAGTCTTTGCCCATGCCTATATCCTGAATGGTATCGCCTCGATTTTCTTCTAGGGCTTTTATGGTTTTAGGTCTTACATTTAAGTCTTTAATTCATCTTGAGTAATTTTTGTATAAGGTGTAAGGAAGAGATCCAGTTTCAGCTTTCTACATATGGTTAGCTAGTTTCCCCAGCATTATTTATTAAATAGGGAATCCTTTCCCCATTGCTTGTTTTTGTCAGATTTGTCAAAGATCATATAAATCATCATTCTACTATAAAGACACATGCACACGTATGTTTATTGCAGCTCTGTTCACAGTAGCAAAGTCTTGGAACCAACCCAAATGCCCATCAGTGATAGACTGGATAAAGAAAATGTGGCACATATACACCATGGAATACTATGCAGCCATAAAAAAGGATGAGATCATGTCCTTTGAAGGGACATGGATGAAACTGGAAACCATCATTCCCAGCAAAGTATCACAAGAAGAGAAAACCAAACACTGCATGTTCTCACTCATAAGTGGGACTTGAACAATGAGAACACTTGGACACAGGATGGGGAACATCACACACTGGGGCCTGTTGTGGGATCGGGGAAGGGGTAGGGATAGCATTAGGAAAAATACCTAATGTAAATGATGAGTTGCTGGCTGCAGCAAACCAACATGGTGCATGTATACCTACGTAACAAATGTGCACATTGTGCACATGTACCACGGAACTTAAAGTATAATTTAAAAAAAGAATAATGCTGAAGCCTGAGGTTTATCAATAAGACCATTTGTCTTATGTACTTAATACCTACTAATTTTTTTTCTTTTTTGAGATGGAGTCTCACACTGTCACCAGGCTGCATTACAGCGGTGCGATCTCGGCTCATTGCAAACTCAGCCTCCTGGGTTCAAGCGATTCTCCTGCCTTAGCCTCCCGAGTAGCTGGGACTACAGGCATGCACCTATGTGAGCCACCTTGCCCGGCTGACACTAATTTTTTAACAGGTTTTTAGGCTTTTTTTTTTCTTTTGGTCTTTTATAAATATTTTACAATTCCAAGCCTTTATCCAATAGTCCATTAGAAATTTTCCCCATATTCTTTGCAGGTGCAATAGCCATGCATTACTACATCTTATAGAGCACTGTCTGCAGATTTATTTCTCATTTAGTAGTTCCATTTAAACTGGTTTCCATTATGATTGTTTTCTGGGTTGCAGATTATTTTAATCTTTGAAGTCTTTATTTACCATTGTTTTCCAGAAAATAATTTATTGTTTTATTATGCCTTTATTATGAGGGGGAAAAACATTTTTATTCCTTTGTCATATTCTTTCTTTTTTTAAAGTCTACAAATGTGGATAACATGGAGAATAAATTCATCTACAAAACCTCCATTCTGTGGACCCCACAAGTAATTCCTTGAGAAGAGATTATAAATTAGAAGTACAATCTCTACTTAAGAATGAAATATTAGGCTGGGTGTGGTGGCTCACGCCTGTAAGCCTAGCACTTTGCTAGGCCAAGATGGGCGGATTACCTGAGCTCAGGAGTTCAAGACAAGCCTGGCCAACATGGTGAAACCCTGTCTCTGCTAAAAATACAAAAATTAGCCGAGTGTGGTGGCCAGCGCCTGTAATCCCAGCTACTTGGGAGGCTGAGGCAGGAGAATTGCTTAAACCCTAGAGGTGCAGGTTGCAGTGAGCTGAGATTGCACCACTGCACTCCAGCCTGGGCAACAGGGCAAGACTCCCTCTCAAAAAAAAAAATAATAATAATAATAATAAAAATGCTGGGCGCTGTCCCACAGTGATGAGCTTCTTCAGCTAATGTGCCATGACGACAGACTTGCCACCCAGTGCCAGAAGTGTTAAAGGGAGAACTGGTAGCCATTTTAGTGTTTGCTAATGAAACTACTGTGCTCCCAGTTCTGCTCACTCGTTTGCCCAACTCCATCAAGACATATCATCAGTACATGCCAATCAAAGTGACTGCCAACAACGGATCCTAAGAAGAGAAGCTGGCCGGGCGTGGTGGCTCACGCCTGTAATCACAGCACTTTGGGAGGCCGAGACAGGCAGATCACGAGGTCAGGAGATTGAGACCATCCTGGCTAACATGGTGAAACCCCGTCTCTACTAAAGTACAAAAAATTAGACAGGCGTGGTGGTGGGCACCTGTAGTCCCAGCTACTTGGGAGGCTGAGGCTGGAGAATGGCTCAAACCCAGGAGGCGGAGTTTGCAGTGAGCTGAGATCGTGCCACTGCACTCAGGCGACACAGCGAGACTCCGTCTCAAAATAAATAAATAAATAAAAATACTTGCCTTTTTTACTTTTTCTTTTTTCATTTCTTTTTTTTAAAAGAACCTACATGGGTATATTTGATAAAAAATAGTTGGAAATGTAGTTTCCAGAGTCAACCACAGAAATCATTGGCCAATTTTCTGTTGCTAGAGTTTTTAGTAGTCATCTTATACTGCAATAGTCACAAATTTGGTTTTCTTGTCCCCCATTAGAAGGCTATAAATTGCAAACATTATACACTTATGCTACTAATGAGGATTGAGTCCAGTGGTGTGCTTCATAATTATTTAACAATCAGCTTTCTGGAGAATGAAAAGCTCTAATTTTTAGCCTTTGCAGCTTTCTTCAGTGTAAATATTATCATCAAGTCTGATTTTAAGTTCTCAATGTGACATCACTAAAGAGAAAATTGGGAAGGGATTCACAGCAGTATGCTATTATGTAGTATTTCTACCATAATGATTGATTAGATGTAAATAATCTAAAGAGCACAGATAATATTACATTAATTAAGATGTAATGAATTTTTATTACCTTTAATATAATTTATTTACTTGTAGGTTTATGTAATTGATTTTAAAATAATGTCAGTCTCTAACAATGACTCTCAAAATTTAGTGATTGGCTCTCTTGAGCCAGTATGAACAACCTCCAGCACACAACTGGTTCTGCCTTTCTCTGCTTCTTTGGTTTTATGACTTGATTTTAGAAATGGCTTTAGTTGAAATATAATAGTTGGGGTTTTCAGGAGAAAATTCTCATATATATATGTTTTACTAGTATTTGGTGGAGAAAACTTTTTCTGTGGTTGAATTTGTATTCACATTAATCGTTGTTTGAAGCAGGCAGATTTTATCATGAAGAACAAATTTAAAATTGGGATTCTTTGTTGTTAAAATTTATTTTTGTAACATAACTAAAATGCTTTCTTATTCCCTCGTAGATTTTGAAAGAAAATAATATACTATAAAAAATAAGGCTTACATATCAAACTGTCTTCAGTTCAAATCCTGGCTCTGCTATTCACTAGCTGTGTGCATTTGAACAATTTAGTGAATTCTAAGAGACTCAGCTACTTTTCCTTAGAATGGAAATAATAACACCCATTTCTGAGGTTGGGTAAATAATATCGATTATATATATATATATATATACACACACACACACATATATATATATAAAATAAAGACAAGTTTCTCTCATATATTGGACCCTTGGTGCCCCATCTCTGGAGTTACACCTTCCTATCAAATTCTCCTGGATGCGTTGTCTCTTCACAGAAATGGTCAATTACACTCAGACACATCTATGTATATTCAGCACCTTGTTTCTAAACATAATAATATGTCTTAGAAATTGTTCCATTAAAGTGCACATAGAACTGCTTCGTTCTTTTGCCAGCTTCATAGGACTCCACTGTAAGGATGTACCAACATTGATTTGACCAGTCTTCTGTTGACGAAAATTTAGGCTTCCAGTATGCCTTTTCCCCCAAACATTATTACTGTAAACATGTTTTTTATTTTTATTTTTTGAGATGGCATCTCATTCTGTCATCAGGCTGGACTGCAGTGGCATGATCTCGGCTCACTGCAACCTCTGTCTCCCAGATTCAAGAGATTCTCCTGCCTCAGCCTCCTGAGTAGCTAGGATTACAGGCATGCACCACCACACCTGGCTAATATTTGTATTTTTAGTAGAGATGGGGTTTCACCATGTTGGCCAGCATGGTAAACATCTTTGTACACATATTGCAGTACATAATATGTGTAGTAATATCAGTATAATAACTTTATAGAAGGGAAATTATTGAGTCAATAATTTTTTCATCAATAATTTCTTAATTTATACCATGCAGAGTTACTGTGAGAACTCAATGAGATAACGGAGGCTGTGCATGGTGGCTCCCGTCTGTAATCCCAGCATTTTGGGAGGCCAAGGTGGGTGGATCACCTGAGGTCAGGAATTCGAGACAGCCTGGTCAACATGGAGAAACCGTGTCTCTGCTAAAAATACAAAAATTAGCCGGGCATGGTGGCCCACGTCTGCAGTCGCAGCTACTGGGGAGGCTGAGGCAGGAGAATTGCTTGAAGCCAGAAGGTGGAGGTTGCAGTGAGCCAAGATCTCACCACTGCACTCCAGCCTGGGCAACAATAGCGAAACTCCATCTAAAAAAAAGAAGAAAATAGATAATGGAGTTAAAGTGCTTAATACAGAGTTTAGCATCTAGTAAGCACTCAGCAAATGTTAGATATTATTAGCAGGGCACCTGTGGCTCTCAACCCAGACAAAGCAGGATCCACAGACTCAGGGCAGCTGTCAAACAAAGGGACACGTGTGCAGGCCATTCTGAGTCTGAGCACTCTCGGGGAGGTGTACAGAACAACAGTAAAGAGATTTAGGAGAATATGTCATTACACGATTTCATTTCCTTTAAAGAATGACAAGGATGTCATTAGAAATGGTCTGACTGGATCTGATGATTAGGTGCTAGGCTTAAATGGCAGATCGCTCAGCCAATTTGTTGTCTCTGTTCTGCATGACACAACCAGTGTGACTGAAGGTTTTCATTTTTCAGTTGATTACTTTGGCAAGTTTTAGACATTTTTATGTAAGCATTGAAGGCAAAAGAAGTTCAGGCCTCAGAGTTTATTCACTAATATTTACTGCTGAATTTAGGACATTAAACTACCTCCTCTGATGAGAAAGCCAATAGACTAGAAGCTGGCTTATGATCACCAATATCAGGCTTCCATGCCTTTGGCATTAGGGCTGATGTATCAACTCTGCCGTGTTGCTCATGCCAAAGCAGGGGCTTCACAAATCCCACTTTTAATTGGATTTTCCCCCTATTTGTAACAAACAACCCTCTGTCTCTATATTAGAATAAATGCTTCTTCCCTGCTGAGTGCTTAAAGGCTCAACGTTCAAGAAAGGAGGCAGATTTATTCTAGCTTTCTATTTTCACATATTGGATTGCTTTCTTAGTATTTAGTGAGCATTCAAAATGTGAAAAGTTCTGAAAACTAAGATACCTTGCTTCCTGTCCCTGAAGCTAATCATGAAAGAAAAAGAAACTATTGGGATTAATTAGCTATTTATTTACATTTAAAGGAAAGAGCGCTGCATGCTCTTCCTTTTTTTTTTTTTTTTGAGACAGCGTCTCACTCCATCACCCAGGCTGGAGTGCAACTGGTGCGATTTCAGCTCACCGCAGCCTTGACTCCCAGGCTCAAGAGATGCTCCCACGTCATCCTCCTGAGCAGCTGGGACTGCAAGTGTGTACCATCACTCTAAGCTAATTTGTTGCATTTTTGTAGAAGTGGGCTTTTGCCATGTTGCCCAGGCTGGTCTTCAACTCCTGACTCAAGTGATCTGCCTGCCTCAGCCTCCAAAAATGCTGGGACTACAAGTGTGACCTACAGCACCTGGCCAGTGCCTCTTCCCTGACCCCCACCCCACCCCAAGAAAAGACAGTCAAAATATGTAACCTCCTTACCCATCATAATATGCATATTGAAGTTCTACAGTTACCCTGTGGTGAGCCTAGGTTGAAGCCAGGTATCCTTCTGGTTGTTTTGCTATGATGGGCATAAAGTATGTCCATTGTGCTAGCTACTTTCAGGGAGCTTAATCAAATCAGAACCCAGATCCCACTGACAGATCTGGCTACTGAGCTGCTTCTGCTCCTAGGCTATTTATAATATTTTGTGAACAGTTTTGTTTTTAATAACCTGGATGCTAGTCAATAAATGACAATGAAAATGGAAAGAAAGATTATTACTGGAAGGCAGGAGAAGCTTTAGGAAGAGGACAGAAGGGTGTTTACATGGTTGGGAGGCACAGCTGAACTGTACTGATATAATCTTTCCTTTCTTCTTACCCTTCCCAAATTTTCTTAAATCGCTCTTCACTCTCCCATGGATCCCATTCCCACAACCATGACCAAGAGTATTCCTTTCATCAAAGCTGATATCATTTATATAAAGAAGTACATGATTCAGAGTCCAAGGATCTTAACCCTTCAAAAGGACATTTACATTCTCACAAAACTGTTTGCTAATCCCTTCCAAACAGGAGTATTATGCTAGGGTGTTTTAGGCTCAACTCTCTGATGCTTCCTGTCGATTCCACAGACTGTGCTGCTTGTTCTTCCTCTTAAATTTTAAGTATTTAGGATATTAAAAAAAGAGAAATATCCACAGCATCACTACATTAAGGCCCTGACATCCTGACTTCAGAGTGTGTGTGTGTGTGTGAGTGGAATGAACGGGCAAGGAGAGAGGTCTCATTAAAACCTGAATTCCCACCAACTATCTGCCTATTGTTTCTTCCTCTCTGTTTCTCCTTTGTACTTTCCATTTTTCCACCTCTACTGATCCTTTCTTCTTTGCCTGCAAACACGTTCAACTGACCTTCTAAGTACAGTTTTTGTCCTTGTTTTCCCCCCAGAATTTCTAGAGCGAGTGGTCCTCACACCTTTCCTCCACCTCTTTCTCACCACCAACTTGCTCATTTCTCAGCTCTTGCTGTCTGATCTATGTTCTTACCACTCAACTTTCTGGCATAGCTAATAGGCTGTCCCACTGAAGCTCCCTGACCTTTCAGAATCTTCACCATGGCAACCTGCTACATCTTGACCTCTCTCCTCCCTTCCCTCAGCAACTGCTCTTGCCTAAGACACTAATGATTCCTTTCCATTATATTCACTACAGGCTTCTCCATTGACCTCTTGGCAATGTTTACTACAGTTAACCCATTGTCCTAGCTGACACATTCCTTCCTTGTATTCTAGAACACAGACTCTCTTCTGGTGTTTCCCCTACCTCTCTGGTAAAAGGGGCCCAGCCTTTGTTGTTGTCTCTTCTTTCTCATCCTATCCCTTCAATATTGATATTCTTGAGGGATATATCTTGGCACTTTCCTGTATTTGCCTGGGAATGTGTCTACTAAGTACGTATTCTTCTGAGGTTCTACTTTTCATTTATGTGATAAAGCCTTCAAAATTTGTAGCCTCAGACTTGACCTCTCTTATGTCCATCAAACACATATTCAACTGACCATTGGAAATCTCCCTTTAAATATAATCTCAAATTTAGCATCACAGGACGAGGTCTCTTCCTACAAATCAAATTAAACACACACTCATACACACACACAAACACTATCCCTCGCTACTTTTGTATTCGTTACTTAGTGAATGGTAACACCGACCATCTTGTAGCCAAGAAGAAACTTGATGTTTTTCTTGACCCTTCTCTCCCACTACCCCTACTCCACAAAAGAAATCATGAAGACTTGTAACTCTATCTTTTGAGTCAATTCGTATTTCTCAGTCCACATTGATACTATTCAAGACCAGGTCTCCTGAATCTCACTGCCCTGTGTTTTTCCTCCTCTTTCTATTCCCACATTGTTGCAGAGCAATTCTGACAAAATTTGCTCGACTTCATATGATTCGCTGGATAGAGTCTACATTCCTTAATGTAACCTTAAGGCTCTGAATAATTGGCCTCAACTTTCCAGCCTTCTCTCTTACTATTTTTCATCTTGTATTTTCTGCCCATTTGCACCTTGCTGTCACTCTAAGCTGAGCTTTCACACTGCATGGGGATGCTCTTCCCAATTCACTGCCTTAATCTCCTGCCGCTTAGAGGTCACTTGCCTCTGGGATCATTCCCTGACCCCACAGTGTAAGTAACACATTCTGAAACGCCTCTAGATGCCATAACACCCTGTGTTTCTCTCTCTTACCCCAAACAATGATCAGATTATCAGTTTGCAGGAGACCAGTGGGTTCACTTGTCTGTATCACTCAGCAGACTGTAAGTGCTCTTAGATATCAGAAGCCATGAATCTTCTTTATCTTTGTAATCCCAGTACAACATACAATGCCTGGCACATAGTGGATTTTCTAAATAAATGACTTTGCTAACAATTTGCTAAGTAAATGACTCCCAATTCTATATCTTAGTCCTGGCCTATTTCCTGTAATTTAGCTGCCTGCTGAGCATTTATAATTGTTTCTAGCTAGTACCTTCATTTCAATGCACTCCAAAATAAACTCTACATTTTCCAAGACTACAGACTTTCTTATCTCTCCATGACAACATTATTATTCCAGTCTCCTGGACCTAAAATCCAGGCACCATCTCTATTTTCTCCCCCTTGCCAGGCAATATCCGACGAGTGGTCAAGTCTGTAGATTCTACTTTCAGAGTTTCCGCAAACTTTTTCTTCTTTTACTATTTCTACTTCTACAATCCTAATATAAGAGATTTGTTACATTTAGATCAGATGACTAGAAGAGTTAGTCCCATGGGTTTCAGCCTCCAATCTTCTTCTAATATATCCCATTATTAATTTTTGAAAAATGCATTTCCAATTATATCATTTTTATGTTAAAAATCTTCAAAGATTCTTTACTCTCTATTTAGTTAAAAACCAAACAGCCTAACATTTAAGGCTTTTCCTGATATGGCCCCAAGATGACTGTTCATTCTTATCTTTTACTATTTTTCTATAAGAATGGGATGCTTCAGTTAAACCACATTGTTCTACCATCATGTTCTGCACTTTCCCTCATGGACATGTTTGTCCTCCCGCTGCCCGACTAGTGGAATGCCCTCTTTCCGTCCCGTTTCTCCGTATGTTGAAATCCTCCCCACACATCTAGGTTGATCATACAGTTCGCGTCTACCATAAAGGCTGTCCTCATTTCATGTGATGAAACATGATCTCTAGTGTTAAACCCTCAAAGCGCTTTGTTTCTCTTACACGGTACTCATCAGTACGAAATGTGTATTTGCCCCTTACTATAGTCATACAACTCTAATACTCTGTTTCTCTTCCTAAAAATCCACTGAAGTTAGGAATGATAGCTTATTTTTTTTTTTTTTATCAACTCACCCCGGCACCAGATATAACTCTCTGTGTACATGGATGCATGGTACACATTACACACACACAGCAATGTACAAGACTCATGCACTCTCTATTATCATGAAAAAAAGAGAAATACCCATTGCTCTGCTCTTTTCTCTGCATCTATTATTCAGGAAACATACACTGAAATACTAATCATGGCTATACTTTTTTTATTCCTAGGGCATCTAAGATATATCTCATTTCTGCAGCTCATGATCTTTTTAAAACTATTTCAAACTAGAGGCGCTACTGGACCAGCTGCTTGCTGTCCTGCGTATTTGGGAGACTTCCTTTATGGAACTGCACACAGACCAAAGTGGGTCTCACCTGCATCCCTGTGTTTCCCAAGGTCTTCAGACAGACCTTGCCAACTCCCGGGCAACTTTAGAAAGCGCTGTCCTTCTCAGGTAGGATTCATGTTCACATTTCTAGATTAAATCACCAGCCCCTCTGAACTTGAGAATGAAGGGAGGTCGTTCTTAGCCTGAACAAAAGGGACTTCATGCCTGACTTGTTCCCCAGGGTGAACAAACACAGCCATGTTTACCCTCACCAGGGCACATTTGCAAGCTGAAAAAGACTGGGCATATTCATCCCTTTCCTGTTTAGAGTAATGGGGAGCCCAGCTGGGGTGGTTACCAGGTTCACAAAGAAACAGGCAAAATTTTGGCAAGTCACTGGGAGACCTAGCAACAAAATTCACTGCCTCCACCCCCTTTCCCATCCATCTGAATTGCAGGTTGCCTCAAAGAAGCATGGAATCCCTGGGAACTTCTTGTGCCCTTTGAACAAATCAGCTCGACGAAGGGAGATGACTCAGTCTCCTTTGCCCCCGAAAGCCAGAGTCAACTCTGGCTACCAGCAGTCTTGGCTTCACAAAAGAACAATTTACCCTGGTTCCCTCCCAGACTCCAGTCAGTCTCCCTGCAGCTTCAAGTGGCCTCAAAGAGGGTATGTATACTTTGTTTAATTATCACTTGCTCTTCTGGAAATACTTCTTTGATGGCCTGTGTGTGGAAATGTGCTCATTTAAAAATGGATGTTTCTATTTGCCAAGTAGAACAGCTCAATGCAAATGAAAGAACTCTTCCTTTACATTTAGGAAACTTTTTTTTTTTCAAATGGGACAAATCAGCTCTGCCCAGTTATGAACTGGTTCTGCTGACTCTCAGCAATTTAAGACTGTTAATTACATTGGAAACTGCTTGCTTTCTGTGGTGCAGTAGAAAGGATTTATAAGACATACATGCCTTATATATATCTTATATATGGTGGTTTTTTGTTTTTTTTTTCTAAAGGAAAATGTGTCTGTTGAATCTTTGTATTGGTGTATAAACCAGTCCTGACTTGGCCTGGAGCAAGACTGCTGATGGCAAATTGAGACCTGGAGACACATCTCATTGCCTGATGGATGGAAGAAGCAACAGCCATGTTGCCTCATTTTTCTCAGGAGGAGGGAGGACTACACCTCTGTTCAGAGGAAATAAATCACAGGGTCAGAGGTCAGAGGGCATTAGTCTATAAAGTTTTACGACCTGTAGCTGACAGTTATTTCTCTTGGATAGAGGAACAAGAAAAAAAAAAAGACAACTTGTACTTGTTCTCTTTCTCATTTCTTATCTCTCTCTGAATTTAATTTCCTTGTTGTTGCATTCAATCCCAAAACATTGCTTTCTCAGCATTTCTATTATTTATTCTTCACTATCTCATTCATTTTTACTACTGTTTGCTCCAGAATTCTATTTACCTTTTCTCAGTCGTGTTATTACTGTTTTATTTGTTTCAGCCAGCTTGTCATCCTTCTCCAGGAACTTACTGTTAGCAAAGACTTGTTTATTGACAAATTCCTGTCTCCTTGAAGAAATGCTGAATTAAATTGTTGAGATAAATCCTTTATGTTCTTGTAAATTTCTTCTATTTTTAAGGTTATTTTCTTAATTTTACATTTATTTTTGTATTTTTACATTTTATTTTGGGCCTTGGATGGCGGGAAACAGATGAAAGGATAACAGACAATAGCTACACTATCTTTTTAAACATTTATTTCTCATGTTTTATTTCATACTTCATTAAAAATTATTGAATATTAGGCTTAATTTTAGTTTTCTCAGCAAATTTAAAATTAAAATGAACCTCAGTACATGCATCTACGTAATTTATTTGGAAGAAGTTATTTCTGAACATTAATGGAAATATGTTCATTTTGGTGGTTTAAACAATACAAAGATTATGAATAAAATAAAGAGTAGAATAGAATAACAACTTAACAGACCTCCTATAACTTCAAAAGAAAATTAAAATTAAAAAATGAGTCTGGAATAGCAGTAATGGAGATCAGAGGCAGAGAGAATGTTATAGAATGAATTAGGGATGAATCATGTGCCCCTTCACATCCATCAGAATCATCAATAACTGTCATTTTCTGAGTGATAGCTAGTGATAGCTAGAATGAAAGCTTCTTTGAGGTAGCTCTGTGTCTTGTGTGGAGCTCTATATCTAGCCTCTAGCATAATTCCTGACACACAAGAAGTATTCATTAAATATGTGCCCTGTGAGTCAATGACAGAACACAATGATCAAAGACTTATGGTAATGGCGTTGTGATTGCAGGAACCTCCTGTCGCATATCTGTCCTCTATCACACTATAGTCCGCAGTGTAGTTCTTATAGTTCTCTATGCTCACTGTGTTTTCTCACTTTGGGTTTCACCACTGTGCTGCCTGACTGGAGCAGATTCCTCTCTCTCACCACCTTTACTTCCTTCTTCCTTTTAGCATTCTGTTTAGATGACCCTCCTCAGGAGCTGGGTGAGGTGCTGCAACATATAACATGCATCCGACTCTGCTGGAGTTGCATGTTTGGCTTGCTAGACTAAAAGCATCGTGAAGGTAAAAAGAGTATCTTATACAGCTCTGTACCCTCAGTGTCTAGCCCAGAGCATGAGACAAAATAGAAGCTAACATATCTGCTGAATTAATAATGAATGAAGGAGCAACAACAAAAATGTGAAAAAATGGAAAGGAGAGAGTAGCAGATAATGGCAAGAAGGGGTTGAAAAGCAGTCCTCTGCCTTTACCTTGAGAATACAAAGCACAATCTTATACAACAATTAAATTGATTTTGATTCTAGTGCCCTCCTGTGTGGATCATCTGGTTAGATATTTGTTGTTCTGAGAGATTAAAGGTAAGGAATAAGTTGGGTAGTGTAGATTGTTCAGTTAAGAGTATGAATGACTAGAAGTGAGGACATGTGTGGGCATTGTCCCAGTCATACAGTGGGGAGCACTATGGTGGATTCTCCCACTCTACCTGCTAGAACTTATTCCCCACTCTCCCTTAATGCATTCCTTCTCATCTGGTTAAATCTACATATTTACTGACTCTATAAAATACCTTATTAAGTTGTATTTTACCACCTTTTCTCAGTTTCCCTCTTTTCTGTTGTTTCTTCTCCCCCTTCTCACATATAAAAATATGATCCTTCAAAGATCAATTCATCTTTTTCTGCCCTCAGACTATTCTAAGACATGCAAATGAATCTAAACCTGCTATCTTCAGAACACCTGCAGTATTGCCACCTATACAATCGATAGATGACATAACTATGAATAACACTGTATTGCCCACTGCTTTCTCCGCTCAATTTGTCTCCCAACCAGACTGTAAACTCTTTCAGGTCAGACTGTAAACACTTTGGACTTTTTATACTCCTTTACGGCACTTGCCCTTATAACATGCTAGTTACCCCATGAATAATTGATTGAGAAAAATGGGTTACTAGATAGCTTATATATATATGTAACAATCCTCAGACAGCTATCTGATTATCCTACCCAAATTTTGCTTTTGGGGCATCCTGATTTTATAATTTTATATGGATATGTGTATGTAAGCATAGAAATGGTTATAGTTAAAGATGTAAATATAGAGAAGTAGAAAGAGCTCTTTCATTGTTTTATTGGACACTTCAAGAAGTTCTTAAACCTGCAAGCTTCTTTTCTCTTATTTCTTTCTAAGAGGGCATGATAAACAGTTGTTTACTGCCCTTTGAATAATGGACTGTCACAAACACTACTTCTGGTTTCCTCCTTTCTTGGCTAAACAACCTTAACCCCTTTAGACATTTAAATGCCATGAACAGATGCTCAATAATATTACTTGGTGGTTAGCCATAATTTATAGTGCTTATTTATGGAAGTAGATGAAAACAGAAGCCTTACGTATTTTTAAACTTTTCTTTCACATATGGCATACTTTACAGAGAGTGAGGATTTGGATGAATGGATAGATGAATGCAGCTAATATTATCATTTTGGTCTCATCTAAAAGCGGGGAAACATAGGAAACATTAGAAAGAAAGCTAAAATGTACAAGATGCTATTTTACTATTAACTCAGACTTTTCTTATGCCAGATGGTGTTGAAGGAAAGCTTTTGTTTTCTTGATGATAGGCATCTCCTTTGAATTTTGCTAACCAGACACCTTTCCTCTCTTTTCAGTATGCAGAGACACAGCAGCCATCTTTTATACACCTCTTAGATACAGTAACTGGTTTGGCATTTCCTGGTGACTGTGGGTCTGACAATTGCTCAGAATTTCATCACTGCTTCAGTCATATGTAGAAGATGCTCCCAGAGATAAGCATGAGACCCCCATCAGTAGAGTTACTTTAGGCTTAGCATTACTAAAACAGCATCAAATTCTAATTGGACCTACCAGACTTAATTTAAGGAGCTATAGTGAACTAACAACAATGTACTGTGACATCCAAAATATCAACACAACATTATATGTAATCACAAATGTGTGTTTGTGTGTGTGTGTGCATGTGATGTATATGGTAGAGGGGAGGGCAATGTGGGTGCAGGCTGGTGGGCTGAAGACATCTTTAACCTTGCTTTTGTACTATACCAGATAGGTCTTGGTACTGCCCCTCAAGCAAGACCTAAGAGTGTAAAAGGGAAGGGTAACTAAATAAGCAAAAGAGATAGAGGTTGCCATGCTAGTAAAACTAGATCTTGAGATGTTAGGAAACTGAGAGGTCAGTTAACACAACTTCTTACTTGATGGGAAATGCCATTTCCATTGTCATCAGTGAATATCAACTATCCTTGAAAGGCTGTATTAAAAGATTATTATTTATTTTGCAAACATAAAGACAGAGAAAGAAGAAGAATTGAAACTATTAGTTTTCAATTAACAGTTGGGAAGGTAAAAGATAGGGATGGATTTAGTTACCTATTAGCAGAATGTCAGACTTAAAGGCATTTCTTGAAGCTGAGAGATGGGTTTGTGCTTGTGGCATTTAGCTCGGCAGGATAGAATGTAAATTACACTTCTTGCCCTAAGAGCTGGATTCTAGCACAGGCTCCATCATTAGCTAGCTATGTAGCACTGAGCTACACACATGACTTCTCACCAGTAAAATGATCAGGTAGGATTAAATGATTCCTAAGTTCTTTTTCCAGCAAGAAATTATGTGATCCTAAAGAAAATATTTGCTTCTAACAGTAGATCAGCTGTAGTACTGATATGAATCTCAAGCTTTCTATCACATTCTCCTCTACTGAAAATTATATCATCATTGTGTCTGCCTCATAGGCCTGCTCCATATCTTTTTCTCTGAGCCCTGCGTTTTTCTTTATAAGATTATCTTGCTTCCAGATTCCTCCCACAGACTCGGTGTTGGATTAGAGAGGTATTAGTGTTCACAAGGATGATTCTAAGCCTATTATGTATCTTTTCCAGGTTGTATACTGCACAAGGGTAACCGACTGAAGGAGCAAGTGGGAGCTGCAAGCAGGGTGCCTTGGGTGGATGCATCCACCTGAAGGCAGGCATGCCTATTGCTAATCCATTCTAGGGTATTGGCTTAGGGTATTCTGAAAAGTGGGATTCACTCATTTGTGCTATGATCTGAAAAGGTCTGAAATATACCAACACTATTAGCATTGACTCTCCAATGCCGAACATATATCACAAAACCAATTACAAGAGACTCTGGGGTTAAAAAAGAGATGTTACATATCGGTTCCTCTTAAGGGGCAAAACATTCCACGACAGCTCAGATTAAACTTTTGCATCACCTATTTTGTGGGAATAACAGTACATTATCATGGGAGAACACATTTCTAAGTGAAATTTATTGGATAAAACATCCTCCAGGCGAACTTGCACTGAATCCCTGCTGAATGATCTCAAATGAATAAAACAAATTATATACACTACATTAGGCCTTAGCATGTCTAGTACCGTCAAAAGGAGATTCAAACACTCTCTGTAGATGCCCTGCCTGGCAGGAGAAGGCAAATCTCATTGAGGCACTTGTTGGTAATCCTTGTCTCTCATGAAGAATTTGATAGACTTTTCTGCAGATATTCAGCAACTTATTTGGGGTTTGGAGTGAAAATGTGGTGTAAAAGGCTGCCCTAAAGTTTCATGGAAAAAATGTAAATTGCCTGAGTTTTCTTCCAAATCAAATCGGACTGAAAATGGCTCCCACAGCTTCTTCCTTCAACCATAAGATGTTCCCATTAGTGCCAATTAATGCTGAGACCCTGGCAATCTGTGTGCATGATTCATTAATGAGGAGCCTCATTTACAGTTGAAAAAGTAATGCAATGGAGCAACTGCAGTAATGTCCTGCTTTTTCCACACTGACCCATGCTCTGCCAGCTGCTGACCTCTCCCCGCAGAGATTTCCTCCAGCTGGTCAGTGGCAGCATATGCACAAGGGACAGTGGACATGGCAACAATGAAGGTGAAATCTCACCTACCATCCCAACCTCCATGCTTACTTGAGACCAAGCATGATGCTGAGATTCTCTTTCTTCTTCTTTTTTTTTTTTATTATTATACTTTAAGTTCTAGGGTACATGTGCATAACGTGCAGGTTTGTTACATATGTATACTTGTACCATGTTGGTGTGCTGCACCCATCAACTTGTCAGCACCCATCAACTCTCTTTCTTCTTAAATGAAATTTCCAATTTAATTAAGGAAGGAACAGAGAAGCCAAGACCTCTATTACTCTGCAGCACACTGCTTTTCTACAAAGTGTCCACTTCATCAACACTCAATAAATCTGTAGAATATCCTGCTATCCTCATTACTAACATGACACCAAAAAACAAATGGGCTCAATTAATTTGTAATGCTGCTCTGTGTGAGAGATGCTGGTTTTTACAATATAAATATATATGTACATATTTTAAATTTTGCCTGAGGATTTCACTGCAATGACTGCAGATATGATATTTATTTAACTGTAACAGTCAGATCAACTTTTCCCTCTATCTTGCTGCATCCTTCCTATTCTCCAACCTAAACAGGGATAAAAAAAAAAAAAAGGGACTGGCATTCTGGGCACTAGTCAGTGTCTCAAATCTACTGTAGCCAGAGAGTAGGGAGAATGCAGCCTCAAGTCTAGAAAGCCAGGAAACACTAATCCTCTTCAAAATGAGAAAGTGACTTTCTCTGCCTTGGAGGGAAAAACACACCAGGCCCAGCAATCTCTTTTTTCCATGAACTTAGCAAGTATTTTTCTCCCCACTCCCACTCTTACTGCTCATAGGAGAAAGCATGACACACTTATTAGCAGAGTCATTTTAAATACTGTTCTGCTTAAAACAGCATCAAATTCTAAACAAAAATCTGTGGGTTTTCATTTTCATTTTTAGTTTATTTCTGGTGGGAGCTGGGCTAAAATATAATTTTATACTTTCTACAAACAACAGTGTACGTAACAATGAAGAGGAAATGTTTATGCTGCTGATATGGTTTGACTCTATGTCCCCACCCAATTCTCATCTCAAACTGTAATCCCCATGCGTTGAGGGAGGGACCTGGCAGGAGGCGACTGAATCATGGGGGAGGTTTCCCCCGTGTTGTTCTTATGATAGTGAGTTTGAGTTCTCATGAGATCTGGTGGGTTTCTTTTTTTTTTTTTTCTTCTTTTTTTTTTTTTTTGAGACAGAGTTTCTCTCGTCATTCAGGCTGGAGTGCAGTGGCACAGTCTTGGCTCACTGCAACCTCTGCCTCCTGGGTTCAAGTGATTCTCCCACCTCAGCCTCCTGAGTAGCTGGGGTTACAGGCGCCCACCACCCCGCCCAGCTAATTTTTGCATTTTTAGTAGAGATGGGGGTTTTACCACGTTGGCCAGGCTAGTCTTGAACTCCTGACCTCGGGTGATCTGGCGGTCTTATAAGTGGCAGCTTCCTTGCTCTCTCTCTCTCCTGCTACCATGGGAAGATGTGCCTTGCTTCCCCTTCCCATTCCACTATGATTGTAAGTTTCCTGAGGCCTCCCCAACCACATAGAACCATAAGTCAATTAAACCTCTTTTCTTTATAAATTACTCAGTCTCTGGAAGTATATTTATAGCAGTATAAGAACTAATACAGCTCCTAAGCAAAATCAGCTGTTTTCCACATCTTTTAGCAATAGTGCATTTGATCAATATCCCTTCTGAGCCATTAACAAGCATGTGACCTTGAACGAGTCTCTAAACCTCTATAGGCCTCAGTCTGCTCATCTGTAAAATGAGAGCACTGGATTAGATTTTCTCTATGGATCCTTATAGCTGTAAGAGGTTATGATCCTGTACATGAATTGCAAGTGACTCTTACATAGGTGATAAAAACCAGTGGCCCAACACACTATTGAAATGAAGGCTGTTTCTAGCTTTTTCTCTCTTGGATGAAGATGGAAGTAACAATCATTATCTGGGGCCTTGGGGGCTACTTGCTTGTACTCAGGCTTTTTGGAAAGTTGAAAAGCATTAATTGGTTATCTTCTGGGTCTAAATCTACTTCAAAATTGATTAGAAATTTTGTATTTTCTCTGTGAGATTCAGCAGTGGCTAGGTACTCAAAAGAAGTTATTGTTAAACAAGGAAGCATAGTCCTGCTCTCTGGAGGGATCAAACTAAAACGAACTTCATTCCTACTTAAGCCTCTGGTAATTTTCTAGAGTATGAAGGGACCAAAAATTACCCAGGCAATTAGATATTTCTGATATGTTTAACTAAACTGAAGCACCATATATATCTCACAGAGTTAGGATGATGCTGGGCAAAACGTATTAACTGTACTATCCAACCCAGGTAAGTTTACTCATGAGGCTACATACTCTTTAGGTTTATAACTTGTCATTCATTTAAAAATATTAATATCTGCAAGGATTCATTGGCTACAATGCCTTTTATTTTGTATAAGGCTGTGTAGTCAGATTAAGCAAAGGTTAATAGCACCAGTTTGTTCTTTTCAGAGAAAAGCAAAAGCTTTTGGACTTATGGACAGAAATTACACAGGGTTAACTGTATCCTTACAAACCTCTATGGAAAGGGATGACAGGACTTTGGCTTCCTTCCCTCAATCGCTATATCAATAGAAGAAGTGCTATAATTTCATTTCTTGGGCAACCTATTCAGATAACCCTTCACACAGAATTATAGCTTCTATTAAAAATGTGTATCCTTTCCCAAAGCCTTTTTACTCTCTTGTTTTAATATGAAACAATTGAGAGTTATAACAGCACATTGGGAAAGAATCATTATCCTTGTCAACATCCTTAGGGGACTTGATTAATATAAGAACCTCTTCTTCCTAACTAATGATACTACAGGCTGCAGGAGCATTCCCCAAACAATTGTGTAATTCAAGTCCTTTGTATCTGGTGTGTATCTGACAGACTGGTCAATAGCTTCTGCTGAAGAAAAGTATTCCTCTCAATTTCAGTCACAAAGCAACCTCTAAGGAAATTCTCAAGTCTCATAAGTAGGCTGGACTTAGAACATCAGGCTCACCTGTGACACCTCTGCCTCAACAGAGATGTTGAATTCCAAAAGATGTTGAATTCCAAAGAGGAGGCTTTACAAGGAAATCTGGAGGATGAATGACAGAGAAAGGTCAGGTACTGTGGTACAGAGAAAGACAGTCAGGTAAATGGTAAAAATCTTAAAATTTTTTTATATGATGATACAAGGAATAATAAGCTATTGTATATGGAACACTTTCTTTCTGCCAGCTAATTTTCTAAGTGTTTTACATGTATTAACTCATTTAATCCTCACCTCAACCTTATAAGGTAATATATAGGACTACATTATGTAAACAGTTTTCTCTACTACTATTTTACTTAATGTTGTTTTGTTTGAATTCTCCTATATCATTTCTTTCCATTTAATATGTAAAAGCTGTTGAGTTTTAACATTTACGTGATCTATGACTTCATTCACCCATCACAAACTTGGCTTGAAAGTCTCCTCTTTGCCAAGAAAGGGCAGAGAAGATTCAGAATATATAATAGGGGATGAGTAAAGGATGAGCATAGATTTTATTGTAGTTTCTCAATGGTGTCAATTGAGTTGTGTGCCTTTGCTTTGGTAGAGCAGTAGTTATGTTTTTGACTGTGCCAAAATGGCTAATGATAGATTTGGTATCCAGTATGGACTGAACTGTGTCCCCCTGCCCGCCAAATGTATATGTCCAAGTCCTAATCTTCAGTACCCCAGGATATGACTATATTTAGACATAGGCATTTAAAGATTAAGGTTAAAGGAGGTCATATTGGTGGGCTCTAACCCATGAGACTGTATTTAGAGATAGGGCTCTCAAAGAGGTGATTACATTTAAACAAAGCCATTAGGGCAGGCCCCTAAGCCAATCTGACTGGTGTGCTTATAAGAGGAAATCTGGTTCTGAGGGAGACACTGGGGGCACACACAGAGGGATGACTATGTGAAGAGGCAGCAAGAATGAGCCTATCTGCAAGGTAAAGGCCTCAGAAGTAATCATACCCTGCCAGCACCTTCACCTTGGACTTCCAGCCTCCAAACTTATGAGAAAATAAATTTTTATTGTGAAGCCACCCAATCTGTGGTATTTTGTTATGGCAGCCCTAGCAAATACAGTATAGAGCAAAATGCAGTCTTTAGCTGTTTTTCATTTAACCATTTCCCCTTTAATTAGTTAAAATAAACTTGTATTAAGGAAAAAACAAATCTTGATAAGCCTTTAGAACACATGTCAAAAATGGCCAAACTCAGACCATATGTACATAGGTAATTTAACCCTGGCAGTTTAGTAACACTACCGAGAGCCTATAGGAAGTGTCCAGCCGAGAAATGGTGATATTTACATATCTGACTAAGCAGCGTTTGGTGTTCCTCAATCCTAGCAACTACTGGAAATTGTAGCATCCCATGACCATGGGCATCTGTAGGTCCATCCACAGTGCAGTGCAGAGCAGTAACAGCACAGAAAAATATCTTTTAATTGTCCTGCCTTTCCATGGCATAGTTGGGTCTTGAAATCAGTTACCTTGATGCCAAGTCTTTACTTTTTTGGTATATAGGCTTTAAAATGTTTAGAACATACTGACATTCAAGTATTTATTAAATCGTAATTATATGTTGTATATTTATACTGTGCTTTGGGTAGTGGAAGTAGATCTGAGAGAGTATTGATACTTACCCTTTTTCTTGAGGAAATCTGGGGGTCCAAAATTCTAAATAACTGAGATGTGTCATCTACTCACATTATTATGCTGAGTGCTCCTTATGCATCTTGGAAAATAAGGCCCATTTGAAAATAATATCTTTAAAAATTTTGGCACAAGTTTTTATGACAGTGTTGATTAAAAACTCAAAAAAGATAAAAGCATATGCTGTCATTTTAAAGCACAGATGTCTCCCTTCAGAGAAATCACATGCTCTCTCTCTCTCTTTCTCTCTCTCTCTCCCCCTCTGTCTCAGACAGTGCCTTTGGTTATCCATTGAGGAATATAATCATTTCCAACATTGAGAAGGGTTTTCTTACATAGATGATCTTAATCTCTAATGTAGCATTTTGTCTATTTCTTCCTTTTAGGTCTTCAGCAAAAAGAATAGCTGGTCTCAATCTTTTCTACGTCAGTTTTTCACATGCTGGGGGACTTAAAATGGTGAGCTAGGTCATGCCTGTCAATTACAATAGTAGACTTGAATTCATATAACCTTGTTTCTTTTAACTTCCTATGCCTGAGAAACAGAGGGTGGGGAATAACTGGTGTTTGGCAGGGTTTCATACGTTGCCATAATCTTATTTCCAAACAAAGTATATCCTGATCAGATTTGTCCTAATTCTTTAGCAAAATGCCTCAGGAAAAGTACACAGGATAACCAAGAAAATTTCTTCTGTGCATGGTTGAAGAAAACTCACACACAAAAAGGCAAACAAGTCCCTCTGACTTTTCCTGTGTTATTCGTGTTTTGTAAAATGTGTTAAACACTTGCTAAACACATTTTGTTAAACACTGTGACCCTTATGATCCTGAATTGCTAGACTTTAGATTAAAAAGTAAAGGTTTTAGGGTTTTGGCCTCTATGGATTAGCTTGGTCATGTCAACTCTCCCATAAGTAACAATGATTAAACCTAAACAAAATTTAAAAGTAGCAAACAAACAACTATTTGAAGGCATTGCAGTGACCAAAAACAAGCAGACACTAGAGAAAACTGCTTTTGAAAGACAAGCTGCAACAGGTGAAACTTACCATTTTGTGGCTATTTGCCTAAAAAAAATATAAAATACAGCAGAAAGACAAAACTCTACATGCTTGAGGTCTCAGAGAATACAGTTTTGGGTTGCCAAGAGGGGTCAGAATGCTTGGGGAGGAAATCTAGAAAGTGAAGGGACTGAGGAGATGATCCCTAAAACAAGTGTCCACAATTTACCCAGACTCTTGGCTAACCAGTAAACTATATATTTACAGGGAAGATCCTCAGAGGCCAGAATAAAAGCAGCAGGTGGAGGCTAAAATTATTGTGTAGAGAGTCAGCTAATACCAATGTAAGAGACACAGTTTGACTATCAAATTAACTGCCTACTAGAATATTTTTTAAAAATCATTCCCGCAGATAAACACAGCAGAATCCAGAATCTTTACAATGCATCATTCGTAATGTCCTAGATCCAAATAAAAATCATTAGATATGTAAAAATAAAGGAAAATGTGACCCTCACTCATGAAACAATTAATGGAAACAAACCTTCAAACAGCTTGAAGACAAATACTTCAAACAGCTCTTACAAACATGTTTAAGTTCTTAAAGGGAAATATGTGTATAATAGATGAACAGATGGGGAATCTCAGCACAGAAATAAAAACTATAAAAAAAGAGCAAAGTGGGAATTATAGACCCCCAAATACAGTAATTGAAATGAAAAATTCACTGGAGGGGCTTAAAACAAATTTCAGATAGCAAAAGAAGGAATTGGTAAACTTGAAGACTTATCACTAGAAATTATCTATTCAAAAGAACACATAAATGAAAATTGGAAGAAACTTGAACAGAACTTCAGAGATCTGTGGGACAATAGCAAGAAGTTTAATGTACATGTAATTTGAGTTCCAGAAGTCAAGGCAAGAGAGAATGGAGCAGAATAACAACAAATTGGGGAAATAATGGCTGGAAACTTCTCAAATGTGCTGAAAACATCAATTATAGTTTGGAAGATACAATATTATTAAAATATTCATTTTCCCCAAATTAACATTACATTTTAATTATATTCCAACAGCCATTTTTATAGAAATCGATAAGCTTGTATTAAAATGTACATGAGTATGCAAAGAACCTAGTATTTGCAAAACAATCTTAGAGAAAACAAAAAAGAAAAAACCTGCAAGGCTTGCACTATTTGACTCTAAAAATTACTCTAGGTTAATTTAATCAAGACAACATAGCACCATCACAAAGATAAACAAATAAATCAATGAAATAGAATGGAGTGTCCAAATGAACCCACGTTTATATGGCAAATTCAGTCTCAATAAAGATGTCAATTTAGTTCAATAAGAAAATGATAGTCTTGTCAATAAATGGTGCTGGATCAAATGAATATCCATATGCAAACAAAAATGTTCAGCTCCTAGCAACGTCATGCACAAAAATTAATTTGTGATAGCTCAGAGGCCTAAATATAAAATCCAAATCTATAATGCAGCATACAAGAATATTTTTATTAATATTACAAACATTAAAGAAATAGGCAAAAAGTATAAAAAATATTCAAAAATATGTATTTACAAAACATATATTTGACAAAGGACTTGTATCCAGAATAGATTCATAATTCCCATGGTTCAAAATATGGGCAGAAGACATGAACAGACAAGTAACAAATTGAGTTATATACATGGCCAATAAATACATGCAAAATTACTCAACAAATTAAAATGATTTATCACTGAATTCCTATAAAATGGCTAGAATGTGTAGAGTGAAAGAAAGACAAGAAGAGTACATGCTGAATGATTTCATTTTTGTAAAGTTTTAGAAGAAGAAAACCTTATCCAGGGCAAAAAGGAAATCAGAATACTGGTTATCTGATTTGGGATAAGGGGGTACAAGTGGAATGGAATACAACAAAGCTTTAGGGAGAGGCAAGAAGGCCCTAAGTTATGAGGTGTGAATTGTGCGTTACTCAGTTCTATTCAGTTTTTTGAAGTGTACGTTTCATGTTTGTGTATCTTATTATAGGTGAATTTTACCTCAAAAAATTGAAATAATACCACTAATACTACTAATGATATTCAAACTGTAGATACAAAATGGTTGAAAGCACAGAAAAAACACAAATGGCAGAATGTTGATATTTGTAAAATCTGAATGATAGGTCCATGGGGTTTCCAAGTACTATTTTACTTACTTTTTATGCTTTTATTTCAGAAAACTTATAACAAAAAGTTAAAAATAATTTGGTATGTCAGCTGGGCGCAGTGGCTCACACCTGTAATCCCAGCACTTTGGGAGGCCCAGGCAGGCAGATCCAGTTTGAGACCAGCCTGGCCAACGTGGTGAAACCCATCTCTGCTAAAAATACAAAAATTAGCCAGGCGTGGTGGTGGGTGCCTGTAATCTCAGCTACTTAGGAGGCTGAGGCAGGAGAATTGCTGAGAATTGCTTGAAATTGGAAGGTGGAGGTTGCAGTGAGCCAAGATCACGCCACTGCACTCCAGCCTGGGCAACAAGAGCAAAACTTCATCTCAAAAAACAAAATAAAATAATAATATTTTGATATGCAATACAAACAGTAACATGACAATTATTGGAAAATGGCATTATTCAGTAATTACTTAAGACTCAAATTTGTATTAGATTTTATTTAAGACAAATCTAATTCCTCACACACATAAATAACTTTTGTAACTTAAAAATCAAATGGAACAAACAATACACTTAAACATTTATAAGAAATTTAAGAGGAGGTTCCATGATGGCCGAATAGGAACAACTCCAGTCTACAACTCCCAGCATGAGCGATGCAAAAGGTGATTTCTGCATTTCCAACTGAGGTACTGGGTCCATCTCACTGGGGCTTGTAGGACAGTGGGTGCAAGACAGTGGGTGCAGCCCACGGAGCATGAGCCGAAGCAGGGTGAGGCATCGCCTCACCCGGGAAGCACAAGGGGTTGAGGAATTCCCTTTCCTAGCCAAGGGAAGTGGTGATAGACGGCACCTGGAAAATTGGGTCACTCCCACCCTAATACTGTGCTTTTCCAATTGTCCTAGCAAACGGCACAACACCTGGCTTGGAGGGTCCCACGCTCACGGAGCCTCGCTCATTGCTAACATAGCAGTCTGAGAATGAACTTCAAGGTGGCAGCGAGACTAGGGGAGGGGCGCCCGCCATTGCTGAGGCTTATGTAGGTAAACAAAGCAGCTGGGAAGCTCCAATTGGGTGGAGACCACCTCAGCTTAAGGAGGCCTGCCTGCCTCTGTAGACTCCACCTCTGGGGGCAGGGCATAGCTGAACAAAAGGCAGCAGAAACTTCTGCAGACTTAAACATCCCTGTCCGACAGCTTTGAAGAGAGTAGTGGTTCTCCCAGCACAGAGTTTGAGATATAAGAAAGGACAGACTGCCTCCTCAAGTGGGTCCGTGACCCCCGAATAGCCTAACTGGGAGGCACCTCCCAGTAGGGGACTACTGACACCTCATACGGCCGGGTGCACCTCTGAGAGGAAGCTTCCAGAGGAACAATCAGACAGCAACATTTGCCATTGTGCAATATTTGCGGCTCTGCAGCCTCTGCTGGTGATACCCAGGCAAACAGGGTCTGGAGCGAAGTTCCAGGGTCTCTAGCAAATTCCCAAAGACCTGCAGCTGATGGTCCTGTTAGAAGGAAAACTAACAAACAGAAAGGACATCCACACCAAAACCCTATCTGTACGTCACCATCATCAAAGTCCAAAGGTAGATAAAACCACAAAGATGGGGAGAAACCAGAGCAGAAAAGCCAAAAATTCTAAAAATCAGGGTGCCTCTTCTCGTCTAAAGGAACATAGCTCCTCGCCAGCAATGGAGCAAAGCTGAACAGAGAATGACTTTGATGAGTTGAGAGAAGAAGGCTTCAGACGATCGCAGTAACAAACTTCCGCGAGCTAAAGGAGGATGTTCGAACCCATGGCAAAGAAGCTAAAAACCTTGAAAAAAGATTAGACGAATGGCTAACTAGAATAAACAGTGTAGAGAAGACCTTAAATGACCCGATGGAGCTGAAAACCATGGCACGAGAACTACATGACATATGCACAAGCTTCAGTAGCCAATTTGATCAACTGGAAGAAAGGGTATCAGTGACTGAAGATCAAATGAATGAAATGAAGTGAGAAGAGAAGTTTAGAGAACAAAGAATAAAAAGAAATGAACAAAGCCTCCAAGAAATATGGGACTATGTGAAACGACCAAATCTATGTCTGATTGGTGTACCTGAAAGTGGCGGGGAGAATGGAACTAAATTGCAAAACACTTCAGGATATTATCCAGGAGAACTTCCCCAACCCAGCAAGGCAAGGCAACATTCAAATTAAGGAAATACAGAGAACTCCACAAAGATACTCCTCAAGAAGAGCAACTCCAAGACACATAATTGTCAGATTCACCAAAGTTGAAATGAAGGAAAAAATGTTAAGGGAAGCCAGAGAGAAAGGTTGGGTTACCCACAAAGGGAAGCCCATCAGACTAACAGCAGATCTCTCGGCAGAAACTCTACAAGCCAGAAGAGAGTGGGAGTTAATATTCAACATTCTTAAAGAAAAGAATTTTCAACCCAGAATTTCATATCCATTCAAACTAAGCTTCATAAGTGAAGGAGAAATAAAATCCTTTACAGACAAGCAAATGCTGAGAGATTTTGTCACCACCAGGCCTGCTTTACAAGAGCTCTTGAAGGAAGCACTAAACATGGAAAGGAACAACTGGTACCAGCCACTGCAAAAACATACCAAATTGCAAAGACCATCGATGCTAGGAAGAAACTGCATCAACTAACAAGCAAAATAACCAGCTAACATCATAATGCCAGGATCAAATTCACACATAACAATATTAACCTTAAATGTAAATGGACTAAATGGTCCAATTAAAAGACACAGACTGGCAAATCGGATAGAGTCAAGACCCATCAGTCTGCTGTATTCAGAGACCCATCTCACATGCAGAGACACACATAGGCTCAAAATAAAGGGATGGAGGAAGATCTACCAAGCAAATGGAAAACAAAAAAAGGCAGGGGTTGCCATCCTATTCTCTGATAAAACAGACTTTAAACCAATAAAGATCAGAAGACACAAAGAAGGCCATTACATAATGGTAAAGGGATCAATTCAACAAGAAGAGCTAGCTATCCTAAATATATATGCACCCCAATACAGGAGCACCCAGATTCATAAAACAAGTCCTTAGAGACCTACAAAGAGACTTAGACTCCCACACAATAATAATAGGAGACTTTAACATCCCACTGTCAACATTAGGCATATCCATGAGATAGAAAGTTAACAAGGATATCCAGGAATTGAACTGCGCTTTGCACCAAGCAGACCTAATAGACATCTACGGAACTCTCCACCCCAAATCAACAGATTATACATTCTTCTCAGCACCACATCACCACTTATTCCAAAATTGACCACAGTTGGGAGTAAAGCACTCCTTAGCTAATGTAAAAGAACAGAAATTATAACAAACTGTCTCTCAGACCACAGTGCAATCAAACTAGAACTCAGGATTAAGAAATCCACTCAAAATTGCTCAACTACATGGAAACTGAACAACCTGCTTCTGAATGACTACTGGGTACATAATGAAATGAAGGCAGAAATGAAGATGTTCTTTGAAACCAATGAGAACAAAGACACAACATGCCAGAATCTCTGGGATACATTTAAAGCAGTATGTAGAGGGAAATTATATAGCACTAAATGCCCACAGGAGAAAGCAGGAAAGATCTAAAATTGACATCCTAACATCACAATTAAAAGAACTAGAGAAGCAAGAGCAAACACATTGGAAAACTAGCAGAAGGCAAGAAATAACTAAGATCAGAGCAGAACTGAAGGAGATAGAGACACAAAAAAAACCCTTCAAAAAATCAATGAATCCAGGAGCTGGCATTTTGAAAAGATTGACAAAACTGATAGACCGCTAGCAAGACTAATACAGCAGAAAAGAGAGAAGAATCAAATAGATGCAATAAAAAATGATAAAGTGGATATCACCACCAATCCTACAGAAATACAAACTACCATCAGAGAATACTATAAACACCTCTACGTAAATAAACTAGAAAATCTAGAAGAAATGGATACATTCCTGGACACATACACCCTCCCAAGACTACACCAGGAAGAAGTTGAATCCCTGAACAGACCAATAACAGGCTCTGAAATTGAGGCAATAATTAATAGCCTACCCACCAAAAACAGTCCAGGACCAGACAGATTCACAGCCGAATTCTACCAGAGGTACAAAGAGGAGCTGGTACCATTCCTTCTGAAACTATTCCAATCAATGGAAAAAAGAGGGAATCCTCCCTAACTCATTTTATGAGGCCAGCATCATCCTGATACCAAAGCCTGACAGAGACACAACAAAAAAAGAGAATTTTAGACCAATATCCCTGATGAACGTCGATGCAAAAATCCTCAATAAAATATTGGCAAACCAAATCCAGCAGCACATTCAAAAGCTTATCCACCACTATCAAGTGGGTTTCAACCCTAGGATACAAGGCTGGTTCAACATACACTAATCAATAAATGTAATCCATCTTATAAACAGAACCAAAGACAAAAACCACATGATTATCTCAATAGATGCACAAAAGGCCTTTGACAAAATTCAACAGCCCTTCATGCTAAAAACTCTAAATAAATTCGGTACTGATGGAATGTATCTCAAAATAATTAAAGTTATTTATGACAAACCCACAGCCAATATCATACTGAATGGGCAAAAACTGGAAGCATTCCCTTTGAAAACTGGCACAAGACAGGGATGCCCTCTCTCACCACTCCTATTCAACATAGTGTTGGAAGTTCTAGCCAGGACAGTCAGGCAAGAGAAAGACATAAAGTGTATTCAGTTAGGAAAAGAGGAAGTCAAATAGTCTGTGTTTGCAGATGACATGATTATATATCTAGAAAACCCCATCATCTCAGCCCAAAATCTCCTTAAGCTGATAAGCAACTTCAGCAAAGTCTCAGCATACAAAATCATTGTGCAAAAATCACAAGCATTCCTATATACGAATAACAGACAAACAGAGAGCCAAATCATGAGTGAACTCCCATTCACAATTGCTTCAAAGAGAATAAAATACCTAGGAATCCAACTTGCAAGGGATGTAAAGGACCTCTTCAAGGAGAACTACAAACCACTGCTCAACAAAATAAAAGAGGACACAAGCAAACGGAAGAACATGCCATGCTCATGGACAGGAAGAATCAATATCGTGAAAATGGACATACTGCCCAAGGTTATTTATAGATTCAATGCCATCCCCATCAAGCCACCAATGACTTTCTTCACAGAATTGGGAAAAACTACTTTAAAGTTCATATGAAACCAAAAAAGAGCCCACATTTTCAAGACAATCCTAAGCAAAAAGAACAAAGCTGGAGGCATCACGCTACCTGACTTCAAACTATATTACAAGGCTACCATAACCAAAACAGCATGGTACTGGTACCAAAACAGATATGTAGACCAATGGAACAGAACAGAGCCCTCAGAAATAATAGCACACATCTACAACCAACTGATCTTTGACAAACCTGAGAGAAACAAGAAATGGGGAAAGGATTCCTTATTTAATAAACGGTGCTGGGAAAACTGGCTAGCTATATGTAGAAAGTTGAAACTGGATCCCTTCCTTACACCTTATACAAAAATTAATTCAAGATGGATTAAATACTTAAATGTTAGACCCAACACCATAAAATCTCTAGAAGAAAACCTAGGCAATACCATTCAGGACATAGGCATGGGCAAGGACTTCATGTCTAAAACACCAAAAGCAATAGCAACAAAAGCCAAAATTGACAAATGGGATCTGATTAAACTCAAGAGCTTCTGCACAGCAAAAGAAACCACCATCAGAGTGAACAGGCAACCTACAGAATGGGAGAAAATTTTTGCAATCTACCCATCTGACAAAGGGCTGATATCCAGAATCTATGCAGAACTTAAACAAATTTACAAGAAAAAATAAAACAACCCCATCAAAAAGTGGGCAAAGGATATGGACAGACACACTTCTCAAAAGAAGACATTTATGCAGCCAACAGACACATGAAAAAATGCTCATCATCACTCGCCATCAGAGAAATGCAAATCAAAACCACAGTGAAATACCACCTCACACCAGTTAGAATGGCAATCATTACAAAGTCAGGAAACAACAGGTGCTGGAGAGAGGATGTGGACAAATTGGAACACTTTTAAACGTTGGTGGGACTGTAAACTAGTTCAACCATTGTGGAAGACAGTGTGGCAATTCCTCAAGGATCTCGAACTGGAAATACTATTTGACCCAGCCATTCCATTACTGGGTATATACCCAAAGGATTATAAATCATGCTGCTATAAAGACACATGCACACTTATGTTTATTGTGGCACTATTCACAATAGCAAAGACTTGGAACCAACCCAAATGTCCATCAATGATAGACTGGATTAAGAAAATATGGCACATATACACCATGGAATACTATGCAGCCGTAGAAAAGGATGAGTTCATGTCCTTTGTAGGGACATGGATGAAGCTAGAAACCATTATTCTGAGTAAACAATTGCAAGGACAGAAAACCAAACACCGCATGTTCTCACTCATAGGTGGGAATTGAACAATGAGAACACGTGGACACAGGATGGGGAACATCAGACACTGGGGCCTGTTGTGGGATAGGGGGAGAGGGGAGGGATAGCATTAGGAGATATACCTAACGTAAATGACGAGTTAATGGGTGCAGCAAACCAACATGACACATGTATACATATGTAACAAACCTGCACGTTGTGCACATGTACCCTAGAACTTAAAGTATAAAAAAACAAAAAAAGAAACAAACAAACAAAAAAGAAATTTAAATAGACATTTTACTAAATGATACAGATGGAAAATAAGCATATGAAAAGATGCTTAGCATAATGTCATTAGAAAAATAAAAATTCAAACCACAGTAAAATGTCACTATCTATTCATTACAATAGCCAAAATAAAAGAGATAGAAAATTCTAAGTGTTGGCAACTATGCAGAACTAGTGTGAAAACAAAATTAAACACACTTCCCAAACTACCTAGAAATTTCACGTGTAAACATTACACAAGGGAAATAAGAGGATATGTGCACACCAAGATTTGTGAAGGAATGTTCACAGATAGCAGTTTTATTCATAATAATAAAAAACTAGAAACAATCCACATGTTGACTAACTTCAGAAGAGACAAATTTTGGATTACATATACTACAGAATGCAATTCAGCAATAAAAGGGAACAAGCTCTTTATATTCACATCATGATTGAAACTCAAAAACATCATATAAAGAATCATAAAATAATTCAGTAACAAAATATTACGCATTCTATAATTTTGCTTATATGAAATGTTAGGAAAGGGGAAAAAATCAGTGGTTGCCAGAGTTCCATGGGTGGAAGGAGACAACTGATTACAAAGCGGCATGTGAGAACTTTCTGGGATGATGGAAATATTTTCCATCATGATTGTAGCAGAGTTAACATCACTGTGTACATTTGACAAAACCCATGGAATTGAACAAGTTAAAAGGGCAGATTTTGCCATTTAAAAAGTGGATTGGGGCTCCTGGTGCTGCTTGTGTGCTCGTTTGGTGAGGACCTGGTACCTCTTTTGTGATGCGGCAGCTGAGGAGACCCTGGCGCTCGCCATGGTCGACGAAAAGCCCAAGGAAGGAGTCAAGACTGAGAACAACGGTCATATTAATTTGAAGGTGGCGGGGCAGGATGGTTCTGTGGTGCAGTTTAAGATTAAGAGGCATACACCACATAGTAAACTAATGAAAGCCTATTGTGAACGACAGGGATTGTCAATGAGGCAGATCAGATTCCGATTCCACGGGCAACCAATCAATGAAACAGACACACCTGCACAGTTGGAAATGGAGGATGAAGATACAATTGATGTGTTCCAACAGCAGATGGGAGGTGTCTACTGAAAAGGGAACCTGCTTCTTTACTCCAGAACTCTGTTCTTTAAAGACGAAGATTACATTCTCAATTAGAAAACTGCAATTTGGTTCCACCACATCCTGACTACTACCGTATAGTTTTCTCCATTCTTTCATTTCCCCCTTCCCCATTCCTTTATTGTACATAAAGTAACTGGTATATGAGCACAAGCATATTGCATTTTTTTTTTTTTAACTAAACAGCCAATGGTATGTTTTGATTGACATCAAGTGGAGACGGGATGGGGAAAAATACTGATTCTGTGAAAATACCCCCTTTCTCCATTAGTGGCACTCTCATTCAGCTCTTATCTTTATATTCCAGTAAGTTATTTTGCTCTCACTGTTTTAACAAAAACACACAACATAAAAATCCTTGCATACCTTGTTCAATTGGAGAATTTTAATGTTTTCCATTTATCATTGTAAAACCAAGGACAATCTTATAACTTTTTTGTACGTAGCTGTTACATGTAGGGCAATCTATCTTTAAGTAGGGATAAATTACTTTAAAACAAAAAAGAATCCTAGATAGTTTTCCCTTCAAGTCAAGCGTCTTGTTGTTTAAATAAACTTATTGTTTAAAATGAAAAAATAAAAGTAAAAAAATAAAAAGTGGATTGGAACATGCTTCTACATATACAGAATCTATCTTCCTCGGGAACTTTAATTTTTTTTTCCTGGTACTGTTTCTGAAAGAACAGCCAGTATGATCACGGAAAATCACATTAAACATGAAGATGCAGAATGGAAACCAGGCTTACACTTTAGCACAGGCACTAAAAGGCTCAGGAAACACTATGCTCTACTTAGACTCAGTCTTATGACTCAGTCATAGTAAAAAGTTATCCCTCTGAAATGCTAACGAACTGTGTGGTTTTAAATACATCGTCTTCAAATCAGTTCTAAGTAAAGGCCAACTTTTTACGTGCTATCCTACTTGTTGGCTATGCCTTATGGTCACCAAGTGCTTCTCTGAGAAGTTGTTGCGTAGTGTTATTTCACAGTCTTCTGTCCTTTTTATGAGTCAGAGAAGGAGGGCTCAGTTGAGAATTAAAGGGGGGAAAATGAAACACAGAAAGTAACTTTGTCTATATTGGGAGACAAATGGAGCTAAAAAGGCAATCGTTTGAGACTAGTGGTGGTATCAACCTGTCCACAAAGATTTTTGTTGTGGTGGTTTGCAATTGTCTTAAGGATGAAAAATTCAAAATGTATCTAAGTAACATTCCTAGTAACTCAGAATGTGAATAACCTTCCTGATACCATGTTTTGCATTTTTGTATTGTTTTTGTCAAATAAAAAATCATATATATTTATGGTGTACAATGTGATGCTTTGATATATGGATACATTGTGGAATGGCTAAATCAATCTATTTAACATCTGCATTATCTTGCATGCTATTTTTTTTTTAATAGTGAGAACACTTAAAATCTACTTTCAGCAATTTTCAAGTATAAGTATATTGTGATAATAATTACAATGACGTACACTAAATCTGTTGAACTTATTCCTCCAGTCCAGCTGGAATTTTATATCCTTTGGCCAACAATTCCCTTGTTTAAGTTTCTAGTTGCCTTTTTTGGTACCAGAAGTCATAGAATGCAAAGATGCAGAGGGGACAATGGGCATCATTTGGTTTTAGTAAACCAAGTAATGATTTTTATAAAGCCTCACTTATAGAAAGCTGCCAATTCCGAGGCTGCCAACAGTTTCCTAACTGTGTTTACACCCAGTTTGTCAGCATCACAGCAAAAAGCTGACAAAGAAGATCTATGGTGTGCCTGCTGCTAAACTCAATGCCAAAACTCACCATTCTTGGGCTTCTTATCAGGGCGGCATCCCAGGAACAGCTATGCCTAGAAACCAAAATATGTAAGTGTGTGTGGTGGGAGTGGGAGTGGGAGTGGGAGTGGGGGTGGGGGTGGGGTGGGGGGAGTGGTGGTAGTGGTGTTGAATGTAGGAAAAGAGACATTGGAGAGATGTTGTCTTCATGTTTTCCGTACCATATTTGGCTGGGTATATCAACCACATTTAGGATGTCTGACTCTTAGTCACACATCAGAATTTTGGTGGGAGATCTCTCATTTTCTCTTCTTGAATCCCAGTGCTCTCCACACTACACCATTCTGCCTCCAGTTGAGCAGATGTTACCATAGGCATGAACTGGCAAGGGAAAGGATAAACCAAAAGCAAGAAGGCTTCTTGGCTGTTGCAATAAACAAGGATAAACAAAGTAAGTGGTAATTATGATGATGTGAGAAGTTGAAGATACAGGAAACATTTAGGAGGAAGAATTGGAAGGTCTTGCAGACCTGATGAGGTGTTGAAATTAAGCAGGGGCAACTGGGTGGAGGGCACCACCATTCTTGGAGCTAATGAAACAGAAAATGCTGCTGGCTGAATTTGGGAAAATTGGAGAGCATAGGCATGTAACGTACACATATGAAAATTCACCAAGAGTCTTAAACTGTGGAGTTAATCTTGTGGCTTTATTGTTTGCTTGCTTAATATTTGATGTAACTGTCTATACTCTTTCATGCCCACTTACTTTGCTTTCTCAATCTTCTAGCACATTTATACATAGCTTCTTCCAGTTCCTTGAATGCTCTTTGCTTTATCTTTCTTTCGTGACTTCTGCACGTGAGTTTCTAGGCCTCTTGCCTTCACTCATTGCCACTCACCCTTCAGGTTTCCACTGAGCCATCCCTTCCCCTGGAAACCTTACTGGCACCATTTCCAACCTCCCAGGGCCCAAGTTAGGTAATTCTCTAATACACTTTGACTTCCCTTATTGGAGGAATTATCACCAATACTGATACTGGACTTTTAGTTGTCTCTCTTCATCTCAATATTGTAAGCTCTAATAAGACAAAAACATTTGCCTTGTCAATAATTAAGCCCAAAGATCACAATAAAAGTTAAATACGTGTTAATGGAAGTGAATGTTTTTAAAATTATGTATTAAACTTAAATAAAATTAAAACATACAAAGATATCCCAATTCTCACTCTTTGTATTCATTATAATTTGTCTTAATTTATATAAATTATAATTCATAAGTGATATATGAAATACATATGTTCATAGGAATATAAGTACATATTATATAGCCATATATGTATGCATGTGTATGTATATGTACTCATGTACTATATTAGTCCATTCTGCATCCCTATAAAGGAATACCGAAAACTGGGTAATTTATGAGAAGAGAGGTTTATTTGGCTCACAGTTCTGCTAACTGTGCAAGAAGCATGGCGCCAGCATCTGCTTCAGGTTGGGACCTCGGGAAGCTTTTCCTCATGGTAGAACGTAAAAGAGGAGCAGGTGCGCCACATGAGAGAGAGAGAATAAGAGAAAGAAGGGAAGAAATGCCAGACTCTTCAATCAGCTCTCTTGTGAACTAAGAGAGCAGAACTTACTCATTACTGTGGGAAAGGAACCAAGCTATTCATGAGGGTTCCACCCACATGACCCAAACACCTCCACAGGGTCCCACCTCCAACATTGGGATGGGAGATTTTAACATGAGATTTGGAAGGGACAAACATCCAAACTATATCATGTACACATATACATACAAACACATAAACACACATACAATAATATAATTCAATGTATTGCCTTTTGCTTTACAGCACCTTGCAGATATTATGTGTATGTGTGTTTTCTTTAATATAAATTGAAGGTTTGTGGCAACCCTGCATCAAGCAAGTCTGTTGCCACCATTTTCCCAGCAGCGTGTGCTCACTTTGTATCTCTGTGTCACATTTTGGTAATTCTCACAATATTGCTAACATTTTCATTATTATTATATCCGCTATGGTGATCTGTGATCAGTGATTTCTGATGTTACCACTGTAATTGTTTTGGGGTGCCATAACAATGAACTTACTTGATAAATGTCATGTGTGTCTGACTGCTCCATTTTCCTTCTCTCTCTCTACTTCAGCCTGCCTATTTCCTGAGAACAGCATTATTGAAATTAGGCCAACTAATAAATCTGCAATGACCTCTAAGTGTTCAAGTGAAAGGTAGAGTTGCATGCTTCTGACTTTAAGTAGAAAGCTAGAAACGATGAAGCTTAGTGATGAAGGCATGTCAAAAGCTGAGATAGACCAAAGCTAGGCCTCTTGTGTCAAACATTTAGTCAAGTTGTGAATGCAAAGGTATTCTTGAAGAAAACTGAAAGTGATACTCCAGTGAACAAACAACTCATAAGAAAATGAACAGCCTTATTACTGATAGGGAGAAAGTCTTATTGGTCTGGAAAGAAAATCAAACCAGCTACAACATTATCTTCCTTAAGTCAAAGTCTAATCCAGAGCAAGCCATAATTCTCCTCAATTCAGTGAAGGCTAAGAGAGGCGAGGAAGCTTCAGAAGAAAAGTTTGAAGCTAGCAGAGGTTGGTTTTTATAAGGTTTAAGGAAATAAGTCATCTCCATAACATAAAAGGGCAAGATGAAGCAGACAAGTGCTGATGTAGAAGCTACAGCAAGTTATTCAGAAAATCTAGTTAAAATAACTGATAAAGGTGGCTACAGTGAAACAACAGATTTTCAATGTAGATGAAACAGTCTTCCATTGGAAGAAGATGGTATCTAAGACTTTTGTAGCTACAGAGGACAACTCAATGCCTTTCTTCAAAGCTTCAAAGGACAGGCTGACTCTCTCATTAGGGACTAATCCAACTGGTGACTTTGAGTTAAGCCAATGCTTATTTACCATTTTGAAAATCTCAGGGTCCTTAAGAATTATGCTAAATGTACTCTGCCTGTGCACTATCAATGGAATCACAAAGTGTGGATGAAAGCAAATCTGTTTACTGAATAGTTTACTGAGTAATTTAAGCCCACTGTTGAGCCCTAGTTCTCAGACCAAAGGATTCCTTTCAAAATATTGCTGCTCAGTGACAATGCACCTAGTCACCCAAGAGCCCTGATGGAGATGTACAAGGAGATGAATGCTGTTTTCATGCCTGCTTCCACAGCATCCCTTCTGCAGCCCATGGATCAAGGAGTAATTTGACTTTCAACTTTTACTATTTAAGAAATACATTTCATCATATTATATGTGCCATGGTAGTGATTTATCCGGTGGATCTGGGCAAAGTCAATAAAAACCTTTTGGGGAGGATTCAGCATTCTAGATGCCATTAAGACCATTTGTAATTCATGGTAGAAGGTCAAAAGATCTACATAAATAGGAATTTAGAAGAAGTGAGTTCCAGACCTCATTGATAACTTTGAGGGGTTCAAGATGTCACTGGAGGAAGTAACTGCAGATGTGGTAGAAATATTAATAGAAAGCAAACTAGAATTAGAAATGGAGCCTGAAGATGTGACTGAATTGCTGCAATCTCATGATAAACCTTGAAAAGATGAGGAGTTGCTTCTTATGGATGAGCAAAGAACGTGGTTTCTTGAGATGAAGTCTACTCCTGGTGCAGATGCTGAGAACATTATTGAAATGACAACATAGGATTTTAAATAGTGCATAAACTTAGCTGATAAAGCAGCAATGGGATTTGAGAAGGTTGACCCCAATTTCAAAGAAGTTCTACTGTGGGTAAAATGCTACCAAAGAGCATCACATGCTATAGAGAAACATTTTATGTGTGTGAAAGGAAGAGTCAATTGCTGCAGCATATTTTATTGTTGTCTTGTTTTAGGAAATTGCCACAGCCATCCCAAACTTCAGCAGTCTCCCCTGTGATCGTCAGCTGCCGTCAACAATGAAGCAAGCCTCTTTACCAGCAAAAAGATGATCACAGTCTGAAGGCTCAGATAATCATTAGCTTATTTTAGCCATAAAGTATTTTTAAATTCAGGTATGTACATTATTTTCAGACACATACTATTGCACACTTAGTAGATTACAGGATAGCATAAACATAACTTTTATATGCATTGGGAAGCTAAAGAAGTTTGTGTGACTTGCTCTATTGAGATACTCCCTTCATTGTAGTGGTCTGGAGCTGAACTCACAATATCTCATAGGTATGCCTGCACGAGAGCGAAAAAAGTGAGAGACAGAGAAATGGGAAAGGGGGATAGTTAAGAACCAGGAAACAGAGTTTTAAATAAAATTCTGTCCTTAGGAAGCAGAATATTGCTTTATATGTGGCATTTAAATATTCGATTTAAATGTTATCATTTTTATGAAGAAGATATAAGATGAAGAAAGTTTTATGCTCCTTAGTATTTATGTGAATCTATGAAAATAAGCAACCAAGAGGCTTATTAATTGCCACGTGTAAACCGGGATTTTTCAAAAGCAAGGTAAGAACTAGGGTAATGTCCAATAATATGTGAGTGGAAACGGATTTTACATTTTTTTTTCAAAAATAAATATTACAGCATGAGTCATTTTCAAGAGCAATTTTATTCCTGGATTCTTCAAGTTTTTTAAATTATTTATTTATTTTTATTATACTTTAAGTTTTAGGGTACATGTGCACAACTTTCAGGTTTGTTACATATGTACACATGTGCCATGTTGGTGTGCTGTACCCATTAACTCGTCATTTACATTAGGTATATCTCCTAATGCTATCCCTCCCCCTCCCCCCACCCCATGAGAGGCCCCAGTGTATGATGTTCCTCATCCTGTGTCCAAGTGTTCGCATTGTTCAATTCCCACCTATGAGTGAGAACATGCAGTGTTTGGTTTTCTGTCCTTGCGATAGTTTGCTCAGAATGATGCAAATTTTATTTTATTTAGTATAAATAATTAACTTAGCCTAGCAATAGACTTGCTCAAGATGTGTGATGCCCACCATAATACAGAATAAGTCAAGTGCAGCTAGTTAACACTGGTAAACACCTTCTCCTAACATTCAACATTAATGAGAGGCAACATGAAGGCTATAGGCACAAATCAAGTACATGCAAAAATAAATGGCTAATATGGTAGTACATCATTTCCAAATAAATATAAGATGTGTAAACAATAGCAGAGAAAGTGGAAATCTTTTCACCTGTTCTAAAACAAAAGAATAACAAATTGGGAAAAGTCCTTAGACATCATGTAATCCTGCGCAACTGGAGACTTGTACCTTTTTGAAATGCCCCAGTTAAGTGCTGTCCCAGTTACCCTTGAAAATCTCTGCAGAGGCAGTCTCACTGAAGTAACTCATTTCACCTTTGGACAGGTCTGTTCATAGTAGAGTGTTTTCTTTTATTGTAATCCCTGATGCTTCCATTTATTGGTTTTAGTTCTGCCACTGTGATCCGGCAAAATACAAATACTCTTTTTTTTCAAATACTTCTTTCACATGATAGCCTTGAATTACTACTACCAATCTAGAATGAATCCCTAATTTTGTATTTCTATGCAACAGAAAATGTAATATGACAATCAAAACTTTTTGGAGCTAGACATGAATAGAAGTTTAATTTCTTTTAATTTCTTTTTTATTCACTAAATTACAGAAATTATAGTTCAGCTTAAATTCTGATTCATGTTGTTTTTAAACTACCACTGCCCTTTTTTAAAAGTATCGCACCACCTTCTTGCCTCTTTTTTTAGTCTGACATCAATCACTATAATCTAATTGTTCTTGTTCTTGCTTCTTGATACCTAGAGGTGGGTGGTCAGTTTGATGACATCTGGCATTTAATGCTTGCTGAGTTCTCTCTTTTATAGAAATAATTTGATGTATTGAAGCAGGCTACCAGCTTAGGTATGCTGGGGAGTGGGGTGGTTGAGGATGGTGAGGGCCGAAGCCACTTCTGCTTTCAGATAAAAGTGTGTTGTAGTACAGGGTTAAGAAAATAACACTGATAAAACAATGAATTCTTTGGAATAAGACCAGACCTAATTTTGTAGCTTGGCTTAGAAAGTTACTGTCTATATAACCTTCATTAAATGAGTTGATTTCACTCAGCCCTAGGGTCCTCATCTATAAAATGGGAATAATATTGACTTTGGAGGCCTGTTGTGATAATTAAATGAGACTGGCACACTTCATCTAGTTCCACGTCTGGCTTCTCCTGTTCCAAGTGTAGAGTTAGACACTTTAGCTCTCAGTTGTTGGTAGCTTCCCCAGCACACCTGCTCCCAATCATCTCAACAGTATTTTCATTTAGGGCAGTCCCCCACCCCACAGTCAGGACAGGTGGCATTTTCTGCTCTGGGCTTCCATCTTCTCCAGTTAGATTATTCTAAAATGGGAGCTCCTCGGCATTGGTTAAGGCATCAGTTTTCTAATTTCCCAGAATAATAAAGGTGCTGGCAAGGCAAAGACTGAAGAGAAGTTGAATGTTTCCAGGACTCAGTTTGGAATGTCCCTGAGTGACTGAGGCTGCTATGCTTCTGAAGGTCCTCTGGATGGTATTGGGATGGCTTTGCATGGGAGAGACCTGCCGCTATTGCCCAGTGAACCAAGAAAGAAGAAACATATACAGAATATTGAATTAGGGCCAAGAACTCTGCCAGATCTGTGCCTCAAAAAAACTCATTAAGATATTCATGCATTCATTTATGCACTCATTAATTTATTCATCAAAAGTGTTGAAAGCTCCCTTTGGGTCAAATTGTGTGGAACAGTCCCAGTAAAGAAGTTAGAATATAGTATAAAAAGTATGGTAAAATATGTAAAATGTACAGAAATGATACAGGGAAAAGGATCCCCTAATCCTTGGGGTTCAAAGAGAAGGCTTCCAGGAAGAAATGACATAAAGTGAGGTTTGTAAGAGAATAGGCTTTCAGAGAAAGGATAATTCAGGCAGGCATAGGAACACACATGTGAAAACAGAGGAGGCTTGACCTAGCATAGCTTGTTATGGAAATGTCCATATGTTGATATTATAGAAGCTTACCATGCCAAAGGGGGTTGTGAAAATAGCTTAAGTTAGAAGGAGGGTGTTGTGGAAAAAAGACCAAAACCAAAATCTTAAAATTTAATCTAAAACTATGCTGCTTACCAATAAAGGAAAGGTAGAATTCTCACTAGTTAGTAGTGTCTGGGTTGCTATCACATTTCAATTCCTTTGCATATAAAAATCTTAGGCTTCCTGACATATAAGGGTACAACTTAAAATCCATTTGAGAGTCAAATTTTGTTGGCAATGGAGTGGAGATTTTATGATCACAGGTAATGAGGGTATACCTTGTGAAAAGGAAGGGAGGAGAACTTGGGGTAAAAATAGGCGAGAGAAATCTTACAGAACACCATTTTCAGAAGGCTGTTTGCGAAGAGTAGTGACAACTTAGGCTTGAAAGAGGCAGCTTTTTCTGGTAAACATTAAGGTGCTCTTATTTTGTAGACACCTTATATTCTTCTCTCTAGCAGGAAGTTATGTGAGATGAAGTTCTGACTGATACAGGAGGGTTGGCTTTTTTTAATCAGGAACCTGGACTTGTGTGTTATATACATCTTGCAAGGTTAATAAGAAATTGTAAGCATGTAGAGTCATGATCAGATTTGCATTTCATAAATATACCTTGATCACAATGCAGAAGACCAATGTGTGGGGTATGAGGCTGGAGGCAGATCAATTAGTTAGGAGGCTACTGCAATATTCCCAGGGAGAGATAATGAGGGATTAAACTAAGAAAAGCCATTGGGAATAGAAAGGAGATGATGAGGTTATCTAAAAAAACCCAGAGAAAATAACAAACATAATGGGGAAAAATTAGATGCATTCTGTTTAAAGTTGGAATAAGGCACAAGTGACTGCTATCCAGTATACTTTTCAACACAGCACAGAAATTCTGTCTGATTCAGAAATTTTGGAAGAATAAATAAGATGTATACAGATTGGAAGCAATAATACAGTATGTGATTGTTTGCAGATATGAGATACAGGGACACACACGCATACACATACACATAAAAATCTACAAACTATTAAAATTCAAATGAAATCTATATGCTGGATACAAGATTACATTACAAATCAACACACAAAAGATCAACAAATTGAACCAAAAAAAAATTGTGCCAAAGACCAAATTTCCACTCAGGGAATGTCATCATACAAGTGTCTCCCTTTTTCTCCTTCACATCTAAGGGTGGCAAACCTCCCTGCCCGTTTTCTGGTTCAAGGGTACCCTTACAACCAGAAAACTCTACTATCTCTTGTGGTTTTCCTATACTTGACTGCACTTATGTAAAATATCGTTTATTAAACTCTCTGGCTAGGACCGTGACAAATATAATTCCTTCTCAAGATGGGTAGTATTAGCCACCACAGAAGCTCCATTCTTCTTGTCTGTCATTGGTTCAATAAATGTTTGTTGTCATGTGATTCCATTCTGGCCATTAAATGAGGTTGGAATTCTGTTGACTAGCTTCTGAAGAAATGTGTACTCATAAAAGATTACAAGAAAAAAACGGTTTCTTCTATCCTCTGAACATTGTTCTATCTGAATGTGGAACGTGGAATTCCTGAATCATCTTCCTATCAGCCTGTGGATGAAGTCATCCCAAAGTGTTCCTTCAGCATTGACAGATGGAAGTGAATGGATGGAGAGGGAGAAGGCAAAGGGCCGGACTCTAGAGAACTTCAACACCTGGTAGGTGGTGTGAAAAGAGGAATCTCAGAAAAGAGCAATATTAATCAAAGAGACAGCAGATAAACCAGAATAATAGTTAGAGAAATTAAAAAAGAAAGAACTTCAAGAAAAATGTCATGGCCAATATCATGTTGCTGTTGGAGGGGCTTGTCAGGTAAGGTCTGAGCAGAGACTAGACAGTCTGAAGCAAAAGCAGTTGCAGTGGGATGATGGTGCTGAAACCCGAGTGCTAAGGCTTGAGAGAGAGAAGAGGCATCAGACTGTGTAAGGAGACCATCCGAGAAGCCAAGTACATTTTCAGAGTTTTCCAGTGAAGCAGAGGAAGAAAAGTAGCTATGCAAAGTTGTTATTCCTTTTCTTTGTTTTTTGGATAGGAAACAATTCAGGGTGAGAAAAACCTATGGGTAGAAGTGATAAAAGTCACAAAAGAAGAGAGATTAGAGAACTGTAACCAACTTGAATAGCCAGGCCATTTTGAACAGCTGGTTAATTTTAATTGAATTTACCTCACATATTTGAACATTCAGACCATCCCTGTAGTCTGAAGTGGTGTTAGAATTTGGGTTCCTACTTACGCTCTCTTCTCTCTCTCTCTCTCCTTCTCTGTCTGTCCGTATAGTATTAATACTAGCACTGCAACCTCTGTGTGCTGAAAGCGTGTCACTTTCCTTTAGGATTTGTGTGCTCTGACCCAGCCTGATGTGCCCCAGAAATGCCTCTGGCCCTGGTCACTGCTTGAGTTGTCGGTAAGTGATGCTGTACTGAAATAAGCGCTGGGGAAAACTCAGGAGTGCTGATCTCAGCCAGGGCACTTGAGCAGGATGTGCCTACTTCTGATGGCATTTTTGGCTGGGAGTCATTTCTCTAACTCCTGAAATCTAGGTCTTGCCTCAGGGCAGGAGGCTTGGAGCTTGGAGAGAGACAGATTGGAACAGGGGATAGGTGTTCAGATGAAGGTCTAGAAAAAGTAGTCGTAAAAGGCAGAGCAGCAACTAGTTCATCTTTTTTTCTTTTTCTTTTTCTTTTCCTTTTCTCTCATTCTTCTCTTTCTCTCTCTTTTAAATTACCAAAGCCTTTATAATAACTAAAGATAGTCAGAAAATAATCTAAGCTTTTAAAATTTGTTTTGCACTTTTTGGAATTCATTTCCTCCCTCACGCTCGCCTCCTGTATTTCCTTCCTATTTAATATTAACATGATTCCGATCCTGCTTCTCCTCTACTCTGCTTTCTTTTTCAACTTCAGTAATGAGTCCCTGGCACTCAGGTTAATTTTCCCTTTATTTTAATTATTTCTGCTTTCTCATCTTGACCTTTCCTTCATTTCTAATTGATGCCCTCCGACTGCTGTGAGAAAATTAAGTCACCTCCATCCATTTCAGAGGACCAAAGTGTGTATTGCTCAGTCACAAATTCTCCATCTCATTTTGTCCTGTAATAGAGACCCATAGGGATCATTCAAAAGGAGCAAGAGATGGGTGACCTATTTGTCCATGGCAGTTAAAAATTTAACATACAGCAACAACACATTTACCTCATTTCCTGAGGGTATGGGGTGTTCCATGGAAGTGACTTTTAAAACTAACAGGAACTCAGTGTATATTTCTTTTGAATATCAGGCTCCAATATTCAAAAGAAATAACTTTCTCTTCAATGGAAGTCTTTGTGAAGACTGATCATCGTGGAATGCACTTTCTAAATAGCAACCTCAATACATAATGCTACTGGAAAAGGGAGGCAGTGAATTTATCTGAGTTTAGCTCTGCCAAACTCTCCAGGGACAAGGTAGGAAGGTTTGGGAAGTTATTTCACTTCTCTGAGACTAAGTAGCTTCATCTGAAAAATGAGAGCTTTAGCTCCATGATGCATTTCTAAGATCTCTTCCAGCCTTGCGAGTCCGTGATTCAACTTTAACTTTTCTGTTTAAATTGTTCATGGTTATTATGAACATTAGTTATTATTATAGTGATACATTCAGGCCTGGGGTTTATGAAATAAAACTTTTCAATAAAGAAATAAATGGATACATGAACCTCCATAAATGAAACCAATATGCTACCCTATGTAAAATACTTGTATCTATCTTGGCAATTTTTTAACCTTCTTATTCAGCAATTATTTACATCTTTATATGTCTCTCAGCTCACTTTTTATGGCTTTTTTCTCTGTTTTCCAATTTGAGGTTTCTAACCTGCTATGTGTTGGAAAGTAAAAATCACTGTACTTGCTATAAATGCGCACAAACTGTCAATGAGTTCTAGATAATGAAATGACTTAGTGTTATGAACAGCATGCTTTTGTATTGTACATTTAGTACCATTTCTGCTAATTTCTTTGTACTAAAAATATTTCAGATAAATGAAGTTGCCAAGTAAGTAGATTCTTGTATTAAAATATTATAACACTCCCACATTTAAGAAGACTAATACATCCTGGCAAGCTTTATTGTTTCATTTTAAATAGAAGTTAGAACCAGTTCTAAAAATAGAATCAAAGAATGTGTACAATATTTGTTTAAAAATAAGCATCATAGTCACAAAATATCATGTCTAAAATTCAATTCTAACCCCCTTGTGGTAGAAGGAGAAGAACACGGGCTCAGGAATCTAGCAAGAATATGTTGAATCCAGATATATGTTTGCAAAGGGGATTAATCCTAGGCAACTACCGAAGGCCTCTGGATTCCCAGACTTGCCTGTGGAGTGGGGATGAGAGCACCATCTCCCAGGTTGGTGGGTGAATTACCTCACTTATTAACACACACAATTTATTAAAAACATAGTATTTTCTTCTCATTGTCACTTATTATTCATCAAAGACATTTTGATTACCTTGAAATTGCTTGCAGAAAGCAATTTAATTTTTTTTATCAATTTTTATTTGCAAATCAGGATACACATGCGGGTTTGTTACAAAGGGATATTGCATGGTGCTGAGATTTGGGGTATGACTGAATCCGTCACCCAGGTAGTGAGCACAGTACTCATAGGTAGTTTTTTTAGCCCTTCCCCCACCTCCTTTTCTCTTCGCTCTAGTAGTACCCAGGGTCTATTATTTCTATCTTTATGTCCATGTGTACTCAATGCTTAGCTCCTACCTGGGAGAACATGTAGCATTTTGCTTTATCTTTCTGCGTTATTTCCCTTAGGACAACAGCCTCCAGCTACATCTATGTTGCTGCACAGGGCAAGATTTCATTCTTTTTTATGGCTGCATAATATTTCATGGTGTATATGTACCACATTTTCTTTATCCAATCCACTGTTGATGGGCACTTGGGTTGATTCCATGTTTTTGCTATCGTGAATAGTACTGTGATAAACATATGGGTGCATGTGTCCTTTAGGTAGAACAATTTATTTTCCTTTGGGTGTATACTCAGTGATGGGATTGCTGAGTCAAACTGTAGTTCAACTCTTAGTTCTTTGAGAAATCTCCAAACTTCTCTTTACGGTGGCTAGACTAATTTACATTCCCACCAACAGTGTATAATTGTCTCTTTTTTTCTGTAGCCTCACCAATATCTGTTATTTTTTGACTTAAAAAAAAAACTATTCTGACTAGTGTGAGATGGTGTCTCCCTGTGGTTTTGATTTGTATTTCTCTGATGACTAGAGATAATGAGCATTTTTCATATGTTTATGGGCTATTTGTATGTCTTCTTTTGAGAAGTGTCTGTTCTAAAATTCATATGGAACCAAAGAAGAGCCCAATAGCCAAAGCAATCCTCAGCAAAAGAACAAAGCCAGAGGCATCACATTACCCAACTTCAAACTATATTACTAAGCTGTGGTAACCAAAACAGCATGATACTGGTACAAAAACAGTCACATAGACAAATAGGACAAAATAGAGAATCCAGAAATAAAGCCACGCATCTACAACCACCTGATCTTTGACAAATTCAACAAAAATAAGCAATGGAGAAAAGAAAAGATTGTCTATTCAATAAATCGTGCTGGGATAACTGGCTATTCATATGCAGAAAGAATGAATTCCTATCTATCACCATATAAAAGAAACTCAAGATATTTGATTAAAGACTTAAATGTAATACCTCAAACTATAAAAATTCTAGAAGTAAACCTAAGAAGTATTCTTCTCAATATTGGCCTTGGCAAATAATTTATGGCTAGGTTCTCAAAAGCAATTGCAACAAAAACCAAACTTGACAAGGGGGACCTAATTAAAGTAAAGAGGTTCTGCACAGAACTCACAAGTTCAGAAACTATCAAGGGAATAAACAGACAACTTACAGAATGGGAGAAAATATTCACCAACTATGTATCTGAGACAGGTCTAATATCCAGAGTCTATAAGAAACTTAAATCATCAAGCAAAGAGAAAATAACCCCATTAAAAAGTGGGCAAGAGACATGAATTTAAAATATTTTTACAGGTCATAAGGAAGTTTATGAAAATGAACATGCTACTAATTATGGATAATCCATTAATACAGACTTGAAAGTGAGTAGGTTAACCAATGTGAATGTAATCAACCCATCAGAAAATCTAAACAAGCTCAGAATCCAAAGTTACCTCATCCACCAAGAAAGCAGTGCAGTGCTTTGAGAGAAACTCAGATGTGGACTAATAGACGTGGATTTGAATTCCAGCCAGACAACACTTTACGAATTGTGTGACTTGGAACAAGTCTCTTGATCTTTTGTGACTTAGTTTTCTCATTTATCAAGTAGGGGTATTAAGATATTAATATTTTGTATCTAGGCTTCACTAGCCTATTGTAAGGGAGAAATCAGATGAAGTAAGTCATAGGTTTCAGAAACTAAAAGTGCTCTGAAAATGCAGCAAGTCATTATTACCACAATTACATTCTACCTTAGTCGACTAGTATCAGTATATTTTCTAAATATTTAGTCTTAAGAGTAAATATTCCCCTACTTTTACAACACTCTGAATAACTTACAAAAATAATTCACATATATATTTTTAAAATTTTTGTGGCTTCTCTTTAATGTCTAATTCTATATTATACAGAGTGGAAGATTAAAAATAATACAGGATGCAGATTTAAAACATAGATGGGAAAATAAAAATAAACAGAAACAGAATAAACATTAGTCCCACATTTTGAATTGATGATCTTCATCCTCATTTCACACCAAGAAAAATAGCTCTGTTGGGTCGAAGAACACATGAAACTCTAAATTATATATAACTTAGGTTTCTAACAGATACTCACTCTTTTCTAATAGATATTCATTCTTTTTTCTCAGTCTCTGTGGACAATAGAGTAGGACCAGACATCTGAAAACTTTCTTCTTAAGGATTGTCCACCTTTTGGAAAGCCGAGGTCATCAGTTGTGGCAAAGAGGAAAGGTCACATACAGTGAATGGCTCAGGTCAGTTCTCCTCTTAGGGGGCAGCACAGCAGAGTGGTTGCAAAAGCACAGCTGTACAACCAGAGAGGCCTATGTTTTACTGCCTATATGTGAAATCTTGAGTAAATGCCTTAACAACTCTTAGCGTTGGCTTCCTAAGTGAAGATAAGTTTACGTGTATATCTCACCAGATGAGTGTTAGTATTAAATGAGATAATCATGAAAAACTCTTGATTGGCACACTCTAAACATTCAATAATGACAGCTGTTAATAACTGCTAAGCTTTAGAGAAATGAACTCTCCCTTTTTTAACTGTAAAATAAATAAAATATGAAGATACTAAGCAGGACTTGGTTAGACCCAATGAAAAAGGAAGCCTAGCCTAAATAAACTGAGTCAGTCTCTTTTCTAGGTCTTAAGCTAAAAAAGCTTAGACTCTTAGAGGTCCATACACTGTACAGTTCAGAGTCCAGTTGCAAATAATTTTACACATTTCTTATTTCTACCAGAGCATTTTTGGATATACTTCCTCATAGATAGTTACTACTTTTGCTTTAAGAAATCAATTATTTTTTCAAGAAATAAAAGTATTAATTTTTACCTCCAAAAACTTTTATACCTTCAATTTCTTTTTTAATTTCATGTTGTCTTTTATATTATTGAACTTGTGAGTCATACTTAAGAGTCTCTGTTGCAATATTCTTTTCTACTAATTCCATTGCTTCTACCATTTGGAGACATTTTTCTATGACTGATATTTTTTCCTGCTTTTGGTTCTTTGATTCAGCTTTTTTGGTCTGCCTTGTAATTTTTTATTGAATAGCATATATTTTGAATTTTGCATTGTTGGGTGATAGATTTTGATATATTCCTTTAGGTAGTATTTGTCTCTGTTCTGGCACACAACTACTTGAAATCACTTGGGTCATTTATATATTTGCTTTTAAGTTCTTTTAGGGAAGTTGCAATGCAATCTTTCTTTTCAGGTTAATTTAGTCTCCCTAGTGAGATGATACCTCCGTGGAGACTCTACCTGAAGCCCCTTATATTATGGAGTCTTTTTCTGTTGACTAGTCAGAACATGATTTATTTCCAGCCTTCTGAGAATTTCAAGACTTGTTTAGCCTGCTGCTTTTTGCTGTTTCCTTCCAAGACCTAATGTATGTGCATATCAGTACTCCAAGATGACTGAGGGAACATTTCTGCAGAGTCTGCGTAGCTTGCTGCTTTCTATGAAGCAACTTCCTCTCCACTGCCCCTCAATTTGAGCCTCCTTGGCCTCCACAAACTCTTATCTGTATCTTTTCAAATCACAAATACTACCAAGCACTTCTTGGGGCCACTTCTCCCTGCACTGTAGCCTAAAAACTGCCTCCAAGCAGAAAATGGGGCAGTTGTTAGGCTCCTCTCATTTGCTTTCCTTCTATAATACTAAGGATCCTAGTCCTGTGCTGCCTTTTGTGAAATGTCTGGAGACCATTATTTTATGTATTCTTTTTCTAACTTTGTTGTTGTTTAAGTCAGGAAGGTTAAGCCACTCTTCGTTACACCATCACGGTTGGGAGCAAACATCTACGACTCTGTCTTTACTCTTGAGTGACTAATTCACTGTTTTCTTTAATAATTTTTGCATGTATTATTTTATGAACTTACTGCTATTGTGAAATTTACTGTCAGTGCATTTGTCATTTATTCATAGGTAATATGCCTCTTTTTTCCCCCAACCCAAAGCAAGAGAGCAAGGGAGCTCGTTCATATAGTTCACACAGGTGGAGAAAAAAACCATCCAAGTTTGCCTGAGACTGCTCTAGTCTTTGCAATGAAAGTCCTGTGTCCAGGATAGTTGGTCATCCTACAATACAGGTCAGCATCTCAGGGTAAAAAAACATGGTGAAAAAGGGTGTAAAGCGGATTGAGAGGGACAAATAGAAGGTATCTAACACACATGGTCTTGATAATGTTTTCATATTAATTCTCCTAATTCTTAATCTTTAAAAATATCACTAATTCTCTAATTAGTACAATTTTAAAATTTTACTACTTCTCCCTTTAGTTGTGTCTAGCATGCCATTTAACCTTTCCTAAATCTTTTTTTTTTTTTTTTTTTTTGAGACGGAGTCTCACTCTGTCGCCCAGGCTGGAGTGTAGTGGCCGGATCTCAGCTCACTGCAAGCTCCGCCTCCCGGGTTTACGCCATTCTCCTGCCTCAGCCTCCCGAGTAGCTGGGACTACAGGCGCCTGCCACCTCGCCCGGCTAGTTTTTTTTTGTATTTTTTAGTAGAGACGGGGTTTCACCATGTTAGCCAGGATGGTCTCGATCTCCTGACCTCGTGATCCGCCCGTCTCGGCCTCCCAAAGTGCCGGGATTACAGGCTTGAGCCACCGCGCCCAGCCTAACCTTTCATTTTATCGTGTGTCATATTTTTCTCTTACACTATTTCCGTTTCATGATTTTTCACATTGGCTAATGTATGTTCGTTTGTTCTTTTTTTATGGTTCTATGTTATCTCAGATTGGGTTCTCCAAGAAGCAGACTCTTGGAAGTACATGAGCAAGCAGGACATATGCTAAGTAGTGGTTGGGACCGACATCTGTGAAAGGGATAGAGACAAAACAGGGTTTGAAAAGAGTGAGAAGATGAACTGCATGACAGTCCCAATGAAAGCTTAGCTGAAGCCAGGTGGAGCTCTGGAGATGGAATGGACTTTCAGATTTATACTGAATTGGACCAGGGGTTAGGTTATCATCTGTCTGATTAATCACTGGAAGTGGGGTGCCCCTAGAAGGTGGTGTGACCTGGAGTGAAGCAGTTTCTTTATTTGAGGCAACCTGCAAAGAGGACTCATAGCTGAAAGGCCTATCCTGGAAGCCCTCACAGCAGCTGGGGAAATAAGCATGTTACTTCCAAAGGAGAATCTGAGTAGTCTCTCACAGCAACCACCACACATGTTATTTTTTCTTCTCTTTCTTGCATGCCTCTATTTATTTTGATCATAAATGGTTAGTAAGCTTTATCTTATAGCTTATTAGCTTAGCTATGTAAAGTTTTTGAATGTCTGATTGTGTGGTTTATTGTGTCTACTGACTTCAGCTGATGTGAATGACACAAGAACTGCTTTTCTTGGTGTATTTTGTAAGTGTGCACGAGTAATTCTTTCCTGTGGGAATTTAACTGTGGAAATTCTCTGTAGCTTATATTTAAGGTTTGTCTTTCTAGAGTGTTTATAATTTACTCTCCTGTAGGTTTTCTTAGGTTTTTCTTTTATGTTAACTTTTAACTGGCATATTCCTGTACCACAGGGTTACATTTTAACTCCAAACCCATGTGCGATTCAGACCCAGGATATCAAAGTTTAGAGAAAGCCTCTGATGTTTTTGTTGTTATTCCTCCAGCCACAGCTCAGGTGGAGAACAAAAAGCTTCATTATTGTCTCCTTGTGATGAACTTTTGTTAATCTCTACCTTTTCTAGATTATATGAACATTATTCGGGGTTATAGCTTGGCATCACTTTCTCACAAAGGCTCAGAGTCTCAACTCCTATTTCTGTGGGATAGTTAAATTGCAAATTTAGGTAACCTTATATATTAGTAGTTAATGTCAGCTGATGTAACAAATGACCCCAATATCTTAGAAGCTTAACACAACGTAAGTTGATTGTTCACATATCATTCAATAAAGACTGAGCATCTCTCTTGGATACTTTTCTCTAAATAGCAGTTGGGGGTCTAGATGCCTTCCACGACATAGCTTCCCTATTTTCATTTGCTTCCAGATACATGGATGAAGGAGAGGGTGTGTAGAAGTTTGAATAGGCTATATTTAGGGATAATCCCTCCTACCCACCATCCATTGGCCAGAACTCACTCATATGGTCAACTTAACTGCAAGGGAGGCTGAGAAAGATACAAAGACACATGAGATTATGGATAAACACTAGCAGTTTCTGCCATATTTTGACAGAAAATTACCACAGTATAATTCTTGTATTACACATAAGCTCAGTGCTCTGCTCTGGTTTTCCATTCCCTCTTTTTTTTTTTCTCCTTGTGAGCTCAGCTAAGTATTTAATGGGTGTTAGCCTGTATTTCTAAGTATTTTGCTCTTGCAAAGCTTTGAGGTTGTCTGGTTCTCCATATTGCAGAGAACAGAAGTCCAAATTTGCCAGTCTAAATGCAGCTGTCCTAAACATGCTGTTCAGACAGGATATTGTCTGAACAATAATTGAAAGTTTCCAGAATGTAACACAGTGCCTGACACATAGGAGGTGATCAGTAAATGTTGGTTACATTGTAAAATTATAAAATGTAGCACTCTACAGAAATCTCTATGCAAAATATCAAGAATCCATGAGTTGCAAAATCCAACAAGGAAGTGTTCCTGAGTTATCATTGGAATTGCTTGCATGTTACAGCAAATGGAGATATCCTCTTTCTCATTCTATGAAAATTAGGCCTCTGCTCTCATAATGCCATCAGTGCTAAACAGACCTTAACTTTCTTTAATGTTCATAGCTTCCTAACATAATTTTGAGTGAGGGGACTTTGCCTTACTCATCTTGCCTAGCACCATATAAATAAAGTGGTTTTAGTGCTTATGGGTTTTCCATTCTCCTTGTTTTTTATTTGAGGGTTAAAGCACATAGAGCTTGGTGCTCTGTGTCTGGATGTAATGACCTAGGAGTCCCCTCATCATCTGCCATTATCTTTTTCAGCAAGTAAATGCTGTATTTTCACCTTAGTCTACCCCAATATTTTACTGCATCTAGAGATTTATAAAGGATACAAGGTTGAGGGTAAAAGACAACAGAGGCCTACTCTGCAACTCTGCAACACTGTTTGCACACACAGATTGTGCAGTCAGTATTTATGTACCTTGGAAAACCAGGTTGGATGACAGCACCTAGAGAACAGCTTTGTCTTTCATTTTGGTTTCATTTCCTGGTGTCATGGAAGATGAGTGCATGTTTCCTTTGCTCTTGGCAGGTGTCGTACCCAAATTCAGCTGCATTTTCCCTGTAATTTACTTCTTCTATTCTTCCTGAAGTAAATGTCACTCATAGTTTCTTGTAGCTCCCATTGGCCTAATGTATATAAAATGCAACCCTCAGTCCTGAACTGATAGCTAATGTATGGATGTTACAAAAACCAGATCAGTAAGATCATGCCATGGAACTGAGGGCAAACCTTGGGAATAACCATAGACAAGTCCATTAACCTGTTTTGGCCTCAGCTTCTTTATTGGTAGAGCACACATGTTAATCTGTATCATCCTTTCCACTATGACATCTTGGCATTCTAGCTTTTGTGGATGTTTTTTATTAATGGTTAGTTTCTGCATTTCTTAGTGAATTGTTTAAAACGTTTTCTTACATGTACACTTAATTATTGGTCTAGGCCATTAATTGCCATTTTGTGAATCTATGTATTAAATATTAAATGTGGATGCATCGCTGTGAGTGCAGTTTCAGATGGTGTTGCCTTGAAGAAAACATAGATTACAAGTAACTCAAATGTTTTACTGAAATCCTCAAGACTAAAAAAATTCTCCAAACAGTGTACAGAAATATTTTTTAACATCCCTTGCTCTTTCTACACTTCTCTATCTTCATAAACTCCCTGCAGATTTATCCCTCCTCCAAGTGCAGAAGAACCTCTTAATCCCTCATTTCCTCTCTTCTTCCTATCAATTTCTCTTAAATTATTTCATTTCTTACAGAGATTCATGCTGCCTTTCTTAGTCCCCAGAGAATTATAGTTTATCTTCTGTCCGCAGTCTATTCTTACCCTTTTCTTCATCATCTGTCTCCATCCACTTTTTGGGCAAAGGATAAAAGACAGGGAAGCAGATAGGGAATGTTTTCCTTTTTGCCATATTCATCTCTAAGTGATGATTTTTTTTTTTGGAAATGGTTATGAAAGGGCAGGAATGATAATTCAAGGAAATAATGATGAGAAACATGAGAAGGGTGTATTTCAGCTCCTTACCTGTGGTGTAGGAGAGACCTGAAGAAGAAAAAGAATAAACTTCCCAGTAACAATCCCTTCTCTTCTCTTCTCTTCCATTGAGTTTATTAAAATGCAGGGGGTCATGAGTCCTTGGAATATGAATCTGGGCACACTACCCACTATTACCTTTCCTCCCAAATACTAGGAAACTGTGGGATCTTTGTGGGCCAGTTCCAAAATTATCTAATATTCAAGTGCTCACTTCAGGCAATAATTACCTCTGAAAGCCCATTATAAGACAAGTTAATTATGGGATAGAAAAATAGACAGGTAATTCATTTTTCATTTTTTTTTTCTTTTTCTCTTTTTTTTTTTTTTAGACGGAGTCTCGCTCTATCCCCCAGGCTGGAGTGCAGTGGCCGGATCTCAGCTCACTGCAAGCTCCGCCTCCCGGGTTCACGCCATTCTCCTGCCTCAGCCTCCCGAGTAGCTGGGACTACAGGCGCCTGCCACCTCGCCCGGCTAGTTTTTTTTTTGTATTTTTTAGTAGAGACGGGGTTTCACCGTGTTAGCCAGGATGGTCTCGATCTCCTGACCTTGTGATCCGCCCGTCTCGGCCTCCCAAAGTGCTGGGATTACAGGCTTGAGCCACCGCGCCCGGCCTTTCATTTTTTTAAATTCAAACTTTCTTGAGTTGATTCTGAGTTGGTCAGTTTCTGATCAAGTTTACTCTTATCTAATCTAAATGTCCACAAATTGGTATAAATTATTGAATATCTGGACTGGCCTCCCAACTGCTGACCCTGTAAGAGAAGGTATCTTATATGATTTAGAAACCATTGACTGCTAGCATTAAATAATAAAGGTTGTTTCTATATACAAAATGTCTCAAGAGATGCAGCTGTTTGCACTATTTTGGTGACCTATGACATCAGAGCTGGCATCTCTGTGATTAATCTGGCCATCCTTTTATCTTTCCACATCATGACCACAAGATGACTTCTGTAGACTTCGCTTTATGTCTGCACTCAAGCAGAAAGAAGGGGAAGAGAGAAGAACTTTTCCTCCCTTTAATTAGGAAACTATAAGCAAGCACTTTCCCCAAACAACCCTACCCCACCCCTACCCACTGTCATCCTAGTAGGCATGTCATTTGATAGAACTACATTTTGTGGCCATTCCTAACTGCAATGGAGGCTAGAAAAGAAGAGAAGGAGACGGATGCATGAGCCACTGCCCAGGGCTGTGAATACCATGGCTCTGAAGTGATTGGGGTGCTTCTCTCAAGGAAAATGGGGCAGGGGCTGTGACAGAGCCAGTCCTCACTTGTTCCAAGATACCTCTCAAATAAGTGGACATCATCTTTTAGAGACCCTTTAAAAAGAAAAGGGCCAGTAAGGTTTTGTAGAAGTTTACTAGTAAGTGTTGATCAAATAATCTTCAATATATGGAGACTTGTTCCATTACACCTCTCAAAGAAGTAGAGCATCATCTTTTAGACAACTTTACCTTAAAAAAAGAGTAGTAAGCTTTTGCAGAGGGTTTTCTAATACATGTTGATAAAATATTCTTCAATATATGGGAGCAGGAAAGAGAAAGAGGAAAGGGAAAAGAAAGCAAGACTATCCATGGGGAAAGTCATGGAACTGAGGCATTTTTCCTGGTGAACCCAGAGTGTAAATTTCTATTTCTCTGTAGAATTCATCATCCATTCTACCTTGCATTTTGCTTCTATGAAATTATTCGTCCACCGCACCTTGGTGCTTCTAGATATTCTACTTTAATACTCTACTGAGTTCCTTAGTACTAGCATGACTGAGTGGTACCCAGTGACTATGGGTATATCCCCTTCCTTTAGTTTTGTAAAGATAAATGAAAACCTGAACGTATAACTCCTGAGAACCTGGCAGGCACAGTGGTATGCAGAAATCACACAGTCAACACGTGCAGGTGGGAAACTTTTTCCTCTCTTGGGGAAAGAGAGTTTCCCCAGTGCTAAAGAACTGGAGGCACAGGTATATTCGGAAATACTTGCACACTGAATCTGTGTTTACAACTCAGCTCTAGATAAAGCCTTGCTGCCTTTGGATGTGTCTGAAGAACCGTAAGAACCCAATGTTTAAAAACATTTCTTTAGATGTAGTGACTAAATGTATTTCAAAATTTCTTCTGGATGGAGATGCAAACCTCGAGTATAAAAGACTGGGGAATCAACAGCAGAGTGTTTCAGGTCTGGTAAGACACTACGTGTGTGCAACGCTACTGCAGCCTTGCGTCCCCTGAAGTTGAAATCCCTTAGGACTCGGAGGTTGAGGAACACTTTGCTGACATATGGTTTTCAGTTCCAGCCCTATGTGCCCTCTCACATCCATTAAAATACTTTACCGTGAGGACTTAAATGACAAAGTAAATCTCACCTTATGGTAGATCTATGCATGTGGTTCTTTCTCTCTTCCTAGCCTCCAGGAAAGCAGGTTTCACAAGTTAAGACTGATGACATGGAAGACCGTGGTCCTGTTTGCTCTCCCAGTGCTGGGTTTTCCTGCCACATGACAACAAGGCTGTCTGGGGAAAGACTGCACTCATGTGGAACAGGTTGCAACTATTGGAAATATACCAGAAAGAATCTGGTTGCCTAAAATTGCCTGTTACACCAGCCTCAGCTAGTGCATTAAATGAGTTCCAAGGAAAAAGAAAACTGAAAAAAATTTAGGAGGCACCTGACAAGGCACTGATAGCACATTTATTCCTATCAATGACCAAAATCCTAATAAGAATTGGTAGTCTGCTCACCTTATTGAAGCATTGGGAGAAATCTGGGAAACATTACACCAAATACACGTCTGCAGAGGTATACTCCTGAACCCCCAAAGGCAGGCCTATGCAGAGAAGTAATTTCTGAATTCAAAGGTTGCAGCATCTGTGGCTGATATATGGAGAGAATGGTTATTGAATCCCAGCAAAGTCACCCTGTTCTTCCAGTGTGGTTTCCTCCTGATAATAAAGGAGCAGCCTGTCTCTAGATGAATGACTTCGCACCCACTTAGCTGTGAATTTGGAGCAGAAATAACTTGGAAGAATCCAAGAAATGTGGGCTTTAACCATGAGATGCCAAAAACCTGTGGGGATAACACAAGATCAGGAACCTAACCAAGCAAAAAGCTACAATTTTTATTATAAAGCAAGTAGCAGCCACAAATTGAAAGGCATGAGCTATATCAACCAGTTATAGATACAGCAGAAAAAGAAGCCACACAGAAGGATGCCATGTGGAAAATGTTCTGTGAGCTTCTTAAGGAAACACAGAGCACGGTGCGGAACTAACATCCCACAGGCTAATTCTTGCTGTCAGATTACAATGCCTTGATTTGCAGTGATTGTCAAAAACACGAGTCGCTAGAGTTCATCCCCACCCCCACACTTCAATACAGATTTCCTAGTAACTTCACTGACAGTAAATATAGCCATAGCTGCCATAATCTAAGTCCACTGCACTGGGAGTAGGCACTGCTCCCAGCCACTGAGGGTCTGAGGCTTTGCTGTTCCACACGGTGACTTACAAGATTTCCTTTGCTCTTCTATCTGTGGCAATAGCACATACTTAAGCACAAGCAAGCATAGAGTATCTGGGAAAGGAGCACTAAGGAAAACCTTTAATTACTTCATACATTTGCATGTAGCCAATGTTATAGTCATGAAGAAGAGCAGAACAGGTATTTTGCTAAATATTTTATTTTGGTGTCAAGAACAAAACAGACTCTAGACAATGGACTGCTGAATAGCTGTGCTTTTTCCTAAAGAAATGATATCTGAAAACAAACAGCCCTAAATACAATTAGCGGTTTACAAATCACTCTAGGCCTTGGTTTGAATGACTTTGCTCTGCCTGGCTATAGTTAAATAGAGTTCCAATTACATGTAAGTACCATGGGGCAGAGCTGCTGCAGCTACATGGAAGACTAGAACTGTTCTGTACAGAGTGGGTTTCTGACTTGATTAAAATTCTTTTCTCAATTGAAATGTTATTAGAAACCCAAATATATAATACATTAAAAAGCTGAGTTTTTAAAACTTACTATTTTAAAATCATTATAGACTCATAGAAATTTGTAAAAATACTACAGATAGGTCTCACATATCCTGCACCTAGCTTCCCTCAAACGTACTATCTTACATAAAACTCTAGTATGACATCACATATCCAAACAGACCTTCTCCATTATTACATTGTCATGAGACTTTGTAAACACTAGCTTGAGTAAAAAAAAAATATCTCAAAACATAATTGTATGTATTACATTCTGGTTGCTGGCTTTTAAATGTTTTGATTACTGATGCCTAGATACTACCCCTTAGTTAATCAGCCAATAGAAAATATGCTCTTAAAACAAGGTTCTTCATTTATAATAATAATTACAAATCTATCTTTCAAAGGATCTCATTGATAATTTTGTGTTTTTAGGCTGCCATCTTATGCAATCTGACTAGATGACAATTTTTTTTAAAAATTGAGATCTAACACTTTCTTAGAATAAATTTTTGCTATCTCTCCATCTGACAAAGGGCTAATATGCAGAATCTACAAGGAACTTAAACAAATTTACAAGAAAAAAAAAAAAACAACCCCATCAAAAAGTGGGCAAAGGATATGAAGAGATACTTCACAAAAGAAGACATTTATGTGGCTAACAAATGTATGAAAACAAGCTCATCATCACTGGTCATTAGAGAAATGCAAGTCAAAACCACAATGAGATACCGTCTCATGCTAGTTAGAATGGCGATCATTAAAAAGTCAGGAAACAACAGATGCTGGAGAGGATGTGGAGAAATAGGAATGCTTTTATACTGTTAGTGGGAGTGTAATTAGGCTTTTACACTGTTGGTGGGAGTGTAATTAGTTCAACTATTGTGGAAGACAGTGTGGAGATTCCTCAAGGATCTAGAACTAGAAATACCATTTGATCCAGCAATCCCATTACTGCATATATATCCAAAGGATTATAAATCATTCTACCTTAAAGACACATGCACACGTGTGTTTATTGTGGCACTATTCACCATAGCAAAGACTTGGAGCCAACCCAAATGCCCATCAATGATAGACTGGATAAAGAAAATGTGGCACATATACACCATAGAATACTATGTAGCCATAAAAAAGGATAAGTTCATGTCCTTTGCAGGGACATGGATGAAGCTGGAAACCATCATTCTCAGCAAACTATCACAGGAACAGAAAACCAAACACCGCATGTTCTCACTCATAAGTGGGAGGTGAACAAGGAGAACACATGGACACAGGGAGGGGAATATCATACACTGGGGCCAGTTGTGGGGTGGGGGCCTAGAAGAGGGACAGCATTACGAGAAATACATAATGTAGATGATGGGTTACTGGGTGCAGCAAACCACCATGGCATATGTATATCTATGTAATGAAATGGCACGTTCTGAACATGTACTCCAAAACTTAAAAGTATAATAATTAAAAAAAAGAATTGTAAGTAATTGCAGTGCTTCCCTTTTAGTGTTTTACTTGAGTGCATGCATCGTTAGTATCATCTTCAACCGGTGAGGGACTTTCAGAATCCAAGAAGGTAGATTTCTGGAGCACTGCTGTCTGTGGGATGCTACCTAATGTACTCAGTCATGAACCAGAATGGTCACTACAAGTAATTTTCTCCACACTGTAGTGTCCTCTCATTCCAAATACCTGGAAGTTTGCTTCTATCTTTGTTTTTTACAAAACATTCAAAAAATTGTTAATACAAACTAATTCTTTACATTGTAGTGTGTACTAAGCACAGATTACATAAAGCCAAATATAAACATAAATATATTCAGTGACAGAGGCCACACAGAAATAGCTCTATTGTTAGACAGCCTTAAACATGCCATCATAAACATTCCTTAGGGATTTTCCATGTGTCATATATTACCTCATTTAGTCTTCCTAACCTTTCATTGGGGTAGGTGTTATGACTTTCTGTCATAACTTTGTAACTTTTCAGATGAGAAAATTGAAGCTTTAAGAAATTAAGTTGTGCTATATCACAAAGCTAAGTGGAAGATTCAAGATCTGAACTTCAGTTGAATACTAAACCAGTGCTTGTAAGTGCTATACAGTGTGTTCTCATAGGACACTGTGGAAATCCTTATTCTGGAGGGACTAACGATCTCTCTAAGGCCCACACAGGATCTTGCTGATCAGGGAACATCTAGGTGCTGATACTGTCAGACTAATCGTAGAATTATGATTAATGAAGCTCTCTTTTGACAACTGTTATTGTTCAAAAGTCAGACTTTAACTTCAACCTTCTTCCCCAGCTATACATAACTTACCTGTATTTTTTATTCTGTTTCCAAATGCTATTGCATGTAACAACAGCTGACAGGGATTTCAGGAAATATGAATTATTTCATGTTTCCTTCAATCTGGAATGCCCCCAGTAAATACTGTCTACCTAGAAATGCTGATTTTTTCAGCTTTGTGGGACTTACCATCTTCCTAGTAAGGCACTATCGGCATTAATTCGTCTGAAAGGAAAACATTCTCCCATACACTAAAATGGGCTCTTCTTCCTGTCATTTCCAATATTCTAGCGACAAGCAGCTTAGGGGAAAGCCTGGGTGTTTTCCTCTTTTATGAACATTCTCTGCTACATGAGGCTATATCCAGCTTTTTTGGGTCTTAAAACTCATACAACTTGGCAATCCCTTTTTAAGAAATGTCATACAGAAATAGCTTCCATTTTTACAACAGGTACACATTGCTAAGGCCCCTTCCCGATCTTAGGAAGTGGCCCATGCAGGCACCCCTGGGAAACTTAAACTCCAATAGCTTCATGATGCAGACAATCTCAGCCTCTGTGGGGTAATGCTAGTCTTCTGAAGCCATAGAAGAAAGACATCATGACACAGGTATACTAACATCTGCTTCAGAACCAGAGAGAGCTTGAGACACCCTCAGAGTGCTGGGAGGGAGGTGGGTAAATGGAAGGGCATAGGAATCTCCCGGGGAAGGCAACACTCAGACTCTATCATATACTTGGCATCTGGCAGCAAATTTTGTGTGTTATTGACTAAGAAAATGAGTATAGAGGATGTCCTCGACAGGTCTCACGGGTGGATTTTTCTGATCTAATGAGCCAATGAATTGGTTCTGCTTTAGTAAAATTCGGATATTTTAAATTAAGATCTCTTTAAAAACTCTCTATTTATTTTAAATATGAGGCTGGGACTTTGACTCTGTGATCATACTTGGTATCCAGCATGCCAGATCAGTTTTTCTTGCCACTCCAGAGCAATTGAGTTCATGACAGAAACGTGCAAATCCATGTCCACATATGGTCAGACAAGCCTTGTACGCAGAAGGACATGGCGAATTAAGAAGTGCATCTGTCCCAGGCAAAATGCGTGCCCGGAAAAAGTGGATTATGTCCGAGCTTTAAGATACTGTGATGTCCAATTTATTTATAATGTGTTTTCAAGGCAAAAATCCAAGGATGTGTAAATGTAAGGAAGGGAAGGAATAAAAGCAACATTTGAAACTCAACGAGCTCCAGATCATTTTCATCAAACTTATTTCCAGTCACTGTCACTCCCCCGAGCAGACATTTTTGTCATAAGGCACCAGGCCAATGCAGTCAGGTTCCTGACAGATTTCTTCATCAATCCAGGAAATATATAGTGGGCTATTTGTGCCATCTGTCACCCAGGTGTCAGTCATTGAAAGGCAGCGCGGAACCCAGGAATGGCATTTGGAAGATTGCTCAATGCTGCTCTGAGAGAGACTGGGAGCACATCAAGCATGATAACGAAAACGACCACATCAGAAGAGCACAAAGGAGACAAAGACTCATGTTGAAGCTCTGACAAATGAGAGGAAATTCTACTGTCTCTCAGCCAATTGGATAAGAGTCTTGTTTTAGAAATCATAAAAATTTCAATATTTCTCAGGCATTTTGTAGTGGTTATTACACTCTTTACGTGTATACGTATCTCCCTTGTAATAATATTTTCACACCCTTCTTTTTGGAGAGTGAGAACATGAGGGAAGAAATTTCTGTTAGAGACAACCTAATCCTGACCTCATCTCAGCCTGTAATAAAAAAGCTTCACTGTATTTATCATCCTGAAATAAATATGATTTTCACTTGGAAACGTATTAAAGTCACAGCAGTAGTCCTCTCTTAACCATGAGGGATATGTTCCAAAACTCCCAATGGAGGCTTAAAGCCACACACAGTATCAAACTCTAGAGATACCATGGCTTTTATTTTTTTTTTAAATCAGATAGCCAAGATGGTTACTAAATGACTCACAGGCAGGAAGGGAGCAAATGCCCTGTGGATCCACGAGACAATGGGAGGATTCACATCCCCGGAGGGACAGAGTAGGGCAGTGGGAGATTTCATCACACTACTCAGTGCGGTGTGAAATTTGAAGCTTATGAATTATTTCTAGAATTTTCCATTTGATATTTTCAGATCATGGTTGCCCATGTGTAACTGAAACCACAGATATAGGGAGGTGCCATTGTACTGCAACTCTTGCACAGTTGGTGTTTTAAGCACTGGAGTCTTGGGTTCTTTTTTTTTTTTTTTTTTTTTTTTTTTTTGAGACGGAGTCTCGCTCTGTCGCCCAGGCTGGAGTGCAGTGGCCGGATCTCAGCTCACTGCAAGCTCCGCCTCCTGGGTTCACGCCATTCTCCTGCCTCAGCCTCCCACGTAGCTGGGACTACAGGCGCCCGCCACATTGCCCGGCTAGTTTTTTGTATTTTTTAGTAGAGACGGGGTTTCACCATGTTAGCCAGGATGGAGTCTTGGGTTCTAAGAGGCATCCATTTTATTTGCCTCAAGATGAGATTGTCTTAATTCTCAGTTTGGAAGGCTTAATACAGGCCACTGAGTTTTCACACAAAGTGGGCCTATAATGGAACTGCACCCAATGTCATCGAAGGGGTCACTGTTTTGTCTGTCTCTGTATACTGCTCAAGTATTTGTGTGACTGGTGCCATTGCAGGTCTCAGTTATACTTATCCTGTCTTCAACATTGGATCATGACGAAAGAGTGTAGTTGGTAAAACTTCCCATTGGTATCATTCTACCTTTTTAGTGCTGCTTCTGCTTGCTTTTGAAGGGGTTCTGTGTTTCCTTCCTTCCCTAACCCCTTTACCTGTCTCTTGCCTTCCACTCAAGTTGCTACCTGTTGCTTGATTCCAACAAAATCTAACCTGGGGCTTAGGAGCATTCATAAGGAGTTGGGTTGTGTTTCTCAAACTTGAGTAATATGTGTTTCCTTTTAAAGAGCAAAACAAAATACTTCTAGATCTTGAAAATTAACTAATGATTTTTGCTACTTAAGTATGCATGAGCATAAAGCTAGGTATAATCTCCATCTGTTTAAAACTGTTATACAAGAATACAACTAAAACAAATTTATATATTAAATACAAAGAAAAGCTATAAAATCAATAAAAGTCAAATTAACAACATTAATTTAATGTCATGGAAAAATCTGTTTTGCTAAAATCCAATCGAGTGTCATATTATGAATACTCTGTGCTATGGCTCAGGCTCTTGAGTTTGACATGCATATAACTATTATATGTCCTGTGGTGACTATATAGATGTGCAGGACAATTGTCATTTTGACCTCAGGACAGGCCAGTATAAGGACATTCCCATACATTAGAAGAATTACAAGATTCTACTATTTTTAGATGTCTTCTTTAATTTTATAAATAATCTTGGAATTTTTTTATTTATTTATTTTTATTTATTTATTTATTTATTACTATTATACTTTAAGTTCTAGGGTACATGTGCATAACGTGCAGGTTTGTTACATATGTATACTTGTGCCATGCTGTTGTGCTGCACCCATCAACTCGTCAGCACTGATCAATTCGTCATTTATATCAGGTATAACTCCCAATGCAATCCCTCCCCCCCCCCCTCCCCATGATAGGCCCCGATGTGTGATGTTCCCCTTCCCAAGTGATCTCATTGTTCAGTCCCCACCTATGAGTGAGAACATGCGGTGTTTGGTTTTCTCTTCTTGTGATAGTTTGCTAAGAATGATGGTTTCCAGCTGCATCCATGTCCCTACAAAGGACGCAAACTCATCCTTTTTTATGGCTGCATAGTATTCCATGGTGTATATGTGCCACATTTTCTTAATCCACTCTGTCTCTGATAGACATTTGGGTTGATTCCAAGTCTTTGCTATTGTGAATAGTGCCGCAATAAACATACGTGTGCATGTGTCTTTATAGCAGCATGATTTATAATCCTTTGGGTATACACCAGTAGTGGGATGGCTGGGTCATATGGTACATCTAGTTCTAGATCCTTGAGGAATTGCCATACTGTTTTCCATAATGGTTGAACTAGTTTACAATCCCACCAACAGTGTAAAAGTGTTCCTATTTCTCCACATCCTCTCCAGCACCTGTTGTTGCCTGACTTTTTAATGATTGCCATTCTAACTGGTGTGAGATGGTATCTCATTGTGGTTTTGATTTGCATTTCTCTGATGGCCAGTGATGATGAGCATTTTTTCATGTGTCTGTTGGCTGTATGAATGTCTTCTTTTGAGAAATGTCTGTTCATATCCTTTGCCCACTTTTTGATGGGGTTGTTTTTTTCTTGTAAATTTGTTTGAGTTCTTTGTAGGTTCTGGATATCAGCCCTTTGCCAGATGAGTAGATTGCAAAAATTGTCTCCCATTCTGTAGGTTGCCTGTTCACTCTGATGGTAGTTTCTTTTGCTCTGCAGAAGCTCTTTAGTTTAATGAGATCCCATTTGTCAATTTTGGCTTTTGTTGCCGTTGCTTTTGGTGTTTTAGATATGAAGTCCTTGCCCATGCCTATGTCCTAAATGGTACTACCTAGGTTTTCTTCTAGGGTTTTTATGGTATTAGGTCTAACATTTAAGTCTCTAATCCATCTTGAATTAATCTTCGTATAAAGAGTAAGGAAAGGATCCAGTTTCAGCTTTCTACATATGGCTAGCCAATTTTCCCAGCACCATTTATTAAATAGGGACTCCTTTCCCCATTTCTTGTTTCTCTCAGGTTTGTCAGAGATCAGATGGCTGTAGATGTGTGGTATTATTTCTGAGGACTCTGTTCTGTTCCATTGGTCTATATCTCTGTTTTGGTACCAGTACCATGCTGTTTTGGTTACTGTAGTAACCTTGTAGTATACAAGTTACCTTGTAGTATAGTTTGAAGTCAGGTAGCATGATGCCTCCAGCTTTCTTCTTTTGACTTAGGATTGTCTTGGCAATGCGGGCTCTTTTTTGGTTCCATATGAACTTTAAAGCAGTTTTTTCCAATTCTGTGAAGAAACTCATTGGTGGCTTGATGGGGATGGCATTGAATCTATAAATAACCTTGGGCAGTATGGCCATTTTCACGATATTGATTCTTCCTATCCATGAGCATGGTATGTTCTTCCATTTGTTTGTGTCCTCTTTTATTTTGTTGAGCAGTGGTTTGTAGTTCTCCTTGAAGAGGTCCTTTACATCCCTTGTAAGTTGGATTCCTAGGTATTTTATTCTCTTTGAAGCAATTGTGAATGGAAGTTCCTTCATGATTTGGCTCTCTGTTTGTCTGTTACTGGTGTATAAGAATGCTTGTGATTTTTGCACATTAATTTTGTATCCTGAGACTTTGCTGAAGTTGCTTATCAGGTTAAGGAGATTTTGGGCTGAGACAATGGGGTTTTCTAAATATACAATCATGTCATCTGCAAACAGGGACAATTTGACTTCTTCTCTTCCTAACTGGATACCCTTGATTTCTTTCTCTTGCCTGATTGCCCTAGCCAGAACTTCCAACACTATGTTGAATAGGAGCGGTGAGAGAGGGCATCCCTGTCTTGTGCCAGTTTTCAAAGGGAATTTTTCCAGTTTTTGCCCATTCAGTATGATATTGGCTGTGGGTTTGTCATAAATAGCTCTTATTATTTTGAGGTACGTTCCATCAATACCGAATTTATTGAGGGTTTTTAGCATGAAGGGCTGTTGAATTTTGTCAAAAGCCTTTTCTGCATCTAATGAGATAATCATGGGGTTCTTGTCTTTGGTTCTGTTTATATGCTGGATTACGTTTATTGATTTGCGAATGTTGAACCAGCCTTGCATCCCAGGGATGAAGCCCACTTGATCATGGTGGATAAGCTTTTTGATGTGCTGCTGAATCCGGTTTGCCAGTATTTTATTGAGGATTTTTGCATCGATGTTCATCAGGGATATTGGTCTAAAATTCTCTTTTTTTGTTGTGTCTCTGCCAGGCTTTGGTATCAGGATGATGTTGGCCTCATAAAATGAGTTAGGGAGGATTCCCTCTTTTTCTATTGATTGGAATAGTTTCAGAAGGAATGATACCAGCTCCTCCATGTACCTCTGGTAGAATTCAGCTGTGAATCCATCTGGTCCTGGACTTTTTTTGGTTGGTAGGCTATTATTATTGCCTCAATTTCAGAGCCTGCTATTGGTCTATTCAGGGATTCAACTTCTTCCTGGTTTAGTCTTGGAAGAGTGTAAGTGTCCAGGAAATTATCCATTTCTTCTAGATTTTCTAGTTGATTTGCGTAGAGGTGTTTATAGTATTCTCTGATGGTAGTTTGTATTTTTGTGGAGTCAGTGATGATATCCCCTTTATCATTTTTTATTGCGTCTATTTGATTCTTCTCTCTTTTCTTCTTTATTAGTCTTGCTAGCGGTCTGTCAATTTTGTTGATCTTTTCAAAAAACCAACTCCTGGATTCATTGATTTTTTGGAGGGTTTTTTGTGTCTCTATCTCCTTCAGTTCTGCTCTGATCTTAGTTATTTCTTGCCTTCTGCTAGCTTTTGAATGTGTTTGCTCTTGCCTCTCTAGTTCTTTTAATTGTGATGTTAGAGTGTCAATTTTAGATCTTTCCAGCTTTCTCTTGTGGGCATTTAGTGCTATAAATTTCCCTCTACACACTGCTTTAAATGTGTTCCAGAAATTCTGGTATGTTGTATCTTTGTTCTCATTGGTTTCAAAGAACATCTTTATTTCTGCCTTCATTTCGTTATGTACCCAGTAGTCATTCAGGAGCAGGTTGTTCAGTTTCCATGTAGTTGAGCGGTTTTGATTGAGTTTCTTAGTCCTGAGTTCTAGTTTGATTGCACTGTGGTCTGAGAGACAGTTTGTTATAATTTCTGTTCTTGTACATTTGCTGAGGAGTGCTTTACTTCCATTATGTGGTCAATTTTGGAATAAGTGCGATGTGGTGCTGAGAAGAATGTATATTCTGTTGATTTGGGGTGGAGAGTTCTATAGATGTCTATTAGGTCCGCTTGGTGCAGAGATGAGTTCAATTCCTGGATATCCTTGTTAACTTTCTGTCTCGTTGATCTGTCTAATGTTGACAGTGGGATGTTGAAGTCTCCCATTATTATTGTATGGGAGTCTAAGTCTCTTTGTAAGTTTCTGAGGACTTGCTTTATGAATCTGGGTGCTCCTGTATTGGGTGCATATATATTTAGGAGAGTTAGCTCTTCCTGTTGAATTGATCCCTTTACCATTATGTAATGGCCTTCTTTGTCTCTTTTGATCTTTGATGGTTTCAAGTCTGTTTTATCAGAGACTAGGATTGCAACCCCTGCTTTTTTTTGTTCTCCATTTGCTTGGTAGATCTTCCTCCATCCCTTTATTTTGAGCCTGTGTATGTCTCTGCATGTGAGATGGGTCTCCTGAATACAGCAGACTGATGGGTCTTGACTCTTTATCCAGTTTGCCAGTCTATGTCTTTTAATTGGAGCATTTAGTCCATTGACATTTAAGGTTAATATTGTTATGTGTGAACTCGATCCTGCCATTATGATATGAACTGGTTATTTTGCTCGTTATGTGATGCAGTTTCTTCCTAGCCTCGATGGTGTTTACATTTTGGCATGTTTTTGCAATGGCTGGTACCGGTTGTTCCTTTCCGTGTTTAGTGCTTCCTTCAGGGTCTCTTGTAAGGCAGGCCTGGTGGTGAGAAAATCTCTAAGCATTTGCTTACCTGTAAAGGATTTTATTTCTCCTTCACTTATGAAACTTAGTTTGGCTTGATATGAAATTCTGGGTTTAAAATTCTTTTCTTCAAGAACGTTGAATATTGGCCCCCACTCTCTTCTGGCTTGTACAGTTTCCGCCGAGAGATCTGCTGTTAGTCTGATGGGCTTCCCTTTGTGGGTAACCCGACCTTTCTCTCTGGCTGCCCTGAAGAATAAATAATCTTGGAATTTTTAAGAATTCCATTCAAAACAATGACTATATTGGTGGTTACTTATAACAAGTTTTCCTATTGTGTACTATTATTATTTCTATTAAATAAAAAAAATCTCTTGAGAATTTATATGCCCTACTTTGAGTTTCTTTTGTATCTAATTTTTTTCATGTATTTAATTATTGAAATAGAATGCAACAAATGCCAAATCTGAGACTTGTTAGAAACATCCACATTTTTTTGCAACTCTACAGGAAACCTTACTCACTGCATAATTTATTGCCATTTTTTTTCCTTCAAACCTTCAGCAATATTTTGTCTGTGTCTTCCCAACATCTTTGCTGATAGAGGAACATGTTTTAGTTTATTTTCATATGCTTTTCATGTTTTATTTCAGTCATTTTTACTACAAAGAGTATAACAGCTATATACTCCAATGGTAAATGGCTTGTTTTGTTTTTGTTTTTTTGTCATTAAGAAAACCTAAAGTCCGCTTTCATATATACATAAATCATATTACAGATATATACACATATAAAAATCACATACATACACATATAAATCATATGTATTATATATACACACATATAAATCATATTTATATATATATATACACACATATATATATACCAAGCATTAGAAAATTAGTATTGAAAAAGTTATAGCCTCACAGGCATTTACAAAATTAGTCTAAAGAGGTTCCAGGTACCTTTCACCTGGCTTCCCTCAGAGGTAACATCTAACATAACTCTAGTATAGCATAAAATATCAAAACTGGGAAATTGGCATCAGTATACAACCCACAGGCCTTATTCATTATGAAATGTTAGTAAAACTTTGTAAATACTGGCTTGAGTATAAATGACTTCTATTACCAAGAAAACAAGTATAATGTGTCCCATGATCCAGGTGCTTAGTTAGTAATTGTTTTGGTGCCTATCATGTTTTCATAGTATCCATGAGCTAATCCTGTGAGGGAAAACAGGTAGTTGGGATGAGGCTCTTCATTTATAATAATGTAAATCCATGTTTCAAATCCTTTTGAGGCAGGAGAATAGGGTCTGGAGGCAGGGAACCTAAGGCTGTTTCATGCTGACTTCCTAGAACTAAATTGAAAGGAAAAACCTAATTTTGCATGCCTAAGTAACAAAAAGACCAGGGGCATTCAGGTCCTTTTGACCTTTTTCTGCGTTGCGGATGGGAAATTGGCTGTCTGCAACAAATCATACGGAGTGTGGGTGGAATCTTTGTTTGCAACTTTGTAACTTTACTGCAGCCTCTGAATGGTTGTTGTCCACAACCAATCAGACTGATTGATCACAGAGTCTTCATTTGCATAGAAGTATAAATTCGTAACTTCACTTCAGCCTGTGGTTGGCTGCTTTCTGCAACCAATCACTGATTGCGGGCTGTCACTTCATTTACATGAAGTGAGCATGAAGGTGGCCAATGGAAAACTTCTTGGGGATATTTGGACCCAAGAAGATTCTGTATCTGGGCTCTTGAGCTGCTGCTGGGGCCCACTCCCACACTGTGGAGTGTACTTTCATTTTCAATAAATCCCTGCTTTCTTTCTTGTGTTGCTTCATTCTTTCTTTGCTTTTCTGGGCCTTTTGTCCAATTATTTGTTCAAAATGCCAAGAACCTGGACAGCTTGCAGTCATGACCCTCTACCGGTGACACTTTTATTGATAATCGTTGTTTCTAGGCCCTATTTTGTGCAATCTGATTCAAATACGCTTTTTCAATTTAATATATGGCTGATAGTTTTTTTAGAAATAGAAAATGTCAGTTCTCTCCTTTTATTGTTTTGTACAAGTACATGCATGATTATTATCTTCAACCTAGTTTCTCTACAGGAATCTTCTTTCTAATCACTTCATTTTTTAAGTATTTCACTAAAATCAGATATTTATGTAGTAAATCTACCTAACTAGGTACATGTAAGTTACATAATCACTTAAGATAAAAGAAGGACTGAGGCTCCAATTCCTCTCGCCCTACCTTTATGTTTAGGAGCATTGTCTCTTCCTTCAGGGTTACTTTATATACTTCATGTGACACCTGACCTATGACTTCCTTGTGAATATTTAGAAAACATGAGTTGAAGTTTAAACACTCAACTGATCCTTGTATCCCCTACTGGAGGTTATAAATTCCATTTAAAATAAACTGACTGACAGGATATAAAATCCTTCCTGGTTTGTTCCTTTCTAGCCTCAGCTTTGAGTTTACATGCTCACAATACCAAACTACCGATAACTCATCACACACATCTTGCTATTTCACAGATCCTCTCCTGTATAAATGCTTTTCCATCCATCTGGAGTTTTCTTCCTTCTTTTACTGATTGAGAGGACTTCTCTTCTTTGAAAGCCCAGTTCAGGTGTCTTTTCTTCCACTAAGATTTACCACACTCTGGGAAGCTGAGGTGGGCAGATCACTTGAGGTCAAGAGATTGAATATCCTGGCCAACATGGTGAAACCCTGTCTCTACTAAAAATACAAAAATTAGCTGGGTGTGGTGGCACACACCTGTAGTCCCAGCTACTCGGGAGGCTGAAGCAGAAGAATCGCTTGAACCTGGGAGGTAGAGGATGCAGTGAGCTGAGATCGCTCCTCCGCACTCCAGTTTGGCGACAGGGCAAGACCCCGTCTCAAACAAAAACAAAAACAAAAACAAAAACAAAAAAAACAACAACCACACACACAAAAAGATATTCCTCTTTCCTTCTTTGTATCTCATGCCTGTTCCATGTGAATCAACCTGTGTCCTAATAGCTCATTAGGCTGCAATCTATTTCATTATATCTCTACTTTTGGAAGACCAAGAGTTAAGGTGTATTCTTCTTCTCAGTGTTTAGTATTTTGGACTGCATTTATTTTAGACTGGGTCTTTCCCCCGCCTCATCCCCCAAAAAACAATGGCTTGTCTTTATCATGTCTTGATCATTTGGATCACAGGGAACCACTAGAAGAATCACAATGATGGTGAGGTCGGAATATTTGCCAATACAATTTTTAACTGTGATTTTCAGAACTGATGCAGCTGGAGAAAGGAATTACCTGTAAAATAAATAACAAATTTTTCTAGGATGGGTTCGGTTTTCTGACTATTGTGAAATAATTTGGAGGACAGTACACATTATTTCCCTGTAACATTTAGGATTATTACTTCAGTTGTGAATTAACTTATTATTTTCTTATTCATAAAGGCACAATGAATATTTCCTAGGTGTTTTGTGACCTTGCCTCCATAATCCCTCCGATTCTAACCTGTATTGCAGCCTTCAGGGCTGTAAATTATATTGTGTGGGGTAAGGGGAGGGAGGTGTCTCCAACTAGACTTTAAAACCTGGTCTTTATGGTCTCATGACCTTTAGGAAATGAACCGCAGCTTATACATTTCTAATTTCTGTCCCTTCAGGAGGATGCCAAACTTTTGTTTAGGCAAAGGGGAGAGAGGCTGCTTTGGGCTCTGCTTTTCTTCTCTGAGACTTGCTTTATAAAGGAACTATTAACAGGCTGAAGGTAAAATTTCTGTATTGCATAAGCCTGAGTATGTAATAGCCACCCATTGTACCCTGTATCAAGTTTAAAATCAGATGCCAAGTTTTATGGTTAATTGTTATCTTTTCATTGGTTGGGATTTATAAAGTGTTTGTCTCTGGTGCTCATAGGGGAGACAGTATCTCAGATATCCCAGTGATCAAAAGAGTATATTCAGAGGCAATGGGGAGTTAGAACAAGAGAGGAAGGCAGGACTTAGCATATCAGACACATGAGGAGTTATGGTAGATGAAGCCTTGATTTGTTTTTCTTCATATAACCTGGTCCATACTTGGACCAAAAAAAAAAAAAAAACAGGAAGATAAAACAGGAAAGCCAAAACCGGCATGGCATGGCATTGCCAAAAAAGATAAGACCACAGATGGGAATAGGCCCCAAAGAGCTGGAGTTGGCAGTTTGCTCTTGTCAGGTTGTGAGAAACAGCATTGCATATCTGTTCCCAACTCTCCTTCAGAAAGTTATTTTGGTAAACTGAAACTCACCATAGTAGGAATATTTACACCACTGCAAGTGGGAACTCTGTTACAAATCAGGGCTTTTTTTTTTCCTTAAGAGCTGATTGTGGAACATTTGCCAGGTCACCCCCGGGGAGTAGAGATTAAATTCAGATAAGTACAAAGATACACATCGGACCATCGGGTCTATAAGAAGGACTTTTTGTTTTAGGTTGCTGTGCCTAGTATACATACAATTGCTTACTACTTGCATAATAATTCCACACTTCTTAACAGCATCAGCTAGAGTCCTGGCCAAAACAAAAAAATAGTTCATTCAAAAACTATTGAGTGAACTATGGGTATTCTGATCAAGGTTTAGGGCATGATGAATAAAAACCAAAAGGATTAGTACAAATAACAGTGAGGATCCCTTACTATTTTTTAGCCTGAAGAAGAGAGAACAAGAAGCCATTATCAGGATCTGGGGACACAGCAGCTGTGTACAGAAGTGTACTTGATAGGACCTGTGACCTTTGGAAGAAAGATGTAATTAGCCTAAGGGAACCCCTGGGAAGGAGTCATGGGAATACTATGATCTCACTCTTCTCCCTAAGAAATCTTGTCACTTTCACCATTGGCCCAACCCAATGGTAAGCCGGAAAGCAACGGAGCCTGTCGGTGGAGTTCATACAGGTCCGAGTCATAGGGAGAGAAGAGAGGTAGAGTGACTCTGGAGATATAAATGGAAGATATCCAGTATAATACCCATGGATGTTGGTTTTATGTATCTTTCCGGTGTGTGGGTTTGCAACATTAAAGATGCTAGCTTTTCGAGAATTGCTTTTGCTGATTCATTACAAAGAGGCAGCTAGCAGTAAACTGTAGGTTGCCCTGTCAAGGACTGAACCAGACATTGGTAGTATGGCTGTGCTGGGTCCAAGAACTCAGGTCACTTGTGTTGCTCTTTTCTCTAATTTGCAGGATAAGTGGCTACAATTGGATAAAGTGAATACTAGATATAGATGTTTTCCTCCTGAAGGAACTATCCACAGTAAATGGCTGATGGGAAGAACTGGTGCACTTTTCTAACTGGGGCTTCTCTGTGCTCAGTCTCTATTTCATGGTGGCCTCTGCCCAGTGGTGTGGTAAAGCAGGTTTCTACCAACTTTGTGAGAGACAAATGCTTGTAAGTCTTCCTAACTTCAGTTCAGTGACATCATGATGATAGCTTGAGATCTGCCATGATGCGAGAGCTTACACCATGGAAATCAGCAAACAGTATAAATAATTTTATTTTCTTCTCCACAAAGTTTGTTTTTAAACACTGAGCAGCATACCACTGCCTCTGTATATGGAAATTCTGTATAACAAGTTACTGAGTTCTATGAAACAATTTTTTCTTAGGTCTCAGATCTGAGTTTCTGCCCTTCTTGTTTTCTTATTCTTCTCTCAAAATTTGATTTTAAGTTTCCCCCAAAATTTGAATTCTTTCCCCATGCAGAACTACCAGCTCACTAGAGTATCAGGAAATTTATGGAGTGAAAAACCATTACATATGAATAATTGTTCCTTTTTAAATACTTACTCCAAAATATGAAGGATTGTTGAGGCAAAGGCAATTAAGAAGCAAATACAAAAAAGGCCCCCATTCTCCTTCTATTTTTCTGAAAGCAGGACATAGATTTAAAAATAAAAAAGGTATCCTGTCCCTCCACCTCAATCCCTACCAAGAAGAATAAAGATTAACCACTGAAGACAACTTGAGGCCCTTATCATCCTAGCGATAGTACCAGAGGAATCTATATCAGCAAGCTTTGCTAAGTAGCCTCTGCCTGCCATTGATTTGCCTTCTCGCAAGTTGCTGCCCCGAGATACTTGGCCCATGACTTCTTTTCTTCTGTTTATTGCATCCGAATTTCATTGCCATGCTCTTCATTGTTGCTCTCAAATAAAACAGTTATTTCACATACCCCATTAAGAGTAGTAATTTCTTCTGTTTCGGGAGTATTTCTGCAGTTGAATGTATACTCACATAATTATTCAAAGCATTTGGAAATATCACTATGGCTATAAATATCTCTAGTATTTCCAGAATATGGAAAGGCTACCAACAAATCTGGCAGAGTACAGTCTGTTAATAGCCCAAAGACTAGCACTTTCACATCTGTTAAATGCTCATAATTTTTAAACTAATACATTCATTCCAGAAACAGCAGAACAAAAAGATATCCTGCTAGGAGATCTATTTTCATATCAATATTTAAAATGCTTTCAATATTCACCATTTCACACTCACTAAATCTCCAGTGACTTTTTGCTTCCAAGAAATCCATCAATTACAAACCAAAGAGAACATCTAAAAGGACCCATAAAATGGAATACACATTGGCAGGAAGGGAGTCCAACGTTCACCAGAGAATGCAATTAGCAAGTTTTTTTCCTAATTAATGCAACTGAATAAAACGTGTCACCATCTAGAAAATCCATATGTATTATTACCTCAAAGAGAGTCACTCAATATCTAATTTTAGAATCTAGCCTTCAGAGGAAAGTATTCCTCATAATTAAATGATGAAGACACCAAGGGACATAAATAAAAAATTCACATGAAATATCCAAAATATTAAAAAAATTAAAAATTAAAAAATAAAATGAAAAAGTATTGGCCTCATTAATAAAATTATGTAAAGTAAAAACAGTAACTTTGTCTTTCACATTAACAAAAACATTTTAGTGGAGTATACTGATGAATGCTATGGAAAAATAATACTGTGTCGTGGTAAGAATCACAATCTGTGGAAGTCACACTGCCTGGGGATTTACATCCCAACTGTACTTCTAATTGTGGAAACTTGGACTTAATCTAGTTAAGCCACAGCTTCTTAACCTGTAAAACAGGAATGATTAGAATATGCCTTATGGTGTTCTTGAGAAGATTTAAAAATATAATGTCTACAGAGCAGTTAGAACAGGGCCTGCCATAGGGTAAGTCCCTAGTGGCTGTCAATAATTATTATTACAGCTATGATGAATGAAGATGAGCTGTGGTATGGAGGACAGTGAGTTAGGCAAAAAATACTTGCTTATCCAGTAATGAAAGAATTGGCATGAATTTTCTGGAGAAAGGCTTAACTGTATGCATATAATTTATTTTCAAGAATGTTTATTTTAGCATTATTTACAGAAAATCATGAGAAATGATGTATAAAAATGTCAGTATCAAAAATCATTCAATGGGATATTATGTAATCAATTGTACTTTTGAGTATTATTTAATATCTAAGTATATAATATATAAAAAAGCAGAATATAAAATGTGTTTCTGCAGCTGAATTCCTTAATGTTTGTTTAAAATATGAATTTTATAAATTATATATGTGCACAAAAATTATAGATGTATGCAAAGGAAAAATATCAACGTTAATTCACCAAACTTGTTGATTTTGAATACTGTTGTAGTTGATCTTTGTTGACTTCTTTATATTTTTTGTGTTTTCTAAGATTTTTATTATGAGCATTAATTAGTTTCAGGATTAGAGAAAAAAATCTAGTGGAAGTCTCAAGTGCTTTATATGTAATTAACAGATGTTCAAGTTAGAGCAGTTCTTGATAGTCTGCGACTCATCTCCCTTTCCTGACAGATGCATGCTCAATTCATGCACAACTGACGGCCTTTGTCATAAGTGTGACTATAATTACCTGACCAACAATCCCAACACCAACTTAGTAGCCACACGTGTACGTAAGTTATCTCCATTTTCAAGGCTCTTAATAACTAGCATTTACTGAGAATATACTTTATGCTAGACATTATTTCGCACGCATTAGCTACTTTAATCTTTGTAACTATCCCATGAATTAGGTACACTCTTTTTCTATTTAACAGAACAGAGATTTGAGGCTCACTTAGATTGACTTGCCCACAGTTGTGAAAGTCCTGTTGAGAGGTGACAATGTGCTAGCAGCCCTTGCTTGCTCCTGGCACCTCCTCGGCCTCCGCATCCGCTCTAGCCGTGCTCCAGGACCCTTCAGCCCAGTGCTGCACTGTTGGTGCCCCTCTCTGGGGCCGGCCGACGGAGGCCCTTGCAGGCCGGCGCGGTTCTGGGTGGGCGCAAGCTGGGCTGGCCCCGCATTCGGTGCCCCGGCTGGCGCCTGCTGGGCTTGAGCTGGGGAAGAGCTCCCTCTGGGCTGCCTGAGCACTTGGCCTAGGTGCTGCAAACTCCTGCCCTGGAGCGCCAGTGAGAGGTGAAGCATGCTGGGCTTCTGGGACTGGTGGGGACTTGGAGAACTTTTCTGTCTAGCTAAAGGATTGTAATTGCACCAATCAGCACTGTCTAGCTAAAGGTTTAGTAAATGCACCAATCAGCACTCTGCCAAAATGGACCAATCAGCTCTCTGTAAAATGGATCAATCAGCTCTCTGCAAAATGGACCAATAGGTAGGATGCGGTTGGGTCCAGATAAGGGAATAAAAGCAGGCCACCTGAGCCGGCAGCGGCTGGCGGGTTGGGTGCCATTACCACCTTGTGGAAGCTTTGTTCTTTTACTCTTAGCAGTAACTCTTGCTGCTGCTCAGTCTTTGGGTCTATGCTGCGTTTTATGAGCTGTGACACCCCCAAAATGGGCAGCTTCACTCTTGAAGCCAGTGAGACCACGAACCCACTGGGAGGGACGAACAACTCCAGAGAGAAGGAACGAACAACTCCAGACTCACTGCCTTTAAGAGCTGTAACACTGAACTGCGAAGATCTGCAGCTTCACTCCTGAAGCCAGTGAGACCACAAACCCCCCAGAAGGAATAAACTCTGTACACATCCAAACATTAGAAGGAACAAACTCTGGACACACCATCGGTAAGAACTGTAACACTGCGAAGGTCTGTGGTTTCAGTCTTGAAGTCAGCGAGACCAAGAACCCACCAATCCCAGACACACTATGACTGGAATTTGACACCAAATCAGTCTGACTTCAAGAGATTAAGCTCTTAATCGCTATGTATACTGGCTCTCAATAAAATACGTCATACTTAGCTTCTTTGCTTTGCTTTCACTATTGAGCTGAAAGAAAAAAATACAACTTATTACAAAGTATAACCTAAGTTCCTGATGTCTGTAAAGTCAGTATAAAATAACTTGGAATGTGACAATTGTAACTAGTAAATAAACCAGGCAAGCACACAAGTAAAGATTAGTTGTACACATTTTGCCAAGATAATGCACTTAAAAAAATAAAATAAAAAGTTCTTAACCATATATAGGAAATGCACATCACAGTATTCTTTTTTCAAGAAAACAAGTTTTTAAAAGTCTGCTGAATAGGAGTTAATTTCTTAAGAATGAAAATATTTCCTGTTTTGTTTTCAGGTTGATAGTTCTGGTGGACGAAAAACAAAGGCAAGGCAAATGATACGGTTTTCATATAGAAATACTGAGCTGATGTAGAAACTAGATACTGTTTCTGGTTCTATCACAATTTGCTACAAGTGCCTACCAAGAGAGAGTAAGGGTCAGACAGCATTTCTTTAATTGTGTAATGAAAGAAGTATTCTATTATCTCAAACACGCCTTTTGACTATATTAATCTATGTTTCTTGTAGTGTCAGAACACCATAGATATACAATAAATATTTATCAAATGAATACATATTTTTAAGTTACTACCTAATTCTATGTACAAGGCCTAGCTGAAGCCTCACCTCCTTAATGAAGTCTCTGTTAATTATTCAAACTGCTTCAACTCCTATATAGTTTGTGCAGTAATTACATATTATTTTTAAACATGGCTTAACAATTGCACATGTAAAACTCTTTCTTAAAATAAGTTGTAAGTCAATTTGGCAAAGATAGATGTTTGATACATAATTTTAGGTACTCCTTGCGTTCTGTCACAGGGCTCGTTGGGTCTCACAGTTGATGCCTAACAAAGTCTTGTTGAATGAATGCCGAGTAAATTTGAATCAGCAACTAGATTCAGAATTTTTGACGTGAGGACATTTATTTCATCAAAATGAGGTTCCTCCAGTTGCAGTCTGGGTCTTCTTTAAGCCTGTTGTGGTTTTGTCATCACAAACATCATCATCTTCATGATAAAGAAACATTTATTGAGTCCTTCTGCAGTGAATGGCAGCAGCCCAAGCTCTATCCTTGAGTGAGATGGGAAGCAGCTGGCCATCATTCTCTTTGTAATAATCTTTCATATGTTTGAAGACTATTTCCAGAGTCTAAGATCATTAACCTTAAAAGAGCTTTGAATATTGGACAAGGTCAATTGCTACAAAAGAGGGAATCAGAGGAATGATAGGGAACATGTTATGGGGAGAGGAGGCATCGTGTGTGTTACCAGCTTGCTAGCCAGCTCTTCAGTGTAGTGAAGCCAGCAAGCGTGGGAGAAGATGAGCTGTCAGTCTTTTGGTACACATCATTTGTCATGGGTCCTCTTATGTCTGCAGTGGCAGGGACAACCTTGTTAGTATGCAGAGCTTGTCATGGGACCAGGAGTATCTATACACACTGAGTGCACTTCTATTCTTGCCAGTTAATGTAGCTGAGAATGGTTGTACTGCAGGATTGCAATTTTGCCAGTGCTTTTGGCAGTTGAAATTAAAATCAAATTCCTGAATATAGAATTTTAAAAAGATAGATGGCTGTCCTCATTCTCCAAAGAGGTGAGGAATAAATTTACCACGCTCTTTCAGCAGTTATTGTTTACATTTAACAACTCTCCTAAAGTCCAGAGTATGACTTTGGTGTAGAACTACATCTTGACATGGGAATTGGACAAAGATTAGAGATCAGCCTGAAGAATATTCATGTGACTTCCACACTGAACTGCATAATTCTAAGGATAAACATTTTGTGTCCTCACTCACACATCACCTCACAAAACAGTAGTTGTTTAGGGAAGTTAGCATAGAAAATCTAAAGGACAATTTCAATAAAAATCCAAATTTGGCCAGGGATCCTCCTCTGAAAGGAAGGAAAACCATATAACTTCAGCTTGCAAAATCTCTTTTATTTTCTAGTTTATTTGCCCAAAGTCTAAGCTATATACTTCTTACTGTATCTCATCTTTAGTTCTTTCTATGTCCTCTTTTCATTTGACTCAGGAAAGCATCTTTCTATTTGTGAAATCTTCCTAGAATTTTGCTTTTTAGCTCAGGGAATTCAATTAAATTAATCTGAAATATGAAAAGCTGAGGGCCATAAGGCCACCAACACATACCAAAAATAATGAGAAAGATGTAAAGATATTCTGATTTGGGGAATGGGTAGTATAATTGTACTAAGAGGTTTTAATTATTATTATTATTATTTTCCTGGCAGCCATTGCTTTTATTTTTCTAACCCCTTCACTCAGGCACTGATAAACATTCTTTGGCCAGAAGGCTGATGCTGAACCAAGCAGGCTAAGAGGGGTTCTCCCTCATGGGTGAGACTAATGTCATTATAAAAGTGGCCCTCTTTTACCTTTTTGATTTGTGTTCTTCTGTCATGTGAGGACACAAAGATTGTCCCTGCATCCCCTTCCACCTTCCGCCATGTGATGATATGACAAGAAGGCCCTTGTCAGATACCAGAGCCTTGATCTTTGACTTCCCAACCTCCAGAACCATAAGCCAAACAATATCTGTTCATTATAAATTATCCCATCCTAGGCATTCTGTTCTAGCAGCACAAATGGACTAAAACAGGTATCATAACTAAGAAATCATAGACTAATCAAGGTCATGAAGATTTACACCTATGTTTCCTTCAAATAATTATAACATTTTGTCTTTTACATTTAGATCTTTGATCCATTTATTTTTTATATGACATGAGGTAGAGGGCCCAAATTTATTCTTTCACATCTGGGTATACATTTGTCCCTGAGTAATCTTTTTTATATGCTCCTGGAATCAATTTGCTAGTATTTGTTGAGGATTGTTTCACCTGTGTTCATAAGGGATATAGTGTTCTACAGTTTTCTTTTTTAAATGTCTTTGTCTGGTAGGTACTATGGCAATAATAACAATATGAGTTGGGAAGTACTCCTTTATCTATTTTGCAGGAGTTGTTTACATATTTGTATTAATTCTTAAATATTTGCTAGAATTTATCATTGAAGCCCATCTGGGCCTGGGGTTTTTGGAGAAAGGTTTCTAAATTACTAATTCATCCTTTTCACTTGTTCTATGCATTCTGATTTTCTATTTTTATTTAAGCCAATTTTGGAGTTTGTGTCTTTCTAGAAATTGTAAAGTTTCATCCACATAAATTGACGTGCTGCCATACAACGTAAGTCATTTCTCACAATTCTTTTTTACTTTATAAAGTTGGTAGTGATACTCCTTCTTTCATTCCTCAGGTTAGTGTTTGGGTGTCTTACTCTTTTTTCATGCTTATTTTAGCTAAAGATGCTACCATTTTGTTATTCTTTTCAAAGAATCAACTTTTGGCTTCATTGATTTTATTTTTGTGTCTATTCTCTATTGCATATATTTTCTGGCTTTTATGATGCCTAAAAGGCTTTCCATTTTCTTATTCCAAACAGTCCTTGTTTCATTTATTAAAAATATATATTTTAATCTTCAATTGAGCACTAGGACCTGTACGAGGCTCTGCATATATTATGGTGAGCAAAAACAGACACGATGTCCAATCTATAGATATTATAGTCTAGATAGAAGATAATCACATTATGACACCAACAAATGCTTAATTTAACACCAACAATATTCTTAAGAAAAACAGCATGCTTTAAAGAGAAGATATAAAAAAGATACTGGACTTAGAGAAAGGACAAAGATTACTCTCTAGTGGAAGAAAAGAGAGGGAGAAGTTAAGATCAGATCTGAGCAGGTAGATAAATAACATCATAAACAGAAGATACAGTATTTGCAAAAGCTTTGATTGTGCAAGGATCTGGAAGGAGAAAATTGCGGCTGGAATATGGAGAAGGTAAGGAGTCTTTGAGAGGTAGGCTAATACCTAACATACCACACTACTGCTATCATAATGGATTGTCTATCATGGTGAGGATTTATGAGAGAGAAGAGAGGATCAAAAATATCTGGTGCAATTCATGGAACTAGGAGCATGTGGAATGTTTATTGGGAAATTTCATAAATTCAGCCAGTATATGTTGCCTTGAGTTTAATCTACCTGACAATAGAAATATAGAGTAAGCAACTGTATATAATCATGGTAGTAGTCTTAACAACAAGTAACACAATGTAGCACTTATATTTTCTGGGTAATTTTCTCAAAGCTTCATGTAACAATTCACTTAATTCTTCCAAGAAACCTAAGAAGAACTATTATTATTTCCATTTTACCAATAACACACAAAAAGGTGTGTTTGTGCATGTGGGTGTGTGCATGCATGCATGTGTTTATATGGTGTGCAGAGGGAAGACTGTAGAGAATTGAGACAGCAAGAGATCAGAGAACTGGGTAATATTGCCAAACAGCTTTGATGGTTCCTTTGAGGCTACTGAACTAAAATGTATAATAATATCAATAGGCTGCATTGTGGGGCACTTGATTGCTTGAGTAGAGACAGAAAGCAAAGTGTGGGCTCCCTAAGGGATGAAGTTTTGCCTTACAAAGTGTGATGAAGTGTGATGAAAAGACAAACTCAACAGTGTTTATGGTGTGGCTAAGAATAGTACTGAAATAATGCAAAAGAGGAAAATTGGGAAACAGTGGAGCTAGAAATTGGCAGAAAATTGAGGAGTCAGTGAATTTCCTTTCAGCCAATTTTCAGCCCCCACAGCATCCTTGAAAGTCCAGAAATATGATCTTTTTATGTGATGCTAGCCTATGAATTACCTTGGCTTAACCCTCATAAAAATACTGTCAGTGTTCTCAAAGTCCGGAATGTTGTGCTTGTTCTCTCTGAGTTAATCCTGACTCAGCGTTTTTCTTAAAGTGCCAAGGATAATCTCCATGGCATCCAATCTGCAGAGGTCTGTGCCTTTAAATTCAATAAATCTGAACACAATAAATCTATCCCCAATAAGATAATTTCTCACATTTATTAGACTTTCACTTTAGAGGTTTATTTCTGATTTTGTTTTTTAAGTTGAAGTTGAAACGACAAATCTAAACCTTAAAGAACAAACCTTTTCTGTAGGCTCATATGTTGGAAAAATTATTGCTGAGGTAGCTTGGAGGTAGCTTAAATAATCAATGCTTACTATTAACAAATAATTTTGGACAACACAATCTTGGGGCATATATTTTAAGCATCAGTGGCCCTTCACTATTGAGACATCTAGAAAAATGGGGATGAAGGGATAATGAGATACACTGGAACCTTCAGGCAGAATGACACTGAATGAAAAAATGTCTCACAATTTTGTGACTGTTCTGTTATTTGGATTTTCTTGGGTTCACCAAATCAATGTGAGGAATTACATTTCTGTGTAATCCAAGTTATTTACTTGCACATTTTTGGGACTGTAAATGATTCTGACCTTTCCGGAAGTATTATGAGCAGAAAGGACAACTGTCCCTTTAAAACTTGCCTCTTGATGTTAATAAATTAGTGACCTCTCACAGCTCCATGCCAGACTCCATTTGTTGTAATGTTGAATTGAAGTCTCCAGGTGAAATGAACAACTGCCAAGCTAGCCTTTCAAGAAGTTGCCTTTGGGAACATAATACTTTATTATCTGTGTTGTGCCATTCTATGCTGAGTAGTAGTTAAAGTAATGAGAGATCTGACTAAATGATCTATTTCAAGGTCTATTTTCTCCTTGGCCAGTGGAACACCTTTAGACTGTTCCATCCATCTGTTCTTCCTCAGGGCATAAGAAGTAAGCCAGTTGGCTGGAACTAAAGTCTTTCATCTGTTTTTCAAAAATCTAAATGTGTAAACTGAATTCAGTCCCTAATATGTTTTTCTAAAGCTAAGCTTTTGACTTCCCTAAAATTAGCATCGTTTTTCACTAGTTTTTTTAAAAAATATTTTTTCATTTGTTGGAGTTTAAAAGACCCTGCAAGTTCCTATAACCAGTAATAAAGGGCAGTTTTTTTTTTTTTTGGTATTATCTTTAACCCCTCAATTCTCTCGTTCTTGAGAGATAATAGAACCAAATTTACCTTTATTCAACAGTCCAGTTCTATCTTGTTCTGACAGAACAAAATTTCCTCTTAAAAGCTTTTTGAGAAAAAATACAATAATCTTCAAAATTTGGCTTGGACATGAAGTGGCTTTTATAAGCAACATGTTGAGTATAAATAAATTAAAAATGTATTTTAAGTAATAGAGGAAATGCATTTGGAAAACTTTATGTGGGATCTTTCCAAAAGCAAAATAATTGAAAATTTATTATGATACTTGGTAAAATTGAGGAAAAGTATTCATTTTTTCTGAGTTTGCTGGGAAGAACTATAAGGAATTCAGTGGTTTGAGATGTGGAGCTCTGTCTTGTCTTGAACCAGGATAATCTGTTAATATATTTCTTATCTCCAGGAATAGTAACAGAGAAGGTTATAGGAACCTACCATCCTACATATGGAATTATACTAATAAACTGCACTGAAATTGATTTTTTAAAATAAGTTTTCTACGGTGTCACACAGAACTAGGGAGAATGAAATAATGCTAAAATTCTAGACACTATGACAGGCACTGAGCAGCCTGATCTGTATCAGGGGGCCTATTTGGCACTCCTAGACACTATTTAATGGCATCCTATATTTGTCCCTGCAGCTGGAAAAAGGTTGTAACCTTGCACATCCTGCTTCCTTCCTCTCATAGCTTATAGATTGTAAACTGGAAGAGCCTTTTGATGACCTCTGTCACTATTGTAATTTGATCTCAGGGTATAGGCTGGTTTCTCAGCAAGGTCTTTTTCTGACTTTTTCCATCAAAATTAGGTCTCCTTCTCTTGTAGTTTCTTTCTCATGGAACCTGTTTATTTTCCTTTCTAACCTTTATTGCAGTTGGTGATTTCAAATTTATTTAAGTTTGTCTAATGTCTACTCTCCCATTAAACTGTTAGCTGTGGCTTCATGGTACACTTCCCATGTCCAGACAAATATCCTGACAGCTCCCCTCTGATTTCAGCCACTCACTTCATGATGACAGTGTCTTCCCTCTAGGGGTATTTAATTTTATCCCTGATCTTCTCCCATGCTGCAGTCTTGTGGTACCCATCCATCAAACAGGCATTTACAACCTGGAATACAGGGAGTTAATGTCTCTGGGGATGACTTTCATCCATTGGGGTCCAGAGCTAATGAATAAATCCTTTGGTCTATCCTTGATGGTTGAACTACTGAACTCACTCATATACAGAGTGCACCACTGGCTCCAGTAAGCACTATACAATTGTGAATGTAGCCCATTTTCCTAGCTGTCTTGACCAAGGTGTTCACATTCACATTGAAAAGGCCCAATACTTCCTAAATGCAATTAACCGGGTCTGTAGAAAATTAACTGTAGTAGTGAATGCTGCATCCTCAGATATAGAGTGTGCCAGAATGGTTTATCCTGCACTGCACTGAGGATCCTTTTGCCCTTTGTCAACTGATCAGCTGACCTCCACACTTCATTCTCACCTTTTATTGGACTCTGTCTCCAGATTCATTCCCAGAATTCTTTTTCAAACAATGACAGGGCTAGTTCTTACTCCTCACTCCCAGGTAGAGTCTATGGAGACCCAGGAATGTCAGTGTTGTTCTGGACCTTGGTGGCATCCATCACCTCTTCTCTATGAGTTCTGACAAGGACATCAGAATAATCCACAGTCATCTTTTTTATAATCCTCTTTCTAAAGGATCTTTGTTTTATCTCAAAATTTCACAGCAATCTGGCATCTAAGTTTATACATAGCTCTCTAGTAATTGTTGTGCCTTCAGTGATTGGACATTCAAACCAGCTGACTTTTGAAATTAGTATTTTAATCCCAGGACTTAAATTACTTAGAGATTTTCAAAACCAACCCTACCCTTTGAATTACGATTTGAAGATTGGGAGGAAAGCTTGGTTTTAGAAGCTAAGGGTTACTTGCTAGAGCCAGATAGAGCTCTGAGGAAGACAAATGGTCCACTGGTGGTCCCAGGTGCAGAGCCATATGGGAAATGGGAAGCCATATGAGTTTGAGGTTCCAGTCTAAAGCTTCCACATAAGCTTAGAAGGAAAAACTGTTCACCAGTTCTTAAGTATAACATTTACATTAAAATGTGTAACATGAAGGCCGGGCGCGGTGGCTCAAGCCTGTAATCCCAGCACTTTGGGAGGCCGAGACGGGCGGATCACGAGGTCAGGAGATCGAGATCATCCCGGCTAACACGGTGAAACCCCATCTCTACTAAAAAATACAAAACTCTAGCCGGGCGAGGTGGCGGGCGCCTGTAGTCCCAGCTACTCGGGAGGCTGAGGCAGGAGAATGGCGTAAACCCGGGAGGCGGAGCTTGCAGTGAGCTGAGATCCGGCCACAGCACTCCAGCCTGGGCGACAGAGCGAGACTCTGTCTCAAAAAAAAAAAAAAAAAAAAAAAAAAAGAGAAACTAAACATTTTGACCGTGGCCAGGTGCTGTGGCTCATGCCTGTAATGCCAACACTTTGGGGAAGCCAAGGCAGGCAGATCAGCTTGAGCTCAGGAGTTCAAGACTAGTCTAGCCAAAATGGCAAAAAGCCATCTCTACAACGAATACAAAAAGTAACAAGGCATGGTGGTGTGTGCCTGTAATCTCAGCTACTCAGGAGGCTGAGGTGGGAGGATTGCTTGAACCTGGAAGGTCAAGGCTGCAGTGGGCCATGAATGTGCCACAGTACTAGAACCTGAGTGACAGCGCTGGACCCTGTATCAAGCGAACAAACAAACTAAAAATTCTGATTGGTTCAAGGCAATCACAGTCAATCCAATCTCTCGGTCTGCAATTGGTTGATGGGTAGGCATGTGACTTTGCGGGGGGGGGGGGGGGGGGGACAGGGGGAGGGGGCGGGGGGAACAAAAAAAACCTGAGGGAAGTCTCTTGGGTGCTCATGAGAATGGTGTTCTGCTCTCTTATAAAGGAGGAGAGAGGATAGTGATGAAGCAATGATACAACACTTAGACTAATGATTAGCTCCCTGGAGGGAGTAGACAGGGAGAGAGAGATAATTGGAGGTGGGCATACAGGAAGATTCCGTAGCTCAATTAAGTATTGTTTCTTTCACTCATCAATGAGTTATAGGAACATTAATTAATTTTATTCTCCTTTAAACCCAGTACGGCATATACATTACATATAAACTACGTAGACTTAAAGTTATGTATAAGTGTGTGTGTGTACATATATATGTGTGTGTATTTATATATGTATATACTTGTTTATATGAAATAATTCAAAATAAAAATATGCAAAAATCAAAAAAAAATGTGTAACATGTAGATGGTAACCACAATGTACTTTTATTTCTACTTTGCCTTATCTCTTTAGAATTTTATTCAGAGGTATATAATCTAGCCCTTCCTCTAGATGAAAATTTGGGCAGGCCTATGACTTTACTTTTCCCATTTATATTAAGGATGAACAAACAAAACAAAAAATCTAGCCATTTTTAGTCATAAAAGTCAAAATGCAGAAGTTAAATAAAGTTAATATCCAGTCTCACATAAAAGTTAAAATTTGAAACTTGACTTAGTGTTAAAGATTTGATTGAACCCATTTCAGGCTGAAAGTCTTCAAGGGCAGGAGTGTAAGGTACTTCTGTTCTCTACTTTCTTCATGTTCACATTCTCTATTTTCCTTCCAGGGAGGTAGTTGAGGCAGGTGAGTCAGTAGGCTGGTTCTTACTTGTCAAGAACATTCATTAAATATTTATATAATATTTAGCCTGGCAAATGCCTAAAGTTAGTGACCCTGGGTGTGCCCAGCCAATGATAATCTTTATCTTGTGGGTGCTTTTGTGGCACTGCCATGGTAGCCTGCTTGGTCCCCCTTGCTGTAGCTGTCATGATCAGCCAGATGTATCTGTCTCTCAGACGGCCTCTTGTAACCTCGAATTCAGTCCCTGAGCATTCAGCAGCACAACGTCAGCCTTTCTCCTAATGCCCCTTAGCCCATCCAGAAAATTATATGGTCAGAACCAAGAGGATGCTGCACTTACTCATTCCACCACCATAAGGCCAACTCTAGATGGTAGAAATCACATCTGCAGCACTTGGGGATTGAGGACCCTCTTAGTGCAGTAGCACTAAACTGGTTCTGCTAGTTAGTCTACCCGATGATTGCCTTCTGGATTTCCAGAGACGGGATCAAACCCTATCCCTAATTCACTTCAGCTTTGTCAGGCAGGAATCAGACACTATCTTTTTTTTTTTTTTTTTTTTTTGAGACGGAGTCTTGCTCTGTCGCCGGGGCTGGAGTGCAGTGGCCGGATCTCAGCTCACTGCAAGCTCCGCCTCCCGGGTTCACGCCATTCTCCTGCCTCAGCCTCCCGAGTAGCTGGGACTACAGACGCCCGCCACCTCGCCCGGCTAGTTTTTTGTATTTTTTAGTAGAGACGGGGTTTCACAGTGTTCGCCAGGATGGTCTCGATCTCCTGACCTCGTGATCCGCCCGCCTCGGCCTCCCAAAGTGCTGGGATTACAGGCTGGAGCCACCGCGCCCGGCCCAGACACTATCTTTTAACTGTAGGGAATATATCACAAAGCACTCTGAGTGATCATCTTATCAAGGAATGTTATCCAAAACTTACAAACAAGGCAAAAAGATTACCATGTGCCCTTTCAAATTTTTATCAGAGGAATGTCTGACAAGCCTGTCCAAAGGTCATCTGTCACTCTAGATAAAGATAATACTTTTGACTTACCATTTGCTGATAAGTAGGACTCAGGCTCTAAAAAGTCAGATATTAACTTATAGAATATTGATCAGTTGCAAATTATTTTTAATCAGTAGGAATGCAAATGAGATTTTTCAGTAGAGAAGATGATTTATGATTATGACACTTTTGCCCTATAGGACACTATATAATGTTCCACCTAACTTTAGAGTATTATTCTGGCATTTGTTTCTCTACTGAAAAAATATGTGTGTGTGTGTTTTATATGTATAGAGATATATATGTTTTTTTCTTTGAATCAGGTTTGTCGTTAGGCGGGTTTATTCATTAATGAGTTAAATAAATTATTGACACACAATATACATTTGAGAGTTAATTTTCTGCAAATTATATTTTGATGCCCTCGAGGCTCCCTTTCTAAGCTTGAAGTTAGAAAGTGACACCTTGCTTCTCCTACATTGAAGGTGGCCATTTGAGAGTTCACCAAAGCAACTGGTCCTGTAAAGAACTGTATTCACAAATCTCTTTCACTAACTCCTTTCCTAACACTCTGATCTCTTATTATATTCATGAAGTGCATGAAATGGTTCAGGATTTCTGGAACATATTTTGAATCATTTTCATTGAAAATCAGCATACAGATGGGTTTTGTCTCATTCATGTTTGGCTCCCTGATAAACCATAATATTTACACCTCAGTCAATCTGAGACTCATTAAGTCATGTTCTGGCGTTTTGTTTTACTACTACTATTAAAATGAAAGAACAAATTGAAAGAACAAAGGCATACATGACCATTTTTAACTTCTGACTCACTTGTAGGAAACTAAGGTTTTACATCTGCAACCACCTTTTATATAATACTTCCCTTTTCTATGTGGATTGAGCCATAGTATTCTTTGGACCTCACATTTTCGCAATATTATTGTCTAGAAATTTGGATTGGCCCAGCCTCTATTACCTAGGAAGCTAAAAAATGTTCTCTGTAAATGTTGAGCTGGTACAAGGTGCATGCTAAGGAAGGGACTATATTAGAGAAAGTGACTTCACCTCAACTGTTGCCTTCTTAAATATATCACATAATCACTGCGAAGCTAGTATGATCTTTTGAATATGGTATAGAACCCCATTTTGTAATATTATCAGAATTACTTTTCTAGTTCCTTCTCATTTGAATAGTGTATTTCTTCAAATTGTTCTTGAATTTATTTTTGATTGGACTGTGTTTTTTTTTCTTTTTCTTTTTGAGATGGAGTATCACTCTATCGCCCAGGCTGGAGTGCAGTGATGTGATCTCGGCTCATTGCAACCTCCGCCTCATTCTTCTGCCTCAGCCTCCAGAGTAGCTGGGAATACAGGTGCACACCACCACATCCAGCTAATTTTTGTATTTTTAGTAGAGACGGGATTTCACCGTATTGGCCAGGCTGGTCTTGAACTCCTGACCTCGTGATCCGCCTGCCTCGGCCTCCCAAAGGGCTGGGATTACAGGTGTGAGCCACCACACCCGGCCCCTATTAAGGATATTTAATGTTTATTTTAGCCTAACTTTATTCTTGGTCCTTGTAGGGCTGAAGTCTCTATATAAGTTCCTTAGTTATAGAGAGTCTCTGTGTACTGGTATCCCCCAGTGATGGTTGTAGCAGTTATGCTCTTGGTATGTGGGTAAGTTAACGGTCTCCTATGAAGTTGGAATGACCGGAGTCTCTTGAAGTTTATCTCATTCTCTCATGGTGTATGCTTTGTCTATTTACTTAATTTTTTCCCAGTGTCTTATTTACTGAGTTGACAATTCAGACTTCAGGCCAACAGGGGAGGTATCCCTGGGTAGGCACCGGTTGTAGCTAAGGCAGGTGGGTATAGTGATACTCAGTGATGGGCCAAGGTCCCAGCCTTAATGAGGGTGTCTGGGGGAGCTCTCAATTAGATGTGCAAACTTTTATCAAGTTTAAGAGTGGGAGTTACCTCAGCTCCCCTGCCAGGACAGCAGGAAGAAGAAATCTCTGAATTGCGAGAAAAATAATTCTTGGAAGGCTGATTATTAAGCCACTTGAGGAGAAATCAGAGAAAGGTGAAAACCAACTTAAAGAAATTCAAAAAACCAATACAAGATGCGGAAATTCAAAAAACAATGCAAAAAGAAAAACTTTTCAGAGACACAGATATCATGAAGAAAAAACAATCACAACTTTAAGAAATGAAAGACACACTTAGGGAAATGCAAAATGCAGTAAAAAGTTTCAACAATAGGCTAGAAAAAGTAGAAGAAAGAACTTCAGAGCTAGAACACCAGGCTTTCAAAGTAACCCAGTCAGGCAAAGACAAAGAAAAAAGTTTTTTAAATGAACAAAGTCTTCAAGAAATATGGAATTATGTTAAAAACCTAAGAATAATTGGTGTTCCTGAGGAAGAAGAGAAATCTAAAAGTTTGGAAAACCTATTGGAGGGAATAATTGAGGAAAACTTTCCTAGCCTTGCTAGAGATCTAGATATCCAAATACAAGAAGCTCAAAGCTCACATCTCAATAATTACATTGAATGTAAATGGCCTAAATGCTCCATTTAAAAGATACAGAAAAGCAGAATGGATAAAAATCCACCAACCAAGTATGTGTTATCTTCAATAGACCCACCTAACACGTAAAGAGTCATGCAAACAAATGGAAACCAAAACAGACCTTAAAGCAAAAACAGTAATGACAAAAAACAACAGTATCAACAAAACAGGCTTTAAAGCAAAAACATTAACGACAAAAAAAGGACATTATGTAATGACAAAAGGGTTAGTCCAATAGGAGGATATTACAATCCTAAATATATATGCACCTAACATTGGAGTTCCTAAATTTATAAAACAATTATTACTAGACATAAAACATGAAATAGCAACACAATAATAGCAGGGGATTTCAATATTCCACTCACAGCACTAGACAGATCAAGACAAAAAAATCAACCAAGAAATAATGGATTTAAATATACCCTAGACCAAATGGACTTCACAGATATTTACAGAACATTCTGTCTAACAACTGCAGAATACACATTCTTCTCAGCAGCATATGGAACATTCTCCAAGAGAGACCATATCATGGGCCACAAAACAAATCTCAATAAATTTAAGAGATGTAAATTAAGTATCTTTTCAGACCACAGTGGAATAAAATTGGAAATTATCTCCAAAAGTAACCCTCAAAACTATGCAAATACATGGAAATTAAATAATCTGCTCTTGAATAATCTTTGCATTAACAGTGAAGCCAAGATGGAAATTTTAAAAATTATTTGAATTCGATGATAATAGTGAAACAGCTTATCAAAACCTCTTGCAGACAGCAAAAGTGGTGCTAAGAAGAAAGTTCATAGCGTTAAATGCCTACATCAAAAAGTCTGAAAGAGCACAAATAAACAATCTCATGTAACACCTCAAGGGACTAGAGAAACAATAACAAACTAAACCAAACCAGCAGAAGAAAAGTAATGACAAAGATCAGAGCAGAACTTAATGAAATTGAAACAGAGAAATACAAAAGATAAATGAAACAAAAATCTGGTTCTTTGAAAAGATAAACAAGACTGGGCATGGTGGCTTATGCCTGTAATCTCAGCACTTTGGGAGGCCAAGGTGGGCAGATCACAAGGTCAGGAGTTTGAGACCAGCCTGGCCAATATGGTGAAACTCCGATTACTAAAAATACAAAAATTAGCTGGGCATGGTGGTGCGCACCGGTAGTTCCAGCTACTTGGGAGGCTGAGGCAGAAGAATCGCTTGAACCCAGGAGGTGGAGGTTGCAGTGAGCCGAGATCATGCCACTGCACTCCTACACTCCAGCCTGGGTGACAAAGCGAGACTCTGTCTCAGAAAAAAAAAAAAAAAAAAAAAAAAAGAAAGAAAAGAAAAGATAAACAATACTGATAAATCACCAGTGAGATTAATCAAGACAAGAGAAGTTTCAAATAAGTTCAGTTAGAAATGAAATGGGAAATATTATAACCAATACCACAGAAATACAAAAGATCATTCAAGGCTACTGTAAACACCTTTATGTGCACAAAATAGAAAATCTACAGGAGATGAACAAATCCTTGGAAATATGCAACCCTCCTAGATTAAATTAGGAAGAAATACAAACTGTGAACAGACCAATAACAAGCAGCAAGATTGAATCAGTAATTAAAAAAATAAAAGCCAACAAAAAGTTCCTGGGCCAGATAGATTCACAGCTGAATTACATCAGACATTAAAAAAAAAAAATTGGTACCAATCCTACTGGAACTACTTCCAAATATAGAGAAAGAAGGAATTATTCTTAAATCATTCTATGAATCCAGTATCACCCTAATACCCAAATGAGGGAAGGACATAATAAAACAAAAGAAAAAAAAAAAAGGAAACTACAGATCAATATCCCTGATGAACATAGATGCAAAAATCCTCAACAAAATACTAGCTAACTGTAACCAGCAGCGTATCAAAAAGACAATGCATCATGATCCAGTGGGTTTAATATCGGGGATGCAAGGATGGTTTAACACACACAGGTCAATAAATGAAATCTATCCCATAAACAGAATTAAAAACAAGAATTGTATGATCATCTTAATTGACACAGAAAAAGCATTTGACAAAATCCAGCATTTAAAAAATAAAAACTCTCAAAAGAATTGTCACAGAAAGGACATATTTCAAAGTAATAAAAGCCATTTATGACAAATCCACAATGAACATCATACTGAATGGGAAAATTTGAAAGCATTCTGCCTGAGAACTGGAACAAGACAAGGATACCGACTTTCACTATTTCTATTAAACATATTACTGGAAGTCCTAACCAGAGCAATCAGACAAGGGAAAGAAATAAAGGGCATTCAAATTGGGAAAGTCTGTGTTTCTATTTGACAATGATATAATTATATACCTAGAAAACCCTAAAGACTCATCCAAAAAGCTTCTAGACCTGATAAATGAATTCAGTAAAGTTTCAGGATACCAAATCAATGTATAAAATGAGTAGCACTGCTATACACCAACAATGACCATGCTGACAATCAACAACCCAATCTCTTTCACAACAGCTGCAAAAAAATATAAAGAAATACTTAGAAACATACTTAGTCAAGGAGGTCAAAGATCTCTACAAGGACAACTACAAAAGACTGCTGAAAGAAATCTTAGATGACGCAAACAAACACAAACATATCCCAAGCTCATGGATGGGTAGAATAAATATTGTGAAAATGACCATACTGCCAAAAGCAAGCTATAGATTCATTGCAGTTCATATCAAAATGCCATCATCATTCTTCACAGAACTAGATAAAACAAATCTAAAATCCATTTGGAACCAACAAAGGGTCCACACAGACAAAGCAATACTAAGCAAAAATAACAAATCTGGGCCAGCCACAGTGGCTCACACCTGTAATCCCAACACTTTAGGAGGCCAAGATGGGCAGATCAGGAGGTCTGGAGATCAAGACCATCCTGGCTTATACAGTAAAACCCCGTCTCTACTAAAAATATGAAAAATTAGCCGGGCGTGGTGGCCCACACCTGCAGTTCCAGCTACTCGAGAGACTGAGGCAGGAGAATGGCGTGAACCCGGGAGACGGAGGTTTCAGTGAGCCGAGATGGCCCACTGCACTCCAGCCTAGGCAACAGAGCGAGACTCCCTCTCAAACAAAAAAAAAAAAAAAAAAAAAAAAATCTGGAGGCATCACATTACCCGACTTCAAATTATTCTACAAGACTATAGTTACCAAAACAATATGGTACTGGTATAAAAATAGGAATATAGACCAATGGAACAGAACAGAGACCCCAGAAATAAAGCCAAATACAGCCAACTGATCTTCAATAAAGCATACAAAAATATAAAGGGAGGAAAGGACACCCTATTCAATAAATGGTGCTGGGATAACGGTAAGTCACACGTAGAAGAATGAAACTGGATGCTCATCTCTCACCTTATAGACAAATCAACTCAAGATGGATCAAATCTAGGACCTGAAACCATAAATATTCTAGAAGATAACATCAGAAAAACTCTTCTAGACACTGACTTAAGCAAAGAATTCATGACAAAACCCAAAAGCAAAAGTAACAAAAACAAAAATAAATAGATGGGATACAACTAAACTAAACAACTTCTTCACAGCAAATAATAATAATAACAATCAGCAGAGTAAACAGACTTCCCAGGAAATGGGAGAAAATGTTCACAAACTATGTATCTGACAAAGGACTAATATCCAGAATCTACAGGGAATTCAAACAAGTTAGTATGAAAAAAACCAAATAATCCCATCAAGAAGTGGGCAAAGAACATGAATAGACAATTATCAAGAGAAGATATACAAATGGCCAACAAATGTGAAAAAATGCTCAACATCACTAATTATCAGATAAATGCAAAGTAAAACCACAATGAGATATCACCTTGCTCTTGCAAGGATGACTGTAACTTAAAAATAAAAAAATAATAGATGTCGACATGGATGTGGTAAAAAGGAAACTCTTTTACACTGCTGGTGGGAATGTATGGTGATTCCTTAAAGAACTAAAAGGAGAACTGTCATTCAATCCAGCAATCCCACTACAAGGTGTCTACCCAAAGAAAAATAAGTTATATGGAAAAAACACATGCACACACATGTTTACAGCAGCACAATTCCTAAATGAAAAAATATAGAATCAACCCAAATGCCCATCAACCAACCAGTAGATAAAGAAAATGTAGTATATATACACCATGGAATACTACTCGGTCAAAAAACGGAACAAAATAATTGGATGGAGCTGGAGGCCATTATTCTAAGTGAAGTAACTCAGGAATGGAAAATCAAATATTGTATGTTTTCTCTCACTTATAAGTGGGAGTTAAGCTGTGAGGATGCAAAGGCATAAGAATGACATAATGGACTTTGGGGACTTGGGGGGAAGAGTGGGAGTGGGATGAGAAATAAAAAACTACATATTGGGTACACTTAATGCTGCTCAGGTGATGGGTACACCAAAATATCAGAAATCAACAGTAAAGAACTTATTCATGTAATCAAAAATCACCTCTTCCCTGAAAACTATTGAAATACATATATATATATGCAATAAAATATATATAACATCACTTTGTTGAAAGTGAATTTGTAGAATACTAGATTTCCTACATAAAGCCTATATTCAAAAATATTAACTGAAATGGTTTATAAATTATCAACTAGGGAATGATTGCCTGATTAGGGTTATGTAAATTTTGGCAGAATTACCTCCACTTTGCTCCAGTGTCTATTATGACAATAGACTCTAGCAACATCTGTTGAATTTTCTTTTCAAGTGTTCAGGTCATAGACAGACACATTCTTTATGACTTGAACACCTGAAGATAATAAATACAAGATATTTCACTTAACACAGCCTCCAAAGAGGGAAACAGTATTTGCAACTATTGACTAAATGGAACTGACAAGAACTTTCAGGTTGGGATTTTCCTTGCTAATTGTATTTCACTTTCAGATGATTGAAACTTTGGAAAATGATGAGGTCAGCACAGGCAAGCACAAAGTGGTTGAGATTTTTATTATCCTCTTAGACACATAACATGATGCCATCTTAACAATGAAATTTCTATAAAGTTTCAGACTTCTCTTAAAAGTGAAAAAGATCTGTTAATTGCAAACATTAAGATCCCAAGTTGATGATTATTATAGTGCTGCATTTTCTAGGAAAAATGTTTAATGAAAAATGGTCACCCATCCTACCATTTTATGTTCAGGTCCTGTTATCTTTGAAATGCTTAAAATGCAAGTTGTATGGAAACTCTAAAAAAGAATTCATTGTGCCAGAATTGACAGAGGGCAGCAGAAAACTTACAAGCTGTCCTCTCGTTGATTCAAAAAAGTAATTAATTGCAGCTGCTGTTTTGCAGCAAGCTAGGGAAATGTCATCAAATACAGAAAACTCCAGAAAGCGTGACAAGGCCTTCCTGTAATTCTCCCAGTCTAAACAGAAATGAGATGAATGCTTTGTGACTGCTGTAGGTAATGAGACTTTGTAAGATTATTATAAATAGGGTACATAATTAGCACTCTACAATTCAGTAAGCACTTTGTGTTGTTTTTGTGAATTTGGAGTTGGCCCCAATGGCTTGACAAAACATTCACTCTCCCTAAATCAGGCAAACATTTTGGCTTCAGACACTGATTTCAAATACATGGACTGTCAATTATTTGTGAAGAAAAATTTAAAAAGGAATCAAGACATTAACTACAGAGAGAGGCACTAACAGTAAGAAGGTGGCTATCATGTGTCAACCTGGGGTCCTCTGCTCTACAAAGCACACATTACCTGAATTAGGTCATTTAATCTGCATAAGGTACTATTGCTTTTCTCTTTCACAGATAAGACGCTGAGGTCTAGAGAGGTAAACCTGATCTATATTCATAGATAATAAGTGATATTTAAACACAGATCTGTCAAATTTGAAATACTCGAGTCTCTGAATTCCATACCCTACCTTCCACAGTTTCTGCACTGCCTGGAAATTTATATTGTAGATTTTTTCCCTTTGGGATTCTCTTTGGAAAGGTGTTTGCTATGCATTGTAGTGAAAAATGTTCCAGAAGAGCACATGTATTTACCATAGAGAAACTGATGAAGGCAGCCACGACAAACAAACAAACAAAAAAAGTTCAAATTATTAATGGATGAGAGTTAAGTACCATCCATCACTCTGTACTTTTATTTGCAAAGGTGAACTCATAAATATCCAGATGATTTTCTTTACTTTTGGTAAGGATTAAAAATAAAGAGACTAAAATTGAATATGAGTATCTCTGTTTTTATAATGATGGGAAGGCATCACCAGCTGAGAAGAACATCAGTAAAGAGGAAGGGATACATATCTCTTTACGCCTAGATATAAAATGGGATTTAGTCCTCAGATTGTATCATGGTGAAAAGCATCTTGAAAACTATGATGTGAACTAGAATCTGTGTAATGGGGCACTGGGGTAAAGGAAATGCAAGGAAAGAGAGTAGGCCAGGTTACTGAAGAACCCCTTTACTTGTACTAGTTGGGGTAGACTCCAAACAAATGCAACGAAAACAAACAACAACAACAACACACACACACACACACATACACACAACACAATGACTTAAAGATTATAAAAGCTTACTTTTTTCATATAATATTTAACCATAAGAAGTTCAAGGCTGCCAGGGAAGCTCTGTTATTCTCAAAATACACCTTGATCTCTAGTTCCCAGTCACCTCCCTCTGCCATCATACCTGCATGCCAGCCAGTGGCAGAGGAAAGTGACAAGGAGAAAGCAGACTTGCTCCACATAAGAGTAAGATCCAGAAGTGGCCCATATGCCGTAGGGCTCCATCACCTGGCCACAGCGGGGCTGAAAGAGGTGGCGTCTCTAGTTGACTGGACAGGGGGTCAGCTAAGATTTGGAGAGCAAAGACTCTGGTGGGCAACTAGCAATATCTGTCACATCTGCCAAGGGAAGGAAGGAACCTGGGTGGCTGAGCTGAAGGAAACATCTTGGTTCAAAGGCTGAGTTGAGAATTACCTTCTGTCTCTTCAAATCCCTGCCCATTTTCTGAATACCTTTCCTCTTCACTCTATCTCTGTAGTATTACAAGGTAGAGAAAAGAAATATGAGTTGTTACGCATGCAAAGGTGGAATTTTGACATTGAAATCCTATTAAACATCATTACAACTTTCTGGGGTTGATAGTCACACACACACCACCAGCACCACCAATAACAAAAGAAAATGAAAAATAAGCAAGTGGGAAATAAAGGACCAACCTTATTTTTTACCAGCCACACACCTTCTATTTTTATTTTTTTGTAGAGACTCAAAAGATTCCTCTGTCTTGGCTTCCCAAAGTACTGGCATCACAGGCATAAGCCACTGCGCCTGGCCCAAACATCTTTTATACAAACAAATATAGGTATAGGACTTTTCTATATATATACATTTTTTTTTTTCCTTTAGAGACAGTGAGTCTGTAAGCCAAAGTAGACGGCCCTACTCCTTTCCATTTTTGCAGTTTGTGGAGACAACTCTGAATCTACTTCCCCTACAGGTCACATGGACAAGACTGGGAAGTATGCATCACACACCATCCCACAATCTGAGGTGGAACTGCAAGTGTGAGGAGGCTGGTGGCTCTGCTCAGGGTATGCCTGCACCTGCATCACTGACACAGAAGAGTGAATGCTGCACCCAGAGCCAAAAGCTGGAAGCAAAACCCACTGATGATTGGATGTCTTTCAAATGACATTCAATACTGAGTTCTGACCAATCGCTTCAGCCTGTCCTTCCTTTGGGGAGGTAGTAAAGGATAGAGAAAGAAAGAAGTAGTAAAGGCATATTTTTTCCTTCTCTTCAGGTTGAAGTGTTAAAACAAGACTAGAAAATAATACTGTATAGAAAAGAGTACAACAAAACCGAGCCATTCATCCACTGGTTGATTGGTCCTTCTCTGCTAAAGTGGTAATCCAAAGAGAAACGTGTAAAACCAAAAGACCTTATGACAACATAAAACAGACAGGCCCAGATATGATTCTACACATGGTAGCAATCTAAAGACAACAAGACACAAAGATGGAAACGCATCTTTCATACCTTCTCTGTTCTGCCACATAGCAAGAAGAAGAGACATTATAAAGTAGCAAAAAAAATCTGGATGTTAAGAATTTGTGGTCCGAGTATACTGCTTTTTAAGAGGGATGAAGAGCTCCCTGCTGTAAGCCACCATCGTGGTCAGGGCTTTTTTGATATCCTACAGCTCAAGAGAGGCTGGTGCTCAAGTCACAAATACATTACTTGACCTGCTGATGTATATTTAACCCTAAGGATTATATCTGGGGACACTCATGAGACCCTGAGTCTTTCCTTCTATTTATGTCTCAGTACTGCTGCTGCTGGAATTGGAGGGAAGCTAACATAGGCTTTTAAAGGGAAGGTGCTTCTGAAGGTTTATCAGTCCAGAAAGCAGAGCCTAAATTTAGTGTGCATGTAATTGTAAGTCTCAGTTTTCCCACTAGTAAAGTGAAAATAATAATAAGTATTCAAACCACTGGGTTATTATGAAGATGAATTAGCATTATAAATGCCAAGAGGGGATACAATGTCTAATATGATGTGAGAATTCAACACATTTTTGATAAAATTTACCATTCCTTTATGTTAAAAACTCTCAGTAAACTGGGTATTGAAGGAACATATTCTAAATAATAAGAGCCATCTCTGACAAACCCACAGCCAACACCATACTGAATGGGCAAAAACTGGAAGCATTTTGCTTGAAAACCAGCACTAGACAAGAATGCCTTCTCTCACTACTCCTATTCAACATAGTATTGGAAGCCCTGGCCAGAGCAATCAGGCGAGAGAGAGAAATAAAGGGCATCCAAGAAGGAGAAGAGGAAATCAAACTATCCCTTTCTGAAGATGACTTGATTATATATCTAGAAAAGCCCATAATCTCAGCCCCCAAAATACTTCAGCTGATAAACAATATCAGCAAAGTTTCAGGACATAAAATCAATGTACAAAAATCACTAGTATTCCTATACACCAACAACAGCTAAGCTGGGAGTCAAATCAGAAATGCGAACTCATTCACAATTGTCAAGAAAAGAATAAAATGCCTAGGTATACAGCTAACCAGGGAGGTGAAATATCTCCACAACAAGAATTAGAAAACGCTGCTGAAAAGAATCAGAGATGACACAAGAAAATGAAAAAACATCCCATACTCATGGATAGAATCAATATCATTAATATTGCCATACTGCCTAAAGCAATTTACAGATTTAGTGCGATTTCTATCAAACTACCAATGACATTCTTCACAGAACTTAAAAAAACTATTTTAAAACAATATGGAACCAAAAAAGCCAAAGCAATCCTAAGCAAAAAGAGCAAAGCTGGAGGAATCACATTAGCCAACTTCAGACTATGCTACAGGGCTAAAGTAACCAAAGCAGCATGGTACTGGTACAATAACAGACACATAGACCAATGGAACAGAGTAGAGAGCCCAGAATACGGCCACACACCTACAATTATCTGATCTTCAATAAAGCTGACAAAAACACGCAATGGACAAAGGACTCCCTATTCAATAAATGATGCTGGGATAGCTGGCAAGCCATATGCAGAAGATTGAAGCTGGACTCCTTTCTTATACCATATACAAAAATCAGCTCAAGATGGACTAAAGACTTAAATGTAAAACCTAAAATTATAAAAACCCTAGAAGACAACCTAGGTAATACCATCCTTGACATAGGAACTAGCAAAGATTTCATGGTGAAGACATTGAAAGCAATCGCAACAAAAGTGAAAGTTCACAAATGGGATCTAATTAACCTGAATAGCTTCTGCAAGCAAAAGAAACTATCAGCAGAGTAAACAGAAAACTAAATAATGGGATAAAATATTTGCAAACTATATATCTGACAAAGGTCTAATATCCAGCATCTATAAGAAACTTAAACAATTTTACAGGAAAAAAAATCGATTAAAAAGTGGGCAAAGGACATGAACAGACACTTTTCAAAAGAAGACATACATACAGCCAGCAAACATATGAAAAAAATTCACTATCACTGATCATTAGAGAAATAAAAATCAAAACTACAATGAGATACCATCTGACACTGATCAGAATGGCTACTATTAAAAAGTCAAAAATAACAGATGCTAGCAGAATTGTTGAGAAAAGGGAATGCATATATATACACTGTTGGTGAGAGTGTAAACTAGTTCAACCATTGTGGAAGGCAGTGTGGAAATTTCTCAAAGACCTAAAGACAGATCTACCATTCAACCTGACAATCCCATTACTGGGAATATACCCCAAAGAATATAAATTGTTCTGTCATAAAGACACATGCATGGGTATGTTCATTGCAGCACTATGCATGATAGCAATGACACAGAATCAACCTAAATAGTACATTTTATCCAACCATAAATAGTACATTTAGGTTGGATAAAAAAAATGTACATATACATAATGGAATACTATATAGCCATAAAAAAGTATAAAGTATAAGATCATGCCCTTTTCAGGACATAGATGGAACTTGAGGTCATTATCCTTAGCAAACTAAGGCAGGAATAGAAAACCAAATACCACATGTTCTCACTTATAAGTAGCAGCTAAATTATGAAAACACATGGACAGAAAGATGCAAACAACAGATCCTGGGGCCTACCAGAGGTTGGAGAGTAGAAAGAGGGAGAGGACCAGGGAAAGTACCTATTGGGTACTAGGCTTAATAACTGAGTGAGAAAATAATCTGTATAACAAATCCCCGTGACACTAGTTGATAACCTGCACACATACTCCTGAATCTAAAAGTTTTTTTTTAATAAAGAAGTCAGCACATTATTAAAATTGCTGTTCTTATTGTTATGGATTTGATCAGCCATACAATATGCTTGGTTTCAGGCACAAAACAAGAATTAGTATATGCTTTTACAGCAAAAGATATACAGCCTAGTAGAAGACAGACATAAAATGAAGTTAGAACAATAGAATAATACTTCTTCAGTAATTGACATCTTTACTGAGTATGTTACCTGTCAGGAGATGTTTTATAGAGGAAGTCATAAATTTTACCTAATTTAACTCAATAAGAAAAAATTAACAATTTTGAAATTCTATTTTAATCTCTAAATCTGTATGCATAAAAAGAGTCTCACCTATAATTTCACCCATCCAAGAAACGACACTGACAATTCAGGTTTTTCCCCCAAGCTGCAACACGTATCTGTTGTTTCACATCTTAATGTTCAAAGTCTATCTCTATCCCCACCTAGCTTTTGAAGAATGAATGACATTTCCGTGTGTGCTGTTTGTAAACATCCAGAAATAATGTACATAAAGCACCTAGCTGGTGTTCCATACACTGAGCACTGAAGGAACAACATCAAACTAATAGGCTCTCTGAATGACAGAGATATTTCCAACTGGAAAGGCTTGGTTAGACATGCTTGTGCTTCAGCAAATGCCCTTCCTGTCTTTCAGTCAAGAGGATAGAGGGTGTAGCTGGGGGTTGGGCAACCAGCTTGGTTAGGGGCAGTAGATACAAGGGGTGGAGAATGTGGGAGCTTTCTGTTGGCTACTTTAACCCTTTTCCTGTTTAGAAAAAAAAGTGCAGCTTGCTACTAGAGCTCATTCAATTTTAGATAAACACGCTCACTGAGGCTGAAGCAAATCAGACTGATTTTCAATGTGCAAATAAAATGTAAAAACTGTTCCTGACGTTATTTCTTTACTTCTTAACAGAGATAGCATAAAATCGTCTGAATCATCAGAATCATCTATTTAGGATGAATCTTCGGCCAAGAACTCTTCGATAATGATGTTAACATCATGCGTAGAAATGCTACGTTTTCTAGGATTTGACATTTTCAGCTATCAAGAATTACTATATTTTATAAATGGAAAGACCACTACTGAAACCAAAAGGCTTAAATAGAATGATGTCTTGTTTCCAAAGTCGATATACTAGAGTGATGTGAAAATAATAATGAAAGCAAGATTATTTGTGGCAAAATTGTCTCAGCATAAACACCACAGCAGCAAGCACCACTGGCTAGTATTCTTGGGGCAAACAGGTAAAGGATGAAATGAATGCTTGTTGAGTATCGAAAAGAATGTGACTTACATGTCAAGGAATCTTCCCTTTCTAATGAGTATCTGTAAAGAAAAAATTCTTGACTAGCAGTTTTAACTTGCTGGTAAGATTAATGAAAGACAAAATTTGCAGAGATAGCACATGAAGTAACATGATAATTGCATTCAGTTTATACCCATGTACAATGAATCAGATGACTTTTATCATAAAAGTCTGTGTGGCTAAGTAGCTGATCTGACACATAAATATTTGCTGATATATGAAAGAAAGAATGAGGAATGGATAGCATCCTGGGTAGTTTCCAGGAAATTGATACTTTCAATAGCTTGGACTTTCTTGTAATGTTGTCTATACTTAGCATATGTTCAAGTTCTTCCCCAGGTATGGGTGCTTTTCTACTTTCTTGTCACTCCAAGAATGACATCCCAAGCCAGATCACCTTTATTGCTCAAAGAAATGTGTAAGGCATTCCTATTTCCTCTGACATTTATGTTTCCTACAGTATCCCTTTCCAGCATGTCCTGAAATAGGACATGTTCAGTAGCATGAAATTTGTTGTCTGACAATGTTATCAATAGCGCAGAAATCTTCCTCAAGATCCTCTGAGACTTGTGTCTCATATTCATAAAAGTAGTTATTACTTTAGGTGCTGCTAGACTGTGAGCCTCTCCATACTTATTAATTACATCTCTCAGCTGCACTGGATAGAAAAGAGCTGCTGCTTTATGAGTTTTCTCATTTCCCCAATCCTGCAATGTTTTGGGCTCTGAATGGGGCAAAAAGTAATTCACAAAAGCAACAGTTGTTGTTTGTCTCATACAATTAAATTCTTGGAATTGACTCCAGAGGTGATGTTTTGAGGGGAAACAGAGTATATTGGTCATAAAATGTCTTTGCCATTTGTTGAAATTGGAGTTCGATTTGGAGATGAAATCTGATAAAGTAAACAGAAAGTTGCACTGGTGTTTGGAGACCTAGGTTATTGTCTGAGTACTTTTGCTGACTTTCTGGGAAGCTTTAGCTAAACATACTATGCTCTTCTGTGCTATAATTTCTTCATGTGCAAATGTCAGTAGCTGTGTCTACTTTTCTACCAGATGAAAGATTTTTACTAGTAATTACATGTATATAGCAAGGCACTAAACTCTAAATTACAGTCATGGCATGCTAACTGTAGAGTCACACAGTGCCCTGTGTTTGGTTTAAGAGTCAGCTGCCACTGCATTGAAACTTAATAATTTTTGAATAAGGAACCCAAAATTTATATTTTGCCAGACCCCATAAATTGTGTAGCTGGTACTGATTCTATTATTGTGATTACATTCACTTGTAACTAAGAAAACTTTATATATGTAGACATCCACACTGAATTTGTTTTTTTCAGTGATATATGTTAACAATTTATCCAATGTTTTAAAAGAGAAGTATTTTATTAGGTTGGTGCAAAAGTAATTGAAAGTAATGGTAAAAACAGCAAATAATTCTGCACCAACTCTAATAGTTCCCATCCCATAATGGCACTCAATGTTAACAAGTTTAACATACTACTAATATGAGTAATTTCTACTTGATTTTTTATAAGACACAGCCATCATTGTCTTATGGGAAAACAAATTAAATCCTTGGGGACAAATTGATGAACTTTTGAAAAATACACCTTGGGCCAAGGTCACATATTCTATACATTTTTATTACTTTTGAAAATACTGAAAGGTTAGGTAAAAACTGCCTTCTATCACCCAGAGTCCCTGAGCATCTGACAGCTGTCAAGTAGAACCCTAGACACAAGTCAACTCAACAATACCTAGCAGACCGGTGGCCACTGCCGTGTCTGTCATTATAAGCTATAATTAATCAATATTTTTCTTGAAAATATATTACTGAATATGATAAGTAATATTTACAATATTTATGGGGGTGAGGAGTCACCCAGTTTAGTTAATAAGACATATTTTTGGTAGAACCATCCATATTTTTTCCTTGTGACTTACTTTCCCCTATCATACAGAACTAATAAGTTGGAAGTTCCTATTTCTCAGGAATTGGAACTTTTTCCTTACTTTTTTTTTTCTTTTGGAGGAGGGGAAGGGAAGGTGGGTCATAGGGTTGTTATTTGCTCACGTTCATATACATATAATCGACACATGAACCGATCACAAATGGGTGTCCTTGTTGCATTTCTAGTTTGGGGCTTATCAGCTTTCACTGATTCAGTCTGCCAATCACAAAACTCATGATGTTAAAACGGTGTTTGGAAGAAACTCCCCTCTCATATTATATGTGTGCTGCCATTATGTTCCTTTTGTCATATATGAAAACATTTCTGCTTGAGGGAGCTTATAGTTTTGTTTGAAATGTAAACATGTAACTGTTGATTTAAAAAATTATGTCCAATTTGAAGATGACACCTGATAAAGAGTTAGGTTAGAATTAGGAGACTTAGGTTATTGCCTGTGTACCCCAACTGATTTCTTGGGAGGCTTTAGACACACCATACCTTTCTCTGTGATTACAGGAAAGTATAGAAGGACCACCTAGTTTGAACTGGAAGAGTAAGAAAGGAAACTACATTTCAGCTTATACCTGGATGACACTGGTACCTAGTCTGAACTCCCCTGCTTGACTTTAAAGACAGCTTGTAAGCAGAAGGTATGAATCAAAGAGAATGGATAAGTAGAAGGTATATGATGAAAACTACAGTCTGGCCCAATATGAGGAAATAAAGTAATTGAAGTTAAGGAGAGACTTAATTTTTTTTAAAGAGGTAAGAAACAGTAGCTAGTGGGATATTATCTGTATTAAAGGCCAGCAGTTTATGGTTGCAGAATCTGAGGATGAGTCAAATTTAGAGTATGCAGTGCTTCTGGGGAATGTTTTCTTTCTTTTAAAACGTGCTATGTGAAAGCTCTATGAGGAAGTGGGTCCATCTTATTTTCTGCCATGTCACAAGGCATAGACAGTGTTCTCAAGAATAAGCCCCCTATATCATGTGTTGGATATTTGAATGAATTGTCCACCCAGTATTTAAGTAAATAAGTTGAAACTGAGAAGACATATTTGTCTGATTCATACTATGCTAAAATCTGTAACTAAGTTGTATACCTGTAAATTGTCTCCCTGGATAGCTTCCTTACACTTCAGTAAAACACTTTGTGCATGTAAATAAGGGCTATGCTTATTTCAGATGAACAGACAGAAAAGGAAAAGCCCATCATGGATTATGAATGGAGTGAAAATGAAGAGTAATTGGACCTCTTACTTTACCATTAAAAATAAGTTTTAAGAGCTATTTCAAAGTCTTAAATATAATTTTTAACTCTTGCTTCTGTGTGTGTGAATATACTAACCTCTCTGTTGGCAGAGTGTAAGGGGTTCTAGGGGTTCAAGGACTTCTTAATGACAACCTAGAAACATTTGTCTCAGTGCTGAATAGGCAGACAGCTTCCAGAATTTTCGTCTAGGTTACTTAAAGTACTCATAACCAAGTCTAGGGCCCAATATATTCTCTGACAGTGAATTTTTTTGGGTAAAGTTATAGACTATTGATAAATGTTCTATAAATTTCCATTTGCTTTTCTTATATTGACTATTTTAAAAATACCTAATCCTGAACACTGAAAAGGGTGCATTTATGGATGTGATTTTAACTACAGAAAAACAAACTGTACCAAAGAGAAGCTATTTATTTAGCTAATGACAGAGTGTTAATATAAACCAGAAACATGCATCATGTGAGAAACCATTAAAACCAGATCTATTAAAAAATACCTTGAGGCCGGGCGCGGTGGCTCAAGCCTGTAATCCCAGCACTTTGGGAGGCCGAGACGGGCGGATCACGAGGTCAGGAGATCGAGACCATCCTGGCTAACACGGTGAAACCCCGTCTCTACTAAAAATACAAAAACTAGCTGGGCGAGGTGGCGGGCGCCTGTAGTCCCAGCTACTCGGGAGGCTGAGGCAGGAGAATGGCGTAAACCCGGGAGGCGGAGATTGCAGTGAGCTGAGATCCGGCCACTGCACTCCAGTCCGGGAGACAGAGCGAGACTCCGCCTCAAAAAAAAAAAAAAAAAAAAAATACCTTGAAGAAATAATAGAATTCAAATGAAAATATTTTTAATAGAAACATTATAGGAGAAGATCAATATAATTAGTTTTTAAAAATATTTTGAGCATTGGTTTTTACAGTATTTTTAGGGTATTTATTTACCATGAGGAAAAAAGAGTAATTAGTGATTGATTCTTCAGGCAGGGTAAAATCTATTGTTACAGAGAATATTTTAAAAATCTAATGAAGGAATGTGAGCTAGAGTCCCTTATGTTAAGATGATTAAACGAATCATGTTTCATGTATTTAATCAAGCAAAATTATGTCAGTGAAGTAAAGGGCATTATTGTGAATCACAAGGACTAATACTGTATGGCCTCAGATTGTTCTACCAATTACAGTCTCACAAAGATTTGCAGCCCTGTGCTGTGGGGCTCAAGAGAAGGCATGTGGGTCATTGTCAGAACCACATAGGAAGAAAAGTTCCTTGGAAGGTGGGCCAATGTTTTATTTTTCTTGTATGGACAGCACATTTAGCAGAAATGAGGAAAGGCAGTGAAGAACTAACAAATAAAAGGGACTTAATCTATTCTATTTTTCTTTCTTAAAATTTTTATTCTACTTCTCCACAAAGAAAAAACTATAATTCTACCAAGGTGTGAGTGACATAATGTGAGAGATCTGCTTAATCAGAGTCCCCTGAGCAGGAAACTTCAAAATTTCAAAAATTTGAAAGTAAGTTCTGTGCTAGAATGTGAAATTTGACAGGAAAACAGTCAGGACCTGTGATTAGTCAATGGGGTTTGGGTGTCTCAGTACCAGTAGGGTCCATGCTGTGTGGAGTCCCTGGGTTTCTGTTGACCATAATGTGATTAAACACAAGAGCTATTCCTCAGAGATGTGGGGAACCTTTGATGGATCTCATTATTCTTGGTTTGGATATGACTGACTTGTTTGTTTGTCTGTTTGTTTGTTTACTGAGACAGAGTCTCACTTTGTTGCCCAGGCCGGACTGCAATGGCACAATCTCAGCTCACTGCAACCTCTGCCTCCTGGGTTCAAGTGATTCTCATGCCTCAGCCTCCCAAGTAGCTGGGATTACAGGTGCTCGCCACCACACCCAGCTAATTTTTTGTATTTTTAATAGAGACAGGGTTTCGCCATGTTGGCCAGGCTGGTCTCGAACTCCTGATATCAGGTGATCCACCTGCCTCAGTCTCCCAAAGTGCTGGGATTACAGGCATGAGTCATTGCATGACTTGCTTATTTTTATGATTCCTGAAGAACATGAGCTCTGAGGTCTCTATTAGGGATATACAAGCCTGTCTCTCCCAGGTCCATTCTACCTCAACAATAGTGTCTTTGGGGAGTTTAAAGTATTGCTTTGTTCCCCTTTTTACAGCTGGACTTCTTTCACCTTTAGCTGGAGCTCTTCTGTAGTTCATTTTCAAATCCATGTATCACATATACATCATGTTTACCCTTTTTAGGATTTGTGAAAACAAAACAAAACATCTGTGGTCGATTAAAGATGGTTGCAAATACTTTGCTATTCCTCCAATTTAGGTGTGGAGTCTAATCATGCTCCCCTTGAATCTGGCCTAGCTTATGGACTTATTAACCAGTGGATACTGCAGAAGTAATTTTATGAAGTCCTGAGGGTAGATCATAATAAATCTTGCGGCTGGGCGCAGTGGCTCAAGCCTGTAATCCCAGCACTTTGGGAGGCCGAGACGGGCGAATCACGAGGTCAGGAGATCGAGACCATCCTGGCTAACACGGTGAAACCCCGTCTCTACTAAAAATTACAAAAAACTAGCCAGGCGAGGTGGCGGGCGCCTGTAGTCCCAGCTACTCGGGAGGCTGAGGCAGGAGAATGGCGTAAACCCGGGAGGCGGAGCTTGCAGTGAGCTGAGATCCGGCCACTGCACTCCAGCCTGGGCGACAGAGCGAGACTCCATCTCAAAAAAAAAAAAAAAAAAAAAAAATAAGTCTTGCAGCTTCTGCCTGGATCTCTTAAAACATTCCTTCTTGGACCCTTGAGTCTCCATGTAAGAAATCTGACTACTCACCTGGAGAGAACTTGTGCAGAGGGCCTGAAACCAAATGGAGAGGGTCAGGTCACACAGGAGTTTACGTTTTCAGCCCTCCCAAGCAAGGGACCAACCATGTAAGTAGCTATATTGGACCTTTGGACCTTTGGTGTAAGTTGGATACTGGATCTCTCAGACTGAAAGAAGGGAAGAAAAGCAGTATGGGGACCTCCCTCCAGCAAAAGACTGAACATGCCATTGCAGTTGAGGACCACGGAGAAAATAGGAGTTCAGGAAACAATGTAATCATAACAAAAGAAGATAATTCAACAACAGAGAGAATTACAACCTGAGTAGGAAAACTGCAATAGGGGGAGCAGATCTGAAAACTGATGAATAAAAGTGCTAGTTACTCAAGAATCCAAAGGAAGATAATTAAAGCTAGCCACAAATAGGGGGGAATTATTAATTTTTTTTTTTTTTTTTTTTGAGATGGAGTCTTGCTCTGTCTCCCAGGCTGGAGTACAATGGCGCGATCTCGACTCAATGTAAGCTCCGCCTCCTGGGTTCACACCATTCTCCTGCCTCAGCTTCCAGAGTAGCTGGGATTACAGGCGCCCGCCACCATGCCTGGCTAATTTTTTTGTGTTTTAGTAGAGACGGGGTTTCACCGTGTTAGCCAGGATGGTCTGGATCTCCTGATGTCATGATCCCCCCACCTCGGCCTCCCAAAGTGCTGGGATTACAGGCTTGAGCCACCGCGCCCGGCCAATGCTCTTCAAATTTTTGACTAGCCTTTTAGCTCTGCATTAACAAAAACTGGAAGACTGGCATATAAATAAATAATCTTTGAAGAGCTTTCTTAGTAAATGTTCTCAATGACTACTGCTTGTATTTTACTGACCACTTTAAACAAGAATAAAGCTGCTAATATGTAGTAGTTTTTTTTTTTTTTTTTTTTTTTACCTTGTGGTTTATTGTCAGCAAAAAATAAAATAGGATTTCTCTCTATAAAGAGGAATGGAATACTGAAACCAGGTTGCTAACTATAATTATTTGTCAAAAAAAAAAAATAAGGACTGTCTAAGAACAAGAATGCTAAGAATGACATTATGATTGTGATCATGACCTAATCCCTACTCCCTCATTTTGTCTTTGAGGAAGACACGAATGATATTATCTGCACCGATTTTTTGAAAAATATTTAATTAAAGCAGCAAGAACATCTTTGGGAAGAAATGTAATGGTTATTACCTGTGCTAAGATGCTAGTGACAAACAGTGAAATTGGAATAGATTCTTTGGATTATGTGATTACAAGAATGATACTGCCACAAGGATCTTTGGCCATGGCTAATGGATTAGGAGGTCTCTTGGACTGAAATGATTGGGCAGATGATTAATAAATTATTTGATATGTATTTTTAAATAGCACCTGAACTAGTGAACAGAAAATGACTTTCTATCATTTCTTCACTCCTTTCCCCATTTTCCCACTTGGGTCATTTCAGTTTCTTTTCCAAGTATGCAACTTTTCTGTTAGTTCCACTTATTTGATTATTTGTCATATTGCCTCTTAAACTTTTGTGTTATTAATTCATATTAATATATAACCTTTTTGAATACTTTATTTCCAAAACTCATCTGTAATTTTTCTCAAGAAGGAGCCATGTTCTGTGCTTCTCATTTCCCAAAGTGCCTGTCCTAGCTCAACAATGAACATATGCTATCCATCTGTAATTACTTTCTTGAATTGACTGGATACAACATCTAGACAGGAAATAGCTATTTATTTTTGCAAACACTACCTTCAATCAGAAATCCTTCCCCTATCCCTGGGATGATATATTTGAAAAACAGTGGTTCCTATATTTCTCTTAAACATTTAAATAATCCACTTTGGACATCTGGACATTTAAATAATCCACTTTCAAGTATTTTCTACATGTGATTCTATTTTTATGTAGTATAAAAACAGCTAAATATGTTTAGACCAGGCGATTGGCTTATGCTTGTAATCCCAAAATTTTAGGAGGCCAAGGTGGGTGGATTACTTGAGGTCAGGAGTTTGAGGCCAGCCTGGTCAACATGGTGAAACCCCATCTCTACTAAAAATACAAAAATTAGCCGGGTGTGGTAGTGGGTGCCTGTAATCCCAGCTACTTGGGAGGCTGAGGCAGGAGAATCACTTGAACCCAGGCAGCAGAGGTTGCAGTGAGCCGAGATCGTGCTCATGCACTCCAGCCTGGGTGAGAGAGTGAGACTCCTTCCCAAAAACAAAGACAAAAAGAGGTATAAAAGATAATTTGAAAAAAAATCAACAAAATATTCCTAAGTGAAGAAAAGTCATCAATTCAAATATCCAGGAAATTCGTCAAAACTTGAGCAGGATAAATTCAAAGGAAAACACATGTATGCATGTCAAATAAAAATGCTGACAATTGAAGATAAAGAGGAAATTCTGTTTCATGTTTTAAATTTTTTAGAGTTTTATTTTAATTAAAGAAGGACAATTGTGTCTACTTACAGGACATAATGTAATATTTCAATACATGTATACATTTTGGAATGATCAAAAATCCTTTCTTTAGCTTTTTGGAAATATACATTATCTTAACTATTGTTGCCTTACTGTGCAAAAGAACATTTGAACCTACTTCTCCTAACTGTAACTTTATACCCATTGAGCAATGTTTTCCCTTTCACCTCCACCTCCCTGTTTCCTTCAGCTTCTATTAGCCATAAATGTACTCTCTACTTTGTGTCAGTTTGACTTTTTATGATTGATATGGTTTGGCTCTGCGTCCAAACACAGTGGGGACACTCAAATCTCATCTCAAATTGTAATTCCCATAATCCCCACATCAAGGGAGAGACCAGGTGGGAGGTAATTGGATCATGGGGATGGTTTCCCCCATGCTGTTCTTGTGAGAGTGAGTGAGTTCTCAGGAGACCTGGTGGTTGTATAAGTGTTTGACAGTTCCTCCTTCACACACTCTCTCTCTTAGTTGCCACCATGTAAGATGTCCCTGCTTCCCCTTCTGCCACGATTGTAAGTTTCCTGAGGCCTCCCCAGCCTTGTGGAACTGTGAGTAAATGAAACCTCTTTTCTTTATAAATTACCCAGGCTTGGGCAGTTCTTACAGTAGTGTGAGACTGGACTAATACATATGGTATTTCTCTCTCTGTGCCTGGCCTCTCGCACTTAATGTAATGACCTCTGGATTTACCCATGTTGTTGCAAATGACAGAATTTTCTGTTTTTATTAAGGCTGAATAATATTCCGTTTTGTATATATACCACATTTAAAAAACCAATTTATCCACTGATAGACACTTAGGTTGTTTCCATATATTAGCTATGGTGAATAATGCCACAATACGCATGGGAGTGTAGGTATGTCTTCAGCATATTGATTTCAGTTTCTTTGGGCATATACCCAGTACTGGGATTGCTAGATCAAATGGCAATTCTATTTTTAGTTTTTTGTGGAATCTTCATACTGCTTTGCAAAATGACTATAATAATTCACAATACCAACAAAAGCCTATGAGGGTTTCTTTCTCTTCACATCCTTGCCAACATTTATTTTTCATTTTTTGATAATAGCCAATATAACAGATATGAGGTGATATATCTCATTGTTGTTTTAATTTGCATTTATTTGATGATTAGAATAAGGTTTTTTCCATATCTGTTGGTCATTTGTGTATCTTCTTTTAAGAAATCTCTATTCAAGTCCTTTGCCCATTATTTAATAGGGTTATTTGTTTTCTTGTTATTGAGAAGTTAGGGTCCCTTGAATATTTTGGATATTCACCCTTTAATATAACATTTTCAAATATTTTTCTCTTCATTCTGTTAATATGATGAATCACATCTGATTTGTATATGTCAAACCAAACTTGCTTCCTGGGGTAAATTTCACTTGATCATCGTGAATGATTCTTTTTAAAATTTCTTGCCTTTTAAAAAAATTATGATACATAATAATTTTATGTATTTATGGGGTCATTTTAATGTACTTTTGAACAGGTTTGCTAGTATTTTGTTGAGAATTTTTGCATCTATTTTCATGAGAGACATTGGCCTATAGTTTTCTTTTCTTGTAATGTCTTTGTCTAGCTTTGGTGGCAGAGTGATACTGACCTTGTAAAATGAGTTTGAAAGTATTCCCTCCTAATTTTTCATAATAGTTTGATAAGAATTGGTACTAGTTTTTCTTTAAATGCTTGATAGAATTCAGTCATGAAGTCATCTAGTCCTGGGCTTCTCTTTGATAGGAGACTTTTAATTACTGATTCAATCTCCTTACTTGTTATTGATCTGCTTAGATTTCCAGTTTCTTCTTGCTACAGACTGGTAGCTTATATGTTTCTAAGAATTTATTTATTTTTTCTAGGCTGTCCAATATGTTGGTGTGTAACGGTTCATAGTTGTCTCTTATGATCCTTTGCATTTCTGTGTTATTTGTAATGTCTTCTGTTTCTTTTAAAATTTTATTTATTTGAGCCTGCTCTGTTTTTTGTTTTCTTTAACTAAAGGTTTGTCATTTTTCTTCAGCTTTACAAAAAACACTTAATCTTTTCTATTTTGTTTTAGGGTGTCGATTTTTTTTTTTCTGCGTGAATCTTTGCTTTTTCCTTCCTTATGTTAGCATTTCACTCAGTTTGTTCTTCTTCTAGTTCCGTGAGGTATAACATGAGGTTATTAGAGATCTTATTTTTTATGTAAGTGTTTATTGCTATAACCTTCACTCTAGAACTGCTTTTGTTGCATCCCATAAGTTTTGGTATGTTGTGTGTCATTTTCATTTGACTCAAGTTATTTTTTAAGTTTCCCTAATTTCTTCTTTGACCTAATCGTTGTTCAGGAGCATGCTGTTTAATTTCCACATGTTTGTTTTCTTTTCCATGATTCCTTCTGTTACTGGTTTCTAGCTTGTATTAAGCGAAATAACTAGAGAACTAAGACAAATCAATAACATTGTTTTTGGAAAAGATATCTGATATGATTTCAATCTTCTTATAGTTGGACTTGTTTTGTGACCTAACAAATGGTTTATCCTGGAGAAGTTTTGTGTACACTTGAGAAGAATGTGCATTATGCTGCTGTTGAGTGTAATGGATCCTTATATATCTATCAGATCCGTTTGTTCTAAAGTGTAGTTCAAGTCCAATGTTTTGTTTGTTTTTTTGTTTGTTTGTCTGTTTGAGATGGGCTGTCACCCAGGGTGGAATGCAGTGGTGCAATCTCTGCTCACTGCATACTCTGCCACCCAGGTTCAAGCAATTCCCTTGCCTCAGCCTCCCAATTAGCTGGGATTACAGATGGGAGCCACCACACCCAGCTTTTTTTTGTATTTGTAGTAGAGACAGGATTTTACCATGTTGGCCAGGCTGGTCTCCAACTCCTGGTCTCAAGTGATCTGCCCACCTCAGCTTCCCAAAGTGCTGGAACTACAGGCGGGAGTCACACACCTGGTCTAAGCCCAGTGTTTTCTTAGTGATTTTCTATCTGGATAATATGCCTAGTGTTGAAAGTGGGCATTGAAATCCCCTACTAGTATTGCATTGCAGTCTGTGCCTCCCTTCAGATCTCTTAATTTAAAAAATATATTTAGGTGCTTACATTTTGGATACACATATATATTTATGTTATTATGTCCTAAAGAGAAAAGTTTAAACATAAGCAGGGGAGAATACAAAAATAGACACATTACAATAAGAGGTCAATGATCAAAATAGCAATGGACTTATCCTCAGAAATAATGAGAAACAGAAAGCAAAAGAGTTATATATTTAAAATACATAATTTAGAAAAAATATCTATCAACTTAGAATTTTATATCTAGAAATATATTTCAAAAGCTAAGGTGAAATAAGGATATTTTTAGATAAATAAAGGTCAAGATAATTTGTTATTAGATCAATACAACAAGAATGTTAAAGCATTTTTGGCAGAAGAAATAAAAAGTTAATGAAATTAAAGGTCTATGGATAGAAATGTAGACTAATGGAAACGGTAATTGGTAATGGTTGAAGATGAGACATAATTTTTTGGTTTTACATATTTTTCAATCTATTGACTATAGCTATATATATATGTAACTATACAGTCAAATATTATTTATTTGTAAAATATATTTATATATCTATAGGTATCTAGATATATAACAGATATGCAATTTATATATCTCTCTATATATTTTAGATATATAGACTACATGTTCTATATATTGTGGAATTCAAAACATGTAGAATTATGACATAAACAAGAATAGCACAAGGGATGGGAGAGAAACTGAATTATAATATTATAAGGTTCTTGTATTAAGTATATATATTCTATAATAATAATTTAAAATAGAGATGGTAAATTAAAGAAAACATTTTAACCATTACAGTTACCGTATACTAAAAACAAAACATCAAATACCAAAGATTATCTAAAGAAAGCTAATAGTGGAAAGGAAACAGAATATCAAAAATTCATCAAAAAAGATAGGAAATGAGACTTAAAAGAAGAGAGAAGCACTGAAAACAAGTAAAAATTAACAGCTGGGGGCAGACTTAAACTCAATCACATAAGTCATTACATTAGTCATTACATTAAATGTAACTATACCAAAAATTGTAATTAAAAATCAGAGATTGCTGTAAGGAATAAAATAGTAAAACACAAGTATATGCTGTTTACAAGACACATTAATTGCAAATGCACACCAAATGCATTTTGCTTCAGGCCATTTTGAGTAACAGGGGTTGGATATACCCTATGACCTTAAAATAACTAGATAACTAAGAGAAATATATAATACAATAGTTTTTAGACACCAGAAAACAGGCAGAGCAAGATGGTGTCCAGAGATTTGAGCTTCAAATGGAAAGCTACACAATATATTAGTGACCCTAATCAGTGTAATACAGTGAGAAAAAGAAGTAAAATTATTTAAGATTGGAATGGAAGAAGTAAAACTGTCTTTAGTTGCCAACAGCATTACTGTTTGTTTAGAAAATCCTAAAAAACTCACAAAGAAGATATTAAATTAATAAGTGACATTAGTAGCATTTAAGGATATAAAGTTAATATACACAAAAACTTGATTAGACAAAAAAGAGGAGCAAGACAGCCAAAATTAACCTTCCAGTGATTGTGCCTCCTGTGGGAACAACTGAACAACTATCCACACGGGAAAGCTCCTTCCTATGGACCAAAAAATTAGGTGAGCAATCACAGCACCTGATTTTAATACAACAACAAGAAAAGAGGCATTGGAAAAGGTAGAAACAATAGCCTTGCATTGCCTACACCACCCTTCCTCCAACCCTAGGCAGCGAAGTATCTAGAGAGAATCTGTGTGATTTGGAGAGGCACAGTGAAATGCAAATGTGGGACTTTGCATTGTACTTCATTGCTTCCCTGTTACAGTGGGACACAACAGAGGGCAGAATTCTGCTGATGCCCACAGAAGGAGCATTTAAATCAACCCTGGGCCAGAGAAGAATCCTCTACCTCAGCAGGAGGAAACTGGGTCCTAGCTACCATCATTACCAGTTGACTAAATTGGCCAAGGATCCTGAGTAAATTTGAGTGGCAGTCAGGGCCACAAGTATTACAGTCTTTGAGGAAGTGCTAGTGCTGCGCTGGTCTTAAAGGCAATGAACTTGGGGTGCCACCCAATGTGACACAATCTGTGGTGGCCATGGGATTGCCTGTATCACCTCTCCCCCAACTCCAGGAAGTGCAGCTCTGGGAGACACTCCCTCTGCTTGGGGGAAGAAAAAGGAAGAGTTTAGAGAACTTTGTCTTGCAACTTGGGTATCCGCTCAGCCACAGTAAAATAGGACAGATTCCTTAAGCCACTGATTCTAGGTCTTTGCTCCTGGATGACCTTTCTAGACCCATTCTAGGCAAGAAGGAAATCCACTGCTTTGATGGGATGAGGCCAATCCTGGCAAGATTTGCCATCCACTACCTAAAGTGGCCTTGGACCTTAAATAAACATCAGCAGTAGCCAGACAGTAGCAGTCCAAAGAATTGGTTAGGCCCCAGTACTGTGGTGGTCTGAAAAGCCATTTGCCTCAGTTATGACCCAGTGCAGTACCAGCTGTGGTGACCACAGGAATGCTCACATTATCCCTCCCCCAACTCCAGGCAGCCCAATGCAGGCAGAGACTCCTGACTGCAGAAAAGAGAGGGAAGAGAGGAGGTAACCCAAGGAATTCTCTTGTTATGTGCTCCAAATCCACCAGGGCTGTGTATGTAGGACCCCGTATATCAAGAGTTGTAGTGTTCCTGGGTTTAGGGTGCCCCTAGTGCTAAAACAGCTGCAGTAACCACAGCCTTAGTTTGCAATACTCAAACCACTTTGAATTCTTAGAAAGGCCTCTCAAAAAGGTGCACATAAACAAGCCCAGACAGAACAAATTGGAATAAATACACAAGTCTCTAGTGCCCAAACATTGACAAATATCCAAAAACATCAAGAAAATCTAGAGAAACATCACTTCACCAAAGGGACATAAGTGACCAGTCCTTGAGTGATGGATATATGTGAACTCTCTGACAGGGAATTCAAAAGAGCTGTCTGGAGGAAGCTCATCAAACTTCAAAATAACACAAAGAAGAAATTCAGAATTATATCAGAGAAATTTAACAGAGATTGAAATAATAAAAAGAAAGCAAGCAGAAATTCTGCCACTGAAAAACTCAGTTGACAAATGAAAAATGCATCAGAGTCTCTCACCAGCAGACTTGATTAAACAGAAGAATTAGTCAGCTCGAAGATAGGATATAAGAAAATACATAGTCATAGGAGAAAAAAGAAAAGCCAATAAAAAAAGAAGCATGCCTAAAAGATCCAGAAACTAATCTCAGAAGGACAAATCTAACAATTACTGGCCTTAAAAAGGATGTAGAGAGAGATTGGGGGTAGAAAGTTTACTCAAAGAAAATAACAGGAACTTTCCAAACCTAAAGAAGATATGAATATCTAGGTACAAGAAAGTCAAAGAACATTAAGAAGATTCGACGCAAATAGTTACCTCAAAGTATATAATAATAAAACTCTCAAAGGTCGAATATATTTTTAAAGAATGATCTGAAAAGAAACAAGAGAAAAAGGGAAAATGGCATATAAATTTCTGACAGCAGACTTCTCAACAAGAACCTTATGGGCCAGAAGGGGGTGGTATGACATATTCAAAGTGCTGAAGTAAAATAATTTTCAACTTAGAATATTACATTCAGCAAAATTATCTTTCAAATATGGAGGCAAAATAAAGACTCTCCCAGACAAACAAAAGCTGAGGGATTGTGTTAACATCAGATCTGTCCTGCAATATGTTTGAGAGAATTTATCAATCTGAAAGAAAAGGATGTTAATGAGCAATAAGAAATCATCTGAAGATATAAAACTCACTGATAGCAGTAAGTACACAGATAAATACAGAATACTCTAACACTGTAATTGTGGTGTGTAAACCACTCACATCTTGGGTAGGAAGACTGAAAGACAGACATATCAAAAAGAATAACTTCAAAAAACTTTAAAGTGATAGACAATATAAAAAGATAAATAGGGGCAACAAGAAGTCAAAATATGGAGTGGACTGGAATGAAGTGTAGTTTTTTATCTTTCTCTTTGCTCATTTTTTTCTTTGTAATAAGAATCAAGTTATCTCCAGCTTAAAATAACTCATTATGTTATTTGCAAAGCCACATGGTAACCACAAAAAAAAACTATTAACAGTCACACAAAAATTAAAAAGCAGCAAATGAAAACATACTACCAGAGAAAATCAACTTGACACAAAGAAAGGAAGAAAGAAATAGAGGACCAAAAACCAACCAGAAAACAAACAACAAAATGGCAATAGTAAGCCCTTACACCGCAATAATAACATTAAAAAGACCCAACTACAGGTGGCCTGCAAGAAACTTCCGTCTATAAAGACAAACAGACTAAAACTGAAGGGATGTAAAAATGTATTACATACAAATGGAAACGAAGAAAGAGGAGGACTAGCTATATTTTTATCAGATAAAATACTTTTCAAGACAAATATGGTAAAAAGAGACAAAAGTATGTCATTATATAACAATGAAGGGATCAATTCAGCAAAAGGATATTACAATTCTAAGTATATATTGACCCAATGCTGGAGCACTTAGAATACTGAGCAAATATTATTAGAGCTAAAGAGAGAGACAGACCCCACTACAATAATAATTGGGTATCTCACCATCCAACTTTCAGCATTGCACAGATCATCTAGACACAAAATCAGCAAACTCCGAACTGAACCTGCACTATAAGCCAAACATACCTAAGAGACATTTATAGAACATTACATCCAGTGACTACAGAATACCTATTATTATCCTCAGCACATGGGACGTCCTCAAGGATAGACTGGAAGTTAGACCACAAAATACATCTCAAAAAACTTTTTTAAAAAGTAAAAATATCGGCCGGGCGCGGTGGCTCACGCCTGTAATCCCAGGACTTTGGGAGGCCGAGACGGGCGGATCACAAGGTCAGGAGATCGAGACCATCCTGGCCAACACGGCCCCGTCTCTACTAAAAATACAAAAAATTAGCCGGACTACAGGGTGGCAGGCGCCTGTAGTCCCAGATACTGGGGAGGCTGAGGCAGGAGAATGGCGTAAACCCGGGAGGCGGAGCTTGCAGTGAGCTGAGATCCAGCCACTGCACTCCAGCCTGAGCGACACAGCCAGACTCCGTCTCAAAAAAAAAAAAAAAAAAAAAAAGTAAAAATATCAAGTATCTTTTCTGACCATAAACAAATAAAACCATGAATCACTAACAAGAGGAACCTTGGAAACTGTTCACACACATAGAAATTAAGCAATATGCTCCTGAATAACCACTGGGATAAAGAAATAAAGAATGAAATTTAAATTTTTTCTTGAAACAAATGAAAATGGAAATACAACATACCAAAAATATATGAAATGCAGCAAAAGCAGTACTGAGAAAGTCATTTATAACGATAAACACTTACATCAAAAAGGAGAAAAAACTTCAAGTAAACAACCTAATGATGAATCTTAAAGAGCTAGCAAAACAAGAGCAAACCAAACTCGAAATTAATAGAAAAATAAAGATCAGAGCAGAAATAAATTGAGAGTAAAAACTAAATATAAAAGACTAATGAAAAAGAAAAGTCGATTTTTTTTGAAAAGAGTAACAAAATAGATAAACCTTTAGCCAGACTAAGAAAATGAGAGAAAACTAAATAAAATCAGAGACAAAAAATAAAATCAGAGATGAAAAAATGGTGTACAGCTGATACCACAGAAATAAATGAATCTTTATCCTTCTACCCTCTACATGTACTGAAATTGAGCTGAAATGTATTATAAACATATGTTTAGAAACTATGAAATAAAACATTTAGAATAAAATGTTGGAGAAATGATAAGATTTGTTAGATAAGGCAGCAAAAGCTTGAAGCATAAAATTAAAGAAATGGACTTCAAAACTAAAAAAAAAAAAGTGATCTTCAAAATACATCATTTGGAAAATAAAATAATAATACATAGCCTTGGCAGAAATATTTTCAAAACACATATCTAATAAACTTCCATATCTCAAAAATTTTGGTCCCTCAAAATTGGGAAAACTCTGGAATAGAAACATCACAGTTACACAAATGGCTAATAGTCACATTAGTAGGTGCTCAGCCTCATTAGTTATCAGGAAAATGTAAGTCACAAGCACAATGAGCTATCACTATATCCCCATTAGAATAGCTAAAATTAATATATATGTCAAGTATTGGTGATAATGTACAACACAGACTGTCATCCACAACTTGTAATGCAAAATGGTACAAAATGGTACTACCGTGTAGGAAAATAGTTTGTGATTTTCATATAAAGACGAGCATAAATTGACCATATGACCCAGCCACTTACCTATTGGTATTTACTTGAGTTTTGAAAGCTGATACACATACAAAAATATAGACATGGGTATTAATGTGGGTAGCTTTATTCATAAGACCCAATACCTGGACACAATGTCAGTCAACAGGTGAATGGATAAACACATTGTGATAAGGACATTTAGTGAGATACAATTCTCAGAAAATAGGAAGAGTTACAGATACATTCAATAGCATGAATTAATCTCAAAAATGCCAAACAAAAGAAGTCAAACACAACTAAATGATTACTAATTACATTTACATAAAACACTTAAGAAGGCAAATCTAACCAATGGTGACAAAAAGCAAATCAGTCCTTACCCTGGATATAGGATCAGGGCTGATGTTTGACTGGGAAAGGGCACAAAATAACTGCTGCCTTAGTGGTTATACGAGTGTATATTTTGTCAGAACACATCAAACTACGTCCTTAGAATTGGTGCATTTTTTTCTATGCAAATCGTAGTTCAATTGCATTGTGGTTTTTTCAATTATAAAAGAAAACTAAATAGCTAGAGTTAAATTTAAAATATTCAGAAAGCTACACAGAAAAGCTGTGCATTCATTGCAGCGAATTAAGAAAAATAAATATGGGAAGCTCATATTGTGTAAGTCTCAGTGTTACAAAAAATAAACAATTCTCTACAAACTAAAGAACAGATTTAATTCATTCATAATGAAAATCCCAAGAGAGATTTGTTTATTGTGTTTACAGATTCATCCTAAAATTTATATAGAAATTTAAACAACCAAGAATAACTAAGACAAATCTTGAAGAAAGAAAACAAAACTAGAATACCAGCTATTCTGACTTATTATGCAGCTATTCCAATTAAAACAGTGTATTCTAATGTAAAAGTAGACTGATAGACAAATGTAATAGAATAAAGAGTCCTGATCCACAAATATTATAATCTGATTCATGTCAAGACTAACATTACTGAGTATAGAATTTTCTGATTAATAAATGGTTTTGGGATTATTGTATACTCATATATAAACAAAGTAAATCTTGATCTCTTTTTACAGTATACACAAATTTAGTTGCAGATGGATTGCAGATGTAAACATAAAATATAAAACAATTAAAGGAAAAATTAGAACATCTTTATGATCTAGAAGTAGGTAAAAAATAAAATCTAGTCTAAATAGGAAGGGCTTCAAAGAGAATAAAATACCTAGGAATCCAAATTACAAGGGATGTAAAGGACCTCTTCAAGGAGAACTACAAACCACTGCTCAACAAAATAAAAGAGGACACAAACAAATGGAAGAACATACCATGCTCATGGATAGGAAGAATCAACATTGTGAAAATGGCCATACTGTCCAAGGTAATTTACAGATTCAATGCCATCCCCATTAAGCTACGAATGACTGTCTTCACAGAATTGGAAAAAACTGCTTTAAAGTTCACATGGAACCAAAAAAGACCCCACATTGCCAAGACAATCCTAAGCCAAAAGAACAAAGCTGGAGGCATCATGCTACCTGACTTCAAACTATACTACAAGGCTACAGTAACCAAAACAGCATGGTACTGGTACCAAAACAGAGATACAGACCAATGGAACAGAACAGAGCCCTTAGAAATAATACCACACATCTACAGCCATCTGATCTTTGACAAACCTGAGACAAACAAGAAATGGGGAAAGGATTCCCTATTTAATAAATGGTGCTGGGAAAATTGGCTAGCCATAAGTAGAAAGCTGAAACTGGATCCTTTCCTTACTCCTTATACGAAAATTAATTCAAGATCGATTAGAGACTTAAATGTTAGACCTAAAACCATAAAAAACCCTAGAAGAAAACCTAGGTAATACCATTCAGGACATAGGCATGGGCAAGGACTTCATATCTAAAACACCAAAAGCAATGGCAGCAAAAGCCAAAATTGACAAATGGGATCTAATTAAACTAAAGAGCTTCTGCACAGCAACAGAAACTACCATCAGAGTGAACAGGCAACCTACAGAATGGGAGACAATTTTTGCAATCTACTCATCTGACAAAGGTCTAATATCCAGAACCTATATAAGAACTCAAACAAATTTACAAGAAAAAAACAAACAATCCCATCAAAAAGTGGGCAAAGATATGAACAGACATTTCTCAAAAGAAGACATTCATACAGCCAACAGACACATGAAAAAATGCTCATCATCACTCGCCATCAGAGAAATGCAAATCAAAACCACAATGAGATACCATCTCACACCAGTTAGAAGGGTAATCATTAAAAAGTCAGGCAACAACAGGTGTTGGAGAGGATGTGGAGAAATAGGAACACTTTTACACTGTTGGTGGGATTGTAAACTAGTTCAACCATTGTGGAAAACAGTGTGGCGATTCCTCAAGGATCTAGAACTAGAAATACCATTCGACCCAGCCATCCCATTACTGGGGATATACCCAAAGGATTATAAGTCATGCTGCTATAAAGACACATGCACACGTATGTTTATTGTGGCACTATTCACAATAGCAAAGACTTGGAATCAACCCAAATGTCCATCAGTGACAGACTGGATTAAGCAAATGTAGCACATATACACCATGGAAAAAAGGATGAGTTCGTGTCCTTTGTAGGGACATAGATGCAGCTGGAAACCATCATTCTCAGCAAACTATCGCAAGAACAGAAAACCAAATACCGCATGTTCGCACTCATAGGTGGGAATTGAACAATGAGATCACTTGGACACAGGAAGGGGAACATCACACACCGGGGCCTATTGTGGGGAGGGGGGAGTGGGGAGTGGGGAGTGGGGAGGGATAGCATTAGGAGATATAGCTAATGTAAATGACGAGTTAATGGGTGCAGCACACCAACATGGCTCATGTATACATATGAAACAAATCTGCACATTGTGCACATGTACCCTAGAACTTAAAGTATAACAACAATAACAACAACAACAAATCTAGTCTAACCTAAAAGAAAAAAAAAGACAAATTGGACCATATTAAAATTAAGAACTTTTCTTCTTCAAAACACAACCCTAAAAGAGTAAAAATATAAAATACAGAATGCTAGAAGATATTTATAACATACCCAATGAAAAATTCATACCTAGAATGTGCAAAAAAATCATTTAAAAAATAAGGGCAATATGAACAATTCATTTAAAAATTGTTAAGAAATTGTAAGATGTACTTATTATAAAAGTATATCCCAATCGACAATGAACATATGAAAGAATGGTAATGCTTACCATTATATGCCACCAGAATGCCTAAGGAGAAAAAGTCAGAAATACCAAAACTTGGTACAGAGGTGGAGTAACTGGAACTCCTGTAACACTGATGGTGGGAGCGTAAGTGGGTACAAACAACTTAATTGGAAACTGCTTGACAGTGTCTACTAAAGCTGAAAGAATAAACCCTGTGGCCCAGCATTTTACTTTTAGGTATATATCCAACAAAACCGTATTCATATTTCACCAGTATATGTGTATCAAGATTGTCATACTGTCACTATTCAAAATAGCTCAAAATTCACCTTTATTTGAATAGACAAATATTAAGGTATTAACACAGTAGAAAACTATAAACATAATGAGGAAAAAAAATGGAATCAGAAGAATTTATACTCTGTTATTACATTGATATTAAATTAAATCATCCCAACATAAAATGTAGTGTTAGACATCAATATAGTGGTTACACTTGGGTGTTGAGTGAAAACTGGAAGACAGCTGTAGAGGAGCTCTAAGGGCTAGCATTAATCTTATTAAACTGGATGGTGTATTTGGGCATGCCTATTCAGGTATATTCAGTTGGAAAAATTCATCAATATGTAAAAGTATGATTTGTATACTTTCCTTTATACATGAGGTACTTAGATTACAAGCTTATAAAAATAAAAATTTAGGGAAAACTGCTTTTCTAACAAAATCAAAATTCATTGTTCTCAGCTTTGGCAACTCAGCTGAAATTCTGAAATAATAGAAAATGTTCTTGCTATACAAGCTATAAATATACTTAGAATTCCTAATCCTGTATTGTTGTATGCATAAAGGCAACAGATTCTGGCATAGCACCATGTTAGAATTTATGCTATTTAAAGTTAGAACAAATCATTACAATATTTTCCATAAAACTACTTTGAATGTTCTGGCTCTGAGAATAATTGGAAAAGCATGTTATTTACCGACTCATGTGAGAAAATGAGGAAGCTAAGTAAAATGAAGTGTTCTGTAACCAATACTTCAGTTCTATTAAGATTTCGTAGGGTCTGGGTCAGAAAAAGGATACTAGGACTTTGAACAAGATACCAACCATGTTGGAAGAGTTTATTTCTTTTGAGGCTTCTCTCCTTGACTTGTAGATGACTGTCTTTTCCCTGTGTCTTCACATGGTCTTCCCTCTGTATAATGTCTGTGTCCTAGTACTAATTTCTTCTTACTAGGAGAGCAGTCATATTGGACTAGGGCTTACACTAATAACTTCCTTTGACTTTGATTACTTTCTTAAAGTCAGAATCTCCACATACACTCATATTTTGAGGTACTAGGGTTTAACTTCAACATGTGAATTTTGTGGGGACACAGTTCAGCCCATAACACCAACTAATTTGAAGACTGTTGCAGTACTCTTCATTTCACACCCAAGAACTATTTAAAAAGCACCTCCCACTTTCATGCTAACAGCACCCAATTTTGCTAGGTACCAATTATTCCTAGGCTTTCTGATTCCTTCCAAGACCTAGGGTATGAATAATCTAGGCCAACTATCATCATGTCACTTTCCTTTCCACTCTAGTCATGGACAAGTGATACAATCCTGGCCTATGAGATATACAGGAAGTGTACATAGGGAACATCTTAGAAAGGGTTTCTGTTTTTAAATACAGAGAGAATGCAGAAACTAGTCTAATTTATGACTGCAGATTCTGTGGCATGAGGATTTGAAGCTTGGAGTTAAGGATGCATCTTGCCACTTTGAAGGCAACATTTCATACACTCTAAGAAAGCTTAGGGAAGAATGGGGAAAAGCCAAGGAAATCTCAGTGGAAAAGCTCGTGTGTAACTGTGACAATAGTGAGTTGTTGAATTAACCTTGTAATTGTCTTGCCCTGACTTCTGGTTGAAAAAAATCAATATAGTCTTCTCTGTCAAACTAATCCGAGTTGGATAATCTATTTCTTACAGTCAAAGACATCTTCATTGATAAAAGGACAATAGAATCTGTACTTTGAGAGTATTTCTATTGCTCATTTCATAATTATTGTGTGGGAAATGGAAGAAGGGAATTGTTTCCTCTCTTTTTACACAGCTACTGGAAAAGCCCAGACACTTCACTACAGATGGAAATAAGACATCACACCTACATTGTTTGCCAGCAGTCTAATTTTACATGGAATAAAAAGTTCATGCTTAGGGAAAGAAATTTGTCTAAAAAGTGCCTACAGTTGTTCTGTTATGTTCTTATCTTTGTCCCAGGCTACCTCCTGAAAGCTTTGGTTATTAATTTTAGACTTGTTGGCATTGACAAGATGACTTAGGACAGTTCCTAATGCCTGGTGTTGTCCAATGTTGTGAAACCAATAACAGTCTCCTAGGTTTTCATTCTTTACACTAATGCCAACAAATTTCATTCCAACAGACATCTCTTCCAAGAGGCGAACTTCCAGGTTTCTCTGTCAGATCCCTAGATCTCTCGTGCATATAATTTATGTGAAATTATATATAATTAATGCCATTCAAATCTGGATTTTCTCTCGCTAGGTAGAGGGTTCTACTTCTTCATTGCTTCCAATTTCTTTCCAGTGCTTTGCTCATATTCAATTTCATACTGAAAGTTAACATCAAGGCAAGTATTTGAAAGCTTATTTGGCTTCAACCTATATTCATCTGATATAGATTGATGAGATGACCTTTTATGTTTCCTGAGGACTATGAATGTTCTTCTAGTCGTTCAATCTAACAATTATTGGATTGGTTTTTGGAATAAAGGTAGATAGATTTCAACGAAAGGAGGCTACTCTCTCATCAAACTTTAAATAAGGTAGCTGGCACTATATACTATACTTCTACTTCCAAAATTGTTTCTAAAAATGTGAAGAAAAATGGCATCTAAATAAATCCATGTGAAAGTCATCAGGTTGTTTATGCTCAGTAATCGATCTTCAACAGATTTAAGATTATTGGTGTCAGATGAGACTGCTGGTTAAAATCAGAATTGCCAATGCCCATTTCAACAATGTCTCCGTTATCTTCTGCATTTATTTTGCTTCCTGTGAACTTTGGCACTGACATATTCATTTGATTAGGTGGCACATCCAAGCCAAGTTTTTACTGAGATTAATGATTAACCATGTAACATGTGTTTCTGGAACAAATATTGAGATTGAGAATCAGATAAAGAGTTTGGGGGAAATTATCACAAGGTATATACCTATATGAAAGCTAGAATGGAGAGAAACCGACCTGCAATGAGGCTGCACCAAAAACCTCAATAGAGCCTACAGATTGAGGGAAATGTCACTCTAGAACTGCAGTAGCATTATGGAGTTGTCTTAAACAGAGGGGCTGGGGACTCATGCTACTATATCCATTCACAAACCAATTACTGGCTGCCAGACACTCCCAGGAGGGAAGGAGTATAATCTCAGGACAACTACTTCCTTGTTGCTGAGGGCGATTCCCAGTGAGTGAAGCAGCAACCATTCACAGTAGCTAGCAGATGAGTGCTTCACTCCGGAAAGAAAATATGGACAGAATACGGCTCTTATGGACAGCTTCTTAAGGTAATTCTATCTGGGAACAGCTACTCCAGGATTTGTCTTATTCTAATAGTGCTCTTGGGGTGACAACTTATGTTATAATTTACCTACTCTACAATTATTTTTAGATTCTTCTCACACTCAGCTCACATCTCTCCTGGTGTAAATGGCTTGCTTGTGTGTGCAACAGATTCTCATCCTTGAAGGATATGGGCCATAGGTTACAATGCCCTTCTCAGGCTATGGCTGCTTCACTTACTCATCCACCGTTAAATCGAAGCATGAAAGCACCGAAAGACATCCTAGTGTATCACCTGTGTGTCAAACATATTCTTACCAAACCTCTGAAGATCAGGGGCAATTATCCCTGCAAACATGATGATTCCTTGCCTTCCCTTCTGGTCTTTGGTACAAATGACTGAGTGGTGGTCAACGCTTAAATTTCAATGGGACTCTTACTAAATTCTTTAGTGGCAGTGACCACTATCTGAAGCCAGGTTCTCTCTATAGATGTACAAAGCCTAAAATGTTACATGGCTAAAAAGCACACATTCCCCAAGCAGATCCAGGGGGTGACATTAAGCAAGGTTATTTCTACTTTTACTTGTTGATTCACAGACCCACATCTTCTGCCTATTAAGGAAACAACACTTAATTTATGATGATTAACACATTCTGGGCTGGGCATGGTGAGCATGAGCACTTTGGGAGGCCAAGGTGGGCAGATCACGAGGTCAGGAGATCAAAACCATCCTGGCTAACACAGTGAAACCCCGTCTCTACTAAAAACACAAAAAAATTAGCCAGGCGTGGTGGCAGGCGCCTGTAGTCCCAGCTACTCAGGAGGCTGAGGCAGGAGAATGGCGTAAACCCGGGAGGCAGAGCTTGCAGTGAGCCGAGATGGCGCCGCTGCACTCCAGCCTGGGCGACAGAGCGAGACTCCGTCTCAAAAGAAAAACAAAACAAACAAAACCAAAAAAACTCACACACACATTCTGGTGATTTAATGCCTTCAGAATGCCATCTCTGAACTGATGCCTGAGCAGTATTTTTAAGATACTATTTCAGTGACCTCTCAGGCTGGAGCTTCTGAGTGGTTGCAGTGTGCAGGAGCCTCGCTGTAGATCCCGTGATCCTTTAGTCAATTCAGACTTTCTTTGTTATTAATTAGGCCCCCTGATCTCAGATGATACTGTGAGGGATCTTGTGTATGTCTATCAGATACTCTGTAAGCCCTCAGAAGTTGTGCTGGGCAAGGTCCTGAGGGATGAAAAGGCAAACCTCTATCTCAAATCCAGCCAATCCCAGTGAAGAGGAATGAAACTCTGGCCCTTAGGGGTAGAAGGTTCTTAATCTAGTCAACTTGTCATCAAATTGCTGGTTGATCTCCTCAAGTAATTGTGCCATATTGGTAATGTGGGTTGTTCTTTTATGGGCAGTTTGAGGCATTCAGCAGTGGCAGTAGCCAGATTCGTCTTGATGAGTGAAAGCCTGTGCCATTAGGCCCATACATAGGTTTCATCCTGCCACCATGCCTGAGCCCATCGTGCCAGGAATGGGGTGAGCATTGATCAAGGCTAGCTGATGTCAACTCATCAAGTCATTCTGTCTTTTCAGTAGTGTTATGACTCTTGTGGTGATTGCTGTCTGATGGGAATTCACATACGATACAAAGATCCTCATGTGTTGTACCCACTTCCACTCTTCTCCACACTTCCCTGACTTCAATCTTTTAACATTTCTCTTTTAAGGTCTATAACCAACCAGCCAGGTCATTTGCCATTGACCACAAGACTGTACACATTCTTATTTTGTGCCATTTCTTCATCCACACAAAATGGCTGACCAGGTACAGTGCAAAGAGAACTGCCAATTGGGAGGATTTGATCCTCTTTGCTCTCTTTCAGCAACACCTGAGTAAGGTTTAGCACACCTGTCTTCAAGTGTTTATTCACACTAACATACCAAGTCAATGTGTCTGGAAACTAAATCTGTACCTCTTCCTTCTCGGTTGGCTGATGACTAAGCCCCTATATAAGATCACGTAGACATGAGCTGAGCGGGAAGCACCCACGAAACAGTAGTGTAAGTACACATGGGATCAGATCATCTGCTTATGCAGTTTACTTGTGTCTTCCAGTTCTGCTCATACCCACTCACAAACATACCACCTCCAACTGAAGATAGATTGCTGCTGTGCTTCCCTAACCTGTGGCTCACAGGGTCTCACATAACTGACTAAAGTTGAGAAGTTGGTATTTTCTGGTCAGATGCTCCATCTTGAGAGGCATTTAGTAGCATATTAGAACAATTATATTTTCTCTGCAGATGGTACACCCTTGCTACAGAACATCAAGGATTTATATTGTTGTTCTCCTGTTGAAGCTTGCCATGAACTCTATATGGCATCTTTTTCCATCACGGACACATTTAGTATCATAAGGTCTGTCAAACTGTATGACCCAATTTTCAGAAATACTTCTACTGCAGCCTGAATTTTACAAAGTTAGCCACTTCTGTGCCATCTAGTAAATGAGTCAGAGCAAGATTCTCTTGTGCAGAAATGGGAAGCTGGGCAGATCTCCACAGGATTTATTTCAACTAGCTTCCCTGACACAATGGTACCTTGGCAGCACTTGTATCAGTATTGCCCAAGACTTTTTTAAATGCCCTATGTTTTTAATGCTACGTTATAAAATATTTTTAAAATTAAAAGCATCTGTGAAAAAGAATGGAAAACATATTTAAATGCAGATGTGGAATGGCCAGATAAAGTACTTGTTTTGGTAAATAACTCACTAACACTAACAAACTCATGGGATGGTCCACTCGATAACATAAATTTATCAAGTGTGGTGACAGTGTCAGAGACACCCTTGAATCATTGAAACTGTAAACACTAAATATGCAAAGTCAAGAGCTTACAGCTGAAGTGCTGATGGGGTATGTACATTTCTTCAGTGAATATCTAGTTTCCATTCAATCAACTGCCATATCTTACTTTGTTTTAATTTCTTTGACAACTTAAAAAGCTGAGCACTCTTGCACCGCCAGGGGATCTATTTTGGCTGATAACAGAGGGCATTTTTCTAGGCATCTATTGACATTTTCCAGAAAGAAAACTGCCTAATTGGACTACGATTAATACTTGTCTATGCTATATTATATTTATTCATACTCTGGGAAAAAATGAAAACATCAGAAAAACAAAAACAACACAGAAATCACAACAACAACAAAGTATGTTCAAATGCTTAGAGGCAAATAATATGATTGAGGATCTTGAAGTCTTCATCAGGTCAAGCAACTATGAGAGCCAAGTGTGTCTAGGGAAATGAACATTGATACAGGGGAAGTACAAAAGAAAGTGGCAAACAAGGCCTGATTCAGGAAAGAAAAGACTTTTATCATTTTGGGCAAGGATAAATCAGTCATAATTATCTATAATTTATTACTGTCCTATTACTTAACTCTGAAAGTAAGACTATTTGCTAATGACATTTTAAAATTGAGACAAAATTTAGTTGCAATAAAATTTACTCTTTAGTATATGGTTCTATGGCTTTTGACAAATATATACAATCAGGTAACTACCATTAAAATCAAGATATAGACCATTTCCATTACTCCTCAAATTTTCTTCATGCCCATTAATAGTTAACCCTTCCCTTGACCAGCAGCCCATGGCATTCACTAATCTCTTTTGGTACCTATATATTTGCTTTTCCTAGAACGTTACATCAATGGAATCATAAATGGTTTTATTCATGTTCTTGTTTATTTTAGACATTCATTTCTTTTATTGCTGGTAAGTATTCCACTGTATGAATGTACCACTATTTGCTCATTCATTCACCAGTTGAAAGACATTTGAATTGTTTCCAGTGTGGGGTGAATATAAATAAAATTGTCATATATATTTGAGTGCAGATGTCTATGTGAACATAAGTTTTCATTCACTTGGATAAATACCTAGGAGTGAAATTACTGGAAAGTATGGCAAATGTATATTTAACTTCTTATTACATTTCTAAACTCTGTTCCCAAAGTTATTTTACCATTTTTTCAATCCCACCAACAATGAATAAATTCCAGTTGCTCCTCATCTTCCTCAGCACTTAGTCTGGTCAGTTTTCTTTCCTTTTTTCCTTTAGCTATTGGAATAGTTAACGAGTGGTTTGTTAAGAATGTTGAGAATAATTTCATGTCCTTATTTGGACATTTGTATATCTTCCCTTATGATGTCTTTTCAAAAATTTCTTCACTATTTTAAATTCTGTTCTTTTACTACTATTAAGATTTGAGAGGTCTTTATATATTCTTGATACAAATTCATTATGAGATATGTAATTTGCTGAAGCTGAGAATCGAATCAAGAACTCAACTCCTTTTACAATAGCTGAAAAAGTACTTAGGAATATAGCTAATGAAGGAGGTAAAAGATCTATACAAGGAAAACTACAAAACATTGCTGAAAGAAATCATAGGTGACACAAACAAATGGAAACACATCCCATAGTCATGGATGCGTAGAATCAATATTGGGAAAATGACCATACTGCCAAAAGCAATCTACAGATTCAATGCAATTCCCATCAAAATACCACCATCATTCTTCACAGTAATAGAAAAAACAAGCCTAAAATTCATATGGAACCAAAGAAGAACCCACATAGCCAAAGCAAGACTAAGCAGAACGAACAAATCTGGAAGCATCACATTACCTGATTTCAAACTACATTATAACACCATAGTCACCAAAACAGCATGGTCCTGGTATAAAAATAGGCACATAGACCAATGGAACAGAATTGAGAACCCAGAAATAAATCCAAATACTTGCAGCCAACTGGTCTTTGACAAAGCAAACAGAAACATAAAGTGAAGAAAGAACATGCTATTCAACAAATGGTGCTGGGATAATTGGCAAACCATATGTAGGAGAATGAAACTGGATGCTTATCTCTCATCTTACAAAAAATCAACTCAAGATGGACCAAGAATTTAAATCTATGACCTGAAACTATAAAAATTCTAGAAGATAACATCAGAAAAACCCTTCTAGACATCGGCTTAGGCAAAGATTTCATGACCAAGAACCCAAAAGCAAATGCAATAAAAACAAAGATAAATAGCTGAGACTTAATTAATCTAAAGAGATTTTGCAGGGCAAAAGGAACAGTCAGCAAACAGACAACCCACAGAGTGGAAGAAAAATCTTCATAATCTATACATCTATATATGTAGATGTATATATATGTTGAGCATATGCATCTATATATATGTTGAGTATATGAAAACATGCTCAACATCACTAATGATCAGGGAAATGCAAATCAAAACCACAGTGCAATACCACCTTATTCCTGCAAGAATGGCCATAAGCAAAAAATCAAAAAATAATAGACATTGGTGTGAGTGGGGTGAACAGGGAACACTTCTACTACCCTGATGGTGGGAATGTAAACTAGTACAACCACTATGGAAAATGGTGTGAAGATTCCTTAAAGAACTAAAAGTTTAACTACCATTTGATCCCACAACCCCACTACTGGGTATCTACCAAAAGGAAAAGAAGTCATTGTACAAAAAAGATACTTGCACACGCATGTTTACAGCAGCACAGTTTGCAATTGCAAAAATGTGGAACCCACCCAAATGACCATCAGTCAATGAGCTGATGAAGAAACTGTGGTATATACATACATGGAATGCTACTCAGCCATGAAAACAAATTAATTAATGGCATTTGCAGTAACCTGGATGGTATTGGAGACTATTAATCTAAGTGAAGTAACTCAGGAATGGAAAACCAAACATTATATGTTCTCACTCATAAGTGGGAGCTAAGCTATGCGGATGCAAAGGCATAAGAATGACACAATAGACTTTGGGAACTCAGTGGGAAAGGGTGGGAAGGGGTTGAGGCATAAAAGACTACAAATCGGGTTCAGTGTGTACTGCTCAGGTGGTAGGTGCACCAAAATTTCACAAATCATTGCTAATGAACTGACTCGTGTAACCAAATACCACCTGTTCCCCAAAAACCTATGGAAATAAACAAATTAAAAAAGAAATATGTGGTTTGCAAATATTTTCTGCCAGTTTGTGGTTTGTCTGTTTATTCTCTTCACATTGTCTTACAAGAGCAGTTCCCCATTTTGATAGAATTCAATACAGCCAGTTTTCTTTTATGGAACATGCTCTTGGTATTGTTTCTAATAAATCTTTCCCTTTTCCAAAATTTCATATAGTTTCTTCAATATACTATTTTAGACTTTATTTTTAGGTTTAATATTTATACCTGTTACCTATATTTAGTTAATATTTGTATATAATTTAAGGTATAGAGTGATGTTTGTTTTAATTTAATAAAAATATAATTATTCTAATGCCATTTGTTGAAGAGAGTATACTTTATCCATTGATTTGCCTTTGCACCATTGTTAAAAATCAATCAACTGTAAGAAAGGTGGTTCTATTTCTGAATTCTCTATTTTGTTCCATCGATCTATCTATCTATCTTCTCAACAAAACCCCACACACTCGATTAGAGTAGCTTTATAGTTAACCTTGAAATAAGCAATCTTCCACTTTGATCTTTATCAAAATTATTTTTTCTATTCCAGCTCCTTGTCTTTTCACATAAACTTCAGAACTAGCTTGCCAATTTCTATTCAAAAGACGACTAGGATTTACATAGAAATTTTACTGAATTAAAGATGCTTGGAAATAGTTTCTCTCTTAAAATATTGAATCTTCTAATCTATGAACATGATATAGCTCTCCATTTTGTATATCTTGCTTCCTTTCATCACTGTTTTGTACTGTCAGCACACAAATTTGTTAGATGTATACATAAATATTTTATATTTTTGGTGAAGTTGTGGATTGCATTTTTTAAAATGTTGAGTATCAGTTGTCCCCTGCCAGTATATAGAAATGCTATGGAATTTTGTTGCTATTGATACTATCAAATTTTATTGACTCATTTGAACATTGACTTTGCATTCTACAACTTTACTAAGCTCATATTCATTTTAATTCTGTTTTGTGGATTGTGTTTTTTATGCAGGGAATCATGTTGTGTGCAGATAGAGACAGTATTATTTTATCCTTACTGAAGTCTATGCTTTGTATGTATTTTCCATGCATGATTACATTGGCTAGAATACAGCACAGTGTTAAATAGAAGTGATGAAAATGGGCATGCTTGCCTTGTTTCTCAAAGGGAGAAAGCATTTGGTGTTTTACTAATAAGATGCTAGGTAGAGACTGAGCTGAATTTTGTTTTGGCAGATACTCTTTTTCAAGTTGAGGATATCTTGTATTTCTTATTTTCTATATCTACTAATATTATCATTGTTTTCTTCAGTCTGTTGAAGTGGTAAATAACATTTTTTGAATGTGGAAGCAGCCTTTTATTTCCAAAATAAATCTCACTTATTCAAAATATATTAAATTTTACATATTACTGAATTTGATTTGCTAATATGAAATATTTTATGGATTTGTACAGTATTTTATGGAGTATTGTTTGTGCTTGTATTCATGATAATTACTGGTATCTTTTCTTGAAATATCTTTGTCTAGTTTTGGTATAAGGTAATTCTGGCTTTATTAAAAGATTGTAAAGTGTATCATACTCCTTATTTTCCGGAGGAGTTTGTGTTACTTAAAAAAGTTTAATAACTCATATTATTTTGTGAGTGAAATAATCTGGATCAGGAGTTTTCTTACTTAGCATGTTTTAAAATACAAACTAAATTGTTTTAATAGATAACGGACTATTTAGCTATCTCTTTATTCTTTGGTAAGGATCAGTTCTTTATGTCTTTGAAGAAAATAGTCTTGCATATTCTAGTTGCAAAATGTATGGTCATAAAGTTGTCCTTAATATCTCCTAACTACTCTCTTAGTGTTTGTGGAAATATAGTTAAATGTTTATTCTAGTGATCTATTCAAATAAGTAGCTTTTTGGCTTTCTATAATTTTTTCTGTTTTTTTAAGTCTCCCATTTCATTTTTTTTTTTTTTGCTTATATTCATATTTTGCTTCTGCATAGTTTTTCACTTATTCTTCAAATCTGAGTTCCTTAACATGAAAGATTAGAGTTTTTCTTTTTTGAAAAATAAGACTTTATTTTGTAGAACAGTTTGAAATTCACAGTAAATTTGAACAGAATGTGCATGTCCTCTCTGTCCCCTATGTGCATAGCCTCATTATCAACATTCTCACCCAAGTGGTTCATTTGTTATAATTAATGAATCTGCATTGACACAATTTATCACCCAAAAGTCCATAGCTCACATTAGTTTTGTGTTGTACATTCTAAAGATTTGGACAAATTTGTAATTAAATGTAACCACCATTATAGTATCATACTGAGTAGTTTCACTGCCCTAAAAATCCTCTGTGTTATGCCTATGCATGCTTCTCTCCCCCACAACCTCTGCAAAACACTGATCTTTTTATTGTCTCAATAGTTTTGCATTTTCCAGAATGTCACGTAGTTGAAATCACACAATACGTAGCCTTTTTCAGATTGGTTTCTTTCTCTTAGTATTATTTACTCAAGAACCTTCCATGCCTTTTCATAGCTCAATAGCTATGAACATCTGAGCTAATTATAAATAGCTCAATTGTCTGAGCTGAATTGAATGTACCACAATTGCCTGAAGGTACCAATTGTCTCAATGTATCACAGTTTATTTATTCACTTATTGAAGAGTATTTTTGTGTATTCCAAGTTTTGGCAATTGTGAATAATGCTGCTGTAAATGTCTGTGTGCAGGTTTTTGTGTGAACCTAAGTTTTCTGCTCCTTTGTGTATATACCAAGGAATGCAATCATTGGAAAATATGGTGAATGTATACTGAGTTTTGTAAGATATTGCCAGACTGTCTTCCACATGTAACATTTTATATTTGTACTAGCAATGAAAAAAAGTTCCTGTTGCTCCACAACCTCTCCAGCATTTGTTGTCATCAGTGTTCTGGATTTGGTTTATTCTGCTAGTGGTGTAATAGTATCTCATTTTTTTAAAATTTTCATTTTTCCAATAACATATGATATGAAGCATCTTTTCACATGGTTATTTGCCATCTGTATATCATCTTTGGTGAAGTGTCTGTTAAGGTCTTTGGCCTATCTTTTAAGTGAGTTATTTTCTTATTGCTGATTTTAAAAAGTTATTTGTATATTTTGGATAACAGTACTTGATTGGATATGTGTTTTGCAAATATTTCCTCCCAGGCTGTATCTTGTCTTTTTATTATTCTGACAGTATCTTTTACAGAACAGAAATTTTAAAATTTTAATGAAGTCTAGCTTACCAATTCTTTCTTACATGAATCATGTCTTTGATACTGTATCTAAAAAGCCATTGCTAAACCCAAGATTATCTACATTTTCTCCTATTTTATCTTCTATGAGTTTTATAATTTTGCATTTTACATTTAGGTCTATGATCCATTTTGGGTTAATTATAGTGAAGTGTGTAAGATCTGTGAGTCACTATTTCTCAAATGTGGAATTTCCATTTCTTCAGCGCCATTTGTTAAAAGAACTATCTTTTCTCTGTTGCCTTTAATCTTTCATCAAAGTTCAGTTGACTATATGTCAGTCTATTTTTGAGCTCTCTATTCTGTACCACTGACTACTTGTCTATTCCTTCACCAATACCATACAGTCTTGATTACTGTGGCATTATAGTAAGTCTTGAAATTGGATAGTGTTAATTCTTCATTTTTTTTTTCTCCTTCAATACTGTGTTGGCTACTCTGAGTCTTTTGCTTTCTACATATAAACTTTAGAATAGGCTTCTTGACATTAAAAGAAACTTGCTGGGATTTTTATTGAGGTTGTACTGAATCTGTAGATAAAGTTAGCAAGAATTTGTTATATTGAAAACACTTAAGTCTTCTATAAATGAACATGATATTTATTCTTTTATTTATTCTATCAGAATTTTGCAGTTTTTCTTATATAGGTATTGTACATATTTTGTTATATTCATATCTAAATATTTTATTTTTGGAGATGCTAATGTAAATGCTATCTTTTTAAATTTAAAATTTCAGTTCTTTATTTCTCGTATTATTGAAAGCTAATTAACTTTTGTATATTAACCTTGTATCCTGCAACATTGCTCTAGTTCCAGGAGGATATTTTTGTCTACTCTTTCAATTTTTCTAAATAGACAGTCATGTCATTTAAAAAAATATCATTTAATTTTTTCTTTCCCAATCCATATTACTTTTGTTTCATTTTCTTGTTTTATTGTATTATCTAGGAATTCCATTACAATGTTAAAATCAGTGATGAGAGGGGCATCCTTGCCTCATATTTTATCTTACAGGAATTTTTTTTTAGCACCATTGTAACCATTTTTTTTTTAACACCACTAACTGTGTTATTAGCTGTAGGATTTTTCTGTAGATGTTCTTTACCAAATTGAATAAGTTCCTCTGTATCTCTAGTTTACTAAGAGTTTTTATCATGAAGGGATGTTAGATTTTGTCAAATGCATTTTTTGCATCTTTTAATATGATTAGAAGTTTTTTCTATAGCCTGCTCCTTAATTTAAGTAAATGATAGATTACATTAATTGATTTTCAAATTAAACCAAACTTTGATATCTCGAATGAATCTCACTTTATCATGGTATATAATTCTTTTTTATACAGCGTTGCATTCAACTTGCTAATATTTTGTTGAGAAATTTGAAGCTATGCAAAACTTTGATCTAGGGAAAGTAGTGAATGCCACGCCTCTCCATTTGTCAGATCTAAGTGTGTTAGAATGCAGTCCTTTAGGTGGGATCTATAGAAGTAGCTTCGGTGCATGGACAAAACTTTTTCCAGGGAAAAGCTCTAGAGCTGGATTTATCACTAGATCAAGCCAATGAAAAGACTTGGGAAGTGCCCAAGCCTCACTTAGGTTCCCAGGGGCCTATTGTTTGCTGCCTCATTAACTGGAATTCAGGCTAGTTAGAAGATTTATCATCAAGTAACAACAACAAGAGTGTGCAGGGAAACCTCTTTCAGGAAGTGGGAGCTATGCATTTTAGCTCCTTCTCTTCACTGATCTCTGGAGATGTAGCCCCTGGAAGTGCTTGTGTGCCCATTTAAAACTACCTCTTTATACTGTGATCTGAGAAGAATTACACATGTTTAGTCCTTTCTACTCCCAGAATTAGGTGGCTTAGGATGCAGTCTCTAGTGTGGGAGCTGTAGAATTTGGGACATTCAATGCATGGACACTCCTCCCAGCAAGAATTGGATTTATCACTGGGGTGGCCTGGGGAAACGTCTTGGGAAGCGCGTGAGCCCCTGTTCAGGATTTTTTGTCTGACTTATTAACTCTCTAATGCAGGTTAGTTAGAAGCCCAACCATCAGCAGCAGCTGGTAGAGTGTGCCGACAAATTCCTTCCGGGGAGAGATTGTGAGCTGTGCATTTTAGCCCCTTCTCTGCCCTGATCCCATGGGATGAAGCCCCTAGAAGTGCCTGCACACTCATATAAAACCAGTGCTTTTTCTGTGGTCTAGAGACATTTGTATATTCCTGGCCCCTTCTTCTCCCAGTTAGGTCAAAAACTAGCAAACCATAAAGAACATCAGAGTTAGGGCGCTATATGTGTGGTCCAAATTCTCTCTTCTCAGTAAGATGCTGAGTGTTGAGGATTCTTTCCTGATTGTATGACACGGTGCTGGGATAGGGTTTGTGCTCAAGTGTGCCTCCACTTTTTCTATCAATTTTGATGTGGATTTTTTTTTTCATCCGGCCAGGTGTAGGAGTCTCTCAACTCATTTCTGACTTTCCTTTGGAGGAAATGATACACGTATAGATGTTTATTTGGTGTTATCTGTGGGAGAAGGGACAGTCAGGAACCTCCTATTCCACTATGTTTTTTTTTTTTTGACATCACTCCTTTCAGGATTTCTATTTACCTTAGATTTTCTGTAGTTTGAAAATAATATGCCCAGGTGTCTTTGTGGCATTTAAATTGCTTGGGGTTTTCTGAGTGCTCTGGATCTCTGGTTTGTTATCTGACATTAATTTGGGGAACATTCTCAGTCCTTGTTTCAATTGTTTTTTCTGTTCTTTTCTCTTTCTTCTCCTTCTGATATACCCATTATGTGTATGCTATACCTTTTGCAGTTGTCTCATAGTTTGGGACTTTTTTTTTTTTTTTTTGTCTTCTTCTGATTTTCAGGTTTGAAAATTTCTATTGAGACATCTTTAAGCTCAGAGATTCTTTCCTTGGTTATGTCCACTCTACTAACAAGTCCGTTGAAGGTATTCTGTTTTTGCTACAGTGTTTTTGATATATCAAATTTCTTTTTTCTTAGAATTTCCATCTTTCTGCAAATTGCAGTTTACAATTGTTCTTGTAAGCTGTCTTCTTTACCCATTATAGATAGCCATTAGCATATTAATCATAGTTGTTTTTAACTTCTATTTTGAATTTCTCATATACATACCTACCACATCTGAGTCTGATTCTGTGTGTGGTGTTTTTTTGCTTTTCAGTATACCTTGTAATTTTTTCTTGATAGTTGGGCATGATGCATTGGGTAAAATCAATTGCTGTAAGTAGGCCTTTAGCAATGTGTTGGTAAGGTGTAGTGGGAGAAGAAGTGTTCTATCGTCCTCTGATTAGGTCTCAGACTTTTAGTGAGCCTATGCCCCTGGACTGTGAACTTTGCAAGTGCTTCTCTGCCATCCACCCTTCTTTAAATGGAATGGGATGGTCCAACTGGGCACCATTTATGTACTTCCCTTCTCCCATGAGGAACGCTAAAGGATGCTGGAGTTGAGTATTTCCCTTCCCTTGTGTCAGTCTCAGATAAAATCCTAGCAAGTTGGCCTATGATTAACTAGTTTCTGCGGAGGGCAGACCTTGATAAGAAGAATAGAGTGCTCTGGTATATTTCAAAATGGTTTCTTTCTCTCTACTGCCAGAACCATGAGGGGATTGGTTTTTTTTTTCTCTGATTGTCACTGTGAGGATTTGATAGAGCTGGAGATAAAACTCATAAAAACATGTGCTCCCCCTTTGTTATCATATTCCTTCTGCCTGAGTAACTTCATCATTTTTCAAAGTACAGGTGTTCTTGGAATAAATTATTTCAGCTTTGGTTTGTCTAAATTAATATTTATAACTTATTTTTAGAAAATAACTTTTTCTGGTTATTACTTTCTTGATTCAGCAGAATTTTTTTCAGCATATTGCTAATGTCGCTTGATTATCTATAGTTTCTAATGAAAAGTATGATATATTTCTTCTGTCTTTGCAACTACATGCACTGTGTATCTGTGTCTTTTTCTTTCTGGCTGCCTCCTAAATTTTTCTGTATTGCTGGTTTAAAGCAGTTGAAATATGATATGGAAGTTGTGTATGCATGCGTGAGTGTATGTATCTGTGTGTGTATGCATTTATTTAGCTTAGGAATCTCTTACCTTGTTAAATCTGCAGTTTGATATCCTTTATTTTTAAAAAATTATTAGCAATTATATCTTCAGATATTTTTGTCTCCTGTTCTGTTGCTCTTTCAGTAGTCTGATTGTATGTATGTTACATTGTCTGATGATATTCCACAGCTTTGGAAGTTCTCTTTTCTGTTTTTCTCCTGCTGTTTTTTCCTTTTATATTTTACTTTGGAAAATTTTTATTGACTCATCTGCAAACTCACTGATATTTTACTCAGCTGTGTGAGTTTATTCATTAGCCCATTGAAAGCATTCTTTATGTCCACTATTTTGGTTTTATTCTACTGTTTCAACTTTTTTGTAGTTTTCATTGTCTGTTGAAATTCTTCATCTGTTCATTCATGCAGTGTATCTTTTTCACTAAAGCCTTTAATGTAATTATCATAACTATATTAAATTATTTTCCTGTTCATTTTATTATCTAGTTAATCTCTGAGTCTTGTTCTATTGATTGATTGATCTCTTGGAATTTTCTTTTTTATTTCCTTAACATTTTTTGGTATTTCTCATAGTTTTGTTTGATTATACTATGTAGCACATAGAAGTACTGAGACTAAGATAAATCATATTTTTGTCTGGCATTGGGAACACCTTTTCTTCTGCTAGGCCATTAATATTATGGATTGAGTCAATCTAGTCAGGATTTCTTTGACATCTGGATTTTTGTTGTTGGTATTTTACCTTCTTTATACTTTTTATGTGGTGTGGGATCTGGTTTGTCAGAGAGTTTTTCTCAATGTTTATGCTCAACTATAAACTTTACCCCTGCACTCCTGCTTTTCAAATAGGATCTCTCTCTTTACCCTTGCCCCTGCCTTCCAACAACAGTAAAATGCCATTGCTTCTTCCTCACTGCTTGTTAGCTTGGTGGTGGTCATTGTGAATATTTTCTTGGATGTGGAATTTCTCAATATTCCTGCCCCTCATCCAGCAGTAAGATATCTCTGTTTCCTGCTCTCCATGCCGAGGGCTAGATTTTCTTTTCTTTTAACCTTCCCCTAGACACAAGAGATCTTTTCCTGCACCCCAGGAACTACAGGATTTACTGCTGCTCCCTCAGCCATTTAAGGCTTTGTTCTGTGGAGAAAAGGCACTGGGTGTGAGCTTTGAGCTTTCTAACAGTGGCAGTCACACACTTCACTCAGACCTGCAGCAAGGATGGAGTCTTCCTCCAGTCTACCTCCCTGTCCTCGATAATTCTTGTGAGAACTTGGTGGAGATTAGTGAGAGAATCCTGCTGGTACATACAACAACCTTTGTGTCTTTAGCTCCCAGGTTTCCTATACTTTCTCCCTAGCCCACATTTGCCCTTTTGTGTTTCTTCAAACCTTTTAGCTAATTTCCTTTTATATGCATATATTGCAAAAAACACCTATTCCTTCTTCTACCAGAAAGGAAAACAATCAAAAATACAGAAGACAAATCCTGCCCTTGTGCAGGTTCACAAACTCTCAGAAATGTTATATACTGACTGCTTTTGCACTTCAAGTCCATATTTGTTGCTTTAGTTTTTGTAGGTCAACATAAATTCTGGGCATTTAACACTGTAGCTAGTTTATCAGATAGGATGTATTAATTTGTTTCTTGCTCCTAACTCTAAGGGTAACCCAATTCTACTTTTTGACTTATGCCCCAAATCACTACTTGAGTTTTTCTAGTAGACTTACTTCATGTCAAAGCAGCTAAGATAATAAAAACAATCTGTTGAATTACTTATTGAATCCTTCCTCCAAAAGCCCATAATATTCTTCTACTAAGGGGATATGGTAGCCTCGGGAACCACCCCCATTATCATTCAACTATACTTGCCTCCCAAAAAGTCTAGCACTAAGATATAATAGAATTACTTTGCTAACCTATGTTCTTGATATTTTGCAAATTGACATAGGCCTCTTTGATAATTTTCATTTTTCTTAAATATAACAGTGCAGTTCGCAAAGTTGTAGAATTTTTTTCCTTATAACATCTGTTTCAGAAATCATTATAGCTCAAGTTTCTTCATGGCATAAATTGCCTTATTTTGATTTCATCAGTTTTTATGTCATTTTTTTTTCATGCCAATATGATTAAGGCTATATTTAGAAATCACATTTTCAGACAACCTTTGTTTATCTGGCTGCACTTCTTATGCACATGTTTTTGGGCTTTAATTTCCATGCAGATACATTCTTTCTCTTGGGAACTAACCTTCCCTGTTCCCACTAGCTACCTACACATAAAATCTAGATAGATTTAATACTTCAGTGCTTTTCATTCAAAATGGGGAAACACTTTTACTTCTATTGATATTTGCTTTCCTACTTTTCATTAACTTGTTTACAAATTACACAAATGATCTCAAAATACTGTTTAAGTAAGACTTTTTGTTTCTTTTTACACTACTAACTTGAAGAATAGCACAAATATTCTCAATTTGAGTGATCAGGGAAGTAGACAGCCTCCCACTGAGGTCTCCAAAAGCCAGTGCTAATGGACCCATACAGAGAAGTTATTGTGCTGGGGTGAATCTCTCAACCGATGCAGCACAGCAATATTGGTTTTGACATGTATATGTTTGTTACATTGACTTAAAGATACAGAAGACTCCTATCTATATAAAATTGTACATCCTACTGGCTAGGCTGTAGTCTTAAATATGCAGCCAGAAGAAAGGAGAATGACAATCGGAAATGGTGAACATACCAAATGATATCTCCTTTTTTTTTTTTTTTTTTTTTTTTGAGACGGAGCCTCGCTCTGTCGCCCAGGCTGGAGTGCAGTGGCATGATCTCAGCTCGCTGCAAGCTCCGCCTCCCGGGTTCACGCCATTCTCCTACCTCGGCCTCCCAAGTAGCTGGGACTGCAAGCACCCGCCACCACACATAGCTAATTTTTTTGTATTTTTAGTAGAGACGGGGTTTCACTGTGTTAGCCAGGATGGTCTTGATCTCCTGACCTCGTGATCTGCCCGCCTCGGCCTCCCAAAGTGCTTGGATTACAGGCGTGAGCCACCACGCCCAGCCAGTATTTCCTTTTTAACCAAAAATTTTAAAAGTGTATTTTAGCTATTTATGCATGCTTATTTATTTATTTATTTGAGACAGATTTTCACTCTTGTTGCCAGGCTGGAGTGCAATGGCACAATCTTGGCTCACGCAACCTCCGCCTCCTGGGTTCAAGCGATTCTCTTGCCTCAGCCTCCTGAGTAAGCTGAGATTACAGGCACCCACCACCATGTCCAGCTAATTTTTGTAGTTTTGGTAGAGATGAGGTTTCACCAAGTTGGTCAGGTTGGTCTTGAACTTCCGACCCCAGGTGATCTGCCTGTCTCGGCCTCTCAAAGTGCTGGGATTACAGGTGTGACCCACCGCACCCAGCCTATTTTTTTTTTTGTTGGTGGTTGAGAGTACTTTCGAAATGTTTATAAAAATCTACTGAACTCTTTCAAAATAGTGATGTAGATGGAGAAACTACTATTTTGGTTTTGGCTCTTGGAAAGCTTCCCCCATCTCTCTTTGAGCTTTGTAGTTAGTGCTACCTCAAGTACCCAGTTATGAATAAAATTGCTTAACGGAAGAGCCGCTCTCAGAACCTACTATGGGCTGGAGGAGTATAGGGCTGCTAAACAAGATTAGATAGGAGAGGCCAAAAAACAGACATTTCTCTTGTCCACTCCCCAAGTGCTAATTTTATTACAGCATCACAATATCTCAAACCTGGTTTTTGATTGGGTCACTGGAGACTCCTTCAAAATCTTTATTTTATCGTTAAGAGGAACCAAATCTGTAAGAACATGGGCCATAGAACAAGATCCCTTGTGCTATAATCTGTTTTTGGTACTTACTATGGGAAAATTATTTAATCTTATCTCTAAGATAGGAAGTCAAGAGACCTCTTAAGATTGCTATGAGGAGTAAATAAAATATCCATAACCCATTCTTAAAATAGCCCTTGATACTTAGTAAGCACTCCTTAAATATTAGCAATTAGTGTTATTATCTAAGAGGAGAAAGACATTCACTGTGAAACACTAAGTCCTTTGACAGAAAGTACTTCTCATTCTAGCAGGATTCTGCAGGGATGAAACAGAGAACAGAGGAGGGGAAGGTCAGGATCTGTCTTAAGCATTAAAAGCTGATAAGAGAATGAAAACTTGGTTTTGACTATATCTAATTATACATACACACATGTTAAGAGTGATATTTAAGAATACTGAAGAATAATGACAAATTTTATATGCATATGTGTTATGTGTACACACAAAACAATATCTATACTTATATATACATATAGTATTTGTCATTCTTAAAGATGGTTTCCAAAATTGTATTTTAGGCCCAAGACAAGGATCCTCTCCTGTCAAGTTGAGCAGTTTGTCTCCAAATTTAATGTACCTATCAACCACTTGGGGATTTTGTTATAAGACGGATTTTTATTATATAGGTCTGGAGTGAGGCCCAAGATTCTAATGGTCTGATAGATTTTAATGGTCTGATGGTCTCTCTGGGAGAACATTATGGGCAACAAGGACCGAGAGCATTTTGAGTAGAGATAAAAACCGAACACAGCACTCTACCTCCTCATTCTCTACTGTGTCCCATCAACACTGCCAGCACAGCTACCCTGATCCAAATCCTTTAATAACCAGTGCTATTAATGAGCCTGCACTTTCCCTGGGTGATGTACTGTGCTGTCAGAACATACTCAACATAGCCGAGGAGTGGAAAAGGAATCAGATTGTCATTTGGCTGTTTGGGGGTACTGATCCTGTTGCCTTTAGTTAAAAATGTATAATCTTTCCTGCTTCCAAGTCATACTCTCTGGGGACATAATGGGGCTCAGAGAGGGGTCTCTAATGCCTCCATGGAAGATACTCCATTACCTGACCCTCTGATAATTATAAGCCCCTTGTGGGTCAGAATCTCATTATCCAACACTTACAGGATGTTTGCTATTTGACACCGGATAGGCCACAGCTTCACAAATAGCGGCCCTAATAGAAACAGAGACTTTAATCCAACTCTCTCTACTCACAGATACTACATGTGAAGTCTGGAGGTATTAACTGACTTGTGCAAGATAACACAGCAAGTTAGGAACACAGTTTCTCTTCAGTCCAGCTCTCCTCTAAACAATGTTATTGCTGAGAGGATGGAGCGTAAGCTTTACACAGGAAAAGAATGCTAACTGTCCATGGTAACGTGTAACACGCAGAACGGTGGTGCTTTTACTGAGGCATTTGAATGGGAAATTCTATAAGGATAGGGATGGTCAAGGAAGGTCTTAAAGGATATGTGGAAATGAAGTTGGACTTTAAAGGAAGAATGAACCAGATCCAAATTCAGCCCTTGAGTCACACTGAAAAAGACTAGGCTTGATGCTCACGCTAGAACCTGGATGGTTATGGCAATAAAATCTATGAAGATCTCAAGAAAGCATCCTCATTGGTATAATTCAAAACCACGGCAGCAGGGCAGATAAATCATTATGCAAACTGTATCACTGCTATCAGAATATTTTAAGGAAGTGAGGAAAGGCTAGGTATATTTCTATTCATGGAACCAAGGGGATGGCTATGATAAAGAACATTTGGTCTTTGGAGAGACCACAAAACAAGGTATGTCTGGGTTCCAAAAAATTGAGATATTGATGAACACCTCTCAGATGTAGGAGCAGAAGGTCCAGGCAGATCCTGGAGATTACTCTGTTCCTGCTGACTGGGATTTAAGTAACAAGAGCTTAATCCCAAGGAAGACGTTTTGAGTAAATAGGTCCTGGAAAACAAGGATACTGGAAGGAAAACAAAAGCAGATTTAGGCATAAGGATGTAAGACATGCTGGAACCAGGATATTAAGAGGGAAATTAATTTCCAGAAATAAAATAGTATCGGGGTCTTGGCATTGAGGCACATGGTCAGAGCAGGGGCCAGGACATGGATAACATGGCACTTGCCTGCCAGCCTAAGGATTTGAAGACGAGGACGAGATTATCTACAGATAGAGATGGATGAGTGAACTGGCTACAATTTGGATGGTTATGGTAACGAAATCTAGGAATGAAGCATTTCACCATAAACAGGAACAAGCTTCTCTCTGTGAGGGTCATCAGCTATGTTAATGTGCAAGAATGTGCTGCACAAAGACATCACAACAGTAAAAGTAGGTAGATAGAGCTTGGACTCTGAAGCCAAGTCATTGTATCATTTTGCTGCTTCCATGTACCTAAGAATGATGTGCTTGGCCTGTGAGCAGATCACAGAGATTGGAGGTAAGGCTGAGTTAAAGTTTGGAGTCTCACACTGATCTATTGTGTGATCTAAATCAAAGCACTTTTTTCTTTTTTTTTACTCCTCCAAGCCAAATTTGTTAATCCATAAAACTGAATAGGGAGGCTGACTTATTCATGCCAAATCTTTTAGGGTATTGTTTTAAAATTTTTTATTTCAAAATAATTTCAGATTTATAAAAAGTTACAAAAATAGTCAATAACTGTATATACTGTACACCTTTCAACTATATTCCCCAAGCATTAACTGTAAAAAAAATCATGTTTGCTTTAACATACAGTGTGTGAGTGTCACTGTTTTCCGAACCATTTGAGAGTAGGTTACAGACATGATGTCCTGCTACCCCTAAATACTTCAGTTTATAATTCCTGAAAGTAGGAACATTCGCTTACATATGCACAAAAAATTATAAAAATCAGGAAATTAACTGTGAAACTGTATTATTCATCCTAAGAGAAATTATTCAGATTTTGTCAATTATTCTAAAATGCCCTTTAGAAAAATTTGCTTTTTGTGGGGTAGCAAAGTCTGCTGTAGGCCCAATCCAGGATTGTATGTTGTATTTAGCTGTCATATGTCTTAAATCTCTTTAAATCTAGAATTGTTTCTCAGTCTTTGTATTTCATCTTCTTAACATTTTGAAGAGTATCAGCCATATGTTTTTATTATTTATTTATTTATTTTGAGAGGGAGTCTTGCTCTGTTGCCCAAGCTGGAGTGCAGTGGTGAGATCTCGGCTCACCACAAGCTCCACTTCCGGGTTCATGCCATTCTCAGCCTCCCAAGTAGCTGGGACTACAGGTGACTGCCACCACGCCCAGCTAATTTTTTTCTTTTTAGTAGAGATGGGGTTTCACCATGTTAGCCAGGATGGTCTTGATCTCCTGACCTTGTGATCCACCCACCTCGGCCTCCGAAAGTGCTGGGATTACAGGTGTGAGCCACCACGACTGGCCTTTTTTTTTGTTTTTGTTTTTGTTTTGTAAAATGTACTTCAATAGTGTTTCTGATGTTTACTTATGGGTTAATTCAGGACATATGTATTAGTCCATCTCATGCTGCTATAAGAACATACCCGAGACTGGGTAATTTATAAAGGAAAGAAGCCTACTTGGCTCACAGTTCCACATGGCTGGGGAGGCCTCAGGAAACTTACGACCATGGTGGAAGGGGAAGGAAACACGTCCTTCTTCACATGGTGGCTGCTATAAGAACATACCTGAGACTGGGTAATCTATAAAGGAAAGAAGCTTACTTGGCTCACAGTTCCACATGACTGGGGAGGCCTCAGGGAACTTACAACCATGGTGGAAGGGGAAGCAAACACGTCCTTCTTCACATGGTGGCAGGAGAGAGAAGTGCAGAGAGAAGCAGGGAAAAGCCCCTTATAAAACCACCAGTTCTCATGAGAACTCACTCGCTGTCACAAGAACAGCATGGGGGAACCACTCCTATGATCTAATCACCTTCCACAAGGTCCATCCCCCAACAAGTGGGGATTACAATTCAGATTACAATTCAAGATGAGATTTGGGTGGGGACACAGAGCCAGACCATAGCAGTACGTATTTTTGACAGGAATAATGCTGACTTCATATTTGTCATCAGAATCAAATGCAATAATGTATATGAAAGTGCTTTGGTTAAATGTAAAGTTCTATTTCAAACCTAGGGTTGAGGACTGAATTCTCTATTTCCTCTCTGTTCTTATCTCCTAGAATGTATGAAAGTACCTTGGGGAGACAAATGTTTCATTTAGGTACAATAATGAAACTGGAGGATATAAGTCAGCTCTGCATCATGTTCACCATGATAGAAACTTTAAAACACTAGCATTAGAATACCCTAGAGGACACCTAGCTTCCTCTGGACCTCTATTTTTTTTCCTTACACAGGCATTTCTCCTTGTAAAATCCTTACACATTTAATTCCTTCTTGGTATTTGAGGACCTGAACTAATACAGGGAACTACTGTTCTACTGAACACTGTGGGAAAAATATGAGAGGGAAAAAATTATCTCTGACTGAAGAGTGGAGCTCACTACTGAAATAGACAAGTTGTCTGGCAGAGGACATCTCATGAATACCTCTCCCTGCCCCAGTCCAAACTACAGCACTTGACGAAGTAAACAGTGAAATACCCCAACCATTTGCATTTCAGAGAGAGCAAAGAATGCCAACTTTATCCCAGAGTGAACCACCAGTTGGGTCAGGGATACAAAGGCAGCACAGAGACCCCAGGAAGGGAAAGGAGAAGGGAAAATACATAATACGGATCCAGTAATTTGCCATAAAAACAACTGTCCCCTTAAGCAAGAAGAGTCAAGTTTATTGGTTTTATATTAGTTGATAGTAAGAACAATGATTAAGAATGAGAGGAAAACATCCACCTCCCCGAAGGAGATTCTAAATGGGGTTTCTAACATTTCCAGCTCTTAAATGAGGATGGGTAATGGTCCCTCATATTTCATTCTTAATGTGTCATGTAAACAACTAGGAGACAAGCCTGCCTGGCGTTGCAGCCAACATATCAGTTTTCTGTAGCTAAGACCATATCTGATGTGTGAAAGGCACATCAGCCTTTCAGAGGTGGAAGAGTCGATATTCTCCAGGGCTTCCTGTTAGTCTGCATCTTTGGTGATGCTTGGAAGGCAAGTGCACTAGTCCCAGAATCACCCACAGCCTGACTTGTGCAGCCTCAGGGGACTGCTCTGGCAGCCTTTGTGAGGAGTCTAAAGTGCCTCTAGCAAATCTCAAAGTACTGAATGATCCAGGTGGGAACCTGGGAGTGAAAAAGAAAAAAAAATGGACATATTTGCATTCATTGCAAAAAAAAAAAAAAAAAAGGATGCTGTGTTCAGTTATAAAGATCTCAAGAAAACATCCTTATTGGTCTAATTTGAAACCATACCAGCTGGGCAGATAAATCATTACATAAACTGCATCACCGCTATCAGTATATTTTAATGAAATGAGGAAAGACTAGGTATGTTTCTATTCATGAATTCTCTTCATCACACACACACCAACGCTGAATTTGCTATAATTAGTTTTGTTGTCTACAGAAAACTTCATTTATTGGGGATGCCATTAAACAAGTGAAATACAAATTACAAGTGACATTGATATGATCATAATCACTCCTTCCTGGCTGCCAGAGATATTTTCTGAGAGGAGCCTGCATTTCTACAGATGGCATAAAAAAATGAGGCCTGCAGAACACACCATTATTCCTGCGAGACCCTCAGTTCATTAGTTGAAGCAGCCAAGTCTTCATGAGCCGAAACTGATCAGCAAATGGGAAATGAGCAAGAGTATAAATTCCCAGCAAACCAAATCATTAACATTTGCTGCCTGCATCCTGGAAACACAGTAAATCAAATGTGTCATCATTTATCAAGACAAAATATCATTACTAATTGGGATTAATTTGCTGCTGCGGGATTGCTGACCTTTGCTGAAAGAAAATAAAACTGCTCGTTAGCTGTCTTCATTTAATTTTCCTTGAAGGAGGGAGGGGGAAAAGGCATTCCGGCTTAGGGAGGAGGGAGGAAGTGTGGGGTGGGAGTGTTCTTATCTTCCTAATACTACACATTTTAAAGTCACAGCTTGATGAGAGAACCTGCTCCTATGCTGTTGCCAATCCATAATCCAGGATTTTCTATTTGTGCCCAGAGATAACAATGCCTCTGGATGTCATTGTCGGTGATTTAACGCTGCCTTGGGAAATAATAATTAAAATAATTGCCAGGGTAAAATTATACATGGTTTCATTTATAAATAGGAAAAGGCAAGTCCATTGCAAGTCTAGGATTTATCTTTCTGCACTAACATTAAAGGTGATTCAAAAGAAATAACACATATGTCTGAGTATCCTCAGTGATTTTACATCTGCCTGGGGTCTACATGGAACCATTGACTCAATTATTTTGGGTATTAACTTTTACTCTAGTAGGTATCAATTTTTGTTAGGGCAGATGAATGTGTGTGCTATGCTAAATGGCTGTAAATGCTTGAGTCAGGGTTCTTGTCTTTAGATTCTAAGGAAACTGTGGATCCTGAGATGTCAACTGTGGACTCAAATCAACACATTAAACACCACTGATATTTAAATTTTGTAAAACATTGCATACAATTCTTATTTATCTTGATTGTTGAGTTATTTGATGCCCCCTTACATTTTGCTTCTGAGGAAAGTATCTCATTTGCCTTACCCTAATTGTGACAGGCAATGCTGAAGTTTAAACAATTTACTCATCACAACAACTAATGGGAAAACTGAAGATGAATAACCTCCCAAACCTGGCAAACAGTGGAAGGAGGATCCACACGGAGAGCTTCAATGCCTGGTTTCAGCATCCATGCTCCTAATACTGCTATTCCTCTTAGCTACTGAGAGTAAATCAGAGTGGGTTAAGAAGTGGACCATGCCACCAAGTGGCATCATGGGAATTTTAGACACACATATACTAACATGTGAACACACATACATACACACACTCACACACATATTCTTGAAACAATTACATACAAGGCAATAATTAAGAATGTGTGGGTGCGCTAATGTGTGCTACTATGAAATTGAAAGTGAAAAAATGAAACCCCAATTGTTTGATTTAAGACTTCTACAAAGCACTGCACTGCCAAATCTGCAAGTCAGTGCTAGCTACTTGCTACGAAACACAAAATTCTGGACTAAAGCAGGAAAGGGGTTAAGGCAAATGTGCAGTCCAAGGCCTGGACACATCCTAAGTCTCTGATCAAACTGTTTTGGGAGTTTGCAAATTTCCAATTCACAAGTGCCTTACTTATTTTCCTGTCAACATAAGCTAATACTTGCAGTGGTAGGAAGCATATTAATATTTCTTAATTGTTTTAAAACAATTTTCTCCTCTATTTATTTATTTATTTATTTGAGATGGAGTCTCGCTCTGTCGCCCGGGCTGGAGTGCAGTGGCCGGATCTCAGCTCACTGCAAGCTCCGCCTCCCGGGTTTACGCCATTCTCCTGCCTCAGCCTCCCGAGTAGCTGGGACTACAGGCGCCCGCCACCTCGCCCGGCTAGTTTTTTTTTTTGTATTTTTAGTAGAGACAGGGTTTCACCGTGTTAGCCAGGATGGTCTCGATCTCCTGACCTCGTGATCCGCCCGTCTCGGCCTCCCAAAGTGCTGGGATTACAGGCTTGAGCCACCGCGCCCGGCCAATTTTCTCCTCTTAACTAGGAAAAATTCTCCTCATATTTTTACACTGTAGTGTGCCTTGCAAACTTGGTGTAACTTTTTTATTTTTTAAATGTTTGTGGGTACATAGCAGGCATATATATTTGTTGGATACACGAGATACTTTGATACAGGTGGGCAATGTGTAATAATCATATCATGGAGAATGGGGTATTTCTCCCCTCAAGCATTTATCCTTTGTGTTACAAACAATCCAAGCATACTGTTTTAGTTATTTTTAAACATGCAATTAAATTATTATTGACTATAGTAACTGTGTTGTGCTAACAAATAGCGGGTCTTATTCATTCTTTCTATATGCTTTTTTGTACCCATTAATCATCCCTCAACCCCCTACCACCATCCCCGCTCTACCCTTTCCAGTGTCTGGTATCCATCCTTCCACTTTCTATCTCCACCAATTCAATTGTTTTGATTTTTAGATCTCATACATAAGTAAGAACACGTGATGTTGGTTTTTCTGTGCCTGTTTTGTTTTACTTAACATAATGATCTCCAGTACCACCCATGTTGTTGCAAAGGACTGGATCTCATTCCTTTTCATGGCTGAATAGTACTTCATTTTGTACATGTGTCACTTTTTAAAATCCATTCATCTGTTGATGGACACTAAGATTGCTCCCAAGTCTTGGCTATTGTGAACAGTGCTGCAGCAAATGTGAGTGTGCAGATGTCTCTTTGATATACTAATTTCCTTTCCTTTGGATATTTACCCAACAATGGGATTGCAGGATCACATGGTAGCTCCATTTTTAGATTTTTGAGGACACTCCAAACTATTTATAGTAGATGTACAAATTTACACTCCCACCAACAGTGTATGATCTTTTCATCCTCACCAGCATTTGTTATTACTTGTCTTTTGAGGGAAAAAAAAGCCATTTTAACTGGGGTGAGATAACTCATAGTAGTTTTGGTTTGCATTTATCTGATGATTAATGCTTTTGAGCACCTTTTCATATGCCTGTTTTCTATTTGCATGTCTTCTTTTGAGAAACATCAGTGCAAATCTTTTGCCCATTTTTTTTTCCTATAGAGTTGTTGGAGTTCCTTATATATTCTGGTTATTAATCCCTTGTCAGAGGGTTAGTTTGCAAATATTTTATCCCATTATATGGGTTGTCTCTTCACTATATTGACTGTATCCTTTGCTGTGCAGAAGCTTTTAAACTTGATGTGATCCCTCTTGTCCACTTTTGCTTTGATTGCCTGTACTTCTGAAGTATTATTCAAAAAATGTTTGCCCAGACCAATGTTCTGGAGATTTTCCCCAATGTTTTCTTGTAGTAGGTTCACAGTTTCGGGTCTTAGATTTAAGTCTGTAATCCATTTTGATTTGAGCTTTGTATATGATGAGAGACAGGGGTTTAATTTCATTCTTCTGCATATGGATATTCACTTTTCCCAGCACCATTCATTGAAGAGACTGTCTTTTGTCCAGGGTATGTTCTTGGCACCTTTGTTGAAAATGAGTTTACTGTAGGTGTGCGAATTTGTTTTTGAGTTCTCTATTCTGTTCCATTGGTCGATGTGTCTGTTTTTTATGCCAGTATCACATTGTCTTGGTTACTGTATTTCTGTAGTATAATTTGAAGTCAAGTAATATTATTCTACAGTTTTGTTCTTTTTGTTTGGGATAACTTTGGCTATTATGGGTCTTTTATGGAGCCATATAAATAATAGAATTTTTTTTTTCTGTTTCTGTGAAGAACTTTATTGGTATTTTGATAAGTACTGCATAGAATCTGTACCTTGCTTTGGGTGGTATTGACATTTTAACCATATTATTCTTCCAATCCATGAACATGGAATATCTTTCTGGTTTTGGTGTCCTCTTCAATTTGTTTCAACACTGTTTTAAACTTGTCATTATAGAGATCTTTCAGGTATTTGATTCCTAGGTATTTAATTTAATTTGTGGCTATTGTAAATGTGATTACATTTTTATTTTTGGGGATTGTTCACTTTTGGCATATTGAGATGCTACTAATTTTTGCATGTTGATTTTGCATCCTGCAACTTCACTGAATTTGGTTATAAGTTCTAATCTTTTTTGTGGAGTCTTTGTAAGATCATGTCATCTACAAACAAGTATAATTTAACTTTTTCCTTTCCAATTTGGATGCCCTTTATTTCTTTTTCTTGTCTGATTGCTCCAGCTAGGACTTCCAGTACTATGTTGAATAACAGTAGTGACAATGGGCATTCTTGTGTTCCAAATCTTTGAGGAAAGGCTTTCAGTTTTTCTCATAGCTGTAGGTCTGTCATAAATGGCTTTTATTCTGTTGATTTATATTCCTTCTATCCACAGTTTTTTTGAGAGATTTTGTCATAAAGGGATGTTGAACTTTATCAAATGTTTTTCTTGCATCAATTTAAATGATCATATGGTTTTTGTACTTCATTCTGTTGATATGATGTATCACATTGACAGATTTGCATATGTTGATTTATCCTTGCATCTCTGGGATAAATCCCACTGGCTCATGATGAATGATCTGTTTAATCTCTTTAATGTACTGTTGAATTTGGTTTGCTAGTATTTTTGAAGATTTTTGCATCAATATTCATCAGAGATATTGGCCTGTAGTTTTCTGTTTTTGATGTGTCTTTGTCTGGTGTGGTATCAGGGTAATACTGACTCCACAGAATGTGCTTGGAAGTATTTCCTCCCCCTCTATTCTGTGGAGTAGTTTGAGTACGATTGGCATTAATTTTTTAAATGTTTGGTAGAATTCAGCAGTGAAGTCATTAGATCTCCAATTTTATTTACTGGGAGATTTTTTTATTATGGCTTTGATTACTGTATTAGTACATTTTCATACTGCTATGAAGAGCTACCTGAGACTGGGTAATTTATGAAGACAAGAGGTTTAACTGTCTCAGAGTTCTGCAGGCTTAACAGAAAGCATGACATGCAAGCCTCAGGAAACTTACAATCATGGCAAAAGGTGAAGGGGAAGCAAGCACATCTTACCATGGCAGAGCAGGAGAAAGAGAGAGAGAGAGTAAAGGGGGGAACCCTGCACACTTTCAACCAACCAGATCGTGTGAGAACTCACTCACTATTATGAGAAAAGCAAGGGGTAAGTCTGCCCCCATGATTCAATCACCTCCTATCCTATCAGGCTCCTCCCGTGACATGTAGGGATTACTGTTCAGGATGAGATATGGGTGGGGACACAGAGTCAAACCATACCAGTTACGTTTCTTGTTACTGGTGTGTTCAGGGTTTGGATTTCTTTCTGGTTCAATCTTAGTAGGTTGTATGTGTCTATGAATTTGTCCATTTCTTCTAGATTTTCCAATTTATTGGTGAATACTTGGTCATAGTAGCCACTAATGATCCTTTGAATTTCTGCAGTATCAGTTGTAATGTCTCCTTTTCATTTCTGATTTATTTGGATTTTCTCTTTTTTTTCCTTAGGCTAAAGTTGTCAATTTTGTTTAACTTGGTTTGTTTTTTTTAGTTATCGACTTTAACTTTTCAAAAAAACCACCTTTTGTTTCATCAATCTTTTGTATTGTGTTCTTCATTTCAATTTTATTGCTCAGATTTTCTAGTTCTGTAAGAGGTTTCATTAGGTTGTTTATTGAAAGTTTTTCTTTCTTTATTATAAGCACATATACTGCTTTTGCTGTATCCCATAGGTTTTGCTATGTTGTTTTTATTCTCATTTGTCTCAATAATCTTTTATTTTTTTCTTAATTTCTTCATTGATCCACTGGTCATTTAGGTGCATACTGTTTAATTTTCATGTATTTGCATAGTTTCCAAAATTCTTCTTGTTGCTGATTTCTACTTTTATTCCACTGTGGTCAGAGAAGATGCTTGATATTATTTCAATTGTTTTGAGTGATTTAAGACTTGCTTTGTGACCTAACATACTGTCTATCCTTGAGAATGACTCATGTCCTGAGGGAAAGAATGTGTCTTCTGCAGTTGGATGAAGTGTTCTATAAATATCTATTGGACACATTTGGTCTATAGTGCAGATTAAGTCTGACATTTCTTTGTGGATCTTCTGTTTGGAAGATCCGCTCAGTGTGGAAAATGGGCTGGTTAAAGGCTCCAGCTATCGATTGAATCGGGACCTATCTCTCTCTTTAGCTCTAATAATATATTCCTTTTTATATATTTATATATGCACTTATCTTTATTGGGTGCATAAATATTTAAATTTGTTACATCCTCTTGTTGAACTGACCCCTTTCTCATTATATAGTGACTTGATTTTTCTCTTATGTTTTTTTTTGGTCTTGAAATCTATTTTGTCTGATGTAAGGATAGCTACTCCTGCTCGTTTTTTGTTTCCATTGGCAGGGAATATTTGTTTCCATCCCTTTATTTTCAGTCTATGTGTGTCTTTATATGTGAAGTGTGTTTCTTGTAGGCAATAGATGATTGGGTCTTGTTTTTTATCCATTCAGCCACTCTATGTCTTTTTATTGGAGAGTTTAGCTCATTTACATTCAATGTTGTTATTGATAAAACAGTACTTGCTTCTCCCATTTTAAAATTTGTTTTCTGGTTGTCGTATGGCTTTCTTTTCCTTCTTTCTTTCCTCCCTTTCTTTTAGTGAAGGTGATTTTCTCTGGTGATATGATTTAGTTTTTTTCATTCTATTTTTTCTGTATCCATTATATGTTTTTTGGTTTGGGGCTACATGAAGCTTGTAAATACTCTCATAACCCATTATTTGAAGCTAATAACAACTTAAAACTGTTTGCTTAAACAAACAAGCAAATAAGCACAAAGAAAACTGACAAAAACTCTACCTCTTAACTTGTTCCCCCTGCTCTTTAACTTTTTTGTTTCTATTTATACGTTATTGTACTGTCTATGTCTTGAAAAGTTGTTGTAGTTCTTTTATTTATTTATTTATTTATTTTTTTTAAATTATACTTTAAGTTCTAGGGTACATGTGCATGACGTTTATATCATGTATAACTCCCCAATGCAATCCCTCCCTCCTCCCCCCTCCCCATGATAGGCCCCAGTGTGTGATGTTCCCCTTCCCGAGTCCAAGTGATCTCATTGTTCAGTTCCCACCTATGAGTGAGAACATGCGGTGTTTGGTTTCTCTTCTTGTGACAGTTTGCTAAGAATGATGGTTTCCAGCTGCATCCATGTCCCTACAAAGGACGCAAACTCATCCTTTTTGATGGCTGCATAGTATTCCATGGTGTATATGTGCCACATTTTCTTAATCCAGTCTGTCACAGATGGACATTTGGGTTGATTCCAAGTCTTTGCTATTGTGAATAGTGCCGCAATAAACATACGTGTGCATGTGTCTTTGTAGTAGAGTAATTTATAATCCTTTGGGTATATACCCAGTAGTGGGATGGCTGGGTCATATGGTACATCTAGTTCTAGATCCTTGAGGAATCGCCATACTGTTTTCCATAATGGTTGAACTAGTTTACAATCCCACCAACGGTAAAAGTGTTCCTATTTCTCCACATCCTCCAACATCTATTGTTTCCTGACTTCTTAATGATTGCCATTCTAACTGGTGTGAGATGGTATCTCATTGTGGTTTTGATTTGCATTTCTCTGATGGTGAGTGATGACGAGCATTTTTTCATGTGTCTGTTGGCTGTATGGATGTCTTCTTTTGAGAAATGTCTGTTCATATCCTTTCCCCACTTTTTGATGGGGTTGTTTGTTTTTTTCTTGTAAATGTGTTTGAGTTCTTTGTAGATTCTGGATATTAGCCCTTTGTCAGATGAGTAGGTTGCAAAATTTTCTCCCATTCTGTAGGTTGCCTGTTCACTCTGATGGTAGTTTCTTTTGCTGTGCAGAAGCTCTTTAGTTTAATTAGATCCCATGTGTCAATCTGGCTTTTGCTGCCGTTGCTTTTGGTGTTTTAGACATGAAGTCCTTGCCCATGCCTATGTCCTGAATGGTACTACCTAGATTTTCTTCTAGGGTTTTTATGGTATTAGGTCTAACATTTAAGTCTCTAATCCATCTTGAATTAATTTTCGTATAAGGGGTAAGGAAAGGATCCAGTTTCAGCTTTCTACTTATGGCTAGCCAATTTTCCCAGCACCATTTATTAAATAGGGAATCCTTTCCATTTCTTGTTTCTCTCAGGTTTGTCAAAGATCAGATGGCTGTAGATGTGTGGTATTATTTCTGAGGACTCTGTTCTGTTCCATTGGTCTATATCTCTGTTGTGGTACCAGTACCATGCTGTTTTGGTTACTGTAGCCTTGTAGTATAGTTTGAAGTCAGGTAGCGTGACGCCTCCAGCTTTGTCCTTTTGACTAGGATTGTCTTGGCAATGCGGGCTCTTTTTTGGTTCCATATGAACTTTAAGCAGTTTTTTCCAATTCTGTGAAGAAAGTCATTGGTAGCTTGATGGGGATGGCATTGAATCTATAAATCACCTTGGGCAGTATGGCCATTTTCACGATATTGATTCTTCCTATCCATGAGCATGGTATGTTCTTCCATTTGTTTGTGTCCTCTTTGATTTCACTGAGCAGTGGTTTGTAGTTCTCCTTGAAGAGGTCCTTTACATCCCTTGTAAGCTGGATTCCTAGGTATTTTATTCTCTTGAAGCAACTGTGAATGGAAGTTGATTCCTGATTGGCTCTCTGCTTGTCTGTTACTGGTGTATAAGAATGCTTGTGATTTTTGCACATTAATTTTGTATCCTGAGACTTTGCTGAAGTTGCTTATCAGCTTAAGGAGATTTTGGGCTGAGACGATGGGGTTTTCTAAATATACAATCATGTCATCTGCAAACAGGGACAATTTGACTTCTTCTTTTCCTAACTGCATACCCTTGATTTCTTTCTCTTGTCTGATTGCCCTAGCCAGAACTTCCAACACTATGTTGAATAGGAGTGGTGAGAGAGGGCATCCCTGTCTTGTGCCAGTTTTCAAAGGGAATTTTTCCAGTTTTTGCCCATTCAGTATGATATTAGCTGTGGGTTTGTCATAAATAGCTCTTATATTTTGAGGTACGTTCCATCAATACCGAATTTATTGAGCGTTTTTAGCATAAAGGGCTGTTGAATTTTGTCAAAAGCCTTTTCTGCATCTATTGAGATAATCATGTGGTTCTTGTCTTTGGTTCTGTTTATATGCTGGATTATGTTTATTGATTTGCGAATGTTGAACCAGCCTTGCATCCCAGGGATGAAGCCCACTTGATCATGGGGATAAGCTTTTTGATGTGCTGCTGAATCCGGTTTGCCAGTATTTTATTGAGAATTTTTGCATCGATGTTCATCAGGGATATTGGTCTAAAATTCTCTTTTTTGTTGTGTCTCTGCCAGGCTTTGGTATCAGGATGATGTTGGCCTCATAAAATGAGTTAGGGAGGATTCCCTCTTTTTCTATTGATTGAATAGTTTCAGAAGGAATGGTACCAGCTCCTCCTTGTACCTCTGGTAGAATTCAGCTGTGAATCCATCTGGTCCTGGACTTTTTTTGGGGGCAGGCTATTAATTGTTGCCTCAATTTCAGAGCCTGTATTGGTCTATTCAGGGATTCAACTTCTTCCTGGTTAGTCTTGGGAGAGTGTAAGTGTCCAGGAAATTATCCATTTCTTCTAGATTTTCTAGTTGATTTGCGTAGAGGCATTTATAGTATTCTCTGATGGTTGTTTGTATTTCTGTGGGGTCGGTGGTGATATCCCCTTTATCATTTTTTATTGCGTCTATTTGATTCCTCTCTCTTTTCTTCTTTATTAGTCTTGCTAGCGGTCTGTCAATTTTGTTGATCTTTTCCAAAAACCAACTCCTGGATTCATTGATTTTTTGGGGGTTTTTTGTGACTCTATCTCCTTCAGTTCTGCTCTGATCTTAGTTATTTCTTGCCTTCTGCTAGCTTGAATGTGTTTGCTCTTGCCTCTCTAGTTCTTTTAATTGTGATGTTAAAGTGTCAATTTTAGATCTTTCCTGCTTTCTCTTGTGGGCATTTAGTGCTATAAATTTCCCTCTACACACTGCTTAAATGTGTCCCAGAGATTCTGGTATGTTGTATCTTTGTTCTCATTGGTTTCAAAGAACATCTTTATTTCTGCTTTCATTTCGTTATGTACCCAGTAGTCATTCAGGAGCAGGTTGTTCAGTTTCCATGTAGTTGAGCGGTTCGGATTGAGTTTCTTAGTCCTGAGTTCTAGTTTGATTGCACTGTGGTCTGAGAGACAGTTGTTATAATTTCTGTTCTTGTACATTTGCTGAGGAGTGCTTTACTTCCAATTATGTGGTCAATTTTGGAATAAGTGTGATGTGGTGCTGAGAAGAATGTATATCTGTTGATTTGGGGTGGAGAGTTCTATATGTCTATTAGGTCTGCTTGGTGGAGAGATGAGTTCAATTCCTGGATATCCTTGTTAACTTTCTGTCTTGTTGATCTGTCTAATGTTGACAGTGGTGGTGTTGAAGTCTCCCATTATTATTGTATGGGAGTCTAAGTCTTTTTGTAAGTCTCTAAGGAGTTGCTTTATGAATCTGGGTGCTCCTGTATTGGGTGCATATATTTAGGAGAGTTAGCTCTTCTTGTTGAATTGATCCCTTTACCATTATGTAATGGCCTTCTTTGTCTCTTTTGATCTTTGATGGTTTAAAGTCTGTTTTATCAGAGACTAGGATTGCAACCCCTGCTTTTTTTTGTTCTCCATTTGCTTGGTAGATCTTCCTCCATCCCTTTATTTTGAGCCTATGTATGTCTCTGCATGTGAGATGGGTCTCCTGAATACAGCAGACTGATGGGTCTTGATTCTTTATCCAGTTTGCCAGTCTGTGTCTTTTAATTGGAGCATTTAGTTCATTTACATTTAAGGTTAATATTGTTATGTGTGAACTTGATCCTGTCATTATGATCTTAACTGGTTATTTTGCTCGTTATGTGATGCAGTTTCTTCCTAGCCTCGATGGTCTTTACATTTTGGCATGTTTTTGCAATGGCTGGTACCGCTTGTTCCTTTCCATGTTTAGGGCTTCCTTCAGGGTCTCTTGTAAGGCAGGCCTGGTGGTGACAAAATCTCTGAGCATTTGCTTATCTGTAAAGGATTTTCTTTCTCCTTCACTGATGAAACTTAGTTTGGCTGGATATGAAATTCTGGGTTGAAAATTCTTTTCTTTAAGAACGTTGAATATTGGCCCCCACTCTCTTCTGGCTTGTAGAGTTTCTGCCGAGAGATCTGCTGTTAGTCTGATGGGCTTCCCTTTGTGGTAACCCGACCTTTCTCTCTGGCTGCCCTTCAGATTTTTTCCTTCATTTCAACTTTGGTGAATCTGGCAATTATGTGTCTTGGAGTTGCTCTTCTGGAGGAGTGTCTTTGTGGCGTTCTCTGTATTTCCTGAATTTGAATGTTGGCCTGCCTACTAGGTTGGGGAAGTTCTCCTGGATGATATCCTGAAGAGTGTTTTCCAAGTTGGTTCCATTTTCCCCCTCACTTTCAGGCACCCCAATCAGACGTAGATTTGGTCTTTTTACATAATCCCATACTTCTTGCAGGCTTTGTTCATTTCTTTTTCTTCTTTTTTCTTTTGGTTTCTCTTCTCGCTTCATTTCATTCATTTGATCCTCAATCGCTGATACTCTTCTTCCAGTTGATCGAGTCGGTTACTGAAGCTTGTGCATTTGTCACGTATTTCTCGTGTCATGGTTTTCATCTCTGTCTTCGTTTATGATCTTCTCTGCATTAATTAGTCTAGCTGTCAATTCTTCCACTCTTTTTTCAAGATTTTTAGTTTCTTTGCGCTGGCTACGTAATTCTCCTTTAGCTCTGAGAAGTTTGATGGGCTGAAGCCTTCTTCTCTCATCTCGTCAAAGTCATTCTCTGACCAGCTTTGATCCGTTGCTGGCGACGGGCTGCGCTCCTTTGCAGGGGGAGATGCGCTCTTATTTTTGAATTTCCAGCTTTTCTGCCCTGCTTCTTCCCCATCTTTGTGGTTTTATCTGTCTCTGGTCTTTGATGACGGTGACGTACTGATGGGGTTTTGGTGTAGGTGTCCTTCCTGTTTGATAGTTTTCCATCTGACAGTCAGAAGGACTGTCTGTGGTCTGTTGGAGATTGCTTGAGGTCCACTCCAGACCCGTTTGCTGGGTATCAGCAGCAGAGGTTGCCGAAGATAGAATATTGCTGAACAGCAGTGTACCTGTCTGATTCTTCCTTTGGAAGTTTCCTCTCAGGGATGACTCCACCCTGTGAGGTGTGGGGTGTCAGACTGCCCCTAGTGGGGGATGTCTCCCAGCTAGGCTACTCAGGGGTCAGGGACCCACCTGAGCAGGCAGTCTGTCCGTTCTCGGATCTCAACCTCGGCGTTGGGAGATCCACGGCTCTCCCCAAAGCTGTCAGACAGAGCCGTTCGCCTCTGCACCGGCCCCCGCTGCTTTCCCTATTGGACCTCAGCTGTGGGCTGTCCCCAGAGGTGGAGTCTACAGAGACAGGCAGGTTTCCTTGAGCTGCTGTGAGCTCCACCCAGTTTGAGCTTCCCAGCGGCTTTGTTTACCTACTTAAGCCTCAGCAATGGCGGGCTCCCCTCCCCCAGCCTCGCTGCTACCTTGCGGATAGATCGCCGCAGACTGCTGTGTTAGCAGTGAGGGAGGCTCCGTGGGCGTGGGACCCCCCGCCAGGTGTGGGATATATCTCCTGGTGTGCCTGTTTCCTTAAAGCGCAGTATTGGGGTGGGAGTTACCCGATTTTCCAGGTGTTATGTGTCTCAGTTCCCTGGCTAGAAAACGGATTTCCTTCCCCCTTGCGCTTCCAGGTGAGGCGATGCCTCGCCCTGCTTCAGCTCCCGCTGTTCAGGCTGCAGCAGCTGACCAGCACCGATTGTCCGGCACTCCCTAGAGAGATGACCCAGTACCTCAGTTGCAAATGCGGAAATCACCGGTCTTCTGTGTCGCTCGCGCTGGGAGTTGGAGACTGGAGCTGTTCCTATTCGGCCATCTTGCTCCGCCCCCTGTTGTAGTTCTTTTTGTTGTTTTGTTGTTACTGGTTCATCCTTTAGTCATTCTGCTTGGGATAAGAGTAATTTACATACTACACTCACAGTGTTATAATATCCTGTGTTTTTTCTGTGTATTTACTATTACCAGTGACTTTTGTACCATTACCTATTGCTCATTGATATCCCTTTCTTTATGACTGAAGTACTCCCTTCAGCATTTTTTGCAGGAGAGGTCTGGTGTTGATGAAATCCCTCAGCTTTTGATTGTCTAGGAAAGTCTTTATTTCTCCTTCATGTTTGAAAGATATCTTCACTGGACATACTATTCTAAGACAAAAGCTTTATTCCTTCATCACTTTTAATATGTCATGCCACTCTCTCCTGGCCTGTAAGGTTTCCACTGAAAAGTCTGCTGCCAGATGTATTGGAGTTCCATTGTTCGTTATTTGTTTCTTTTCTTTTGCTGCTTTTAGGATCTTTTCTTGATCCTTGATGTTTGGGAATTTGCTTATTAAATGCCTGGAGGTAGTCTTCTTTGGGTTAAATCTGCTTGGTGTTCTATAACCTTCATGTATTTGGATAGTGATATCTTCCTGTAGGTTTGAGAGGTTCTCTATTATTATTTCTTTGAATGACCGTTTTATCCCTATCTCTTTCACTATCTCCTCTTTAGGACCAATAATGCTTAGATTTGCCCTTTTGAGGCTTTTTTTTTTTTTTTTTTTTTAAGATCCTGTAGGTGTGCTTCGGTTTTTAATTTTTTTCTTTTTTCTCCTCTCACATTGTATTTTCAAATAACCTGTCTTCAAGTTCACTAATTCTCTTCTGTTTGATCACTTCTGCTATTAAAAGACTCTGATGCATTCTCCAGTATGCCAAGTGCATTTTTTCAGCTGCAGAATTTCTGCTTTGTTTTATTATTTCAATGTCTTTGTTAAATTTATCTGATAAAATTCTGAATTCCTTTGTGTTATCTTGAATTTCTTTGAGTTTCCTCAAAACAGCTATTTTGAATTCTCTATCTGAAAGGTTTGGTATCTCTATTTTCCCAGGACTGGTTCCTGGTACCATTTAGTTTAGTTCATTTGGTGAGGTCATGTTTTCCTTGATTGTCTCGAAACTTATAGATGTTTGTCTGTTTCTGGGCCTTGAAGAGTTAGATTTTACTATCGTTTTCACAGTCTGGGCATTTGTATGCATTCTTCTTGGGAAGATTTTCCAGATATTCAAAAGGACTTGAATTTTATGATCCAAACTGTGTCTGCTTTAGGGGCCATTCCAAGCCCAGTAACACTGTGGTTCTTGCAGACTCATAGAGGTACCATCTTGATTGTCTTAGATAAGATAAACACAGGGGGATTCTCTAGATTAACAGGCAGAGATTCTTGCTTTCCTCCCTTCCATTCTCCCAAACAAATGGAGTCTCTCCCTTTGTTCTAAGCCACTTAAATCTGACAGTGGAGTGACACAAGTAGCCCTGCAGCCCCCACCATTATAACTGCACTGAGTCAGACCTGAAGCCAGCATAGCACTGAGTCTCACCCAAAGTCTGGTGTAAGATCTCCCTGGTTATTGCCTGTATTTGCTCAAGGTCCTAGGGCTCTACAATCAGTGGTGTCAAAACCAGCCAGGAACATGTTTTTCCCTTTGGAGTAGTGAGTTTCCACAGACCCCCGTGAGGTCCAGAGGTCCTGTCCAAGAGCCAGAGACTAGAGTCAAAAATCTTAGAAGTCTACCTGGAGTTCTATTATTGTACCATGGCTGAGGTGGCACTCAGACTACAAGAGGCACTCATTCTCATTCTTTACTCCCATTTCCAATGGCAGATGAGCTTCACTCCATGGCCACTGCCACCATAGGCCCATGGGGAATACTGCCAGACTACCAGTGATGTTTCCTTAAGGTCCAAGTGCTCTTCAATCAAGTTTGCAGTGAATGCTGCCTGACCTGGGTCTCATCCTTCAGGGCAGTGGGCTCCCCTCTGGCCTAGGGAAGGTGCAAAATGCCATCCAAGAGTCAAGTCCTGGAATTGAAGACCCCAAGAGCCTGCTTGGTGCTCTACCCTGTGGCCAAGGTGCAAGAAAAAGTCCCCTCTACTTTCCGTCTGCTTTTCTCAAGCAGAAGGTGTCCCACACCATAGGCACCACAGCTAGGAATGTGCTGAGTCTCACTGGAAGCTGGGAAGTCTCAGAGTCTCATCCAAGGCCTTTGACATAGTACCTGGGTATCACTGCTTTTTATTCAGAGTACCCAAGGCTATCCAGTTACCAGGTGATGAATTCTGGTAGGACTGAATCCTTCCTTTCAAGGCAGCAGGTTCCCTTCTGGCCCAGCATATATCTAGAAATGATGTCCAGGAGCTAGGGCCTGGAAAGGGGGCCTCAAGACTCTGACTAATATATTATCTTGTTGTGGCTGAGCTGGTATCCAAGATGCAAGACAAGGTCCTCCCTCGTCTTCCTTCTCTTCTCCTCAAGTGAAGGAAGGGGTCTCTTTTGGAGCCATAGTCCATGTAGCCTGGGGTTAGGGGAAGGGTGATGCCGGCACTCCCTTAGCTGCCCCACTTGGTGTCTAAATATGTCACATGCCCACACTGTACACTGACTTTTGGCCCAGTTCAGCACTAGCACTTCCCTGGGAGTTGCAGCCCTTGTGCCCTCGACTGCCTTTCACATTTATTTAGATTCTTAGAGAACTTTTGCTCATGGTGGTGAGGCTTGAGGGAACTCAAGTTCTAACCACTGGGGACAGCAATTTCCCTTTGACTAGGGTTGGTTTAAATGCTCCCTCTTTGGGTGGGCATCAGCTGAGTTTGGTCCAGGTTTCCTTTATGCTATAACAGGGCAGCACTGAGTTCAATGTCTCACAGTTGCTGTGTTCTCCCTCCCCAACACACAGAAATGCTCTCTGCACCATGCCACTACTGCTAGGGGTGGGAAAGAGTGAGGGATGGCATCAGCAATTCAAGACTGTTCTTTCTACCTCTTCAACGATATGAAGTTAAAACCAGGTACTGTGAGTGCTCACCTGATTTTTGGTTCCTATGAAGGTGCTTTGTTTATGTGTAGATAGTTGTTAAATTGATGTCCTTGCAGGGGGGATGATCAATGGAGTTTTCTATTTCACTATCTTGCTCCACTTCCTCCCTGTAATAACTTGAGTAACTTTTAAAAAAGATGTGTGAATTGGCACATTGAGGTTGGGCGGGAGGAGGGAGGCAGGGGTGTCAAACCAGGCCAATTTCCCTTAGTTCTGATATAATAAATTATAATGTTGCTAAAATGTGTGGTATTTCATAGCTAGCTCAGTGTCACGGAGAGACCCCAATGCATGAGTTGTAGAAACTCTTGAAGAAGATGGGTAGTTAAACTCCTCTGAAGGAGAAGATCTATGAGTTGATACACTGGCTGCTTACGATAGAACTTGCAAAGAAATGAGGACCAGGTGGACAGATTTAGGAGTCCCACAGCCCTTACCAAAATGAACCAAGCCCTGTCCGAGTGCATCTGACTTTAGGAAACTGAATTGATGACTCTGCAATGCTTATGAAAAAATAAGTTTATGTACCTGAAAGTTCTTTTAGTTCAAGATGGTCTTCTTACAGGTTTTTCTTCTTCCTATTCACTCAAATCTAATCTTAAATCTTGTTGATGTTAGAATTCTCAGGCATTCAACCTTGGTCCAAATAGGTCACATAATTTCAACCACATTACTTTGTTTTTATCACTGATTGCTCTTAGTGCCTTTATCATACCCTGAACTCAATATGGGACAGCCAAGGATTTCATGAATTTGAGTTGCTAGTACCCAGATTTGACTGCCTAACATTGTTAGGAGTTAATAAATTCCTATTCATATACAAACTTTCAAAAATCTCCCTACCCTGGACCAGCTACTAGTTTCAACTAAGTGATACACAGAAGTAGTTTTCATTAAAGATAATATCTATAGAGACATCCATTTTATAACCTATCCATTCTCCAAAACTAAAGTAGACTCTGAAAGTTTTAGTTAACAGCATTATAAGAACTGGATTATATGCTGAATCCTCATGAATCCTTGCAGTTCTACCCTAAATATCACATAAATGTATTTTTTTTTATTTGGGAGTTAAGAAATAAAGACAGCATTTTTTTAAATGCAATTTTGCTAAATCCCCTAACATTTCAAATTATAGATACAGCTCTAAAATTTTATCTGCCAGCACCTTTCAAGTGGGGAGTTGCTAGTGATCCTCTAACTAAAAATTAGATCAATGCCCTGTGCTTTTAGACTTTGGGAGACTTTTGGTGGGGCCAACTGAATGCAAGGTATGAAAAACTGAAGCCAGATTTGCTTGTAAAATTGTACTAATATTTAATAATTTCATGCTATATAGCTCAAAGGAGGAAGCTTTGAAAAAAGTGTGTGCAGGCTCAGGCTTTCCATATTATAGTATTATTCATAGTCCTCTATGAGTTATGCCCTAACATCTTCACTCTACTCATATCACAGCAGAGGACACGGGATCTATAAGCTCCACACTGTGTCTGGGGGTTATCTTGTCTAGTGATCTTGCACAAGCCTGAGGCCAGTGCTTCTGGACACTCAGAATTTCAAGACCTTTTGTTAAATTGTACATATTTATGAGATACAGAGTGATATTTTAATACATATACACAATGTATAATGATTAAATCAGGGTAATTAGCATATCCTCAAACATTTATTATTTGTGCTGTGAACAGCCAAAATCGAGCTTTCAAAAATATACAATAAATTATAGTTAATCATATTCACCCTACAGTGCTGCAGGGCATTCGAACTTATTTCTCCCACCTCGCTGTAATTTTGTGTTTGTTAATTAACCTTTCTTCATCCTCCCCTTCCCACTACCTTTCTTATCCTCTAACACTCACAACTCTACTCTCTAGTAAGGCTTTTTTTTTTCCACTCTGGATTTTTCTGGCAAAGAATATTGTCCTGGGGCATATTAACTTTTTCCCCCCGGCCCCGTGATTCACTTCAAATAAATAAGGCAACACTAAAATTGTATAGGTCTTCCAGAGCAAATATTGTGAAAGTCAGGAACTTCATATGTGCTTTGTACTAACTCCCTTCCATCTAATAAATAAAAAGGTCTCTATATATTATAATGTAAAGGAAAATATTATATAAAGATGTGTGTATATATCCTATACACTGTATATGCTATAAAGATATACTACATAATCACATTATAAGTACCTTGCAAACTTCTAGAGACAGAAATGATAACATAAATTTCTTGTTTATATGCCATAAAGATATACTATATAAAGAATCACATTATAAGTAGCTTGCAAAATTCTTAGAGATGATAATGTAAATTTCTTGTTTGGTTGTTTTTTTTTCTTACTTTGAATGCCAGGCATTGTGATGGGAACCAAGAAGGCCTCAATAAATTCTTGTTGATAATTTGAGCAACTAAATAATTTAACTTTACCTGGCTAAGGTTGGTCCACTCAGAATCCAGGAAGAGTTGACCACAAATCCCAATATAAGCTCATCTTTTGCCCATCTCTGAAATGAATGTTATTACAACCCTATGAATGGTGGGACACATTTTTCAAATAAGTTTGTCAGGATCGTAGTGTAGACAATCTCACATGTTTTCTTTCTCTCAACTATCTCTTCTTACTTTTCCCCACTGCAAGATAATGATCCCTGAATTCATAACATCTCCTGCCTCAGGGTAATGATCCCGGAATTCTCATTTTTCTACTACATGCTTTTTACAAAGGATCTTTCACCTTTTGTTCTCTTGTGTCTATTTCTGTATTTCTGTCTTGGATTCTCTTTCTATTTTAGCTTGATTAAAATTCAAAATGAAAAGTATTATTAATGTCTGGTCAAATAACTACACACTTCAAATCTCCTGGTTAGATTTTGAGATTTTATTCTTCTTCAAAGCCATTCTTCTGCTTTACCCATGGATAACCCACAGGAAACTGATAAACTGATGAGAAAAGATTGAGCTGCCACTCAAGCACGCCCACTGCCACACCCCCGTCTTCCATCTCTAGGACGAAATGACACTATTTATGGTATTTTTTTCAATGACATTTTAGATTTAGCTCCAGAGAGCTGAACTTTATCTAAATAAGTTCTTTTGTCCCATGCTTATGTTTATGGTAGCATAAAAAACCTGTAGAAGCAACAAGAAGGCAGCAAATGGTATCTTTGAAATATCATAGGGTGTCTTGGCAGCAATAAAATGTACTCAGCCTTCCAAGAAGATGTAAAGTCATCCCTCAAAGAAACGACAGAATTACAGGGTTAGTACTGCTGATTAGGTTTACAAAGGGGACTACTCAAAGGGAACCATGGAGTGCTTTACTGAGTAATCTCTCAAAGTAAAGAGGTCTGGAGAGTTGAAACAAGCTTTAGTCTGCATTCTCCTTATTTCCCCAACCCCCCCATTTCCCTTTTAGGCTCTTTAGAACTTAGTAACAAGCTATATTGTCTTTGATCCAAGAACTCAAGCCAGTCCAAAGAGAGGTTTTGTTTTATAATATATCATTTTGTATGTCGAATGCCATACTTTTCATTTTTCTTATTTTCTTGATAAAAGGAAGACCTGGCAATACCAGGCCCACATTTCCACAGGGCAACAATGGTTATTGCTGGGCAATGAATTTCTCATTTGGATGGGTTCCTGTCTATTTTACCATAGTATTAACTATCTCTTAAATTATTCCACTTAATAATTCATTTATGGAATACAGTTGAACTCTGAAGGAATTTGCAATTTCTGCCTTAAACCTTCTGAGAGGTGAAAGGTAACTTGTTCAGGACTTATCCCTTGCAACCTAGCCTTCTCAAGCTCCATAGAAACTGAGTATAGTCCAGTGATCATGGCAACCAATCCTAGTCTGAATTCTAGTCTATCTCTCAACTGAAAAAATTCTAGTCTATCTCTCAAACACTGAAAAACGAGTGGTGCTTCCTCAACCATGGATACTTACATGATGAATTCTGCTGTTAGCATGCCATGTCACATAACTGCAACTGCAAAGCTTGAGACTAGCTTCTTAATCATTCCAGGAGAGGGGTTAGTTCTCACCATTAACCATGAAAGTTCAGTCGGCAAGATATGGCCAAAGGCATAATTCTACCATGCTATGTTACTACTGCATTGTGGCCCTTCACCAAATCAGCATGGGCGGATATTTTTCTTATCATGAAACTGAGAATCTCAAGAGCCCAAGGGTTAGAGTCTTCTGCCCAGAGTCTGAGGTTTCATGTTGTTGGATCTCTGTGCTCAGACCTAGCACATAATAGGTAATAAGAACATACACACCTGCTACTTCTTTCCTGAATTTTTCTCCATAAACAGGCTTTATCAGAGTGCCCCTTGGCTATTTCCCCTTGTTTCCATAACAGCTGGTACTGGAAATCTTACCAAGAACCCACCATGGACTGTTTGGTGTAAATCAAAGGATTAGAAATCAATGTTCTGCCTTAGGGATGGGATCACTCTTGGGGGTGTCTACTTTGGGCTGCACAACCAACTATTGGCATCGCCGGTCATTGTTTATAAAAATTAGTTCCATGGAGGTCCTAAGAGATGGCATCTTTTCAGAAAATGATAAAAGTTGGAATGAATTCCTAGGTTGTTAATAAGGGCCTTAAAGAGTCACTTAGAAAGGAGTGAGCTCCACTGAGGTGAATACTGAACTATATTCCCTGATAAACCATGCACAAACACTCTCTCTCTCCCTCCCCAACCCCTCCACATACAAACACATGAACAAAGGAGTATAAGGACTCACTGGATATTTGCTGAAAGTCTGACTAGTTGGTACAAGGGAGCAATGCTATTAGGGAACAGCACAAAACACCTGTAAGACAAAAATAAAGATGTCTTCAAAATATAATCCACGAGAGGGGAACTAGCTGACCACTTCTTTGAAATTCCAGGGTTATCCAGTGACTCAGATGTTGATACAGAATCACAGGCTGTCTAACTTCAAATGCTTCCATAAATCATTGTGTTGGTTAGAAAACTCGATTTCTTATTCAATTAGATGGTGAAACACCAGAAAACACAGCACTGTGCAGCCCCACAGTGATGAGCTTCTTCAGCTAATAAGTCATGATGACGGACTTGCCACACAGTGCCAGAAGTGTTAAAGGGAGAATTGGTAGCCATTTTAGTGTTTGCTAATGAAACTACTGTGCTCCTAGGTCCTCTCACTCATTTGCCCACCTCCATCGAGACATATCATCAGTACACGCCAATAAAAGTGACTGCCAACAATGGGTCCTAAGAAAAGAAGTTGGCCGGGCGTGGTGGTCACACCTGTAATCCCAGTACTTTGGGAGGCTGAGGCAGGCAGATCATGAGGTCAGGAGTTCGAGACCAGCCTGACCAACATGGTGAAACCCCATCTCTACTAAAAATACAAAAATTATCTGGGCGTGGTTGTGTGTGCCTGTAATCCCAGCTACTCAAGAGGCTGAGGCAGGAGAATTGCTTGAACCTGGGAGGCGGAAGGTTGCAGCGAGCCAAAATTGCGCCACTGCACTCCAGCCTGGGTGACAGAGTGAGACTCTGTCTCAAAAAAAAAAAAAAAAAAAAAAGAGAGAGAGAGAGGCTAAGTCAGTCATACAGTGTAGCTCTTCCTCCCTCCAAGAATACATGACTTCCTAAGCCACTGGAAAAGTCCTGGAAGCAATGATGCAAGCTGTGGTTAAACTCTACTTGATCTCTCAGTCATAAGCAAAGATGCCAGTCTTATTAATTTTTCTGGACTTGAAGATGTGACCCTCCCAGGCTATCCTTACAAATGATGGTGCCCTGTTTGCCTTGGGAAAATATAATCTGGACACTGTGACTAGTGAATTGGTCAATAATCACCAGTTTTTAGAGTCTCCCACAACAATAAGTTGCACTGCTCCTGGGTTGAAATGGTACACGTTGCTAAAATAGTGAGGCATGCCACATGGTTAGAGGCCATCTTTGGGAGGTGAACCAAGTTATTAAGAAGGCAGTTATTTAAGACTGAGTGCCTGCAGGCTCTCTTCCTGGACTGAACTTTGAATTCCTTCAAAGTTAATGGAGACCAGATACAGCCCAAGCTTCCTGATTAACAAACATGCTTGAATCCAGTCCTCCACGCTGCCTTTGACATTATGTGTAGACAGGGTTAGTGCTGTCGTGTTGACATCTTCCTGCTAGGTTGCCAAAGTAATTGGCCAAGCCATATGGCTAGTGTCAAGGCTTGTGCATCTGCCCTGGATTACAGCAGAAGAGAGACTACTTATGTCTAATCATACCGCCCGGAAGCCCCACAACCCAAGTGTAAGGATCCGTTTTCTGGAGCCCAATATCCAGTCAAGCAAAATTTCTGTGGGCTGTTGCAGAATGCAGTGGGTCACTGAGGACCTGTACACCTGTCAGTGCTGCTGTGAGCGTTCCCTGCTGAAGGGAGTCAGGCCTACTGTGAGAGCTGCTTGCTTATGTATCTATCTTTCTTTGCAGTGCAACACCTGAGGAGTTTGCATTGGAGCCTTCCACTCCCCCTACCCCCAGACAATGTCTGTAACAGCCTCTATATTGTTACCTATAAATCATGCTGAATCCTTCAACTTTCTCCTATTTATATGTACAATGCTCTTTTATAGGCTACTAACAATATTGATATTTGTCTTAATACAGAAATGCTGATTGTAGGAGAAAACAAGGATGGTTTTGACCGATATCTTTGTGGCCAAATACTGAATGCCCTTATATTCCCGGGGATGTTTACAGTTCTAATGGGAAGGTGTTGCTTAACACATAATATCAATAGCCACAGGAAAATCAAGAGAAGCATTGAATTTCACTCTTTCTTTTGTCTTAAGAATAGCTTCACCTGGGCCTCTGGGCTCAGCAGGTTGCTGAAGCCTAGCCTTGTGAAGGGCTATAAATATCCTGACGATCACCCAAGAAGAAGCTCAGAAGGAGAAAGGGGTTCAGTGTCCTTGTAATTTGAATATAAAAAGATTTTTAAACATTTTTTTCCTCAAACTGATGAAGCAGGTAATATCAATAACTTATTTCAAATGTGTAAAGAATTTGTGTAGTTTATTTAGTTTATGTAGAAAATTTTAAATACTCATGATTAAACTATTTATAAGCCAGAAAATGCAGGCAGTAAATTCTGAGAAACACAAAATACAGAGTAATATTAAAATTGTTATAGAATCTAACTATATATATTTTTGCATCTAAAAATAGCTTTTTTAATACCTCTGTTTGCTAGTGTCAATGCTTATTAGTTGTTAAATTGTGATTTCAACCTCTTTTTTTTTTCTATAGTAGGATAGGTGAAGCTTAGAACTGGGTCACTCTGTCCTTTGTTTGTTTTCTCCTGGTTCAAGATACATGTGTCCCTAACAGCTGACATATTCATATGGGTAGGTCCCACACTGGGAAGTCACCGCACAAATTTGTTTTAGGAAACTCTTAGAATACTCACCTTTTCCCGGACCACAAGAAAAGAAATAAAAAAGGAAAGAAGGAAAGGAAGGGAAGGAATGGAGAAAGGGACGAAGGGAGGGAGGGAAGAAAGGAGGAAGGTAGAAGGAAGGGGAAAGAAAGAAGAAAAAAACAAAAGAAAGGGGATTTAGCTGAAAGGGCATTTAGTCCCTTTCACTTCTTGTCTTTACCTAATAGTAGAATTGGGATTACTGCACCTATTACTTAGTGCTAGCAAGTCAAGTAGCAAAGGCCAGAAGGAATGATGGTAAAATTGCTTCGGTGGTCTTAATCATGTCTGAAAAAATGATTTTTTTTTTTTTAGTGGTTTTAGTTAAAGTTAAGAATAAAAGTTTCATATCCTCAAAGCCACCATCATTTTACTATTGCCATCACTTTCTATTTCCAAGGCATTTGGGGATCTCTTTAAATAGTTCAGATATTAGTAATTGAGAAAACAAAGGGAGTAATCAAACAAACATGCCATTTTATTTTAGCTTTGCTAGAATCCCCAGATTCCTCTGATTTTGTTTCTCTTTTGCTGTGCAGACAGCCTCAGGGAATTAGATCACAGCCAGCCTCATGAGGCTGAATCAATCATTCATATGTTATTTGAAATCCATTGAACAAATAAGAAAAGGAAAAAAAAAAAGACACTAAAATGCCTGCTCAGTTCTTAGTATTTGGCTACATGCTATATTTATCTGAGGTCATCCTTCCTGGACCCAGAGCCCTTTGGGAGGGCTTCTGGTTGCTACGTAAGCACTTAAGTACCCTCATTTGATTGTCTGCAGGTTCATATTCTGTTTTGTTCTCTGCTCTTTTGTGTTTCCTGGGCCATGTGATGAAACTACACAGGTTCAAAAACCATGGACTGAGGGCCTGAAAGAACTTGTGAGAGGCTTGTAAAGAAATCAGGTTGTGAATGTGCCAAAAGGATTAAAAGAGAAAAAACAGAACAGACCTTTCCCCAAAGTAACTGTGAATTGAAAGAAGGTGATAGAGAAATTGGTGATAGATGAAAAGAACACAGTGCTGTTGTTTTGTTTTAATGCTGCAGGTTAGAGAAATTTAATGGATGCTCATCAGCAAGCAAATGTACCCAGAGTACCTGATCTCCATGTTGCTTAAGCAAGCTGATGGGGTTCAGTAAGAAAAAATAAAGTCATATGAGTTTTTAGAGACCCTGTGGCATCAGAAACACCCCAAGGAGAGCCCCAGGAGTTGACAGACAATGAAGCAGCTAAGACAATGGAGCAGCTAAGTACTGATTTATTACTTGAATCAGTAATAAGGCCGGTCACAGTGGCTCATGCCTGTAATCCCAGCACTGTTGGAGGCTGAGTCAGGTGGATTACCTGAGTCTAGGAGTTTGAGACCAGCCTGGCCAACATGGTGAAACCCAGTGAGCTGAGATCACACCACTGCACTCCAACCTGGGTGACACAGCGAGACCTTGTCTCAAAACAAACAAACAAACAAACAAACAAACGAAAAATCAGTAATAAGAACTGAAGAGGAAGAAAGCTGAGAAAACTCTGAGGGATATGGGGTTTCCATCCAGAGAGGCTCAGTGTCCCCAAGGCCCTCTCTTCTTCCTGTCACCTACTGGGCCTCTTGCACTGTATCTTAGCAGGCCCTGTGCGACTGGGAACAGAGTCGTCTACCTTTGTGGGCACTTGGTCTTTCACTCATACATTATCTGGACTTGTAAGTCCTGGGTTTTCCTTGATGGTGGTGCCTTCTCTATTCCTGTAACATTGATACATGGAGACGAAGGAGTAAGGGACACCAGTGTTCTTGTTCTTTACAGCCTCTACCAGGGTATTCAAATGAAAAAATTTCATAAAGGTTAGTAAGGTGAAGTCCATGCCATCCATATGACACATTCTTCATCATTATCTTTACCTGCAATTCAAAGGCATTCTTGCAGGAAGCTGGGATCACTTGAATTCATGTGTCAGCTCTGCTACTTTTCTGTCTTTAGACCTTAGGCAAATAACTGGAAACGTCTCACCAGTTTATGTGTCTGTAAAATGGAAATAATGACACCTATCTTAAGAGAATGTTGAAAACAATAATCTAATGTGAAATAAACTTTACTGTAACTTCCTGGACAATATAATACTTTGTGGCTATTGACAAGGCTGTCAAAATTAGAAAATTTCTCAAGATTTTAGAATCAATTTCAGGCTTCTTTCCCAGTCTATCTTTTAAATCACCCTCCAGGACTTCTATATCATGTGATGGTTCTAGAGAACCATTTTAACTGCCTAGTCACAATACTGTATTCAACCTCTGTATACCCACATTTCTTTCATTTTCAGACCTACATCTTTCAAATGTGTAAATTGCAGGTGGGTGCATTTTACAATGGATTTTTGAAAGTTTCAATCACTTATTCCCCTTAAAATCTTGCTATTTAGATAATCATGCTTCATATAAGTGATGGCCTCTTAGAACTAAGGAAATGTGATAATTCTTTTTGCCTTAGCTGACATTTTTACCATCTTTTCCTCACTTCATATTTACAGCACCTCATCGATAACATCCTCTCATTGCCAACTGCTGCTCAGAAAATGGTTCCAGGCATCTCCTCTGTGCATTTCTCTCATTCAGTCCTGGATTCCTCTAATTCTATAGACACGCTATTCAGAATTTCTCTCAAGGTCCACTGTATCCAACTCAGTGCAAATGCAAGAGATCTCTTTGCCTTCAGCAGCCCTGGCCTACCTTGACAGGGCTTCATTCCTTTATGCTTAACTCTGCTGCTCTAGGCCTGCCACACCCAGCCCAGGCATCTGAGTTCCATTCTACAGTCAGATACCAATCCTTAGAGAGGAAGTCAGAAATCTTTTTCTGCCAGAAAGTAAAATTTCTGACATAAAAACCGTCAGAGAGTAAATATTTCAGTCTTTGCTGGTCCATATAGTGACTTTAACAGCCGTTCAACTCTGTCATTGCAATGTGAAACCAGCTATGGAGAATATGTTAACAAATAAGTGTGGCTGTGTTTTGATAAAATTTGATTTACAAAAACAAGTGGCAGGGTATCACTCACACGTTACTGGTAGGAACATAAAATGATATAGCTACTCTGTAAAATAATTTAATAGTTCTTATGTAATTAAACATGCAATTACCCTATAACCTAGCAATTGCACTCTTGGGCATTTTTCCCAGAAAAAAATAAAACTTATATGCACACAAAAGCCTATACACAAATGTTCATTATCACTTTAATCACAACAACCAAAACCGAGAAACAACCCAGATGTCCTTCAACAGATGAATGGTTAAACTCTGGTAGATCTAGTCCATGGAATACTACTGAGCAAGAAACGACATCAACTTTTAGATACAGGCAACAATTAGGACAAATCTCCAGGGAATAGCACCCAGTGAAAAAGGCGGTTCCAAAAGGTTATAAACTATATAATTACATTTATAAAACATTCCTGAAGTTATAAAATGATAAATGTAGAGAACTGATTAGTGGTTGCTGGGGGTTGGGATTGGGAGGGAAGGAGGTGAATGTGGTTATGAAGCAGCAACACAAAAGTTCCTTATGGTGAGGGAACTGTTTTGAGTCTTGACCATAGTGGTAAATACATGAACCTACACGTGTGATAAAATTGCACAGAACTCTCTCTCTCTCTCTCTTTCTCTCTCTCTCTCACACTCACACACACTGAAACACATAAAGGAAGGAAAACTGAGGATGTTTGAATAAGACTGAGGCTCCTTCATGTCAACATTCTGGTTATGATATTGTACTAGACTTCTGTAAGATGTTACTGTTGTGGAAAACTCAGTGAAGGTTACACAAACCTATTTTATAACTGAATGTGAATATACAATTCTTGGAAAATAAAAAGATTACTAAAGATAATAAACAGGTACCAGGTCAAATAACACCTTCGGGCTGGAGTCTGCTGCGTCCTGCCATAGAGCAGTATTATTCTCGTTTCCTTTCTAAATGAAGCCTCTGGGGATGTGGTTCCCAATTTTTTATTTCTGGTCTTTGCCTCTTGATTCACACTCATTTACAATCGCCTGCTATTTGTATGGCTTTCTGGTACATATATGCTCGAACTATTCACAATTAAGTTATCATCATTGCTGATCCTACCCCTCAAAAAACTACCCATTTCTTCCTGTTTTCCAGGTTCTTGCTCTGGGAAAAGCAGTAAGAGACATCTCTGAATCAGACTTGGTCCAAAACCGGGAATCTGCGTTCTGTCCAAAACCAGAAATCTGTGACTTCTCCTGATCCCTCTGTAGCAGTCATGTGACAAAATCTGTAGGTTCTGTTCCCCAAAATGCCTCTTCTCCTGCTGTGACTCTGGGTCAGACGTTTCTTATTTACTGTTTAAACTATTGTCAGCCTCTTCTCTATGGATCCTTCTTGCTTGTTTCTCCCCATTAAGCCATCCTATGCTGACTCACACCCAGGAAGAAGGTATTGCTCCCTTAAACCCACTCTCTGGCTCTCCCTTATTTAAGAAGGGACATCCTGGCTCCTCAGCCTGCCATCTGGGGTTCTCTACATCTTCACATCTTTGCCATAACTAGCCTTTATACTCTCCTACTTGCCTATTCATCCACTATGAATTAGCCACAATAGAAGGCTTTCTACTTCTTGCACGTTTGTCTCTTGATGTCTTTGCTGCTTCTTCTGGTTACATGTCTAGGTTTCCATAGCTGCCTGGCAATATTCTTTGAGATAGTCATAAAAATATGTCATCCTCTCAGTCAACAAAATAGCCCTTCATGGATATAAATAACATGAACACTGGAAGGATTTAGTTTCTGAGAGGTAGTGGCAGTGATATTGATTTATAACATAATACTACCGTGACACACCCAAACCTCACAAAAAAAGATGCTTGTGTATGCTGGTGTGCAACACACATATTATGTTTAACTAAACAAAGTTAATTTGTGTTGGTGACGGAATGCCCAGACCCAGAGGGAAGATAGTTAGATATGGTCCAAAACCCTTCAGATTAATTTTGCTTAGATCACATCAATGTCCCTCTTGGGTGTGTCCCACTCCTGCACCACATCATCACAGGGTACCCATGTTACCGCCCTTCTGATCTCCAAATAATACTGAATCAAAGATGATGTATGTATAGATTGTTACTGACAGTCTGGGGTGATCAAAATTCAAGGATGGCCGAATCCAGATGTACAGACTATGTCTGTAGGGATCTCTCTCCATTTGTTGACACTGCTTCCCTTTGTTTTGACTTTGTTTTAGACAGGTTTCCCTCTCTGATTATAAAACAAAATGAACAAACAAGAAACAATAAGAAAAGAAGCTTTAGGCTGTCATATTCTATCTTCACAATTCCATCAAGTAAATATAGTCATCTCTGACTTTAACCCCCATACCAGTCTGTTTGGGCAGCTTTTATGGAACTTATATTATTTCTTTAATTATAGCTGTGTAAACTAGTTATTATACAACCTTGATCTTATTTATTTATTTATTTTTGAGACAGAGTCTTGCTCTGTCACCCAGGCTGGAGTGCAGTGGTGTGATCTCGGCTCACCACAGCCTCTGCCTCCTGGATTCAAGCTCCTCAGCTTTCCAAATAACTGGTATCACAGGTGTGTGCCAGCACACCTGGCTAATTTTTGTATTTTTAGTAGAGACAAGGTTTCACTATGTTAGTCAGGCTGGTCTTGAACTCCGCAACTTAGGTGATCCGCCCACCTTGGCCTCCCAACATCTTAACATCTTATTTAATTCTTACAAGGACTCTTTATTTAAGTACTATTATTCCTCACATTTTAGTAGTAATGAAACTGAACTTTAGAGACTCCCTATCAACTTGCTAGAGGGTCCTCAGTTAGTGAATGAGTCACAGTTTGAACAGAGGTCATCTAGTTCCAAAGCCCACATGCCTAACGAGTGCTCTATTTCCTATCTAAAGCTTGGTCTCTTTGTTCTGAAAGTGAGGAGAATTATAACTACTTTCCTCACAGAACTGTTGTGTTATAAAAATAAAAAAGATATATGATCATGCTTGAAATGTACTGGTAGATGTATGGGATTATCATTTTTTCCACAATTCATTTTAAACTATCTAATATTCACCTATCTGTGAAAAATGAAAACTAAATGTTTTAGTAGTATCTCATATATATAAAGAATTCTTACAATTAAATAATAAGACAGGCAGCCTGATTTTTTTTAATGTGCCAAAAATTTGAAAAGACATTTTGTAAAAGCGTATGTATGAATGGTCAATACACACATGGAAACATTAAGAATCAGAGAAATATAAATTATAATCACAATGAGATACTACTATTAACACATCAGTGCAGCTAAAATTCAAAAGAGACACTACTGTTGGGAATCTAAATGGTATGACCACTTTGGAAACTTTTGGCAATTTTGTAGAAGTTTAGTATATTCTTATCAGCCATTATACTCCTATATATTTACCCAAGAGAAATTAAAACATAGGTCTCCACAAAGATTTACATGTTAATATTTGTAACAGCTTTATTTCCAATAGCTAAAGACCAGCAACAATTTCACTGCACATCAACAAATGAATGGAAAGGCAAATGGTGTTACATTCATACAGAATACTGTACAGCAATAAAATGTGAATTATTGACATAAGCTACACCTTGAGTAAATCACAGAATCACTATGTTCAGAGTGAAAAAAGCTAGATACAAAAGCCTACTTCCTGTATAATTGCATTTACATGAAATGTGAACTAATCCGATTAGATCGGTGTTTGCCAGGGATAGAGTGAGGAAGACGGAGTGAGGAAGGGCTATTTTGAAAATGGTACACAGTGGAGGTGATCTATCTTTAGTGTAGTTGCTGATTTATACAATTGTTAAAAATCACTGAATTGTACACTTGAACTGAATGCAGTTCATTGTATGTAAATTATCTCTAAATAAAGCTCATGAGGGAAAAATAAAAACAACGGATGACAGCTCAGTGTGTGACTAATTCAGACAACATGTCTTAGAGGGACGAATAATCAGTGAGAGCTGGTGGCATCTCATGACAGTTGATTGTGGGCATCTTTTCCTAACTGCACAGGCAATAGACAGTCAATGACATTGTATTGGTAGATTAAAACTAGTCATGGTAGGAGTATACTACACACCATGGAAATAGACAAATCTTACTTTTTTGTACCTACCTCTATTCCTCTAACCTGTTGTTAAACATTTACTAGCAAACTACTGACTAGTATAATCTATAACATATATACTTTACGTCTAATATTTATAGTTATGTGCTTACCTCAACTTTTAAGAATTTTATAATAAAATGGGAAATACACGGACTGAAAGATTGAATAAAAAAACTTTTTAATTAGATTCTCATTCTAAATTTGAAAAAGAGCGATGGAACAAAAATTATGTTAGAACTGAAGTAGAAAGAACACCAGGTTATGAGTTAGCAGACTTAAGGTTCAACTAAATTCTGCCCACTCAACAGGCTATGTAACCTTCACACATCTCCTTTCTTCCCTCAGCCACAGATTTCTCATTTCTGAAATGTAGATTATAATATTAGATGGGCTTAAATCATATGGTTGTCAGCATTAAATAAAATCATATGTTTGAAAGTGATTGGTATTATTGCTTAATCTGATGTTGCTAGAAAGTTTAAATGTCTCTCCAAATATATTGTAAACATTTTCAGTGCAGAGAACATAATAGTTCAATTATTATTTATGAATTATAGAACGCATTTTAAAACAAATACTAAGGGTCTTATTTCTATTTTGAGGAAGACTAGGAATTTCAGCTAGTTCCATCTTTTTTGTACATGTATATTTAGATTGATTATGTCATTATGTGTGTGATAAAATCTTTTCTCTTTACTGTAACACTTCAGCTCTATAACTTAAAACTTCTCCATCTTAAAACAGTTTCAAATAGAACCTCTCAAGCATAGCTATAAAACTGCATCTAGCTTTCTATGCTGAAATCTAAGTAGCCTACAAAAAAGAAATTGCTGAAGCTTCTTTGAAATAATAAAATAATTATAAATAACACACACACAGCTTCAGTGGCAGTTCAGAATAGGAAAGTCAGGGTGTATTTGGTGCTTTCTGAATAGAGGGGAAACTCTTGTGGCACAGAGCGAATCAAAAGTGGGGTGAATGAAGGAGGCATTGAAAAACCCCCTTGTGTCTTCCTGCCCTTCAAATATGGAGGGTAAACTATTGAAAGGTCTTTTTGATGGTGTAATAGGAGCCAATGCAAGATTGGCCACATGAAGGCAAATAGGGTTATGAAAACTTGCACCTAAAACCACAGAGAGCAATTGTGGAATTTCATCAGGAAGTGATTCAAAGTGGTCTTTTAGGGACACTTGCTTGGTGTCACGAATGTCAGTGCAAGTGTTCAGGAATAAATGCAGTGTCCAGTACTTGGATTAAAAAAAAAAAGAAAACAATTGGGAGGAGAACTGAATGGAAAGCCAAAGACACAACTAAGAACACTCACAACAAACTTCCAGGAGTTTCAGTCAACAGTAAAGTAGATGTGAACCAGGCTACTCTGTTGTTGTAGCAAAAGCTCCTGTGCTGGTGGAGAAATGCATTCAGGGGAAGGGTTTTAAAACTCCTACATGTGCCATTGGTCATACCATGCCTGAAGGATTGTATTCACATTAACACAGCATACTCTGAGACAGACTGGACAAACAGTAGCATTATGAACAACTGGGTATATTCAAACTGGAGATGTGGAGATTGCTGGGGTGTGTAATGAGGGTTGAAGTTAAAATAGTTGTTTTCAAAACTAAAAACTTTTGCATTGAAGTCTCCAGTTTTTCTGTTGAGGATTAAATGGTAATATGACAACTGCTTTGAAGTTACCTATGACTCCACTTCTGCCTAAATAGATGGGAGGTTATGATAATAATATATAGAAGGAAATGGGATGTGCCAAAGGTCATACAGCCTGTCAGTGGGCAGAACTTTCAATTTGAAAAGGTATGAATTCATGACATGGAATCAAAGTTAATGAAATGAACATATTGTACTCTGTCCTTATATACAAGATGATGGTGCTGATTTCAATTATTTTATTGTGATAATGATGTTTGCATTGATAGACTGCCCATTTAATTCCCCTATTTGCAATTGCATGGATTTTGCTTTAGAATGTCATGAAGTATGAGGCCATGGAACTCATGAAGGACTCAAGGCTCTGAGACTGTCTCCATCAGCACTGCTCTAACAGAACTGAGACACACTCATTTTAACTGGGATCAGAACATGGCATACTTGCTTGAGTAGTTGATTTTATTATTGAAAAAGGACAATTAAGTCATCATTAAAATAGCCTTCATAGAAGATGAATATTCAGTTATTCTTTACCTACCAATGACTAAATTAAAGGCAATTCTCTTTATGAATTGATGCATTATTCCAGGCTCAGAATTATTGGCTCATGCATTTAATATACTATAAATACAGGATGACTCTCGAGTTATGATAAACTAGCTTACCTATTGAGCTCAAGCTGACTGCATTATTAATGACATCATTAAAAGTAGAAGCAATATTTTATTCATTTAAAGGATGGGTGACAATGTTATAATTAGATAACATAATTCAGATCAAACCTACATTTCCATTTCTACTTGTCTAAGATAATTGAATTTTATACTTTTTCAGACAATCAATAGTATTTTCTAGTCATTTAAAAAAATTACAGAGACCTAATCATGTTGATGTGTCACTGGTGAATTTGGTAATCATTAGGTTCATATAGGAGTCACTTTATTCACTCTCTCACCACCTACCATCTGCCAAGTATTTGGAAATAATATAGAAAAAGTCACTGTCTTCACTGAGTTTATTATACATAAAACTCCAAAATATGCCTATAATATCAGGTTTGCTCAAATATATATTTAGTAAAAATATCAACTGAGTGTCAGGGATGTATAAAGACATTTTTAAACATCAATATTTCAAAAAACTAACTTTGATATACTCTTTAGCAGGAAGCTTCTAGGGGATATATGCCACCAAAATAAAGAAGTTAACATGAAAAAGAAAGGCTTAGGAGCTAGGACCATATTTCTTAAATTGCACCAACATGCCCTGGAAAGCCATAAAGGGTACCACAGAACGTTTCAGTCATCAAAGGATATACAGTGACATTTATTGGACATCACATGAATTACCAGTAGTATTTGTTGAGACCTAAGTACTTAGTACACAGGACTATTAGGTATTTCTTTTGGTAGAGAGTGTCATTAAAGGAAAAAAAAAAAAAACCATGATTCAAAAGGGCATTATTAAATGAGAGCATTTGAAAATATTTGATCAAGGTTATGGCATATCAAACAGAAGACAAAGGCAAAGTGAATCTTCAGGGGGACGATGAAAGGATGTTCTTAAAGACTAATGTTCAGCAGGCCTAGAGTTGTACAGGCAACATTGAAGCAGGTAAGGTGACTCTGGGAAAGCATCCTTCAAAAGAGGGGGGAAAAAAGCGACAGAATGCCTGATGGATTTAAATGCATTAAGAGAGAGGATCTGCACTGCTGAGGAGGTTGTGGCATGATTTATGACAAATACATTTTAAAAAGAAGTAAACTAAAACGAGACAATTGCCAACACCAGAAAAGAAAAATATTAAAAAAGAAAAAATAGCCATAGCAATATACACGGCTCATTTGATAATAGTTTTTTATCATGTAAAAATAATGCGAACACTGAATACCTTTAAAAATTTGGCTATTCAGTATGGCGATTCCTCAAGCATCTAGAACTAGAAATACCATTTGACCCAGCAATCCCATTACTGGGTATATACCCAAAGGATTATAAATCATTCTACTATAAAGACACATACACATGTATGTTTATTGCAGCACTATTCACAATAGCAAAGACTTGGAACTAACCCACATGCCCATCAATGATAGACTGGATATCCATCACCTCCAAATGTTTATCATTTCTATGTGTTGGGAACATTTCAAGTCTTATCTTCTAGCTGTTCTGAAATAGACAACACATTACTGTTAACTATAGTCAACCTCCTCTACTATTAAATATTATAACTTATTCTCTCTGTCTACCTATATGTTTGTATCTATTTACCATCTTTTCTTCATTCCACCCCCATAACTCTTCCCAGCCTCTAATAATCATCATTCTGTGACTGAAACACCAGGTGTTTGGTCTGGATTCTGCTGCTCGGCACACAGAAAGCCAATAATTGAGACAACAACTATTGTGAAGGAAGAAGGATTTAATTGGGTGTTGCAGCCAAGAGACGGTAGCTCAGTCTGAAATCCATCTCCCTGACTGACTAAAACTAGAGGTTTATATAGCAGGGGGGAAATGTAACAGTGGGTAAGAAAACAGGAACTAGGCAGGGACAAGGAGGCGTTTGGAGCAGTGACCTGGTGAATTTTAGTTCTTTGACACTTTTTTTTGAGAGGCTGTAAGGTCCTTTCGTGAGGAAGAAACTCAGATAAAACAAATACAAATTTCAAGTTTTAACAGCAGAAGAGCCAATTTCTATGGTTATCCAATAACAACTGTCTATGGGACAGTTGGGCCTATTTCAATTCTACGCTTTACCTCCACAAAATTAACTTTTTTAGTGGTCACACGAGTGAGAACATAATGATATTTGTCTTTCTGTGCCTGACTCATTTCACTTAACATAACAATCTATAATCCCATCCATATTGCTGCAAATTACATTCTTTAATATGGCTGAATGTTATTCCATTATACATATATGTGTATATAAAATGGAATATATATGTATGTATAATGGAATATATATTAAAGAATATGAATACACACACATTTTCTATACCTTTATATCTATTACTGGACATATGCACACGTTGATCCATATCTTGGCTATTACAAATAGTAACAACCATGGCATATGTATACCTATGTAACAAACCTGCACGTTCTGCACATGTACCCCACAATAATAAAAAAAATTGGGTATATTTTGAGAGAATATGAGAAATATACAAATTTTTCAGTGCATGTGTGTGTGTACGTGTACAAGGAAGATCCTAAATCATGTTTCAGTTGGAAAACCGAAAGATAACTTTTACAGCTGAACACTTCTTAAGTAGCAATAAAATCACATTATAAAGTACCAAAATAATCAGCTAAAAGTGTTGAAGATGTCTACCTTTGGGGAAACAGTAACTGGGAGTAGCCAGTATGCATATTTTTAATCTATCTCTCTCTCTCTCTCTAGAAATGTCATAGAATTATATTTGTTTCTTAAAAATACGACTATAATTAATATTTTAAAACTAAATAACTTCCTTAAAAAACATTTTAAGGCATTGAAGTCTCATCTATTGTTGTTTTGTAGTGCCAACCTAGTTGTGATGAAATTCCCTGTTTTTGCTCATACGGGAAAGACATTCTCCCCCTCATTTATGAATGATATGTTTGCTGAATGTAGTTTTCTTTGTTCATACTTGTTTGTTATTCCTTGCAGCACTTTACATATGTCATCTAATTCTCTCCTTGCCTATAAGGTTTCTGCTACAAGATAAATTGTTAGTCTGATGTGGGTTCCCTCATATGTGACTAGATACTTTTCTTGCTGTTTTAAAAAACACCTCTTGGTCTTTGACTTTTGATTGTTGACTATAGTATGTCTTATAGAAAACCTTTTTGAGATATATCTAGTTAGATACTACTGAGATTCCTATACCTGGTTGTCTAAATCTCTTGTTACCCCTTGGAAAGTTTTCAGTTATTATTTCATTAAATAGGTTTCCTATGCTTTTGGCCTTCTCATCACCTTCTAGAACATGCAAAACTTGTACATTTGGTCACTTTATGGTGTCCCAAATGACATGTAGGCTTTCTTCATTCATTTTTATTCTCTTTTTCTATTTTTTATTCTTTTCTGACTGGGCTATTTCAAATTTCAAAAGATTTGTCTTCAATTATTTCTTCTGCTTGATCTCTTCTATCATTGAAGCTCTCAATTCTATATGCATATTTTTTTCATTTGCTTGATTCCTTTTCATATTTACCTCTTTGCTTAAATTCTCACTTATATCTTGAATTATTTTCCTGAATTATTTGAACTGCTTATCTGAGTTCTCTTGTATTCCCTGAGCTTTTAAAATATGATTTTGTATTCTTTTTTAAGGCATTTCATAATTTTTTTTTCATTTTCAATTTTTGTTGTTGGATAATTACTGTGTTCTATTGGAGGTGTCATATTTTCTTACTCTTCCATGTTTCTTATGTCCTTACATTGATATCTGTGCATCTGGTATAATAGTCACTTCTTCCAACTTTTGGATTGCCTTTCATAGGGGAAGAATTTTTCTTGAAAATAGCTATGGGGTCAGTTGGGTAGGGCACTTTACCTTTAATTCTACTTGCGTGCAGTAGCATATTCTCTGTATGACTTATTCAACTTTAAAGATCACCACTATTGTCTGAAATTTCTTCATTGGCTTACACTATGGCTGTCATCTGGGGCTTTGGTCAGGCTTTTCTGAGGACAGAGATGCCAGGGGGATCAGTCCTCAGGCCCTTGTGGGGGCAGTGGTGGGTCAATCATTCCTATTCTTTTCCCCTAGGCAGCATACACGGGCTTTGGTCTTAGCAGATTCAGGTGAGCCAATTCTTGGGCTACCAGGAGGCTTGATCCTGTGCCAGTAGTGGCAGTGGTGAGCTGGGCAGGCAGACAGGTCCTTGGGTCCCTGGGCAGCATGCGTGACACAGGTGATGGCAGTATCAGTGGTGAGACAACACTTGAGCTCCCAGGTAGCACATGCTGGTGTTAGCAGTGGCTGCAATGGACTGGGCAGGCCAGTCCCCTGGCTCCCAGATGGTGCATGTGGTGGTTGGTGGTTGTGCCAGGCTGGGTAGATCCATCTTGAGGCCCCAGGAGGCGTGGACAGATGCCAACAGTGGTGGACAGGATAGGGAAGTTCGCAGGCCTCAGGTGTCATGCTCAGACACTGGCAAGGGGAACAGTATGGAGCTGGGAAGACCTATCCTAAGGTCCCCAAGGGTTGTGTGCAGCTTTCATCAGTTGTAGGCAGGATGGGGTGATCCCCAAGTCCCTAGAAAGAGTGCTAGGTTGCAACAGCAGTGGTGGTAAAGTAGAGGGCGGGGGGTGCGGATATCTTCAGGCACAAGCAAATGTGTGGTAGTCCTACTGCTGGGACCGGGTGGCAGGGTTGCTTTCAGTTCAGTTATCCCAAGCAAGTGGCTCTGGGCGTGGGTTGTTGCTATCAATAGCAGTGGCACCAAGTAGGTGGCTTTCAGGCTCTTGGGGCATAAACTTCAGCTGTTTGTCCCAGGGTAGCTTCCCTAGTGCACTGTACTCACCATTCCACAGAGCATAGAACACTGTAGGAGCTAGACTGCTGGGGACCCTGTCACATTGCTAGGTCAAAACAATGTTGCACCACTGGAACCCTCTAGGTAGATGTGAGGAGATGTCACTTGGGCCCCAAGACAGGATGTAGCCAGGTGGGACCTAGGGGTCTCAAATTGGTGCTGCGCTTCTGCCACGTAGTTCTTGGGGCGGGAGGTGTGGGACCTCATGTGAACTTCTCTCCAGGCTTCTAGCAAATCCCAGCCAGGCTGGCTGCCTCATTTGCCTCTTCTTTCATGCCTCAGGTGTTTCCTGTCATGTCTCTGCTGAATTCTAGTGTTCTTAGATTCTCTATTCAAATTGTGATTATCTACTCGCTATCTGGGTCCTTCTGGGCAGAGGAGGGGATTCCTGGATGTGGCTAGTCAGCTATCTTGAACACTCACCCAACCATAATTTTTTATTTAAAATCCATAGCAATTTGAATTGTTATTGCCTTTGGAGTAGTGTTTCATTTTCTGTCTTTGTCTGTGTTGCATTGCTGTAAAGGAACACCTGAGGCTGGTTAATTAAAAAAGAAGAGGGTTATTTGGCTCATGGTTCTGTAGGCTCTATGGGAAGCACAGCGCCAGCATCTGTTTCTGGTAAAGACCTCACGAACATTTCATTACTGGTGGAAGAAGAAGTAAGAGCAGGCGTGTCACATGGTAAGAGAGAGAAAGAACAAGAGGGAAGGAGGTGCTTGGCTCTTTGTAACAATCAGATGTCATGGGAACTAAGAGAGCAGGAAGCCTTCATTACCAGGGAAATAGTACCAAGCCATTCATAAGGGATCTTCCCCCATGACCCAAATACCTCTCACTAGGCCCCACCTCTAACATCAGGGATAAAATTTCAACAGGGGATTTAGAGGGTCAAATATTCAGGCTACATCAATTTTCCTCTGGCTATTTTTCTGAATCTTAATTTTCAACAGATTATGATGTAGCTGGGCATGAGTCTATTTGGATTTATAGTTTTGAAGTTTTACTGAGCTTTTTGAATCTGTAAGTTCTTCTATGAAACGTGGGAACTTTTCGCCATTATTTAAAAATATTTATTTTAGCAGTCTGATTATACCAATGTTAGACATTTGGTTTTGTCTCACAGATTTCTTTTTTGTTTCAGTCTATCTTTTCTGTTTTTAGATTGGGTATTTTAATTTATATATCTTCAAGTTCAATAACTATCTTTTTTTGTCATTTCCATTCTGCTGTTCAACTTGTTATTTTATAATTGCATTTTTATTTTAATGTTTTGTTTGCTTTTTTGTGTCTTCCATTTTATTGTTTAAATTTTCTTTCTATTTAAGAGTGTTTGCCCTTACTTCTTGGAGTATTCGTATGATAGCTACTTTAAAAGTTTTTATTAGATAAATCCGACATATGGCTGATCTCTATGTGTGTCCTTTTTTCCTTCGGTGCAAATTGAGACTTTCCTGGTTCTTCATATGCTAATAAACTTTGTATTACTTTCTGATATTTGAATATTGTGTTATGAGACTTTGGGTCTTGTTCAACTTTTACGAAGAGTGTTTCTGTTTTTATCAGGCAATAAATAGGCTTATGCTCAGATCACAACTTTCGAACAGCTGCTTCTGAGGGATATGTTTTCAATGACCTTTTTCATTTTCAAAGCCTCACAATGTTATTTGGATCTTTTCTGTGTACATATCACCCAGTGTCCCATCTGGGACCTAGGTGGAGGTCTATCATTGGATTCAGTCCTCAAAGTCTTTGTTACGTTGTGTTGGAGCATCATGCACATTTGAGGGTCAATCTAGGAGTTCATAAACAACTGTGTATATATGGTAAGTTTCTCTACCAACTCCTGTGTACTATCTAATTTCTGAGACTTTCTTTTGGTTCTATGATTACAAAACTATGGAATTATTTATTTTACTCTGTAATGACTTCCCACCAGTATGTTTCAGCTTGAGGTCAAGCAGAAGGATAAAAGAGACAGACAGACACACACATATACACATACACATACACACATACACACACACAGACATATTTTCCACACCTATTTGTGACCATAGCTTCTGATGAGAAATTAAAGTTCATCTCCCTCAGAATTTTAGGTAACTGTGGATTCCAGATGCTACCAATTTTGCTTATAGGACCCCCATTTCTCACTCTTTGAGCCTGAGCTGTGTATCACCCAGTGTCCAGTCTCACTCTCTGAGCCTGAGCTATAATGCCCTTTTGGAGCTCTCTCTGTTCATGCCCATGACCACTTCTCAGTTTCTAACAACCTTGAGAGCAGGCCAGGGGATACTAGAGGATGAAAAAACAACTCATCTCTGACTCAGTGGAATTTCAAATTCTATTCTTCTCTAACATGCCTACTACTGTTGACTTTTCTGAGTCCTCAAATAGTTCCTTCATGCACCCATTCAAGGTTTATAAGTACATTTCATGAGATAGGCTAGAGTGTTCTGATTCCATCTTATTCAGAACTGGAACCACTGGTCATTTTATTCTTATGGATTCATGCATTTAGGTCTGTACTTCCACAATTAAAAATGTCTATATTTCCACATTGCTGGCTTCTTTCTTTTGATACATTTTCTGGGGCGGGCAAAATTTGTTTCTTATAACTCATCACACAATCCATAAACAATATATTTTCAGAAATGGTAATTTCAAAAGAAGTTAAAATTACACATTCACCACATCCCCTTCTCTTGTCCTGCTAACTGAATAGTATATATTCTAACACTGAGCTTCCATTGAAGTTCAGCTCTTATTAAGATGAAGTGCCTTTTTATATACAGGACATAAATTGTTGCAAAAGCTTAGTGGGCATTTCAAATCACGGGAAACCCAACTGAGGGGCAAAGATTGCTAGAGTGAACAAAAATGAAAAAAAAAAGTATGAAATACATGGTGAATATACACACATCATTCAACCACTGCAGTCTTCTAAGTAGATATCATTGACTTTATTTTGTAGATGAGAAAAAATAGTGAGGACTTTGTCACCTACTCACACACATACTCTGAATCACGGAAGGAGAAAGGCAGCACTAATGAGCCTCTTCACAGAGGACAGTCACTTCCCTGAACTTATATAAAGGATGTCGTGACAGCACACTTCAGAAAACCATTTTCAGAGCCATCGTTTTTTATTGTTTTATTCTGTCATCTTTGCAACGGACCTTTCAGAGCTGAAGCTGACTGTGATGAAACTGTCACTCTTGCTTTATTGATCGTGTTTTTGTGGATCCTACAAGTGCCCTCAGGAGCACTAGGACTTTTTATGCACATTCACATGCTTAAGAAAAAGTGCTGAAGATTGTGGGCCTGAGGTCTAGCTTGGAGACCAATAAGCATTGGCCATAGGTTTCAGAATGAGAAGATTTGGTGCTGCCGAAAGGGCTGAGCAAGCTGAACCAAAACGTTCACTTGATAATTAATTCTTTTAAAGACTAAGTGTCAAGGATTGTGTATTCTTTGTTCAACACATGTAGTACGTGTATCTCCCAGTTTACCGATGACTAATAGTGTAAAATAAGACAAGGAGAAAATGCATAACAGCCTTTTAACAGACAGCCTAGATTACAGGTAAGCCTGGATTACTGGGAAGCAGAACTCACAAATCAATATCCATATGTTTTCTTTTTTAACTTTTAAGACTCAGCTGAAAGATTATTGCCAAATATAATATTCTCTGTGGTTGTATTTCACATTATAGGAAGGTCTGCCCGTTGGCAGTCAATTGTTCTAGTTATCCTGTGAGACAGATGAGGCATGTTTTATTATCTTCATTTTATATATGAAGAAATGAGGCCACAGATAATATGGTCCAACGTCACATAGTCGTTGTGTAGCAGAAACAGGTGTCCAACAAGTAAATGGTGTTTCCATTTATGCCACCTCCCACTTACTCTTCATACCACTCTAATCAGGCTTTCACTCCTACCACTTCAGAGCAAAACAGACCTCCTAAAACTCCACAGGTCATTGATCACCTCCGTGTCATAATAATACATGCCCTCCCAGCAGACTGACACTGCTGCCCAGTGACTCCATGCTGAAATCCTCTCCTGCCTTTTCTCCTATTTTAGTGGCCTCTGCTCTTTCCACTCTTCTTTGCTGGAGAAGCCATCTAGTCCAAATTTTAAATCACAAAGTTTCTCAAGGATTGAAATTCCAAGGTCTCTTCTCTCTAAACATATATTTTCTCTCTATGCATGCCTAACAACTCCTCTAGTGTAACCTTAAAAGAAATGAAGACATATTGACTTTCATTATAAAAAACAGTTTTCACCTTTCAATGCTTCTGAGAATTTATATCATTCATGCCCAAATATTCTCTCTCTAATGCATTTATTATTAATTTACTCAAAAATATTTATTGATGGTCTATAATTTTTTGAAAATTCAGAATGCAACATTCCAAAGATTTAAAAAAACTGCCCTCTTGGAATTTACATTTTAATGGCCAACACAGATAATAAACCCACAAAACTTGATGTGTAATCACATGTTGAGTGTAATAAGCCCCATGGAGAAAATTAAAGCATTTGAGAGTGGTGGTGGTTGCAACAGGAAAGTTGCAGAAAAGACAGGAAAGTTCATTACAAATGAAAGCACTGGGTGCACCTGTAGAAAGAACTGTTACACCAGAAAGAAATGGAATTAGATAAAATAAAGCCTGTGTTGTTTTTATTATTTTTTGACCTTTATGGACTGACAAAATTTATTCTAAGATATTAAAGAATATGTGCTTAGAGCAGTGGCTATTTAACAACGAAGCCTGTGTTTTATCATGCCTCTCTTTTCCACTGCATTTATTCATTTGTTTTGATTTTAAACTTTTATTTTAGGTTTGGGGGTACATAGGAAGGTTATATAGGTGAACCCACGTTATGGGGGTTTGTTGTACAGATTATTTCATCGCCCAGGTATTAAGCCTAGTACCTAACACTTATCTTTTCTGCTCCTGTCCCTCCTTCCGTTCTCTAATCTCAAGTAGACCCAAGTATCTTTTGTTCCCTTCTTTGTGGTTCATGACTTCTCATCATTTAGCTCCCACTTAAAGTGAGAACATACGTTATTTGGATTTATGTTCCTGTGTTAATTGCTAAGGATAATAGCCTCCAGCTCCATCCATGTTCCCACAAAAGACATTATCTCATTCTTTATTATGGCTGCATAGTATTCCATGGTATCTATGAAACATGGAATTGTCCTTATACAATCTGTTGGGGATTTAGGTTGATTTCACGTCTTTGCTATTGTGAATAGTGCTGCAAAGAACATTCGTGTGCAGGGATCTCCACGGTAGAATGATTTCTATTTCTCTGGGTATATACCCACTAACAACATTGCTGATTCTCCTTTTAGCTCTTTGAGGAATCATCATGCTGCTTCCCACAACTAATTTGGTTGAACTAATTTACACTTCCACCAACAGTGGATAAGTGTTCCCTTCTCTCCAAAACCTCACCAGCATGTTATATTTTTTGACTTTTTAATACTAGCCATTCTGATTGATGTGAGATGATATCTTATTGCAGTTTTGATTTGCATTTCTCTAATGATCAGTGATATTGAGCTTTTACTATATGCGTGTTGGATGCATCTCTGTCTTCTTTTGAAAAGTGTCTCTTCTTGTCCTTTGCCCACTATTTAATGGGTTGTTTTTCTCTTGTACATTTGTCTAAATTCCTTATAGATGCTGGATATTAGATCTTTGTCAGATGAATACTTTGTAAAAATGTTCTCCTATTCTGTAGGTTGCCTATTTACTCTGTTGATAGTTTCTTTTGCTGTGTAGAAGCTCTTAAATTTGATTAGATCCCATTTGTCAATTTTTGCTTTTTTTTGCAATTGCTTTCGGCTTGTCATGAAATTTTTGCCCCCTCCTATGTCCAGAATAGTATTGCCTAGGTTGTCTTCTATGGATTTTATAGTCCTGGGTTTTACATTTAAGTATTTAATCCATTTTTGAGTTGATTTTGTGTATGGAGTAAGAAAGGGGTTCAGCTTCAATCTTCTGCATACGGCTAGCCAGTTAACCGAGCACCATTTATTGAATAGGGTCTTCCCTCTTGTTCTTTTTTGTTTGCTTCATCGAAGATCAGATGATTGTAGGTGTGCAGCCTTATTTCTGGGCTCACTATTCTGTTCCGTTGGTCTACGTGCCTGTTTTTCTACTAGTACCATGCTGTTTTAGTTACTGAAGTTGGGTAAAGTGATGCCTCCAGTTTTGTTCTTTTTGGGTTGCCTTAGCTATTCGAGCTCTTTTTTTGGTTGTGTATGAATTTTAGAATACTTTTTTCTAGTTCTGTGAAGAACGTCCTTGATAGTTTGATAGGGATAGCATAGACTCTACAGATTGCTTTGGACAGTATGGCCATTTTTATGATGTTGATTCTTCCTATCCTTGTGCATAGAATGTTTTTCCATTTGTGTCTTCTCTAATTTCTTTGAGGAGTGTTTTGTAATTCTCATCATAGAGATCTTTCACCTCCCTGGTTAGCCATATTCCTAGGTATTTTATTCTTTTAGTCTCACTAAATTTATATTGTGGGAAAAATCTTTAGCCTCTCTGGGACACATTCTTGATAATTTCTGAGAACCTTTTTAGGTCTACAGTTTTATCAATTATCTTGAAAAAGATGGGTCAGAGACAGAGGAATAGATAAGAAATAGAAATATTGAGGATTATAGGCCATGTGTGGTGCTTCATACCTGTAATCTTAGCACTTTAGGAGGCTGAAGCTAGTAGATTGTTTGAGTACAGGAATTTAAGACCAGCCTTGACAATATGATGAAATCCCGTCTGTATAAAAAATACAAAAATTAGCTAGGTGTGGTGGCATGCACCAATGGTCCCAGCTACTTGGGAGGCTGAGGTAGGAGAATTGCTTGAGCCTGGGAGGTGGAGGCTGCAGTAAGCATGTTAATAAGGGTCTGGGACCTTTGAGAACTATGAGGACATCCCCAATTATTTATTCTCATGACTTCTACCAACTCGCAAGAAATCAATAGGTCTTCTTATCTTTGTTCATTCTTTTTATGTGAAGCATGTTATTTCTCAATAGTCTACAAATATGGAAATATAGAGAGACTTTTATTTGGTTGCTTTGTTTTCTCCTGCTTTTCTTCTTTCTAGTAACATAATAACCAACATATATATGGCAAAATTCAAGTTGCTGCAGTTTGAGGTTCAGTATTGTGTCTAGCCTCACATAGAGAGGCTTCTACCATTAACTTCAGCCGATCTCATTTTCTAGCCTTCTAGGTTTTATCAAGTTAATTGTTAGTCTCAGTGGAAACCAAGGTAGTCTCTAGCTGGTTTTGTTTCAATTCTGACCTATCCTATGTCCTCTCCATTCATATGATACCCTAGAGGTCTGTCCTCTTTTCTCCCTAACCCTTTATATAAAAACCCTGAAATCTTTCCAAGGCATTATGCATGCTTTAAGCCCTCACATACTGCAGTCATATAAGCATTTGCTTTTAACTGGTCAATAGAATGATATTATCAGTTCCTTTTAACACTTCTTTCTTATTTTGTCAGAGTTCCCAACATTGGGCTACATTTCTGCTTCAGCCCTGAAAGACTCTATGTTTTCTATTCTATAGTAATGTAATTTTCTATACAGATCTATATCACAATATCCGTATTTGCTTGAGATAACTGTTTTAGCTAGAGGAATGAACTAGCTATATGCACAACTGGGAATGAAGTTATCCACACTAGGCTCAAGTGACACAAAATAACATGATTTTTGTCTTTGGGGACCCAGGTTTACTCTGAGTCATTAAACACATTCCAGAATCTTTCTGAATGTGTTTACTGCATTGTTAGAGCCATCTTAAGAATTCTGATAAAGGCAATTTAAAACATTTAATATTCTGAGCTTACTGATTGAGAAGTCTTATTTTAAATGTATTAATGCACCCATAAATAAGGAACTCAAATATAGCTACTGTGATTCCCTGAGTGCAGACTTTTAATGAACTAACAATTAATGTAAGGACAAATTCTCATCACAAAGCTCCCTCTATTCATAACTGCTTAGGTTTAGTTTATGGTCTGTTGATTGGCTGAAGGAAGTTAATTGAAAGTAATTACATATAGACAATTCACAAACTGTGAAAAATAAAATAAATGTCAAAAAGTAAGCCTCTGTGGCACAATTCAGTGGGTCTTATGGTAAGAGCAATAAACTAAAACTTCTAGATTATATCCATATAGCAACTTTCCATGGTGTTGTTTGGAAAATAATGTAAAGCAATATCAATATCCTTCTAAGTGGAGGAACCACTATCTAGATTTCATCTCAAAAAGCATAAATTAAATGCAAAGAATATTAATACCAACATCTATTTATTTTCTATATGCCAGGCAATGTACTCAGTATAAGGAACTAAGAGAAAAATCAAAGAATTTAGGCTGCTCAAAGTCCAGTAGGAAGACCAATATACAAAAAAAGTATAATGCTGTGTAAAAACAAATAATGCTAACAAAATGTCACAAAAGAGCATAAAGGGGCAAATAATTCTGGGAAAGCCAGGAAGACTTCACAGAGGTTTCATTTTAGTTAGGCATCCAAGGCGTTGTTGCATCAGACCAAGAAGAAAGGAGAAACAGTTTCTTGTGTATCACGCCTTATTCTCTCATTCTCTCTTCTCTTCTCTTCTCTTCTCTTCTCTTCTCTCTCTCTCTCTCTCACACACACACACACACACACACAATGTGTGTTGACACAGTTTGTTGAACATGTTAGTAAACAAAAGATTTTCCAAGGTGCACAACTGGATGTATCTGTCTCACATTAAACTGTGAAAATGTGTTCAGTTTGCAAAGCTTACATGACTGGGCTGTTGGCAAGGGTTTCCAGACCACGATGAGTAGCTAGGAGACAAATCATAAAAGGTCAGAATTGGCAGGGGCTTTAGAAGGTCTTCATGCTTGAGACCCCTATTTTGCAATATGGCAATTGAGTCCCAGAGAGGGAGGTTGCTTGCCCAGTGACACTTACTAATAGAATCAAACAGCATACAAATTCTCTAAACAGTAACTGATAACAGTGTTTGCTGTAATAAGTTGACAATATGGGGGAATCAGCAAAAACATAATTCTAAGTGCTAATTCTCAGATACTACAAAATATGTTTTGGTTGGTTTTTCAATCTATTTTGTTCTTTTACCAGCACTTCTCAACTCTAAATGTTCCGAATTATTGATCTAACTTAGAATTTCTTTTCATGTTCTTTGGGGAAAAAACAGCAATTATATAACAATTACTTCTATTCTCACCAGTAGGAAATTTATTAGAAGGTTTTTTTTTTTTAACCTTAAATATAGATGTAAATCAGGAAATGAAATATTAGAAATCCTAAGCTGGTTCTCTCTGAAATACTACTACTTCCCAGCACAGCCTTTAAGTATTTTGTTTCTTAGTGCCAAGAATAGGATTTTTACCTCACGTTCTTTCTTGATAGATGATAGACTAAAATATAGATGCTGGATAGACATAAACCTATATGCATAAGAGACATATATACTTGCATGTATACATCTATGTATGTACGCATATCTGACGTATACATCAGGTCCTCAAATAACGTTGGTTCATCTAGCATTGTTTCATTGTAAGGTTCATTGATGAGAAACAAAATAATCAATTCCTGGCTGAGACCACTGTCTTTGTGCAGTTTGCACATTCTGCCCATGCCTTTGTGGGTTTCCTCCAGGTACTCTGGCTTCCTCCCACATCCCAAAGATGTGCCTGTTAGGTGAACTGGCGTGTCTAAATGGGCTCAGTCTGAGTGAGTGTGGGTTTTTGTGTGAGTGCACCCTGCAATGGAATGGCGTCCTGTCCAGGGTTGGTTTCTGCTTTGCACCATAAACTGCTAGGAGAGGCTCCAGCCACCCATCACCCTGAACTGGAATAACTGGATTAGAAAAATGAATGAATGAATACCAATTATTGTAAAATAAAAAATGTTTAAGTATACAATAATCATACAAATGCATGACAATAAATAATGCAGTATAGAAGAGCTTAGTGAGCCCGCCATATTTGTTAATGTTGGTTTTGAACTGTTTAGTGGTAGCGGGTGCTGTTTACATTTTTCACTTCACAAACATTTGTTCCTCAGTCTAAGCCACAACCACTATGACCACGGTCACTCACTGATTCACCAAAAGTTGAGTATATAATCTTACTTGTTTTTATTAAACTTTAAAAAATTTATGTATAGTTCACATTTATTTCAATGTTTAATATTAGAAGCATTTTGGATCTTTATTTAGAAATTTGGTGATGGTTTTTGTGACCAGAAATATGCCACAGGAACTTTACTCCTGCTTCTATTAATTGACCTATGGGAAAATTGGTTTTATTATTATAACCATTTTGCTTACAATCACAGTTTCCAAGAACCTATCCATAACATTGAGAACTTAACTGTGTGTGTGTGTGTGTGTTGTGTGTGTGTGTGTGTGATTTTTCTCGATAAGTGAGGGTATCTGACATATCCAGATTTAGAGAGGTAGATCACAGAAATCCAAGCTGGGTATGCAAGTTACAGGTTTTCTAGTCTGTCTCATGAAAATCGAAAGCAATGTTCAGGGCTGAATCCTGATTCTGGGGAAGCAAAAAAAAAAAAAAAAAAAGCCAAATAGACAATCAAAATGGAGCAGAGTAGGGGCAGAACACATAGGTAGAACCATTATTGTGTGGAAAGGGGCAGAAACAGCAAACAAGAATCAGCAATTTCCACCTGCCAAAAAGGTGGGGTAAGAAATCAGTGAGCTAAATCTTATTCATGGCAGTTTCCCAAAATGAATTTTAACCTTGTCTATGGATAGAGAGAAAGATGTTAAGGACTGAGAAGATTATGTCAAAATATGCTTTACGTGGACAATGTAAATGAGGGAGCGCTTTTAACCCTTCTAGCCCAGAGATTTATCCAGCAAGGAAGGTTTCAGAAGTATAAGAATTTGAGGTATTTTACTTAACATTTTTTTTTCATTTTTTTCTATATTTCTTCAGTTTAAAAGTACTAAGATATATGAAGGGGAGATGATAATTATAATGTAGAAGGTGTTCTAGGGACGGAGAGAAGATTTTCAGGAAAATTCAGTGGTTTTCATTATTACCAACTTCCCTAAAGTCGTTAGATGCCTACATCTAGTTTATTCTTTGAAGCAAATAGGTCGGAGGATTAAGGATACTATCTGTTTTCTCACAGGGCTTTTCCAGATCTCCTGACATTCTATACATGAAAAAAGATACAAAAATAAATAAATCTGTATACATAAATAGCCATATCACTCAGATGCATCCCCTGGAGTCAGTAAAGTGATGTCACTGAAATGATGGATAAAATGTGTAACTTATGAATTCAGATGCCACCATCCCCAATATCACTACTGCTATCTACATAATGAAAGTAAAACCTCATTCTAAATCTTAAGGTTGACTTAAGAACAACCTATAGAGATAAAACACACCCAGGAAATTATTATACACTTATGAGTGAAACAGGGATGTAAACTCAGGACCTTGTGATTTGTCTGTTGGAGGTTTTTAGAGTTCTGTTCTTCACCAGAAATTCTTACTATGTAGTGACGTCAATGGATTCAGGAGGCAATGAACACAAAGCACAACTACTTTGTGGTTGTTCCCAGAATCTCTCTCAGTAACTGTTTTTGTTGCCTTAATGAAGGCATTTGATCTTGGCACCCCTTTTTCTTTTTTTTTTTTTTTTTTGAGACAGAGTCTTGCTCTGTCGCCCAGGCTGGAGTGCAGTGGCCAGATCTCAGCTCACTGCAAGCTCCGCCTTCCAGGTTCAAGCCATTCTCCTGCCTCAGCCTCCCAAGTAGCTGGGACTACAGGCACCGGCCACCACGCCCAGCTAGTTTTTTGTATTTTTAGTAGAGACGGGGTTTCACCGTCTTAGCCAGGATGCTCTCGATCTCCTGACCTCATGATCCGCCCGTCTCGGCCTCCCAAAGTACTGGGATTACAGGCTTGAGCCACCGCGCCCGGCCGACACCCCTTTTTCAAGAGTTCAATGATATGATGAATGGATGATTTTTTTCCACAGCTGACTGATTAGGCTTATAGCCCTAATATTGGGGGAAAAAGCTATTCAGAGTCTGTGTGTGTGTGTGTATACACACATTTTTTTTTTTAGAATTATCCAAGACATACTACACTATACTACACTACACTACATTACATTACATTATACTACATTACACTATAGCCTGAAGTGTGTTGCTTTGTGCAATTTGACCTATGATTACATTCTGATGTAACTTGTTTATAAGAATTTATAGAAAAACTTGTACAGTAGTCCTCCCTCATCTGCAGAGGATATGTTCTAAGACCCCCCAGTGGATGCATGAAACCACTGGTAGTACCAGATCCTATATATACTATGCTTTTCCTATACATACATACCTATGATAAAGCTTAATGTATAAATTAGGCATAAGAGATTAACAACAATAAATACAAATAAAATATAAAAATCATAACAATATGCCGGCATCACTACTCTTGCTCTTTAGGACCATTACTAAGTAAAATAAGGGTTACCTGAACACAAGTACTGTGATACCCCAACAGTCAACCTAATAACTGAGATGACTGCTAAGTAACTAATGGGCAAGCAGCATACAGAGTGTGGATATACTAGACAAAGGAATGATGCATGTCACAGCATGTGACTTAACACTTATGAATTGCTTATTTCTGGAACTTCCCATTTTAATATTTTTAAGACTGCAGTTGACCACAGGCAACTGAAACCTCAGAAAGTGAAACCGTAGATAAGGAGGACTACTTTATTTGGATGCCTCCTAACTTTTTATGTTGGTCTGTTTTGAGACTGGACAAAACAAAGTAAGTTGAGTTGTCAGCTTAACTCAGGACCATGTTCTTTCCTACAAAAAGCCAGTCAACCAGATTTTGAAAAGATGCTCTCTGCTGTTCATAGTGGGGAGAGTGGTGGGTGGAGGGTATGGAACCTCTATGATATATTTTATATTATGATATCAAAGTGTTTGGGATGGTTTATCATCATCTTAACTTTGACTTTGTCAGATTGAACCACAACTTTAACATTATTAACATGTGGCTTTTGTATTTCATTAAGAGCTAAACAATTAAGTTTGCATTTTTGATGCACCGTAATTGTAATCGTGTGACATTGTTCTGATGATAATGTTCATTGATCATTCATAATGCAGCTACTCACACCACGACTCAAATATCAATCAACACCTTTTTAAAAGTTTACATGCAGAAACACACTTTATTTTCAGATTGATAATTTGCATTCACAGTTTAATCTTCAACTGTCAGAATTTTTGGTGTTATTTTCATCTATTTTCTTATCACAGATCTTTAAACTCTTATTAAAAATGTTTTAGAAATAAACCAAATACTATGGCAAAGATTGAACAGGGAAAGCTTTTAGCATTACTAATTTGAAGTTTATTTAATGGCTGAGTTAAACAATTGACATTCAGGTATAGGACAGACTGCAGATCAGTGAACTCCTTAGTTTTATGCAGGAAATGGGGGTGCATGGCTAACTCTCCCAGCAACATTAGAGTAAATAAATACCTGGTTATTTGATCTCAGTATCTGTGAGGTTCTTTCTGCTCCAACCCACTTTGAATTCCACAGTCAACGGAGACATTGTCCTCAGGATCTATTCCAATACCTTTCCAAGTTTTTTACATTGCTAAAAGTTATCATAACTGCAGTGATTTTATACGGTGTCAATTTATCTAAATTAGAATCATGATTTTATATGGTGGCAACTTGCCCAGAATAGCTTTCCCTATATGGTTCTGGGACAAACTGGGCAATGGAGAAGTTCGTGCAAGATTTGTGAGGAAGAAGATTAGTAGTAGTCATTAAAGGCTGAAGCATGACACATGCCACTGAAACTTGCACACAGTATCACTGATCTGCTACATCACCCAACTGGGGAGGAAGAGCACTCTGGCTTGTAGTTCTTTCGGGTTCTTCCTGCACTCCTTCATCTTCTCTGAGCCCTAAGCCAGGCATGTGTGCAGCTTAGGGATGAAGGACACCAGCTTCTTCTCCAAAACATTACATCACTGAGATTGGATGCAGACGTGGGTTTTATTATGTCCTCCCAAGTTCCAGTTTGTTCTCACTCTCCTTTGCTTCATGTCCCAGTTTTCTTCCCAGTGCTCACTTTGCTGACTTACAAAACTTCATGACCACCACCACATACAAGAGCTTATCACAGACTTCTTTATCACCTTCCACAATGTGTACATTTTAGTCCCTATCATAAATTCATTTTTCCACATAACTCCAGGTGGTTCTGCTTCCCTGATCAAACCTTCACCAATACAAAAATAGAGACTGAATTCTAAGCCAATGATTCTTTCAGCTGATAACTGGGGGAGGAGCACCAAGTATGCATTCTTCTCTCCATGACTTTGCAGCATATGCTTACATGTTTCTATGTAAAGAAGGGAAAAACTTTAATCTTCATGTATGCATGCATGTATCCTTTTTAAAATGCAGAAAGCAGCCTCACATCATCCAAGGCATTTTCTAAAATGAAGCCATGGAACCTTGTCTCATTATGGTCAGAATCTCTGCTGCCCTCAGATTATTGCCTTTGCTACTCTAAATCTCAAGCGTGCATACATTTCTGTATAATGATGAACATTTTTCCTTCACTCAACAGTCTTTTCTCCTTGTCACCACATAAGGACCTTGGTAATTGCTGAACTTGAGCAATTATTAAAGAACTGTATCTCTTCTCTAAGAGTTCTCTTTATTCGCTTGGCCTCTTGTTCTTTCTGGCTCTTCCCCTCCCTAGGAACTGTCTTGAGAAAATACAGTTAATCTCCTCTAGAAGCTTGTTTTCCTCAGCTCTTCTGTTCACTCATTAAATTTGGCTCTCTTATGTCAGTTTTGGTTTGATTGTATGTTTAAAGTTACTTAAAGATAGAAAGGGGCTGTGATGGTGGAGAGACGGCCTGTAGCTTTACAGAAATATATCTCATCCTTATGAATTTATTGATCTGGACAACAGATAAATCAGATGATACTGCATGCTCAAGATTTTATGTATGAAAGAGAAGGTAGCGATCAGCATTCACTGGGAGAGGCTGGAAACTAGTTTCATCCAACGGGATAGGATCAGTGCCAAAAGAACACTCACATACAAGTTGTGAAAGGAAATTAATGCACATGACTGGAAATTGGCATCTTGTAAGTTCAGAGCCAGTTGAGCCCGGTAGTCTTGTTATTTCTCTGAAGACTGTTAAGATTTCCCCAAACATAGAGAGTCATGGGAATCTTAAATAGAAGAAAATTGTAGAGATTCTGATGACTGATGATGATGTTTATTGTTTATTCATAATGCAACCAGGGCATCCATGGGTGGCTAGCCATGTAGGAACCTTTTGAGAAAATGAGCGTAATTCATCAGACTACATGTAAGAGGCAAGATACCAGTTTCTGAAGAGAAAAAGTGACAAGAAGTTCCTTCAGCAAGAACATTTTGGCAAGACGATTCTTTAGCAAGATCAATTCAGGACCCAGTCATAGAGCTATTCCATGATTTACGCATTCACTCAATGTTTATTGAGTGTATAGTATATTCTGCAACCTGGGCTTGGCATTAGGGGTGCAATAATTTTGAAAAATGCATTTCCAGGAACTAGTGGTTATGTCTTAGTTATAGTCCTTGAAAAATAACTATCTGAGTAAATATTTCTTATTATTATTTATTTTCTACAGAACTGCTAAGAGCTTTTATAAGCACATTTATGCTGCTAATGTGTTTTTGCAAAGGGTTATATATAGTAGGTTGCATTTTTCATACACAACTTGTTTAATGGTACATCCTTTAGGAAATGCTGGCATGATGAATACACGCCATCCTGGCTTTCAAAGACCTCATCTTCTATTGAAAGCCAATAGTGGAAAAAGTGATCGGTGTAGATAAATAGAATGCTAGAGTAATAGAAGTAGAAGGTGAAGGAAAGAAGCTGTGCCAACAGTTCTTCATTTGCTCCTTTAGATTCATCATTCAGCCCTCTCCTCCTGCTCTCTGTTCCAGTGATGTGGTGGCTATTGGCAGCATTATTTGGGTTTCCTTGCCCTCTAACTTCCAGTTGGGATCAATCAATGAAAGAATCCAGCGGTACATCAGAGGGTATGAAGACAGAGAGACTGGGTTATTATTTCTGCCTTCATCTACCCTTCCTGTATCCCCTGGCAGGGGGGATTTCAGCAGTGGCCGCTTTCTTCTACTGAAGGCCATGGATCCTGTCAAGCAGCCTCTCACACTCTCTTTGGGGACAGGGACCTTCTATCCCTTTAGGTCTAGTGTTGATAACACTTGCTGGTAGTTCCTGTGTGTGTCACCATCTGCTTTTCATTCCTTAACTTCTGTATAAAGCACCTTAATTAAGTTATAACCAATTAGTTTTTGTGTACATAATCTATATTGTGCCAGAACTCTGAGTGACAAAGGAATTAACATTTACTGAGTGTCTATTATGTCCCAAACACTCTAACATAACGCTATTTTCTCATCACAAATACCCTGCAGTGTATGAATAGTTAGCCTCATTTTATAGAATTTAAAAAGGGGAGAAATGAAGAATCAGAAAGGTTAAGTAACTTGTTCTAAGTTACACCTCTAAAGTTAGTAGACTTGAGACTCGAGCCTAGCTATTCAATAGTCATACACTTATCATATACTATTATTAAGCAAAAAGGACCAGTTACTCAAAATAGATCAGAAGGTTAGAATCATACCGGCAACAAGTTTTGCTTGATAATAAGCCAACTAAATAATGAAATGATTTGGTGCCAGAATGCAGGAGATCAACTAGATTGAGCGTGGAGAGAAGAGGCAAGGGACATGACAGCCATTTTTAGAACTGCACGTGTTTTTTCCTCAATTCTATCAAAAAGATTCAAAAGACACAATTATACTCAATACACACAGCATTATAAAATCATACATCCTGCCACAATGAAGAAGGTCTGAATTCTTCTGGAGCTGTGTGTATTTGAGAGTTTCTTAACTGATCACTATTCCTGTAGACTTTAAAAAACAAAATTAGGAAAACAACAACAGCAATGCCTTATCTATGGTTCTCTGTGCATCTGGGTGTGGAGGCATGAAAAGCATATTGCTGTTTTCCCTAACTGTAGGGAAATTTGAGTACTAATATATGGCATTGCTGTCCATATTTACATTAGAACATCAAGTCCCACACAAATGTAATAAATCCGGATGGGAATAAAAATTTCCTTTTATTTTTTCATATATTTCTTAGATATAACTTTCCTTAATGCTCAGACCCTCTCTGAAAAGCTAGAGAATCTGAGAAAATGAAGTAAGACAGGTGCATATCTAGACACTGGCAAAACAAATGTACAAGATGTTAGACAAATGTAATTCAGCAACAAAACAAAACAGAAAAATAGCAACCAATATTTACAGGAATTTCCAAAGCCAGCAATGTATTATTATTATGTGTAGACAAATACAGTATATGGCTTTCCAAACAGGAATGACCAGTCTCAGAAGGGTTAAAACAAAGCACACAAAGGAAAGACACAAAGCCTTATGACTATATGTATATATAACAAATGTAGCCAAAAATTATGCACTTTCTAAAATCTCAGGAGGAGGAGGATGAAGATTTCATTAATCTAAAAACTCTTGTGCTAATTATCAAATGGTATGTTTGTTTCATTAAAGTATGCTATTTTCACTTTTATTTTACCGGAAATGTTTTTAGCAACTGGAGTGGATCTCATAGTGGTGATAGGGTGGAATTTCTTCAACATAAAAGGGAATTTTTGCCTGCAGGGCCAATATCACAAGGATCAACGATTTTTGATTAAAATACATATACCAAGAGTGTAGCTATGATGTTTTTGTGTGATATTTGGATTTTGTAATGAAACACAGCAGGGAGAATGTGGACGTTAAGGTAAAGAAATACAATATGCCTGACATCTGTGTAAGATCTTTCTAACTCCTGGTATTATGATTAATTTTCTCTGGGAGGCAGCCAACACTGACATTATGCTGCTGTTCAGAGATCTTCTTTTGAGGGAGAATGTCTGGTGATGCCAGTCTGAATAGCTGCACAAATGATGATGTCTACGTCTTTACTAAATTGGGATTGCTTGATGAATCAAAAGAAATTTTAGAGCTATGTGGAGCCCAGGGTAGAAATTTTGTTGCTATTTTTCCATGTCTTGAGCTAATGTACATTTTAGAGGCTAAACTTATTATTCCCAACAGGCGGAACAATATGCAATAAGGTCTCATGAAAAGAATATGGGGTTTAGTGTCAGAAAATCTGATTTGAAGAAAAGCTCTGTTGCGTTCTGAGAGTGGATTCAGGGTAAGTCACTCTCTTTGGATGACCGTGTCCTTACCTGTGTGATGTCAATAATAATGACATCTATACATAAGTAATCATGACAATCAACTAAAGTAATATATGTGAAACTGACTATATACATCTGTTTCTTGAAGTCAAGAGGTCTACAGATTCTTCCCAACTCTTCCCTTAAAAACAACTAAACACCATGGAAAAAGTATTTTAAACTCAACTTTAAAAAATATAGTAAAGGGATGTCAATAAGAAAAAGAATATAAGCAATCAAAAACTCAGAAAACCTGAGAACCTAGAGGGATGAAGAGGAAAGTGAATTTGAGTTTCACCTTGAAGACACTTACCAAATCTAAACAAACTTAATACTGGGCTTTCACAGTCTCCCAGAAGACATGAGGCAATGCCCAGGACCAAATTCAGGTAGGAAATCTAAGAAAACATCACTCTATCTTGGCATTAGGCTAGAACTTCCAATGGGTGTATTTTGGCATAAGGTCATCTAGAAAAAAACCAGACTGCTTTTCTTCCCAGGAAACCATTTAGAAAAATCCCTTGTCTCAAACCATTTTCTTTCTTTCTTTCTTTCTTTCTTTCTTTATTTTTTGCAGAGGAAACAAAAAAAATTGCTTTGGAAAACTACAACTACAATAAACTCTCACATAGATTTGTACACCAAATTTACACTAGTTACCAAATTGACACTTAAACCAGCAAAAGCTGCTTTAAGATATAAAGATTTTAATTTCAAATCTTCCTAGTATAGTAGTACTCCAGATGTGTGGTAGAAGTAAATGCCAATCATTTGTTGAGTAGACAACCCTCAGCCTACATCTCAAAGGAAGAGAAGCTTATAGTAAGAAAAGAAATGGGTAGTCTGGGGGTTGGTCAGGGGTAGGTCTCCATGATCAAAAGAGAGCAGTCAAAAACAAAACAAAACACAACGGCAATAACAACTTGAAAATCAGGCCCCCTAAAAGTTCGAATATTGAAAGTATTACACATAATATAAAATAAGCCTGTATAAAAATGTCTAAAAATAGGAGACTATAAATGTAAGTAAAGACAGACTTCTGTTTCCAACTACGATGTAGTAAGTAACTTGTATTAAACTAACCTCTCTACTGAGAAATAAAAACTGTAAATGTGGAATAAATTTAGAAAACAGATATTTGGAGGCATAACAGAGGAAAAGGAGGTGGTGAGGGCTTGAAGGGAGATCTTGGAGAGATGCGGGCACGGTGGGGCTATCTGTGGAGGTGATGTGAATGCTATAACTTGCCTTCGCTCTTTTTCTTTTCATGACATTTGCCAATATACAACCAGCTCTATAGAAGCCAGACAGGGGTGACCTAAAGCTTGGGACAGTCACTCTGGGCTGAGGAGGCAAAAACTGACACTTAAGCTAGAACTTGAGAATCAAGATCACAGAGAAAAAGGAACCAAAGAGAAAGCAGCCCACATTTAACTATGTAATTTCATCTTTGGATATTTACTAACTCCTGAATTTAGCATTCACAGCGTAACACAGGAAACCACGTGAAACAGAAGATGTTCCCTCTAGTACTCATTTGATAAGGATTTTTTTCATGAATGGATGTAGAATTTTACAATTTTTTCCTGTACATTTTTTCTTTATCGATTTAGACAACTGTATGACTTTGTTTTTCTTTTAAAGTCTGCCAATACAGTGCTTTGAGCATTGATTTTTTCAAATGTGAAAACAATGTTGCAATTGTAGGATACATCATACTTGATCATATTTTTAGTCATAACTAGATTTTCTTTTATTTTGGTAAGGATTGTTTTACGCCTATTTATTAATGATATAGTGAATTTTATTACTTACAAATCTTTGTCTGGTTTCAGTGTCAGGGTAATGCAGGCTTTGTACGCTATGTCAAAAGGATTCCCTGCTGTTTTCTTTTCTAGAAGAACTCGTTTAGAAATGGTATTATTTGTTCCTTAAGTGTTTACCAGTGAAATGCTCTTTGTGGAGACAATTTTAATCACACATTGTCTTTGATACAGGGCTATGCAGGATATCTATTTTTCCTGAATGAACATTGGTGATTTTGTATCTTTCAATGAATTTAACTATTCTAAGCTGTTAAATTTATAGGTATAAAATTTTAAATATTCCATTAATATCCTTTTAATTTGTAGGATCTTTAATGAGTCCTTTCATTCATAATATCGGTAATTCATATCTTATTTTTTTCCAATCACTCTCTCTGGCTGGAATTTTTCTTTCTTTCATTGACAGTCTCAGTCTCTTTGTGTGTGTGTGCGCGCATGCGTGTGTGTGTGCACATGTGTGTCAGTTCACTGATTTCTGCTTTATTTTTTCTTCCCATTGCTTATTGAATCTAACTTACTTTATCATAATAGAAACTTAGATTACTGATGTCAAATAGTGTTATTTTTAACGTAAACATTTAATACTATAAATTTTTATCTGAACGCATTTTAGCTGTATCTTCCAAATAATGATATGTGTATTTTTATCTTTATTGCATTCCAAATATTTTCTTTTCTTGAGACAGAGTTTTGCTCTGTCACCAGGCTGGAGTGCAGTGGCGCAATCTCAGCTCACTGCAACCTCCGCCTCCTGGGTTCAAGCAATTTCCCTGCCTCAGCCTCCCAAGCAGCTGGGATTTTAGGCAAGTGCCACCTTAGCCTGGCTAATTTTTTGTTTTTTAGTAGAGAAGGGGTTTCACCACTTTGGCCAAGACGGTCTCGATCTCCTGACCTCATGATTCTCCTGCCTCAGCCTCCCAGACTGCTGGGATTACAGGTGTGAGCCACTGCGCTCGGCCGCATTCCAAATATTTTCTAACTTCCCTTCTATTTTTTTTTTTTTAATTCAACACAATTGTCTTAGAATTTACACAATTCTAAGAAAAGTGCAAATGACTTAGAGTTGTCATTTATGCTTGTGTTAATTATCAACTATGTAGACATTTTCCAACTCTTTTTTGTAATCAATTTCTAGTTTAATTCTGTTATGTCAAAGAGCCTAACAGGGATATATGACTTCAATTATTTTAAATTTATTAAGACTTGTTTTCTGACCCAGAATATGGGTCACTCTTGAGGAATGTTCCTTATGCACTTATAAAAAAACATGAATTTTACTATAGTGTAGGATTTTCTATAAATATCAATTATGTCAGTTTGGTTGATACGGTGGTTTGAGTCCTCTGTGTCTCTGCTGATTTTCTGAAAATTTTCTGAAAATTCAAAGCAGATGCTGAAATTTTCAGCCATAATTGTGAATTTGCCTATTCTTCCTTTCAGTTCTATTGATTTCTGTTTTGTGCATTTTAAATATCCGTTATTAGAGGCAGATACATTTAGGACTTCTATGTGTGTCTTCTATCATGAATTGACACTTTTATCATTTGTGATGCCCTCTGTATCCCTGTTAATATTTCTTTCTTTGAAGTTTACTTTCTCTGATTTTAATAGAGTCAAAGTGTCTTTAATCAGTGTTTTTATATTCCTCCATTTTTCAGATCTTACTTTCTCTCTATCTAAAATGCATTTATTGTAGATACCATGTAGTTTTGTCCTACTTTTATTTGTATCCAGTCTGCCATTCTTTGTATCTCAAATAAAGGTTAGTCACTTACATTTAATTCATTACCGATAAGCCTGCCATATTCCTATTGTTTTTTATTTGTCCCATCTGTTCTTTGTTCATTTTGTCCCACTTTTTTCTTGCCTGATTTTGGATAGAATATTATCAATTTTCCATTCCATCTCTACTAGGCTTAGTAATTATAGTCTTTCTAACTTTTTATTTGCTGCTTTAGAGGTTATATTCACATTTTTAACTTATCCTAGCCTATCTTCAATAATATTATGCCATGTGAAATATAGTGTAAAGCATGTAGAATAGCTTGTCTTCATTTGTTACTGTTAACATAAATTTTACAACTAAATGATTACCAAAATACATCGTTAGTATAGTCACTTATTGTATTACAGTTATTAAATATAAAGAAGTTATCTTTTAGATTTATTTTCTTACTTTCACTATTTGTGGCATTCTTCATTTCTTGGTATATATCCTAATTTATTGTCATTTGGTCTCATACAACTCGCCCCTGAAAAGCTTTCTTCAGCATTTCTTGTCTGCTGTGGTGAATTGTCTCATCTTCTGTTTCAATAAAAAAAAAAGTCTTTATGTTGCCTTTATGCTGTCCAAATGTTTAATTCTGGGTTGACAGTGTTTGTTTGCTTTTAAATTCTGCAACACTTAAGATATAACTCCATGCTTTTCAAAAATTCTGAAAGGTATGCTGTAATTTTTATTTTTACCCTTCTGTATGTGTGTTTCTTTTTACCTGGTTGCCTTAAAGATTTTTTTCTGTTTCTGCTTTTCAGCTGTTTGATTATGATATGCATGAGTGTGTCTGTTTCTGGTTTTTCATCCTTGGGATTCTCTGGACTTCCTGGACATGTAGAGCTTTTTCTTTTTTTAATTGGTCATTATATTTTAAAATATTTTTCTGTCCTATTCTCTATTCTTGTTCTGCAACTTTAGTTACACATAGATTAAACTATTTTACATTGTACAACAGCTACTGAATACTCTTTTCCACTATTTCCCTTTGTGTTTCCGTTTAGATGATTTTTATTGATCTATCTTCAAGTTCAATGATTCTTTTATCAGATACCTCCGGTGTTACTTCTGCACACTGAGAGATTTATCTTTGATAATATTTTTATTGTTATAGTTTCATTTGTCTCTCTTGTAATTTCTCTGTGTGTTGAAATCCTACATCTTATTATGCATGTTGTCCACCTACTCCATGAATTACTTTAACATGTTAATCATAGTTTTTGTTTTTAAGTCCCTGTCTTCTAGATACCATACCAGGGTCATCTCTTGAGTTTTTTCTTATGCTTTATTTTGTCACAATGTATTTTCTTCCCTCGATTTTTTTGTGAGTCTCATAGTTTTTTATTAAATGCTTCATGTTGTACATAAAGGAACACTAGAGTCTGAGGTAAAGGCTATTTACACATGGAAATGGGCCATTAGGACATTCGCGTGTGGTGGTGGATTGACCTTGGTTTGGGCTTTGTTGCTCCTATCAACACTTTCCATGCATGACAGTGGTGAATTGTTGTTATCCTTTGTTTTAGAACACAACCTATGGTGTCACCAGCTCTCAGCCACCTTAGATCTCATTAGCCCTCCTTTATACGGACATTAGAGTCTGCCCATACTATTGCTTCATACACGACAGGAGACTGCTGTAAGTTTTTACTTGGCACTATACCCGTAGTAGCTGTGGTCTCTGGTGTTCTCTGTTCTCCTGGTGCAATCTCAGTCTTTTGCCAGCTCTATGCAACCAAGTCTCATGGGTTAGGGTTTCATAGTGTTTTCACTTCTCCTTCCCACGGCTAATTGTGCTCTGCACTGTATGGTGGGCATGATACAGTAGAGCATTTTCTGGCTCTGTCCAGCCTACGCAGACCTCAGCTTTGTAGCAGCTTGAATCCTGAGTTTCCTGCTCCTCAGTCAGGATCAGAGTATTTTTTCTTATATTATTTATCCAAAGATAATGGATCTTTGCCTGTGACTTGATAGTGGGAAAGTCTTTATCCCTCTCCTAGAGGCAGACATACTTTGCTTCTATGCAATACCAGAAGCAATAGCTCTTTATGCTGGTCTTTCAGTGGCAGCCAGTTATCTCCTACAGGTTTCCATCACGAAAGGGTATTGTCTCTGGACCTTGTCCCCAATCTTTTTCATGAGAATCCTGTTAAGACACAGGGGAAAGAACCTACAGGGGAGTCGCTGCTATTTCTGAGGTTCTCAGGGATGCTAGGCTACACTCAGCCTTGAAGAGTTAGTTAATATATTAGTTGTTTCTTTGCTCATTTACTTTTATGGCTCTTACTTTTCCTCCCCTTGTCCTGACAAACACAAAAGAATGCATGAGTCCTGTCTCTCCTCACAGGCGCTCATTGACCTTTGAAATTTGGTCTTCCTTGTTGTCATATTCTCTGATGGGCTCAGAAACTGTTATGATTTTGTGTGTTACCCAACTTCTCCTGGTTGTTAGGATAGAGGCAACATTTTCTTTTGGCTTTCTATATCCTATGCAGATGTGGAACAAACTGGTGTATTCTATACTGCTTTGGTAAATGTTGTATTCTCTAGGCCCTTCTTTGAAGCATAGTCCTCTGATGGGATTTCATACATTCCACAATGTATCTCCCCAAGCATGCCATTCTCTCTCAGTCTGAAAATGCTTTTTTCTACCGTCCTCCATACCAATTCTAGAATTTCTAGTTCAGTTTGTGTGGAAGTCACCTTTTTTGATACTTCGAGAACCTAGCCTAGCAATATGGCTATATCATCTCTGACATCCTTGCCTGGGTTTTAAGTCCTCTATCCCAGGAGAGTGGTAGAAAATCAATTAACTCTCCCCTTTCTAACTTTCTTTTTCTTTTTTTTTTTTTTTTTGAGGCGGAGTCTCGCTCTGTCGCCCGGACTGGAGTGCAGTGGCCAGATCTCAGCTCACTGCAAGCTCCGCCTCCTGGGTTTACGCCATTCTCCTGCCTCAGCCTCCCGAGTAGCCGGGACTACTGGCGCCCGCCACCTCGCCCGGCTAGTTTTTGTATTTTTAGTAGAGACGGGGTTTCACCGTGTTAGCCAGGATGGTCTCGATCTCCTGACCTCGTGATCCGCCCGTCTCGGCCTCCCAAAGTGCTGGGATTACAGGCTTGAGCCACCGCGCCCGGCCGTGACTTTATTTTTCATTGCCCTTTAACCAAAGAACCTTCAGAATCCAGGATCATGACACTCTCCTGGCTCCTGCAAGTGTCCTGCTGAAGTCCTGCCATTGCTTTGTCGAACCCTTCCTTTCCTCCTGTATGAGGTCCAGCACATCTCCAGATGGATTATACTGCAACTTTAAACCGAGTTATAGCTTCAATATCTTGAAGGGAACATAGAGACAGATTTCGAATGACTGCTTTCACAATTAGCTTTTAATTACTGATTAATCATATTTAGCCTTTTATTATTTTTTTCAAAGCATCAATCTAGTTTAGGAATAGGCAGCTAGTCCCTTGTCATCCATGACTGTCTATCCCACTATTTCTCAATTACCTGATCTATCACAGCAGAAACTGCATTTCTTTTTGCTGATATAGCATTCCAGTTGACTGTTGGTGAACATTTTAACATAATTGGAATACCACCTTGTTCCGGGGGCCATCTTTGCTCCACCTACCACAAGGGATGAGTTCCTTATTGATAACCAGATAGTAGGTGATCCAGCTCCAAAATCACATCATACCTTCAGCTTTTGCAGAATGTTCTGCATACTAACTACTGAAGGTTGGGTTCTTTGGTAGACTTGCAGGAGGTTTCTTTGGGAGTCCTTTTGGGATTCTCATGTGGGGAAGTGAAAGAAAAGAAGCAGGTCTGGGTAGAGATAGAAGTTGAGCTTTGATATGTAGTCTCTGTGAGATGCCTCAGCCAACCCTGTACGTGTGAGGAAGGGGGAACTGAAGACAGAATGGGCTTTCGGACCTCTCCATACATAGTGGTATAGGTTATTGGATGTGGACCTCCATGGGGAAGGGACATAACCTTGGGCCATAGTGATGCTCTTCAAATGAGGCTCTCTCCCAAGATGACCTACATACTGGGGGCTCTGCTGGAAGGAATTAATATGCCCTGTATTTCTGAAAGGTATCTTAGAAGCATATCAAGCTTAAGAAATTCAAAGAAACCACATCCAGGCAGTCATGGTCAGACTGCTAAAACTAAAGAGCATATTTTTAAATCAACAAGAGAAAAGGGACATCAAACAAGCAACAATAAGATATAGAGCCAGTTTTTAGTGATGTAAATCAAAACTTTAAAGCAAAAGAGAAAAATAATTGACAATCAGGAATGGTATTCCCTATGGAAAGCATGCTTTAAGTGTGAAGGCAACATAATGACATTTTAAGGCCATAAAATAAAAGAGTTTTATTGTCATTATTTTGTTTTTTGTTTGTTCCAGAAAAATTGCACTAATAGTAATACCAAAGGTGACTTAACTGATGGAAAGGGGGTTGTGTTGACATTTAAAGAATGACTGGAGGCCAGGCACGGTGGCTCATGCCTGTAATCCCAGCACTTTGGGAGGCTGAGGTTGGCAGATCAGCTGAGGTCAGGAGTTCAAAACCAGCCTGTCCAACATGGTGAAACCCCATCTCTACTAAATACACAAAAAATAGCTGGGCATGGTGGTGGGTGTCTGTAGTCCCAGATACTCAGGAGGCTGAGGCAGGAGAATTGCTTGAACTCAGGAGACAGAGGTTACAGTGAGCTGAGCTCGTACCACTGCATTCTAGCCTGGGTGACAGAGTAAGACTCTGTCAAAAAAAAAAAAAGGAAAAAAAAGGTCTCAATGGAAGTTGATACTTGAAACCCAGATGCATCATCACATGACCTGTGCTGCCCCCTCGATAGAGGTTCTAATGAGGGATCAAGTAACAAATGGAATCTTGGATATATCTAGCTTGTGGTGGGTTCACTGTGTTTGCAGACTCACCCAGTGGTTATTGCCTAGTCCCCAAGACTATAACTGAGGTTAATATATTTGGAATTTAAAATAACCATCACAGACAGTCCTTGGCTTGTTCAAATACCGCAAACACAAACAAGTTGTAGCTCTGTGGCAGCTGCTATGCTGGAAGAAGTGGTACATTTCTTTGCTAACAAGCCCTCAGGTATGTGGTATATGCCCATTGATTTGGCAAATACATTTTGCTATTCATATTAGAAAAGAGGATGAGAACAACTTGCATATAGGTGGAATGGATATTGATATTCATTTGCAGTTTTATTTCCCTTTGTCGTAATATCTACAGACATCTTGACTGCCATAATGTTGCTTAAACTCTGTTTCTTGTTATTATACTGTCTAAAGAGATATGAACTGTTTGCATATCCTGTATAATATCACATTGACCCATTATGTCAGTGACAGAAAACTCATTGGGTAGGTTAAGCAACTGATTGCTAATATACTAGAGACCTGGGTAAGACACATGTCCTCCAGAGATTGGGAGATAAACCCTATAACGTTTCAGGTTCCTACAGCTTCAGTGAAATATATAGCCCTGTGGTAAGCAGTGTGCTAACATATTTCCAACAAAATAAAAAGCAAAGTACTCTATCTAGCATTGTCTACCATAAATAAGCAGCACAGTGCTGGAAAGGCCTTACTGGGCTCTGCAGGCAATATGTTTTACATCTAGGGATGCTATTATAGCCCATAATCTGAGTTACATAAAGGCTGCTAATTTTGAGTAGGGCTAAGGGTAATAAGGGGCACTATAGTAGGTCCAGGCTATGGTGCAATCAACTCTGTCCCTTAGGGTCTTATGTATCCAACAGACCTAATAACGCTGCAGGTGTCCGTCCATTGTTAGATGGAAATGGTGTCACTGAGAATGACACAAGCCAATCTTGAGAGCATGACTAAGCCGTATGAACCGGTAACCCTATTACCTGGTGCAAGTTTAAGGAAACTGGATAGCCACTCGGCACCAGAACCTGTGTATGCCTCACTTATCACCAGCGATGAGGTTCTCATTGTCAGCTGGCAGCAAATGAAGTAGCTTCCAAATCCCATCTTACATTTTGATATTTTTGGTATCAATTGTTGTAGGCAAATAAGCTGTATTAATATGTATTATGTTAAGTAAATTAATAAGGCACTGGATGTTTACCAGACCTCCCCACTTGCACAAGGGAAAGAGAGGGAACAGGCTTGGGCAGAGGGGGAAATCAAACTCAAGTGCAGACTAGAAAGAGTGAGCCAGCCTGCTGGAGCTCTGGATCATGTAAGACCTGTCAGTGCTGTCCCACATTAGATACTAACGGCAAGATGCTTTAGTTAGGTAACAGTTTATGGAAACAGGCTTCTAGAAGTGAATGGGAGGCTCTCTTTCATTCAATTATTCACTTATTCGAGAAATTGTTATTGAAAGAGGTGTCAAGAAATGAAAATAACTAGCTAATAACCTCTAGATTTAATATGTCTTTTGTGTGCAATACTTGGTAATTCAAGGAGCTAGTCACATTTCTGACCAGTTGCTTCCTAAGTGTATTACGGTTTTTTCCCCCATGGAAACATAATTTTTTAATTACCTAATGGAAGTCAGTAGAAAATAAGATTTACGTGACAAATATTTCCATCCAGTCACCTTTGCTGTAAATCAAGGGCTTTATTTCTAATAAAATAGTTTTTCATGCAATCAACAGATTGAGTATGTGATGTGGTTTATATACTGTATGGCATGTGAAATCAAAGAGGAATAAGTGCTAAATCTTTTTTTTTTTTTTAAAAGAATTTCCATTCTATTGGGAGAGATGAGAGGTGGACATAAACAATATATAAAACAATATGTATTAAGTATCAGATGACAAGCAAAGTGATGTCAGAGTTCAGAATAAAGTAACCCCCATTCAACAGACATGGGATCTCTAAAAGGAGCAGGAAGAAAGTGCATTCTAAGCAAGAAACAACAGCACTGTAGTCAAGAAATGAAAGAAAAAAGAAAAGGCAAAATCTTTAGGGTAATGCTTACTTGTCCAGGTTACCTAGAACAAAGGTTACTTGCAGAAAAATAAATGAATAAAAATTTGGCAAAGTGGTTTCAATTTTGTGGTACATGAATGCTGATCAAATGACTTAGGACTTTATTAAACAGACAATGTAGATACTCCCAGGGTTGTTAAGAAGGAAAATATTGAATAGGTTTAGAACCAGTCTTTAAGAAAATTCTTTGATTGCTTGGAGCAATTTGGCTTGGAGAAAGTCTAGATGTTTGAGAACTAATTACAAGAATTTTTAAATAGAGCAGGTGAGAAATAATAAGGGCCTAAATTAAGTATTGTCATATCATATTGCAGTTATTTATCATTGTTCTATCTTATTTGAATTTGAATCTAAATTCCTAACACAGTGTTTATCTCATTTGCTTTTTTAAAAAATATGCTTTTAATAAGTAAGCATATGAGTCCATAAGTTGGAAGGTCTGTGCAAATAACAATCAATGGCACCTTTTGAACGATTTTATGTGAGAATTTAAATAGAGATTTCAAAGAATTTGAACCTTAGTAGTTGGAAGAATGGTAATAGTTATTATAGAAATGCTTAGAATAAAAGCCAAGAGGAAGCATGGATCAGAGGGGCAGTATGGTGAATTTGGTGCAAAATGAGGTCCATCCTTACTTGAGCCAAGGAGTATGGCTTTGACCACAGTCTCAGAAAATGGCACTGACCTGCCATTTCTTCACAGAATGCAGCATGGCTCCAGGCCAGTGAATACTGAAAGAAGGCAGCATCATTTTGACTTTTTAGATGTCTGCTGTTTTGAGATGTCCTGAGGGTTCAATACTCAGGGCACTCAGTGTCTTTTCAAAGGAATAGCAGAAGTCTGTGTGACTGAGGATATTTCAGTGTTTGGCAAAAGGGATAAATGTCCAACCACCAGAGGCAACTCCCAGTAGCAGCCTGGTGGGGGCCCATAGCAGGCGGAAGCTGTATTCACATCGTTGGACATAGGTGGACAGAGTCTGGAGATGCCCAGACACTTTTGGGGTGGATAGGAAGTACCTTGTAGGATCCCGAGGCTTGCCAATAATGCAGATGAGTTATTGATCTCACAGAATGAATGAACATTATTGTTAATTCAGCCACATTAATGGTTATAGGCTGTGGGTACTACAGAGAGTAAAGCCACACTTCCATAAAAACTATCCCCTCCCACACCGTTGGCTTCCAATGACCAATTTTATACTCACTTAGCAAGTCTTATTGATGGGCAGAAATCAGTTTGGAGCAAAGTTTTAAGGCATTTATGATTGGTTTTGAAATTGAAAAAAAAATGTGCACGTATCCCCAGAAAAGCTAGGCACAGCTTTTCATCCAAAATGAATAATTATGCATAGAACTGATTACTTAAATACACAGTTCATGATTATGAATGAAATTACCTGCATTACACTGCAAATACCTTGTTCTGCATGGATTAAGGAAAGTAAAACTTGATTGCAGACGTTGGAAATTTTAGTTCTTGAGATTTTTCAGCTACTCTCAAAATATATCACTTGCCTCTTATAATATTCCCCTTATAGAAGTAATTTACAAGTTGAAATTAAAAATGAAATATTGGTTATGCTGGATTTCACGGTGGGGTGAAATTCTAGTAGCTGGACCATAGGAAAGTAAGTGGACTGTTTCTTTGTTTTCACATCTAGTTCAGACACTTTCCATAAGATGTTGCACAGGCCAGGGAGATCTCTACCTACTTGTTTAATCTGGGGGAATACAACAAACCAGTAAGCCCCTGACAGTTTCTTCCAAAAGCCTGAGTATGTGCCTGAAATCCTATCTTTATTGCTTTACTTCTGGTTTTTGCTTGTTAAAATGCACATGTTCCTGAGGAGAATAATCCATGAAACTGTAATCCATCAAAGCAACACAGTGTGAATCAGCTTGTCAGTTCCATTCCAAAGCGACAGCTTGGGAAGAACAGGTTTATTTTCCTATGTTGTTTTAGCAACCTCATTTTTCACATCTTTTCCCACTAACCAGATTAGACCCTCTGTGTAGGCATAGGCTTTGGTTTAGCCTTTTATCTGATCATTTCATGTGGACTCACGTCCTGTTTTGGGGGGAACTCATTTGCTTTTCTTAGATTTCTTAGAGGTTTGTAAGAGAGTAGGCTTTATTAGTATGTAGTGCTTAAATGCAAGGAGTCAATATTGAAACTATAATCCTGGATCAAAAATAATTTGGACTCAGAAACATTTTGAAATGTAGGCAAAATACAGCTCACTTCCTTTGGTGTATTTCTTTATGTTCATCGATCACGGCATTATTTTAATTAAATTTCATGTTTCTCAAAGTAATATTTTTGATACATGTACAAAGTAACTCAAAGTTTTAAAAGAAAAGCTCCAAAAGGTTTCTCTAAAGAAAAACAACAATGCCTTACCCAACCCCTTTTCCCCAATCTTAAAGGGAAAGCCTTAGGTATTAGTTGTAGATTTTTCTCAAATATCCTTTATTGAGAAATTACTCTATTTTTGTTAGTTTCTTGACTTTTTTTTATCAGAAATGTATTTTGTATTTTCTCAAATTGTTTTCTAGATATATTGAGATAATTATATATTTTGTTTTAGCCTGTTCATATGGTTAAATAAGATTAAATTATTAAAGTATTAAATTTTAATGGATTGATTTTTTGAATCTTCAACCCACCTTTTATTCCTAAGATAAAATCCCCTTGGTCATGATATACATCATCCTACTTCGTATTACTAGCTTTGGTTTGCTAATATCAGTTCCCTGAATTTTTTGGAATTATGGCTACATGTTCCCATAGCTTCTCATAGGTCAGGACAATTTTCTGTAACATCAAAACTATCTGATTACTTGTCAGTTTCATTTCCTCAGCAGCCTCACTCAAACAGTTCAAACTAATCACTCTCAAGGCTTCTTTTTTCTCTAATGAGTTTTGATCTTCTATTTCCTATGTCATGATCTCCTCATCTTAGCTTTTTAATTTATTTGTTTATAGAATATCCTTTAGTAATTTCCTTTGAAAAGGTAAATTTTTGAGACACTTTTCATGTCTTCAAATAACTTTATTTTACCTTCACCCATGACTGGTAAGTTCGACTGGCACAAAATGTATCTTTACAATATTCCCCATGTATAATATTTTGTTTTTCAGTTTTCTCTGACAGAAACCAAAATAATTTTAATTCTTGACCCTCTTTTATGTGACATTTTAATTTCTTCTTTCAGGGAAGAAAATATTTTCTAGGTTTTTCTTCTTATCCTTGACATTCTAAAATTTCATAAACCTCATAGTTTCTGCCCAAAGGCTCCTAAATCTGATAAACAACTTTGACAAAGTTTTAGGATACAAAATCAATGTACAAAAATCAGTAGCATTTCTAAACACCAATAATGTCCAAGCTGGGAGCTAAATTAAGAATGCAAACACAATAGTCACACGGTAAATAAAATACCTAGGAATATAACTAACTAGGGAGTGAAAGGCCTATACACCAAGAAATGCAAAACGATGCTGAAAAAATCAGACAACACCAACAAATGGAAAAATCATTCCATGCTAATGGGCAGGAAGAGTCAATATTGTTAAAATGGCCATACTGCTCAAAGCAGTTTATAGATTCAAGGATATTCCTATCCAATCGCCAATGTTATTTTTCACAGAACTAGAAAAAAACTATTATAAAATTCATAAGGAACCAATAAAGAGCCTGAATAGCCAAAGCAACCCTAAGCAAAGGAAGAAAGCCAAAGGCAGCACACTTCCTGACTTCTAACTATACTACAAGGCTACAGTAACCAAAACAGCTTAGTATTGGTACAAAACAGACACATAGACCAATGGAACAGGTTAGAAAACCCAGAAGTACAGCTACACACCTACATCCATCTGATCTTCAACAAAATCGACAAAAAATAAATGAACAAAAACAGGGAGAAGGACTACTTAATAAATTTTGCTGGGATAACTGGCTAATCATATGCAAAAGCTCAAAAGTGGACTAATTCCTTTCAATATATATATCAAAGTCAACTCAAGATAGATTAAAGACTTAAATGTTAAACCCCAAACTGTAAAAACCTGAGAAGAAAACCTAGGAAATACCATTCTGTACATAAGACTTGGCAAAGATTTCATGAGAAAGTCTCCAAAAGCAATTGCAACAAAAACAAAAATTGATAAGTGGGACCTAATTAAACTAAAAAACTTCTGCACAACAAAGGACATGACCAACAGAGTAAACAGACAACTTACAAATGGGAGAAAATATTTGCAAACTATGCATCCAACAAATGTCTACTATCCAGAATCTAGACAAAACTTAAACAAAAAAAATAAGCAAAATCAATCCCATAAAGAAATGGGCAAAGTACATGAACAGACACTTTTCAAAAGGAGACATATGCACAGCTAACAAGCATATGAAAAAAATGCTCAATGTCACTAACCATTAGAGAAATGCAAATCAAAACTGTAATGAGACATCATCTCACACCAGTCAGAATGGCTGTAATAAAAAAGTCAAAAAAATAACAGATGCCAGTGAGGTTGCAGAGAAAAGGGAACACTTACACACGGCTGGTGGGAAGGTAAATTAATTTAGTTCCTGTGGAAAGTAGTTTGGAGAGTTCTCTAAGAACTGAAAACAGAACTACCATTTGATCCAGTAATCCCATTAATGGGCATATACCTAAAGAAGTATGAATTGTTCTACCACAAAGACACATGCACCTGTATGTTTGTTGCAGCACTATTCACAACAGCGAAGTCATGGAATCAACCTAGATGCCCATCAGTGGTATTCCAGATAAAGAAAATGTGGCATATATGCAGCATGGAATAATACACAGCCATACAAAAGGAAGAAATTGTCTTTTGCAGCAATATGAATGCAGCTGTGAGCCATTATTTTAAGCACATTATTTTATAAGCATGAGAAACGAAAACCAAATACCACATGTTCCATTTATAAATGGGAGCCAAACGATGATATGGTTTGCCTGTGTCCCCACCCAAATGTCATCTTGAATTGTAGTTCCCATAATCCCCATGTGTCATGGGAAGGACTCAGTGGGAGCTAATTGAATCATAAGGGCAGTTATCTTGATGCTGTTCTCATGATAGTGAGTTCTCATGAAAACTGGTGGTTTTATAAACGGCTTTCCCTGCTTTTGCTCACCAATTCTACTTACTGCTGCCATGTGAAGAAGGACACGTTTTCTTCTCCCTTCCACGATGATTGTAAGTTTCCTGAGACCTCCCTAGCCATGCTAAACTGTTAGTCAATTAAACATTTTTCCTTTATAAATTACCCATTCTCAAGTATGTCATTATCAGCAGCATGAGAATGGATTAATAAACTAAATTGATACCAGGTAGTGGACATTGCTGTAAAGACACCAAAAAATGTAGAAATAACTTTGAAACTGGGAAACAGGCAGAGGTTGAAAAAGTTTGGAAGTCTCATAAGAGGACAGACAAATGTGGGAAAGTCTGAAAGTTTCTAGAGCCTGTGAAGACTCAGAAGAAAGGAAAATATGGCAAAGTTTGAAACTTCCTAGAGACTTGTTGAATGGCTTTAACCAAAATGTGGCTAGTGATATGGTCAGTAAGTCCAGGCTAAGGTAGTCTCAGATGGAGATAAGGAACTTGTTGGGAACTGGAGCAAAAGTGACTCTTGTTATGCTTTAACAAAGAGACTGGTGGCATTTTTCCCCTGCTCTAGAGATCTGTGGAACTTTGAACTTGAGAGAGATGATTTAACATACTGGGCAGAAGAAATTTCTAAGCAGCCAAGTATTCAAAATGAAGCAGAGCATAAAAGTTCAGTAAATTTACAGCCAGATGATGTGATAGAAAAGAAAAACCCATTTTCTGGGGAGAAATTCAAGCTGGCTGCAGAAATTCACATAAGTAATGGGAAATCAAATGTTAATTGCCAGGCTAATGGAGAAAATGTCTCCAGAGCAAGTCAGAGACCTTTGTGTTTTTCACAGAACTAGAAAAAAACTAGTTTTTTTGGGCAAATACACTTGCTCCAAATGGGAGAAGCTGGTCAAAACAAATGGGCCACAGGGCCCATGCAAGTTCAAAATCCAATAGGGCAGTTATTAAACCTTAAAGTTCCAAAATGATCTCCTTTGATTCTATGTCACATATCCAGGTCATGCTGATGCAAGAGGTGGGCTCCCATGGCCTTGGGAAGCTCTGCCTCTGTGGCTTTGCAGGATTCAGCACCACCCCCCCGCCCCCTGCTGCTTTCATGGGCTGGCGTTAAGGCCTAGGTGTTAAGGCCTCCCATCACAGGTGTTAAGGCCTAGGAGGGAAAAATGGCTTCATGGACTGGGTCCAGGACCCACCAGCTCTGTGCAGCTTTGGGAACTGGTACCCTGCATCCCAGCTGTTTTAGCTCCAGCCATGGTTAAAAAGGGCCAATGTATACAGCTCAGGCTGTTGCTCCAGAGGGTACAAGCTCCAAGTCTTGGTGGATTACAAATGGTGTTGGGCCTTCAGGTGTAAAGAAGTCCAGAATTGAGGTTTGGGAGACTCCATCTAGATTTCAGAGGATGTATGAAAACCCCTGGATGTCCAGGCAGAAGTTTGTTGCAGGGATAGAGCCCTCATGGAGAACCTCTGCTAGGGAAATGTGGAAGAAAAATGGGTCAGGGCTACCACACAGAGTCTCCTCTGGGGCACTGCCTACTGGAGGTGAGAAGAGGGCCACCATCTTCCAGACCCCAGCATGGTAGGTCCACTGACAGCTTGCATTGTAAGCCTGGAAAAGTCACAGACAACGCCAGCCCATGAAAGCAGCAGGGGGCGGGGGGGTGGTGCTGAATCCTGCAAAGCCACAGAGGCAGAGCTTCCCAAGGCCATGGGAGCCCACCTCTTGCATCAGCATGACCTGGATATGTGACATAGAATCAAAGGAGATCATTTTGGAACTTTAAGGTTTAATAACTGCCCTATTGGATTTTGAACTTGCATGGGCCCTGTGGCCCATTTGTTTTGACCAACTTCTCCCATTTGGAGCAAGTGTATTTGCCCAATGTCTGTACCCCTATTGTGTCTAGAAAGTAACTAACTTGCTTTAGATTTTGCAGGCTCATAGACGGAAGGGACTTGTTCTGTCTCAGATGAGACTCTGGACTTGGATTTTTGGGTTAATGCTGGAAGGAGTTAAGACTTTATGGGACTGTTGGGAAGGTATGATTGTGTTTTGAAATGTGAGAACATGAGATTTTGGAAGTACCAGGGATGGAATGATATGTTTTGGCCATGTCACCACATAAGTGTTATCTTGAATTGTAGTCCCCATAATCCCCATGTGTCACAGGAGGGACCAAGTGGGAGGTCATTGAATCATGGGGGCAGTTACCCTCATGCTGTTCTCATGATAGTGAGTTCTCATGAGATCTGATGGTTTTATAAGAGGCACTTCCCCCCTTTTGCTTGCCACTTCTCCTTGCTGCCACCATGTGAAGAAGAGCATGTTTGATTCCCTTTCCGCCATGATTATAAGTTTCCTGAGGCCTCCCCAGCCATGCTGGACTGTGAGTCAATTAAACCTCTTCCTTTTATAAATTACCCAGTCTTAGGTATGTCTTTTTTAGCAGTGTGAGAACAGACTAATACAATTGCGAACATATAGATACAAAGAAGGGGAAAAAAGACACGAAGATCTACTTCAGGATGGCAGGTGGGAGGGGGGTGAGGATTGAAAAACTACCTACTGGGTTCCATGCCTATTATCTGGGTGACAAAATAATCTGCACACCAAACTCCCATGGCACCAATTTACCCATGTAAGAAACCTGCACACATACTCCCTGAACCAAAAATAAAAGTTGGAAAGAATAAAAGTATATATGTATTTGTTTCAAACTGACTGAAAAATAGTTATGTGATTAGTTGGTTGGCCTCTTGAATGTTGAGTTCTGGGAAACTGTATAAGTTCTGAAAATTTTTCATCTGTATTTTATTTTGTTTTTATGTCAAGTACTACACTGTAAATTTACTTGCTTTGAGGCATATGTTGAAAGAAGATAATGGAAATATATTTACAACTGTAAAGTCAGAAATCTCTACTTTCTTCAGTTTATAACTTTAGTTGAACAAATATTAATTGAACATTTGTTGTATGACTAGCATTGTGCTAGATATAAGGAACCAACAATGAATTCACTTCCAGATGCTGACTTTTAATTGCTTTATAACTAGTGGGAGAAATAAACATGAAACCTGATAATAGCACTCTAATGTCTAAGTGCTGGTAAATAATATGAAGAGAATTCTCAAGAAAGTTCAGGAAAGGATCTCTGGAAGAGATGACACATAAGCTAAAATTTAAAAAGGCATAAGAATTAAACAAATGGAGAAATAAATGAAGGATGTTCCTGGCTGAGAATATAGCATTCATCCATTTATTCACTAATTCTTTTCTAACTTATTCAATAAGCATTATTATTTTATTCCAGCCACAATTCTAGACATGAAGATCAATACTAGATAACACAATCAAGGCATAAACTAACAAAATGACTTATCTTTTGTGTGCTTGGGTCTTCGTGTGCTTGTGTGTTACTAGAAGTGTTTCAGGACTTACTGGCATGTGTAATAAATGACGGGATACTGCAGAAGAGAATTTTGAGAAACAGGCCCTTTTCTTGCATGACTTTATATGGCATAGTAAGCCATTTGGATTTTTTTCTTGCAGGTGTCTGAGTGTCACCACAGGATTTTTTCCTGTTTTTCTTTCTTTTTTTTAATAATATACTCCTTTTATATACATTACTTGTATTCAATTTTTTAATTTACCAATTAGATGTCATTTATAGGTCAGAAGTTATCCTCATGTTGTCACTGATTTAAAACAGATATTTAATGATATCTATACCTTTATACAGGTATCTATCTAAACTCTCTCCTCACCTTTTTCTTCCACCTTTAGTTTACTTACTAACTTATTCAATAAACAATCAACCAACTCCCAACTTTTCTTCCACTAAATAAGTTGACATGTCTAACCAACTGTTGTGTATTTTTCTGGAATTTTATCCATGCTGAAATAATCGTGTATAAACATACATTCACCTTTTTATAATTCTACATTCATTTCTAAATTCATCTATTCATCTTCTATTCAAGTTCATCTGGTCAATTAAAAGAATTAGGTCCAATTGTACAATTTCTCTGCTAGACTTCACAAAGATTCTTTCAAGGTAACTCAAGTACCTTTAATTAATTCTTCTTAATGGTTTCAAAATATTCCATCATGTGGATTTACCATTCAACCATTCTGCTATTAATGGTGATCTTTGCTTCCAGTTTTATGTCACAATGAAAATTGCTGTAATAAAGATCCTTGTATACATATCTTGCCAAGCCATTTTAATTATATGAGATAGGTCCCAGAAGCAGAGTTGCTGGGTTGAAAGGTATGTGTATTTTCAAATTTAGATTTTGTTGCTAAATTATTTCTTCAAAGACTGTCATATGTTCACCAGCAAATTAAGAGGTTATTTTTCCCATATTCCAACAAGCAACACCAATTATTGCTCTAATTTGTGCCAACTAAACTATAAATAAAATTTTATTGACATTGTACTTTTCATTTATCTGACTACTGGTGGGTTTAGGGACACACTTATTGGTTATTTGGGTTTACTAATTCATGAGTTTTGCTTGTTTTCATTAGTTTTTCATGTGAATTTTTAAGTGGTCTCATGTTAAATATTACTATTTTCTCTGTCATGTATAATTCAAATGTGTATAATTTAACTAGGATTTTATATAGTAAATATTTGTCATATACTAGTTTATATCACTTTGTAGAAAAATATTACCATTTTATAGCTTTTATAGTTTCTTAATTTTCTGTCTTGATAAAGGTCTTCTCCTTTCTCAATTTTTGCACATATCATCTCAGAGCTTCTTTTCAGTTGTCTTTTTCAAGTTCTCAATTTATCTGAATTTTTTCTTTTACTTATAGTTCTAGGTAGCATTCCAACTTTTTTCAGATGTACAGTCCATTGTGTAAGCGCTTTTGAAAATATCACCCTTGTCATATATTAAATTTTCACATCAATTGTGATTTGTGTCTGCATTTTTCATTAGATCTCACTGGTTTCTATTTCTATGTCAGCATCCAACTTTATGTCACAGAATATTTATAATGTGTTTTAATATTTAGTAAACTCTTATTCTCTATTATTGCTTTTGCTTTTATTGGCATTACTCTTTCTCATCAACTTAAAAAGAGACTTTTGTCAAGTTCGAAAACCAAATTTAAATCCTAATCCCCATAAATATTTTAATTGGACTTGAAATACATTTATTAATATTAGGAAGATTGACATTTTTATTGTATTAATCTTTTCCATCTGAAAACATGGTATGCTATTTCAATTTTTTCTTTGTTCATAGCCTTTCAATCAGATTTACTCAGCTTCTATACCTTTCTTGTTGAATTTATTCCTAAGCATTATATACTTTTTTGTTATGATTGTTAAGGGAATATTTTCACCATTTTCATTTCTCAGTGCTTACTGCTAACATAGAGAAAATCACAGTTTTTTTTTTTTTTTTTTTTAGATCGAGTCTCATACTGTCGCCCAGGCTGGAGTGCAGTGGCGCCATCTCTCCTCACTGCAAGCTCCGCCTCCCGAGTTCACGCCATTCTCCTGCCTCAGCTTCCCGAGTAGCTGGGACTACAGGCGCCTGCCACCACGCCTGGCTAATTTTTTGTATTTTTAGTAGAGATGGCATTTCACCAAACCACAGTAGTATTTTAAGCAGTGCTGAGAAACATCAAACAAATTTTAAGTAGAAACATAGTGATAATACGGAGAAAAGATTTTAAAGGAAAGAGAACGAGAACTGAGAGGCCAGTTAGAAGGCCACTGTTGCAACTCAACTGGGAGAAAATAAATTTCTGAATCAAGGTGCAGTTGTCTAAGCTGGAGAAAATGGAGCATGAAGCAATGAGTTTGAATAAAATTGGTAGAACACGGGTATTGACAATATGGGACACGTGGGCAGAAGAGGTGTTTAAGTTAACTATGAGATTTCTGGCTGTTTCCTGAAATGGCAGATACAGGAAAATAAGGTTTAAAAAATCCACAATAAATCTTAGTTCTGCTTATGTTTCTAAATACGTTATAAAGCAGTGTTTCTCAAATTTTTGGCAATCCAATAACCACTTAGTGGGTGACTAGTGCAATTATAGGTTATCACATTTTAGTTAAACAAGTTTAAAATAATAATGGTTTTAAAAATAATTACACAGTAAACATTATCTTGATTGTTAAAAAGAGTATTACTTATTTCATATCTATGCTAGATATCCTATTCATTTTAAAGCTTTACTACAATGTATATGTGGCTCAGTGATGGACAATGTAGCCAAGTGGCCACATTCTACATGTAGTGGGTTTCTATTGAGTTAAAACCCTCTGACTTTCAACTATATATTATGTGGAAATAGGAGCAACTATTTACAGCTTCATTGGCTATGTGCATTAATTTCAAATGTGTGCATAGATATTATGAGACAAAAACTAATATATCTCATTAAAGACTATTTTCAGAGCCACATCAGATGTAAAATAAATGAATATATCACACTGTAAAGTTTGACTTCAAATGTTTCAACTTAGACCACAACAGCAGTTGGTTTCCTAATCCATTCTACTTGCTTTGGGTGATAAATAATAAACTCAATCATCTATTGCCAATTTCTATCTCCCAAAAGTGAAAATATGTATTAAGAAAAAAGTTAAATCCTTCACAAGGAAGTCACTGATACCACTGTTTGGATTTTGAAAGGAAACTTGGTATCCTACTCTCAATTTTAAAATCACCATCTTTTCCTTTGAATTTTTAGTGTCATACTAGTCAAACCATCTAAAATCATACTAATGCTCTCTACTGGTATCATCAGTGAAATGAAGTTATTTTAACTTTATTAACACAGGAACTCAAATCTTTCTCCCTCAGAGAGCAGGGGAAGTTATGAGGAAAGCAGTCTTTGACTTGAAGCACATTTCCTCACATTGCATGATGAAAAGATGGACTCACTCTAGTTGTTATTTCATCATACTCAAATAGGTTTACTATTTCAGAGAAATGTGCTTTCTAATACTGTAGTCCTTAGATATATCTTAACAGTTAAATTTAAATTAATTAAGTTAAAAAATAGAATTTAATTTCTCAGTTGTGCCAGTCACATTTCAAATGCTCAACAGCCACATGTCTGTAGGGGCACCATGTGGGACAGAGCAAATAGGGAACATATCCATGATTGTAGAAAGTTCTTTGGGTCAGCGCCATTCCAGGACAACGGATCAAGGAATATTATTGACCACCGTCTATTCTCTTTTAATGAATAATGTTCGGAGTGACTTTGTAGACACACTATTTTCCTGTGTCACATGTTTTTCCTGCTTCACACATAGCTAAAGGTCTCTTGCCATGTCCCAAAGGTGCCTGTTACAGTCTATATCACACCTCAGAAGATAATCATTAACTACTACGAAAACAAAAATCTTTCTTCTGATTCTCATGAGTTTTGTGAAAAAATAGAACAGGAATCACTAGGCATTTTTTTTCCTACCTGTCCTATACATGTGCTGAAAACACATAGAATTAGTAATTCTATTCAATTGTAGTATTAACTCTCTTGGCATACACACACACAGACACAGACACACATGTGCGTGCACACATACATACCCCCCTACACCTCCACACGCCAATATAGACGTGTTTTAATATTTTCCTGACATATTTTTATCTTTGAGATCCAACAGCATCATTTCATAAATAAATTTTACCAGTAGCTTATTATTTTTTCTGGTATAATATTTCTTTTTAATTTGCTATTGGTTTTGTAGACTTTTCACCAATAGTGTAACCATCATTTGTATCTGTTTTTACTCTAAACAGTGTAATTCTGGATAATGCTTCCTTAGTTTGTGCTCTTTTCTTCAGTGGCAAACATCAACAAGTTTATACTAAAAAGCCTTTTAAATTATATATTGAAAATTTTTGTAATTATTTGAAAATTTAGGAAAACTTCAATGACTTTATGTTCTCATTTGTTAAATTTTGTTAACAGCTAACTCATTGTGAAGTGAGAGAAAATGGTTCCATGGCCCAACAGAATTCAATTTTTAAATAATGATGTATTTTAGAGTTCTACATTTCTTTGGCTGATTTCATTATAAAAGTCCAATTTCTGAGAACATATACATTCACATTCTGTTTTACAAATGAAGTCCCATTTATTATTTCTACTAACAAGGCCATTCAGAAGGGACTGTTGTTTGTGTTTTTATCTCCATCACTGTTTCATGCTTCAGTAACCATTTTTTAGAGCTATTAATTCATTTATGTCACTAGGGAATAAGAGAAATCAAGAGTTAAAACAAAAATGCAAATTTGATATACAGAATATAAACAGTATATATACTATATATAAAAATTGGATATACATACAAGGAATATACACATGTATATGATGTGAAATTATGTTAGGTGTGATAAATTACATACTCCTTAAAAATGTGCACAACTTTTAGGAAAGCAAAATAATTAAGTGGATTAGGATTTCTATAAAAATCACAGTTAGGCCGGGCGCGGTGGCTCAAGCCTGTAATCCCAGCACTTTGGGAGGCCGAGGCGGGCGGATCACAAGGTAAGGAGATCGAGACCATCCTGGCTAACACGGTGAAACCCCGTCTCTACTAAAAAATACAAAAAACTAGCCGGGCGAGGTGGCGGGCGCCTGTAGTCCCAGCTACTCGGGAGGCTGAGGAAGGAGAATGGCGTGAACCCGGGAGGCGGAGCTTGCAGTGAGCTGAGATCTGGCCAGTGCACTCCAGCTTGGGTGACAGAGCGAGACTCCGTCACAAAAAAAAAAAAAAAAAAAAAATCACAGTTAATCTCACATTTTAAATTTTTGAAAATTCACCCACCTCAGGAAGATCAGTGGTTTGACCATGAAGTTTTGAGGATAGTATTTGGGGGGTCAAGCAGGCTGCTAGTGTCTTTAACCTGTGTGTGCTTTTCAGGAGGGACTTTTGCTTTAGTTTTTAATCCTCAGGAAGTCGTATCTAAGGCATCCAGGGCAGGGGGTCAATGCTGCACAAAATGCCTGCATTTGGTGCTGGAGGGCGGGGCGGGGATCTGGGATGATGTTTACAACACCTCCTTCTGGGATTGAGGTGGTTGGTGTCTCAGAAGTGAAACAAAGTTTACTAAAGTTTTAACAAGTCCACTCAGAAATGGAGCCAGAGTCACAGGAAGGAACAACCTTGGAGCCACGAGTACAGCTCTCTGAGAGTGTAAATGCACTTAACGGGCAACACACAGGAGTAATTACCAGGGGAATAGAGGGCTATTCTTAGGACTGACTCTCCCCAAGACTAAATGAACTTTTCAGGGTCATACAAAGTTCCAGGCTATCTAGCTGGGAACATAAACTCCATGATGTGCTGACTCCCGTTCCCACCCACACTCTCATCCATCACCACAGAGGCAAATCAATGCAGGCCAGTGATGTGTTATTCGCTCATCTTAATTAAAGAGAATAGAATGACAACATATTTATGCAACTAACATATACAGTAGTTATTTGCTTTCTTGGCATTGTCACAGAGGGAAAAGTTTCATATAAAGGGACTTTGCATGTAACTAATTACAAAATCTCTTTAAAAATTTAAACATGTCATTTAAAGAATCTCTCTGAAGTTTCTTCCACATCCCCAACCTGCTAAAGCAGGATGTACTAAATATACTTTTTATCCCCCTAATGACATCACATGAAGAACATCGATGATTTTGTTGTGCTGTGTAAACCGACGCCTTCAGAGGCTCTTGAAGCATGTGAGACTCCTTTGTACTAAATGACCTCAAGCTCTTCTATTTCTGCTTTTAAGTTTTCAGACTTCCCCTGTGGAAAAGTAGGCTTCAGTCGAGACTTTGTATCAGAGGGCCTGCTTCGAGTATTATCTTCCCACTCTTCTGTTTTTTCATTTCATTCCCTTCCACCACGTCTTCAAAATTGCTGTTTCTTTTCTTTTTTTTTTTTTTTGAGACTGGAAAACAGGTATTCATGTGAGTATTCTATAAGAGTCCATAGGTTTCCAAGTGATGCTCAGTGACTTTTCATGGAGTAAAATAACAAGTGTAGGGAACTGGTTCTTTGACAGTTCTCTCCTGGCATATTTTTCTCTCTTCTTTTTCTATGTCCCCAACTGTGGAACGGAGGACTGAGAATACCCCACACTTGAACTCTGATGAAGGGGCATAGTTTTGCAGTTTATGAACACCGTTTTTTGTTATTTCTGTAACATCTTAAAAACGAAATGAAAAATCAGCACTAAGAGAAAAAGCACGTAAGTACATGCCTTTTAACCATGTGATTGTAGCAATTATTGATTTTCTTGGCATTTGTTTCAGTGCATGTTTTCTGTTACTGGTGTCAGATACATTTTACTTAGAAATGCTAGGTGATGAAAATCCTATAGTGCAGAATTTCCTTTCCTCCCTGTGTTTTTATTCACAGTGTACAGTATCTTTTAACTTTGAGGAATCACTGCAGCAAGTTGTAAATGATATATGGAGTGACAAGTTTTCCCTACTGAATAAAAAGAGAAAAAGTACTGAGCAATGACTGCTGTGATGTACTGTTTCTAGTAATATTTAGTTTATACAAAGCTTTGGAAACCCAGCAGGCCCTGAGCTTTCTACACAGTGAGACAAAACCCAGACCAAAACGCATTTAATGTGCTCATTTCTTTTGTCTTTCTCTTCAATACATTTCCAGTTGAGTAATCAGTTTCATGCCCCAGGGTGCACTGCATGCCTATAACCCTAGCTATGCAAAGAGCTTGGATTACGATTGGATCTGAAGGTGGGAGTAGGAATTGCAGCTTCTTTGGTCTCTTGCCAAATACCAGTAGGAAGAGAAATGCATCTACAAAAAAATTCTGAGTGTGTATGTTGATGGTAGGGAGAGGACATACGTGTGCATGCATTTAAGAACAAATAGTTGGCCTGAACCATTAAGCCAGTCTCATCCTGGGTGTCCAGACACTTCTGCTGGGCAGGGAGGAAATGCTCACATCCTGGATCAATGAGCTGTTCACAACACCATCCCTTCCTGGACACACTTGCAGAGGGACATAGATGATATCAACACAGATGAAGGTATGAGGATAGACACATCTAGAAGAAAAGCCTCCTTTTGAGTGTACATTGAAAAATAGCTTTTTAACAAAAGATGTGTGACCCCAAACTGCCACGGGCACTGTTTTAACTTAGAAATATTTATACATCTATCCTAATTAGAATTATTTTATAGGAAATTTCCAGTATGAAATCTCCTGACATACAGTGGTGGAGAATGTCTTTTGACTTTACTTGATACTGTGAAGCGAAATGACTTATTGTAAAGAGCATCAAACACAAGAAACATTGTCAGCTCACATGGGATTTGGCTCCATCGAAGGTCAGTACCTCACTGCTAACCTCAAAAGGTTTGACTTAATGCTAAAGTGTCCTTTTCCTGCAGTGGTTGCTTACCTAGTGGTTCTGAAGCATTTTTTGGAGAAAGAAGGAATTTGGGCATAGCTGAAGGATAAAGCTCATATGCGTGATATTTTCCCATCAGATGGGTGGAAAGATTATATAGATAAGCTAGGTTTGGGATTATTTTAAATTTCTTATAGTTTTTCTATAGCTCTACCTCTTTTCTTTCCATTGATCCATAACAGACCTATATGTAACAATACAATTTAGGAATCAGTGGGTAGCCCTTAATACCTGTTTACCAGTTGCTCAGAGATTTGAACTTGATCATTAGCACTGTTCAGAAAAATTGTATCCATGAAGTCCAAGTTTAAATATCTACATAGAATAATTAAATACTTGCAATATTTATAAACATAATAGAGAATTTGAAAAGGATTTTAAAAAGTGAAAATATATAAGGCTTTTAAAGATTACATTTATATCATAATCATACATTCACATTACCTTATAATAATTTTTCCTTTATCCTCCATTATCTTAAGTCCTGTAATGTTTCAAGCTTGAAAAATACCAAAATTCAAGTTAAAAATCACTTTTCTATCTCTCTCTTTAATAGAATGTCTTTAGGCACTTTTCCATAATTCCAGGAAAACATTCATATTGACTTCTTAGCATCTCAGACCAACTCTCTAAACAATCACGTTTCTGTTAGCTTTATCTTTCATAATCAGAAACAATAAAATGAGGCTGGGCGCTGTGGCTCAAGCCTGTAATCCCAGCACTTTGGGAGGCCCAGATGGGCGGATCACAAGGTCAGGAGATTGAGACCATCCTGGCTAACACGGTGAAACCCCATCTCCACTAAAAAATACAAAAAAAAAAAAAAACTAGCCGGGCGAGGTGGCGGGCGCCTGTAGTCCCAGCTCCTCAGGAGGCTGAGGCAGGAGAATGGCGTAAACCCAGGAGGTGGAGCTTGCAGTGAGCTGAGATCAGGCCACTGCACTTCTCAAAAGAAAAAAAAAAAAAAAAAACAGAAACAATAAAATGAAATCAAAATAAAATTTAGGTATCACAACTATATTACTCCTTCTCTTTCATGCTTGTTGTCACTGCCTTTTTTCTGATCAAATATATTTCCTGTCTTACTGGTTCTCATTATTTAATACTTGTTCAATTTTGGTGATTTGTTTTCTTTGCTTTGAAGTGCAACTTTGTTGATTTTCCTATTTCTTCGTTTTAATTATCATCTACTAAACATCTCTAAGTGAAGACTAAATACTTAGGCCATATACTAAATTGAACTTTCTCTGCTTTAAAAAAAAAAGTTGATTCGATGCAACAAAAATATTGACCAATATTCAGGTTCACAGCCCTGATTACAGCTTCTGCCACCTAGATCCTGAATCCATAGAAGTCATCTCTGCTCCAAAGCCTGATGATAATAATGATGATGATGATGACTGATGATGACAAACTGTTCTAAGTGCTTTCTATGTATTATCTCATGCGATCCTCAGAGCAACCCTTTGAAAGTAGATACACTACTATTCCATTTCACAAATGAGGAGGCCTGGAAAGACTTAGACAATTTCTAAGGCCTTATCAATATTATGTCTGAAGTAGCTTCAGACCGCTTGTCTTAGTCACTCCTCATTAAGCCTGCTATGTTTTCCCTCTGAAGTTCTCCTAAAGAACATATCCACACTAATTATTCTGACAGTTTTGACAGGAAGACAGAGGAGGGCTTAACGCTATGCATCAATAGCAAACAACTATTAATAAACATTCATATTAGATAATTATGTTCTCCGAAATCCCTTCTTGACAATCTTATCCCTTCCATGGCGTTTCTTTGTGTTGCCTCCACCCATAAACCTCTGTCAGTTGTCAGCAACTTGAGAATCACCTGCAAACTTCCGGTTCTCTTTCCTCGATTCTATAGCACATTCAGGTCTATTCAGTCCCTGCTCTTCGGCTAGCCTACAATACCACCCACGTGTTCAGCTACAAACTGCCTTCCCCAGAATGAATACCACATACTCAGAAGGTAATCATGGTATATGGTGAAGAGACATGTTGCTTCTATTAGAATTTGTTTCTGTGTGGTTACAAAGCCTTTGTAATTATAATTTTAATGGCTCACTAAATTATCTCCTGCTCATGTTATGTAATAAGCCATTTTTAATTGTTGAATATTTTGGTGGTATTGTTTATTTATATACGACCACAACAAACATTTCTATTCATTTGGACTTTGTGTATGTTGAATTATTGCTTTAAAATAAATTCCCAGAGGAGAGACTACTGGGTCAAAGGATATGAATATCTTTATGTTGTATTATTTTACAAATCAGTTGTATCAGTTAACAGAGTTGTATATAAGTTAAAAGCCATACCAAAGCTTTGTCAACATTATTTCTATTTTCTTACTGTGTAGAAGCATGAAAATATTTCCCCACGTACAGAAGATCCCTGACTTAGACAATGGTTCAACTTACGATTTTTCAATTTTATTCTGGCTTTATGGGGTATTGAATGCATTTTCAACTCATGTTCAGTGTGTATCAGGATCCTAAGTTAAGGAGGATCCACGTTTGTTTTCTATTTGTGTTTTATCATTACCTATTGGGTGAAACAATTTTTCTTTGTTACTTGTTTTGTCTCTACATTTCGATACCGTTTCACACAAAGACCACTTTTGGTCTACTGTACTTGATAGAAGGATTTTAACTTAAGTTTTACTATTTTTTCATTTTAGCAGAAGTTGTAGATTTCAAGTATATTTCAAATATACTTTGAATTGGTCGGACTATTCCTACACAATTATTGTTTTTGCTTCAAAGCTGAGAAATCCACCTTTTCCAAAGATCAGATAATGATTTATTTTCTCCTTTAAAATATAGTATTATGTTTACCACTTTCATAGTAGTGAAATACCACTAGAAGTGATATTTGGTGTTGGACAGGTTTTCATGTTTCCAAATTTTCAATAACAGTTTTGTCAGGGGCAGGGTTGGTAAAGGGAAGAGTGTAAGCACTGCTTTCCCAGAGCCAATGACCCAAGAAGGGAGGAGTGGTGAAGGCAGAGCACACAGCGGGTGCTGCAAGAGTAGAGAGCAGGGTATCTACCTTACAGTATGTTCTTTGGACATCCCTGTGCTGGAACTTTCAATTAGCCATGAGACCTTAGCTACAACCTATGATATGGGAACTAGATTGATGAGTTTAATTGCCTCAAGTTAGTTTAGAAAAGCTGCTTGAAGACCTTTTACTTTAGCATGAATATTTTTGACCAAAATTTGCAAATAAAGGGAATTTTATTTAAACCAGGTGTAACTGTACCTGGCTTAAATTTGTAAGTTTATTTAATTATGCTCAATGTGAGCATAATTGTAGGTTTAAATAAGAAAATGGAATTTTGTTTTTCTTTTATTAAATGAGGACATAAAAAACAAGCAAAGAAAAACTGTGGTAAAATTAAAACAAAATTAATTTGTATATAAAAAAAAGAACTTCATTTTGAATTTTCTTCTCTCTTTCCCTAATGATATCTTGGGAACAAGACTAGCCATGTCTCATTTCCCCACATCTTTGGGGCCCAAGGAGGAAATGAAGACCTTGGTCCTAAAGTCTGAGGGAAGTGTTTCTTCCCTGGGCCCAAGATTAAGTTGGCCCCTATATTCCATGTTCAGTAACAGAAGCATAGGGATCAAACTGACCAGAAGATGGTGGTGGTCGCAGGGCAGGTAGCTCCAGATTTTCCTCTTTTCTCAGTGTCTTTTTTTCTGATGTTAGCTTTCCTGCTTGGTTTTACTTAAAGTCAGAGTTTCTTGACAAAAATAATAATAATAATAATACAAGTAGGTAACTGAAGAAAGATAAGGTTTACCTGAAAATTCAGATATTTTATACAACTGTAATTCCTTAACCTCCATTTAAATCCCCAAATTCACAGAATATAAATACTAGGCTAAAATACAAATTGATTTTGTCAATGGCTTGATTCTTCAGTGAGCAGGTTTTCTTTTGCTATGAAAAAATGTTACTCTAAAACAATTAGTCAGGTCTACAACCAGAGAGCCACAGTAACAATACTGCTTTCTTGTACATAGCACATCTTGCTGGCTGGCACACAGGAAGGAGAAACAGAGGGAGAAGCATAGAACATGTATCAGGAGTCTACTTCTCAAATATCCTCTTGACCTTCACTGACTATTCCCACATCAGAGAAAAATTTGTTCTCCACCTCCACTAAAGCGAATTCCTTTTCGTCCTGTAATTCTTTCCCCTCCTGACTTCTCTAAATTCACCAGCCTTTTAAATATATACACATATTTATCTTATTTCTGATCTTTGCTTTAAAACATATTGGGGAATTAGGGAGCAAAAATTAATAATTATTAAAGAGAGCGGGGGAGAGAAAGTAAGATTTACTGAGTATATGTTATGGGGCAATCAATTTATGTTTGTGTTCTTATTTCAACATCCCTCAAAACTATCAACCATCACATCAGAGCTGTGAAATACCATTTGTAACTCATTTTACACATCAAAGAAACCTGAGATTCTAGAAGCTTAAGTAACTTGGACAAGGTCACACTGCTAATATGCTACATCACTGATACTGAAATTCAAATCTATTTAATTTCAGAGCCTGTGCTCTATACAACTTTGCCAAGCCACAAACGTCCCCTCATTAAAAAAAAAAAAAAAAATCAAAATCTTTTGACCTTGCAACCCATTCAAGCTTCTATTTGCTGAATCTAAAGATGTTTTGACAAATCCTGATTGTCCCACAGCCAGCACATGTGCCTGACCCCTTGATGCCCATTTGGGTTTCTGCCCATAATTTGGTTAGCACCATCACTGGGTAAGTGATGGACCTGTTGCACCTGTCTCTTTGACTGGGTTCCAGCATGGCAAAGCTTTTCGTTTGCTTGAGTTCAGATCTTAGTTTTGGACTGACTAGCTGAGTGAGGTTAGCCAAATTTTTTATCCTCTTTTGCTCTTTGTAACTATGTAAAAATAAGTTAAAATATTTACCTCATAGGGTTATTATAGGCAGAAATAACCTTGAAAATACAGTGAGAGTTCTTGACTACTTTTTTAGGCTAATAAATTACAGGGTGGAACTCATGTGATTTCAATTCACCTACTTCATGTAGCATGGTGTCTACTTCATAAGAACTTAATAAAATTTTGTTAAATAAATGAATATAGTTATGAGAAAACTATACTCATTGCTTCTAACTTTTCTTTTAAAACCCTTGTAATCTGACTTCCACAACCACCAATTCACTAAAATTATTATAGAAATAATTAGCAGTATCTTAATAAACCCAATTCAAAGTTTCCTTTCTTAATTTATTCAATATTGGGCATCAGTGCTAGTACCCTATTTCCAAAACGCTTCCTTCCCCTGACCAGTGCCATGGCACTCAAGTGGACCTGTATATTTTTCATGGCCAACTCTGTTGATTTTAACTCCTATAAAATCCCTGCATCCACATTCCTCTGCTCCTATGCACTGCTATGCATCTAATTCTAGTTTTTATTACCTTATACCATGACATGCAGAGGGACTGCACATACACTAGGGCCAGTGGGAAGAATGGACTCATCAATGAACCTAGGAAAAACTGGTATGGTCATAGATCAGAAAGCAAAAGTAAGCCTGAGTGGAAGGTAAGCCCTGCAGGAATGGCTCCTAATTTACCATCTTGCATCTGCTCTCTCCGCAAACCATCCTTTTTTTTTTTCCTACACATTGGCAGAGTTCTCTTTTCAAAATACAAAACTGATTATATGGCCCATACATAAAACCTGTCCATGTCTCCCCTTTGCTCTGAAAATGAAGAACACCATCCCTAATGCAGCCCATTTGGCCAAACGCGATCCCAGCCTTTTCTCACTGCTTCAGCCTCACATCCTTGAGTCTTACTTTTGCTTCCTGAGCTGTGGCCACACCAGTTTTTCTCAGTTTTGCTCCCAATCCCATTCTCCCCACTGGCCCTAGTATACACGAAGTCCCTCTGCATGTTTCCCCTCTTCTTGATTTCATCAACTTCCATTTTATCTTCATATGTTAATTATCACTTTCCCAGAGAGTCTTCTGTGAACTCCCTGACCAAGTCACTCACCCCATTAAACACTCAGAGAACAACATTCCTCTCCTTTAGAGCCCTTGTCACAGCTCCAGTTTTGCATGTAGTTGTCAGATTACTGGATTAATGTCTGTCTCCCCTACTAAACTGCAAGTTCCATGAGGGTAGCAGTGTGTCTGATTTGTCTCCTTTTGCACATGTGGCACTTATACTAGGAACTGGCACACTGAATGAACTCAAAATACTTTTGTTAAATGAAGGAATGAGCAAATGAATGAGTCAATCTATTAATAATGGTCATACAGTTTTGTTTCTTCACTTTTGAGCATTTCTTCTCTGCCATTTTGCTACCTCCTTTTAGTTTTCATGCCCCAAATGTAGGCATTCTCAAGGTTCTTTACCCAATCATTATCTTTTGTTTCTTCCTAATTTTTCCCATGGAAATATCGTCCCTTCCCATAGCTTTAACCACCAAACCTGTGCAGTTAAGCACATAGACTCCTCCATGACTTCCTAATGCAGTCAACAGTCTCTACCAATATCTCCACAATGTTGCTTACTTTTAAAAATACTTTTATTTTTGACTATCGTCCTTAGGTTGTATTTAAGGGGACTGAGTAAAAAAAAGTCATAATTCAGTAGGTGAATATATTTGAATCAGTAATAAGCAAATGAAATGATTGAGTGGGACAAAGCAAGGACCCCAAATACCACCTAATAGCCATGAAGAGGACCTCTGGACTTAAGCATCCCTTTAACTCATATAGGAGATTTTTTTTTTTTTTTTTTTTTTTTGAGACAGAGTCTCACTCCATCGCCAGGCCAGAGTGCAGTGGTGCGATCTCGGCTCAGGGCAACCTCCGCCTCCGGGGTTCAAGCGATTCTGCTGCCTCAGCCTCCCAAGTAGCTGGGACTCCAGGTGCACGCCACTATGCCCAGCTAATTTTTGTATTTTTAGTAAACATGAGGTTTCCCCATGTTGGCCAGAATGGCCTCGATCTCTTGACCTTGTGATCCGCCTGCCTCAGCCTCCCACAGTGCTGGGATTATGGGCATGAGCCACCACGCCTGGCCTCACATAGGAGATTCTGTGTGCCTCCTGCTATGGCAGATACTGATCCTTGAAAAGGGAAGGCAGATGGATATAAGGTCATGCACTGCACTGTCAGTGCATGAAGGAGCAGGCAACAGCACAGCTTCGAAAGGGCAGCTCCTTCCAGTGGTCGGACCTAATACCTCTTCACATAGAACCCTGTGTTTAATGATAATCATGAAAACAGGCTTCTACCTGCTTTGCAGCTGTTGCAGTAAGCCTATTCTCCATAATTTCCAGGTTGTGGAATTATCCATCTAAATTTCCTTCACATAAATGGTGCCTGATGAATAAAAGTACAGTGCAGATTATGTCCCTTGATGGTACCTCTAATCTTCTGTAATAATGGTGGGTGATGATTACTGTTTATGTTATTCAAGGTAAAAATGGATTTGTATGTGTGTATGTGTGATTTTTGATTTAGAAGTGGAAAGGGAGGGGAAATGGAACCGCTGAGTCAGAATGCTAGATTGGAGAAATGGATTAGCACTGATTATTTCTGATTATTTCAATCCTGTACATGAGGTAAATGTATTAGAAAACCATGTGATTTTCACATTTTAATATTTGATTTCTGAATTTCTGCAAGTGATAAGTAAAAAAAAGAAATGCAGCAGATGTTATTTTATCTGTTTATCAAGTGGAGACAGTTCCAAAGAGCACAGGGATTACTGGCATAAAAGCAGAGTGTTAAGTTTCAGCTTCTCTTTCGGGTTGCCACCTTCCAGGTAGCAGGAACAGAAGTTCTATCTTCAGACATTTACATCCATCATCTTCTGTTTCCAAAACTCAACCACGTTACCCTATTCCCTGTCCATTTCTGTTGCTGTTAGTTGTGCTGCTGATTATAAAACTGTGGATACTTGAGGTATAAACAATGGATTAATGGTTTGTAGACCAAGTGCAGTGCTGGTTTTTTCTAGTGACATCCTGGCACCTCCTGGGAAGCAGAGTGGGAAGGATTTCTTCTCTGGACTTCCACATGTATGAAATATTCCTTTCTATCATAGATACCACAGTGCGGCTTATACTAGTAGCCATTTTAAAGTATCATTTACTTTCTGAGGAAACAGTGAGGAAAAAAGTCCATGCACAATAGAGGCAGTATTTTTTTTTTTATTTTGTATTTTTACATATGTATTCATTTAATATCTCAGTCAGTGGGCTCAGCGAAAATCTTCATTCATTGGTTTGTTGTAAGCCTTAATTATTAACATTTACTCTTAACATTTAGTCATTGTGGTCACAGATATACCTACCAAGACGGGTTTTCTTTCTGTTTCTGTAACTATCGGTTTCATATTATTACTATCTTTCTTTGAACCTTTTATACAGAGCATCTCATGTGGGAGATTCCGGATGTTTCTTGTTAAGGCAGGTGTCAGTCCCTTTATGTGGGTGGCTTCAAGAATATGTGAATGTAAGTCCACATACTTGATGACAGTGGGGAAAAATGAGCAGCGAGAGGGCTTCTTCTAAAAGGCACTTCTTCTCAGGAGTTGGTCTCAAAATTCATCCGTGTAGGACTGCATGCATTGGTGGTAATCATAAAAACAGGCTTTGAGGACTCTTCTCGACACATCCAGATGAAGCAGCCTCCTTTTTCTGGGCACCCAGTCTGCCTCCCTGCAGCCTTTTATGACCACACCTCTCTAACCAACTCTTACATGGGGGTACTTTTAAAATTAAACACACAAGGCTCTAGTCTCTGGTTTGCAGCCCCTCACAACATCCTCATCACGAGTTGCAGAATTAAGCCCAGTGAATTCATATTCTCACTTGCAGCAAGGGGATGAATGAGTTACTTGCCTGCAGTGTAGACTACCCTAAAAAGGGGGATTTAAATAACTGAAATCCACCAGAAAGGGTGGAAAGACTTGAAACGCTTATGGTATTCACAGTTCTTTCTTTTCTGTATCCTCTATCTCACTCTCCACTAAGAATTCTGCTGCCTAAGCCTCCCGAGTAGCTGAGTGAAGAAAATACTGAAAATCCAGGTATCTTCTGCTTGGATGAGATCTTCATGGGTGCTATTTTGGGGTGTTTCTGATTTGAAGCTTCATAGAAATGCTGGGGAGCCATGATCATTGTCTCCCTAGTGGAAGAGTGGAGAGTAAACTAGTGAAACCGTAGAGTAAACCTCTTTGTGTGCAACAGAGAGGGCATATGTTGCAGTAATGACAGAAAGCTAAATACAGCTAATGGCCAGGTGCTGCATTACCTTCCTAGTGTTATGGTTGTAAGTCCACTAAAACGAAAACTTCAGCTGGCAAGAGATCTTTATAGCTCATCTAGGCCAATGGATGGTATGCCTGTATGTATGTGTGTATTTGTGCATGCACACGCAAGAGAGAGAGAGAAAGAGCATGTTCATTAGGGAGGACAGAAGGTATCTGAAAGACAAAATGAGCATATTTATAAAATTGGAGACATAATGGGATTGGGTCAGTGTTTCCATCTCTTTACTAGTGGTGCATGTCTGTAGAAATGTATTTTGCAAAGGGTCTCAATTTTCCTTGATTCACATGACTTATACAGACCTTAAAATGGATAATGATGGATCATAATGAGAGACAGAAGGCGAGTCAGGCAGGGAAGCAGCTGGAGACTAGAAGTGATGGAAAGGCACTGATCCTCAAAGTGCTAAGGCATTTTAATCACCTCAGACTTGGTCTCAAGTGCTAGCACCTTCAGAGACTAATAACTGTGATCCTTAGCAAAAGAATATTGGGCTTGTGACATCTTGAATAGGGGAAAAATGACACTTCTTGTTTTAGGTACAAATGAGACACTTAGGCAGTCCAGAGCAAGAGAGCCCCGTAGGAATTTCCTCAGGGGGTAGGTAATAGATCAATTTACTTTATCACTGCCTGGGTCCTAAAACTAGTCTCCCTTTCCCACATAAAGAGCTCATGAGGAGAACAGTGCCGGAACATGCCATTTTGGGAGAACTGAAATTGAAGTTTTCCGGTTAAAATTCATTTAATAAGCTTTTCTCACAGACCTTTGAAATCTCAAATGTTAAAAGGAAGGAGACAGAAAGACAGAACTGCTAATTCAGTGACACTGTATTATCTAAGACATTCACTTTTAACCTGTGACCAAAACCATTCATTCCACCATTTTTGTCCTCTCCATGGAAAAGGAAAATTCAGTTAGAATATAACAACCTTCTGGGCTTTTCTGTCCGCTTTCTTTCTCTTCCCTTGATCCCCATGCCGGATAAATGCTTCACTAGGAGGTATCTCCCTTGGTGGTTGAGCCAAGTGCGCATGTCAGTGTTGTGAATTTACATGATTCTTCCAGGAAACATAATAATGATACTGAAAATAGTACTTGATCCAAACTTAATAACTTAAGACTGTTTTTCTTACTCCGTAACGTAGAGCAAAAAAGTCTTTCGGTAGTAATTTCAGTTAATCAAACAGTTTCATGGATGAAATGAATGTTCATGTAATACTGTTCACTTGCCCCAGACTTGCGTGTGTGTGTATGTCTGTGTGGGTGTGTGTAATGCAAAGTGAATGAAAATATACTATAACCCGGATAACTGGCCAAGAGAGAGAAACAAAATTCATTCAGAGTAGAGGCACAAGAAATTCAGTGCCTAGGAATTAATTAAGGGATACATGAAATAACAGAGATATTTAGCATGGTACTATAGCCCTGTTTCTACAAACAACTGTCTACTTCACTATAGGAAAGCTTTTTCTGAGTGTGTCTCTCCTAGGACCAACACTGTTGAGCAGACATTCTTGATGCAACCTCCAACCCAACTCATTAATTCACTGCTACTATGAGTTTTGCTGCTAACAGCTGACATCTGTACCCTTCTCCAGAAGCTTGCCCTTTGGTGAGAAGCTTGCCTCACCCTGAGGCAGCCATGAACCCAAGACTGAGTGGTCTGAGTGTGTCAGTGGGTGGGAGGTGGTGGTAATAAAGCTCTACCACCTTGTTGCCACAGGGCAGGCAGTCTTGACAGTACAAATGTTTGTGTTTCAGAAGTCCTGTGGTATCAGGTTGAAGCTAGATATCACCTGAAATCACATCTTTACTTAGACTCTCTCCTCTATCCTAATTTTCTCACTTCTTCTGAGGTTTCTCCCAAGAGTACCCTCTGAATAAATCATTTACATAAGAATCACATCTCAGGCTCCTCTTCTGAGGAAGCCAGATACAAGACAAATAGTTAAAAATGGCACTCAAGCCGGGCGCGGTGGCTCAAGCCTGTAATCCCAGCACTTTGGGAGGCCGAGACGGGCGGATCACGAGGTCAGGAGATCGAGACCATCCTGGCTAACACGGTGAAACCCCCATCTCTACTAAAAAATACAAAAAACTAGCCGGGCGAGGTGGCGGGAGCCTGTAGTTCCAGCTACTCGGGAGTTTGAGGCAGGAGAATGGCGTGAATCCGGGAGGCCAAGCTTGCAGTGAGCTGAGATCTGGCCACTGCACTCCAGCCTGGGCAACAGAGCGAGACTCGGTCTCAAAAAAAAAAAAAAAAAAAAAAGGCACTCAAAAATGTACCTAAACGTCATTATTTCATATTCTAAATGTAGACATTTTGTTCATCAATTCTTTAACATTTTCAATCTCGTGGTGGTACTGACTGCCAGTAAGCAGTGACACTTGAGTATCAATTACTACCTTTATTGGTAGACCAGTATTTTCACAATTGTTTGAATACTGTATTGCTTCTCACTCATATAACTTTATGAGAATAGGAAATTTAAAAAATTAAAGTACTCATAATAAAGAGAAGAGATGTAGCCCTAAAAGAAAATAAACAAACAATAAAATTAAAGCAAAGATGAAAATCATCAGGGTTGCGCTCAAATGGTATCTTTAGCTTCAAACCTTCTAAATCAACATAAGTGAGCAGAATGTGATCCATTGTGAAGGAAACGGACAAAATAAAAAATATGTGCAAAAGGCTGGAAATAGGGCATTGGTTATTTTGTCTAAAGGGAAAAGCGTAACTATGGATTTTATAAAATCATTATTCTAATCTTAATTATCTAAGAACACAATTCTTCATTATAGCGTCTACCTTTTTTGAAACTTTTTAAGAACTTTTATGTGTTTTAGGAATATATTATAGATGAATATAAATAACTGCATAGCACTAGGCAATTAAAAATTTGAAAGGTCGCTATCCAGTGGATAGCGAAGGGGGATGTAAATTTGGCAGGCCTAGAGGTGTACTACTCAGATCTCACTGCGAGTACCTGCTATAGGGCATACTGACAAGTGACCTCTGTCTGTGGCACCTTCAGCTCTGTTGCAGTGTCAGCACTGAGGCCGGGACTCAGCAGAGCAGAGGCACAAGGGCTAGGTCATTTCTGCCCCATGCAGGTCTCCTCAAATAGATCACCTTGATCTAGAATTCCTCATCAGCCTGGCTAAGGCTTTCTCAGAAAAGTGCTCAGTCTGAAGCTCCTCCTGCCCAATTCTCCCCACTTTCTCTCTTCTTCCACAGATGCCAGACCTTTATGATACTCTGAAGGGTTTTCTGGCTTTATATTTGTTACTTCTTTATCCACATTAGGTGTTTCTCCTAGTAACTCTCTTGTGATCCAATCTGTCTTGGCACATTCTTTTCTCTAAGAACCCAAGCTGGCATAAAGAGGTATGATTGGGGGTGGAAATATGCATTATTTAGACACTGAGACCTCTCAATGAAAAGCTTGGAAAATGATTATGGAAGGTTAGTTTCCAAAGGGTTGCATAGCTGCTAGGCTTTGTAGTTTTCTGCTATAAACCTATAAGGCTAATAAAGCAAATAGAACAACTCAAAGAATCGATGTCTTAATTCAGACTTCAGACCGCCAAAAAAGCACTCAAGCAGTAAGAACTCATATTTGAATTCCATGTGCTTGGAGTCCATTTTATCCCACTAGGCTTAGGTTTCTTTATCTAGAAAATCATATATAATAGTGTTTATCTTGCAAAGATAAAATGACTTAATATATGTGGAGATGCCTAATAAAGAATCAATAGTTTCCTCCCAGCTAAACACTCACCTATTTGACATCATCCACAGAAAATCTGTAGATCATTGTCCATACTTTACAAATAGTGGAGGTAAGAAAACAGAAAAAACAAAAACAAAAACCCACAAACAACAATATTTGAATATATGGAAGTCAAAAGTTATTTTCTTGTGTTACCATAACCAGTGCTTTTCTCCTCACATCTGAATCCCAAAGGATCTGGTTGCAAAAATGAATATATATTGCATGTTTTTAAAATTTTTCATATGTGGAAAGAGAAGAAATCATTGAAAAAATATTTTTTATTATGCTAAGTTATAAATGAAGAAACAGGAACTAGGTAAGTTCAAATGCTAATCCTCCCACAGATTTATTACATTTCCCTAAGTTACCAAAACTCCTAAATTTGGCAAAGTAGAAGTATCAATGATTTGTAGCATTCTGGATATAAATATTTTAAAAGACAATAGAGCAGGCTCCAGTAAATGTGGAGAGCTAATAGAGAAGATGTAAGTCTTCTAGGGTGCACACAGAAGGAAATTAGAAAGGAGGTGGAAGATCTTGGAGCAGAAGAGAATAGAGGACAAGAAGATAAAGATGTTTGAGAGCAATGGTAATAAGCTCTAGTGGGTGTCATGGTGCATTACCCAAATTTCAACCCCTCTTCTCCCAGCTAAAACTTTCATTCCTCACTTGTTCCAGAGGTGTGGTTGCTGAACCAGCAACCCTCTCTCTAAGGCCTAATATGGAGTACCAAATGCCTGGCTGAAGTGACTTTAGCTGGGGCAAATCTGAAGGGCTGCCGCAGCTCCAGAGCTCTTTGTAGGAATAGGTAAGGCCTTGGTCATAACTGCATTGTATTCACCTTCTCCTTCTGCCCATTCTTGCTCCCAATACTCCAGTCAAGGTGTCGATACTAACAGTGCTCCCCCATAAACTAGGCACATGTGAATATACCTTTGCTTCCAAGAAACCCCACCTGGGATATCAGCCATGTTGAAAAGCATCAAAAGATAGAATAAAGTCAATTGAGTATGAAAGTCTTGATAGGCCCCCAGAATATGTGTGAGAACAGGTTTGATCAGATTTCTTGTGGCTAACATCAGTAGCCATTGATACATCAGGACTTGAGTACCCTTAAGGGTGCAGGTTTTTTTTTTTTTTTTTATTTTTTTATTTTTTTATTTTTTATTATACTTTAAGTTCTAGGGTACATGTGCATGACGTTTATATCATGTATAACTCCCCAATGCAATCCCTCCCTCCTCCCCCCTCCCCATGATAGGCCCCAGTGTGTGATGTTCCCCTTCCCGAGTCCAAGTGATCTCATTGTTCAGTTCCCACCTATGAGTGAGAACATGCGGTGTTTGGTTTTCTCTTCTTGTGATAGTTTGCTAAGAATGATGGTTTCCAGCTGCATCCATGTCCCTACAAAGGACGCAAACTCATCCTTTTTGATGGCTGCATAGTATTCCATGGTGTATATGTGCCACATTTTCTTAATCCAGTCTGTCACAGATGGACATTTGGGTTGATTCCAAGTCTTTGCTATTGTGAATAGTGCCGCAATAAACATACGTGTGCATGTGTCTTTGTAGTAGAGTAATTTATAATCCTTTGGGTATATACCCAGTAGTGGGATGGCTGGGTCATATGGTACATCTAGTTCTAGATCCTTGAGGAATCGCCATACTGTTTTCCATAATGGTTGAACTAGTTTACAATCCCACCAACAGTGTAAAAGTGTTCCTATTTCTCCACATCCTCTCCAACATCTATTGTTTCCTGACTTCTTAATGATTGCCATTCTAACTGGTGTGAGATGGTATCTCATTGTGGTTTTGATTTGCATTTCTCTGATGGCCAGTGATGACGAGCATTTTTTCATGTGTCTGTTGGCTGTATGGATGTCTTCTTTTGAGAAATGTCTGTTCATATCCTTTCCCCACTTTTTGATGGGGTTGTTTGTTTTTTTCTTGTATATTTGTTTGAGTTCTTTGTAGATTCTGGATATTAGCCCTTTGTCAGATGAGTAGGTTGCAAAAATTTTCTCCCATTCTGTAGGTTGCCTGTTCACTCTGATGGTAGTTTCTTTTGCTGTGCAAAAGCTCTTTAGTTTAATGAGATCCCATTTGTCATTTTGGCTTTTGCTGCCGTTGCTTTTGGTGTTTTAGACATGAAGTCCTTGCCCATGCCTATGTCCTGAATGGTACTACCTAGATTTTCTTCTAGGGTTTTATGGTATTAGGTCTAACATTTAAGTCTCTAATCCATCTTGAATTAATTTTCGTATAAGGGGTAAGGAAAGGATCCAGTTTCAGCTTTCTACTTGTGGCTAGCCAATTTTCCCAGCACCATTTATTAAATAGGGAATCCTTTCCCCATTTCTTGTTTTTGTCAGGTTTGTCAAAGATCAGATGGCTGTAGATGTGTGGTATTATTTCTGAGGACTCTGTTCTGTTCCACTGGTCTATTTCTCTGTTGTGGTACCAGTACCATGCTGTTTTGGTTACTGTAGCCTTGTAGTATAGTTTGAAGTCAGGTAGCGTGACGCCTCCAGCTTTGTCCTTTTGACCTAGGATTGTCTTGGCAATGCGGGCTCTTTTTTGGTTCCATATGAACTTTAAAGCAGTTTTTTCCAATTCTGTGAAGAAACTCATTGGTAGCTTGATGGGGATGGCATTGAGTCTATAAATAACCTTGGGCAGTATGGCCATTTTCACGATATTGATTCTTCCTATCCATGAGCATGGTATGTTCTTCCATTTGTTTGTGTCCTCTTTGATTTCACTGAGCAGTGGTTTGTAGTTCTCCTTGAAGAGGTCCTTTACATCCCTTGTAAGCTGGATTCCTAGGTATTTTATTCTCTTTGAAGCAATTGTGAATGGAAGTTCATTCCTGACTTGGCTCTCTGCTTGTCTGTTACTGGTGTATAAGAATGCTTGTGATTTTTGCACATTAATTTTGTATCAAGGGTGCAGGTTTCAATCTAAACATGAAATATATCCTGGGGCTTAAATTAAAAATAATTTTTTTCCAATCTACAGGGCTGAGTAAAAAACTCACTCTAGCTTTAAAAATAAATATAAATAAATAAAACCAAATAAATATATGGAAGAAACCCAAAAATAGACTTCAAAGAAGACTCTACCATGAAAGGCAGGCCCAGTGCTTATTGGTCAATTAAAATTGGACCCAAAGAATGTTTATTTCAGTGCCTTCCAATTGTCTAGAGCAATTTTTCTAATTTATAAGTTTGCACATTTTTTAAGCAACAACTCAAATTTCTAGGCTGCAGATACAATATTTATGTCCTTCCTTGTGTATGTTATCTTAAAACTCCATTTAATTCCCTCGTTTATTCCTTTTCACTTACCTTACCTTCTGTTAAAAACAACACTTAACCATAATTGCCCATAGCTAATTTCTGCTGAGAATATATATTTATTTTTTCATTTGGTTTTATATACAGCATATTTAAAATAAGGATGCAAATTTTCACTTTAGATTTGGTCTTTTGTCTTTGTCTTTTTTTTCTCTCCTCTTTGTTGAAGTTTGTTAACACTGTAATTCTTATGGAATGCCCATAGTGTGGCCTGATATCAGGGATGTAAAACAATGAAAGTCCAGTATGTTAAACACTTACTATTCTCTCTCCAAGAAAATGATAATGAGTAAATCATGAATAAAACTGCACAGTAATATCAGATGTGATACCCTATATTCCTGGCCTATTCTTTGAAGTTTCAACTTCACCAATCTCAGCACAGATCTTAGATCTGTCATTGGCTTCAGCTAACAATTATTATTTCTGCAACTGTTTTCATATTTGGCTAATGACACTCCTACTTTCAGGATGGCCCTTTGGCTGATGTCAATTGATAACACCCTAAAACAAAAGTGCTATCTGTTGAGTAAGCATCCCTTTTTCCAAATTGTAAACTCATAAAAGATAGTACAAGTAAGCGAAAATGGTATTCAAAGGGTATGGGAGGAGGGTGCTGAGAAAAGAAGGGCACCAATGCTAAAATTAATTGTATGATTATATGACAACCATTTTAAAATGAAAAATTTTCACATATTGCATGTATACATATGATGTATTTGGAACCAAAATATGGAGAACGTGAGTAGCTAACATATGATTTTTCTTCCAAAAGAAATGTTGCTGAAAGTGTATTAAGACAATTCTGAAAATCTGCATAATTTGCAGGAGAAACAACATTGCAAGTGAACTTGGACCAGGGAAGAGATGGAGCTTTGTTTTACTTGGCTTATAAGCATGGGCTTATATTTATTGAGCATGAATTACGTGTCAGACATTTTACGTATTAATTCACTTGGTCCTTTCAATAACCTTTGAGGAATATGTCATTATTTCCTTATCATATAGATGAATAATCAGGTACTCCAACGTATAACTTGCCTAAAGTCACACAGTTGTTAATTGTCAGAGCTGACATTTGCACTGAGGCAGTTCAATTCCAGTGCCTGCTCTTTTAAAAACAATGTACTGCAAAGACAAAGGCAGTGGCTCAAACACACATGCCCCATTAAACAGAAGGCCAGGGAGCAATCAGCACATTCACTAACCTGAGTTCTCATTTGTAACAGGGAAAAACCAATAGATATCGCTTTATTACCCACTCTCTTATCTCCTCAAAGACTGTAAGCTCCATTAAATAAGGAAGTATATCTAGTTGAGTTTATCTCTAGTACCTGGACAGGGCTTGAAACATAAGAAACAGTACATATCTATCTAACAAATAAATGAACTTAATAAAAGAGAAATACCAGAACAAAATCCTGAAATTTTATCATTTGTCTCTCATTCTTGTACTCTGTGTATAGCTTTTCCCCATTTTGGCAGAAGTATATGTTGTCTCAGGAACAATTTTGATTGTAAGGTGAGAATGCCAAGGGAAGAAGTCAATGTTAATCATATGACTTTCAAACAAGCCCCTTGAAACCCAAAACTGAAATGAGAGCTTTGAGAGAAAAGTATTTTTTGAGGCTCAAAAAAGGAAATCCTAGCATAATTGATTTTTTCTGAAGCACTGACAGGCAATAAAAGTCCTTTCAAAGTTGAGTTGTGGGGAAAATCTTCAGAAGTAGGATAAGACAGAAAAGAAGAAAGCAAGGATATAAAAGGAAAAGTAGACTTAGGGTAGACTGAGGAGTTTCAAAACGTAATTAGAATTCTAGCTTAAAAAAATCAGAAAGTAAGAAAAAAAGGAAGGAAAAAAGCCAGAAAGGAAGGAAAGAAGGCAGAAAAGAAGGAAAGAAGGCAGAAGGGCAACATTCAAAGAGATGATTGTTTTGAATGAAACTCTTCTAGTTTCTATTAACTTAGTTGGTAACTACTGTCCCCGGCAGTCACCAAAGGTCCGAACAGAAGAGCACCAGCAAGAGATCTACCTGCATGGATCTCTTCAATGGCAGGATTGCAGGCGTGACTTCAATGACACAGCCACAGTGTGAAAGTTTTAAAGTTTTTTATTACTCCCAGATCCTCATGCTCGGAATGGTCACTAGATAGGGTCAAACAACAGTCCTCTGTCCCAGGTCTCCTGCAGTAACAGGAAGTGTGGGCATGTGGGAGCAAGCTTCCCCTATTTAAGGGTAGTCTGGGATGGATGTCTTAATTTTGCAGGGTTGCTTTCTACTGGATACCTCAAACAACTCTGTCAGCAAGAGCAGTTGAGCAGTTTGGCACAAAGCTGCTGTTGAATCAGGGCTCCACAGAGGGCCTACCCAGGCCTAGGCAGCAATCAACTATAGTTTCTCAATTTCTTGTAATACAATGTTGGCTGAGATGCTTTCTGTATGGATCAGAACTGCCAGTACTTCGATTCAAGAAACCAAACAACAACAACAAAACCAAATCCCATGTATAATAACTTCAAAAAATTCCTCAAATACATAATAGAGAATCTGAAGAATATCAAACACAGATAGGAAAATCATATAAACAACCAAAGTGAAAATACCAGTTATCTATAAAAGAAAACTATTAATTTGACAGCTGGTACCTACACAGCAAGTATGGAAACCAGGAAAAACAAACTGGAATGATATCTTCAATGTGTTAAGAGGAAATAACTGTCAAGTTAGAATTCTAAATTCACCAAACAAAGTTACAGGAGGCCAAAACTGTGTTTTTCCTATCAACAGATATGCAGAATGTCCTTCAAGTAAAGCAAAAAAATAAATTAGGTATTGGGAGCCAAAAAAAAAAAAAAAAGGTGTGTGCACTAATCTAAATACACCAGAACTATACTGAGCAATTAAAATTTGGAATCTTCAATGTCTAATCTGGAGTTTCCAAATCACGTTTTTAATTCATTTGGTCTTGTCAAAGCTGTATTAGTTTCCTATTGTTGCTATTACAAATTATGACAGACTTGGTGGCTTAAAGCCACAAAAATTTACTATATCGCAGCTCTGTCTCAGGCTACAATCATGGTGGGCAGGGCTGTGGAACACCATAGGGAATGTCTGGGGGAGGATTCATTTTCTTGCTTTTCTAGCCAGAGGTTGCCCTCTAGAGGTCACCTACCTCATGGTCAATTCCCCCACCTTCAAAATCCACAATATTGCGGTCTTTCTCACACCATCTCTCTGGTTCTCCCTTTTCTGCTGCCTCCTTTTACTTTCACTTTTAGGACTCTTGCAATTACATTGGGCCCGTCTGGATAATCTGGAATAATCTCCGTATCCCAAAGCTAGCAGATTAACAACTTTAATTCCATCTTCAACAACTTGAATCTCTCTTTTCCATTTAAGGTACCATATTCTCAGGTTCCAGGGATTAGTACATAGATATCTTTAGAGATCCATTATTCCATCACTGTAATAGGCTTCTAATTCTCTTCACCAGTTTTTAATATACAATAAACCATGCCCAATCATGGAGAATTTTTCTATTATGGTAAACTTTGCTTATAAACTAAACTTTTAAATCATCAAAAATACCAGTGAAAAAGTAATCATTAAATAGAAAAGCAAACAGGTTTAGAAACTGTTTGGTGTGTTTTTCAAATAAAGGTAAAAATGCATTTACATTATGGTCTAGAAATTCCTTTACTAGATACTTACCCAAAAGAAATGAAAACATGTTTACAAAAAGATTTGTACATGAATGTTTATAGTAGCTTTATTAATGACAGCCCAAACTGGAAACAACCCAAATATCTATAAGCAGAAATTTAGAGAAACAAATTGTGATATATTTAGAAAAAGGAACAAATGACTCATGTACTCAACAACATGGATAAACAACAAAATCATTATGCTGAGTGAAACAAGCCACATCAATAGACACAGGACTCCATAATATATGATTCGTTTACATGAAGTCCTGGGCAGGAATAATAATACATGACAGAAATCAGAATGTCTTGGCTGTAGGGGAAGTGGGAAAATTATTGGGAAGGGGCAAGACAGAACATTTTGGAGTGTGTTTGGGTGGTGGTTACACGGACATATAGAATTCTCAAAGCCAATGAATTTAAAAATCGTACAATTTAAATAATCTATCACAGCTCCCTGGTAACTATCCAGATAGCATCCATTAACTCCAACCTCTAGCTCTCCTGCATTGATGGTGTCAGTACCCTTACTCGTAAATTTATTCCCAAACATTCTAACTGTTCTTAAATTTACTTTTAGAGCTCCAACTGAAAACAAAATCGATTTCATTTTGGACGGAAACAAAGTAACCAAACACATACATTGTCCAAATTTAAACATAAGTGTATTCATGGAACAAATGCCCTTGCCTGTCTCTCACGGACTGATGCTTTATGTATTTCTCTTCTGAATTTATAATTGGAGATAACTGGAGTCAGTGCCTCAGGAGAGGAGTGCATTATTGCAGGCTCATTGCCTTTAAAAAGGTGTGTAGATATTTCCCATTAATTAGAATAAAATAAGATCAAATAATAGCCCAATTCATGATAATTTCGTTCTTGTAATTGACACCATCATACAAATGAGTTCTACAACAATGGAATATATGCAATTAGAATTTCTTCAACCTTATTTACATTTAATTTTCCCTTATAAAAATTTAAATTCAATCAATTTTTGCTTACTGAAAGTATATCTGAGAAGTTCACATTAGGTGGATGTGAAGTACAAAATTTAATTATATAAGATGTCAGGTTAAGCTCATAGTAAAATTTGTTAAACTTCAAATTACAAATAACTTTCAGATAGTTTATTGTCATATGCTTAGATTTTCTGTGTCAAAAATCTTTTCTATAAGTGATTTCAATAAACTAAATATTTCACGTTATATTATCTTATCCTTATCCATAAATGGAACATTACCTTGCTTATTTTGTGCAAGAGTAAGGTGAAATGTTAGCTTTGATGATCACTCCACTAAGTGTAAAAACAGTATTTTTCCAAATAAAATTCCAAATAAATGCTATTTTTTTAAACTTTATTTTTCTATTTTAATTTTTTAAACATTTAATATCATTTGGAGTCACATATAGTTTTAAACTTTGAAATTAATTTAGAAAAAAAACATGGCCTTAATTTTCCATGAGGTATTAAAAATAGTCATATTTTTCATGTCAAATTCATCTTTTTATGAACAAACACAATTAAACCATTTAAACACTGCGCATCTGCAGTTATTGACAAATAGGTGTTTTTTTGCTTCAGACCCATGACAAAACTAAAAAAAATGTGGTCTTAAAATCACATATCTTTGAGTATATTTGCACTATCTTTCCACATAAAACGTATTTTATACACAATAAGGGTTCGGTGACATTTGCTGAAGTGCTATATTTTAGACACCATTGAATTTAAAACCATTAAAGAGCCATCTTCAGATTGAGGGATTACGTATTTGCCAGAGGAAAGATACAAAGTCCTTCAGAGAACTAGAAACTCCTAAGTCTGTTTTCTTTGCTGCCCAGTTTGGTACTTCCTGCAATCTTAAACTCCGTGATTATTAGGAAGGATTCAGCTTTTGTCTGGGGAAAACCAGTTTAAATTTGTATACAATAGAAAAGTTTCTCACTAGCTTCAACTGTTAGCACAACTTGCTCCAGGATTTAAAAAAGTTAAAAAAAAATACCTCATGGACACTCTATATTCTACTTTACTAATTAAAATTCTTCTAAGTCATATTTACACGTTTTTATCATTTTGAATGACATTTACTTAATTTCCTCCAGGAGGTTCATGTGTTTAGTAAATTTCTAAATAAATTCAATCTGACTGCTTTGTCTCTCCTAGAATCCCTTTAGTTAGCCAGTCACTGCTGAGAATCAAGATAGTTGTCATCATAGACATTGTTCTCCACCTTGTTTTAATGTTTGCATATGAAGCAAACATTCTCTCTACTTGAATCCAGTCCTTTATCAGATAAGACTCATTAGGATTTGCTGACTTGATGAAGGGAAAACATTAGGATTACCTGGAGGGCCCCTGGGATCAAGCTCCCTGATTCTCAGTTATTCTACTCTAGATTCTTCCACTGTTAAGGAGAAGGTGCGTAGGATACTTGGAGTTGAAGCTATTATTTAGGCCTGAAAGTTCCCTGAAACTCACCATTTAAATTTCACAAAAGCAACAGTATCCCTCTGCCTGGTCTCAGCGTCCCCAAGGTGCAGTTTATTCTGTTGTACATGTGGCACTTCTCCAACCCGGCCCATGTTTACCCTGAATCTAGGAACAACCTTTTTGTATGTGGCCTGATGCTGACAGATGAAAGTAAACACAGAAGCCAAAAAATTAAAAGAAAAATCTCATCAGCTCAGCTGAGAAAAGGGTGTGTGTGTGTTTCATTTCATGCCAATTCAAAACTCTCAGAGATAGTCATGAGGTAATTTACATCATGATATAATCTCATGTATTCTGCAACCATGGTTTTTGTTCAGTAATCACTAGTTGAGTATTTACTGTGTGCCAGGTACTGAAATAGGCATTATGAAGGATACAAAATATTACAGAGGCAAAAAACGAAGTCCACAGCTGACTGTTACCAATTTCGTCTTAAAGGGAGTGGCAATTTGCCAGTTGGTCGACTGTAGCATTGAGGGTAAAAGTGGAGGTTCAGGGTCATGTACAAAGGCTGCTGCTTGTCCCTGAGTAACTCATCTTCTTCTTGGGGAAGTCTGTGATGAGTAAATAACCACAGATTGCTTTGTGGAATGAATGAACGATTGGAGGAGATCATCTTCCAGTGGCTTCAATAAGCAGCTATAGCTCTCAGTACGCTTTCAGTGACTTTTCTCTGTTATCTGACCCTCCAGATAGAATATTCAAGTATAGAGTTATACAGCATGCAGTCGGCACACCTTTGTCCTTTGTACCATTTTTATGAATCTCCCTGTTCTCACAGTGAGAGCTGTGTCTTTAAATGGTGAGTTTTTTCATGTGTCATCCTAATAGGTTTGTCTCTTCTGCTGGTGGGTCTTCCTCCTTTATCTGCAGTAACAAATCCTGACTGCTTTATGGATCATTTTTGCTGCTTAATCTCAACATAATGTCTATTCTCTTGCTTTAACCATGACACGTGGACCAAATTCTTGCTTTTGAATTCCAAGTCCCTCTCTACCCTTCCTCAGAAGTACTGGGAGGATCTGCTTGGGGCTCTGTATATTGGGCTAGTCTTACCTGGGGTCACATAGCCTGAGCGAGATCATAAACATTGGGAAGACCCAGTGAGGTGAGCTTTAGCTATAATACTAGAGGGGCAATTCAGCGGCCAAAAGTTTGCATGTCAAATGTAAACACAAATTACAGACAACAGGGGGTCAAAATGAATATCCAGAAGACAGACAGACTTGAGATCAGAGAAGAAATAAATTGGGGAAAACAAAGGGTCTTTGGCTTCACACTGTTGTACTATTGGTGTGATTGACTGCTGCCTGCTATGTGGATCTAGATCAACATCAATTCTAGGTATTCCTTCTCCTTTCATGCTCTAGAAATACCCACACCTAATCCTTCACTACTTTACCATATCTGAGTTTCAGATAGATCTTTGAAGGAATTACCCATTTCTTGACAAACATGTGGCAAATAATTAAATGCTTGTCAGCAACATAATTTTACTGTAGCGATGGAGAGAATCCTGGGTAATGTTCTGTCTTGAAACCCTGGTGATTTAATTGTACTGCATTCCTATCATTTATAGTAAGATTTTGTGGAGCCCTGCTCCCCAAGGTAAGCCCAATGTTTGAAGCAAGAATATCAAATTTTACCACATTCAGTTAGCCCAGAGTGTAGGATGACTTTCCACTTTCACAGCTCTTCTCTTGTACACAGATCTTCCAACAACTCATTCGGGGCCATGAGTTCAACTTTTACATTGACTCCTCACCTATGATACGTTCTTTAGTTCTCCCTAGTAATCACTCAGTTTCCCCTCTGGAAAGGCAACGTGTCTGTAACAACTTGAAAGCAATTTTTGTTGAAGACCATTTTTAGGAGGTAAACATATATTTAGCATTGGGAAAATAAGTATGCGGGAGACACAGAAAGGCAGCTCTCCTATCTGTGGCTCTGTTATGGACACTACCTTTGTGAATAGAAAAAGATAATTGGGAGAATCATCTTCAGTTTGTTTCTCTGGGAATCCATCAGCCAAAGGCCAAGTTTTGCTGTTAACAATAGATACTCTGTCAGTTAAACTCAAAAAATGTTTATTGAGCTCTATTACTTGATTCACACTCTTAAGTATGCAATTACAATGTATAAACAAGTAAAAGACATGATTCTATCCTTCAAGGAACTTGTAAACATGTTTTTGTAAAAAATAAACAAACCACAGCAAAAAAAAAAAACAAAGCCTATGAAAAAAATCAGAGAAAGGTAAATGGACTGTAAAAACACATATACCAGATTGTGTGGTATAAACAAGTGTCACATGCTTTGCAAGAAAGGAGAGTAATATTAATTGGGGAAATTATGACAGATGACCAGGAAAAGTTCTGAGTCATACTTGTCCTTAAAGGGTAGGTCCAATAACACAAACCATAGTGAAGGTCATTGGCATTCTAGGTAGAGAAACAGCATTATTGTAGGGATCAGCATGGTATTCTATCTTACATCTCTAAACTAGTATTATTTCAAACAAAATTTTAAAACAACTTGAAAGCAATAACGTTATTCTGTTCCTTGAGGATGAATGAGATGCTTATTGGTATCCTTTTCCTTTCCCAAAACAGGACTACACATACTCAGAAGTGCAGATAACTCACGCACAAGTGAACCCGAAAAAGATAAACAGACTGCTATAGATTGTGAAAAAAAAAAACATAGAAATGATAGAAGAGGATCTAGAATAGTCTATAGAAACGTCGCCATCCTGCTCAGTGCATCATGGTATGATAGCAGAAAAACCTTGAAGCAGTTAGAAGCAGCTAAGAGGGCGTGGAAGAAGTCAATTTCCTTAGTTCCAGTATCAATTTCTGGCTGTCTACAATTTGATTTAAAAACAGAAAATAAAGACTTTACAAAAACATAGCAAAACTGAAGATAGTTTTGAAATGTGCAAACAAACCTTATGATGAGGAAGTTATTGTTCTGACACAGAATGGTATGGGATAGAGGAAGAACCATATGCAGATGATGAAGACCTAATACAACAAAGAGAGAGTCAAACCAAAACCAGTGCCTGCTCTGCAACTTATACTAAAGTGGAAGTGACACACAGGTTAGCATGGCCAGTCCACAAAGATAATATGCAAATTTCTGAAGTGTTCCATACTTTTCTGCCATCACAAAAAATATGAAATTAGAGAACTCATTGGTAGAGCAGATATACACATGAGAAAGAGAAAGTAATCAAATATTATCCCAACAGAAAACCAAAAACCTACAAAAGTAAACAATAAGAGAGGAAGAAACAATGGATATAAAAAAGAACCAGAAAACAACAAAATGACAAGAGCGAGTTCTCACTTATGAATAAAAATCTTGAATGGAAATGACTTAGATTACCTAATTGAAAGACGTAGACTAGTTGAATGAATAAAAAATAAACAAGACTCAACATTTGCTGCCTACAAGAAACCCACTTCACTTGTAAAGACACAATAGACCAAAAGGGAAGGAATGGAATAAGGCATTTATACAAATGGAAGCAAAAAGTAAGCAGGAGTAGTAATTCTTGTATCAGATAACATTGATTTTAAGTCAAAAGCTGTAGAAAGAACAGGGAAGGCTATTATATGAAGAGATCAGTTCAGCAAAAGGGATATAACAATTGTAAATATATATGCACTCAATGCTGGGGCACCTAGATATATAAAGCAAATATTATTATAGCCAAGGGGAAAGATAGTCCAAAATACAATAATAGTTGGGGACTTTAACACCCCACTTTCAGCACTGAACAAATTATCTAGACAAAATCAACAAAGAAACATTGAAGTTAAACTGCACTATAGAACATATGGACCTAACAGATATTTACAGAACAGTTCATCCAATAGCTGCAGAATACACATTCTATTCATCAGCACACAGAACATTCTCTAAGATAGACCATATGTTGGGCCACAATACAAGTCTTAACAAATTGTAAAATACTGAATTTATATCTAGTATATTTTCAGACTACAATGGAATAAAACTAGACATTGATAATAAGAGGAACTTTGGAGACTGTACAAATCCTTGGAAATTAAACAACACACTTCTGAACAACCAATGGGCCAATGAAGAAATTAAGAATGGAATAAAATTTTTTGAAACAAATAAAAATAGAAACACAACACACTAAAACCTATGGCATAGAACAAAAGTGGTACTAAAAGAAAAGTTTATAGCAATAAATGACTACATCAAGAAAAATTATCAAATAAATAACCTAACAAAATGCCTCAGGGAACAAGAAAAGCAAAACAAATCATCCTCAAAATTAGTAGAAGAAAAAAAAGATCAGGGCAGAACTAAATAAAAGAGAGATTTAAAAAGTACAAAAGATCAATAAAAAAGAGTTTTTTTAAAAAAAAATAAGCAAAGTCACCAAGCCATTAAACTAAGAAAAATAAACAGAGAAGACTCAAATAAGTAAAATAAGAAACAAACAAAAACGATGACAACCAAGACACAAAAAAAGGATCATTAGAGTTTATTAAAACAACTATACACCAACAAATAGGAAAACTTAAAGGAAACGAATACATTCCTGAACATGTACCACCTGCCAAGATTGAACCAAGAAGAAATGGAAACTCTGAACAGACCAATAACAAGTAATGAGATTGATCAGTAATAAGACTCCCAAGAAAGAAAAGCCCAGAACCAGATGGCTTTACTGTTGAGATCTACCAAACTTTTATAGAAGAATCAACACCAATTCTTTTCAAACTAGTCCAAAAATTAAAGAGGAGATAATTTTTCCTAGCTCATTCTATGAGGCATTACCCTGATATCAAAACCAGACAAGGACATAGCAAAGAAAATGAAAACAACAGACCGATATTTCTGATAAATAGATGCAAAAATCCTCAACAAAATAACAGCAAATCAAATCCAACAATATGCTAAAAACATAACACACCAATATCAAATGGGATTTACGCCAAGGATGCAAGGATAGCTCAACATACACAAATCAATAAACCTGATACATTACATCAATGTAATAAAAGACAAAAACCATATGATTCTTTCAGTAGATACAGAAGAAGTGTTTGACTAATTTCAACCTCCCTTCATGATAAAAACTCTCAATAAATTAAGCATAAAAAAAGACCACAACACATTAGAAGCCATGTATGACAAACTCACAGCTGACATCATACTGAACGGGGAAGCTGGAACTCTTTTTTTCCAAGAACTGGAACAAAAGAATGCCTACTTTTACCATTTTTATTCAGCTTACTACTGGGAGTCCTAGCTAAAGTATTTAATCAAGAGGAAAAAGTAAAGGTCATCCAAATTGGAAAAGAGGAAGTCAAATTGTCTTTGTTTGCAGATAACATGATCTTATATATAGAAAAACTTAAATACTTCATCCAAAAACCTCTTAGAACTGATAAATTACTTAAAGTTGTAGGACACAGAAACAACAAACAAAAGTGAATAGCATTTCTATATTTCAATAATGAAGCAGTTGAAAAAGAACTCAAAAAGCAATTTCATTTATAATAGTTTAAAAAATATCTAGGAATAAATTTAACCAAGGAGGTGAAAATCTCTACAATAATAACTACAAAACACTAATGACAGAAATCAAAGAAGACACAGATAAATAGAAATATCTTTCATGCTCATGAATTGGAAAAATTACTATTGAAAAAATTAGGAAAAAAGAGCAGGCTACCCAAAGCAATCTGCAGACTCAATGTTATCTCTATTAAAATGCCATTGACATTTTACACAGAAATTTAAATAAATTCTAAAATGTGTATGGAACCACAAAAGACTCTAAATAGCCATAACAATACTGAGCAAAAGGAGCCAAGTTGAAGGCATCACATTATCTGATTTCAAAATATACTACAAAGTTATAATAATCAAAATAGCAAGGTATTGATATAAAAACAGAAACATGAACTGATGGAACAGAATAGAAAAATGAGAAATAAATCCACATATTTACAAAGGCACCACTGACATACATTTAAAAAGGACACCCTCTTCAATAAAAGGTGCTGGAAAAAGTGGATATTCATATGCAGAATAATGAAACTGGATTTTTATCAGTATACACAAAAATCAACTCGAATTGTATTAAAGACTTAAATGTATGACCGGAAACTACAAAACTACTAGAAGAAAATATAGGAGAAACACCTCAGGACATTGGTCTAGGCAGATTTTATGGCTAAGACTAAAAGCACTGGGAATAAAAACAAAAATAGACAAATTGGGTTTTATTAAAAAAAGCTTCTGCACAGCAAAGGAAACAATCAAGAGTGAAGAGAAAACCTGAAGTAGAGAATATATGTGCAAACTATTCATTTAACAAGGGATTCCTATCTGGAATATAAAAGGAACTTAAGCAATTCAACAGAAAAAAAATTAATGTGGCCATAGGATCTGAACAGACATTTCTCAATATAAGACATGCAAATGACCAACAAATAAATATATGAAAAAATAACAAATCTCACTAATCATCAAGAAAATTAAAATTAAAATCACAATGTCATCTTATCCCAGTTGTAACATCTATTATTAAAAGGACAGTAAATGCTTGTTAGGAGGCGGAGGAAAGAGAACTCATACACTGTTTGTGGGAAGGGAAACTGGTATAGCGTTATGGGAGAGTATGGAGGTTTCTCAAAAAATAAAGAATAGAACTACCTACGATTCAGCAATCCCACTACCGCATATTTATCCAAAGGAAAGGAAATCAGTAAATCAAAGGGATATGTGCATCCTCAGGTTTATTGCAGCACTGTTCACAATAGTTAAGATATGGAATCAACCTAAATGTCAATAGACAAGTAAAGAAAATACGGTATACATACCCAATTGAATATTAATAAAAAACGAATGAAATCCTGTAATTTGTGGAAACACAGATGAACCTGGAGGACATTATGTTAAATTGAATAAGCGAGGTGCAGAAAGAAATACTGCGTGTTTACACTCACATGTGAGAGCCAGAAAAGTTGAGATCATAGAAGTAGAATGTAGAATTGTGGTTAATAAAGCCTAGAAAGAGTAGTAGGGAGGGGAGGATAGGGAGAGACTGGTTAATAAATGTAAAATTACTGCTAGCTGGGAGGTATGAGTCTTGGTGTTCTGCAGCATGGTAGGGTGAATACATTCAACTGCAACTTACTGTATAGTCTAAAAAGCTAGAAGAGAAGATTTTCAAAGTTCTCAACACAAATAAATGTTAAATATTTGAAGTAGTGAATATATTAATTACTCAGACATCAATTACTCAACTGTCTACTCCATAAATATGTGCAATTATTTATGTGCCAATTAAAATAAAGGAAGAAAAACAGGGCAGGTACCACCATGGCTACAGTATTTGCAGAGGACAGATTGGAGAGCAACTCCAAAACTGAATGCGTTTATAACTTTGTAGTTTTATAACTTAAATGTTAATAATACAATACAATTGGGTAATTAGAATGGAGTTGATTCTGGGTGTCAGCCATTATTAATAATAGTTTCGCTGTCTTTAAACAGCTCTTAAGAAATTCCTTTTCATTACCATCAAAGAGAAGCATTTGAAATTGGTGAATCTAGTCAATACTTTCTGAAATTATTCCAGGGCTAACAGTGGATAGAAAAGAAAAATAAATAAATAAAAAACCTTTTAGATAATTATACATATAATTATTAGCAGGACTTATTATTGGTATGCTATACATTACCTAAGCTAATTTTCTTAAAAAAAAAACTTTTTTTCAACTATTTTTCATTTTTCCTTTTCTTTTAAAAAAAACTTTAGGAGAAATCCATAAAAGCTTAAATACTACTGCTATTCTTAGAAGGACTTTAGAAATCATTATCTTATACTATTTTCACAAACAGTAGGAGCACTAGGTACTTTGAGTCTTTGCTATGATATTTTTATTTTAATACTCAATTTATGAAAGATTTATGTGTTTCATATAATCACTGATACTCTGAGTGCCAAGACATTCCTAAAAGTGGCTGGCCTTGAAAACAGGTCAGCTTTACCTTGTGACTCTAATTTAGCATGTGCCTTTCAAATTAATGTATTTAATTCATGTCTTCTCTATTCTTTTTTTTTTTTTTTCATATTATCAAGTGTAATTTCAGGGAATATCAAAGGAGCACTGAGAAATATTTTTTATACTTTAAATTCCTCAGATGGTTTAAGATATACATATGCCTTATATATTTTATATCATTTATATTATTTATATATAATTCTACATATTTCATATATATCATATATAATTTCATATATATAATTGTATATAAATAATATACAATTATATATCATTATATATTTATATATTAAATTCCTGAGCAGGTCTTTTGAAAATTAAGTAATTCCATTTAATGTATACATTTGACACTCAAAGTAGACCAATAAATCTCTATCTAGAGGATGTCATATTGCCTGAATATGTCTTTTAAAAATATGGCAAGTATTGTGTTTGATTATTTGGATTTTTTTCCACTCACAGGACTAATTTTTGGCAGGGAGAGATGACTCATGAAATTTAATGGCAGCTCATAATAAATTTATCAAAAATATCAAGGTTTTCTGAGAAAAAGGCCATAAAAATTCAATCTAAATGTTCAAATTTAAAGAAAAAAAATGACACTTTCAATTACATCTTTAAGAAGTCTAATTAATGTGCTACTTGGAACATATGAGGATTCTTTAGAATTCTGATGTTCATTCATCCCTCAAATCTTAAATGATTATCAAATGCCTATTGTAAACAAAACATCATCAATATGTACTTGCTCTTTAACCCTTGCGGTAACAGTATACAAAATGAATTAAGGCAGGAATTGCACACATTTTTAATATGAAATTTTATTTATTATTCACCCATACTGAACATGAAAAATATTTACCCTGTAGAGTATTACAAATAAATACTTCATTGGTTGTAGAAGTCTAAATTCTGGTGAGCTATGCAGAAAATAAACAAATGTATATCTTTATTTCATTATATGCTATATATAAATGTGGATAAGCATATCTTGATAGAGAGATCAGAGACTGAGGGTATTCAACATAGCTTCCTGTGTGCTTTAAATTGCAACATAAGGGAAATAGCTATTGCACACAATTCTTTCAGAGAAAAGATAAGGTGACTTGATACCATAATATAGCACTTTTCTTGAAGTTAAATTTAAAAGACCTAAGGTAGACAAAAAGGGAGAGATGCATAGGGAATACAAATGAGGTGAAACCTGGTTTTATAAAACAATATTTAAGAGAGAGGGTGCAGTGCTATGTCCACAGATTTAAGCCAAGGACCTTCTATGCACATTTCTGCCTGTCTTGTTTTCTGAGAGAAAGAATTACATACCGGAAAGCTGACAATATTAGAAGTATTTGGGAATTTGGTGCTTTTATCTTAAAAATAACATCTAAGAGAAATGAAAAGGCTGCTTTTTTATCTGCACAAAAGCAAATTCAAAAGATTATTACTTTTTATCCTCTTGGTGATATTGCCATAGGCTTTAATTAAATATTTCCCTCCTGGCACCCACCCTTTACATTTATGACTAAGAGTGCTTGAGGAAGAATGGGAGTCCACTGAGCAGGTCACAATCTTAAAGCTACTCTGACTCTTATTAGTAAAGTGTTAAAAACAAAAATCTGGAGAAGGACCCACATAAAAGTGACAATGTCTACCGCAAGAAAGGGAGAAAATCCAAAGTCAGCAGTTGTTAGCATTAATATCACTGTACACCAAGGAAAAGGATCACATTAAATATCATCTTTCCTTTCTGTTACAGTCTAATAAGTTTAGGTTAGTTCTACTATGAGATCTTAAAAACAAACAGCCCTTTGCTGGAATATAAGTAGCTCAGGAAAGCAGAATATATTGTCTCCCTCAAGGATAAAGAGAGCCCACAAGTAATCTGCAGTGCCTCAGCTATTTTTTCCTCATCTTGGTCTTTGAAAATGTTAGGTCTTGAAGGGATCAATTTGCTCTCAAGTGTGTTTTCTCAACAACTAGACATTGGTTTGAAAACTGGAATGTTAAAGAGCCCTCAGAAATAATACCACACATCTGCAGACATCTGATCTTTGACAAACCTGACAAAAACAAGAAATGGGGAAAGGATTCCCTATTTAATAAATGGTGCTGGGAAAATTGGCTAGCCATAAGTAGAAAGCTGAAATTGGATCCTTTCCTTACTCCTCATATGAAAATTAATTCGAGATGGATTAGAGACTTCAATGTTAGACCTAATACCATAAAAACCCTAGAAGAAAACCTAGGTAATACCATTCAGGACATAGGCATGGGCAAGGACTTCATGTCTAAAACACCAAAAGCAATGGCAACAAAAGTCAGAATTGACAAATGGGATCTCATTAAACTAAAGAGCTTCTGGATAGCAAAAGAAACTACCATCAGAGTGAACAGGCAACCTACAGAATGGGAGAAAATTTTTGCAATCTACTCATCTGACAAAGGGCTAATATCCAGAACCTACAAAGAACTCAAACAAATTTACAAGAAAAAAACAAACAACCCCATCAAAAAGTGGGCAAAGGATATGAACAGACACTTCTGAAAAGAAGACATTTATGCAGCCAACAGACACATGAAAAAATGCTCATCATCACTGGGCATCAGAGAAATGCAAATCAAAACCACAATGAGGTACCACCTCACACCAGTTAGAATGGCAATCATTAAAAAGTCAGGAAACAACAGGTGCTGGAGAGGATGTGGAGAAATAGGAACACTTTTACACTGTTGGTAGGACTGTAAACTAGTTCAACCATTATGGAAAAGAGTATGGCAATTCCTCAAGGATCTAGAACTAGAAATACCATTTGACCCAGCCATCCCATTACTGGGGATATACCCAAAGGATTATAAGTAATGCTGCTATAAATTCACATGCACACGTATGTTTATTGTGGCACTATTCACAATAGCAAAGACTTGGAATCAACCCAAATGTCCATCAGTGACAGACTGGATTTAGAAAATATGGCACATATATACCATGGAATACTATACAGCCATAAAAAAGGATGAGTTCGTGTCCTTTGTAGGGACATGGATGCAGCTGGAAACCACAATTCTCAGCAAACTATCACAAGAACAGAAAATCAAATACCACATGTTCTCACTCATAGGTGGGAACTGAACAATGAGATCACTTGGACACAGGAAGGGGAACATCACACACGGTGTCCTATTGTGGGGAGGGTGGAAGGATAGCATTAGGAGATATACTTAATCTCCTAAACATTAGGAGATATGTAAATGACAAGTTAATGGGTGCAGCACACCAACATGGCACATGTATACATATGTAACAAACCCACACGTGTGCATGTACCCTAGAACTTAAATTAAAAAAAAAAGAAAAGAAAAGAAAAGAAAATTGGAACGTTTAAAGCTTTGAAAGAAGAGAATATCCTTCTACAATTTTCTGTTCCTTCAATTCTGGTCACAGTTCTGCTATGAATGTGTTCTTGTCCAGACTCCCCAGGGGTTGATGCTTTTGAACAATGGAGATACCAAGAGAGTCAGTTAGGTTGAGATTTAGTTAAAATCCTGTGTGTTAGTACCTGTGTGGTTTGCGGGTGTGAAGAGGCATGTTTTAGCACTGCTAGCTAATCGATATAACTAATACATAGAATGTTTATTAGGATCAGTGTTTCACTGGTATTTGCAGCCCTGTCTCACTTTAGGCATTATTGTAGTGATCCTAATGTGACTTCCATGATTATCACAACTGTGATAACAATTATTTATGACTTTTTAAGTGCTAGACAGTATTTTAGGCATGTTTATATACTATCTCACTTAAGAGTTCTTTCTTTTTTTTTTTTTAAGAGTGTCTCTCTGTTGATCAGGCTGGAGTGCAGTGGCGCCATCCTGGCTCACTGAAACCTCTGCCTCTCAGGTTCAAGCGATTCTCCTGCCTCAGCATCCCGAGCAGCTGTGACTACAGATGCATGCCACCACGCCCAGCTAATTATTGTATTTTTAGTAGAGACAGGGTTTCACCATATTGGTCTGGCTGGTCTTGAACTCCTGACCTTGTGATCTGCCCACGTCAGCCTCCCAAAGTGCTGGGATTATAGGCATGATCCACTGCACCTGGCCACTCAAGATTTCTAACAGCCCATGTGCCGGATATTATTAGCATTCAAATTTCACAGATGAGGAAACTGCAACATAGCAAAGTTCAATGACTTGCTCCAAGTCATAAAGCTATTATGCAGGTAAAGTAAATATTTGAACACAGCCATGATTTTAACCACTATAGAATTCTGCCTCTCTATTCCACTGGTATTGCTGTATCTATATCCCCAGAGTTGTTCTCTAGCACATCTCTTTTGCTCCCTCCTTTCCGTCTTTGTCCTTTCTCTCTTCTCCCTTCCTTCCCTCCCTTCCTCCTTCCCTTTCTTTCTTCCATATATTTCATGTGTATTAATAAGATATACAGTATACAGTATATATGTGTATGTGTATACTGTATACCTATGTATGTGTATTGATATATTTATAACTGGCAAATAATTCCTCTTAGGAAGAGGAAAATTCTGTATGTGTATATGGAGTTAGCTGGTAAGCCTGTGCTATACCCGGAAATGGAAATAACTGTTTTGCATAAGAAAAGGGAAGAGATCTTTAATTGCCTTTAATTATTTGACATCAAGGAAGAGGGGAAGATGAAAGAGGAGAGAGGAAGTTGGGGAAGTGAACCTGAACCAGTGAGACTGTGGTCTACCCAAATTCTGTGCTCTGATTACTACCTTAGATTCCCTCCGAAATGTTCAATAAAGTTTTTTTAAAAAGATGAAATCGATTTCCAGTGGAAACTGATGAAGGATCTGAACTAAGTATCCAGTGTTCTGTGGGGTAGCAAACAAAAGGAACTGGAGCAAGGCGCCAGAGAAAAACATTAAAAAACTAGTCTTCAAAACATAAAACAAGACTTTGAAGGTTGCTGGGAAGCTTTCGCTTTTCAAACACCAATAGAATAGGGTTTGGACCAACTTCAAGTACATCTCCAAGTACTGGGGCCTTAACTAACATTTTCATTTCTTTCCTTTCCTCACTACCTTCCTTCCTACTTTTTTTCTGTCATTTTTTCATTTTTTCCTTACTTTTTTCTTTTTTCCCTCTTTTCTTCCTTCTTTCTCTCTCGTTTTTCTCTTCTCTACCTAGTTTAACAAATTATTTTTAGAAATACATAAAATATAATTAAAATTTTAAATACGTATTTAAAATAAAGTAGAAAAAACTCCCAAATAGAAAATAAGGCAGAGTGAGATGTATCCCCAGATACACTGGTTATAAAAGTATTTTTATACAGTTACGCTAGAACTATGCTATACATTTTAATGTGAGCTTCTTCTTGACAAAAGCAATAAAAGGAAATAAGTGTTTATAAGATTAATATTGAACATTGAATTGTGTATCATTTGGTGAAATGCATATATTTTGCTCTTATTACTTTTCTTAATAGTGACTTGTTTGATTACAAAAATGTGTAAAATTTGTTTGCTTATCCAATATGGTAGAATCTCAATTCTTTTCCAGATATTTTGACATGTTGGCCAAGGTGACTAGCCTCTTACAGTTTGGAAAAAAATTCCACTCCCATATGTATGTTAGTTAGCCCATCCCTGATTACAGGACCAGGAAGGGCAGATACTCTGTTGGAAAGCTCTTGAAGAATTTAAGACAGTTACATTGTTTAGCTTCCTTCTTCAGAACGTGTCACCACCATTTCATCTATTTTGAGTTTTTAGGATGCAGTGGACTGAAAGCCTAATTCTATGTTTAAATCTGTGTTTAAAATATTGGTGATATTTTTAAGCCATTTTCAGTTTTGGAATTCTTTACCAGAAAATAATTCTGTGGCAAACAAAGCATTGGAGAGCAAATGTCAGCTTTCTTTACCGTGACCATCGAGGTTCTAATCTATAGCTAGAAATTAAAAAAAGATTGTTTTCTATATTTAGAGGACAAAGTAGTCACTGCACAGTGTAAAAATGCACTAAGAAATACATCATATATATATATATATATATTTTTTTTTTTTACAAAGAAACAAAATTTAGAATCTCACATGAGCTTTCTGTAAAGCTATTACACTTGAGTGCTAGGTAATATTGCAACCACAGCACTTTTTGATGGTTTATGGGAATTCTCTACAATCTTAAATTCTTTGAACTGAAATTGCACTTCAAAGTTTCATTCATATCCAGTAAAAATGATATAGTTTTCAACTGGGAATGAATTATTCATTAACACAGATAACGGTGTTACTGTGGAATCAAGGAGCTATAACATTACCATAAAGATTTCCCTGTCTTGCATTAATTGTTAAAATTGAAAAGAAACACAAAAGATATTGAGTTGGAGATCTTTTTTGCTAAATAAAAGTCTTTTATGGTAATCTTTATATCAGATTTTTAGTCATGGTTCCTGGGGGTTTATAAACTATTTCATCTTGTTTATTAATGATAGTGGTACAAAAACTATGTTTTTATGCAGACTTAATAATTGTTTATGTGGTAGTTTGAATTTTTTTTTTTTGGCCTTATGTAAATTCTTCAAATGGCATGATTTTAAAAAAGTAATCTGTGTATTTGTGTATCGTTTTGTTTTATTCTGTCCCTGAAAGATGTTGATTTGTAAGAGGCAGCTTATAAATGCTTTGATTGAAATTTATAAGAAACACAGCATCAAACAGTGATTTCTTCAATAAAGATATCCTGATTGAAGCACACAAAATGCATCATTGATTTAAAATGTCATGATTTAATGCTTAATGTGCCAGATAAAACATTAGACTGTGTGAAAGATGGAGAAATAAATATAACATGATTTACACTTTTAAGGAAATCACAATTTATTTGGATATAAAAAGAGAGGCAAATTCCAGGGGAAGGATTAGCTTTCAAGCTTACTCACATGGATACTGGCAAGCCTCAGCAGGAGAGAGAAAGAGAAAGAGGAGAGAGAGAACACTCCAGAGTGGGCTCCCAAGGAGGAAGTTATCTTCCTATCACTTAATATCAGAAGCAACAACTTAATATCGGAAGCAACATTTTACCATCATTACAGTATTATATTTTTTGAGAAGTAAGTCAATTAGTCCGGCCCACACTCCTAGGGATGGGATTACGCAAGTGTGAATACTTGGAGATAGGTCTCAATGGGAACCATTTTACAGGCTGCTTCTCACAGGCTTATATATTGTGTCAGCCCTTGCAAGTTAGAGTACAGCTATGTCAGACTTCCCCAGATCCCAAGAGAAAATAAAGAGAAGATAAATGTAACACAGTAAACATTTTTAAAAAATCAAATAATGAAACAAGCAAACAAAACAACCCTGTAGATGTGAAGCTTTTGGGAAAGTCCCATTCTTACTAGCTATTTATAATTCAACCTAAGAGAAGGATTTTTGAACCACTGATGGAATATGGTTAATCTTTGTGAACCAATATGATGCCAGATATTTTTAACTTAAAGCTGAGAAAAAAATGAAACTTTTATGTGAGGAATGCAAGCCCCTTTGAATTATTGACCCAGAAAGGAATTGGAACGAAATAGCAGTCGAGTCCCACATCTCCCCTTGAGCTAAATAAATACCTCTTGAAGCCACTATCATGCTATTTGGGCTTTCAACTAACTGTTGCTAAGTAGCCACAAAATGCCGTTGCTGGACAACATAACTTAAACTTTCTAGTTCAGCCATGTATAGCCTATCACTAATCAGTGTTTCTGCAAACCAATGAGTATTCATTCCTATGAGCAACTTTTGTAATCACTCCCTCTCCTGATTCATCCATTTTTTCTTTAAAAACTTGAGCCTCTCTTGTTCTCCAGAACACTTGCCTAGGCAACTTGGAATTGTTTTCTCAGGCAGCTGTCCTTAATCCTGGTCTAAATAAATTATATTAATTTTGCTTAATTTCTTCCTTTAGGGCAACCAAACAAACAGCAAAGAGAAAGGTAGTGGTCAGAGTGCTACACTGTTGGGTCATCAGCTAGTGATTCTTTCAAAAAAGAATCTTTTGAAGATTTTTCTTTGATCTTGAGATTCTGGACTTGTTTTTGTTGTGGAAAATTGCTTCTCCTTATAGGAGAGGCATGTGATAAAATAGAAAGCACAGCACATTTGTATGTAGAAGACTTGACCTCTAAATCTGGTCCCACCTCTTACCAGCTGAGCTGCATGACCTTGGACAACTCACTTACCATGTTTACGTCCAGTTTCCTCAAGTATAAAATGGATAGAATAATGCAAAATCATTAATTGCTATGCATTGCATGTGCCAAAAGCTATGGGATTGTAGAGAAAGGAGATGAGGATATTGACCACTAGTGAGGACTGTGGGATGAGTGTGGGGCTTGAGAGGAGTGGAAAAGGTTGTGGCCAGGTGGTGTGGAAAATTAAATACAGAGCCATCTAGGTATTGGAGAGCATGATTGATGCTCCTGCTGAGGCTGGGTAATGTGGGTTTATTGTGAAGCCAAAGAGAACAACTGTATAGCTTTTGGCAGTATTTTCAATGGTCTGGAAACAGGAATACTAATTGTAAGTGGTGGGGTTTGCCTAGATTTAGGCTTGGCAAGAAAAGAGAACTGGAGACCAAGGAAGTATGATAATCCAGGGTGTTAATGAGTAGGAAAATGTGGTCTCTTGGGGTTAGCCTTTCCAATTGTTACATTTGAATAGAGAACTTTAAAGCTACTGGAGATGCAGCTCACGGAGGCCTCATATGTCCAAAAACATGGTCTGTGTGGCCAGACATCTGTTCTCTGTTCCCATTTATGGCTCTAACACATGCTAAATCATTTAGAATATACTGGTATAGACAATCTAAGAGGCTGAAAAAGCACTTGACTAGTTACAGGCAAAATTAGTAATTTTATTTTTTATGTATTATACATCTCTTCTCTGTGCCCTTCTCAGTTTCATTGAAGGCCCCATACCTTTTGCCCACACATAGGGTTCTTGTCAGTCTCAGGCTCCTTTGTTTGTTTGTTTGTTTAGGAAAACACATGTGGTTAAAAAACCAAAGGCAGACCTTTAAAATGGAAGTTTATTACCCTTTATGGGCATCACATTCTTATAAGGATTTTCAACAACAGCATGCCCATGGAGTCATGAATTACTAACGGCACTTAGGCAGGTAGCCTGTTTTGAGCCGAGGAGGCCCCAGCTCCTATTTTAAAACTGACAGTAATCATGGTCAGTTCAACACAAGCTCCAAAGTTGAGGTCTTTACCTATTTTCAGTGTCTGCCTTTCTTTCTTCCAAGGATGCAGGCAGGAGCAGAGCTATTTTATCCATCAGTCACAATAGCGTAGTTCTCACAGACTGCAAGATTTTCAAGGGCCAATGAACATATCTGAGGCTCTAGAAAAATATTTCACTTATAGCCAAAGAAGAAACAACTCCAAAATTACAATTTTAACTTTATGTCTGCCAAATGTAATATAATGACAACTTCATTAATTATTCATTTCAGTGTTCACAAAACCATACATATGAAAATACTTTGTGGCTTACAGTTTTTTATAAGATAAATGTCAAAAACTATGATGATTGTCAAAAAATCATACAAACTTAGAAATTCAGTAACTTATTCATGATGTAAGCTTAAAATATTGATTTTCATTCATACACATATTTATTAACTTAATACAAATTATTATTTCACAAACAAGCACGTAATTTATATTAGGTCAGCAGTATTCAATCTAGATGCTGGTATCCTTAGAGAACAAAGAGACTTTGTGAGGAGGACATAGGTATAAGTAGTTTGATGTAGATTAATTTTCAGATGTGTAACTTTCATGTGTACTCATTACTGATATTGATCAATCTAAACACAAGCCTGCTCCTCTGCTTCCATTTTCTCACTGCCTCGTCTCCAATCAGTCATTTTTCTTTCCATTGCAGAATAAAGGCATGCATCTCGAGAGTGTGCACACGTGTGCACAAACAGACACACACACCACACACACACACACACATAGTCCAAACCTTCCCCTAGATATGAAGGAACTAAAGGCCCATTATAACAGAATAAAAGTAGGAACGATTCGCATTTCATAAAGAGTAATTTCTGATGCGAGATCATTGAATGATTTGTGGGGGTATATTACTGGGAAAGAGTTAAAAGAAGTCAATTGTATCACTGTAAGAACACCTCTCCCATTTCTGTCTAATTATTTAGGCAAACAAGTTTTCTCAGTTGTTTATACCAGTAACAATCAAAAGCAAGACTGAAAGTGATACAGAAACCTGTCTTCTTCTAGCAAAAATTGATCAACTGAAAAGGAGAAGCTCTACCCATATAAGTAACAGACTGATTTATAACAAAATTGTATTTAGTAATTACTTTCCATAGTGTATAATATACTTATTTTTGATAAATTTTGTGTCAATAATGATCATAATGATAATCCATCAGATGTTTTCCAAAGCTTAAAAGCCTCACAATGATAGGATTTTTTAAATACAAAATTTAATGTTTATCTCTCTGTGAATATATACATATATGTATATATGTATGCATGTACACACATATACAAATGTATATATGTATGCATGTACACACACATATACAAATGTATAGTTTGTCTTTTATTGTAAAAAATATGCTGTGATTAAAATATTTTTATGACAAAATATATTAGCATAACATAATGTGAAGGAAGAGAATAGAAACATTAGTTCATGGAAAAAGAGTGCCAGTTTTGAAATTTCTGATGCTAAACCAGAGCTTCCTCAAATATTTCTTAAATGTAGGTGGTGACTATCAAAGCACTATGGTATTTACAGACCTTTGGAAACATTTAGGAGAATGATGTGACTATTTTTTTTAAATGTCAAGATTCACAGCATGGCAGAAATTACAATCGCTTGCAATAATGTAAAATTATGATGCTAAATTACAGATTAAATATAATCTATAAATATAATCTTAAGTAGAATATAATCTTAATAATATAAGCAAGCAAGGTACAATGTTTTTCAAAGCTTTTTTTTAGAGAGAATTCAAGAAATGTTTACAGTTCACCACATTGGGCACTGTGCTTTTGATAAATTTCCATGTTTTTCCAGCCTATCAGAATTCCTGTAAATTATTTCTATGGATCATTCATACGCTCAGAAGTTGCCTAGATAAAAGAAGGAAAGACACAAAGTAGATTTGAGGCTTTTTTTTTTTTTTATCAGATATGGAAATACAAGTGGTGAGACAGACAGTTAAAATTTATAACAACAACAACAAAAGATCATTTTGTAGAATTTGTGAGTATAGTTTATTTTTCCTCCTGGTAATTTTTGTGGGTCATGTTCTATTTTTGTTATTAAATTTGAAATTGTTACTCTATTAGCTTAAAACATACTATTAATGAAGGCAGTCAGTATTCTTCTGTTCTACCTCAGGACAATGTTTCATTTATTGAATTAAATTACACTAATTGAATTGAATAACCCTGATGAGTCTGTAATATCTAGCTATACCCCCAAAGTAGTGGGAGTGGGAGATGGCAATGGCTTAAGGGAGGAAGGATTATGAAGAAGAATAAAATGTTATCTTGCCTGGAGAATTTACATTTTGTTCTCTTTTTCTTTCGTTTTCTACCTATAGAATTAAAATGACATCTCCCTGCTTAAAACCTCTCACTTTCCCTTTGTTCATCAGGAGAATGGAAAAAAAACTGAAGTCATGATGAACGTACAATGCTTTTCTGTTTCTCTGTTTTTGTGTGGATTGTGTCATTACCCTGAGTGCTGTTTCTCCACTTATTTTCCCAATGATTATTACACACTGAAGCCATCCCTGATACGGTAAGGAAAAATTAGTCAATATTTGTACACCTATCTTTATTCAGACTGGATTCCCTGGAAACAGACTCCGATAATGAGCTGCTTGCTCTGGGAAGCCGCATCTGTTAAAGTAAGGCAGGAGAAGCTGATTCTCAATGCAGTTGCAAGCAACGTCTCATCCTGTCCTCCCAGAAATTCTGAAGCTGGAATGGCCTTTCAGACTTCTCCCAAGTTAAGGAAGACAACTAGCTATTGTATCCTTGTATTACACAGTCATCAGACCAGGCCATAAGCTTAGAGGATACGTAACCTTGTACAATGCAATTCAATGCGGCTGAAGCCAAAACCCAGTGAGACACTGCTGAAAGCACCCTTCGGTAGCCAAGATCTACAGCAGTTAGTGTACTGTGTATTGGCTGGAAGAAGGGATCTTGATGAGGCACCATTGTATATACTGCAGGCCTCAGAAGTAAACTGAATTCACTCATGTACATCATATTTAATATCTGCTATATGCAAGGCACTCTTGCAAGGTCTGTGGAGACATTGTTAATGAAAACAGCCAATATCTCTGCCTTTATAGAGCATATGTTCTTGTAGGGGAGGTACACCTCCAATGATAAACATAATAAAGAGGGAAAGTATGTAGAAGGTGATACACGCTATGGCAGGAAGAAAAGATGGACCGGGGCTGGGGGTTTAAGACAGGTTGGCCACATTTCATCATTTTCTTTTCATGTCTCCTTTCAAAATTTAAGTTTCTTGAAGGCAATCTTTCTAACTCCAATGCCTAGAATGAAGTCAGGGTTCAACTTGTAATGGAGTACAGTAAATTTTTCTCATCACTTTTTGTTCCCTTCTCCTTGATGATCTTAACTGCCACCCACACACCATGAGCAGAGCTGGTTTGTATTAAGAAAGAGTGGTTGATTTTGAAAGACTGCATAAAACACCACTCCCTACACAAATAGACCAAAAGCATCCAGGGGGCCAAGTGCTTACAATTTCATTCTGGAGCTCACCCCATTGTAAATTAGTCAGCATTGTCATCTCCCTACTCCAAAAGCAAAGGATCCCTTGGTGGGCTACTTTGCCGAGTCACTGGGTGGATATGTTTTTGAGAGTTGAAAGTATGTGCAATTCAAACTTCTTAAGGGCTGACTTGGTGCAGAGGTCCTCACTACCATTAAACAAGAAAGAGAAAACACAGTGTTGTGGGAAGTAGATAGAACGTGAAAATGTTTGTGTTCCTGGGAGATGAAGGTGTGACTCGGCTGGCTGGGAGTTCAACTGGTCAACAGACTCTCACACACTTCCCCTGGGGTATCTAATTAAGAATTCCTTCCAACATGACTTCAGAAAAGAAACTGGTCAACCCGGAAATTTTAGATGAGGCAAATGCTATGTTCTGGGAATAACAGAATGCTTGTGATAAAGGGTATTAAAATGATGCCTGGTGTTTCTTTCTTGTTCTTCTATGGAACAATACATAAGCCTACAGAAAGGAGTGGGAAACTTTGCTCTTTCAAAAGTCACTGGCTACCAGAAAGAAAGAAGAAAAATGGCATACACATCTGTAAAAGTTGACTCCATAGCATTTTGTTTACAGAGAAAATAAAAACTATGTGTCTTAAAATGATTGTAGGAAATTATAATTGAATCCTATAATTATTGCATACAATAAAACTAAAATATATTTTAGTCTTACAAGATAAACTATAAAACTGAAATATAATTTAGTTTTAAGTTATCACCATTAAAGGAAGCAAGAGAACAGGAAAAGGGTAATGGAAAGAAAATAAATAGAGATTCAGGAGAAGAGAATAAAAACAATATTTAATAGAAGAGAGAAAGAAAGAAGACAGAGAGAGAGAGAAAGTGGTGGGTAAGATGTGAAGAGAATGCCAGTAATATGAAGGGCAAAGCCGATGGACAAGAAGAAAAAAACCTTAGGGACTGGAAACAGGATGACTGGTAGAAAGGCTAAGAGAAGAAAAAGAAACAACTTGAACAAATAATGCATGTTACAGGTGTATCAACGCCTCTTGCCTCATATCTGGTGCACAGTTGGTTTATGAGTATCAAGGAAGTTGTCACTGCTGTAACTATTCTTCTGGCATGTCTCAATATCTGGAGTAGTTAATGGAACACTGGGAAATACGCCTGCTATCATTTTCAAATTGAAATATTATTATGGAATAAAGTTTTGTTTTCTTATGGAATTCAGTATATTTTACACTTGTGTAAAGAAAACGTACTTTACAATTCCAACAGTTTATTACCAATTGGCCAAAAGTTTTTAATCTCCATGAGATTAAAATTGTCTCATTCCAAAATACTTGCAAGTAGCATTTTATTTTATTTTGTTTTTATTTATTTATTAATTAGAGACGGAGTCTCGCGCTGTCGCCCAGTCTGGAGTGCAGCGGCGTGACCTCTGTTCACTGCAACCTCTGCCTCCCAGGTTCAAGCAATTCTCCTGCCTCAGCCTCCCAAGTAGCTGGGACTACAGGCGCGTGCCACTAGGTCCGGATAATTTTTTGTATTTTTAGTAGAGATGGGGTTTCACCGTGTTAGCCAGGATAGTCTCAGTCTCCTGGACTCAAGTGATCCGCCCGCCTGTGCTTCCTAAAGTGTTGGGATTACAGGCATGAACACCGCGTCTGGCCACAAGCAGCCTTTTAAAACCAGCATTTACTTTATTGATTTTTACATTTTATCACTTTTCAAATTAAAATTTCTTTTAATCTAATTGAGAGCAAGGCGATGAAAAATATGGCATAAAATGTTTATTTTTAATCTTTTAATTTTTGAGACAGCGTCTCAGTGCCCAGGCTGGAGCGCAGTGGCGCGATCTCAGCTCACCGCAAGCTCCGCCTCCCGGGTTCACGCCATTCTCCTGCCTCAGCCTCTGAGTAGCTGGGACTACAGGCGCCTACCACCTCGCCCGGCTAGTTTTTTTGTATTTTTAGTAGAGATGGGGTTTCACCGTGTTAGCCAGGATGGTCTTGATCTCCTGACCTCGTGATCCGCCCGCCTCGGCCTCTCAAAGAATTTTTAAATTTTATATGTATAAATTTATGAGGTACAAGTGTAATTTTGCTACATGGTTATTTTACACAGTGATGAAGTCAGGGCTTTTGGTGTATCCATCACCAAAATAATGTACATTGTACCCATCAAGTAATTTCTCATCATTCACCTCCCTTTTGCCCTTCAGCGTCTCCACTGTCTATCATTCCACACTCTATGTGCATGTGTACACATTATTTAGCTCCCAATTATAAATAAGAACATGCGGTATTTATCTTTCTGTGTCTGAGCTGTTTCACTTAAGATAATGGCCTCCAGTTCCAACAACGTTGCTGCAAAAGACAAGATTTAATTCTTTTTTATGGCTAAACACTATTCCATTGTGTGCATAAACTACATTTTCTTTATCCAATTACCCATTAATGTACACTTAGGTTGAATCAATATCTTTGCTATTGTGAATAACATGTTGTTATGGTAAACATATAAGCGTAGATGTTTTTGATATAATGATTTCTTTTCCTTTGCGCTGGTACCCAGTTGTGGGATTGCTGGATCTAATAATGGTCATTCTATTTTTAGTTCTTTAAGAAATTGAATGCATGTTCTTTGTTGTGGGTTTTTCACATCTTCTTTCTTTTTTCATAATTATTTACTACCAGTCTCTTTATCTTTGTGATTTCCTGCTTATCTAGCTGAATTTTTTAAAAATATAAAACACTCACAGTGCTAACTAGGAAAATCTGGGCTATTATCAGTGCCATGCTGGGTTGTAATGGTGGCCATAAGAATGAGAAAACTTGCAGCTTTATTGTCCTCTACCCTATTCTGCTCTTAGAAAAGGACTTCCTGAAGTGGCAAGAAAAACTGAAGAATTACCTAAAATCATAGAAGATGTAAGAGAGGGAAAACATGCCTTTATAAAGAGAAGTCACAATAATCAAGAATTAAAAAGGAAATATCATTACAAATGTTACAGCATTAGAAAGAAAGTGACAGAAACAACTTTATGCCAATATAATTTTCAAATAATTGAAATCAAAATTTAACTTACCAAAACTGGCAATAAAAAGAAACAGAAAATATGAATAAATAATGTTGTAACTAGTAAAGAAATCAAATTTGTGATGAAAAACCTTCCTGTAAGGAAAAAATCTTGTTTCGGCTAGCTCCACTAAGGAATTATTTCAATCATTTAAGGTAGAAATAATGCCAAACTTACAATAACTCTATGTTTTATGAGGCCAGAAGGATCTTCATGCCAAAACTTCTCAAGGATAATATAAGAAAGGAAATTTACAGGCTAAACTCATTATTGGACTGAAGTAAATCAAAATATTTTATCCCCAAATATATTTCTTGGACATATTTTGAGATGGCTGCCAGAGGGACAGCAAAGAGCAGTGTCCCTGAAAAGCCATCTTTCAGGGGCAGAAGAGATTTGCATCTAGAGAGAATCTGCCTTGATGCAGCCAGGTCTTTCCTTGTCTGAATCTAGGAAATATTAACAGATTCTGACACCTTTAAAGGTTTAAAGAGAAATATTTGCCATCTATTCTCTCTGATGGCTACTCCCTGGGAGGTTTCATGTGCATAACAAGACCACCTATGCTAACCAAGTCTCCTCCTCTCTCCTTCCCACAACCTGTCTTGCCACTAAAACCCCATTTACCACCCCAACCTGTTTGCTGCCATGCTCTGAGCCTGCATTCTTTCTGTAACTTAAAGATGATATAGAAAATTCTGTACCTCATTGCGGGGTTGCTTTTGGTCTTTATTCTAAAGGCTCCTGTGTCCCATAAAACTGGGACCATATAAATTTGTATTCCTTTTCTCCTATTAATCTGCCTTTTGAGAGTTAATTTTTCAGCAAATCTCCCAAGGGCAAAGGAGAGACTTTCCCTTCACCTCTACAGGACATAGATATGAAAATCGCTTTTAAAAAAATCAGACTGAATCCAGCAATTACTAAAATATTAATTCATAGTAACTAAGTTAATTAACTAAGTAATTAATTCATAGTAACATAGTTCTGTCTCATGGGACATTTGCTAATGTAAGTTGTATTACTATAGAAATAGAAGATTAGATTAACATCAAAACCAATTAATGTAATACTCATTAACAGAAAAAGAGAAATATATAAATACTATGACTATTTTAATGAATATGGAGATGTATGCAATAATATTCAACACCCATTCACAGTAAAAACCTCCAGAAACCTAGAAATAGAAAGGGTAACAAAACTTATGAAAAAATAACTATTTTTATGGTATATCATTATAAGCTTTTCTCCTGAAATTGGGAAGGAAACAAGAAAGGCATTGTCACTATCCCTATTATACACTGTACAATAGATATAGACCAAAGTAGCAGAATTAGGAAAGAAAGGAAAAAAATCATCGTTACTCATATGTGGCATGACTGTGGTAGAGGCATGTGAACCAGAACAACTCCATCTTGAATAGGAGCAGGGTAATATGAGGCTGAAACCTACTGGGCTGCATTCCCAGACAGTTAAGGCATTCTAAGTCACAGGATGAGATCTGAGGTCCGCACAAGATACAGGTCATAAAGACCTTGCTGATAAAACAGGTTGCAGTAAAGAGGCCGGCTAAATCCTACCAAAACCAGGACGGCCACAAGAGTGACTTCTGGTCATCCTCACTACTATACTCTCGTCAGCGACATGACAGTTTACAAATCCCATGGCAACGTCAGGAAGTTACCCTAAAAAGGGGAGGCATGAATAATCCATCCCTTGTTTAGCATATCACCAAGAAATAACCATAAAACTGGGCAACCAGCAGCCCTCGGGGCTGCTCTATGGACTAGCCATTCTCTCATTCGTTTTCTTAACAAACTTGCTTTCACTTTGTACTGCCGACTAGCCCTGAATTCTTTCTTGCGTGAGATCCAAGAACCCTCCTCTTGGGGTCTGGATTGGGACCCCTTTCCTGTAACATATTTCTCTTTCCTGTAACAACTATATATGCAGAAAATGAAAAGAGACTACAATTGAATTATTAAAACTGATAAATTACTTTAATAAAGTTGCTGGATATAAGCATAAAACAGGAATCAATTGCATTTCTACAAGTGGAAATGGAGCATTTCAAATATATTACACTTATAGCATCATCAAAAATATCAAATATTAGTATGACCCCTTTGGAAAACTGCTTGGCAACATATCCCAAAAAGGTAATGCATGCAAACTCTGGACTCAACAATTTCATTCTTAGATATATAGACTACAAAACTCATACATATGTTCACAGTAGCACTATTCACAATAGCCTCAAACTGGAAATCTCTCAGATGCCCACTGTCAGGCCTCTGAGCCCAAGCCAAGCCAAGCCAAGCCATCGCATCCCCTCTGACTTGCACATATAAGCCCAGATGGCCTGAAGTAACTGAAGAATCACAAAAGAAGTGCAAATGCCCTGTCCTGCCTTAACCGATGACATTCCACCACAAAAGAAGTGAAAACGGCCGGTCCTTGCCTTAAGCAATGATATTATCTTGTGAAATTCCTTTTCCTGGCTCATCCTGCTCAAAAAGCTCCACCACTGAGCACCTTGTAACCCCCACTCCGGCCCGCCAGAGAACAACCCCGCTTTGACTGTAATTTTCCTTTCCCTACCCAAATCCTATAACACGGCCCCACCCTTATCTCCCTTCGCAGACTCTCTTTTCGGACTCAGCCCGCCTGCACCCAGGTGAAATAAACAGCCTGGGTGCTCACACAAAGCCTGTCTGGTGGTCTCTTCACATGGACACGCATGACACCCACCAACAGTAAATACTTAAAAAATGATGTTTTTACAAGATGTAATCTATATAGCAATAAGAATAATTAAAATATACATAAAATTATGAGTAAATTTTATAAATGTCGTATTGGCTGAAAGAAATTGTTTCAGTAGGTAGCTAGTCGGACATGAGCAGGGCAGGAGAGGGCTCTCTACCAACACACATACACACACACACACACACACACACACACACACACACCCCAGGACCAGGAATGTCAGGCAACCATCAGGTGATGGACAGGTGGCTGTGAAATCTCTCTCTAAAATAAGAATTGGCCACAGCCAGTGCCAGGGAAAAGCAGTCTCAATAAACAGAAACACCTAAAGCTGGTGATTAGCAGCTTCCTGTTAAGATCTCAGGAATTGGGCAAATGGGCTCAAGCATGCACACTAAGAGGCAAAATGGCAGAGTTGAACTGGTGTATCATATTATAGGAACACTGGAATGGTAAGGTAAAACCACCACAATGCAGCATGCATACAACTCCAGTACACACACTGAACATGTGACAGCCCACCCCAAGGAAAGAATCAGGAGAGAAGTAACGCAAGACCCCAGAAGCATGCCAACATATAAAACCCTAAGTCAAAAGGTCAAACTGCACACTTGAGCTCTCAAGTCACCTGCTTGGCCCTCTTCTACGTATATGTGACTTCCTTTCATTCCTGCCCTAAAACCTTTGAATAGACTTTCACTCCTGCTGTAAAACTTGCCTCAGTCATCTCAGCCTGCTTTATGCCCCCTCGGTCCCATTCTTTTTTCTGAGGAGGCAACAACTGAGGTTCCTGCAGATCCATATGGACTCACCTCCAGTAACAAAACCATCTACAAAACAATACTTACTGGATAATTCAAATTATTTAAAGGTCAAAAAATAGATTAGAATGGGACAGAATGGGATTTGGGCTAATGTGCTATTTCTTGATCTGGTGCTGGCTACAAGAGAACTTTCACTTTTGAAATTTCATTGAACTGTTCACTGATGCTTTATGTGTTCTTGTGATATTATACTCCAATATAATAGTTCTAATAGATAGAACTTAGTATAAAACTTCTCTCAGAAACCTATAAAACATGGATTGGAAAAAATAAAAGTTATAAAGACACCAAGTCTCCAAAACAATATATCTATTTAATACAATCTCAATGTTGTGGAAATTAGCAAATGGTTTTAAAATTTGTGTGGCAGTGTAATGGGTCATACACAATAAAGACAATCTTGGAGAACAGAACATGGTTAAAAGTCTTCCTTTACTGAATGTAAAGACTTACAAAGCAATAATAACTAAATACGTGGCTTTTGTTTGTTTTTGAGACAGAGTATCACTTCATCACCCAGACTGGAGTGCCGTGGCATGATCTCAGCTCACTGCAACCTCCGCCTCCTGGACTCAAGCAATCCTCCCACCTCAGCCTTCCTTGTAGCTAGTACTACAGGTACACACCACTAGACCCAGCTAATTTTTGTATTTTCTGTTGAGATGGAGTTTCCCTGTGTTTCCCAGGCTTGTTTCAAACTCCTGGGAAGGGACTGCTTTTTAGACAGACAAATAGACTAGAATACAATAGAGTAGAATAGGAAAGCACAGAAAAATAACCTTGCTATAACACTGTGGAAGCATGGGAAAAGTATGCGTTATTTAAAAATGTTGCTGAGATCATCAGATATTCATTTAGAAGAATTGAAAATCATTTTAGATAAATTTTAGAACTAAATGTGAAACACAACCAACACAATTTATAGAAAATGATACAGAAGAATATTTACATAATCTCACGATATAGAATCACTTCTTAAACATTGACAGAAAACTGCATAAATAAAATACATAAATATTTTAATTAGACTATATTAAAATTCAAACAATAAAAAAATTAAAATAAAAATTTATATTAACAAAATGGTTAAAGGGAAAGCCATGAAATGGGGGAAGACATTCTCCACACATATCACTAAGAAAGGCAACTTACTTCAATTATGTAGAGAAGTCCTACAAAATAAAAACAAAACTACAGGCAACTCAAAAGAAAAATAGGCAAAATACTTGAAAACGCATTTCACAAAAGGGAATATCCAAAGGGCCAAAGGTTGCTCAATATCCTGATTAGTCACATAAAAAAAAAAATAAAACAACTGTGAGATATCATTTACCACCCAAAAGAATGACCAAAATAAAAATGTCAAATATGGTAAGAATATGGAACAAGTGTGAATTTTAGACACTATTTGTAGAAGCATAAGTTAATTTTGGAAAACTATTAAGCATTATCAATTAAATTTGAAAATATTCTCATCCTATGACTCAGCAATTCTAATCTTAAGTATACCCAAAAGTATTTACATGTACAACAAAGAAATATGCACAACAAATGTGCTCAACTACAAATTTCATAATAGCAATCCATAAATAGAAGTAACCCAATTACTGTCAGTATTAGAAAGGGTAAAGTATAATCACAGTGAAATATTATGCAGCAATGAAAAAAGTGGAAAATGGCCACATGTTACAACATGAATGAATCGCATAAACATGATGTTGATGAAAAGACCTTTACCCACAAAAAAATATGTACAGTAAAATTTTATTTATATAACATTCAAAACAAAATGTAAGAAAAAATGTAGTGTTTGAAAATGTGTACTTATGTTAAAATGGTAAAGAAATGCAAGGAAATAATAAAAATGTCAGGAGGGTTATTATCTTTGACAGAGAGGATAATTAGTGACTGGAGGAAGGTACTGAGATGAAATTAAATCTTTACATTACTAAGACATTTTTCACCATTTTAAACAATCCCAGTTAAAGGCATTTTAACCAGACTACAGGTTGCCCCATGTTGTGCACTCACTGCCTAACTCCAAGATTCCCTTTATACAGGGTACAAAGTGCAGAGCAATAATGCAAGGTGCAGCATCATTGCTCTAATGTTATGCAATAAAACAACCTTGCCAGAAAGTCCAGATGAACAAAATAGTCTTTTCTCCCTTGAATATGGATTTAATCTCACAGTTCTATTTTATCATAGTCCTAAAAACTAAAATATTTGTGAGGGCTAAAATTACCTGGTTAGTAATAGATCTTCACCATTACTGAAGAAATAGCATTCACCATTTATATTTGTTTTAATTTTCTATCTTAATAAAAACTTTGTGATGTTTTAGTCTAAGAGCCAAATAAATATAAGAGATTTCCGAATGTATGAGGCAAATTTTCGATCTTCCTGACAGTTCTGTTGTTTCTGACCATATCCCATATGAACTTAGCTATAAAGTATGCTGGGAATTTAAGTAGCAGTTTTCTTGTCATGACCACTCAACCAGGCCTACGGCTTGTGTATATTTTATTAGGAAAGTTTTAAACACATAGATAAGTTGAAAACATTTTACACTTAATATTCAGATACCCACCTACTGTATCATTACCATTTTATTTAATTTGCTCTACCATGTAGCTATCTGCCTGTCCATCTCTTTGTCAACCATCCATCCATCTAATCATGTGATTACCATTGTTTTTAACAGCTCAGATTTATTACAAGATAAACCTCAATGCAAGCAGCACCTATGTCAAGAAGTAAAATTTTTTCAATAGCACAACCCCCCCTCCCATGTTTTCAGTTCTTAAAAAAGGAAATGATACCAAAGAAAGGCCTTTATTTTCCATAAAGGTGAAATTTTAAGAAAATTAGCTCACTTTACCTTCCCTATTTTGTCTTTATTGGTACATTTTTTTTTTATAAGTTAAGAATGAAGACAGATAAAATTGCACAAAAAGTTTATGCGATCAACCTTCTCATAGATTTCCTAGCGCAATCCCAAGGACATATTAGAAATTCTTAACACGAAAATTCTAGAAGATTGAATATTTTTATAATCAAAAAATAGACCAAGCTGGGTCAGTAAACAAGTTAGATCTATGTCCTGTGGGACATTTGCTAATGTAAGTTTTCTAAATATGGGCAATTTAGAGCTCATATTTGCCATTATCTGGTGAAACAGTTTGCATTGAACCTAATGCAACCTAATGTTTTTTAATGTATGGTTTTCTGAATTCTCTTCAGACATTATAGCAGCAAACCACACAGTAAAGAAAGCTTTTTTACTTTTGTTTTATTTTTTCCTGTGCAATGATTTCACTTCTCACATTTCTGTTGGAATGAAAATTAGATTCAAGGACAGTTCTGTACCTGTTAACTCTGACAAGGTATGGAATGCAAAGCTTCCCATGGCTGTAATAAAAATGTATGCAAAGTTGATTTTTTTTTTTCTCTTTGTCTGAAGGTTTCTAACTGTCTATCCTGGAGTAAAAATATTCTAGTCTTGCAGCATCAGCTACCCTGTCTGTTGATGACCATGTTCTCCAAATGCCAGTTGTAGGGGGAATGGCAGCTCTCTGAGGGCTGCTTATAACTTCAGCACTTGATTTTCCAGGGACTGACAATGCTCATGGCACTCCTGCTTGATTTTTTGAGCTTCTCTTTGCTCTCCAGATAGCATCATTTGGAATATTTGAATGAGTATGGCAAAATTATGGAGCTTCTATGAATGAACAGAAGTTAGTCTAAAGCAAAAGGAGGAACAAATGGCCATACTTTTTTGTTTACTTACACAGAAGTATTACTATTTTATTACTGTAAAGGGCAGCATCGATGATTTAACATCCAGAGTATATTAAAATTCAGATCTTAAGTATTATTTTAACTTTTTGGCAAAGTCACATGCAAAATAAGCTTATAGTTCCTCGCATGTGTAAAAAATAATTATAAGTGTGCAGCCAACTACTGTTGCTATGAGTCTTCAAGCGCAAAGTGAAGCCCTGGGTGCTGTTTACTTAGACCACTTTTGGAATAACTTTTTTTTTTTTTTTTTTTTTTTTTTGTATTTTTAGTAGAGATGGGGTTTCACCGTGTTAGCCAGGATGGTCTCGATCTCCTGACCTTGTGATCCGCCCGTCTCGGCCTCCCAAAGTGCTGGGATTACAGGCTTGAGCCACCGCGCCCGGCCTGGAATAACTTTTTAAGCCAAAAGTCAAAAGGATAAGTTAGATTTCTATTGTGTAAACAAGATCAGTACACTGAATGAAAATAATGTATTTTTATATACTAGCAGTAAACAATATGAACATGAAGAGAGAACACCCATTTAAAACAACATACAAGAGAATAAAATATTTAGGAATAAATGTAACAGAAGAAATGTGAGAGACTTGTACACCGAAAGATAGTCAACATTATTGAAAAAAGTAAATAAAAATATTCTGTTCTTGTGGATCGGAAGACAATATTGTTATCATGGTGACACTCTGTATTAGTTTTCTTGTTGCTGCACTAACAGATTGCCACAACTTTAGAATTTTAAAACAATACCAACTTATTTTATAACTCTGGAGGCCAGAAGTGCAGCATAAAATCAACATGTTGGCAGCGATGGTTTCTTCCAGAGCCTTTAAGGAAAATTCAGTTTCTTGCCTCTTTAAGTTTATGGAGGATGTCAGTGTGCCTCAACCTGTGGTCACATCATTCCAGTCTCTGCTTCCATCATCACATTGTTTTCTCCTATAGTCAAGTCTCCCTTCCCCTCTCAAATAAGGATACTTATGTTTACTTTAGTCTCACAAAGATAATCCAGGAAAATCTTAAGATCTTTAACTTGATCACAGCTAGAAAGGCCGTTTTGCCATGAAAGGTAACATATTCATAGATTCTGGGGATTCAGACATGGACATATTTGAGTGGGGGCTTTACTCATTACTGTACTCTTCAAACTGATCTTCAAAACTTATACAGCCCATATCAAAATTCTAATTGCTTTTGTGGCAAACACTGAAAAGCTGATTATAAAATGCATTTGGAAACTTTAAAAAACCCAACAGAATAACCAAAACAATATTGAAAAGAGCAAAGTTGAAGGAGTCACATCTTGTAATATCAAAACTAAAAGTTTCAGTATGCATGACACCATAGTGTTGTCATGGATGTAGAGATCAACATGACAGAATTAAGACTCCAGAAATAAACTCATATGGTTAATTGAATTTCAACAAGGGTGCCAAGACCATTCAAAGTAGAAAGAGGAATTTTTTTCAGCAAATGGGTGGAGGTAACTGGATATTCCCATGCAAAAGAATAAAATTGGAATTCCTATCTTAAATGATATTTGAAAATTAGCTCAAAATGGATTTAAAAATCCTACATATAAAAGGTAAATCTATAAAAGTCATAGAAGAAAACATAGATGTAAATCTCTGACTCTAGGAATAATTTCTGAGATATGACACCAAAAGCATAAGCAACCAAAGAAAAAATAAATTTTGCTTTATCACAATCAAAAACTTTTGTGTGTCAAAGGACGCTTTGAGGAAGGTAAAAAGATAAACCACAGAATGGAAGAAAATATTTGAAAATCATATATCTGATAAGGGTCTAGTATCAGGAAATATAAAGTACTCTTAAAAATTAATAAAAAGACAAACAACTCAACTTAAAAATGGGCAGATAATTTGAACAGATGTTTCTCCAAAATTATAGAAATGGCCATAAGCACGTGAAAATGTGTTGAACACCATTAGTCATTAGGAGCATGTAACTCAGAATTACAATAAGATATCACTGTATAAACATGATTGTGGCTATATTAATAATTTTTAAAAACATAAGTAAGTGTTAGACTATGGAGAAATTGGCACCCTTATATACTGCTGGTGGGAGCATAAAATAGTCCAATTACTATGGAAATCTTTGGCAGTTCCTCAAAAAGTTAAACAGTTATCTGACCCAGCATTCCACCCCTAGTTCTATACCCAACAAAACTGAAAACATATGTTCACATGATGTTTACAGCAGCATTATTTATAAGAGCCAAAAACATGAAAACCATTTACATGTTCACTGACTGCTGAATAAACAAAATGTGATATATGCATACAAATAATATTATTCATCCATAAAAAGAATTAAATATTAGTACATGCTACAGGATGAATGAACTTTGAAAACGTTATGCTAAGTGAAGGAAATCAAAGACAAACGGCGGTGTATTTGTATGATTTCTTTCATTTGACATATCCAGAATTGGCAAATCCACAAGACAGAAAGTAGATTAGCGGTTGCCAGGGACTATAGGAAGGGAGGGACAGTCCTAGAGGTCAGAAATCCGGTATAAAATCAACATGTTGGCAGAGACGGTTCCTTCTGGAGGCTCCAAGGGAGATTCGCTTTCTTACCTCTTTAATGCTAATAGGTGTGAGATCTCTTTTTAAGGTGAGAAAAACATTCTGCAGTTAGACAGTGGTGATAACATAGCACGATCTTGTAAATATACTAAAAAATCACTGAATTGTAACAAAACGAAGAGAGTGTATAGCACAAAGGGATAGGGGATCAAGTATAGAGTCTCTCTTAAATCCAGGAAATAAATATTCTTTGTATTCTCCTTCTTTGAAGAATCTTGACAGGTTTTTGTTTTACTCTGAGTAACTTTGAGAAGAAACCAGAGATATTGAAGATTCAGAGGTTAAAAAAAATTCCAGTGTGTGTTCTAGAGTGTGGTAAATGACATTTTGTATTTTCACTTCTCTTTAACAGGATAAGGAATTGATGTTCCAGGTGCCGATTCTGTATGTGCCCAGGGCACAGTGTTGATATGTGGCAGAAAAAGAAGGGGCAGAAAGAGAAGGGGCACAGAGTGGGTGGGACAGAGTAAGCTAGTTATGTTGCATGGGATGAATATTTGTGTCCCTTCAAAATTCCTATATTGAAGTTTTGCCCTCAAGGTATTGGGAGGTTTTGGGGCAGTAATTGTGTTTAGACGAAGTTGGGACGTGGTGTTCCTGTGATGGAATTAGTACCTGTATAAGAAGAGAAAGAGAAACCAGAGACACGTGTGTGTGTGTGTGTGTGTGTGTGTGCGCGCGCGCGTGCGTGTCTGCCTGCCTGCCATGTGTGGACAAAGGGAGAAGATAGCCATTTGCACACCAGAAAGTGGGCTGTCATCAGAAACCCGATCTCCAAGGCATCTTGATCTTGGACTTCCTAGCCTATAGAATTAGGAAATAGAAATGTTTGTTATTTAAGTGACCCAGTGTATCATTCTGTAGTAACAGCCTGAGCTGGCCATTACATTATAGAATGAGATACAAGAGGCAAGTGTGGAATAAAGAAGGAGAGAGAAGAGGGAATATATTTGTTTAATAAAGAGGATCCTGATCAGAGAGAGATTTGAAAAGGGAACTGATGTAATACCATTTTAGTTGTTTGATCTTTAATTGAAATTCTTTCATGAACCACAAATAGATTGTAGATAGACTACAGTAACATTTCTTTGTTGATAAAATTATTTATTCTTTAAACATTAAAGGACCGTAGAATATGTATGCTTATTAGTTTTTATTCATGTAGGACTTATACAAAGAATGTTTTCTTTTTATGTATTATAAATATATTTATATAAATATAAAATATATATTATAAATATATTTATATGTATTATAAATAAATATAAAAAATGAAAATATATTTTCTTTATATGTATTATAACTATGGTTGCACAATTTATAATGTTCTTTAGAAAAATATAAAGCAAACAAAGGAAAAGATCTATTGAATTTTTAAAATTTGTAACAGTTGCTTTATTTTTATATATTTATAATGAACTGGGACCTTCGGAATGAGAGTTCATGATGAATAATAGGTAATGATCAGGTGATTAAGGAGGCAGAAGACGAAAATACAGTGCAGAACAAGAGCCTTGCCAATGGTAAGGGATATAGCCAAGTGTGATAGAGGACGGAGAATTCTTTATCCACACGAGAATAAAGCTCTCTTCCATAATGGGCCATCCAAATCATCACTCTATCAACCATTTAGACACAGTGTCATTTTGTGATTCCTGAGATTCCTGCAGGCACATAGTATTGGACAGGCTATCAAAGAATAGCAGTTACCCAGATGAGTCAACAAAACACAGCAATAGGTCACAGGCTTTTGTAAATAGGTTCCAAATGGAGATAGAGGTGGACTTACGAAAAGCTGGCTTCTTTCACCAAATATATACTGCTTTACCCTCAAGTAGATTATCGTCTGGTATTCAAGGGGAGCCTGTTTTTTCAGTTTTAGTTCAGAGTGATTCTCCTCTGAAGCATTGTTTAGGAGACTGTCTTAGATTAGTCTTATAAACTCAGCACCAAGAGTACCAATGAGAACTTGGGCCAAATGCTTTATCCTCCTATGTCTTCTTTGCTCATCTGTAACACATAAATAATAATATTTGCTCCCGAAGCAAGTATTTGTGAAGATTAAACTGGATAATATCTGTGAAGTGCTTCACACAGTACCTGAAAGAATAAGCACTCATTTCATAATAATATATTACAGAACTAGCATTTCTTCAACTCTGAGGTCTCATGACCAGAGATCTTATTCTCTTCTCTTTTCTCCAGATGCATTAAACTTAGCTAAGTTCCTCACATTGTTCTCACCAAGCACTTTCATAAATAACTGAAGCCTTTTTCTTGTCTGTTAATAGCCGTGATCTCTCAAGCTCTATCAACTCACTTTCTGTATTTCATAATTCTCTACCTTTGAATTGGCACTGAAAATCTCAATCTTTTTCTTCTTCTAATTTCCTTAAATCAAAGTCTGATCTGTTACTCTTTAGCTTTTATATGTAAGAAGAAATCAAAAGATTTGGGCATTTTTGTTTTTCGAAAGTGCTGGAAAACTAGCCATGGACATGCAAGACCTTCTGTTTTATTTTGGGCAGAAGAAAACTAAAAGTCTAACAGTGTTGCTCTGGGTAGTCCTGAGGATGATTTCCATACAGTAACAGTGAAGGCCAGACTTCAGTAGTTGCCTGCTCTCACATTCTATCCATGCACAACCATAATTCCTCCAAAACTTTCTGTCTCCCATATTCCAGCAATAGAAGAAAAAAATCTACAAACCACCAATGAGCATCTTACAATTACATCCAACTACACATTTTGTATTAAACATAAGTACAGGTACTATTTATGTAGTGTTTCTTTTCTAGAGGGTTTTTCAAACTTCAACGTTTAATCATCACCTGAAGTTGCTTAATGAAGATACAGATTCCTAGTTTATTATGTCTGAAAAGAATGCCAAGTGACTTTAATATAGGTAGTTCATGTACCACACTTTGAGAAATGCTGTCTAGCAAATGGAGCACATGTGCTCACACTTTAAAGAAGAGAAAGCAAAAACCTCAAGGTTGCACTTACGTATGGCAGGCAGAATACACAGCATAACCAATTTATGTATTTTTTTAAAAAAACACCTTGTATCTTAAACAGCATTTTATTCTGTATCTTGAGTATTTAGTTTTCATTTAAATAAAGTAAAATAAGCAATCTTTCGATTAAATCAAGGAATGAAAATGTTACAAGTAGAAGTCAATTCCCTGTGAGAAATGGTAAAAAATCAGGATATTACATACTGTTTTTATGAATTACAATCCACTGGCAGCTTTTCTCTTATTATTTTTAGGAAATGATTTGCTTTAGCTGAGATTTTAAGAGAAAATTCTTAGAAAATGATTCTCAAGACATCAGAAGAAAATGTCATTAACCACTCAAACTTCAGGCACTAAGCAAAGTTCACTCAATGGGAAGTTTTCCCTAGGAAGAACCTCATTATAATTTTTTTTTTGTGTTGGTGCTTCAAGGAAAAGACTGCTATGTGATAAAATGATTTTGATATCATGGAAGTTCATTAAAAAAGGATTCTATCTGTAATGAGATGGGGGTGCATGACCCATGGAAGTGCTGGAAGCAGGTGCTGAAGAATACATGATAGCAAAGAGGGAACAAAATAAAAATCAAAACTGATGACGACCTCATCAACCAGAGAAACTGTCTCCTGAAACTGGGAGAATGCAACCATCAGGAAGAATGAGAAAAAGGTAGGACAAACACATAAATGGTAGTTTTATTTTTCTCTCTGTGTCTCATGTACACACAAACCGGATGAGAACATATTTTTATCTAAGTAATTAGTTGTTTGTTCAGATTCTCCTTTTAGACGTTTTTATTTGACCTCGATGCTTTGCTTCACTTTTATATTTTTATTTTTTATTTTTTTGCTTTAAAATACAGTAGAGACAACTGATAAGTATTCAAACACATTTCCTGATTTTTCATTTATATACAAAATATTCTTAATCTTCTGCAATCTGGCTTTTATTATTAACTGCTTCTAAAATTCTCCCTAGAGTTATTTAATATTCTTTTTCTGGACAAAATTAACATTTTAATTAGTTTTTTTAAGTTCTACCATCACATATTTTTCACCTTTATTTCAGAAAGTTGGCCACCTCCTTCCTTCTGAAAAAAGTATTTTTAATCTTGGTTTGGTCCTTTTCCTCTTTGACTCACTTTATTTTCTTCATTGAAATGTTTTTCTTTTCCCTCTCTGTTGCTTTCTTTTTTTCTCATTTCTTGTCTTTCTTTCTTCTTCCAACCATTTCTCCTTTCCTTCCTAAATTCCTTCCATTTTTTTATCCTTGTTTTCTTCCTTTTACTCTTTTTCTTTTACTCTTTTAAGTCTCAATAGGAGATTTCTATTTGTCCCTTTCCATACCCATAAAAAAACTCAATTCATTCACAAGACTTCCAAGTATCAATTTTTTACTTTGACTCTTCACTTTGCTTCACTTTGTTTTTTAAGGTATTTCCATTTATGTATTTAATCAAAGCCTAAAATGGGTCATATCCAAGTTTATAACGTGTTCATGAAATAATTATAACATGGCATTTCCCCCATTCTGACCTTGCCATCTCCATTTCCCAGATTTTTAATCTCTGAAGTCTTAATCATATTTAAGCTTGTTCTCATTCTTCCACTCATTATCAAGTGCACTGATTCTTTTCTTTTTTTAACATGCTTGATATCTCCCCTGCTTTTCTGTGTTTGTATTTGTGACAATATTGCTAATTCTCATCAACTCACATCTGAATAATTATATGGCATTTTTCTGGTTTGTCTGTAAGAATAAATAGTAAAGAAACCAAGTCTCATGAGAACACATGAGGGCAATGGAGACATTGTCAAAAGAAGAGTTAATGAAGGAAAATGATATAACCTTTAACCTCCTTTCCAACTCCGGCATTCCATGGTATCTGTCTTTCTTTCTTAGTTTCATTCATTTGCTATATCTATAATGATACCACTCTTTACCCTTTATTCTTTGAACCCACTAAAATTAAAAAGGAGAAGTGTTGCAGCATTGTGAAATGGATTGTTAAATTCTGCACTCTCCACATATCATCAAATCTACTTTTGTATAAGACAAAACTAGGTTTCTTGCTTACGTAGGCAGTGAGGTCACTACCTTTAGAAAGTCTTAGTAGTGTCTCAGAGGGGGCAGAGCAAACCTGGGATACTGAAGATTCTGAAATCTGTTTATGGTGGGTGTTCCAATGCAGGAGCTTGGTTTGTATTGGGTAAGAGTCGTGAAATAATAGTTTAGGATTGGTAGATAGAGCAAGACAACAATGTTGAGGCAAAAAGTTCTAAGAGGATATAAACTGTTCTTTGAGGCTTCCTATTACATAATTTATGGGTGTTTTAAGAAGATTCTTGGAAGAACAATAAATTATTTGCAGCTTTTATCTTTTGGGGAAAGAGCTTCCTGAGATAGTAAAGTTACGCTGAACTATTTTCTTAAAGAGTCTCCATTTCTTCATAAAGAAAATTTTAAAACAGTTACATGTTTTTAAACATATATAAAACTGTAAAAATAAAATTTTATGGGAAAAATGAGTCCTAAAATCTTTAACTTCCTGGAAACAGGCGCTTCTGTTTTTCTACCAACTTCAGAAGCTTGTATTTTTAGTAGTTTTACTTCATAGAAGAATCACATACCTAAATCAAAAACACAAACTCAAATAACTAGATGGACCAGACCCAAAACATTAATGCACCAAGTTGTAGGTTCCACAATAGGGATAAGTACTGTGGGAACTAAAAATGTAGAGAACATTTTCCATTTAAAGTCATTTACATCTAAATTAAAGCATTTTAAAACTTGGCCTGGTCAAACAGAATCTATGTCCAGGCCAGTTTCTACCTGCAAACCACCATTTTGCAACCTTTTCCAGTTGAAAGGATTGTGGGAATCTTAACTGTTGTTTGATATTGGTTATCAAGTTAGAATGCTTACAAGAGTTTCCCAGCATCCATCCAGCTGTTAGTACCAGATATCTGTAGTACCCAAGTATAGACAGAGCCCTGTCTAAGTTCATCCATAGTTAAGGAAAAGGCTAAATTTTCCTAAGCTTTGCAGTCACACAGAAAACCCCGATGCCAACCCTGGCAGCTCAGAACAAAGTGAGAGGATCAAGAGCTACAAACACACTTGTGAAAAAAATCACAGTTCTTTTGATTATGGAAGACATTCCTTCTTTAGCAAAGCAAACAAAATTTCACAAGTGCTTTTATTTTTATATATTTTGGTTTGTTTTTCAACATTGAAATGTATTTAAAGCATTTGAAAGCCTGTGGCTTTTCACAAAATCATCATCCTTCACTGTAGATTTGAAAGAAGAAAAGTAATTAGGGGAAAAAATTGTTGGCAAGCTTCATCAATAGACTGATGAAGTCAGCTATTACTCTCCAGCATGACTCCTGGCATGACTGCTTAAATGATCATTTGATTCGTGATATCAATGAGTTTTTAGATCTGGCTCTTTTTGTGTATGCAGCTTGGGGAATTATGTATGACATGTTGATTATATTCTGCAGCAGGAAAGGCTGCAGTGATCTGCTTTGTTCTAGCTCAGTCTCATTGCCATTAGCAAAAGAATCTCTGAGAGCCTTCGAAAGACAGGCTGCCAGCCAAAACACCAAATCAGAATTAAATTGTGGCATAAAAATATAGAAAACCCAATTAAACTGGGATTGTTAGTACGGGTAATTTGTATGTCATGTTAACACCCCCTTCTCTCTGGTCACTCTATTTGTTTATGAGTGTGGGCTGATCTAGAAAATTATATAGTCCATAGTCCTGTTAAGAGCCTCAGTCATTGGGCTCCATATGGTTTAAAGTGTATGATATTCCACTTCAGACAACCCATTTCCGGACAGCTGGAAAAAATCAGTCCTGCAGGTCCATTTGCCAACCAAGCAGTCTGCATCTTTCAGACTCCACTGCCTTAGCATTTGCCACTGGTTTTCTTGAAATGTGGAGAAAGTAAATGTGCATGTCCTCAGCAAAAACACTTATGGCCACGCAACTAATTAATTGCTATCCATTTCCAACAAAAAGCTAACTCCATTTCTGAAATTTAATCATGCAAAAAGGGCTCCCAGTATGCCAGTCTTAGAGTGCAGGGAGCAACAGGGCAGCGGGTAAGAGGGTTGGTGGCTGTCATTTTCAGCCAAGCAGTCTGTTAAAGATGTATGCATTTTCTGATCTGACTGCTTAAAGAAGACTGCATGATGTCTCCTAAATGATGTACAAAGTACTAGGAAGATGCACTGCTGATTCATGGTGCCTCCAAAATTGACCTGTCATTGGAGGTCATTATCTTCATACTATAGCTCTCCTCACAGTGCTGGCTACCATATCTGTAATATGAATTCATCTTAGTCTTTCAAATGTATTACAGTTTATTCTATTGAATTCATTCTTCATTTACATGTGTTTTGATGATGTAAGGTGTCCATATATCTCAGATAGTTTAGAGCCTGATGGAACTATTTTATCAGTGAAAAGAAATACTACTGAGAGGTGATCCAGAAAAATTTGTTCTTCCACTTATAAATAGGCCAGGACAAAAACAGATAAATAATGGACAGAAAAATCAAAGAATACTATTACTTTCTGTTCTTCTTATTTAGTTATACATTTAGATTTTCAAAAATATTTCTTTTTGACAATAGGCATGAAACTAATCTATTTCAGACAAAAGTTAGAGTTATGTAAATTTTGGAAGAGAAGTTAGAGAGCAGCTAACTCACCCATCATTTTATAGATTAGACTATACATTAATGGAAGAAGCAGGTGCCAGAATGCCCAGGAAGAACCAGCTGATCCTGACACAGAATCTCCTACTTGGCCATTTTACTGTATCAGACCCTCCCAGATTCCACTGTCATGAAGGCCAAAGAGCTTTGTCTTCTTGATGTGGATCCGAGTGTCTGGCCCACAGTAGTCTTTCTGAAAATGTCATGAGCTGAACTTAGTTGAACCATGAAGAATGGAGGAGCCAGGGAGGAAAAGCTCTCAGTTCTAACTATAACAAGAATCTTGAGGTTATAATACAAAAGCAAATTATCAGTTTAATATGTGGTTTGAAGTAAAACATCAAATTCCTTTAAAAAACAGAAAGTGCAAATAACCAATGTATTTGGATATCTCAAAGTATAATTTGAGAAGTGTCTTCATCAGACTTATCTCAGTGCCCCAATTCTAAATTTATTGAAGTAGAACATTGAAGATTGGGGCTTAGGGATTAAGTGTGTAACAAGTTTTTATACATGATTCATACTGATTGACATTCACTCTGAATATTGAAAACCACTTTATTCAGCTATCATGGCTCCAATAGTCCTCCAAAAATTTCTACTGGGAAGCTTCTTTGATCTTATCTAAGTAACTGGATATGTGGTTAGGGATGGTAATAGTGAGTGCCCATGTTGATGAAACCATTTCAACTAGCTAGAGTCAGGAATCTGGTTAGGAAGGGGACAGATAAATTGTGGCCATAATTTATGGCTCCAGAGTTGTCTCCTTGCCTGGGCCTGAAATTCAGGTGAGTCACAAGGAGCTGGGCACAGCAGCAACTCCCACCCATAACAGTTGTCACCTTTGCTGATATTTCACAAAAAGAGATTTTTCTTGATGTCATCAATTAATACTCCCAGAAGAAGCCATTTTGCCATCTTTTCAGTCAACAATCAATTCATTTCTTATTGTTAGTCAGTTTATGTGCAGATTTCAAATTATCCAATTGTCTCTATGTTAAAGGAGTAATTTAAAATCACAAAATAAAAGTCACTATACAAGTAACCCTGTATAAAGTCTATATATATATGGCTTTTTTTACATTTATAGTATTTATTCATTTGCTCATATGTACCTTTCTTTTTAGGCTTTACTGAAGTATAATTGGCATACAATAAATAGTACACATATTAGCATAAGTTTTTGTGTAAATATATACCCATGAAAACACCACAATCAAATTACTGAACATATTCATCAACTTCCAAAACTTTGTTATGCCCTTTTGTAATTCCTTCTTTCTCTCCTCTTCAATTCTAGACCCATACATTCATCTGTTTGTAAGTTTTCTGTCACTACCGATTAGTTTGTATTATCCGGAGTATTGTACAAATGCAGATATACAGTGTGTACCCTGTACTGTCTGGTGTTTTTCACTCAGCGTAGTCATTTTGATTGTAATTCGTTATGTATCAATGGTCTATTCCTAGTATTCTATGGTATGGATATACCACAGGTTTTTTTTTTAACCTTTCATCTGTTGATACACTTGGGTTGTTTTCAGTTTTGGGCTATTGCAGATAAAGCTGCTATAGATGTTTATGTACTGTATAAGTCTTTGAGCATGCATTTTTTTTTTTTTTTTTTTTTGTGGGGTGTGGGTTGATACCTAGCCTGAATCAAATGGTAGGTGTGAGTTTAATTTTACAAAAAAAGTGGCTAACTTGTTTTAGCAAAGCGATTGTACCACTTCACATTTCAATCAGCGGCGTATAAGCATTTTAGCTCTTCCACTTCCTCATCAACATTTGATATGTTTTCCAACTTTAGCAATTTTAACAGTTGTGTAGTAGTATCTTATTGTGGCGTTCACTTGCATTTTCTTATTTAGTAATGATGTTGCGCATCTTTTCATTTGCTTATTTCTTACCCATATATCTTCTTTGTTGTTGGATCAGTTCAAATCTTTGGCCCATTTATTTTTTGGGTGTCTTGTATTTCTGTTACTGAGTTTTGAGAGCTTTCTGTGCATTGTAGATAAAATCCTTTATCACAGGCCAGGTGCGGTGGCTCACGCCTGCAGGAGGTCGAGATGGGAGGATCATTTGATGTCAGACCTTTGAGACCAGCCTAGCCAACATAGTGAAACCCCATCTTTACTAATACAAAAATTAGCCCGGCATGGTGGCGGGTGTGCCTGTAATCCCAGCTACTTGGGAGGCTGAGGCAGGAGAAATCACTTGAACCCAGGAGGCAGAGGTTGCAGTGAGCCGAGATTGTGCCACTACACTCCAGCCTGGCGACAGAGCAAGACTCTATCTCAAAAAAAAAATAAATAAAAAATCCTTTGTCACATATATGCTTTGCAAATGATTTCTTGTATACTGTGCATGTCTTGTCTTCATTGTCCTACCAGTATTTTTTGAAGAGCAAAATTTTAATATCAATCTAGTTCTATTTTTCAATATTTTCCTTTTTAAATCATGCTTTTGATCCCTTGTACAACCAAGGGTCTATTCCCTAACCAAGGGTTACAAAGATGTCTATGTTTTCCCCTATACATTTTATAGTTTTAGCTTTATATCTATGTCTATGGTCCCTTTTTTTTTTTTTTTTTGGTATATTTTATGAGGTATAGATCAAAGGACAAATGACTTAGGAGTACAGTCTCAAGCCCACATTCTCTGGGCAGGATTTGTGGTATTATTATCTGTGAAAGACATTAACAAAAATACAAAATCCTATAGGTAAATGAAAGAGGTTGAATTCAAACAACAACCCTGGAGTTTCTGAAGACAGGAACACAGGCTGACAGCCGCATAAGGCCTTTCAAGTTACAGTATCTTCATGTCTTTTTATTTCTACTGAAAAGATCTTTTACATTGCTCTCACCCTGATCCCAAAGGGACTATTTGGAAAAGACTGAGAACAGTGGTTGGAAAGAATGGTGCATAGAATTGCACCCTGATACTCCCTATTAAACACATACTCCTTCCTCTACACTCTTGAAACAAGCAGCTCCCTGTTCTTGCCTCCCATATTTCACCTCCTCATCTGCTAATCCACTCTCTGAAAAATCATGGGAAAAGAAGAGGGTGTTCATGTCGATGGCATAAGTATAAGAACCTGTAGCCCCTTGATGTGAGCAAAGGGATGGTGTAAAATATTAATACTTCCTATTACAAATATGAAAACATTAACTTGGCAATCTATAAATTATGTCTGAAAATGTTTTAAAATATTTAACTTTGTACAAGTATTCCAATGCAGTTTCTACACATAAATATTCAGCCAAAATAGCATTTTCATTAACAAGATTGATTGCTAATAGGAAAATGCTCATACCATATAGTTAAATAAAAAGTTTAGGTTACATAAAAACACAGAGAGTTATGGCTCGGCTTTGAAAAAAAAATCTATGCATATTAAAGGACTGAAAATATATACATAGAAATGGTTTTAAAAATTGTTTTTAGGTTGTATGAACTTGATTTAAACTTTAAAATTTTTTTTATTTTGAGATTATTACATTCCCAAAAAGTTACAATATATGATACAATGAGGCCCCATGTACGCTAAACAGTCCTCCCAATGATAACATCTTGCAAAACTATAGTGCAATATCACAACCAGGATATTGACATTAACACAATCAAGACACAGAACATTTTCATTACTACGAGGATCCCTTTTACTGCCCTTTCATAGCCATATCCATCTCTTCTTCCCTTCTCACTCTACCTCTCCTCCTTGCGAAGCACTGATTTGTTTTTCTTTTCTATAATTTTGTCATTTCAATAATGTTGTATGAATGGACTCAAGCAGTAAGTAACCCTTAAGGATTGGCTTTTTTTTTTTTTCCAGTCAGCATGATTCCCTGGAATTTCATCAAATTGTACATATCAATACTTCAGGAATTCGAATATTTTTTTAATTTACTTTTTGTGTTTCCTGTTTTAAAAAACTGTATTTTAATAACATTTTATAAACATATGAAGTAACTAGCCTTATACCCATATCAGAAAAAGATTGACAATTATTAATATACAGCCAGAGGTTTGGGAATACTTGCTAAGCAGAAAATTTTCTTCAATAAAATGTATAATACTCATATCACCACAGTAGCGATAGTGTGGATTAGTGACCATGATGTGAAACATTGAATGCTAAAACAATATCCATTAAAACATTACATTCTACACTGGAGAGATTCAACTTTATCACTTGTTATTCGAAGGGCTCAGCTCACTGTAGACCCTTCTTAGAATTCCAAAGAGTGTGTTTCAGGACAGAAAGCTTTACGCATCATTATTTCATACCCCTCTGCGTCTTCACATGTTTGAGTCTGTGAAATAATTTTGTTCTGAGATACTGAAGATGAACTCTTGAAGTTGAACAAAAGGATTCACTTGTCTCGCTAGAAATTCATACTCGTTATAAAATAGAAATCCTGCTTCCCCTCAGTAATAGAGCAACCATGAATCATAGTGTCATGCTGGCTCGATCATAATCTAACACCTCGTGCCTCAGACAACAACTTGATTTGTCAAGAGACTATCCCTGTGAGGGCTGCCAATAGTATTGATGCCCATTGGAAGGGATATAATTAAGCCCTTGGTGAGCTAATTTCATTTTTTTTTTAACAACTTGGGGTACATAAGTGCAGAATAGGAAATAGAGGGTGCTAAGAAATCTTTCTCTGCCAATATTCAGAGCAAGGGTTTCTCTCCTTTTTTTTTTTTTTTTAAATCGATAAAGGATGTTTAGAGACATTCAAAACAGTCTTCTGTCAAATACTCAACAGGTACATGTTCCTACCCAGTAAACCCCATCAGGTTTTCTCCAGGTATAATATTTTCTTCCAAATTAACTGCCGAAAAGCCCAGTGTTTCATGTTTGTTATCTGCTTCTATTATGACTTGAGGACAGAGAAACTGATTTGGCTTCACTCTACCACTTGCTGTGGGCAGTTTGCAGTAAAGGTATTTGTCGATTTGGATAATTTCTTAGAAGCTTGTTATTTGCTTGGGAATACATCCTTTACTTAACAATTGAAAGCATAAGGAACTAAGTTAGCTCTTTACAATTATTAAGTTAAAATAAGAATTTTATGTTGAGAGTGGGAAGTAGCAGCTTAAAAGTTATCTTAATCATGCCTGTATTAGGATAAATTCTGAAGTTGCATGAGGCTAGTGTCCTATTATGGCAAGAAAATAATCTGTACCCAAAAGTATCTCCCCGTTTGACCTTTACTTGTGTTCCATGAGGAAACATAACTCCCTCCAAAATGCAGAGAAATAAATGTATTCTGCACATGTTACATGTTTTGATCAAAAACATTATATTCACTGGGGGATTTAGAAAGCAGGAAAGATCATTTTATGGGATTTCTGCCCCAAACTGATATCCAACTAGTTAAGCATGTTTCGTTTTTCTCGCCTCCCTGAATTCCTGGGTCCGTTCTTGGTATGACACACACAAACTGCACATCATGACAGATCCTGCATTGAGAGCAGGATGGACAGCTGCCCTCACTTAAAATGCTGGCTGTGTGGTGGGCAAAATTAGATTAGCAATTTGGAGCAGAAGGAGGATCGTTAAAATGTGTTTTAGATTTGCCATCTCATGGACAGAGCCTATGCGAGTGACTCTTTTGCCTCTGGAATACATCTCCAGGTTCCAGAGTCTCAAGCAATATAATGGCAGAGTCAGGGCTGATAAGTAGAGCTAACCAAATCTGGGTTTCCTTATGAGAAGCAACCACAAACAGGGTAAATGTAGTCTACAGATCCTCGCTTTCCCTTTATGACTATTTATTCTCTGTTCGTCCTGTTTCCCCAAACGCTCAGATTCCTGGAACTTTCAAGCTATAGGTTTCTCTCGTTCAAAGAAGAAATATTATCTCATAATCCACTCACAGTTATATGCATGTGTTTAATATGTTTTGTCCTAGTATTGTTAGAATATTCGAAAGGAACAAATGGGGAAAAATAAAATGAAAATGAACTGACATGTGATGCTAGATGTGGGAGGCTTCAGAGGCACTGGATCGTTTTGAAACTTCCTGTCTGAGATTATATGGGCAACTCTCTATTTCTCTCACGCATGAGGTCAGCTGAAATGTTCCAGCTTGCTTACACTGTGTTTTATGTAAAAGCTAAGTCAAGATTTGGGAAGACAGGACTCTAATTTAGAGATTTCTATGGCTTGGATGTTTGGCTCTTCCAAACCTCATGTTGAAGTTTGATTCCTAATTTTGACGGTAGGGCCTAATGGGAGGTGTTGAGGCCATGGGGGCACATTTCTCATGAATAGATTAATACCCTCCCTTGGGAGTGAGGGAGCTCTCACTCTTATTAGTTCCCACAAGAGCTTCTTGTTAAAAAGAGCCTAGAACTTCCCCTGTCTCTCTTGCTTCTCTCTCACCATGTGACCTCTGCATATCTTGACTCCTTCTTTGTCTTTGACCATGAGTGGAAGCAGCCTGTGGCCCTCCCCAGATGCCCAATCTTCCAGCCAGCAGAATCATGAGCCAAATAAACTCTTTTTATTGATTTCCCAGCCCCAGGTATTCATTCCTTTACTGCAACAACAACAACAACAACAACAACAACAGACTAAGACAGAGATTAAAGCAAGTTAGTAGCTTTTTACATCCTCATTCCAGAATGCTTCAATGAACTGCAGAGCCTTTCAGTGACAAGTAACAGAATATCAGTGGTTTAAACAGATAGTGGTTTGTTTCTCTCACATAAGAAGGAAACCAGAGGCAGTCGCTGACATTGTTTAAACAGCTTGAACCACACGACCTTTCACTTTATCTTTTTTATAACCTCACCATTTTTTGTATGTTTTGTCAAAGCCCAATCCCTGAGGCTCATATATTACCTCAAAAATTTACCACATTTTTCTATTTGTGTATATTTCCCTGTATCAGTAAGAAACTAATAATTCTAAATTTTCTCCCTAAGGGAGGAACAAGGTAAACAGAAAGGAGAAACAGAGAAATAGAGAAACAGTGGCTAATTGTGATGAATAAACTGAATGTGGACTACTTTGCATGGCAGCTGAACTCCTAGGCCAGTGTTTATGGCCGAGAATGAGTTAATGGAGCCCCAAACCCCAACCCTTCAGTAGGTATATCAACAGGGTACTTTTATTATCCTAGTCCAGTGGTCCCCTTTGGCCACTCTTATTCTGCCAAGTAAAGAATGGCATATGTATGGCCAGGTGCGGTGGCTCATGCTGTAATCCCAGCACTTTGGGAGGCCGAGGCGGGCGGATGATGAGATCAGGAGATTGAGACCATTCTGACTAACACGGTGAAACCCCCGTCTCTACTAAAAATACAAAAACGAAATTAGCCAGGCGTGATGGCGGGTGCCTGTCGTCCCAGCTTCTTGGGAGACTGAGGTGGGAGAATGGCGTGAACCCGGGAGGTGGAACTTGCAGTAAGCCGAGATCGTACCATCGCACTCCAGCCTGGGCAACAGAGTGAAATTCCTTTAAAAAAAAAAAAAAAAAACCTAACATATGTATTGGCTCCTCCCTTAGACTTTCCTTGATCTTTCCTTGCAGTAACCAAAGTATTATAAGATACCACACCTGAGAACTATTCCCAAGTGTGAAATTCTGAGCCTTCAAAATGAAGACACATCTACTATTCGGGAAATGTATCCAGATTGACTTTCTTGGGAGGTATCTGCTTTTTGGGCAATTCCAGTTATTGGCTTTGATGTGCACTTCTCCATTTTCTGCCTTTCTCAAGTTTCTCACACTTGGAATGTTTCACTTGTTTGTGATCCCAGTATCAGACACCTCCCCGCAAACTTATTCATTCCCCTCTGTACTAGGTTTCCATGGATTTTCAAAAATTGCATGTAATTCTTATGCTTTAAAAAGCATTTCCATGAAGCTCACCCCAGCTCTGCCACACTTCTTGATACTGAGTCTCCATGTCTTTAAATGACAGTTTTACCAAAGATGCTACTCTTTTTCTCATCCAACTTTGTATGTACTCTTACGTTTTCCCGTATTTACTTTGTTCCAACTAACCACTGACTTAATTTTGGTCCATTTCTTTCAAATTTGTACCTTCAACCAACATATTCTTCTGATTTGGAAAATGTTGTTTATAATTGCCTTCTCTATATATCAACCAAAAAATTATCAGCATCTTCTTTTTTAAATTTGCAAAATGTAGCTTATGGCACATGATCACATAAAAATATGTTCATCACTATTAGCTAGTAAGTAAATGCAAATTATAACCAGAATGAGGTATCGCTACATACCCATCAGAATGGCTAAAGTAAAAAAAGAAAAAAGAATACTGGTAAGAAGGTAGAAAAACTGGATTACTCACACAATGCTGGTGGGAATATAAAATGGTACAACAATCCTGGGAAACAGTTATACATGTTAAAACATGTCACTATCATAAGACCCAGACTGAACTCTCGGGCATTTATTCCAGAAAAATGAAAAATTATGTTCAAACAAACCCTACACATGGATGTTCAAATAGCTTTACTCATAATGGCCCCAAACTAGAAACAACCCAGATGACCTTTAATAGGTAAATGGTTAAACAAACTGTGACACACACGTACCATGTTGCTATAGTCTGAACAGTTGTGTCCCTCCAAAATTCATGTTGAATTCATATGTCAAGTCCTCATGAATGAGATTAGTGCCCATATTTAAAAGGCCAGAGGGGGCTGGTCACCTTTCACCATTTGAGGACACAGGAAAAGGTGACAAAGTGGGACCACACCAGACAATAAATCTGTTTGCACCTTGATTTTGGACTTCCCACACTCCAAAACTGTGAGAAATTCATTGCTGTTGTCTATAAGCCACTCCGTTTATGGTATTGTGGTATAGCAGTTCCAACAGACTAAGACACATGTACTAATACTGAGTAATTAAAAAAAAGAATAAGCTATTAATACACACAAAAATTAGGCAAATTATCAGGAAATTATGCTAAATGAAAAATGACAATCTAAATGGTTGCATACTGTATGACTCCATTTATATAACACTCTTGAAATGATAAAATTTTAGAAATGGAGAAAATACTGGTAGTTCTCAGTGGTTAAGATTTCCATGGGTTAGGGAGAAAGAGGTGGGTGTGACTTAATAAAATGAACAGATGAGGGATCACTGTGGTGATGGAAATGTTCTGCATCTTGACTGTATCAATCCCCGTTTTAGTATTGTACTACAGTTTTGCAAGACATAACCACTAGGAAAAATTGGGTAAAGGACATAGGGTGTCTCTTCAAATTGTCACTTACAACTGCATGCAAATCTGTATTTCAAAATTAAAGTTTAATTAAATTAGAATCATATTTGTTTAGGATGGTATAGAATAAGTAAATTAGAAGAGCAAAGTAAAAATAAACAAATAGAATTAGAAATTGTCCATAAAATTACATAGCATATTATAATTGTGTAATTTCTTCTACATCATTTCATTAAATCTTGTTTTTACTATATTTTAAAAGATAATTTTCTCCACTTTGATATAACTACATTTACATTACTTTCTCATATTTTTAGAATTAATTCTGTTTGGGATTTCTTTGGGAGAAACCATCTCTTGAACCTTAACACAACAAAACAAAAAGTCTTAGAAAAATTTCTAAAAGTCATTTCAAATATTTCCAATATGTCTGACATTGCACAGATAGCATTTGATTAATATTTTAACCAACCTCCTACATCTCGGATAGTATGCTTTCAAAAATATTGGTTTGAGTAGATAAAAAATAGTTATAATTTGGAAAGGAAGAAAGCCACTGACAGACTGCTAGAAAGAACTAACAATTAAGTAACGAGAAGAAGTCAATGAAGTGGGAAAGCAGAATAACTGGGAAAGATTACTGTGAAGTGAATGGATGAGACCGTTTTGCATGTAACATAATTGTTTTGAAAAGTATCCTCCATTTAACTAACTCTCTCTTCATCTGTATTTACACTTTCCTCAAAACAATCCATTTGGTTTATTTTAAAAGTATTTTCACTAAAGATATTACTGAATTATATCATACATACAGCAAAGCATACAATTTATAACTGAAAAGCCCAACGTAGTTTTACTAGGTGAGTCAAACCATGTAAATCATATGAAGAAATACAACATTAAAAAAAAATACATAAGCTTTTATCTCAGTCACAAACTATTCCCTCTCAAAAGAAAACGACATTCTAAGCTCTATAACCATAGATTCATTGTTCCTGCTTTTGTACTTATATAAATAGAATTCTAAAGTATAGACAAAAATAAAACATAATTATCGTTCACACACTCTAGCTCCCTCCTTAAGTGTTTTCTATCTTGGCTTCCTAAATCTGAACCCCTGAATTTCTCTTTTTTTCCCTCCTCATTGCCTTATTTCATTAACTATCTAGCCCTGAAAGCAGTCAGCTAAACATTTTTAAAATTTCTCCTTGACACTTTTTTGCTGTTAGCACTAATTTAGGAGGTCATTAATTTTTTTTTTTAATCAACCAATGAGCACTCAAACTGTCTCCCTGCCCTCAGCATTACTCTCTCTGCTTTAATCTCTTCTCCCTACTGCTTCCAATATGACCTTTCTAAAATACAAGCTGCTCAGCCACTCACTCACTTTAAAGCAAGTCATATCGTGCTTCACCTTCAGGAAAAAAACAAATCCAATCATTTTAGCTTGTATGCAAATCCCTTGATGACTTGGATCTGGAAATTCCCATCTTCATTCTGCTTACAAATCCCAGCATGCACTGTACTCCAGCCATATGGTATAATGTAGTCTTCTAAACATAAATACTCTTTCACTCACTTTTAAGTCTTTGCATATGCTCTGTTTTCTTCCCAGGATGCTTTTCTACCTCTTTGTCAAGCAAAGAGCTTATTCAACCATTAAAATTCAGTTATAGCGTCCTCACAATCCCGTCTCACTCCCAGAGACAGCAGCTGCATGTGACACTGCTCCAGTATAATCCTTACATACTTCTACATAACATTTCTAACATAATGTGCAATTATTTATTGGCATGGCTCTCTGCTCCATAAACGGAGTCATTTTTATTATTTTCTACATTCTTCATGTATAGAATAGTATACATCCATAGAACAGTTATGTCTGAATGAACAGTAATAAAATCATGAATAAAATAAATAAGAAATAGAAGTGCAATAATATTCTGTAAAAGCATCAAGGAAGGAAGAGATATGTCTTCACACAAATAAGGCCTTTAAACTCAGTCTTAAAGAATGGGTTGAATTTAGGCAGGCTGAAAATGAGGCAGAAATTGATACCTCATTACTCACAACCAGGAGCATTTCTTTGGGAAACGTGCACCTGAGGAATTCCACACATCACTTAGGAAGAGTACTTCTTCAGACTATTTCAGACAATAAAATCTCTTCTTTGGACCAAAGACACTCAGCTACTAGGTTCAAACTCAGGCCCTGGCTCCTGGGTGTACTTTGACGAATAGGAAATCATAAACCAAGCATTGACCTGGGCTTTGAACAGTCCTAGATTCAAATCCTCTGCTTGCAGTATTTGTTGTTGATCAGTCCTCTCTCAGTCTCCTTTATATCCTTTGGGTATAGCAGGAATAACAGGCTCATTTTTAAGTAGGCTAACGTGAGAGTCAAATGAAATAATGTTTATTAAAGTGCCTGACACAATATTTGGCAAATAGTGCCTTGGAAATTTTAATTCCGTTTTCTGTTTCTCCAATGCACACTTGTCGTATTTTCCTTTTTATCACTGACTATATATTGCAGGAGGCTGAGGAGATGAGAAGGTGTAGGTGGAATACCATGTGCGTTAACTGTGTAGTGCACTGTGTGGCAGAAACCATAACACCATGTAAGGCTGAGCATACACAGTAAATCCTGCCATGTGTAGCGTGTTCTACTGACCTCTGTGATTCTCTGGAGGCCCACTGTGGCCTGGATTGCTGACACAGGCATGAAGAAACGATGCTGCTTTTTCAAAACAGCTAGCTCGTGTCACCTGATTTTGCCCAGATTCGGAGCACCACACTCATTCCATCTGATCTGTGCTTAGAAGAGATAAAGAGAAAGAAATGCCTAAAAACAAAACCCACATGCTAAATCAGCTAGTTCTGAAGCTCCACTCAAGGTTGCACATAAATAAATCTGTTCTTGGTCTCTATTTCTGTCATTCAGCAACACTGTGTAAGCATTTAGTGTAGACACATCTATATCTGACACTGTGAGGGTGAGGGACCCACAGAAGCAATGAAATTTCTATCATTCAGCTGATCGTTGCATCACCTGCTGCCTGAAAAGTAAATTAGTTTATCCAGTACATATTTTCCTCTGTATGATACCACATGAATTTGTTTATTTGACAAATACTATTTAAGCCTCTACTACGTGCTAGGGACAGAGTTACATGCTAGAGATTCTGTGGGAGGCAACACAGAAAAGGCACGTGGTTACAAAGCTCAATGTCTACCAAGACAATTAACAACCAATTTACGCAATTCTCTTGTTCACAGAACTAGTATGATGTGCAGAGGGACAGAAAAGCATAATTCCTTAGCAAAATATATATTGATCACTAGGCAGTAAAAATGAGTCAGGATATATAGAAAATGGGAAAAGATTAATTGACACAGATTTACTACAGATGCAGACGCAGGTCTGAGGGAATTCTCAGTGGATGATTTGGGTCACGAGTTATCATGGATAAGAGCACTGGGAGCAGATGGAGAGGTCAAAACTAGAGTGATATATCAAAGAAATAAGACAGAGACAACCTGTATCAGCTTTCTATTGCACATAACAAATTATCACAAACCTGAGGAGGAGTTACCTGGCTCTACTTCTCAGAGTATCACAAAGCTGCAATCAAGGTATCAGCTGGCTGCATCCTCATCTAGGGCTCAGTTCGTAGCTGTTGGAGAACACATGCATACTGTGTCTTCACAGCTTACAAGGGAGTCTAACACTTCACCTCTTTTAAGGAGCTCACCTCACTGGGTCAGCCCCCCAGAGGATAATCCTTTTTTTTTTTTGACTAAGTCAAAGTCAACTGATTAGTAATCTAATCACAGGACTGACATTCTGTCCTATGTACTAGCTGCAACTGCACTCATATGGAATACACTATACAGAGCAAGGACACTGGGGGCAGGAATCTTGGAGGTCGCTTTAGAGTTTTGCTCCAGGTCAAACAGGAAGCTGCTAATTGACAGTTCCAGTGATGACAGAAGGTTCCACGGTTAGCTGTCTTTATCCTACATGTCCCTGTGTGGAGGAGACCTGCAGTGTATGAGAGTTAGACTCCAGAATTGAACCACTTGAGTTCAAATCCTGCCTCCTCTTCTTCATAGCTGTGTGATCTCAGGTACAATACTTAATATCTCTAATGCAGGAATGATGATTTCACTCAAAAAGATTTTGATTTCATCTTCTGTAGATATTATCTATTATGATAACTTAAAATCTAATCATGACTTTTAAATAGTATAAATGTAATAATTTACATTTATTTAGTATATTTAATTTCATAATACATTTCTTAAGATTATGGTTGTGATTCTTTCTCCTTGAAAAATTAAGTAAAGGTGATCAAGTACCAGCTTGCATATTAATAGAAAATATTGTGATTAAAGTGAAAAGGTAATGACCTTATCTTACTCAGAAGACCACACAGTATTTTAATGTATTAGGCACAAACATAGTCTAGTTTGCTGAATTAAGTAAAACAATTGAGCTAATAAGTATTAGACCTCTGCTTCCAATGAGCAGGTCTTCAGAGTAACCAAGCCAATGAAAATAGCCTTTGCTTGTTACACAAAATCTTGGAGGTACAAGGCAATGAAGAGTATATTCCCTACTTTTGATGTCTGTGGAGAGGAATAGTTGAATCCTTGTTACAAGTTAGTGCTACCTGAATGGATGTCTTTCTAGTTTGAAATATATACTTGAGCCTGGCTTAGTTGTCATCCCATTAATAACACTGATACACTCTAGGAGACACAATCTTCACATCCATCAAGAACCATAGAACTTCAAAGAAGGTAACCTGGACTGTGAATGTGTCCTGCCTTGGAAACCAGAGTGGTACAGTGGGCAGACCTGCAACTGGTGCTACTGCATTCTTGTTTATACAGACCATCCAAAACATTTCCTTTTGCAAGAGTCTAAATTGAAATGCTCAGTAGCATGAGTCTCCATGAGAATATTATGCATAATTCAGGTAGGTCATTATAAGCTAACATAGGAACCCATGGAAACTAACATAGCAGTGGTTTTCATATTGTATTAAAGTGAGTAGGTCTAAAGCATTGGTTCTCAACCTTTGTTTCTCAAACACAGAGCCTGGGGTGGTGAGGCTGACATTAGGTACAAGGTAGGTGATCTTGAAACCATACTTTGAGAAATACTATTCTGACAAATAGCAGAAACATTGGGTGGCTGTAAATTATCTAGGGAAAGGCTATCCAGGCATAGACTACAGTAATGTCAGGAGTGAGATAAGGTGAGGTGGATGCTTTTTTTTTTTCTTTTTTTTTTTTTTTTTTTTTTTTTTGGTGTTTATTAGCTCAGTTTCTCCTTTTGAGGCAAAAACTTTGTGTCACCCAGAAGAGATATTTCGCAGAAAATTTCTTCCCCTCAAACTCTTTCAGCTCTGAGAGCTTGCATTTTATCATTCAGACATAGAACATCAGAGAATTCTATAATACAAGATAACAACATAATGCAACTAAATGACATGATAACAACTCCCTTAACATACATTTTTAGGATTACTTATATCTGTGTTCAGTTGGGGAAAAAAAGTCATTCAACTCACACAGATTTCTCAGCTTACAAAATGGCAACAGACCTGAGCAAACTAAAAATGCTTAAGAAATATTTCTAACCACAAAAATAAGAAATTACTTATTTTGAAATATAAGTATTTATACTCATCAACTAGCATCGAGTTAAACAGGGTGTTAGTTATTTTCTTCAGAAGGAAAATTTTTACCTTGAGAAGACCTTGAGAAGATTGGAAAATTTACAATGGAGAAAAAAATAAAAGTAGGACCTAATTAACTTAGCTTCTTTCCTTTTGTGACAAGCTCCGTGAGGACTCCAGGATATGCACTCCCACTCCTTAAGCATAAGTTTGATTTTTACCCTCCCACAAGAAGGCTGTTTTCTCCTAGCAGATAGAGCCTCGCTGCTTCTCAGAGGCCTGGCTATTATGACATCTGTCCAGGCCAGGGTGCAATCATGGAACCACCAGTGGACCTTCTGTCTGCCTTTCCAGGAGCAGTCCCTTTTGGAGCTGCTGGAATTCCCCCAGTTGGCAGTGCCAGAAGTGAAGAAGCGTGATGAGAAGAGAGTCCAGGGGTCCTAGTTCTCGACTCAGAGGCAGCACTGCTGAGCAACTTTAACCTAGTTAGATAACCTCCCTACACTTCCCTTTTTTCCACTGGAATTAAAGCAGTTAGGATAGATGACAACTAAACATGCTTCCATATCTGGCCTTTCATTATTGTGTCATTTAAAGCTTAAGTTTAAATGTGGGAAATCAGAATAATCATGAATCAGGAAATCCAAGTCTTAGAATATATCCCAAAATTCTTATGTAATCTTGTTTCTGCCTGCCCAGACCTTGACATTCTCCTCCTTGTTCAATGCACTCTCCATAGTCTGTTTTTCCCCAACACAGTCTTTGCCTTTGCTGTCCCTTCCTTCTTTGAGATTCTTGCCCAGTCCTTAGCCTGGCTAGCCTTCCCGTCTCAATACAAATGCTACTCTCCCAGGAGAGCTTTTCCTGACTCTCTCAATCTAAATAAGGTTCCTAATAAACACTTCTTTCTGTAACATTTTATTATTTTCTTTACACCATCACTGATGTTTGTTATTTATAGCTAATGGTTTTGTTAGCTGTCTTTTTCTCCCGGAAGACTGCAGGCTCCCTAAGGACAGGGATAGTGCCCACTAGTTCAGTACTGAGTCTCTTACTCAGTGCCCAAAACATAGTGAGCCATTTTACATAGATGACAAATTAATGAATGAATGCATCAGTCAATTTCTGCAATTTCTTCCCCCACTCCAACATATGAAACAAAATGTCACTGTTGCCATTAATGAATGAGATATACATCTAGGTGTCTTTCATCTCTGCCCTAACGTGTTATCTGGAACCTCACCTCCTTTGAAGACTTTCTTACCATCTGTATCCCTCCATCCAGGCCTCTACTCTGTAATTTATGCATACCAGGTTTCCCTTCCTCTTTTAACCCTTAGAGATTATTAAAGGAGATGTGTCTGTTCTATGCCCTGCTTATGTATTCCATGAACAAATAATATTTCCTGCAGTATTAGCTTCCTACCGATGCTGTAACAAATTGTCACAAACTTGGTGGTTTAAACAACATAAAATTATCATTTTGTAGTTCCAGAGGTCAGGAGTCTAAAATGTATATCCATGGGCTAAAATTGTGTTAATTCTGGAGACTCTAGGAGAGAATCTGTTTCCTTGCTCCTTTCCAGCTTCTAGAGGCTGCGTGCACTCCTTAACTCATGGCCTTCTTCCTCCAACTTTACAGCTGGCAGAGGCAGGTTGAGCCCTTCTTACCTCAAATCATTCTGACTTCCACTGTTGTAGTTATAGTAAGGTAACATTCATAGATTCTGGGGATTAGAACATTGGCTTCTTTTTCTGAGGGGCTGTGGGCCATTATTCTATATACCACAGGTATGTACACTTAAAATTTACTCTATATTTAATGTCTACATTTAATACGACTCTTCGAACACTTATGTTATATGACAAGAATTATATACTGTAGTGTAGCCATGTTTGTTGCATTTCTGAAAGTCTATTATTCTTAATGAATATCAAGAATATAGTGAACAAAAATTCATATTTGATCTTATTTATCTTCACAGCAACCCTGCTGGAAAGTTTTACAGACAAGCAGCAGCGATTCAGAGATCTTCTACAGCTTACCTAATGTCTGACACCTAATAAAGGGTGGATCCAGGATAGAAAACAATTTGGCACAACAATCAAGCTCTTTCCACTGCTCCAAATATCCAACCGTCTTTATATGGTTTCCTTTTGTTCATTTCATCATGTGAAACCGCTGCAGCTTCCAGGTGGCAGAAGCTCTCTGCTCAGCAGATTGGGTCCTAATTAAGGCCTATTGTGTGTTGACACTCTTCCTCTGCAGACTGAGATAAAGGCCTCAGACAGCTTCAAAACCTGTCCATACATGGGAAAATGGGTCTTTCTCACAGCAGAAGGAATCTTATATCTTTGCAAAAATTATTATTTTGGGGTGACACCAGGATGAAGGGAAGACAGAATGTAGAAACTACAATACAATTTTAGTAGAGCATTAGGTTTAGTTAGGAAGAAAAGCATTCCCCCACTTTCCCTAAAATAAGACAGTTCCACCCTATAGTGTATGGGGTGCTTAGCTGTATATGAAGGTGAGCTGACTCAAGGTGAAAGGATTATAGAATCTAGTGATAAATGATCTCTCTGAGGTCTCAGAACTGACTGGGGAAGATCAATCTTCTTAAACTGATGGAGTACCTGCTGCACTAAGGTGGTGTCTGGCATCTCACCCTTTATATGAAAGCCAGAGATGAATTAACTTCAAATAGTAAGTGTTCCAAAATTATACATCCTCCTAGCTATTTCCCCAAGCAGTTATTAAAATACAATTTTCAAAAGTTTAAAAGCAAAGCAAACATACAAGTGTAAAATGACCGTATGTCAAAGGTGTTACATACTGAAGAAAAAAAGCAGCAAGAAAACAGTTAAGGATACATTTGAGAAGCTAGAGATTTGTAGGTAACTTAAGAAAGGACTGTAAGGATGAGATTGTGGTATTGACTGTAAAACCAGTTAATGTCTAACAGTGCACTAAATTGTGATTTTGAAGTTGTTTTTCCCACTGGGGAGAATTTTTTTTCACCTCTGTTGGATGAACATTTTTAAGTTAACCATACTCCCTAGAACAGCGTTTCTCAAATTGGCACTATCAACATTTTATTTGATGGTCTGTCTTGTGCATTGTAGGATGTTTAGAAGCATTCTCAGCCAGTAGCATACATGTCCCCAACCCACAGTGGCGACAACAAAAAATATATCCCAGTTGGGTGTAGTGCTGAGCATCTGTAATTCTAAGTATTCAGGAGGCTGAGGTGGGAGGATGACTTGAGTCCAGGAGTTTTAGGCCAGTCATGGCAACATAGCAGGAACCCAGCTCAAAAAACATATATATATATAAAAGAAAACATAAAAAAAAGATGTCCAGACATTGTCCTATGCCTCCTGAAAAGAAAACAGAAGTTGTTTTACAGAGGTAAAAACCTTCAAAATAGGCAGAAACGATTACTGAATCTTCTTTCAGTGCAGTACTGGGCTTGTACCTTTGCTCCAGTGTCTTTTGGCTCAGCTATTTTATTTCACTCTATAAAGTAGTGATTCTTAATTAGGAATGATTTTAAGGTGTACTTCTATTACAGCTCACACTACTGATTTTCTGTTCAGTTCTGCTACTTAATATGTTCCATCATTAGTTGGGTAGGAAAAAAAGTAACTTGCCAAAAAAAGTCTTTGCCAAAAATTACCAGTTTTTCAAAGGATATAGTAAATTGTGAGTAGCCATTTTTAGTCCTCTTTTTTACACTGTCACTCTGTTTTTATCTCTGTTTTTTATTTTATTGTTTTAAATTTCAACTTTTATTTTAGATTCCGGGGGTACCTTGCAGTTTTATGGGTATGTTGCATGATGCTGAAGTTTGGGGAACAATTGATCCCATCACTCAGGTAGCAAACATAGTGCCTAATAGTTTTTCAGCCCTTGCCTCCCTCATTTGCAACCCCTACCCCACTGTTGGAGTATTTTTCCCATCATTGTGTCCATATGAACTCAATATTTAGCTCCCAACATCATGCTGATACCAAAATCTGGCAAAGACATAACCAAAAGAAAAAAAAAAGAAAACTACAGGTCAATATCCTTGATGAAGATAGATGCAAAATTCCTCAACAAAATACTAGCAAACCAAATCCAGCAGCACATCAAAAAGGTAATTCACCATGATCATGTAGCCTTTATTCCTGGGATGCAAGGTTGGTTCAACATATACAAATAAATAAATGTCCACCACATAAACAGAACTACATAAATAGAACTAAAAACAAAAACCATGTGATTATCTCAACACAGAAAAATTCAGCATCCCTTCACACATTTTTGGCGACAACAAAAAATATATCCCAGTTGGGTGTAGTGCTGAGCATCTGTAATTCTAAGTATTCAGGAGGCTGAGGTGGGAGGATGACTTGAGTCCAGGAGTTTTAGGCCAGTCATGGCAACATAGCAGGAACCCAGCTCAAAAAACATATATATATATAAAAGAAAACATAAAAAAAGATGTCCAGACATTGTCCTATGCCTCCTGAAAAGAAAACAGAAGTTGTTTTACAGAGGTAAAAACCTTCAAAATAGGCAGAAACGATTACTGAATCTTCTTTCAGTGCAGTACTGGGCTTGTACCTTTGCTCCAGTGTAATTAATTTCAATGTTACAAGGTGTGTAATTAAACTCAGTGGTAACTGTTCACCTCTCAGGTATTGGTAACACCAATTTCCCCATAGAACTGTGTCCTCTCTAATCTCCCCACTCTGTCTGTAAGGAAAATATTATTAGCTTTGTGACCTTTGGTGATGTTAATTATAATCAAGATACAGGTCAACGTGTCTCTATCTAAAACACTTAAGTGGACTTTTAAGTTCAGAATTTTTCAAAGTTTAAAAAGGTGATATGATACATATTTTAGGACATTCCCAGCAAGGGCTGGGGCAGCATTTAATAATCAAATACTTTAATATTTCTACTGCTAAACAAATGGATATACACACCAAATGGGAATAAATCTACTAATAGTCTCACAGGCTTGCTTTCAGCTCAGGCTTTCCTACCAAATGAGCTTCTGCAAGAAATTTTGGTTTCCAGAGCCATTGGATTTCAGAATTTCAAATTAGGGATTATGGATCTCAAATAATAAAAATAGCAACAACAATATCCAATATTTAAAAGTATTTACCAAGGGACAGGCTTTGTGTTGTATTTTATGTGTTAGATCACTTCAATCCTCTCTCACAACTCTGCCAGCTACCTTTATCAACCCTATTCCACAGAAGAGGTTTGAAGAGTTAGACACTTGCTCAAGGTCATTAAGATTTAGCCATAGGAAATTTTATCCAGGGCCAGGGTCTGAAATAGGGTTATCTGCTGAAACCTAACAATTCTACCTCCATTTAGCACTCAGTCTTTTTTGTTGTTGTTTTCCGTATCCATAAGTCTATCAAAGATGGGTCAAGAACATAATGTTTGTAAATGAAAGACAGTATATTATGTTCCTTCTGCATTGCCTGGATATTTTACTCACTCTACTATTTATCTTATTCTACTTAGATTCACAGGGTTCCTTTGCCAGGCTAATTTATTTTAAACCTTCCTATCAAGAGTTTCATAAGCACAAATCAGACACTCAGTACGTATATATTGAAAAACTGGCAGTCAATATTTCAGCTGTTTCTAAAAGCATTTCTCCTGCTGATATAGGCTCAGGAAGAGTTATAATCCACATGACACTTTCATGAAACACTTCCCAAATGATTTCATTAAAATTTTTATATGGGAAAAGTCTACTAAAAGACTGACCTAAAGACAACCCAATAGGGAATAATAGAGTGGCTAGAATATAAGTCTTCCCCTTATGGAACATTTATAAATACACCTTTTGTGTGTGACATTTTGGGGATTACAAATATGTATGTTGTCTGTCACTAGGGCCATAATTTTCAAGTGCTTTCAAAAATCAGTAAAGAAGTGCTTTGCATTCTCACTAAGTAATGCATCAGCATTAGTTCTATGACCGTAGCGCCATCAGTTAACCATGTAATTTCATCTCCATTTTTTTCTTTAGTCCTCACTTTTAGAACTATAATGCAGTCCTTACATTTAAGTCTATGAAATAGGGTACAATATACAGGGTATTTTTTTCATGCCATTACTTTGAACCTATTCATATCTTTTGTAGCTAACCTGTATCTGCTGTAGGCAGCATATTTTTGGATCTTGTTTTTAATACAGCCTGACAAACTGTCTCTTGATTAAATTGTTTAATGCATTTACACTTTTAAAAATAGCCTAATCGAGATATAATTCACACACATATTATTCACCTTTTTAAAGTGTGAACTTCAATTGTTTTAGTATATTCATAAGTTTGTACAACCATCAATAATATCTGATTTCAGAACACTTTCAACCAGTCCCTATCTAAAACATTCTAAAAAGGAACCCTATACCTTTACCCTAGGCCTTGGCAACCATTAATCTAACGCCTGTCTATATTCTTTCACTCTGTAACACATGTAAGTGTTTTATTCCTTACTATGGCTGAATAATATTCCTTTGTATGGATGAGTCATTTTGCTTATTCATTTATTAGTTTATGGCTGTTTGGGTTGGTTTACACTTAACTATAATATGTGAGACTGATATGAATATTTGTATACAAGTTTTTGTATAAAAACGTTTTCAATGCTATTCGGTATATATCTAATTACGGAGTTGCTGGGGAATGTGGTAACTCCGTGTTTAACAGGTTGAAGAACTTCTCAAATTGCTTTCCCAAGTGGCTACACATTGTATATTCCCATAAGCACTGTAAGAGTGTTTGGATTTCTCTAGATCCTCCTCAACACTTATTATTGGCCATCTTCTTGATGTAACAATCCTAGGGAGTATGAAGTAACATTTCATTGTAGTATTAATTTGCACTTCCATAAAGACTAATATTGAACATAAATTTTATGTGTTTATTAACATGTTTTATCTTCTTTGGGGAAGTGTTTATCCAAATCATTTGCCCAGTTACTGTGTTTTATGTATTTTTATTGTTATTTTATAAGAGTTCTTTAAGCGGCTTTGAGTACCTTATATTATAACACATTTGATTGATTTGCAAATATTCTTCCACTTTAAGGGTTATATTTTTACTTTTTTGATGATGTCCTTTATATAAAGAAAGCTTTATTTAGGAAATTCTAATTTATTAATTTTTATTTGTTGATTTAGCTTTGTGATCATAGCTGAGAATCCATTCCATAATCCAAGCCCACAATAATCTACTCCTTTTTTATTTGAAGAGTTTTATAATTTAAGCTCTTAAGTTTAGTTCTCTAACGTGTGGTAAGTTAAATTTTGTATGTAGTTTGAGGTAGGGGTCCAACTTCATTCTTTTTGAACGTTTACTTTTCCTGGCATGATTTGTTGAAAACTATTCTTTCTCCACTGTATTATCTAAGTACCTTTGTTGAAATCAAATGACCATAACATCAGGGTTTACTTCAGAATTTTCAATTATATTCCAAAGATCTATATGTATATCTGTAAGCCACTTCTACACTATAGTGATTACTGTGGCTTTGTATTAAGTTTTGGTATCAGGAAGTTTGAGTCCTCCAATTTTGAGAGCTTTTCTGGATATTCTAGCTGGAAGTTCAGCTACTTGTATACCTTCAACGGAAGAATGATTTTCCTCTATTGGGGAAGGTCGTTCTCTTTGACCAAGGCTTCAGCTTTGGGAGGGGCACACATGGAGTGGTGTGGGAGGAAGGGAACACCTACCTAACCACCTCTGTCAGTTGAATTAACCTTGGCCATCAATTAGGTGACAGATGTCACATGCAGGTCACCCTCACATCTGAGTGATCCAACTTTGTTCTTTCCTTCTGAGTTTTTTTTTTTTTTTTTTTTTTTTCTGACTATTCTGGGTCTCTTGCAGTTTCAGATGAATTCAATATGTACTTGTCTACTTCTTCAAACAAAGAAAGGCATTTGGCATCTCGATAGGGATTGCAATAATTCTCTACATCAATTTGGAGAGCATTACAATTCTAAAATATTTACTCTTCCAAGCCATGAATATGACTTGTCTAATTATTTAGTTCTAAATTTCTTTCAGCAATGTTTTATAATTAACAATGCAATATCTTGCAGTAGTCTGCTAAATGTATTCCTAAAAATTTATATTTTATTGTATTATAAATGAAATTATTTTATTAATATTTTTGAATCACTAAATTATTTCAATTTTTGTCTCCTATATTTGGGGCTTTGCTGTTAGCTGTGTACATATTTATAATTGTTATGCCTATTTGATGAATTAAATATTTTACTATCATAAATTATTTTTTCAAGACAAAAATATTATCTAAACATCTATTTTGTCTACATACAATCAAATTCTCTGTGTACTGTTTACATGGTATGCCTTTTTTCTTCCTTTTTCTTTCTACCTATATGTGTCTCTGAATCTAAGGCATTTCTCTTATAGACAGCATGTATTTTAATTATAGGGTCTTATTTAATTCATTTTTCCAATCTGCTTTGATTAAAGAGTTTAGTCCATTTACATTAATGTAATTACTGATACAGTAGGATTTGCATCTTTCATCTTGCTACTTGCTTTCAGCATCTTTCATCTTGCTACTTGCTTTCTGTGTGCCTGCCTTCTTTCTTGATCTCTATTCTTTCATTACTGCCTTCTGTTGTGTCAAAGAGATATGCTCTTATAGATCATCTTAATTCTCTTGTTTTTTTCTTTTACTATTTGTTTTGAGGTATTTTCTAATTTATTGGATGGTAGATTACAACTAACAACTTTTCTTAAAACAGTACCCACTTAATTTCAATGGTATGTAGAAACTTTGACTATAGCTCTGTCCATTTCTTTTTTGTACTATCATTTTATGCAAATTAAATATTTACACATTATAAGCCTGGATGGTTTATAACTGTGTTACAGCTATTGCTTAATGCACTTGTATTTTCAGTAAGGTAGGAGAAGAAATATGTTACAAAAATTAAATGTGTATTTACTCTTACCAGTGTTATTTCTTCTTGGGTGTTTGAATTATTCATAGCCCTACATTTCAGCCTGAAAGATTTTATTATTTCTTATAGGGGAGGTCTGCTAATGACAGATTATCTTGTTTTTGCTTTTATCTATAAACGTCTTAAATTTAACTTTGTTTTTGATGAATAGTTGTAACAGATATACAATTCTTGGTTGACAGTCTTTCATCACTCAATACATCAACCAACGAACTTCTCACATACATTTCTGATGAGAAGTGAGTTGCTAATTTTATTAGGAAAGACTGGTACACAATTAGTTATTTTACTTTTGCTATTTCAAGGTATCTTCTTTGTCTCTGACTTTTGGCAGTTTCATTATCATGCATCTAGGTGTCAGTCTCTTTGAATTTATCTTTTGGAGTTCCTTGAGTTTCTTGGATATGCATACTAAGATTTTCCCAAAAAGTTGTAAAGGTTTTGGTCATTTTTTCCAAAAATTTTTTGTCTCTTTTTCTCTTTTTCTTTTAAACCTGTTTGTGTATATACAGCTACACTTGACAGGTCCCAAAGGTCTGAAGTGTTCACATTTTTTTCCTTCTTTCTGGTGTTGTTTAGACTAGATCATCTTAACTGATCTGCCTTCAAGCTCACTGATTTTTTTCTGCCACTTCAAATCTGCTATGGAGTCCCTCTTATATTTTTTTATTTCCATTATGGTAATTTTCAACTCTAGAATTTCTATTTAGCTCATTTATATAATTTTTAACCTATTCATTAATGTTTTTATAGTGAAACATGGTTATCATACTACCCTTTAATTTTTATGTATGCTATTAGTTCTTTTAACTCATTTATAATATCTACTCTGAAGTCATGGTTCGCTAAGCTCAAAATGTGAACCTTCTCAAAAGATGTTTTCATTCCTTGATTTTTTTCTGTGTTACAGGATATATGCTAATATTTTTCTTCATGCCACAAAATTATTTTTGAAATCTCGATTCTTTTGCTATTGTTTTCCTAATATAAACCACACTCCCCTAAATACTGTGGTTATTGTGTGTTTGTTTAGTGACTTGACTGGACTAGTTCAATGAAGTCCATTTCCCTTACAATGTGCAGCCTGAGATAACATATATCCTTTATTCAGTTTCTTGCAATGGTAACATCTTGCAAAACTATATTATAATATTACAACCAACATATTGATATTGATAATACAGGCAAGATGCAAATGTTCTCATTACCACAAGAATATCTCATGTTGCCCTGTTACTCCACACTCATTTTTCTCCCATTTCCACTCGCGCTCCCACTTTAGTCCGTGGCAACCATTAATCCATTCGCCATTCCTCAAATTCTGCCACTTGAAAAATGTTATAAAATTGAATTACAAAGTGCGTAATGCTTTGAGATTGGCTTTTTTCACTTGGTGTAATTCCCTAGAGAATCACTCCACTTGTTGCATATATTAATAGTGTGTTCCTTGTTATTACTGAGTAGTATTCCATAGTTTGGATTTACTGCAAACAGTTTGTTTAACCAGTCAGCTATTGAAGAATACATGGTATGATTTCAGTTTGCAGTTCTTACTAATAAAGCTGCTATAAACATTCATTACACGTTTAGGTATGAACCTAAGTTTTCATTACTCTCAGATAAACGCCTAAGAATGTAATAGTTATGTCATATAGTAATTGCAGGTTTAACTGTATAAGAAACTGCCAAACTATTTCTAAGATTAGCTATACCATTTTACATTCACACCAGCAATGTACAAATGATACATTTTCTCCAAATCCTTGACAGCATCTGGTGTTGTCACTATCTTTTTTTATTCTAACAATATGTAGTAGTATCTCATTGTGGTTTTAATTTGCATTTTCCTTATGACTAATGATGCTGAACACCTATTTGTGTGCTCACTTGCCATCTGTATATCTTCATCAGTAAAATGTCTCTTCATATCTTTAGACCATTTTCTAATTGGATTATTAGTTTTATTCCTATTGAGTTCTTAAGAGTTTTTATATGTTTTAGAGATTTCCAGGTATTCAGGTTGCAAATATTACCTTCCAGCTTATGAGTTGTCTTTATTTCCCTCTTCACCTGGTTTCACAGGGCACAAGTTTTTCATTTTTACAAAGTTCAATTCATCAAATTTTAATTTTATGGGTCATAGTTTTGATATTAAGAATTATTTGCCTAGCCTAGTCCTGAAGATTTACTCTCATTTTTTTAAAAATTATAGCCTTATATTTTACACTTAAGTCTATTATTCTTTTGAGTTAAATTTTTATATAAAGTGTAAGGATCATGTTGAGGTTTATTTTATTTGGGCAGGGCATGGGGGTGTCTATTGATGTCTAATGCTCTGGTATCATTGGTTGAAAAGTCTATCCTTGTTCCATTGAATTTATTTTTTTCATCTCTTTCAAAAATCAGCTGGGCTTATTTGTTTGGATCTATTTCTAGGTTCTCTAATCAGCTCAGTTGACCTATCTCTGTCTCTTTGCCTGTATCACACTCTTAATTGCTGTAACTATATCATAAGCCTTTAATATAGATGAATGTGATTCTTTTCACTTTATTATTCAATTGTGAAGACTGTTTTAGCTATTCTAAAGACTGACTTTTCATAAAGAGTTCAGAATGAGTTTTTTATAGGAATTGCATTACATGTACAGATCAAGTTGAGATATTTTCAAAATCTGTTATCTTATTTAGATGGGAGATGACTTCTATTGATTCATCCTCAGGTTCACTGATTATTTTTTTTCCTCTGCTACCTTTACTCTGCTATTGAGTTCCTCTAGCTTATTCTTTGTTTTAGTTATTTTACTCTTCCACTCTCAAATTTCCATTGTTCCTTTTCATATTTTCTATATACTTAATTGAGATCCTTTATTACTTATTCTTACAACCTTCTTTTAATTCTTCAAACATGATTTCCTTCAGTTATTTGAATATTTTTATGATAGTTGCTTAGAAGTTTTTGTCTGTCAAATTTAACATCTGGACATACTCAGATATGGGTTTTAGGGTCTTTTCTTCCCCCATACTATAGATCATATTTTCCTGATATTTTACCCGTCTCATATTTTTTGTTTAAACTTGAACATTTTAGGTAACATATTATAGCAACTATGGATTCTGATTCCCCAACCCCTCAAAGACTATTGTTACTTTTCCTGTTTTGCTTAATTGCTTGCATGAAATGAATCTGTGAAAAACTGTATATCCTACATTCTGTGATCTCTGGTATTTCTGCTCTGTTTACTTTCTAGTTTTTACTTTTAAAGCTTCCTAAGACCTAAGTCTTCCTAAGAATTTTCTCCATGTCTGTGTCATTTAATGTTCATCCAATAACTGGACAAAAATTCTTCTTAAATGCCTTGAACCAGTAAGGCTTCTCTGCTAATGGAGCTGTCTTTAGGCAAAGATGTGCATTTAAACTTCAGCCTATCTTGAAATGTGCTCTGAGTTTTACTTGAAGCTGGGCTTTTGTAAGTCTCTTATCGCATGTCTTCAGTTTCAGTATTAGATGGGGGTGTGTTTTAATAGCTCGATTTTTTATTTCTGGGTTGTGTATGCATAGCCCAACCACTCCCACAATCTCAGGCTAATAGATCTGACCCATTGGCTGCTCTGAATTTAGCTGACTCTACTGATAGACACTTTCACTGATAATTTCACAGAACATGAGCATTGTCCACTGCTCTAAATCAGGTCAGTTCTTTGAAGGCAGAAGAGATTTGCCACATTCATGATCTGCTCCACCCTGGGTGAACCTCTGTACCAATCAGCCAGAAATGGGAAGCAACCAAAGGCCAGAATATTATAGTGTTTCATTCTTCTCTACTGAAATCCAACAGCTGTTGATGCATAAACACTATTTATATTATTGATTCCTCTCATTGATTTTTCTTGAGCACTAAAATGATTGTTCTTGTTGATGTTGCCCAAGTTTGTTTTTATGGAAAAGCAATTTTCTGATCTCCTTGCTAGACCATAATCCAAGGCTATTGTTAAGCTTTATTAGGGTGAACCAGTGGTTCCTTTAGTCTAGAGCTAATCTAGTCCAACTATCCATGCAGTATCTTTTCTTTTCACTGAGATAATTTATGTACTATAAAATGTATTCTCTAAGGTACACAATTCCGTGGTTTTTATTCACAAGCTTATACAACCACCACTACTGTCTCATTCAGTAAAATTTTCACCCTCCCAAAAAGAAACTGAATACCCCATATCATGAAGTATCCCACACGTCTCTTTATTCCTAGCCTCAGGCAACTATTTACCTATTTTCTGTCTAAGCAGATTTGACTGCTTTGGATACTGCATGTAATAAGCACAGAATATGTGGGCTTTTATTTCTGGCTTCTTTCATATAGCATATGTTCAAGGTTCATCTGTATTGCAGTATATATTGGAAAGTTATCGCTTTTTATGAATATTTCATCACATGTATAAACCACATCTTGTTTATCCATTTGTCAGGTGACGGACATATAGGCTGTTTCTACCTTTTGGTTGTTATGAATAATGCTGATACATTAATATACAAGTGTTTATGTGAACTTATGTTTTCAGTTTTGGGGAGGTATATGCCTGGAATTGGAAAAGTTGAGTCATGAAAACTTTTCTGGGAGCTCCACCCAATGTCGGATATTTTATAAGGTCTTTCCATTCTGTCTGGTGCTAACATGAGCAATTGTTTACCCGTTCAAGCTTCAGAAATTCTTTGATTTCTTGCATTTCATGTTTTTTTCAGGACTTTGAGTAATTTCTTCCCATACATGTGCAAATATGTACTAAGTCAAAGATATATGGGGACCCAGAAGGGGTACTTATGATTTTATTTTTCTTATAAGAGGTACTTGTGATTTTTTCTTTGTAAACATTTGTTCCTTAAATTAACACACCGCTACTATAAACACTGTCACTCACTGATGCACTAAAAATTGAGTAATAATTTTATTACCTGACTTAATGATATTTCATGACTGTTTGTGTGGCTTACATTTACTTCAATATTTAACATTAGAAATGCTTTGGGTCTTTATTTAGAAGCTTGTTGGTGTGCTTTTGACCAGAAATATGCCATGGGAACTTAACTCTTGTTTATGTCAATTAACATATGGTAAAATTACTTTCATTACACATTGTTTCATTAGCATGACAATTTGAGAACTTTTCAACAATGTAAAGTGATTTACTCTCTCTATTTACAATTGTTACGTTCTCTTGCTGAATTGACACTTCATATATAATGTTCTTGTCTTTTTTTAAACTGCTTTTGACTTAAAGTCATTTTGTTGAAAATAAGCATAGCTAACCCTGATCTCTTTTAGTTTTTATTTGCATAAAATATGTTTTTCCATTTCTTCACTTTTAGTTTGTGTCTTATTAAACGTGAGGTGAGTTTCCTATAGGCAGCATTTAATTGAGTCTTATTTTTGTTTATCAATTCAGTACTTCTGTGTTTTATACTGGATAATTTAATCCATTCAAGGTAGTTATTTATAGGTAAAGACTACTACCATATTGTTAGTTGTTTTTTGGTTGTTTTGTAGATATTTTGCTCCTTGTTTTCTCTTGTGTTTCTTCCTTTGTGGTTTGATGGTGTTTAGTAATAATATGCTTTGAATCTTTTCTATTATTGTTTGTTCTTTTACTAAAGATTTTTGCTTTATAGTTGTGGCTTTTATAGAACATTTTATAATAGTCTATTTCCAGCTGATAACATCTTGACTTTCATAGAATACAAAAACTTGACATTTTACACTGCCCTTCTCCATATTTTATGTTTTGTTTTCAGAATTTATATCATGTTGTACTGTGTATCCCTTGACGATTTATTTTAGCTATAGTCATTATTAACAATTTCGTCTTTAAACCTTTTACAAGGGATAAAATTGTCTTAGTCACCATCATTACAGTCCTAGAGTATTCTGGGTGTGTATCTGTTTAACTTATACCATTGATTTTTTCACTTTCATATGTTTCATATTATTAATTCACAACTTTTTGTTTCAGTTTGAATAACTCCCTTTAGCAATTCCTGAAAGACAGGTTTAGTGTTAATGAATTCCCTTAGCTTTTATTTGTCTAAGGAAGTTTCTATTTTTTTCTCATTTCCAAAAGGCTGATTTACTGGACAAAGTATTCTTAATTGTCAGGATTTTTCTTCTTTTTTGCTAAGAACTCCACTGATAGTTGTATTGATGTTTCTTTATAGATAATGTGTTTCTTATCTGTTCTTCTCAGAATTTTTTGTTTTTCATTTTTGATATTTTTATTATTATGTGCCTTGGTGAACTCTTTAGGTTGAATTTGATTGGAAACCTGCTTCCTGTGCACAGATGTTGGCATCTCTTCCCAAATTAGAGAAGTTTTCAGTCATTATTTCTTTAAATACGCTTTCTAGACCTTTTCTATTTCTTCTGAAACTATTATTATGTGAAGGTTCAGTTTCTTGATATTGTCTTATAATTCCTATAGGGTTTCTTTATTCTTTTTCATTCTTTTGTCTTTTTGTTCCCCTGAATGGATAATTTCAAATATTCTGCCTTCCACCTTCTGCTTGATTAAGTCTGCTATTGAAGCTTTCTGTTGAATTTTTCAGTTCAATTACTATATTACTCCTCTCCAGGATTTCCATCTGGTTCTTTTTTATAGTTTCTACTTATTTGTCAAACTTTTTGCTTTGTTCATGTATTGTTTTCCAAATTTTATTAACATATGATACTTATATCTTTGTAGTTCACTCAACTTCTTTTTGAGTATTATTCTTATTCCTCAGTCATTTCATAGATTTCCATTTCTTTGGGTTCTATTATTGAAGCTTTATTTCTTTTGGGGGGTGTCATGTTCCCTTATTCTTTGTAATCTCTGTGTCCTTGCATTGTTTGTGCATTTTAGAAAACCACCCTTTCTTGTGGCCTTTACAGGTGTTTTTTTTTTTTTTGGACAGGGATAGATCGTCACTATTTAATTTAGCTTGTGATTTGGGAAGAGACAGCTGATGACAACTCCAAGCAGGCACAGCTTGTTGTGAACCCTCTAGTTACCTGGGATGCTGCCTTTGCTATGATGTTGGGTAAAACTGCTAACTGGGCTTCAGTGTCTGGCGAGACCACTGGCTGTGTTCTGCTGTAAGGCAGAGTGGCTGACTCAATACTGTGATGGCTTCTGGTCAGGCCAAAGGATGTATTCCCTGGCCAGGCAATTCCACTATTTGGGATCTACAGTTGGGCAGGTCTGTCAACTGGACTCTAAAGTTGGGCAGAGTTACTGCTTGGGACAGGAAGAACCAGATATTATCATCCCAGGGAATGCATAATTGAAAATTGACTCCCTATCAGGGTAGAGCTGTGGGGTGAGCTTTTGGTTGAGTTGATTGGCCGTTTGAATTCTTAGGTAAAGCAGGCTTAGACTCTACATTTTTTTCAAAGTGCACAGAGGTGAGAACGTCCCTGCCTGGGAGTGGTTGTTGGGAGGGCTTTTTGACTGAATGGAGCCTCTGCTTGACTTCCTTTGTCAAGCCTGGCCTCCAAGTGACTGAAAGTACGTGTCTCCCTGCCTGCAGGGTCACTGCATAGGCTTTTTGGCTCAGTGAATCTCCTGCTTGACTTGGAAAGTAAAGTAGGTCTAGCCCCTATGCTTTTCTGAAATGGGTAGAGGCAGGCATCCTCCTAAATGGGAGGTGTCATTGGGGTGGGGTGGGGTCTTAGACTGTATATGGACACTAGCAGTCTTGGGACTCAAGCTAGGTTGAACTCCCCACCATGTTTCTGAAGGCAACAAGCTCAGCTTTGCAAGCAGGCCATGAGGTTGGCTGGTAAATATGATCAGATGCCACCACTGGCAGAAACAGAGAGGTACCACCAAGATCTATGCACTGGTTACTATTACCTCTGTGTCCTTTCTTTTTTCTCCTTGTCCCCAGGCAGCCGAGTCATGCCATTTTCCCTACAATTCCCCATGTGGTGAGATCAGAATGAGATTTCAAAGAAGTATCTTTTAGTGCCAAGAAAGCTGGATGACTACCTCTGGTTTTCTTTTTCCCCTGTAGGGAAAACCATGGGCCCAAGAAAATCCTCTCTGTCTGGTATTGTGCCAACTTGGGGGAGGAAGAGGGGTGGCATTATATGAGTGAGACCATTCTTTCTACCCTATTAATTTAAATTTCCTTCAGTTCTGTAGACCACGTAAGTTCTCAGGCCTGTTTCCAAGCATTGAAGTTTTCAGACAGATGTTCTGGTCTGTTTATAGTTGGTGGTTTAACTTTCTGTTGCTGGGGAAAGTGAAGCCTGAGATTTCATATTCTGCCATCTTTCTGATGTCATCCTATTACTCTCTCAGAAGCATAAGTTTGTAAAGAGACAATGCTTTAATGCATAATATAAATTAAAATACCCTCTGGTTGGTCAGGTTTTCCAGTCTGAAGTTACTTTTGTGGTCTTATCAATGTACTTCCAATTTAGAAACCTGCTTAACACATTATGAGCATTTCATAAGATATTCCTCATAAAAATATGAAAACAATGATAGAATAATATTTGTTGGTCAATTAGGTGAATTAGAAGAAATTTTGGGCTGGCAACTAAAATAGGCAAATTTGATTTTTCCTTTTCAAGATATAAAATGTTAGTTCTTTCTGAATCACACTATCCTCATCCATAAAATGAAAAATAAACATTATATAAGATTATGAAGGCTCAATGTTCTAAAAATTGTTCTGAAAGCATAAATTTATATTTTTACTATTTTAATTTGGTAATATACCCAAATATTATTTTATCAAGCAACTACCATAGTACCAAATGTAGAAATACACTTAGCCACTCTCCCCTACAAAAAGCCTAGAACTTTAAATCCAAACTGATCAATTATTAAAGGGTACAACTTATACAGGATTAAACTAATACTGTTACTTAGTTGATTTTCATGTGATCAATTTTTGGCAGCATTCAAAGTTTTGGAAGGTGCAGGTACAGATTTCTCATTTACATCCCTGGTGGGATCCTTTCACTCTGTGTTGCTTAGTCACCAAATCTTTAATTTTATGTACCTTATATTAGTGTTCTTTGTCTTACAAAAAAATCTTATTAATTATTTTACATATTGTGCTTCCACTCTCTTTAATTCAAATAAAAATTGCTGAAGTCTAGTCTTGAAGTTCACGAGTCTTTTTACCTGTCATGCAAAATTAATGAAATAGTTTTGTCTTCACCTCAGAATGTCAATATTTACATACCTTAAGCAGCAGAAATTTGCATGAATACTACAAATAAAAGACCAAAGGAGGGTTCAGACTCTGAGAATCTGAACCAGAAAAGTTAAAAAAAAAAATTTAATTATAATGTTTAGTTGGACATCCAAGACTACAAAACACTCGTCTAGATTTTTTGCTATTCTTGTTGTTGCCTACTAATTCTACTACTTCTGCTTTTAGTAACTGTCATAACCTATCCCTGGTGCTATAATAAAATATCTTAGGCTGAGTAACTTATAAAGAACAGACATTTTATTTCTTCCACTTCTGGAGACTGGGAAGTGCAAGATCAAGGCACCAGCAGATTTCACATCAGGTGAGGCTTGCTCTCTGCTTCCAATATGGCACCTCCAGCTGCATCCCCATATGGCAGAAGTCTCCAACACTGTGTCCTCACATGGCAAAAGGAAAGAAGAGCAAAAAGGGCAAAAGGAACTAACAGATTCCCTCATGCCCTTTTACAATGATACTAATTCAATTCATAAGGGCAAAGTCCTCACACCTAATAACCACCTAAATGCCCCACCTCTTAATACTATTGCATTGAGTATTAAGTTTCAACATGAATTTTGGAGAGACACATTCAATCCATAGCTTCATTTAGTTTATTTAGTCTTTTAAATCATTAACATAAAGGTAAACTACTATACGCTAGTGATTTTTAAACTTGTTTCCCAAACTATAAAAATTATGTTGCCATTACTTAAGATTTATGAAGCTCCTAACTGATCGTGTGCCTCTAGAATAATCAGTTTACAGATATTTGGATTAATGAACACATATCCAACAACTTGATCTTTTTTGTTTCATTTTAATCATTTACTGCACTCTTTTTGTCTTTTTTTCAGGGTATGGTTATGTGTATTTGGTAGTTTTCTTAGTCATAATACAAATACTTGCCACAATGGGTATGAACTGTAAAGTGAGATCTGTGACTACCTTATTAATAGCTTGTGTATTTCACCACATAATGTTGTAGAAATTGAATTGATCTGAAAGCCAGAGAATTGATTCAAGTCTTAGTTCTACCCCTTCCAAGCTGCATGATTTGAATAAGTGACTTATTTCTGAGCTTGCTTCTTTATGTAAAAAACAGGGACCAAAATATGTGTACTACAAAGTGTTATAGAGAATGAAAAATTATGATAGGTACTATGATTATTATAGAAGCAGACAAGGATGAAGTGCTCAATAAGTAGTTATGAAAATTGTGAACATCTGGAAATGGTACAACACTCTTTCAATAGAACATGTGTTGTGGTTTTTGGTTCACTGAATCTGGTCACGACACTGATAAGTCTTGCTTCAGCAGCCCTCTAGAGATCTGGAATAGCACACCATTAACAGAATAAGTGAAGAGTCATTATGTTGGCAGGGTCTTTACACACACACAATACCACTTCACAGGACTTTATATTCTACCTGCTTCTTTCACATCCACTGTAATATGCAGAGACATGGTGTGATTCATAGGGGAGCATCACAGTTCTGGTTAAGACAATCATTTAATAACAAACAACTTGATAATCCCTTTCTCACCTCTAGAACCCCATATGAATTATTATGGTATTGAAAAAAATGGAGAAAATTTTGAAAACCCAAAAACGTAGTCCTCAAAAAAGCAGCTCCATGAAATATTGGCAGAACCCAACTGACAAGGCTTCATTTTACAGGGAAAGGATAGCAAAAAATAAAAAATAAAAAAGCTAGAAAGCATAATTCATCACTTAGAAGCACTTTGAGAGCTAGCGATTTGTACTATTTGAGAGTACATCTTCATCTATGAAGTCCCTAATTTTAAGGAGTTACTATTCCAAACGAAAAGCTATCATCTTTTGAGGTAATTGTGATTTCCTTGCCATGTGAGCACTGTTGCCAGGAAGATATCCAGACACAGTCATAGCACAACTCAGTTCAGGATCTACATCACACAGAAGGATGTCAGCCAACACCCAGTCCAGATACAGTGCTATCTTCCAACAGAAGAAAATTAAATCTTATAATCCCAAGAGATGGTATTATAAACAACTCAAAAGATTAGGTTCAGGCTATCGAACACCCTTAAGTTGTTATACTCTAAGCTGTGTATATAAATGTGCACTTGTCAAATACTTTAATATTTGGGAATAACTTAAGATAAGAAGTGAAATAGTATTGACCTCAAGCATATCTCCCAGGGTCCTAGCTGAATGAATCCCATAAACCATTAATCTTGGAAAAGAGGCCAGGGGTCTTTCTATTTCTGTACTGACTTTTCCTCTTGGCCTGGGACATTAATCTAAATACAGTAAGAAGTATTGAGAATTGCATGGAATTTATATTAGGCTACAAGAGGAAGTCTAGGGCAATTCTTATCAACTAAACCCAACCAATGGGCTGCCCTCAGCGCCTCCTGGGGCCAAGGAAAGAACAAATCACTGTATTCTTTGGAGGGAATTGCTCCTTGGATTTACAAAAAAGTAAAACCTCAAGGGCACATGCATTCCCCCTGGAAAGAAAATGTTGTTTGTCATTCTCCCAAGTGGTTTCTACATCAGTTGAGAGATGTACAAGTTGACAGCATCTCCAATATGGTGTCACAACTGACTGGTAGGTCTCAGGGTTCCCAATTCAGTTCAAATAACTGAGGCTAGGTTTTATTTTTGGAGGGACTTCCTGACAGCAGCTGGTTTAGTCTGTGCTGTTTCATCACACCACCAGTTGGGTGACATTTATTTGCTCATACAATTACTGAGTTTAAAGATGCAAAAAAAAAAAAAAAAAAAAAAAAAAATCCAGAGGTGATCTGCATGACAGATAAAGAAACCGAAGTCATTTCTGCTGTTTCTGATAGACTTCTCAGTGAACTTAAGGAAAACGGTAATCAAATCATGATCAGAGCGATCTGCTGGAGAATCAGTTATATTTAAGATACTTGCTACAATTTGGAAGAGTGTCACCAGGGCATTTTCCTTGGGGAGGAAAGCTTCGGGGTAGCTCTGAAAGATGAAAGATCATCAATGCCAGCAACAACTTGGCATCATGGGTGTGGGGGAGGGGAGGTTGAGCCTCTTAGATCATTGGAAATATAAAGGAGGGAAGGACTTTGAAGATCTTTTGTCTTTCAGAAGTACCCCTGAAGCTTTCTTCCTCCAACACCAAAAATAAATCAGTGTGTTGTATTCTAATAATTTGTATTAATTTTACAATCCCTTTCTACTTGCACCTTTTGTCCAGAGTGGTAACTAGGAATGAAAACAGGGATAAAAGGACAAATTGTTAGAAGATCCTAAATATAAATATGTCATCAATTAAAAATATGTGCCATTATTTAGTGACATTGGAAAATGTTAAGAATGTAAAATTAATGGAAAAGAACAAAAACAATTTAATCCTAGTTTAGAAAAAAATTCAAAGTCATAAGCAAAAGACTTGAAAATGTAGAAAAATTTAATGTTAATAAGATAATGGGTTAATTTTATTTTGTAACTTTTAAGTCCTGCATTTTTATTCTTTTAACATCAGTGTATATATGCTTTATATATGTTTTCCCAGGGCGGGGGGAACAAAAATACCATTTAAAAAATCAAATTAGCTCAATGGAAATTCCTATAACATCCCACAAACAATATGAAAATAAATATATTTAAGCCCCTTTCCAACTGCATCTATCTTTAATTTAAACACAACTTTCTCTTCCTTTTATTAAAAACAATTACTCTAAAATTTTGTGACATCATATCCCTTAATAGGCACCTGCCAAGATAAGCTTAGATATACAGGAAATTAAGAGGAGGAAACACCTGTTGAAAGATGAAGAGGAAGGGCAGAAGTAGGTGGGGAAACTTTCAGACTAAGTGATATGGTTTTAACAACTGGAAGGAGAGGTCAGGAAATAGTGTCAGGTGGGAAAAGTCTCAGACCATAGCATAGTTCTCAGGGTCTTTCACCCCATGGGATATATCAAGTCAATGTTGTCTGTGAGAGGCAGCCCTCTTCTACAGGAATGGACACCGCTAGTTCCCTGCCTGCCATGTGCAGTCATTGGTTGGGAACAGTGAGGAAAAATTGTGGCTTTCTTGAAAGCTCAGAGATACCACTATGTTTTCATCAGCAAGATTCTGGGCCACATGTTTCCATGATCTCCACAGTCTAACTACAAGGCTAACCTTCATATCTCTTTTTAAGATGTTCTGAAAATTTTTCTCAAACTGAAATCTCTTCTGAAATTATTCTATTACCTGAATTTCTGTGAACTGCCTTTCCCTTAAAATTATCAAAGAAAAACAAACATGAGTACATGTCTTTAATCTGTGAACTGGGCAATGGAAAAGGGAATTGGGAAACAGACCGGAGGCTCATCCTAGTTTTACCATATTGACTGTATATTAAATAACTCATGTAAACTCTCATCCTGCTTCCTCAAGAAAAGTACTTACTGGGACAATATGGTAGAGACTTTCAAGCACAGTTTCTCAAGGAGCAGAGATTTTCAGGGAAACTCCCTATACGTACAGCTGTGTTTCTGCACAGTGGAAAGCACGTGGGTTGTATGCCTGACTTACACTGTGCCAATGAGAATTTTTCTTCCAGAAATTTGAGATTAGGTCATACACATCAGTGTCTAATAACACTTGAACTTGGAAGAAAAATAAACTTATAATCAAGGTTGTCTATTGTATGGTCAGTTTTCATCGCTTGCCCATCCAATTTTATGCACAAAATGACAGCCGACTGAAATTGAATACAAAAGGCAAAGGCAAGAGATAATTAGAAAGAGGTAGAGAGAGACAGACTGACATTGAGAATATACGCCATGGTGCCTGACTTTCCCTTTTCCTGGTATCAGTCCTAGTGTGACTAACTCTACTTCTTCCCTTGGGTGTCAGGGCATATACTTCGCTGTTCTTATAATAAATTCCCTTTTATACATAAGTTAGTTTAAATGGATTTCTGCTGCTTTTTACTGAAAGAGCTTTTAATCAAACAGAGAGTCCTGATTAATAGATGCTTTTCAGAATAAATGCATTTACTTTAACCTTAGCTTTCCTGGAGTCAGCTATTTTCTGAAACCCATTTTTCCATTTTTCTGGAACTTTCATTTAGCTGGCTCTGGTCAGGTTATATTAACTGATTACAACTCAGTTAGGAGGCATGAGCAGGACTCTTAGGCACATCTCTCTTGGTATAGTTAAGTTTAAGGCAAAATAAAAGAAAAATTGAAATGTAGACCTGAACATGCATCATTGGCCTATACATTCCAGAAATTTGGCAAAAAGTCATCAACCACAGCCTTCCTTGCTCAATGTTAATGTAATAGTTAGCTGAGGAATTCAACTGATCTAAACAGTACAAAGACATCCTCTATTCAGCAAGGACAATTTAGTTGGATACTGTTCTTACAGTATAATATTGATTACCAAATATTGTCTTCTTTAATTTTTAGAAAACTCCAATGAAGTCATGATGACTTTTAAGCCATGATGATCATGTAATTATAAATGATCACAATTGGGTCAATGTAATATTATCAATAGAGCAAGACAAACGAAATCATCAACCCAGTGAGTAAACTTGTGTCCTTTATCTATGAAGTTGTGGCTGCTAGTCCTGAATTATGAGAAGACAATCTTTCTGCTGTGTTCCCATAATGGAAATAGCTTTTTGCTGTCTCATTGTGACTAGAAGCATCCTTTGCCAAAGGGATTGTTAGGATTAGGCTGTGGGTTGCTGAACATGGCAAAACTAACTGGTATACACATGTGAATCCTCTAACGTAATCCAGTTCCTACTGTGTTGTGAATGTCTTCACCTGCACGAAGGTATGGGGAATCCTTCCCTTTTAATAAGCATCTTGGCCACTAAAGAAGTCTGAGCGCACTTATCCAGTTAGAAATAATCTCTCTCATCCCTATATTTGCCGAGCAACTTTTGGTTCCTTTATTATAGCTCTCATCACAGTTTGCTTCATATTTGTTAGTTGTATATTTCTCCTAGATTGCATACTTTAAAAAGTTATTTCTGGCCAGGCATGGTGGCTCACATCTAATCCCAGCACTTTGGGAGGCCGAGGAAGGTGGACTGCCTGAGGTCAGGAGTTTGAGACCAGCCTAACCAACATGGTGAAACCCAGTCTCTACTAAAAATACAAAAATTAGTCAGGCGTGGTGGTGGGTGCCTGTAATCCCAGCTACTTGGGAGGCTGAGACACGAGAATAGCTTGAACTTGGGAGGCAGAGGTTGCGGTGAGCTGAGACCAGGCCATTGCACTCCAGCCTGGGCAACAAGAGCGAAACTCCATCTCAAAAAAAAAAAAAAGAAAAATAAAAAAGCTACTTCTGCGTCTTATTCATGTTTTGCCTCCCACAGGACTTACAAGTACTTATACATTGCAATCAATTTTTAAAGTTTAAAACAGTAAGTTACTAACAATATTGACAGTTTTAAGAGAAGGAATTAAAGCAGTTCGAAATTTGAGGGTCAAGGGTCAGAAGGTTCTAGGTACTTACAGAAATAAAGTTTGGTATAACTTACTGGATATATCTAGATTTTTTAAAATAACTCTTCAGAATCACAGAAACGTTGGAAATATTAGAGCAAAGACTTTACTCACACTGATAAGCAGGTTAAAAGATGCATAATTGGACATGAAATGAGTCAAAGTCTCCTCATATTAAACGTAGCTTTAAGTATACTAATTAATGGAATCATTTGATGTGAGAATCTGCTTAGTTCTTCAGACAAGGTGAATTATACCTCAAAGATAATCCTCAAAAGGAGGAATCTGTTTAAATGTCACAGGAGAGGAAGTTATGTCATGGCTTTAATAGCCTTTAATGCTCAGAATCTGATCACAGTAATTAGAGCCTGATCATTCAAGAATGGGGAATATTTGCTTCTTAGAGTTACATTAGACATTTGAAAGATATAAATTCTGTAGAAGACATTGAGTACAGATGTTTGATAATATTAAATATCTTAACATTTACTGAGAGAATAGGCTTAACACAGGGACACATATTTCTTTTTACCCTTAAATACTTTAAATTACATTTGTTATATTACTATAATAAAAGTTAAAAGTCTAATTGTAAATATATAGGCTATAGAAAGTTTAGACAAAGTACATAACAGAAACTATTATTCTCACAATCTAAAAATAACTGTCATTTATATTTACTGGATTTCCTTCAATATGCTTTCTCTTCATGTGCATAAATTTTACACAATTGATACCATGCAATAATCATTAGATAGCCTGCATTTTTGCTTAAAATTTTAATGTGAAACATTTTTCAAAATCCTGAAGAAATTTGCAATATTTCAATGACTGTGTGACATTCTATCACATGGATATGCTCTAGCTTTTTAATAATTCTCATTACTTAGCATTTAGGTTTTCTTCCCATTTTTATGACTATACTTTTCATTAAGCATCTTCATACATTTTGTTTGCATTTATTTATTTCAACGACATTATTAGCTGAAATGATGGTGATTTCAAATGTTCCTAACATAATTTGCCAAATTCCTGTGCAGACAAATTGTCAACGTTTATACTCGCCTAAATAGTCACACAAATCTCAGTTTACTATATGCTTTTTCTGTTTGAAGAAGACATTTGTATTCCAAATTTACTTATGTTTGCTAATGGTACTTTTAAACTTTATGTCATATGTGCTGGAAATGAATAAATAAGAGCCAAGAATATAGTGACTCAGATGTTGCTTTCTTCAGTCAATATTCTATCCTTATCAGGATCTTCCATTTCATCAATCTTGGAAGTAAAACCAAAAATTGCACCAACCATATGTAGTTTTTTTCCTTGATAAAACACTGAATATTTGGCACAGATTATTATTTTTACCATCTTTGTATTTTCAGCCTAAATAATTTAGTTTGAGAAAGAACCCATTATTTATTCTCAACTGAACAACAGTAATGGTGATGATAGTCTGTAATAAAAAGAAGGTTAACTATCATGCTCTTTTTTGTGTGTGCCAGACCAGTAATACAGTTTTACATTCCCTACTGTATTTAATAACAAGGTGGAAACATAATTTAATTCTTTATTTTAAACCCCCCATTCTTTGGTTCAAGCTTTCATATCTAAAAACTATGTATTTTTCCTGTTAGATCACGACTAAAAACCTCCAATTATCGGTTGTTAGTGAAACCTTTTGGGGGTGTATGAGAACCATGGGGAAACATGATTTGGAGCTGCTCAATCAGCTAGAAGATTATTAGATAAGGATAAATGGTGGGAAGTCTTGAAAGAAATTTGATGTTGAGACGCTAAAGAAATAATCATAATCCATGTTACTTAGGAACCCTCCTGTCACATTTGCACCTCTATCTATTGCGGTATCTATATCTTGTCATCATAAATGTTTGTGCTAGGTTGTTAGCAGTCCCACATAGAATGCCTGAACTTCACATTTTTAATTTTATCTCTCATGAAATATAAGACTAATCAGTATCTAATTACTTTTTGTGAGTCAACCATGTTAAATCTAGCAAGTGCAAATTTAAATAGCTAGCTGGTTAAATCCTTGTTAAACAGAAAGTTACCAGGGATACTGATACAAATACTGGTGGATAAGTCAGCATCTTTCCTCTTCTTCTTTTCCTCTTCTTCTAGAAATCATATTAAAATTCTCCCAGGGACAATGAGTCAGAAAACTTTATTTTCAGAAAAATTCTGAGACATATTTTATCTATAAATTACAAATGCACGGAAGTGTTGATACTAGACAAAATCTGTGGTGAAGAAATGAAGAGATAATATGCAGGTCAGAGTCCACTCGTGGCAGACTTCAGAAAACCCTAGGGAAAATTACATTTCTTGAAAGTGAGACTCACTTTGGATTGCAAAGTTTACCCCCTCATTATAACAATAGATGGAAGTGTATGAGAGCCATGGGAAAACATGATTTGGGATGCTCAATTAGCTAGAAGATAAGGATAAACGGTGGGAAGTTTTAAAAGAAATTTGATGTTGAGACACTAAAGAAGTAATCAAAATCCGTGTTACCTGGAAACCCTCCTGTCAGGGTGAGAAGGACTAAACACAAGCTGTCAGGGATTCAATTTTATTGAGTAAAGTAGAGGAGAGTTTACAAAGACTTTAAAAAAGCCCTCTTTGGAGGATGGTCTGTTTCTCTGGTGGTAAAGAAGGAAAGATCCCTTTGGAGGTGAAGCCTGCAAGACTACAAAAGTGTCCTCCTATAAATAGAAACTTCCTGTATATAATTTCCCAGACATACATAATTTATTAAGGATGAGTAATAAAAAACTGTTACAGTACTAACACAAAGACATTTTAAGAAAAAAGTATAGAAAAGAGCATTATAATTTTAAAACAGACAAAATCCTGCAGAAAAAAAAACATTTCTAGGAGCAGGTAAAAATTATGAGCATATATCTCACCATGAAATTTTTAAAAGTGTTTTTATAAAAACAACTGCCTGCTTCTATGAAGACAGTCTACACACACTAAAGGAACTCAATTTAGGAGTAAGATGGCAAGACAACAAAATATGAAAAACTATAACTTGGCCATATGTAAGAAAGGAGTAGAAAAATATAATCATAGAAAGAAAAACAAAACCGAAGGAAACAAGAAGAATAACATATCCTGGAGGAGACATGTATATACGCACATGCACACAAACCTGGAGGATAAAATGAGATAAACTTGGCGGATAAAGTGATACAAGGAGATTAAGTAAAATGGAAATAAAGATTTTTAAAAGGCTAGATAGAAAATGATAAATGCAAAGGACATACCACTTAAAATCAAAACAATGTAATACAAATGTTTTAAGATTTTTTAAGCTTTCCTAAGAAAACACAATGTTGAGTATTCAAATTAAAAGTGAAAACCCTGAAAGCGTATCTTAGTAAAATCAACACAGAACATCTCACATATCCTGGTAAACTTTTTGTATTTATAGGAGGAATACTTTGCTGGTTAATTAGCAGAGAGTTCAAGTCACATTTTAGTGAAAAACATATCAGCCTACCTTCAGATTTCCCTACAGCAATATTAAATGCCAGAATATAATGGGGAGATACTTATCAAAAGGACATGTGAACCAAGGGTTTTATATTCAGCCAAGACAACCTTCAGGTAAGAAGAGAGAAGATAAAGTGTTTTGAATTTGCCACAAATCAAGGAAAAGTTTTCCTATGAGTTCTTCTTTAAGGAAAGTATTAAAGAACGAACCTCAGAAAAGTAAGAAAGGCTTCAAAAACTACCAGGAAGGATGAGTGGCATGCAGAAATTATATTTAACTTTATGACAAAGAGTAAAATAAATGCAAAGATTAGAATGAAGAGAGTGGAATGAAAGTGTTATATGCCCTGATACCACAGAAACGATATAACAAATACATATTTTGGAAGGGGTAAAGAAAGTGGGACCTGCAATAAGCTGTTATCTGTCACTTCTGTAGTTGACTTCATGGTCAAGAGGGTATGAATTGGAGCTGAAAACTGTATATGTTTATACATAATTTATAGTACCAAGGTGAATATTAAGTGATGAGATAATTAAAATGGGTGGATATATGAGAAAGAAAAGCTTGTAAATGTTGTCACCCATTATAATAAAGAAGCAATAACTATAGTCTAAAGACATGTATTGTTAACTGCTTAACAATATATTATAAAAATGTGTCAGCAGATCTCCCAGCACAGCATTTGAGCTCTGCTAAAGGATAGACTGCCTTCTCAAGTGGGTTCCTGACCCTCGTGCCTCATGACTGGTAGACACCTCCCAGTAGGGGTTAACAGACACCTCATACAGGAGAGCTCTGGCTGGCCTCTGGTGGGTGCCCCTCTGGGATGAAGCTTCCAGAGGAAGGAAAAGGCAGCAATCTTTGCTATTCCGCAGCCTCCACTGGTGATACCCAGGCAAAAAGGATCTGGAGTGGACCTCCAGCAAACTACAGCAGACCTGCAGCAGAGGGGCGTATTAGAAGGAAAACTAACAAACAGAAAGGAATAGCATCAACATCAACAAAAAGGACATCCACACCAAAACCCCATCTGAAGGTCACCAACATTGAAGGCCAAAGGTGGATAAATCCACGAAGATGAGGAAAAACCCACACAAAGAGGCTGAAAATTCCCAAAACCAGAATGCCTCTTCTCTTCCAAAGGATCACAACTCCTCACCAGCTAGGGAACAAAACTGAATGGAGAATGAGTTTGATGAATTGACAGAAGTAGGCTTCAGAAGGTGGGTAATAACAAACTCCTTCAAGCTAAAGGAGCATGTTATAACCCAATGTAAGAAAGCTAAGACCCTTGAAAACGGGTTAGAGGAATTGCTAACTAGAATAACCAGTTTAGAGAAGAACATAAATGACCTGATGGAGCTGAAAAATACAGGACAAGAAGTTTGTGAAGCATACACAAGTATCAATAGCAGAATCCATCAAGCGGAAGAAAGGATATCAGATTCTGAAGATCAACTTAATGAAATAAGGCATGAAGACAAGATTAGAGAGAAAAGGAATGAAAAGGAATGAACAAAGCCTACAAAAAATATGAGACTACATGAAAAGACCAAATCTACATTTGATGAGCGTACCTGAAAGTGATGAGTAGAATGGAATCACGTTGGAAAACACCCTTCAGGATATTATCCAGGAGAACTTGCCCAACCTAGCAAGACAGGCCAACATTCAAATACAGAGACCACCACAAAGATACTCCTCGAGAAGATCAATCCCAAGACACATAATTGTCAGATTCACCAAGGCTGAAATTAAGGAAAAATGTTAAGGGAAGCCAGAGAGAAAGGCTGGGTTACCCACAAAGGGAAGCCCATCAGACTAACAGTGGATCTCTCTGCAGAAACCCTACAAGCCAGAAGATAGTGGGGGCCAATATTCAACATTATTAACGAATTTTCAACCCAGAATTTCATATCCAGCTAAACTAAGCTTCATAAGCAAAGGAGAAAAAATATCCTTTACAGACAAAAAAAAAAAAAAAAATTTGAGAGATTTTGTCACCACCAGGCCTGCCTTACTAGAGCTCCTGGAGGAACCACTAAACATGGAAAGGCACAACCAGTACCAGCCACTGCAAAAACATACCAAATGGTAAAGACCATCAACACTATGAGGAAACTGCATCAACTAATGGGGAAAATAACCAGCTAGAATCATAATGACAGGATCAAATTCAAACATAACAATATTAACCTTAAATATAAATGGGCTAAATGTCCCAATTAAAAGACACATACTGGCAAATTGGATAAAGAGTCAAGACCCTTCAGTGTGTTGTATTCAGGAGACCCATCTCATGTGCAAAGACACATATAGGCTTAAAATAAAAGGATGGAGGAATATTTACCAAACCAATGGAAAGAAAAAAAAAAAAAAAAAAGCAGGAGTTATACAATCCTAGTCTCTGATAAAACAGACTTTAAACCAACAAAGGTCAAAAGAAACAAAGAAGGGCATTACATAATGGTAAAAGCATCAAAAATAACAGCTAACTATCCTAAATATATATGCACCCAATACAGGGGCACCCAGATTCATAAAGCAAGTTCTTAGAGAACTACAAAGAGATTTAGATTCCTGCACAGTAATAGTGGGCGATTTTGACACCCCACTGTCAATATTAGACAGATCAACAAGTGAGAAAATTAACAAACATATTCAGGACTTGAACTCAGCTCTAGACCGAGTGGACCTATTAGACATCTGTAGAACTCTCCACTCCAAATTAACAGAATATACATTCTTCTCAGCACCACATCACACACATTCTAAAATCGACCACATGATTGGAGGTAAAACACTCCTCAGCAAATGCAAAAGAAGGAAAATCATAACAAACAGTCTCTCCAACCACAGAGCAATCAAATTAGATATCAGGATTAAGAAACTCACTCAAAACCACACAACTACATGGAAGCTGAACAACCTGCTCCTGTATGACTACTGGGTAAATAACAAAATGAAGGCAGAAATAAAGAAGTTCTCTAAAACCAACAAGAACAAAGACACAACGTACCAGAATCTCTGGGACACAGCTAAAGCAGTATTTAGAGGGAAATTTATAGTACTAAATGCCCTCGGGAGTAAGCAGGAAAGATCTAAAATTGACACCCTAACATCACAATTAAAATAACTAGAGAAGAAAGAGAAAACAAATTCAAGAACTAGCAGAAGACAAGAAATAACTAAGATCAGAGCAGAACTGAAGTAAAGACATGAAACATCCTTCAAAAAATCAATGAACCCAGGAGTTGCTTCTTTGAAAAGATCAACAAAATAGACCGCTAGCTAGATTAATAAGGAAGAAAAGAGAGAAGACTCAAATAGACACAATAAAAAAAGATAAAGGGGATATCACCACTGACCCCACAGAAATACAAACTACCATCAGAGAATATTATAAACACCTCTGCTCAAATAAGCTAGAAAACATAGAAGAAATGAATAAATTCCTGGACACATACACCCTCCCAAATCTAAACCAGGAAGAAGTCAAATCCCTGAATAGACCAATTAGAAGCTCTGAAATTAAGGCAGTAATTAATAGCCTACCAACCAAAAAACATCCAGGACCGATGAAGTCACAGCCGAATTTTACCATGGGCACAAAGAGAAGCTGCTACCATTCCTTCTGAAACTATTCCAAACAACATAAAAACAGGGACTTCCTCCCTACTCATTTTATGAGGTCAGCATCATCCTGATACCAAAACCTGGCAGAGACATAACAAAAAAAGAAAGTTTCAGGCCAATATCCCTGATGAACATCAATGTGAAAATCCTTAATAAAATACTTGCAAACCGAATCCAGCAGCAAATCAAAAAGCTTATCCACCACAATCAAGTCAGCTTCATCTCTGAGATGCAAGGCTGGTTCAACACATGCAAATGAATAAACATAACCCATCACATAAACAGAACCAATCACAAAACCCACGATTATCTCAATAGATTCAGAAAAGGGCTTCAATAAAATTCACTGTTTTATGCTAGAAACTCTCAATAAACTAGGTATTGATGGAATGTATCTCAAAATAATAAGTGCTATTTATGAAAAAGCTACAGCCCATATCATACTGAATGGGCAAAAGCTGGAAGCATTCCCTTTGAAAACTAGCACAAGACAAGGATGCCCTCTCTCACCACTCCTATTCAAAATAGTACTGGAAGTTCTGGCCAGGGCAATCAGGCAAGACAAAGAAATAAAGGGTATTCAAATAAGAACAGTGTAAGTCAAATCGTCTCTGTTTGCAGATGACATGATTGTATATTTAGAAAGCCCCACAGTCTCAACCCAAAATCTCCTTAAGCTGAAAAGCAGCTTCAGCAAAGTCTCAGGATACAAAATCAATGTGCAAAAGTCACAAGCATCCCTGTACACCAATAATAGAGCCAAATCGTGAGTGAACTCCCATTCACAATTGCTACAAAGAGAATAAAATACCTAGGAATACAACTTACAAGGGATGCAAAAGACCACTTCAAATAGAACTACAAACCACTGCTGAAGGAAATAACAGAGCACACAAATGGAAAAGCATTCCATGCTCATGGATAGGAAGAATCAATATTGTGAAAATGGCCATACTGCCCAAAGTAATTTATAGATTCAAAGCTATCCCCATCAAGCTACCATTCACTTTCTTCACAGAATTAGAAAAAAATACTTTACATTTCATATGGAACCAAAAAAGAGCCCACACAGCCAAGACAATTCTAATAAAAGAGAACAAAGCTGGAGGCATCACGCTACCTGACTTCAAACTATGCTACAAGGCTACAGTAACCAAAACAGCATGGTACTGGTAACAAAACAGATATATAGACCAACGGAACAGAATAGAGGTCTCAGAAATAGCACCACACATCTACAGCCATCTAATCTTTGACAAATCTGACAAAAACAAGCAATGGGGAAAAGATTCCCTATTTAATAAATGGTGTTGGGAAAACTGGCTAGCCATATGCAGAAAACTGAATCTGGACCCCTTCCTTACACCTTATACAAAAATTAACTCAAGATGGATTAAAGACTTAAACATAAGACCTAAAACCATAAAAACCCTAGAAAAAACTTAGGCAATACCATTTGGGACATAGGCATGGGCAAAGACTTCATGACTAAAACACCAAAAGCAATGGCAACAAAAGGCAAAATTGACAAATGGGATCTAATTAAACTAAAGAGCTGCTGCACAACAAAATAAACTATCATTAGAGTGAATAGGCAACGTACAAAATGGGAGAAAATGTTTGCAATCTATCCATCTAATAAAGGGCTAATATCCACGATCCATGAAGAACTTAAATTTACAAGAAAAAAACAACCCCATCAAAAAGTGGGCAAAGGATATGAACTGACACTTCTCAAAAATGGACATTTATGCAGCCAACAAACATGATAAATGGTCATCACTGGTCATTAGAGAAATGCAAATCAAAACCACCAGCAGATACCATCTCACGCCAGTTGGAATGGCGATCATTAAAATGTCAGGAAACAACATATGCTGTAGAGGATGTGGAGAAATAGGAATGCTTTTACACTGTTGATGGGAGTGTAAATTAGTTCAACCATTGTGGAAGACAGTATGGCGATTCCCCAAGGATCTAGAACAAGAAATACCATTTGACCCAGCAATCCCATTACTGGCTATATACCCAAAGGATTATAAATCATTCTACTACAAAGACACATGTACACATATGTTTACTGTGGCACTGTTTACAACAGCAAAGACTTGGAACCAACCCAAATGCCCATCAATGATAGATTGGATAAAGAATATGTGTTACATATACACCATGGAATACTATGCAGCCATAAAAAAGGATGAGTTCCTGTCCTTTGCAGGAACATGGATGAAGCTGGAAACCATAATTCTCAGCAAACTAACACAAGAACAGAAAACCAAACACCCTATGTTCTCATAAGTGGCAGCTGAACAATCAGAACACATGGACACAGGGTGTGGAATTTCACACAATGGGGCCTGGGCTAGGGGCCTAGGGGAGGGATAGCACTAGGAGAAATACCTAATGTAGATGATGGGTTGATGAGTGCAGCAAACCACCATGGCATGTGTATACCTATGTAACAAAACTGCATATTCTGCACATGTATCCCACAAATTAAAGTATAATAAAAATAAAAGTGTCACATAACTGAAACATCTATTTCTTACTGGCTGCATAACATTTCAGTTTATGAATATCTATGATTCTTTTAAATGAACCTATATCATGTAGGTATTTCCAAAATGTGAATATTATAAGAAATAGCGCTATGAATTTTTAATGTGTTTTTATGTATTTGTTTGATTACTTTTAAAGTTAAGCTCCTAGTAATAGAATTCTTGGGACAATAGGTTGGCAGATTTTGGAGGCTTTTGAAATATATTGCCAAAGTATCTTTTAGAACAATGAATGGTGATTATTTCTCCTGATCCTTGCCAACAGTAGGTATCATCATTGTTTTATACCTCTACTAAATTTCTGAGCAAAGAGTACTAATTTATGTTTAAATTTTCATTTATTTCATTATTTATAAATAAACATGAATTCACTATATCTTGAACATTTGTATCTATTCTTCTTTAAAAACATCTTATTCATATTTCATTGAGGTTGCACTGTTTTCCTATTGATCTGTAAAAGTTGATTATTAAGACAATAATCCTTTATCATATTTGTTCTAAATATTTCTCCCTTTTAAAATCCTATTTATGGCATTTTTAAAAGCCTTAGGAATTTTGTGTTAAAATCCATTTTCTCATAGCTTTATATTTAGAAAAAAATTTTAGATCCCAGTTTCATATAAACTTATTTTATTATCTTAAATGCTTTATTTTTTTGTCCCCCTGCCAGAAGCATAGAAAGTTTTTCTCCAGTCTTCACAGTAAGAACTTGTTGAAGCTCCTGGATGTAAAACTCAGGAAAGTGTGGGGGTTCCTCTAAGACTGAGGTTGCCAGAGTTTTTATCTTATATTTGAAGTAGTACACACTGAAACTCCAGACATTCATCAATAATAGCTGAAGGGATCCTACCAGCTGCAGCTGTGCGCTTCTGCTTCTAGGCTTCTACTCCAGTTAAGCTGTGATTCTCTGTATCTGCCTATCTGTCTCTCCAGTTCTCAGGACAGCCGTTTGTCCTGTAATCTCAGTATTTCGATAGATCTAACAACTGTTGATTTTCAGGTTTTTCCTCTGTAGAAGTTGGGACTGATGATTTCCAAGTTCTTTACATGTTGGGATGAAAACTGGAAGTCTAATTTAGTTTTTAAATCACAATAAACTTTGGAGGACCTTTAAAAAATGAAACATATTAGTAAAGAGCGAGTAGTTTTCCAATAAGTACACAACTGTTGACAGCATTTATTATTTATTTTCCTCATTTTCTAATTTATAATGAGACATGAGGTAAGCTTCTAAGAGGGAGCTTAAAAATAACTTTGGACAGTTTTTTAAGGTATTATTGTAGCTGTACAAGCACAAGCAATATGGTTTCTTGATAATTATTTATCTAACAAGTCTTCTTACTACATAAGAGGTAAGTAGTAAATGAGAGAGGTAGGAGAGAATTGTCTATTGTTTTGGAGCATTTTAAGCAGATCTTTTAAAATCTGAATGCATTGCTAATGAATATCTTTAAAAGTCAGTTGAATAGTATCCAAGCAATACCTCTTTGCTGTATTTTATCCTTCGTTCCCTCTATCCCCTTCTGCAAGTTCAAAATACCATTTCTGAGTGAATATACACCCGTAATGAACTGAATGGTGTTTTCTTAATTAGGCAGTTCTTTTTGTTGGCTGGAAACTAAAGCTCCAATTAGTACGGAGTCAAAGGAGCAAATTACCTGCATAAGTTCCTGTCACAGAAGCATCGGCTTATGTCTTTTCATGAAAGTCTTTAGAAAGGAAAGTCTTCGGCTTAGCATCAGTCTGTCAAAATTTTATTTCCTGGTATCTAAAGTGAACATTTGATAGTATTTATAGAGCTTTTGGAACTGTAAATAAGGAGTAGAAGTTATTTTTAATACAAAGAGCCACCAATATACAAGATACAAGGAGGAGAAAACAAGGTCTACAAAAATACAATAACATATATGTAAGTTATGTTCTTTCAAATTGCTGATTTTGATTCTTCAGTCTTCATATCCCCAAACTTTAACATGGTACCAGGAAAAGAAAATCTTTATGCATGTATATATTCAACCAGTAAACATTTATTATATATTTAGCACTTTATCAGGCTCAGGGGACAGAGGATGAATTCAGATCCTTTACTCTCAAGGCATGTAGCAGTAGTCAGGGTTATTCTCCAGAGAAACAGAATCAACAGAATTTATTTATGTATTTATTATGAGAATTAGCACACACAATTATGGAAGCTGAGAAGTTCCATGATCTGCTCTATGCAAGCTGGAAAGCCAGGAAAACTAGTATCATAATTCAGTCCAAGTTTGAATGCCTGAGAATCAGGAAGGAGTCCAAATATCCCAGAGTAGGAGAAGATGGGTGTCCTAGCTCAAACAGAGACAGCAAATTCTCCATTCCTCCACTTTTTTTTTTTTTTTGAGTTTCAAGTAATTGGATGATGCCCATCCACAGTGGTGAAGGCAATCTTCTTTACATCATCTATTGATTCAAATACTAATCTCTTCTGGAAATACCCTCAAGAACAAACCTAGAAATAGTATTTTACTGGCTATCTGATCATCCCTTACCACAGTCAAATTGACCCATAAAATTATCCATCACAAGGGATTTATAACTAATGGATGAAACAGGTATTTTTTAAAAGTACAATAAAGGGTTAAAGAGGAGTTTATAGTGGTACATTTAACTTAGTATTTTAGCAATGGAGCTCATTGCTGTAGGCTTATATATAAACTCATGTGTGTTAAGTCTGTGGGTCCATGACCAGGAATAAATTCCATACCTTTACCAACCATTCACATCTGGAAAAATGATGTAAGTTCAGTTGTAGAGGTGAGGTTTTACATTAAGTATAAACAAGGTAATGGTAAAATTTACTCCTGGGATAAGGAAACTCTTCATAGAGAAAGCGATGTTTGAGCTAATTTTGGAAGAAAAGTAGGTGATGATTAGATAACGAGGGAGAGTAGGTGGGACTTACATTTCAGGTGGAATAAATAATGCTGATAAAGTTGCATAAATATGAAAAATATTGATGTGTTGAAAACAAAACAAAAACTGTAACCTATACCACACAATTGCAGCATAGAGTTTAAGTGTAAATTTGAAAATATGTACCTAGCAATTATATATATAGGCATGTAAATCTTGAAAGAGGTCTTGGCAGGAGATGTGCATTTGAGAATCATCACATTGGAGCTACAGGAAATGATTGAAACTGCTTTAGGAATACGGTGAAGAGCTGGGTGTCAAATGTGGAGATCATTTGCCAAATCAGCATGCAGTTATTGGTTGCCAACATTAAAATTTCAAGAGATTTCACCTAAGAAATACTGATATCCAACTTCACTTGAAAAACTGATATCCAGCTTCTCTTGAAAAGGGTCTCCATTTCAGGTCCACATCCCAGGAGGGAAATAATTGGCTGGCACTGAATAAAGGTTTGTTCCCTTTTATTAGGACTTGGAGCCCTTTCTAATTGTACCAGTCTCTGCTGTCACAGTCCCTGAAGACTTGCTTACTTCACATGTTTTTGTACTTGGCTGCTTTGAGGTTTCGACTTCTTGTAAAGCCTTGAAAACATAAATGTCCATGATGTAATTATAGAAAGAGGAGAGGGCAAAAGAGACTGAGAAGGAAATGGGGACAGGAGGGTTGATTTGGTTGTAGCATCAAATGGTTCTGGATAGCAAGAAATGATCAATGTGGGAAAAGGAATGGAAAAGCTTATGGAACAATGCCAGAGCCAATCTGCCCCACTTAAAAATGCTTGCAAGGATTCTCAAGTTTGGTAGCTTAGAATTACACAGGTTGTGCGATTTAATTCAACTATTTTGAAAATGATATTTCTTAGGATAAGTAAAATTTTGTGATGTAGTAAAATATATTTATCAATTTTTTTGAATTTTATGGCTTACTTGTATCTTCTTAAACTATTGGGATGGTTTTATAATTTTAAGTGAAGTGTGAAAAAATTAAGGCAAGCACTTAAAAAATATCATACAGTTTAATATATGAATAGGATAAGTATAGGATATAAAAATTGTTCCAGTTTCTACTATGGACCTAAACCAAGTCTTAATATAATTTAGAACACAAGAATCCTGACCCCTTGATCTTCCTTTGTCATTTGTATTTGATATTTCTAATAAATGTTTTATTTTAGAACAGTTTTAGGTTTACAGAAAAGTTGCAAAGATAATCCCCAGAGTTTCCATTTACCTCACACCTAATTTCTCTTATTATTAACTCCTCACATTACTATAATACATTTGTTATAACTAATAAACTGATATTGGTAAATTGTTACTGATGAAAGTCCTTAATATTTATAGTCTTATTTATATTATCTATTTCTCCTGTGAGAGCTGGCTGTTTGTGCCTTTCAAGAAATTGGTCTATTTCATGTAAGTCATCAAATATATGGAAAAATATATTCAAAGTGTTTATATATTATCATTTTAATGTCCTTGTATATTAGTCCATTTTCACACTGCTGATAGAGACATACCTGAGAATGGGCAATTTACATTAAAAAAAAAAAAAAAAGAGGTTTAATTGGACTTACAGTTCCATGTGGCTAGGGAAGTCTCAAAATCATGTGGAAGGCAAGGAGCAGCAAGTCACATCTTGAGTGGATGGCAGCAGGCAAAGACAGAGGTTTAGCAGGGAAACCCCTCCTTATGATACCATCAGATCTCATGACACTTATTCACTATCGTGAGAACAGCATGGGAAAGACCAGCCCCCATGATTCAATTACCTCCCACTGGGTCCTTCCCACAAGAAGTGGAAATTCAAGACGAGATTTGGGCAGCCAAACCATATCATTCTGCCCCTGGCCCCTCCCAAGTCTCATGTCCTCACATTTCAAAACCAGTCATGCCTTCCCAACAGCCCCCCGAAGTCTTAACTCATTTCAGCATTAACTCAAAAGTCCACAGTCCAACATCTCATTTGGGACAAGGCAAGTCCCTTGTCTGCCTATAAGACTGTAAAACCAAAAGCAATTTAGTTACTTCCTAGATACAAGTTAGTTACTTCCTAGTTACTTCCTAGATACAATTTAATTGGTCATGTTTCCACAGGCTATACAGAAGCATAGTACCAGCATCTGCTTGGCTTCTGGGGAGCCAGTCAGGACAGAGCCATATTTCTCTTATTGCTGAAAATGGGTAAGAGAAATATCATTGAATTCTTTCCCCTGTAAGAAATATTAATAATTAACAGCCCTGGGGAAAGAATGCATTCCCAGGGGGGCCTCTAAAATGGCCGCTCTGGGAGTGTCTGCCTTATGCAGTTGTAGATAGGGATGAAACACGCCCTAATCTGCAGCACCCTCAGACTTATTAGGATTAGGAAATTTCTGCCTAAGTAAATTTTAGTCAGACGGGTTGTCTGCTCTCAAACCCTGTTTCCTGATGTTTATCAATGACAATGCATGCACAGCAGGACTGGGAACCTCATTAGTAATTCTATTTTCACCCTGGCCTTGTGACCTTGCCCTGCCCATTTGCCTTGTGATATTTTGTTGCCCTTGAAGCATGGGGTATCTGTGACCCACACCCTATTTGTACACTCCCTCCCCTTTGAAAATTGCTAATAAAAACCTGCTGGTTTTACAGCTCAGGGGGCATCATAGAACCTGCCAACATGTGATGTCTCCCCCTGACACTCAGCTTTAAAATTTCTCTTTTGAAATCTTTCCCTTTATATCTCAGACCAGCCAACACATAGGGAAAATAGAAAAGAACCTATGTTGAAATTTTGGAGGCTGGTTCCCCCAACAGGTATACTAAATTTCCTTTGATTAGGGTCAGCATGGCATATCTTTCTTAGGTTTTTAACCTGTTTTACTCTTTAAGCTTAATATGGTGTTCTATAGATGGCATATAGTTGGGTCTGTTTTTTATTCAGTATAATATTCTGTCTTTTAATTGGTTCTTTCAGTAATTCACACAAATTAACATCTACCATGTTTGTTAACTGCTTTCTATTTATTGTATTTGTTCTTAATTTCTCTCTCTTTGATTTTTCTGATTTAGTTAAGCAATAACAAATTATGGGAAATGCATTCTAGTTTTCATTTTGACCGATTTTTAAGAACAGAATACTGATGCCAAGAAAGAAATGCCTATAATTGCAATTGCTTAATAAATGCCATGTGGAGTAGATGAAATTTTAATTATGTGGTAATAAAGCATGATAAGTCTGCAAGATAAGCACTATGGTAAACATATTAAAAATATGAGAACACCTATCCTTGAGGGAAAAAATGTAGATAATCTGGACTTGATCCTATGTATTTATTGTCTGTAGTGTTACAATTATTAGGTATCTCTTTTCTTCCACAACAGATGCCACTTGTAGGAAATGTATTATCTTTTGGCAATTATAATAATTGTTAGCATTTACTGAATATTTGCTATGGGTAGGTACTCTAATAATAACTTCAATACAAATGTTTTAAATAAGATGGTCATTCAACATTCTTTAAATAAAATACAGAATAAATACATGATGATAATGGATTGAGGGAAAAAGACATTCCATTTTGTAAGTGTATTAAATGTTATATCCATTGAGGGCAGTGATAATATTGATCCTGTTTCCTTACTACCTAACACAGCTTTTGAATCACAAGTATCTTCTGAATGAATTGGAATTTTATATTTTCAAGGAACAATGTAAAGGATTTAACTGTAAAAATAGAAAGTTATTCTCATGTAAATATTTTAAAAATGTGATCCTGGATATGAAATCTGTGTATATATCTCCCTTACATATATCTTTCTAATAAAGATGAGGTAAAGGAATAAGAAGAAAAATAGATCTTAAAGAAATATTCAATTAATGATTCTAAAATTATAACAGAAACTTAAATGAAGCTTTTTTCATTTGCTTAGTTCCAGACAGTGAACGTCATAAGCATGACAAAGGAAAACATATTGAAGAGTATGCTGGACTAAATGGTGATCAAACTCTCCAAAATTTTGCAGTTCAAATGGTACCACTCTTTGTTCTCAATTGCGCATAAGTGTACAAAAGTACCACTTTTTTTCTTCCTCATATTCCAAAATACTTTATTTCCATTATCCATCCTTTCACCTGCTGTCTTTGTAAATTGGCAGCTTTCAGGAGTTCTAATATAATTCCTCATCCTTATTCTTAATGTCTTCTGGCATCTGCCATATTAGATTTCATAAGAAGAGAAGAAATGTTTCCTTGAACAGTTTAAAAATCTATCCTAAATGTATTGTTGTATACTTTCTTTCACTTTTTTTCTCTATTTTTTTTCAGCCACAGCTGCAGATTCATCCATATGTCACTTTCTCAAGAATGCAGCCAATTTTTCTGTATCAGTGTCTAATTTAGAAGCGTTGTGACTTTTGTTATTTTGAAGTTCTTATACTTCTGAAATCATGTGTTTGGGGACTCCATTTTTGCAATTTCTGTTTTTCATCTCTTTAAAGAAAGCATTGTTTCTAGTTATATAATGAGCCTGAAAACAAGAAAGTGTAATTGGATTTGACCAAAAGAGATACAAAAAAAGAATCACTGCTGCCTCCTCTAACTGGCTGAATAATACACGTATTTCAGAAATCACTCTGAAATACTTCTGAACCTAAACTGAGTAATTGACTCAAACTATCCTTTGACCTAATTTCTTCTATAAAGTGGAAGGCACATGGCCATAGATAGACGTGAGTTCAAGCCAAACTCCGTATCTTAAATTTTACATTTCAAAGAAAGTGATCAACCATATATAAATTTTGCAAAGACTTAGCCTAAAATAGTTTACTAACTTTTCAACAGTACAGTTACATCAAGATTACAGAAGCATTGCAATGTTGTAGATTGGGTGGGGTGGAGGGGTTGATTATGTACGGGGGATTCTTATGAGGGTAATTTTAGATAAGGTTATCAATATGCTCTTAACACCTCTTCCTCATGCCACTCCCATCACAGACATGCAGACACACACACACAGAGAGAGAGAGAGAGAGAGAGAAGATTGGGTTGAGACCGATTTTTCGCCTTAAGCCTAGTGAGAGACTATTCAACAGCACCATTCAGAGGTTTGATGTGTGTCCCAAGTGTTTATAAGATACACTAAATTGGTATCTTGCTCCTGCCTAGGAAATCTTCAGCATAAGGAATGAGCTAGCTAGGAACTTCGATGGCAGTATAAAGGAGAGCTGCCAATGCACTAGGATTCAGTTTGAAAAACCTAGGGTTAACAGTGCTAATAATGAGTTAAATGACTGGCTTTCTTAGGGCTGAAGAAGGATCAAGTAACCTCCAGAATAGAGCACTACCTTGTAGGAGTACAAAGCTATAGCTCCACAGTGGAAAAAGTGAACAAGAGGGATAAAGCAGACCATAGCCCTTTTCTGAGGCAACTGGCTCTAGCCAGAGGATGCAGAAATAAGCTTTACCTTCCATCAAATTGGAAGCTTTGATGATTATATGGGAGTAGGCAGTTTTAATTAATAAACGAAACTGTCTTTGAAGCAAATTCACCTGGACTGTCTACTACTTACCAGTGTCCAAATAATCTTGTTGCTGTTCAGGGGCAATGGAAGAACTGCATCCACTGAGATGGTTTAAAGGGACAATAGGAAATAGAAATAAAATTGCTTTTATGTTTAAACTCCGTAAGTCTTGCTTGATTAGTTATATTATGTTTATAGCTTTGAGCAAGTTATGGAAACTCTCAATGCCTCATCTGTAAAGTTAACTATTAAAACTTTGTAATGTTGCTACAAAGGTTCAAACATTTTTTTAAAAAGTTTCAAGAATTATTTAAATTATCTAACACTGTGTCTAATTCATAATAACAAATAAATAGTATCTACTATGTTTTTCCTAGCTTACTTGGACATTTCACCTATGATGAAGATATATTTTGCAATACTCACTGGATTTGAATAGAGATACTGCCTTCACACTGCTTGACAACAAATAATGAGTATTTGCTTTTCACAAGGCATTACTAAGTATTTTTTACTAGTTTTTCCATATAAAATGTCCAAAAAAGTCCATATAAAATGATTGGCATTTGTACTATGGTATTTAATGCATTTTGAGAGTTACAGATGTTACAAAAACTTGCTCAAATCACAGAGCTAGTTAGAAGCAAAGCCATAATTCTAATCCTCTTCTCCAAAGTACATGACTGAGACATCTTTCCAGTATCTCCAAGCAATTAATAATCATTTTAATAGATGTTCTCTCAAAGTGTCCAACAAAGGATAGAAGAAAGATGCAACTGTTTTCTGAAAAGATACAGCATGAAATAATTTTATTTCATGTGTTATAAGCACCTCTTATGTCTGTGGACATACTTTTTCAATAAATATGTCAGGGTTCTGAGTCTCCAGCCCCATATGCAGAACTCTGAGTGACCAAAAAAATATGATGTTTCTGCTCTGAAGAGATTTAGTCCCTTCTTTGGAAAAGAAGATGAGATACAACTGGATAACATTTAACTGTAATCAAATGTGGCAGAAGGAGTGAGTGAGTGATAAGGAAGGAAAATGCAAAGAAGTACTTGTCTGAGGTAGAGTTTTAGCAAGAAAGAAAAGTAGAAGGTGAGTTTGAGGTGGGCCTGAGAGAATGAGAGGGCTTCAGAGAGCCTGATCAAAAGCAGCAGGCTCTCACAGAGAAGAAGGAGAGCAAAAGTATCAGACACACTCTGGGTTCAAGTTTGTGATGGGTCAGAGTTTTTCATTCTGAATCTATTTAGATGGAATCCCCATGTAGTTTTATTTTATATATAAAAATTATCAGTCTTAGAATTATTGAGATAGTAGAATTATACATGACATCACAAAAAAGTATAAACTTTTAGCTGAATAAAGCTGAGTTTTTATTAAAAAACACAGAAAAAACTGTACTGACTGTACTGACACAGCACTCAATCACGTTTGGGCTATAACCTAAGATGATAAGTTGAGAGTATTTATTCCACTAAAAAGATAAATTTTATGTTGAAGTGTATTTCGAGTCAAATAATTAGAATATTGAGAATAATACTGCCCATATATTTTTAAATTCACATTTATCTGTAACTAATAAGATTTTCCAAACATAACATTTTTTAAATACAGTGTTTCATTAGTTTTATGCACATTTGTTTTAGGTAAAACCCACAATTTAAAAATGTATAACATCTTCAGGCCTGACTTTTAACAGCCCCTAAATTCTTAGGGCCGGTATATAAATAGGTAAGGAGAATGCTTCTCAAATTTTTAAACAAATCAGAATGGGAGACAGAAGGAAGATGAAAAGGGGGACAAAGGAAAAAAGATACTGTAACTGGTAGTAAAACACATGAAGCACACAGTAAGCTCTGTTGAATTGTCAGAAATTTTTCAATGGTTTAACTGCAAATTATCTTCTGTAGTCCATAAAACAATGCATTACAATATTAAAGCTAGCATTTATTTGTTTATGATCATGTCCCTGCTCCACAGAATGACACCTACACATACAAGGTTATGAATGTGCAAATAACTTAGTAGAATAAACCTCTAAACTTGTACTTTAAACCTCTAGTTCCTAAGTGTAATTCTTTTTCATTGACAAGATATCAGTAGCATCAAAATTTCGTGTTGGACAAAAAAAAAGGACTCGAAAAGACGTGACTTTGAACTTTCCTTGACCTTGCATTAAGTGCTTCATTGAATTCCTGATCACGTTCCTGGACCAAACTGAGGGTTGGGCTGCTTATTCTCATGGCCCAATAACAAGATGCAGACAAACTGGGAAAGAAGAGAATTTGGTTCTGTAATTAGGTACAGGGGGAAGACTGGGAAAATATCACCAGACCAACACAAAATTACAAAGTTTTCCAGAAATTATATACCTTCTAAGCTATATGTCTATGTGTAAGTGTGCATTCGTCTAAAGACATAAGTTACTAACTTCTTCTAACCTATAGCTAAGGTCTGAGTCCTGAAGACCTTCCTCTGGAACCTCAGGAAATGATATGGTTTGCCTGTGTACTCATCCAAGTCTCAACCTGAATTGTATCTCCCAGAATTCCTACATGTTGCAGGAGGGACCCGGGCAAGGTAATTGAATCATGGGGCCAGTCTTTCTCATGCTGTTCTCATGATAGTTAATAAGTCTCACCAGATCTGATGGGCTTATCAGGTTTCCGCTTTTGCTTCTTCCTCATTTTCTCTTGCTGCCACTAAGTAATAAGTGCCTTTTGCCTCCCACTATGATTCTGAGACCTCCCGAGCCATGTGGAATTCAAAGACATTTAAAAGTCCAATTAAACCTCTTTTTCTTCCAAGTCTCGGGCAAGTCTTTATCAGCAGTACCAAAACGGACTAATATAGTACATTTACTTAAGCTAGATGGGTTCAGGGGTGGGGAGTGATTACCCTTATCTTGTCTCCTGCCAAATCATGAAGGTTTGGGGAGTTCCTTTAGAACCCCAGTAAAACTTGTTTGTGGAGGTCTGGGGAGTTTCTTCAGACCACCAATAAAACTTGTTTAATCCTAAATGGGTCCTGTTAAGAATTTCTTCATTTTCTTGTCATGTTTTGATGCTCAAGAAAGGCCTAGGCAAGACTATTCATGAGCGTTTGTTACATTCCAGCTTTTGTATAAGGGCACAGGTTCTTTCAGCTTTTAATATTTAACCTAACTACTCAGTGCTGAAACGGTTGTCATGGAGGCCTACCTGTTCAGCTGTTAATGAGACCTGGCCTGCCACAATCATGCTTCATTGAAGAACAAATTTTTAAAAGTAAAGTAAACAAAATAATAGTAACATGTGATAACAAATAACATGACTTATTTACTGAGTATGACTTATTTACTGAGTATGTTGCTAAACAAACTTGGATTTGGAAGCAGGTTCCACCACTTAATTAGCTATGTGTCCCAGGAGTGTTATTATCAAACCTGGGTACATACCAGTCTCTTGGGAATGTTGTTAAAATGCAGCTTCTAACCCAGCAGGTTTGGGGGTATCTAAGATTCTACACTTCTAACAAGCTCCCAGTGATACTTATGCTGTTAGAACAAGGACCATACATCTAGTTGCAGGTCCTATAGCACGCCACATAAGATTGCCAAGGCTTACATTCTACTGTGTTCAGAAGATATTATCTCCTTTGAAGGTTCCTGCAAATATGTAAATGTGATGATTAGCATCATTTTCTGGGGTGCAGTAGGTCTTCCAAAAATGCCTTTGGTGCAACAGGTAACTTACAGACATCTTACTACCATCTTTAATATGATTTTCCTTGGAGAAAATTTACTTGAATCTAAATTTTCCTTTTGAGGGGTAGTTCTGACAGTTAAGTTAGCAATTCCTGTAAAATATTCCAAATAATTGTGATTAGGGTATTGCAAATTCTTTGCCAGTATTAAAGGGTTAATTGGCAATATATAACTTCAAGCATTATTAAAGCACTCACCTTGAGCAATTAATGAAATAACCTTGAGGTAACCAGCTATCACCTAGAGAAAATGCTTTATAAGGCTTGGAATAATGCCACCACATTGTATCAACACCAAATCTGCATTTAAAAACCAGCAAAACGCAGCTGTCTCTCAGCCTGTCTGAAATCATTCAGCTCCAACCTAAATGTGTTTTTATGCTTTTCACCACAAATTCTAACAGTGACAAATGGAGAAATGGCTTCTTTAACCCAGTGAAACTTTCACCACCTCTAAGAGAGTTCCTCTCTCATTTTAAATGTTTCCTAAAACAAGATGTACAATGTCTGTGTCACAGAGGATGTCACAGCTCATTAGTCATCTAATCCTGCACCTCTGAGAAGCCTGGTACCCACATGGGAAGAGAACAGCTCCCTAAGGTCGTGAATTCCAATGCTTTGAAAGGATGTCTTATTGTCTAACTCTACTTAAGGTATTTTCAGCTTTTCCATTTCAAAGTAAATCTTTAACTACTATATTAATAATCATGAAGCCATGTCTCCCTTGAGAAATGAACAAATACACGTTTTGTCATGAGTCTGAATTCATTGGTTCTCCTTTAATATTAATGTCTCTAAATTTATTTATTGAGTGTCATTTTAGCACACCTATTTTAAAAACTAAAGAAAGGATATTAAGAATATAATTCATGTATGAAATGTTTAATATTTAACACTACCTCCTAGCTGCTCACAATCTAATATATTAATACAGACGCATCAATATGCTAAAGGAAATACCTCACGATGTTAGAAAATGTTATGGACCCAAAGGAGCCATGTCTAGTTAATTACTAAAGAGTAATCTCCATCTGGTAGATTCTGTCTTCCCTGGCTTATTCTCTGATAGGTCTCCAGATAATCTCTGAAACAGTCTCCTTAAGCACGCAAAGGTTTCAGAGGTTATTAGTAGTAATTGTGTTAGAATTTTGTTTAGCATGATGGAAGCAGCAATGCCATTATTAGTTGATTAGTATGAACAATCTTTGACACTATGTAGCACCAACTATGACTCCAACTGGTGGCAGCTCATTATTCTGACTGCTATTTGATTTGCAGTATTATCAACTACAAAGTGAGCAACATGGACGAGGGAAGAAAAGCAATAATTGAAGGATATTTTTATGAGCATGGGCCAATGGGAGACATGAAGGTTTCATTGTTTAGGAGAATGAATCTGCCTTAAACAATTGAGATTTGGGGGTTATATTTAGAGGCTAGAATTCTATTAAAATAATGCATAAAATTTGCTATCATTCATTCTACCTTTAGGATATATATCACAGGATTTTTTTTTGTTCAAATTAAATAGAAAGTAGGAAAGGCATTATTGTGGGTTTATAGTACTTATCAAGGGACAATTTTTATAGCAAAACAAGATGAGAACACAAGGAAAAGGGAACACTATGAGAAGGAGTAATTGCTAAAAGGATTTTGAAAATTAAGTAATACCGGAGTTGCTAAGAGAAAAAATATATTTTCTAGGTAGACAAATGCTACATTATTGGAATAATCTAAACAGAAACATCTTAAGTTCATAAGGCAAAATTATGAATTACAATGCTGATTTCACCAACAAGAGGGCTTTGTTTTGGTTTGGTTTTGAGGCTTTTGGGTTGCTCCAAATGGTATCTTATGATGCTTATGTCGACAAAAAGAGTCAAACTCTGTAAAATACTTTAAGAGATTTATTCTGAGCCAAATATGTGAGACCATGGCCCATGACACAGCCCTCAGGAGGTCCTGAGAATATGTGCCCCAGGCGGTTGGGATGCAGCTTGGTTTCATATATATTTTAGGGAAGCATGACACATCAATCAAATACATTTAAGAAATACATTGGTTTGGTTCAGAAAGGCAGGACAACTCAAAGCATGGGCTTCCAGGCTATAGGTAAATTTAAACATTTTCCAGTTGACAATTGGTTGACTTTATCTGAAGACCTGGAATCAATGGAAAGGAATGTTCAGGTTAAGATAAAGGATTGTGGAGACCAAGTTTTATTATGTAGAGGAATCTCTCAGATAGCAAACTTCAGAGAGAGAGAGAGTAGGTTGTAAAATGTTTCTTACCAGACCTAAAAGGGTGCCTGGCTCTTAGTTGGCTATCTCCTGGATCTGGACACAAAGAAAGGAAAAGAAAGGGGAAAGGGGATTCTCTACAGGATATGGATTCTTCCCACAAGAGACTTTGCAGGGAAATTTCAAGATATAGCAAGGAAATATATTTTGGGGTTATTTTTTCCTTGTCTCATAATGTGATGCCAGAGTCAGACTGAAAAGTCACTCATGATGTACACAGGGTCAAACAAAACCCATCTGATGAGAATGTATGGTTTGTAGGGCATGACTCTCTAGATCCCTTAAGTAGGAATTTGGGCAAGATAAAAAATCAGAGCTTAGTCCTTAGTTCCGCTTCTTGGCCAAAAAGCATTCCACAGAATGCATATGCAGGCCAACAAAACAGCAACACGTCCCATGGTACTAGGAAGGCTTATTCCTAGAGTTGTCTGATTTGGTCCTCTGGCAGTGTCCCATGGAGCTAGGAAGGCTTATTTCTAGAGTCCTCTGATTTGATGGCCATAGTTTTAAATATTAGTGATTTGCACAACCAGGGGAGGATATGGTCTGACCTGATGTAATAGCCAATTGTTTAAGGGGTGATATGGAGCTAGGCCTAAGGCTTAGTCTAAAAAAAAAAAAAAATCCCAGATCAGATCTATTTTCTGAGCTATCATGACCTGAGTTTTTAATTGTGCCTTTATCTGCTGCTGTATCTGGCATAACATTTACAAGGAATGTCTAGGGTTAATATAGTAACACCATAAATATAATGAAAATTTGGACATCCAAGATTACAGGTAGAATCAGAGGGCAGTAAACAACCCAGTTAGCCAGGAGAAAACCCTGCATGAAACGTCATATTCTTTGATTAAACATACAATATGTTTACCCTCCTTATTAAGGGTTATTTGAACCCTATAATAAATCTTTTTTGAAAATTGTGCAACCAACATTAAATTAGAATAAATTTAATCTCTCATCCAATTTATCTCCATAGCATCTTGAGAAGGGTATAAATTAAATGCAGGAAACACCTGGTCCTCAGTGTTTAAATCATTCTAGACTTGCTAACAGTAGACAAATCTATTTTTGCCACCACTTTTGTATTGCACCATATACTAGTATATGGGAGAGAAAAGCTTTTGTCACAGGAGAAGTCACAATTCTACAGTGTCATTTTTTCCCTTGGCAGGACTCCCTATGGCTGAGGGTCTTAAGAATCAAGAAACTTATAGCCAATTAATTGTTTTAGGATATACAGAAATGGATGTGAACAAGCATTTATGACTTAAGATTATGTACATTTAAAAAAAAACAAAAGCTGACAATAAAACCAAAGGTAAAGTTACAGCACTGACTTATTTTTAATTTTTATGTGTTAAGCTACTGTAAGCTTGGTTTCTGTTACAGACTTACAGCAATTAGCTATACAAAACATAAGCATTATTATGAGAAGTAATTGAAAATATGCATATAGGTATAGGTATATTTATCTTAACAACCTATAATTGGGAGTATTATACCCAGGAGGCTTTGCTACAAGGCATTTTATCCTGTTAGTAAATATTTTCCTTTAATTTTATAGTAAGCAGAAAATTTTTATGGTTGGGTGTTGAGGGAAGTCAGGGACCCCGAACAGAGGGACCTGCTGAAGCCATGGCAGAAGAACATAAATTGTGAAGATTTCATGGACATTTATCACTTCCCCAATCAATACTCTTATAATTTCCTATGCCTGTCTTTAATCTCTTAATCCTGTCATCTTCGTAAGCTGAGGATGTATGTTGCCTCAGGACCTTGTGATGATTGCATTATCTGCACAAATTGTTTGTAAAGCATGTGAGTTTGAACAATATGAAATCTGGGCACCCTGAAAAAGAACAAGATAATAGCGATGTTCAGGGAACAAGGGAGATAACCATAAGGTCTGACTGCCTAAGGGGCTGGGCAGAACAGAGTCATATTTCTCTTCTTACAGAAAGTGAATAGGAGAAATATCGCTGAATTCTTTCTCTCAGCAAGGAATAGCCCTGAGAAAAGAATGCATTCCCAGGGGAAGGTCTCTAAAATGGCCACTCTGGGAGTGTCTGTGTTATGCAGTTGAAGATTAGGGATGAAATACACCCTGGTCTCCTGCAGCACCCTCAGGCTTGCTAGGATTAGGAAATTCCAGCCTGGCGAATTCTAGTCAGACCGGTTCTCTGCTCTTGAACCCTGTTTCCTGTTAAGATGTTTATCAATGACAATGCGTGCACAGCGGGACATGGAACATCATCAGTAATTCTAATTTTGCTCTGGCCTTGTGACCTTGCCCTGCCCTTCTGTCCTTGTGATCTTTTATTGCCCCTAAAGCATGTGATCTCTGTGACCCACTCCCTATTCGTACACCCCTCCCCTTTTGAAATCCCTAATAAAAACTTGGTTTTGTGGCTCAGGTGGGCATCATAGAACCTACCAACATGTGATGTCACCCTCAGAGGCCCAGCTGTAAAATTTCTCACTTTTGTCCTCTTTCTCTTTATTTCTCAGACCAGCTGACACTTAAGGAAAATAGAAAAGAACCTACGTTGAAATATAGGGGGCTGGTTTCCCTAATAGTTGGGGTGTATGCAAAAATGATACAAGATGGTTTAGAAGACAACTAAATGTGTTTTATCAGCTGTTTAGGAATTTTATGCACCCCATTCTTGATGTGGAGGGTTTGATCTTGTCCTAATTTTATCCCTCACAACTGGTCCTTACAATCTTATGCACCCACCGTTTCCACGCTAAGTCCCTGGGCCTAGAGGGAGGCAGCTTATATAGTTTTAGCAGCTGAGCATTAGCAGTGAAACAGATCCCAGGCCAGCGGGATGCCAAATGAGGGAGAGTCCTATCTTTGGTCTTCAGAATACCATGATTTTGGTTTCCTTGGAAGTAAAACAAGCAGAGATAAATAACATTTATAGTTTGAGAGTTAAGAGTGTAATTCGTATGTTAGAACAGAGAAAGGAACCTATTCCATCAGGGCACCAACTAAATATATGAAAGAAATTATAATCTGGTACTTCCTAGAGGATTACTGTAGCCAAGATATAATGATTTAATCTTCACTTAAAAAGTTAGGGCTGAAATCTAGTATTAAGTGTCATGCTTTCCCTGAAAAAACATTTTTTAAAACTATTACTGTACTCACGCAGACAACTATACTGTTAGAAAACTACAATCTGAATTTTGGAGAACTCAGGAAGGTAAATTTGCCTATAAAAACATACTTTACCCAAATGACTTAAAAGAAAAAGATTTTCTTGACCCTCCTTTAACCAGAGCAGCAGCTTTTAAAACAAGACATTTGTTTACCTTGCAAATGCCATTTACGAACCAAACAGCTCATAGGAGCTATTTGGCACTATAGAATTTAGCAGCTTCTTACAATTAGTCCTAGGGAAAAGGGCTCTTGGCTTATTAGGTAGCCAAGATAACATAAGATTGTATGTAAACCACTTGTATTTTATCATGGAACTTTTTGGGAGACATTATTTCTATTAGTACAGGGGTAGCTTCAGTAAATATTCCATAGCAAGGCAGTAAATGCCCCATCAAGTAGAAATTCTCTAGCTCGGTGGTTGTTACTGAGAAGTGCTCACAGTTTTTTCCATCAGCCCCGATAAATGCTCCACACAAAAGGCTCTGCAGTGGAGAATGTACGTCAGCAGAGGTACACGTCTTCAGTGTTACAGTAGTACAAAGGGGAAAACATCCCCCAGTTAGATATAGTACACGGTTTCATAAGACATTTAGGTAAAAGGGGTACAACTACCTTACATAAAAGCTTGTTTAAACATCTTACATTTTATAATTCTATTAACCTGCACGGTTTTATGTTCTGGTTCCAGGGAGACTTTTTTTGTTTTTGTTACCCCCAGACCATTTTATCTTTTCTGGTGAAAAGGGTTTGGGTTTCCAGCAGGGAGTTGCATCTTTAAGACTTATGAAGGACGGCAGATTGATAAGGCTTCTTAAACAGACCAACGATTCTGTGGGAGGGGTACCATGAAAAAGGGGCCTCCTTAATCCCCAAATTTACCATGACCTGGGTAATAGATATATTAGGTGGGAAGATATCCAAATTATCATAAAACTACTCCAACATGGCTTGCATAAGAAAGATATTAACTGCTTCATCTGGGGTACTTTACTTGGTATTTTATAGGGAGAGTTAGGCAGTCCCCTTCTTGGGGCAAAACAGACCTTATAATGGCATTATATGGCCCACTAGGCTGACTGCTTTCTCAGGAATAATCCCCTGTACATTTGGATCACATATTTGCTTTCTCAGGAATAACCCCCTGTATATTTGGATCACATATACTTAGTGTTTCTTCAGTAATAAGCTGTGGGTCCTGCACTGATTCAAACAAGCTCTTAAATTCTGTAGCATTTAAAATGAATAATTTTGTTCTTAAAGTGGTTATTGTTACAATCCACTATAGTAAAGATTTTTTTAAAAAACAAACTGAATGATACCAATCTACAAAATGGAACAATTCCTTTACATTACACCCTTTGGTTTTAAATAGTTACTTGGTTTTACCCTTCCTCCATACTGACTATTTTCTTGGTAACCTTATAGGGCTCAGAGTTTTGTTGCCCTGGCTTGGTATTTTTTAATTTATTTAGTTTGATCTATATAATTTCCTTCATTATAGAGCAACTCTTAAACTTACATTTTTTTTTTGAGAATTGACATCCTTGTGTTTATAAAATTTTAACAAACGCATATTTTAACATTTTAGTAATGCAAATTTTCAGTGGGAAAAAACCCCTAGGGGTTAAATATGACTTTACAATTTTTAAATTTCTGGAGAGTTTTGAGATTACATTACTAAATTAGTTTTTACCAAAGATTACCAAGGTTATGTAAATTAAAAGGCATTTGAGCTAGCTTTTACCAATCTGATAAGCACTTACTTTTTTTAAGTTACTTGATTAGAGCTCTTTCATGTAATCTGGAAGGGAAATACCACTTCCACATGACACAAATAAAGATAGAGGTATTACAGGCATGCAGAATAAAAGGCAGGTTCAAAAGACACTTCATTTGCCTGTGTTCAAAACAATTTTTCTCCCTTACTTTAGATAATTAGTAAAAGTTACAAGAACCAAGGAAAGGTGAAGGAGACAGCCATCATTTAAGGCCTTTTCAAAAGAGAAAGAGTGGCACTTTTAAGATACCTATTTGAAGAATGTTAAAGAATGTTAAACAGCATTTAACAATTTAGAAACTTCTTGCATTGGCCGGGCGCGGTGGCTCAAGCCTGTAATCCCAGCACTTTGGGAGGCCGAGACGGGTGGATCACGAGGTCAGGAGATCGAGACCATCCTGGCTAACACGGTGAAACCCCGTCTCTACTAAAAAATACAAAAAAAAAATTAGCCGGGCGAGGTGGCGGCGCCTGTAGTCCCAGCTACTCGGGAGGCTGAGGCAGGAGAATGGCGTGAACCCGGGAGGCGGAGCTTGCAGTGAGCTGAGATCTGGCCACAGCACTCCAGCCCGGGCGACAGAGCGAGACTCCGTCTCAAAAAAAAAAAAAAAAAAAAAAAAAAAAAAAAAGAAACTTCTTGCATTACAAATAAGTCAATATTTGTAATACAATCTTGTTTTAACCAATTAGTTTTGTAATAGTGCATTTTTTAATATTAAAGACCCACCTCTAGAAAGATTATGATTTCTTTTTCATTATAGCCAACTGAATTATACAACCTCTTTAAAAATTTATTTTACTAACCTTATTATGACTTTCCTAGTTCAGTCACAACAAATTTTGGCTGTTTTGTCTTAAATATCCCTTTCTTGTACAATCCCATCATTTTTATTTTAGGACAAAAACTTAAAACATATTCTTATATAAGATTACTTTCTTTTTTTAAAAACTAAAAATACTTCCTTATATCTTGAACTTTCTTTACATCTCTTATTTCCTGATTCCTGTACCTTAATTTATACATAACACTTTAATAAACCTTGAATTACACAAAGATATTTTACCTCTAATAAGAGTATTTTTTTAAAAAAGCTTTCCTGTAATTCTTAAATTGGAAATGCCCAGATACTTTATATCAATCATAACATTAGATCCTAAATTATGATGAGTTTGTTTACAAGTATTTATTCCATTACATTTACCTGATTTAGTAGCTACATATTTATTGATAGCCAATATTTAAACTTATTTTTTTATTAATCATTTTTATAGCTGTGAATTTCAGGTATTTACTTAAGTAATAAAACTTATGGTTAATTTTAAGGATATTTATACCAATAACTCAGTATTTAGCTGTTTTCATTTAAGCCAACAATATATATATATTTTTATTATACTTTAAGTTCTAGGGTACATGTGCACAACGTGCAGATTTGTTACATATGTATACTTGTGCCATGTTGGTGTGCTGTACCCATCAACTCATCAGCACCCATCAACTTGTCACTTACATCAGGTATAACTCCCAGTACCATCCCTGTGCCCTCCCCACTCCCCATAATAGGCCCCGGTGTGTGATGTTCCCCTTCCCGAGTCCAAGTGATCTCATTGTTCAGTTCCCACCTATGAGTGAGAACATGCGATGTTTGGTTTTCTGTTCTTACGATAGTTTGCTGAGAATGATGGTTTCCAGCTGCATCCATGTCCCTACAAAGGACATGAACTCATCCTTTTTTATGGCTGCATAGTATTCCATGGTGTATATGTGCCACATTTTCTTAATTCAGTCTGTCACAGATGGACATTTGGGTTGATTCCAAGTCTTTGCTATTGTGAATAGTGCCGCAATAAACATACGTGTGCATGTGTCTTTATAGCAGCATGATTTATAATCCTTTGGGTATATCCCCAGTAATGGGATGGCTAGGTCATATGGTATTTCTAGTTCTAGATCCTTGAGGAATTGCCATACTGTTTTCCACAATGGTTGAACCAGTTTACAATCCCACCAATAGTGTAAAAGTGTTCCTATTTCTCCACATCCTCTCCAGCACCTGTTGTTTCCTGACTTTTGAATGACTGCCATTCTAAACTGGTGTGAGATGGTATCTCATTGTGGTTTTGATTTGCATTTCTCTGATGGCCAGTGATGATGAGCATTTTTTCATGTGCCTGTTGGCTGTATGCATGTCTTCTTTTGAGAAATGTCTATTCATATCCTTTGCCCACTTTTTGATGGGGTTGTTTTTTTCTCGTAAATTTGTCTGAGTTCTTTGTAGGTTCTGGATATTAGCCCTTTGTCAGATAGGGAGATTGCAAAAATTGTCTCCCATTCTGTAGGTTGCCTGTTCACTCTAATGGTAGTTTTGCTGTGCAGAAACTCTTTAGTTTATTTAGATCCCATTTGCCAATTTTGGCTTTTGTTGCCGTTGCTTTTGGTGTTTTAGACATGAAGTCCTTGCCCATGCCTATGTCCTGAATGGTATTACCTAGGTTTTTATCTAGGGTTTGAAGGTTTTAGATCTAACATTTAAGTCTCTAATCCATCTTGAATTGATTTTCGTATAAAGAGTAAGGAAATGATCCAGTTTCAGCTTTCTACTTATAAAGCCAACAATATTTTGTAAATATATATAAGCACAGATTATTTTGTCTTGGGCTGGGTTTCATAGTTTATAACCCTTATGGCAAATCTCATTGTATTTTGCAGAAATAAACATGGAACTACTTGCTTAATAAATGCAAACAAAATGCTAACAATTTTAAAGACATTGATGTTATTTTACCAATAATTTAAAGCCAGCTTCCAGCTTATTTAGTAAAGATTTTACTTAAGTTACATGAACTTGAAAAAGCATTTGAGAGTTTTTTTTTTTTAAATATCTGATTTAAGTGCTTTTAAAAAGCCAATTAATTCAAGTTCTTTATGTATTTTTACTGGTGAAAAGATTGTGTACACACACATAAAGATATAGACATATTAGGCATTGCGATAGAAGCATATCGCACATCTTATAGACTTATAAAGACCTATTTTTTTATCCACCCCGCCGCATTTTTTTAAAATCTTACCCCAGGCAGGTGTTAGCTAAATAGCGTTATATTTGCATATTAAGGCAACTCAGGTGAAAATCAGATAGCAAAATTTACATTATAAGATACAAAGAGAAAGTCTGGTGTGCTGGAGGGAAATTAAAATGGATTCAATTGCCAACTGAACATAAAATTATAGAAGTCTATTATAAAGGCCTTTAAATATATGCACACACACACATGCACAAAGTTCCCATAGCTATTACTTCAGTATTATAACCATGAGATAAATACAACTTTGCCAGCTTGCAAAAAACACTGTTAGATCCAAATGGTGGTTTTGATCTCAGTAAAGAAGTAACAGCAGATTAAAGCAGGCAGAAAAGAAAACAGAACCTAGGTACTCTATAGTTTGCAGGTCGACCTTAGGGCTCTTTCCTTAATGTAAGCGTGCACAAAGACCATATTACTTCCATTTGATATAAATCCTAGCAAGAACAGCTGCCATAAAACCTAGGGAGTGCTGAAAAGGGAGTATTTCTCCTTGTTTTCTCTTTTCTTTCTTTTTTCTTTTTTTGTTAAAAAGAGGAACTGAGTTATAGCCTAGGGTTTTTGTGTGGTGGACCGATATGCATGCTCCTTATGGGCAGGACTCCACAGTGTGTCACCTCTTGCGTGTCTCAGTTTCTCTCCAGAAGTCCATGACCTCTGAGAGGGTTCGAAACGCTGGATTATTAGCTCTTATATGCATTTCCTGGATGAGCCATTTTTAAAACTGATTTTTTTTAAGGATTTCCCTGCAGGGCCACTGCATGTTGTGTGTGTGGGGGGGGGTGGGCGGTCAACCCCCTAGACACTCTCAAGAGGCCCTGGGCCACCCAAGGGCACCTTTCGGCAAGAAGGAGCAAATGCCCTTCCTCTTCTGAGCTGAAAAACTCAGTCTCTCATATATCTATGAAAACAACAGTTCAGTTCCTCACGCAAATGTGCAGAGACAAATCAAATCAGGATACATTTTAGGAGAAAAAGCAATACAGAATTCCCTTTAGAATGCATCTCCCAACTAGAATTAGGATCCTTAAAACAACAACTCCCTAAAAGAAAACCAGCTCAGAATAAATCAAGGACCCTCAAAGCAAAGGGAGGTCCAGGGCTCAGGAGGACTTACCAGTTCCACTGGAGGAGAAGCTTGAACTTGGTGGGGCTTCAATGGGCCCCTGCTAGTATCTTAGCTCTGGTTTCAGACAACTCCTTCCGGGTTCTGAGTCTTCTCTGAGGCCTCACATGTTTGTGTGTCAGATTATTATCTATGAAAAGAGTCAAACTCTGTAAAATATTTTAAGAGATTTATTCTGAGCCAAATATGAATGACCATGGCCTGTGACACAGACCTCAGGAGGTCCTGAGAACATGTGCCCCAGGTGGTTGGGGTACAGCTTGGTTTTATATATTTTTAGGGAGGCATGAAACCTCAATCACATACATTTAAGAAATACATTGGTTTGGTTCAGAAAGGTGCGACAACTCAAAAATGATGAGGGGAGGAGGGGGGAGGCTTCCAGCTTATAGGCAAATTTAAACATTTTCTGGTTGACAATTGGTTGAGTTTATCTGAAGACCCGGGATCAATAGAAAGGAATGTTCAGGTTAAGATAAAGGAGTGTGGAGACCAAGTTTTATCATGCAGAGGAATCTCTCAGATAGCAGAGTTGAGAGGGAGAGTAGGTTGTAAAATGTTTCTTATGGGATCTAAAAGGGTACCTGACTCTTAGTTGATTATCTCCTGGATCTGGAAAGAGAGGAAGGAAAACAAAGGGGAAAGGGGATTCTCTATAGGATGTGGATTTTTCCCACAAGAGACTTTATGGGGCAATTTCAATGTATGGCAATGAAATGTATTTTGGGGTTACTCTTTCCTTGTCTCATAATGCTATGCCAGAGTCAGACTGAAAAGTAAGTTATGATACATAGGGTCAAATAAAACCCATCTCTTGAGAATGTATGGTTTGTAGGGCATGATTCCCTAGATCCCTTAGGTAGGAATTTGGGCAGGATAAAAAATGGGAGCTTAGTCCTCACTTATAACATTTTTTATTTTTATTTATTTATTTTTTTTTTGAGGCGGAGTCTCGCTCTGTCGCCCAGGCTGGAGTGCAGTGGCCAGATCTCAGCTCACTGCAAGCTCCGCCTCCCGGGTTTACGCCATTCTCCTGCCTCAGCCTCCCGAGTAGCTGGGACTATAGGCACCCGCCACCTCGCCCGGCTAGTTTTTTTTTGTATTTTTTAGTAGAGACGGGGTTTCACCGTGTTAGCCAGGATGGTCTCGATCTCCTGATCTCGTGATCCGCCCGTCTTGGCCTCCCAAAGTGCTGGGATTACAGGCTTGAGCCACCGCGTCCGGCCTGTAACATTTTTTAAGTTACAGAAATAAAAAAAAAAAAAAAAAAAGCAAACATATTTGGAGTCTGTCAAAGAAAATTTGCACCAGACAGGGCTACACAGGCAAGGAAGACCTTATTCAAGACTATTGCAATAGAGGTCAAGGCTGCTACATTTTGGAAAGAGATTGAACTCAATTTTATTGAAACACAAGGAGAGAGAAATTTTAAGCACTGGGGTGAGCTGGCGGAAAAGTACTTGAGGCTAAAAAGGGAGGTGGTGGATGTGATTAGGCCACCTGTGCTTGTTAATTGTCCATTACAGAAATTAAGCTCCTGCTTCTCATAGAGACTGAGATAAATACAGAGTCCTTATCTCTTTTGATAATTAAGGGAGGGTTCCTCGGTCGTAGAGCTGGCAAGAGAATGGGACGATATTTATATCTCAAAGGGTCAGAGAATGAATGAATGAATGAATGAATGAATGAGGGAATAATTTATTTATGTCTTGGCTTTTACTGTAAGTTTAGGGTACATGTGCAGGTTTGTTACATTGGTAAACATATGTCACGGGGGGTTGTTGTAGAGATCATCTCATCACCAAGGTATTAAGCCTAGTACCCATTAGTCATTTATAATTGCAAGTTTTCTGAAGTAAATTCTCTAAGCAAAGGGAGGGAGGTCAGGCTGTAATCAGGAAGAAACCTGTGTAAGGAATAATCAAGCTCAGGGGAAATTAAAGGCCATCTTGGTAAAGCCCCACTGTTCAGAAGTATCTATTAAACTTTTGGAGGACAGTCATCTAAGACCTGGAACTTTTTTATACATAAATCCACATTGGATATGCAGTGTAAATTGATCTAATTATATCCTAAATGCTATGTTTGCATCTGTTTGTTTTATTTGACAACATACCATGGAAACCTATCTGCTGTAAACATACAAACACAGCACTGTTTAAAATTATTTCACTGTATTCAACCCCATGATGTAACCTAGAAATTCTTAATCTGTTTCATCTTTTTTCTTCCTCTAAACACCAAGAGCATTGTCTGTGTACCTGCTTGTGGCATTTTCTATCAATGATTATGTACCACTGGGGATTATGCCTTTTATTCACTAATTAGCTGTAAGTGCCTAAAAGGAGAAACTTTGTCTATATTTCTCATTGGTCTCCATATTTCCTACCAAATCCATAGGTAAGTTTTGACAAAAATAAGTATTATTTATGTTGAATGCATGGCTAATCCAAATAAGAACAAAAATACCAACCAAACTAGTTATAACATTACTTGAAGTTATTCAGTTTCTGAAAGTCTAGTAGGTTCTGGAAAGATTCAAAGAATTTTTTTAGTTGTTTTTCTTCCCCACTCCCTCCCCGCCAAGCAAACTCAGCTATTTAGACTCTGAAGAATTAAAAAATAAAACAAAAACACTTTGTGAAGTGGTCAGGATATAGAAGACCCAAATGGGTCAAGTTAGAAAAAATGGGTTTGCAATTTTATTTGCAGTGGTGGAATCCTAGGCCACTCCTAACCTTCCTCCAGGTGTCTTACTGAAATTAAACAACTTTACATGACTTTGATGCCATCCTTCTTGAAAGAAAATGTGCATCCTTTGCCCTTGACTTCAAAATTTTGCAAAAAAGAAACTAAACTAAAAGTACCTACTAGAAAAAAAACAAACATATCACATTGCAAATACACTGTTCTTAGCTAAATATTTTATTGTTTTGAATTTTATATTTTTTACTTCATTCTTGATTTTAATATTAATATTAAGGGATTCAAAGCTTAATCTTTATGACAGGATATTTAATTCACAAGTTGTGCATCTATTTACATGTCTATTTTCAAAGCTAAGTTGAATGCCACATTTGAAGTTCTAAGTTAATTTCCCATGGCTTTGTTGGAACTAAGACCATGTTGACACACCTGCTGAGCCTGATCCTGGCTGTGAGGTGCACTCTATAAAATTCCAGAAGATTTGTAAAGTGCACACACATGAATTCTAATAAGAGGATTAAGGGAGAAGGTTTTTCAAGTTTTTTTTTTTTTTTTTTTTTTTTTAACAATAGTTTAAATGAACAAACTTCTAAGATTTTTTTTTTTTTTTCAAAACAGTTCAAGGTCAATATTGTTTTTCTTTCACAAATCTTTATTTTCAACCTATTATTTGTTTTCCACACCCTAGACATCACAGACTTATACTAGGAAACTTACAAGATATTTTCCTGTGGAACTGGTAAGATAGAGAAAAAACAGAAACTGAGTAATATAGAGAAAAAACAAATCACAGCTGGGTCTTCATCTCTTTCATGGCTATTAATGCTATGAAAAACATTAGTGAAGATCAGAAATAAAACAGGCATCATTTTCCATATTTGTAGAAAACGTATCAGATAGAGCTGTTTCATCAGTCTGATTTTTTAACAAATTGAGGCATACTCCCTTGAGCATTTAGTGTAGAAATAACTCTCAGTTTGGTCCTCCAGGATGTCAGGGTCACATAAATGGAATCCAGCCAAGCATTTTTTTCTCACTGGCCACTTTGTCAGTATGAATTCACTCAATAATAATCATGTGAAACTCTCCATTCTGTACAGGAAAGTTATTGTTGTGCTCCCTGGGAAGCAAGGCATACCCAGATTTTATTTTTTCATGAATCTTTGTTATTCCCTGAGAGTCACACTCATCACTACTTTTTCAAACTTTATTGCTTAAATAGAGCATGGAGATTGAAAACTATTTAGAAAATCAATAGCCAAATAAATCAACAAAACTATGTTTGGTTGGGGCACATCGAACCATTTACCAGCTGCAATCAATGCACTATTAGAGGTTTTGGAGGAAAAGGAGAAAAATCACATCATGCTTTCATAGCTGAGAATTCAGAAAAGTGTAGGAGTGAAGGTGGTACATTTTCCAAACAAATAGTCAGTTGGAGTGGGTGAGGTGAGATAGGATATTTCCATAGTACAGCAACCCTCGGGTTTGCTGGAAGACCAAGAAGCTAAAACACAGTAGCTAGAAACCCTCTCTTTTCTAGGCGTAATTAACATACATTATAAGAACTATTTTCCCTAAACATAGTCTTACCTTTCAAAAATTTATAATTAGAGTTCCCAAGATCTAATATTTCAGCAAATACAGAGATTTGAAGAGGTATAAGAAAGATGCTTTTTCTTGAGTTATTTCTTCCCAACACAACACATGTTAGCATCTTTACTGATGCTCACTTTTTCAAATGTCCTCCTCAAGATAATAGGGCCATCAAGTTCAGGTTGTGAAATTCAGCCTATCTGGATGTGGTTTCTGGATTGCCAGTTCTAAGGTGTTAAGCAATGTATTTGGTCTTTCTCTTGAGTTTCACAGTGATAAACTTGTGCTAATAATTGTACATAATTTATTTGGTCATGAGATTGAAATGCATGTAAGGAACTTATTGTAGGGCCTGGCATACAAAAATATACCCTATAAATGTAAGGAATAATAGTAATTGTTATTGCTGTGATTAGTTTTTTTTTTTTTTTAATCAGAGCCCTGAACTGCACTAAACCATTTTTAATGACATCCTTTAGTGGAGATTTCAAAGAATCTGAAGAAAATTAAATACAAAATTAATTATTGCCAGAGGTGACTCTGAACCTTAATGTGGTCAGGGATTAAGTGAAATGGGAACAGGGAGAAGCATGTAAGTTGGCCTTCTGGACAGTACTCATTCATTTGTCCCAAGGGACATAAAGATGCATTCTAAAGACAACTGGAAGATAACCTCTTAAAAGTAGCTTCTAACAAGTTTCATAAACTGAAAAAAAAAAAAGTGATCGAGTGACAAAGCAATGAGGTAAAGTATATTTGTAAATAAAAAGTGGGATGAGAGATTAATATGCAATCTAGAAAATGTTTAACAGTCGCAATGTTTTAGCGTTCATTCAATAACCTCCCAAGGAGGCTAGAGAGAGCCACAATGGAGTAGGGGTAGTTTGTCTAGTCAGAACCTTCTTCTTGATGAGTATGTTCAATCATCAGAGACTTCTAATTTGATATAAGTTGCATAAAGGATTAATAAGACTTTTTTCTGACACTTCCGTCTGGGTCAGGTGGCCTTTCTGTGCATGTCCCTGGTGCTCTGTGTATTCCTATTGCAGTGCTATAACACTGTAATGTTTTTAATCTGCTAGTATTTACTACATAGTGCTTTTTCAAACATTTTCTGAATTTGAATCGGGACTTTCATGAAAATGCAGATTCAGATTCAGGGGATCTGGGCTGGGCCTCAGATTCTGCATTTCAACAAGTTCTTTCCAGGTGATACAGATGCTGCAAGTTGGTGACCATACTTTGGGCAACGAGGCCTGAATAAAAGGCAAAATTCACAAAGGTAGAAGCTGAGGCTATTCTGATTACCCCTGTAGCACTACTGAAGCAGCTACAAGGTCTGGGTAAATATCCAAGGTTTGTCTCTCTCTCGCCAGGAAAATTTAGGACAGGGACACCTATGAGGAGTTCAGGAGTAGAGGTTTAATAGACAAAAGAAAGAGAAAGGAAAACAGCTCTCTTTCTAGTGAGACAGAGGGGACTTCAGAAAGGAAAGACCTGCCAGTCGCGGATGCACTAGATCTTATAGTCAGGCTTGAGGAGGTAGTGTCTGATTTACACAGGGCTCACAGATTCGTTCTATCAGATATGACATTCACAAAGCACATAGGGAAGGCTGGTTGCCCCACCCTACTCTTATTAAGCAAGTGAACTTTCCCTAGGCTAGCACCTCTTGTCTGCTCCTTGCTGTACACGTGGCTGGCAGAGAAGGGAAGATAGTGGTGCCGTTTTGAACATGACATTTTGGGGCAGCTTTACATTAAAAGGAAAACCTCACTGAGGACTCTCCTACCCCCATTATCTGCCTAGGTGATATCTTCTTAACTCTTCTATCACTGTCACCTAGTAAGGCGGCCGGCATAGAGTACATGCTAAGTATATGCTATATCAATGTAGAAATGAATCATGTAGGACACAATTAATGATCTCTACGTAACCGATTGTTGAAATTGAGGATCAATATTAATTTATGAAGAATTTGGGTTCCATGTTCTCATCATGACTATGTGAGAAAAATCTGTTCTATATTGTTTTTAATGTATGTGAAACCACTCTTTGGTTCTGTCAACAGGATGATGGCTGCTGCCTGGACTCCTTTTCTAGACTCCAGTGGCCCTATTTTCTTCCTAACTACACACGAGTGATTCGTAGGTAATCTAATGGAAAGATAGAAGGTGAACAGACGGCATGTGCCTTTCACTTAGATCCATGAATCATAAAGTTAGTTAATTCTGATTCTCCTAAGAGAAGCAAAATCTGTATTTGTTGTAAATTATATTAAGGATCTCAAACATCAATTTTATAATCATCTGTGCCTATTAAAGTTGACCTTATCCAAGACAAAATAATATATTGAAGAATACCATAGAGAAAAACTAAAAAGTAAAAGAACTTTTTGTAAATGAATAATTATGTGTGGTCTAAGCTGTAAAATTTGTAGTACGAGAGTCCACTCCTATGGTTGCACGTCCACGTGTCTTCTTATATGTAGAATCATTTTGCTTTTAGTCTCAGTATCATTTTAGAATCACTTCCCCAATTATGTGCTCTTTCCAACTTTTTAATCCTCTGCTTTGAATCCCCAGGCTGCTGAACTATGCCAGAGAATTACACACTATTTGAAGGACATTTGTTAGCTCTATACACATGACTTCACAGAAACCCCTCCATTAACTCAGTGTTGGTACCAAGTAATGTCCCTAACATTGCAAGGAACAAATTTCATCCTCTTGGCTCAAGCCTTAACCTTATCATGCCAACAAATTTGCTTCCTGACTTAAAGAAGTCAATTTATTTTCCTTTCTCTTCTTTTAAAACTTCTCAGTATTTCCCTTCCATATTTCTCTTGCTTTGGTTTTTGAGGTAAAACTATCTTACCTGTTCCTCACCTAAGACTATGTCCTCCATCTGCATCTTTGGTTTCCTGTTCTGCCATCAATTTTGAGACTACAGTTTATCAATTATCTGCTAGCATTTATGTGTGCCATTATTAAACTCTGTAACAATACAGAAGCACCTGTTATCATTCTAGCATCCTCAGTATCCTAATAAATAACATAGATAATATGGTAACCTATCACCTTATGCATTATAATAAAGTTTGCCTGCTCATCCTTCTAAAATAGCCTTCTCATCTTTCCCCTTTACTTTACTTTTAGACATGCCTTCCTGCCAATTTCTCCTCCTGCCCTAATTCTCCTCTGATATGTGTCCATGAAAATTTTCCTTGAAGACCTCCAACTACATGAAGGAAAACTGATCAAGGGCCCCTGGTGCCATGCTCTGAATTCATAGCCACAGTGGCTCAAGCAGCAAGTTTCCCATGAACTGCTTTTAGGCAATGACTGAGTGTAATAGGGATACTAAGACCGGTTCATTCTTGGAAACCATAAGATTTTTTTGATGGCCAGTTTTGACTTGAAGATATCCTGAGGGCTTTGCTGAAATTTAATTTGACTGCAGAGGAGTCTGAGAACTTCCACTCTCCTCCCCTCCCTTTCTTCTTCCCTTGGGTAAGACTTGCATCACTGCCTTGTGACTCTCCCAGTTTTCTCCTGTTCCCTCCTCATTCTCTCTCACAGGCAATTCCTTTGACAGAATCCATGCATATTTAATCATGTGTTGGTATCTACTTCTTGGGAGACCTCGGCTAAAACTCCAATTAAACCTGATCTTTACTCTTTAGTGTTCCAGTGAAGATTATCTCTGTAAGGTCACTAATAACTTATTAAATGCCAAACTGACTCCTCATCTTTTTGACTACTGTATTCCACTTGCACTTTTAATAAACCATTTATCCATCTTAAAATACTGTCTTCTTTTGGATGGACATAAATTTATCCTCTAATTATCACAGCATTATTTTCTTAAGACCCATTTTTGCTTTTCCTAACCCCTTAAGCTAAGGAATTCTCCAGTATTTCAGTCGTGAGGTATTTTTCTTATCTTTCTCTGCTCTTTCTCTTCTTGGTGCTGCTCTTGCTCATACTTTCAACCACAACTTCCTACCAGAAGAGTCCTAATCCTGTACCATATCCTAAAATTTCCCTATATTTGAGAATATGTTTTTCTTGATTTCAACTTTCACATTCAGAATCTCCCAAACTAAATTGAACTTATGTAAGCACAGTTACAAACTTATGTAAGCCAGCTTTTACTTCTGGCTGGCTTTGTAGCCTCCTAAATTTATTCTCAAATGTAGGGGAGACAGTGAACATTTCAATTTTTTGTTACCATGTTTGAACATCCTTTCTATATTTGGGTAAACTGCACGTATTATGATTCCTGCTTTCAGAGGGAGAAGCTAGAAAACTCATGTCCCCATACAATCCTCTTTGTGGTCATGTGACCTGTACTTTGTGCATCACATGCACTTCTGTAACAGTTGGATTCAAAGGTGAGGAGACAGCAGACGCAGTTGCATGTATGTAGATATAAAAGACTTTGAATCTCTCACTTCATGGACTCTGTTCCAGCCAAAGAATCCTCACCACTCATTTAACACACCTGGTCATGCCTCTCTGCATTGCTTAGACCACTTGGCAGTCTCAGTCTCTTAAGCATATCCACCTTCAAATGTATTAGCCAACCCTCTTTATCATCTTTATTAGCCAGACTCTTTATTATCTACTCTTGAAAGTGTCGTCCATGGTTTCCATCACTATTTCTCACTTGCCATGTACTTCTCTGCACTGAAACTGCTCTTATAATGACCACTATTGATATTCTTGATGTTAATCAAATGACAAATTTGTTCCTAATGTTATAAAAACTTTAATTATAATTGGGCATTGTTAATTTTCTCTAATAGTATTCCCTTGGCTTTTGAGACTCTGCATCTTACTAAGTTTCCTTCATGGGTGATTCTTCTTAAGCCAGACTTTTAAATCTTGGTGTCCTTCGGTTTCCTTTTTCATACTGCACATTTTATCTCGGCAGAATCAACCATTTTCACGTTGAATTTCAAAACCATATTTTCAGTCTGGCTCTATTTCTGAGCCCCTGACTCTAATATCTAATTGCTACTGGACATCACTTCTGAATTTTTGCCTTGTTACTAAAAACTCATTATCATTTCCCCTTCATTCTTATATTTCTTCCTCTGTTACTCATTCTACCAACTACACTGTTACTCTGCCAAATCATAAGGATTAACATTTTTTCTACCTCAATTGCTACATTTCATAAGTCACCAAATTTTATGTCCTTTATCTCTTGATTTGTCTATTAATTTTGCCATTACTATAACTGTATCTCATATCATTATTTACCTAGATTTCTATGATACCCTCCTAACTGGCATCACTATTCTTCCTCTCCAACTGGTCAACTGCTCATACTGTGCTCAGAATGACTTTTCTCATATTAATCTGATCATGGACCTTCTTTGCTTAAAGCTTATCCAGTTCCCAAGTGCTTTATAACAAGTTCTAATGTGGAATTCAGGTCCATGAAACCACCTAACTTTCATCCTCACCAAACGTTCTCATACATGTGTTCTAACCATCCTAATTGATTTCCATTTTGGTAGCATACTCTATACTCTCTTGTCTCTGAATTAATGCCTTATATGCCCACTTCTTCCCCTGGATAAATGTTATCTCTTTTGTTGGCATTTTCTCTGGTTCCCCCAGGAAAAATTATAAATTACATGTTACTTTTATATCCCCACAGAACGTCATCTTTCACCCTTAGAGACCACAGAACAATGTGTTTCTGTTTACTTTCTAGTGCTCCTCTACACTGTACAGTATGTGAATTTGACATTAAATGCCCCTCCTAGCTTTCTTATTACCAGGCATATTATAGGCAATCCGTATTGCGGAATGAATGAACATGTGAACGAATGTTGAATTGAATTATTTCTAATCCCAAATTGACTTTTATACCTTCTTGCTTTGAATCTCCCTAATAATGCTATACTAACTTTATTATACTTTGCATTCATTATTTGTGAGCTGAACCTACTGTCACTATGTCACCTCTGCAAAGTAAGTCACATCCCAGAAGAATGAAATTCCATTGAGCTGTTGCGTCAATTTTTGCAAACAGATCTTTCCCCAATCAATATTAGAATTAATGAAATTCCACAGGGGAGCCAAAAGGTCAGGCACTGATCACACATTACTGATCACAGCATCTGCTGATATTTCTCTAGAATTTAAATCTATAGATGAATACCATCTTCTTGCTATTAATATGCCTGAGAGGATGTGGGGGAAAAAAACTTCACAATCATGCTTGAGAAGCTAAATACAATCGTTTTAGAAACTCAGACATATCAGAATGGAAACAGGATATTTCTGCGGTTATTCTCCTTTTGTATAATGCATATCTGTTTAGGTATATAACAGCTGAAATCTGAAATGTCAGTTTTTATTAATGAAACAGAGAGAGTAGCAGACTTGATGAAGGCTGACCTGATCTGCACATCAAATGACTGGTTAGGTACACAGACAAGAATTTATTCCACAAATGTAATTTATTCTGAAGATTACTGTGGTTCCTCTAAGGTATTATACAAGAATATTGACGTTTTGTTTAAGATAATAAGTTAGTTATTAAGAATCCAAATCTCTGAACTGAATGTAATGCAGACTAGTTAAACTATAGTTTAGAGAACCAGAAATAAATTGGTAATAAAGAGGAAGCAATTATTCTTCTTCGGTATATTGCCCATTCTAATTCCAAATGTTTAACTAGAGATTGTCAGACCAATACTTCCCTTGTCACAATCATAGGGTTTAAATGCTACATAACAATTGCTCAAACGGGGCCACTTTGGAAACAAAATTGGAACTGATAGAATTTTTTGCGACAAAATATTGTCTTCATTTTAGAGAAGCACGTGTTTAGAAGTCAGGATGAAAAGCAAAGGGAAAAATATAAAAAGGATCTCTATAGCATATTGGAAAGAGCATAAATAGCATTTATTATATGTATGTATTTCTATCTTGTACTACACTTAGAGCTTCTTAAAAGAAAATAGTGAAATTCCTTTCTACTTACTTCAGTTCCTATTTGCTCAAGGACTGAGTAGTAAATCAATAAACATGAACTCTTATTAAGACTGTATTAACATAACAAAAGAGATGATACAAGACTGGCTAGACATGAGACTAAACAAGAATATAAATTTTAAAGTTTTAAATAATTAGATGAAAATTAGATTGTTCATTTAGTATAGATAAATGTCTCACACATTACTTTACTTAATCCAACTCCACATTGAAACACAGTAATGCAATAAAACAGTGGTAATTAAAAGCAAGATATAAGTTGTCAGAACTTAGTCTCAGCCTTAGCATACCATTGTATGGTCCAGCCTTGGCCTTTATAGTTAAGAGAAATTTGAAATTGAAAATATTCTTTTCCCAGGCAATAGAAACCAAAAAGACTATATTTTGCTTCTTTGTCTCAATTACTGTTTATTAGTTCATCCTTCATGTTTTTCATATATATATATATATATATATGAATTTCTACATCTCTCTATATCTCTATATCGATAGAGATATAGAGATACAGATATATATAGAGAGAGATATGTATCTCCATGTTTTTCATATATATATGAATTTCTACATCTCTCTATATCTCTATATATCTCTATCGATACAGAAATACAGAAATTAATATAGAAATGTATAGAATTCATATATAGAAATTCACATATATAGAAATGATAGATACATAGATATGAAAGAAAAGAGAGAAAGGGAGAGAGAGATATGTTGATTAATCATGATTAATCATTCCTATCTTTTGTGAACCAAATAATCCTAATGCTTTTAACTTTATCGTTGTGAAATTCTGGTAAATGAATGTGACTACACATAAATGAAGACTTTCACCATGGCACCAAATATTTTAAAAATTGCCTGCAGTGCCAGAAACACATTGATCAACTGAAAACAACATATTACCAGTGTAATGATCACACTTTGAAGGCTGGTAACTCCAGTAATGTTTCTGTCACTCTTTTAAACTGCAAAATTATACCATATAGGGTAACAAATTGCATTTCTGTTCTGCCTTAGAAAAATCACTGGATTGCCCTTTTGTCTTGAATCAGAGGGATATTATTGAGCACTTCAAAGTGAATGGCAATCACATGTATTGACTCTGCAACCTCACTGAGTCCTTATTAACTTCTCTAGGAATAGGACCCAGGGTTCTTTATGAATAATTATTGTTATGGGATTTGGAAGACAGAAGAGTTGCTATATGACAGAGTTTTTTTTAACTAACTTGTATGTATATTGTAATGTATATTTAAAGCTGAGGGTAGGAGGGAGTATTAATAGTTTTCAGCCCATTTCCAAAGAAACTCATAACTTACAAAGAAAACATTAAGAACTAGTTTATTGAGGACACAAAAATGTCCCACGGTCTTTCACACTGCTTTTATCATTTGGAGAAGAAATGGTTCAGGACAGAAAAGTGTACCTGCCATTTGTTGAGTGCCCACAATATGCTAGGTTAGGTATTATACATATAATGCCTCTTATTAATATGACAGAATATACAATAAATACTGTTATTCTTATTTATGTTTGCGGAAATAGTGCGTAGATTGATTAGGCAACTTGCCTGATGACAAATAACTTGTAAATTACGGGGCCAAGACTTAAACTCTTATTTTTTCCCATGAATGTTCATGCTGTTTTCGCTGTGCCATACAGCCAAACTATAAGACTGGCTATGGCTAGAGCAGGCCAATAAAGTCACTCAACACTTATATTTAGGCCATTCTCCACCGTGTTTTAGGAACTTCCTCTTTAGGTCACTTATAACCAAAAGACACAAACTGCTGCTCATGTGTATCTATTTAATATGTTGAAGAAGCATCTATGTTTTACTTCAAGTAAATCACCTTTTAAGTTTGACCATTGATTTTCTTTAAAGGCAAACAATACCATCAGACTAGTTTCTCTTTTGCAGACAGTGGGTCTTTAGGGGAATAAAGTGCTGGCACTATACATAGACCATATCAAAGGGGACACATAAAAGTGGATATTTTCTTTTTATTACTTGAGAAAAGTGCACAGTGGCAATTAAAGTGCCTGGATCTCTCAGCTCAAATCTATTTACTGTGGCTGATAATGGGCAAAGTAGAAGATGTGCTCTATTCCAAGAGTAGAGAAAGCTTTAAATAGCTTTTTAAGTGAAAACAAATAGTAGGAAAAGGCATGCGAGAGAATTCCTCTTTGGAGGTACAGGAGATGTATAAATCCCATTATTTGCTAATAGGGTTTGTGCTACAGCCTCCCCCTCATCACTTTGAACTGCTTGCAGCTTCCCACGTATGTCTCAGAAGCTGGCCTCCTGGGTGGATGTCAGCAGGACATCCATCTGTTTCATGGCTTCTCTTTACAGCCTGAAAGATCACATCACATGCTATTGGATATTTCCAGTCAATATTAAGGGAATGCAATAAATATAATTATGACTTATGTTTTAGCCTTGTTTTATGCATTAAGTACAGTCTTAAAACTGATTGCAAAGTGCTCCTTTGTACAGTGGAGTAAAACAAAGCTTTATTTAGGCAATCCACACAATACTGAATTCTGAGCTGCCTGCGATTGCTGCGTCCTCTTTACTTGTGTTACTCAGCGTGACCCTGATGGTGGCAATGTGGGATTAGTGAGTGAAGAGAAATGTCTAATAGATGGAGGAAAGGCAATCTAAAAGATGTGCTCTGTTAACACTGCTTTCACGTGTTTGCATGGATGGCAGCTCCTTCATTAAGAGGAAATCAGACGATGGCATCTAACTTCAGGTAACCACGACAAATAAATCTGGAAGGAGACATGGGGTATTGGTTATTGTCAGCTTTGTATCTACCTAGTACTCAGTGGTTCTCAGTCTTGGGCACATATTAGAATTACTGGGGGAATTTTTAAAAATTGTTCTTGACTATACCAAGAACAATTCAATCAGAATATCTGGAGACGGAACCCAGGCTTCAGTATCTTTTGTGTTCCCAGAGGATTCTAGTGAGAAGCCAAAACTGAGACCTACTGAGTCAAAGCTATTTGTCAACAGCACCAATGTGGACAGTTTCTTATGTGAATCTTAAGATATCCATGTGATTCAGTTTCAGAACAATATTGTATTCAAGAATAGGAAGCCTGACATACTTACAAAGAAATTTCAATGTTCATGCATATATCCAAAGGTCATTTTGAAAGATTTATATATGTAGTTTCCTTTAAAAAGTTACTGAAACATACCTTTCCTCTCCCATATATTCCCTCACACTCTAGATCTTTTCACCAGAGCCTTTACGTGCTCAACAAAATCAACTTACCCTCAACCCTTCTGCTTTTCTACCTTCCTTCTACCTCTTTCATCTCCATTTCTCACCATTTCCTTCTGTTTAGTGCTTTATTATTTAGATTGACATACCCATCAAAGAGGAATCCTTCCTCCTTAGGAGGAAAGGAGTGGAAAATAGTAGAAATTGGGCTAGTAAGTCTATTGTTCTGGCATTATTTTCCATATCCATGTTGTGCTGTTACAATTGTTTTGTGATTTTTTTTTTTTAACCTAGTATCCATGTAAAAGGTATTTTTCAGGTCTCTATTAGTAGTGCTCTCCTTTAAAATCCTACCTTATCTGAAATTAACATTGACAAATATGTGTTCTTTTCCTCTGTGCATTGTTTTTATTTTAATATCTATAGTCATTACTTCATCTCCATAAGATTTTCTTCAAATATATCTTTATGATAGATTCAGTTCTATTATTCAAGCTTCTAGATTGTTAAAAATAAAAAGTTTTTATGTTTGTTCTCTTTTAGTATCTTTCTTATCTGTTCTCTTCTGTCATTATTTCTTAAATCTTGGGGAATTTTTAAATTATCAAAGATTTCACTTAACTGGTTTTCAGCAGTACCAATTTCCTTTCTAATTCACTTCATAATAGATTTTAATTTTGTTTTGAAATTTGGGTTTTGCTACGGCTTGGTATTCTTATCAACTTTCTTCTTCTGTGCTTTTGTTTTGAACTTGGATTTTTCTTTGTAAATGTCTTTCCTATTTTATAGAAGCCACATCCTCTTGAACTCAACTGAAGACATACGTGATAAAAAATAAATGTATTTTCCTCATCCCTAATTTCAGTATGAGTCCTAGAGTACGTTTTCTTTGGAAGTTTTAAAACTGTTTCCTTTTCCTGGAATTAATTTTCACATATCATGTTGTGTTTTGTGCTATATTGCTTCTCCACTTCTGTATGAGCTTCCTAGAGCCACTATAACAAAGTCCCACCAGTTAGGTGACTTGAAACAACAGAAATATATCTATTTTTTTTCCTCATGATTCTGAAGATTAGAAGTAAGAAATCAAGGTATCAGTAAGGCCACGCTCCCTCTGAGACTGAACAGAATACTTCCTTGCCACTTCCTAGCACCTGGCTGTGACTGGCAATCTTTGGTGTTCTCTGGCTTGTGGGTGCATCTCTCATCTCTATTTCTGCTGTTATATGATATTCTTTTCATGTGTTTCTGCAACTTCACTTAGTCTTCTTGTAAGAACACAGCCACTCTAGATTAAGGGCTCATAGTACTCCAATAAGACCTCATCTTAAAAAGTTAAATCTGCAATGGCACTATTTACAAATAAGTACATATTCTGCTTGGGCGAGGACTTCAACACTTTTTTTGGAGGGAGACACAATTAAGCCCATAACAATTTAAAAATAAGGAGATATTTATCAGTATATAGTGATAGGGAAATTATCAATATATATCTCTTTGTTAACAGATAGGATAAGGAACATGTGCCCTTGGACTTGATTACGGGTCTCTTAGACTCATTTAAGAAAAAAAAAAACATGAAAGCTCATGTTCTTTCGTCTATGCAGCAAATCAGTGCAATTCCATATGGCATAAGCTAATAATAAGAAGAGGAATGCTTACATACGTGTCATACCATGTTCTTATTGTCCAAACACCTCGTTTATTCGATGTTTATGTTTAAAGTACTGACAATGGATAATCCCATAGCTAGGTGCTGCCAGGATTTTTCAGATTTCTTCCTGGAGAGAAAGCTGATGAGTACAGCTTATTCCTAGCTCCACTGTTAGCACCTCACAGGTGCTCCTACAGTGCATTTCCTCTTGAGTGAGGAACAGTTTTTTTATTGCGTCCCTCTTTTTGAACTATTGGTGTACAGACATGGCTATTAACTCTAGAATAAACTATTTGCACAGTTGTCTCGACCTGCCCATACAACATCTAATATGTTAGCAGTATACCTACTAGCATGCAGTGTGTGCCCTCAATTCCTTATTATATTTGTGTTTATGTGACTTTCAGTCTTTTAATCCATGTAAGGGATATAGAGAAGGGCATATCCAGGCTGGGCATGGTGGTGCACACCTGTATTCCCAGCACTTTGGGAGGCCGAGGCAGGCAGATCCACGAGGTCAGAAGTTCGAGACCATCCTGACCAACATGCTGAAACCCTGTCCCTACTAAAAATACAAAAAAAAAAAAAAATTAGCCAGGAGTGGTGGTGTGCACCTGTAATCCCAGCTACTGAGGAGGCTGAGGCAGGAGAATCACTTGAACCTGGGAGACAGAACTTGCAGTGAGCAGAGATCATGCCACTGGACTCCAGCCTGGGTGACAGAGGGAGACTCCGTCTCAAAAAAAAAAAAAAAAAAAAAAAAAGAAGGGCATATCCAGATATTAATAAAAGAATTTATGAGGTTTTTCTTACTGTGGTGGAAATGTTATTGCTAAACAAATCCCATGAATAATTTGGAATATACAGATATATACACATGTATGTATATGTATGTGTACACATGTATATAATTTACATATATAACACATTACATATTAATATTATACTTAACAAGTTAACAATATTAATATTACATACTAAGTATTACTTTCAGTTACTTAAAAACCTGTACTAACTCTCCTTAATATTTGTGATGTATTTTGGAGCATCTAGCTCATGAAAGGGACTAACCTCACAGCACTAGATTAGAGAAAAGCTTGTAATACTGATAATTAATGAAAGACTTTGATTCACTATGATTGGTATTACAGATGCCATCAGTATTGTCACTTTCCAGTTTCTTTGATATTTCAGAAGATATTCAGGTATGTGGTACTAAAGGGAAAACATTAAACATTTGGTCAGAAAAACCTGGCTTATGACCTGGCTTTGATAGTTTCTAGTTGGGTAAACTTGAGAGGAAATACATTCTCTAAACTGGATTTCTTATTTGGAGAGAAGCTCAGTTGCTACTACTGTCCAGAGTTCTTAAAAATAAAATCAAAATAACATGGAGAATGTGCAAGTTCTTTGTAAGAAGTAGATACAGAAAAATGTGCTTACTCTAATTTTGTAATAATGCTGATAATCAGAAAACCACATTTATTGAGCATTAAAAAGAAAAAGTTTTTGTTACCTACACATAGGCTAAGTTAGGTTGATTTGCATGAACATCCTTAAAGTATACAACAAAAGGCTCCAGTTCCACTGTAGATGGAGTAAGCATCTTCTATCTTTCCAGTGAATGTCTCTCAAAACCCTGAACGTAAAGCATGAAGAAACTAACCGTGGACACTGAAAACATATGGCACTATGTGTACTGGGGAAGAAAACCAGAATTTGAACAAAATCATACTAGTGAAGAGTGCCCTCTTTATAATAGCTACAAAAAATATCAAAATGTAGGAATAAATTCAACGAAAGAAATGAAAGATCTTTGCAAGGAAAATTATTAAGAAATAATGAAAGAAATGGAAGCGAAAACAAAAAATAGAAACATATTCCATGCTTATAGATTGGATTAATATTGTCAAAATGTAAATATTACCTGAAGTAAACTACAGATGTAAAACAATCCCCATTAAAATACAAGTGCCATTCTTCACATAAATAGAAAAACAATCACACTTTAAAATGTATATGGAACCACAAAAGACTCTGAATAGTCAAAGCAATCCTGAGCTAAAGATCAAAACGAGGGACGTCACACTACCAGATTTCAAAATGTACTTCAAAGCTATAGTAACTCAAATAGTGTGGTACTGACATGTAAATAGAGACATAAACCAATGGAGCAGAATAGAGAACCTGGAAATAAATCCATACATTTACGGCCAAATTATTTTAAACAAAGTCACCAAGGAAATACATTGGGGAACAGCAGTCTCCTCAATAAATGGTGCTGGAGCAACTGAGTATCCATATGTGGAAGGATAAAAATAGACCCCTATCTCACTATATACAAAATTCAGCTCAAAGTAGATTAAAGACTTAGATCTAAGACCTAAAACTATGTAACTACCAAAAAGAAACATAAAGGTAACACTTCAGGACATTGGCCTGGGCAAAGATATCTTGAGTAGGACTTAAAAGCACAGGAAACAAAAGTAAAACAAGACAGATGGGATCACATCAAGTTGAAAAACTTCTGCACAGCATAAGACATAATCAACTTTGTGAACAGACATCCTAAAAACTAGGAGAAAATATTTTCAAACAGTCCACCCAACAAGGATTAGAATCCAAAATATATAAGAAATACAAATAGCAAAAAACAAATAACCCTATTAAAAATGAGCAAAAGATCTGAATAGACATTTCTTAAAAGACACACAAATGACCAACAGATATATGAAAAAACGCTGAACATCACTAATCATCAGGGAGATGCAAATTAAAACCACAATCAAATCATGTCACACACTGAAATGAATTTTATAAAAAAGAGAAAAAGTAACAATTGCTGATAAATATGTGGAGAGATACACTTCTACCTGTGGGTGGGAATGTAAATTAGTACAGCCGCTAAAGAAAACAGCATGGGGGTTCCTTACAAAACTTAAAATACAACTATCATATTAAATAACCATCCCACTGCTAGGTATATATCCAAAAGAAAGAAAATCAGTATATCAAAGAGATATTTAACTCCCATTTTTTATTGTAGCACTATTCACACTAACCAAGATACGGAATCAACCTAAGTGTCCACCAATGAACGAATAAAGAAAGTGTACATATACACAATGGAATCTTATTCAGCTATTAAAAATACTGAACTCCTGTCATTTGGAACAACATAGATGGAACTGAAGGTCGTGTTAAGTGAAATAAGCTGAGCACAGAAAGACAGATACCGATGTTCTCACTCACATGTGCGAACAAATAAAGTAGACCTCATAGTGGTAGACAGTTGATGGGTGGTAAGCAGAAGCTGGGAACGGTAGACAGGAGAGGGAGATGAAAAGAGGTTGGCGAATGGGTACAAAATTACAGTAAACAGAAGGAATAAGATCAAGTGTTCAATAGCGGAGTATGATGGTTACAGTTAAAAATAATTTTTGTGTAGTTCAGAATATCTAGAGAAGAGTTATTTCAACTTCCCAACATAAGAAGGGGGTGAATATTTGGAGTAATGATGTCCCAATTGTCCTGGTTTTATTACTACACTTTGTATGAATGTATGAAAATATCACATATACCCCCAAAATATGTACAACAATTATGCATCAATGAAAATGTCACTGTGATTAACTCCCTCAAGAAGGCTGTAATGTCACAAATGCGGAGAAATAATTCTTAGCTAAAAACTTGTAAAATTGTGGGAAAAGACAAATATGAATCTTATAAACTAAGAAACAAAGTGATATAGTTTGGATATTTGTTTCCGCCCAAATCTCATGTTGAAATGTAGTCTCCAGTCTTGAGGTAGGACCTGGTCAGAGGTTTTTGGATCACAGGGGCAGATGCCTCATGAATGGGTTAGGCCATCCCCTTCGTAATAAGTGAGCTCTTGTTCTGAGTTCATATGATATCTGGTCATTTAAAAGTATGTGGCACCTCCCCTCTCACTTCCTCTCTTGCTCCTGCTTTTGCCATGTGACATGCCTGCTCTCTGCTTCACCTTTCACCATGAGTAAAAATGTCCTGAGGCTTCACCAGAGGCCAAGCAGATGCCAGGATGATGTTTCCTCTACAGCCTGCAGAACTGAGTCAATCAAACCTCTTTTCTTTATAACTTGCCCAATCTCACGTAATAGCAATTTATAGTCTTTATAGCAATTCAGAAATGATTTAATACACAAAGTGTACTCCACACCAGAAAAACACAAAGAAAACCATGCTCAGATACATCATAATTTAAGTCTTAAGAACTAAAGGCAAATAAAAAGTATTGGGATCACCCAGAGATGAATGCCACATTATGTAGTGGGAAAAAGTAACTCAAAAGACAGTAAATTTTTTATCAGAAACAACAGAGGTCAGAAGACAGGAGAAACTATTATTTAGATGTTGACCCACAAAAAAATCACCATCACTGCTTAATTCCATATGCTGTAAAAATATTCTTCAGGAAAGAACGTGAAATATAGATATTCTCAGATTAAGGAAAATTAAGACATTTTATTTTCTACCCTAAAAAATACTAAAAGTTAGTCCTTTTGATGGAAACAAAATGATACCAGAAGGAAATCTAGAACACTGGGGGAAGCTGGCAATGCCAGAGAAATTGTAAATATATGGATAAACAAAATAAACTATTTTCTCCTATTAATTTCCTTCAATGTATTTTTATTTTTAGAAACCAAAAGATAAAGTTGGTGTAAAAGTTATCGTGTTTTTTTCCCATTACTTTCAATGGTAACAATCTATAAAAAGCTGGATAGGTTACATTTAATTTCTAAAGTAACCAGTAAAAGATAACCAAAAATATATAGTCAAAAATCACAATTGGTAAAATAGAATACTAAAAACTTGTTCAATTAATACAATAAAATTGATGTAAAATAAATCAGGAAATGAGGGAGGGAAGTAGGAACTAAATGAAACAAACAAAAAGCAAATAAAATAATAGAATCCCTAAATAAAACAAATGATCACATTCAATGTAAATGATCAAATCACATGCAAGTGGGTGTGCATTTCCATCACATCCGTGGACCCCAGGCATTCAACATTCTATATTATCTAACTAGCCCATACCTAATCTTTACCAATCTGTTAGATTTTTTTTTTTTTTTTTTAAGCAGAATTCATCTTACTGTTCTACGGAGGTATTTGGTGCAGGGAAGCAAGCGCTCCTGTCCTGTCTCTCCTTGAAAGTTCATGTCTTTCTTTGGATTTTGGGTTAGTTGGTCCAATAGCCTCAGTTATCAGAATCAGCAAAATTGGAAACGTGCAAGTTATCTAGAATTTCTTGTTTGTTGTGGTGGCGGATATTTTGTGTGTGGGGGCGATGCCCTTCCTAGATTTCTACATCCCAAATGCAAGCCCTATTAGTTGAATAAAATATTTGGCAAGCACAGCCTTAGCTCTTATTCTCCAATTTAATGAAGAATATAACTATTAAAATAATTATATTAATCTTAAAATAATTCATATCTACAAATTGAGACATTCTCTGAAGGAAAGAACTGTTTAACAAAAGATCTTGAGGTCTAGGTTAGGTATTGTAAAGTGGGCTGAGGAAATAATGCTTAGGTAAAAAATGTTTGGATTAAAATTAGTTATGTGCTAATGTAATAGGTCTGACTTCACTTTTTATGTTAAATGGCTAATAGTTTTTAAATTTCACCCCTCTCTATTCCTCCTGCCCCACAATTGTCAAGCTGATAAGAAATCCTTCGACACTGGCAAGGGGATTCAAACCATGCAAGCGCCTTGTCGAAATGCACCAGAGCTCTCACCCAAGCTATACCCCTAATCATACTAGAAACCTCTAGCCATTTTTAGACTTATTTGGGAGGTCTGCACTGCTGTCTCCAGAAAAGCATCAATTATGTCAGAAATAAACCTTATAATATCTTCTGGGTGTGTGCGTGATATCATGTCTCAACATCTGAACCAAATTTTCAGTGTGGGCCCATCCTTGTATTTCAGGGTTGGTGCAACAGCTAATTTGCATATCTGTTGAAGCCTGTATTATTGCCAGGAATTCTGGGATATTTGCAAATATGTCACACTATATTTATGCAAATATTTTTGTTGAGGCTATAAACAGGTAGAAATAGTTATATAAAGAAATGGAAATAGATTTTCACCAGTTCACTTCTATTTGTGGATGTTTCTGCTCTGGTGACTCTGAGACAGTTATGGTAAACAATTTAATGCTGTGAGAATTTAAGGACATATGACCATAAACCTGGTGTATCAGACCACGTATTAGGAGGAAATAGGTAGGACACTCAAGGTCATATCAGAAGTGTTTAATGGAGGCTATGTTAGCAAAGTCATAGGCAAGAGGAAAGGAAGCAAAAGACAGCTCAGTACTGGGGCAGCAACAGTAAAAGTATCATTCTTTGATCTGACGGATGAGGGGAAGGACAGTTAGCATAAGATTCAGAACAAGAAATCTTGGTGGAGAGCATATGAGGCTGAGAGTTTTGATGGGGTACACAACCAGTTTAAGATGACCATGTAGACAGAAAGCCAAGAGAATGAATATGTGGATATCACTCCTCTTTCCCTCTGATCTTCTGCAGGTGACCCTTGTCTTATGACTCTTGACAAAAACTCAGCTGAAAGCCAGAAAGCAAAAGAATCTATTAATGCCATGTTTCCATGGAGTTGGGTGAAAATGAACAGAAAGGAGATCTGGAGGTCAAAGGAAACATGGTCAGCACACTGGAGCTTCTTAATGTTCTAAGTAATATCATTAATCTACTTTCAGAATTGTTATTCTTTTCAGTAGAAAGATATATTCTTCGGTTTTACCATACATAGAAGTAACAACATCCTTCATGTCTCTGACAACTTTTGGAAAGTTTCCTTTTCTAATTAATTCTTAACACATTCACATGTATTACATATCTAGTATCCTTAACGGATATTGTGTGTGTATGTTTGTTGAGGTTAATCATCTTCTCAGTATATGGCACAAAAGACAGTAACTGTGAAAGTCATCCCATATCTTATGATTTTTTCATCAATTTTGAACTATGGGTAGTTGCATCTATACTACACTACAAAAGATACGTTGCTTTTAATGTCATCCCATGTCTATAAGTAGAGTCATTTCATTGTTTCTGTAATTCTTTTATAATATTGAAATATTACTAAGGACATACAATTGAAATAATCTTGAGCACAGTATTTTTCTTTATTAACATTAGATTTTATATTAAAATATTTTTAAATGAACAGGAGATAGATGAGACATTTGTATCCATATGCTATAAGTAGAACATGATGGATTGTGTTAATTACTTTTTTCTCAAAAAAGTGATTCATTGTTACTAAGTACTCTCACGAACATTTTCAGGAGTAAAGTAAGGCAACCTTAGACCTTTCTGGCCTTTAAAATCTTATTCAGACTCTCTTCAGTAGTGAAATCAGTGTCTAATACTGTGATATTATCTTTTGTATAATAGTGTGTCCTGGCAAAGGAAAGTTCTGGCTAATTGTTAGCAAAGAAATCTCTTATCTTGTCTCATCCATCTCAATGAGCTTGTGCTATGGTGCAAAATATGTATTAAACAATAGACAATGAAAAGATTACTGGGTTAAGAAATCATAAAAATTATAATTTTGCATTGGTATCAAATGCTGCTAGAACAGATTTTTTGAAAGGAAAACATATGAAGTTATATCTTTTTGGAAAGGAAACAAAGTTTGGATAAAGTTATATTTCCTTTTCCCAAATCTAGTTTTTATCAAAGCTACTAGTATAGGTAGACATTAGGCTGATTAACAAAAATACCAGCATTAAAAAAGATGATTGAAAATTAAAATTCTATGAGAATAAATACCTAATTTCATGAAATTTACAATCTAAAAGTAAATGAAGGCATGAGTATTTGGAAGATGGTTTCTGAGCAGTAACAGAGTAATAATAGAATACAACATCACTTAATACATGACAGCATGTGTTTCGGTAGAGTCACTGCTTTCCTATTGTATACTCTATTTTTTCTTTTTTTTTTTGAGACAGAGTCTCACTCTATTGCCCAGGCTGGAGTGCCGTGGCGTGATCTTGGCTCACTGCAAGCTTTGCCTCCCAGGTTCATGCCAATTTCCTGCCTCAGCCTCCCGAGTAGCTAGGACTGCCACCACACCCAGCTAATTATTTTTTTTACTTTTAGTAGAGCAAGGGTTTCACCATGGTCTCGATCTCCTGACCTTGTGATCCACCTGCCTCGGCCTACCAACTCTGTTATTATTATTTTTTTTACTAAAAGCTACATTTAAGTAAAATACTTATTACTTATTAATGTAGGCTTTGACCATATATTGGGGGAAATTCAGCCCCCGATATTTCAACGTGGGTCCTTTTCTATTTTCCCTAAGTGTCAGCCGGTCTGAGAAATAAAGGGAAAGAGTACAAAAGAGAAATTTTAAAGCTGGGTGTCTGGGGGAGATATCACATGTCAGCAGGTTCTGTGATGCCCCCCAAGCCACAAAACCAGCAAGTTTTTATTAGTGATTTTCAAAAGGGGAGGGAGTCGACGAATACAGTGTGGGTCACAGAGATCATATGCCTCACAAAGTAATAAAATATCACAAGGCAAATGGAGGCAGGGCAAGATCAAAGCATCAGGGCAAAATTAAAATTGCTGATGAAGTTTAGGGCACGCATTGTCATTGATAACATCTAATCAGGAGCCAGGGTTTGAGAGCGGACAACAGGTCTGACCAAAATTTATTAGGTGGGAATTTCCTCATCCTAGTAAGCCTGAGAGCACTACAGGAGACCGGGGCTTATTTCATCCCTTATCTACAACCGTAAAAGACAGACATCCCTAGAGCAGTCATTTCAGAGGCCTACCCCTAGGCACACATTCTGTTTCTCAGGGATGTTCCTTGCTGAGAAAAAGAATTCAGCAATATTTCCCCTATTTGCTTTTGAAAGAAGAGAAATATGGCTCTGTTCCACCCAGCTCTCAGGCAGCCAAACCTAATGGTTATCTCCCTTGTTCCCTGAACATTGCTGTTATCCTGTTCTTTTTTCAAGGTGCCCAGATTTCATATTGTTTAAACAATTTGTGCAGTTAACACAATCATCACAAGGTCCTGAGGTGACATACATCCTCAGCTTATGAAGATGATGGGATTAAGAGATTAAAAACAGGCATAGTGAAATCACAAGAGTATTGATTGCAGAAGTGATAAATGTCCATGAAATCTTCATAATTTATGTTCAGAGATTGCAGTAAAGACAGGTGTAAGAAATTATAAAAGTATTAATTTGGGGAACTAAGAAATGTCCATGAAATCCTCACAATTTATGTTCTTCTGCCATGGCTTCAGTTGGTCCCTCCGTTTGGGGTCCATGACTTCCCACAACAGCCACTAAATATAAAACCTCTGATAGTGGCCAAGAAACCTATACCTAATTATCTATTCACCAGGATAATAGCAAATATAAATAATTCTGAAAACTTGTACATGATTTAAAATTTCTAGAAAATAAAGTTGGTGTCATTTGTATAAAAGTTGAGTGTAGTAATTTTATAGGTATAAAGTGCATACAGTTAAAAATGGTAATATAAATATGCAAATGAAAACTACATTCTATTTTTTAAACAATCACAACACAATAAATTGAAAACAGTCCAGGTATCAAAAGGCATAATAGAAATGGGGTGTAAAAAAAGACTATGGGTTTGTCATAGATGGCTCTTACTATTTTGAAGTATGTCCCTGCAATGCTTATTTGGTGAAGGTTTTATCAGGAAGGAATAGTAGATTTTGTCAAACAGTTTTTATGCTTCTATTGAGATGATCATATAGCTTTGTTTTCAATTTTTTGTATGTGGTTAATCACAATTATTGATTTGCATATGTTGAACCAACCTTGCATCCCAGGAATAAAGCCCGCTTGATCGTGGTGAATTATTTTAATGTGCAGCTAGATTGAGTTTGATAGTATGTTTTTGAGGATTTTTGTGTCTATGTTCATCAGGGATGTTGGCCTGTGGTTTTCTTTTTTCATTATGTCTTTGCCGGGTTTCAGTATCTAAATGATACTGCTTTCACAGAATGAGGTATGGAGAAATCCATCTTCCTTGACATTTTTTTGAGAATAGTTTCAGTTGGAAACAACTGTATGTCTGGTAGAATTCAGCTGTTAATCCATCAGGTCCAGGACTTTTTTTGGTTGGTAGGTTTTTCATCATTACTAATTCAATTTTGGAATTCATTATTGAATTTCATTTTCTTTCTTACATCATACCAAACAGGCAAAAGCAAGAAGCATTCTCCCTAAGAACTGGGACAAGACAAGAACTTCTACTCTCATGACTCCTATTCAACATAATTCTAGAAGTCCTAGCCAGACCGCAATCAGGCAACAGAAAGAAGTAAGACTCATCCAAACAGGAAAAGCAGAAGTCAAATTATCTTTCTTCACTGACGATATGATTATCTAGAAAAACCTAAAACACCACCAAAAGGCTCCTAGACCTGATAAAAGACTTCAGTAAGGTTTCAGGATACAAATTCAATGTATGAAAATCAGTAGCATTTCTATACATCAATAACATTCAAGCTAAGAGCCAATTTAAGAATGCAATCTTATTTACAATAGCCACAAAAAATGAAAATACCTAGAAATATATCTAACCAAGGAGATAAAATATCTCTACAAGAAAAACTGTAAAATACTGCTGAAAGAAACCATAGATGACATAAACAGAAAAGCATTCTATGCTCATTGATTGGGAGAGTCATGGATTGGGAGTATCAATAATAAAATGACCATACTGCTCAAAGCAATCTATGGATTCAGTGCTATTCCTGTCAAACTACCAACATCATCTTCCCCAGAATTAGGGAAAAAAACTATTCTAAAATTTAAATGGAACGACAAAAGAGCCTGAATAGCTAAAGCAATGCTAAGCAAAAGGAACAAAACTGGAGGCATCACATTACCCAACTTCAAACTGTACTGCAAGGCTACAGTAACCAAAACAGCATGGTACTGGTACAAAAAAATGATACACAGACCAGTGGAATAGAATGGAAAACCCAGAAACAAAGTCCTGCATCTACAACCAACTGATCTTCAACAAAGTTGATAAAAATAAGCAACAGAGAACGGACTCCCTATTCAGTGGTGCTTGGAAAACTGGCTAACCATATGCAGAAGAATGAAACTGTAACCCTATCTCTCACCATATACAAAAATTAACTCAAGATGGGTTAAAGACTTAAATTTATAACCTCAAACTATAAAAATCCTAGAACAAAACCTAGGAAATACTTTTTTGAACACTGACCCAGGCAAAGATTTTACGACTAAGTCCTCAGAAGCAATTGCAACAAAAACAAAAATTGACAAGTGGAACCCAATTAAACTAAAAAGCTTATGCACAGCAAAAGAAACTATCAACAGAGTAAATAGGCAGCCAGCAGAATAAGAGAAAATATTTTCAAACTATGAATCTGACAAAAGATTAATAACCATAATATATTAAGGATCTTAAATCAACAAGAAAAAAAGAAATAACCCTCTTTAAATGTTGGCAAAGTATATGAACACTTTACAAAAGAAGACATAGAAGCAGCCAACAAACATATGAAAAAATGCTTAACATCATTAATCATCAGAAAAATGCAAATGACAACCACAATGCAATACCATCTCACATCAGTCAGAATGGCTATTATTAAAAAGTCAAAAAATAATGGCTATTGTTAAAAGTCAATAATATGTTGGTAAGACTATGGAGAAAAGGGAATGCTATACATTGTTAGTGGGATGTCATTTAGTTCATCCTCTGTGAAAAAGAGTTTGGTGATTTCTCAGAGAACTAAACATAGAACTCATTCAGCTTAGCAATCCCATTACTGGGTATATAACCAAAGGAAAATAAACTGTTCTGCCATAAAGACACATGAACACATACATTCACTGCAGCACTATTCACAATAGCAAAGACAACCTAGGTGTCCCTCAACAGTTGACTGGATGAAGAAAATGTGGCACACATACAACGTGGAATAATATACATCTATAAAAATAAAAAAATCACGTCCTTTGCAGCAACATGGATGTGATTGGAGGCCATTACCCTAAGCAAATTAACACAAAAACATTAAACTAAACATTGCATGTTCTCACTTGTAAGTTGAAGTTGCCCTGGGTACACATGGACATACAAGTGGGAAAAATAGACACTGAGGACTCCAAAAGGAACAAGGGAGGACTAGGGGCCAATTTTCCATGTATTAGTACATGGAAAATTTATGTTGTTAACTAAACAAAACAAAATACAAAACAATGGATTTCATCTAGGGTTAAATTTACTTGGGAGTACTTACTAAAAATATAGGCTACCGTCTTCACCATCTCAGAACTACTCAATCAAAAATTCAGGGGACAAGGCCTAGAATTCTGCATTGTTAAAAAATACCAGTGATGGCTCTGATGTGTATAGATAGTTCATAATGACATCTGATTATGTAATATGACATATACCTTAGAAAATTTAAAAAGTATGCACTCGGATAGTAGTTAATTCATTTTATTCTCTGGTCATCATACTACTTTTCAATTTAAAATACAATCTGATGCGGTCCCATCAATGATGTAAGAAGGAATCTATCAAATTATTTTTACTCCAGCAAATAGCAAGATGTTTAAAAATTCTTTTAAATCTTTTGTTATTTTAGAAGTAGTATAGAGTTGCTGCTTTGGGGATTATTTTTGTGAATGGTAGTGATTCTGTTAATGTGAGAAAGAGACAGACAGAACTCATGGTAGAGGGATTGTACTGGTGGTGATGATGGGATCATAATAGCTCACTTAAAAACCAAGATCACCTAAATAATTTGTGGAGCTCAGAGCAAAATGAAAACATGGCACTTTTGTTCAAAAGTTATGAAGAATATTAAGACAGCAACAGCACAGCATTAAACCAAGTGTGGGGCCCTTCTAAGTATAGGGTCTTTTGTGACTGCCCAGGTCACACGCTTATTAAGCTGGTTCTGCACTTAATACTGTAAGACCAAGTTGACATTTAGAAAATAATTGTGGTCTCAGTTTTTCATACACACACTATCATTTTTTGGAACCAATAGTTCTGAGCAAGATTGCAAATAAGTCTTTATAAAGAATGTTCCTTTTTCAAGCACTCTTTCCTCAGGTGACCTAATTAGTGTATATTTTTTCCAACCCTAAAGCATTTCTTGTATGGTGATTTAAATGCATTCCATGGAAATGTCTTTGCTTCCGTAAATAATCTTTTAAAAATATTTTAATGTCTCTATATAGAAAAATATTTATAAAATAATAAATGTATATGAGGGTAAAGCTAAACATACATTTTAGAAATATGTATCTGAATATCTTTTATCTAAAATATAAAAGCCATTTTAGTCAGTTGCTTTTTTTTAAATCTTTAATTATTCTAGGAAACAAAGAATACTTTTATCTCACAGAATTATTCACCCTTAGAGGTTCAAAGTCTTGAGCCTTGGAACATTTGTAATTTTCTCAAATCCCTCTCACTATCAGATTCCCTCTAGTGGAAGGATAAATTATTATTATTTTTTTTTGAGACAGTCTTGCACTGTTGCCCCAGCTGGAGTGCAATAGCGTGATCTCGGCGCACCGCAACCTCTGCCTCCCAGGTTCAAGCGATTCCCCTGCCTCAGCCTCCCTGGTAACTGGGATTACAGGTGCCCACCACCATGCCCAGCTAATTTTTTGTATTTTTAGTAGAGGTGGGGTTTCACTGGGTTGGCCAGGCTGGTCTCAAAACTCTTGATCTCGCGATCTGCCTGCCTCAGCCTCCCAAAGTGCTGGGATTACAGGCATGAGCCACTGTTCCCAGCCAATTGTTTCTTTTTTATTGTACTATAATGTTATTGGTGAAGTTTTCTTATTTGAACTCTTTTATGACTGGTAGAAAATCCTGGTGTCTTTTGAGCAATGATGAAGGGGTGTATTCAATGTTAAAGTCCTCTTATAATCCTTCTGAATTTAAATCTTACAAAAAATTACATAATGAGGCTTGGCTTTCACAAAATACGTACTTTCTCAGCTCCTACCCCCTCCAATGCATGTTCGGTGTTAAGACGAGAAGAACAAGTCTGTTTTTTAACTGTAATGGACACTACTATATCCCTAAGTATTCAAGGAGAATCTTAGCTCATGGACATGTACAATGGAGTCACTTACATCAAGCCTTAAGCTACATCTGTAAATTCTCACTGTTAACAGAATCCCTGTGGTCCTGGGGTTGTGTGTTGCACCTTGTTCTAGCTATTTCTTAAAGATTTAATTCAACAGTAGGGGTATTCTCTGTGTGTTTCTTATTGTTTCTGATTTTGTTTTTCATCAACTGTAGTTATAGTAATAGTAGACAATTTATAAAGCACTAAATTTAAATAACATGAAAACATCCTTACTGTAAACCTATAAAATGATTATCATCTCCACTGCACTGAAGAAGAAGAATACTCACAGAAAACAACATGATCTTCAGTAAGGTGAGAATACTTTTCCTAAACCTGATTCTTCAGCTTCCAAACCCCGTGATTATTATCCACACACCATTGAAATCCAGCATGTAAGTGTGTCATGCTCCATCTTCACCATGAGCTTCCCTCTCCTACCCCTATAGGTGCACGTTTCGCTAGCTTCATCATAGTTCCTCATCAACATACATTTGCTGCCCCATGAGGAACTGGTTAGTTCACTTTACACGTCTTTGATCTGACACTTTTACTGTTTATTCATGCCCATTTACTATTCTTACCTTCTTCAAAGTCTAAGCGAGTTTCACCTCTGGAGATAGTCTCTAAATCCAAACCACATGTAGTTCTGTTAACACATAAGGATATGGTTTATATTATGTGCCAGGGTAGCAGTTACTTGTGTTAGAAGGAAAATGACTAGAGGCAGAGAAATCCATCTATGACTTACAAGTTTTGTCATATTTTACTGTGTATATTTGAGTTTTCTCAACTCAAATAGGGAGCTAATAGCTACCACATAGAGTTTTGTGAAGATTAAATAAATTATAGCTAAAACATCAGCTATAGTAATGAACTAATGGTAAGTCAATAAAATATTTCCTTTCTAGAGTTCTATTTGTACATCAGTTAATTCTATAATCTACATCCTACATGCATTCAAATTACCTGTTATGTTCAGTGCTTTAACAATTATTTTGGGTAACTTGTGTTTTTCTAAGAATCTGTCCATTTTATCTAAGTTCTAATGTGTTGGCATAAAGTGGTTCATAACATTCTTTTTAAGTCTTTGAATTTTGGAAAAGTCTATAAAGATGCCTCTTATTTTTGATGGTAATTTGTGCCTTCTCTCTTTTATTCTGTGGCCAGCCGATTTAAAGGAATAACAATTGTATTAAACTTTTGATAAATCACTTTTGTTTTCAATAATTTTATCTTTTTTCTCTAATTTAGTGATTTATGCTCTATTCTTATTTTCTTATTCTGAGTTGGTTTTGCTTTCCTTTTAATAGGTATTCGAGGTGGAAGCTTAGATTATTGATTTTCTGTTTGTCTTTGGCTTTTAGTAGATTGGCTCTAATTTCTCTACGTGTAGTTCCCTTTGTGTTTACCTACCAGATTCTTTCAGGATCTTCAATCAATAGGGTAAAACAACAAATTTTGGAAGGTTTTAGCCATATTTGTTCAAATAGTTTTTCCAGCACTGTTTTATTACTTTTATAATACTGGGCTGTAACTTTTTGTGTGTGTGTTGAGATGCTTATGACAGTGTAAGTTTCTGAGGCTCTGTTTATTGTATTTCTATTTTTTTTTTTTTTTTAGCTATTTCTTGGATTGGAAACCTATAGTTCTGTCTTCAAACACATTATTTCTTCTGTCATCTAAAATCTTTTGTTGACTCTACCTACTAAATTTTTAAATTTTGTATAGTTTTCAAGTTTAGAATTTCCACATTATTCTTATAGATTGTATTTTAGTATCTTTTAATTTTTCTGTATTTTACTTATTTCAGTTAGTTTCTATTAGCTTCATTTTATTTCCTGAAAGTAGGGTCACACTTTCCTGTTTTTTGCATATTTAGTATTCTGTTGTTTTTGAAAAACAGACACTTTAGAAAATATAGCCATACTAGATTGTGATTTATTTCTCTGACAACTGTTGGGTTTGAGTAACTGCCTAGACTGAAACTTTTGAATCTCTCTCTCCTATGGTGTGTCTCTGCTCATTTCTTTTTCTTAATCCTTGTTTTACTTGTTAACCCGGCTTCTTAGAGATGATCCATGTGCATACACAGCTTAATGATCAGTCAATAATTTTGGCAAAGATTATGCTCAACATCTTGGGCCCTCTAAGTCTTCCTAACTCTACCAAGTGATCTTTCTATACGTTGGAGGACACAGGCAGAGTTGCAGACAATTTTCATGTCTCCCTTGTTTTCACTTTTCACTGCACTAGGTTGGTTGGTTCTTGTGCATGCATGTATTTCAGTCAGTCTGGGGTGTTTGGGAGCTTTACTCATCCTCCTATGCCTTTTTCATCTCTAAATAGTCCCATTAAATCATATCTGGCTGTTGCTCTCCTTCAGTGTCACCGCAGCTTTGGTATACCAAAGTTACAAATGTTTACAGTTTGTTCCCCAAAATTAATTTATTTTGTGCTTGGTAAAGTATATGTTCTTTTTATTATAATATCATGGCTCTCATAATATGGAGTTTATTTTTATTTAATTTTGATTAGTTCATTCATATTTTTAATATTTGGATATTTTTTGCTTTTATAGTATTTTGGTTTTGTTTGGCTAGATTCAATATGGAAACCACAGGTTTGCATGTGTTGTTTTAGGTCATTTGTATCATTTTTATGGTCACTGACATGCTCTTACATATGTGATCTCATTTCATGATTTTGTTTGTTGTTAGTTTCTTTTGAAACACCATTTCTGTTATGCTTTTTGATATCTAAACTATTCTCTATTTTGTTATGATTGTTTCATCTGGAAAGTAGAATGTAATTTACATTTATGTGTTTATATGACCACTGTAAACTTTATGTACATTAATGCATACCTGTATAATCAAACACATTAACATTTTATTCTATTTAACAGAAAACAAATAAGTTGTGTGATTTCTGGCAAACTTTATTCTTTTCTACTACTTTTCAACTTCTCACTATTTTAACCCACATATTTGTCCTGAATTGGGAGAGTGTGTGTGTATGAGTGTGTGTGTGTGCACGTGTTTAAGTGGGTAGTCGGCTTTTATTCAGTTACTCCACTGGTCATATTGGCCACGTTATTTTTCCTTCTATATTACTTTTAATACTGATCGATTGATTATATGTCCCTTTTAACTTGTATTAATATTATTACATATTGTTCTTTAAAGGTACAGCCAGTATTTATAGACTAAGGTACTATAATGTAGCCCTCTTCGATAACTTTCAACTTATCATTAAAATATTTATGAAGGCCCTGAGAGATACAAAATAAAACAAGCTAGAAACTAAGAATATTAGTTATTAAAAATAACAAGGGCAATTTTATTATTGTTACAGATAATTTTTGCTAATTATAACATGAATGGTCTGTATTGAAAAGCAATTTGTCACTTTCATTAGTTTTCTCCTAAAAATGCAACAATTATATGAAAACCATCACCAGTTTAATCTTGACAAATGTATACATTTCACATAGGTATAGACAGAAGTTGGCCCTGGGATCCCTGTGAATATAGCTCAGGCCTCTCTAGTTATATATGCAACAAAGAGAATATAGAAAGGGGGGGGTCACAACACGGGGTAATCAATGTGTTCAGAACACCTCAAGTGTGTGTGTGTGTATGTGTGTGTGCGTGTATATATATATATACATACGCGCACGCGTGTTTGTGTGTGTGTGTTTGTCCTGCACATTTTGAGAGCTGTAACATATTCCTCTTTCATTCATCTAGGATGGCCTGGGGTGAGGTGAATTTGCAGGATGCCAGTGACTCCTTGTGGAATTCCGGCTTTGATTGCCCTACATCAGTGTCTCTTATTCCTTCTTCCTGTTCTTTAGAAGAGTACCCCCAAGACTTCTGGAAACATAGGTGAAGGGGCTGGAAATCTGCCTGGTGTCCATTCTGCCCACAATGCCAGCAGGCCCTATGGAAGGAGTGAGGAAAGCACAGGTCAAGAGGGAGACCTCTCATGCCTGAATTCAGCCTGTGCCCAGATAACTTGTTTGGCTTGACTATGCATCACAGATTCATGCCACCCCCCACACACACGCACACGCGGGCACATACACACACACCTGCGGGCACACACACACACACTGTTGCCTTAAAGTGCCTCTAAACTTCCTACATCTATACCATCATCTGATGAGGAGTATCTTAATTTTTTCTATCAACAGCCATTTTTGTCAACTCTTAGGCATTTGCCTAGGGATAGCAGCATGAGGGGAAAAAAAAAAGATTCATTCTGGAGACAGAAAACGTGGTTCAAGCCTCTATTCTGCCACTTTTCAACTATTTGACTTCAGTTAAGCTACTTGATCCCTCTGAGCCTCAGAGATCAGCCTCAAAACGCCAGGCTTATTACCAAAGGCAGTTCTCTACTAATGAGAGAGGAATTGGTGACAAATACTGCAACTTCCCAATCTCTCGATAGACAATTCCAAGTAATAATTTGCACAGCTCCTCAAAGGACCCTAGAAGGATTGAGCCCCATTTTCACACAGTAGTAAACACTCCACTAATGCACAGTACAATGGTACAGTTACTTATCTTCCCCAATCCCGCACTGTGCTTCCTGAGATCACCTCTCCTACAAACTCCTGCCTTCAACTCCTTGTATTAGCTTCTGGAAGAACTGAAACAAATCATCTCATTATGTTTTAGACAATCCACAGTAATTCTCCAAGATAAATTCAACATTTGCTTGTTCAAACAGGCAGTTTAAATAATGGTGTGGTAGGAATAAGCACCTCTGCAAGTTTCAAATCTTTGACAGTGGCAATTAATTCTGTACTTCCTTCAAGAAGTGCTATTGCTTCTGATTTTGCTGTCATGGCAAAAGGTCGACACCAACAATGTAAATTTAGCTTTTGCTATGTAATAACCCTCATTTCATGGATCAGTGTACCAATGCTTGGATTCTGCCAGCTTCTAGGTAGGTAGATAGTTAGGGAGGGAGACAGAGATGTTTTCACTATATATGCCAGGACTGGGGAAATAATCACAGATGTGTGTGGTCCCAAATGGACCCACACAGAGATGGACTCTGGTCAAGACTCTTCCCATCATCTAATAATAAGCCACATTTTGACCAGTGGCCATCATGGTAGATATGGAAGTGGTGAGGTTAAGAATTAGCTTTTCCTCAACGTCACTAATAACCTACGGAAAACCTTAAAAAAAAAAAAAAAAAAATCTCCTTTTCCACTGCACACACCCTGGAAAATGGCCACACATCTTGAAGGCTTGGAGAAAGAGTTATATCCTATATTGTGGCCACATTGCCAGAAATCTAGGCCCCTCCTCAGACAAGGAGCTCTAGGTCTTCAAACTGAGTAAGGGGCTATGAATTACCACTACGGATGACTCAGGTTTCTTCCCACGTGACCTAGAATGTATTTGTTTATATATGTCTAGACTGACCCTCTATTTCATTCCTAGTGTTCCCACCTTTGATTCCTTATCAACACAGAAGCCTGGGAATCAAAACGCTCCAAGTTCCATTCTGTTAATCACCCATGGAAATTGGGACCACTTGTGCTGAAGTGCTACCACCTGTGTCTACTACGGGCCTGCACTCCATTTATTTCTACTATAACTGGGGAGCCCAACTACACGCTGGTATCATCTATGATCATTCTTAGTCTTCAGAGGACAGACTGCAAAGAACATTTTATTGGTGCTTTTTTTTTTTTTTTTTGCTACGAAAGGAGTGTTCAGTAGGTTTCCCTAAGGTTAAAAGATGGCTGAGCATGTTACACAGTGTTTTCATGCCAACATTTCCATGTCCTTGAATTTCCAAAATCCTGCCTCGAGATTATGCTTGGGAAGTCCCACCACCTCCGTTCCCTACAGTGACATCTTTAAGACCAGGCACACCGTCATACACGTGAGCCAACATCATAATCGCAAATTACAGATGACTATATTCACCCAATAACATAGGCTGGATCCAACTTTCCATTTTGTCATTTTTCATCTAATGCCCTTAAAACCATTTCCATACAAGCTTCCTTGACTGTTGCAGACACAAATCAGGAAGATTCCGCACTATTGAGGTGTCTGTGTTATCTCCTCCTTGAATGGACATTGTACTTCCCTGGGGCTCTGCTGGAAAATGACTGTAGTAATTGGTCTGGAGGAAATCATGGATGGTGAGCTTGGGTCCTGAAGATAATCTACATCTCTTTATAACGCCAGATCTCCATTTGAAATTCTTGGAAAAGTTCTAGGCAAAGAAAGTTTGGTTTCCTCATTTAGGTGGGAGAGGGGCTGTTTTCACAGCTGAGAAAGATTTTGCAGCAATTTTCAATGTAAGATTCTCAGCCATATTTGAGTGTGCCCAAAATTTTCCCACTCCCTGTCTCAGAATCTCTCCAGTTCCTGTTCATTTTACTTTAGAATAAGAGGCCTGGAAAGGATGGAATTTAAGTGATTGTACAATACTATAATTTGTACAATCAAGTTCTGGATCTGATCTTCCACTACATCTGCTTTGCAGCTACAGCAGGAGATAAGGGATTCCTTTAACAATAGTCCAGAGTCATTCTGATTCTGCACCCATGACTTTAGCTCAGAGTGCAAGGCCTCAGTTTAACATTTTCATGTTATGAGCTCTCCGTGGTAGTTACATGCAGTTATCTTAACCCAGTCTTCGTCATCACCATTGTTTGTAAAGCATGCATGTAGAGCAATATCCTATGATTGCCCCATGCCTCACTATTCACTGACACTTCATCCCCCACCACCATGTGTGATTACTTCATTAATTGTGATCCTGCATCATCCCCAAAGAACCTCTCTAGCAAGTGTCCTACAGGAAAGTGACAAGGTCTCCAAGGAGCAGCTGCACCAAGTTTGCAACATCATCAGACACCTCTCTAGTGTACATGTGGCAACTGGAATAAAAGAGCTGACAGAATAAAGGGGCCTCCAGGAGCTGGGACAATTAGCATGTCTGTGGCAATCATTGTGAAGCAGAGATTTAAAGTCCTATCCTCATTTTAGAAGTTTTACACTCATTTCCTTCCCAGTCATTAGTACAACCCTAGGCGAGCGGAATCCCAACAACAACTGTAAGACAAGGAACATCCCATTTAAATTGATGAGAAATAACCCAGAATTGTGTATGTTTGTAGCACGTAGAACCTTAAATTAATACACAGAACATATCTAGGCATTTCACATTTTATAGTAAAATGATGTTAAATTTCCCTTTTCCTGGTGTTTTGGAGATTTGTGTGTCCCCAACATCTGAATACACTAGAAGGCAAAGGAAGACAGGTTAAAAACTGGGGAGATCAGGTTTTGACTCACAGCTCATTCCCCAGCCCACCCACCAGCTGCAAAATGGGAGTGCTCGGGGAGGCAAAGGGACTACAACAGAGGAGTCAGGGAGAGCCAGGTGGCAGGAAGCCGGAACTGAGGGGACAGTTGATATGGCAAGACCAAGGTGAATTCGCCCACTACTGTGCATGCACCTGGAAATCCTCAGTTTTACAGGTGGAAAAGCGTCAGTTTGACCTTCACCATACAGAGGACACCATTAACAATGCATTAGCACATAAGACTATGTCCACCCTTCCCTTACCAGGCCTGAAGGGGCGAAACCAGCAGGTAACAAATACAGTAAGTTGTGTATCCAGATGGAACAAGCAAACTTAAGGTGCCTCTACTCCCAACTGCAAGCTTACTAGAGTGCAGCTACAGCAATTTGGGTGTGGGGAAGGGGAAAGAGGCAGCGGGTGGGTGAAAAAGCTGTAAATCATGAAGAAGTAATGGAAGTAATTCTAGACGTCTATTATTTTTAATACCTCAAATATGTCACTACCAATTGCTTCAGAGTGACCTGAAACCATAATGCAGTGGCTCTCCAAGTGCAGGGACACTCACGCCAGGAAAACATCAGCAGCATCTTGTCATGTGATAGAAATGCAAATCCTTAGGGCCACCCTCAACCTGCACAGTGAGAAACTGGGGGATTGGGACCTAGCAATTTGGTTTTAACAAACCCTCCAGCTGATTTGGATGCCAGCTAGCGTCTGAGAACCACTGCCATAATGGGATTTGCCTACGATTTCATGCAGGTGTGTGGAAGAAAAATCAGAAGAACTTGTTTAAGGTACAGTGGTAGAAAAATTTCTTTTCACTAGACCTTCAGGGTCCACCAGGCTCTACAAACTAGTTACATATAGCGGATGTTTCAATGAGGTAAATTTACAGATAAAAAAAAAAAACTAATCTTAATTTTAATAGTTTTTTTTTTTTTTTTTAAACTATCAGTCCTGTTTGCTTTTCTTCAGTATTTGCTCTCTATTCTGGTATTTTACTGAATCTTTTGACATTTTTCCCCTGATAATTTCTTCTTTGTGTGACATCTTTGTCTTCAGTGTTTTTAGTCCCACTGCTCAGCATCGGTCCAACTATTTCATGATTCTAGTCATTATTTGAATATTGTGATGGCAGTCATCTTTATTCTTGAATACTGAATCCTCTTTTGACTTGGGAAAAAATCTTTACTTTTTAGTAATTAATCTTTGAACTCTTCCTGGTTTATATTTATGTCAAAGATGAAGTTCTTATGCAGGAATTTTTCTTTCATTAATAATATACAAATATTATGGTCAAATATTATTATTCCCTGTTTGCTCATATTTCCAAATTGATTATTTTTATAATCTTTGAAGGATAGAACTCTTTGAATGTGGCTTTGCAACCCTGCTTCATAGATCAACTAACAGTTGAGGGTAGGTCTGGAATTTGACATGGATGGTTAGCCTGTTAGATGCCACTAAAAGTCAGCAGCAAGGCAGAGAAAGGCCTGAGGTAGAAATGTGGAAGGAAGTGTGAGCGAGGAAGGTGAATAGCACAGTGAAGCTGCCTGCCACTGCCCTGCTGAGGTCAGGTGGGCCAAATGGATTAGGTACAGGATTAGGCACCAAATCACTATAAAAAGTGTCAAATGGATTAGGCACCAAATCACCTGCTATGCCTTGTAGAGTTGTCTCATGCACGGCACTTTGAGGAAGATGACAGTCTATCTCTCTGTAATTCAATGAGAGAAACATTTTGGAGCAAAGCATTCAAGAAGAATGTTGGTACAGTTGGCTCAGCTATAACCCTCCTGCAAGTTCAAGTTCAAATCACAAGCCAGAAGCAGCAGCAACCACAGATTAAAGGCACTAGGTGCTGGTTGCAACAATTTATTACATCATTCCAAAAGCTAGATTGTGTGTTTCTGAAGTCAAACAGCTACTTTTAATTCATCTTTATCTACACTTCATCTAGCACAGCACTTGGTAACTATTTTCAGTAGTGTTCAAAGAGCCATGCTCCTTCTTTTACCCCATCATGGTCAAAGTAAATTTACTGATGACTTGTAAGGATGTTTGTCACCTGTGAAGTATCATACAAATCTGAGGAATTATGTTTTTCTGTTCTATTGTACATCAATGAGTGTGGAATATTTCAGAGGAACAATCATGTTGCTCTTTTATCTTTGCCAAAGGTTACGTTAATTACACATCTGCTGTTGGACAAAGCCCCCACAATTCCTTTTTGTGGTCATTTAGGATGGCAGCAGGCAGGTGTATAATCACTGAGCTCACATTAGTGAAACACCTCGTATGCTGGTTGGCATAGAGTAGATACTTAATAGAAATTTCTCTACTGAAACTGTATGCCCATCCAGTGCCACACTTCTCTTATCTACTACTGACTCACTTCTCTTGGACTAGGAATCCTTTATTCCCACTTTTTATTTTATTAATATAATGTAGGTACTATTTTCTCACCCAAGGATCACAGATAGCCAGCTCTTCATCTTTATTTTCTTATTATGTCTCCTTATTTTCTTCCCTATTGCTTTTTCCAGTTTTCCCTCTGTCTTCTTTCTGACTTCCATTGTTGAGGTAATGTCTTCTCCACTCTTGCCCTCTCTGCATCTTCATTCCTCCCTATCTATCGTACCATAATGACCTTTCTCTGGTTGAAAAAGAAAAAAAAAAAAAAGAAACTTCCATTATTTTTAAAAATTTAATGCCTGGTGATCACCAGTTCACAGATTGAAGGGAATATTCCTTCTTCCACCTCCAGCTTAGGTATCATCAATTTTTTTCAATGCTTCACAATTTACATCAGCATTTTAAATTGTAAGTCCATAGATTTCCACTGAAATGTTTGAAATATATAAAATGTTACATGTCACATTTTAACAAAAACAGCATAAGGCCTCTGTCTAAAATACTTCTCTTAGGGACCCATTGCCACCCAGAAAGTTACAGTTTTCCTACTATCCTAGTGACTTTATTTTGTTGCAAATATGTAGGCAGATTTATTTTCAGGTGGAAAATAAATTAAATTAAAATAAATTGAATTAAAAGTGAAGGTAAATCCTTCTCATCTGATTAAAAATATTATAACTATTTCAGACATTCTGTATCAAGTTCTGTATTCCTCACTGCATTTTAAATAAGGATTCATTTTTGAATGTTGATTCTAAAAATAAGATTATAAAATTAAAATGGAAATAAAGAAGGATGCCATCTCCCATCAAATAGTACATCAACTTTTATTTCTCTATGTTTCTTTTTAGTATTTTTCTTTATGCTTTCCATCCCAGCAATTACAGTGCAAATGTTATTGTTTTCATTTCACATTTTATCAAGAACCTTTATCTGTGTTGCTACGTATCCTTCAAAATTATCATTAAATAATTATATACTGTTTAAGTACATGCCTCATTATTTAATAATTTAATCATTTTCTAAAATTTGGTGTTTTCTATTATTAATGTAAATATAAAATGACATACTGAGAAAAAATGATGAGGTAGGCATGTAAAAAATCACTTTGACATAGTTTAAAATAACACAAAATTATATGATTCATACTTGTATTCTACATGACATTCTGCAATAATAGTGTTTCAGTATTTACAGAAATTCTATAAAGTATAGCCTCAAATAAGTAATGGTCACCAAAGGCTGTCCTCTCCTTTCCTGTGTATTTTTAATCTATGTTGTCATCTTTATGGAGTTCATGTTTTCTTATTCTAGGACCTTAACCCAAAGCTATGTTATGTTTTTACTTCTGTATAATACAATTTGGCAGTTCACTGCTATTTATTCAACTTTCTGCAGAGAGAAAATAATAATAATGGCTGGGTCCAATTCTGATCCAGACTAGGACAGTGAGTGTGTTTTGAGTCCAACTGTCATCTCCACACTTGTCTGTGCATCATCCCATCAAAAGACATTGGCCATCCCCAGGGTGTTAGATCCACCCTCTGCTTGAGAAGTGACTGTCATGACGTTTTCATACCTTCCACACTGACTAAAGACTTCATGGCTATTTGGGAGACTGTAAAGAGTTTCCCATGGCTGCAGCTGTGACTGACCTGGGTCCTGATACTCTCTAAGTCTCATTTACTTTATCTAAAAATGAAGGGAATCATGGATAGTCTCCACAGAAGAATTTACATAGACCCTGTAGTGCAGTCATGGAACATTCTGGAAATGAGGAGAGATTGCTATTTACACGTACCAACAAAATTACTCTTCAAAGATTTTCCAGCTCTCTCAGACCTTCTCAAGATAGGGTGTGGGGTATGACTATGTAATCCAAAGTTTTGACAACACTTATATTTAGATGCACAGGCTGTTGTCCGTGAGTATTTACCTGGCTAGCCCGAACCTCAGTTTGATTTTAAACACTTTGAAGTTCTATTATAGAAAATGCAAGGTTGCATACCCAGCTAAAATAAAGAAGCAACAGTTATAATAAAATGTAAAAATAAGGTACTACTCCTATTTCCAGCTATAAACTAAAAAATTAGATAGTGGGGAAAGCCATTTTCATCAGAAATATTTAATGACAAGAATATAGTATATTCATATTGTAAATACTCAGCTGTTTATGGAATATCAGATTTTAAAAATTAATTTACTTGCCATTAATATGGCTACTGTTCTATATACTATACATAATATGTAATTTTAAGGTTTACAAGTCATTACTCATTGCTAAATTGTAAGTGCTTCTATCTTTTCATAAATCAACACTGATAAGTATAGTTTTTTCTAGTATGATAGAGTTATAGTTCTAGATATGGTTCTCTATTCCTGAAAACTAGAGCAGAAAAAACTTGTAAGTGTAAAGAGTGTATCAGTCAAGTTCTTCATGAAAGCAACATATAAAGCTTATTATGAACCTTAAGATCTTTCATGAATATTTTCTCAAGTATCCTACATCAAAACTTGTATAGGTCCCACATGACAATAGTTGTCCTTTATTCATGCAGTTATTCATTCATCAATACACTTATACCATCAAGATTTTGATTACTATTATGTGATAGTAGTGGTTATAGTGCTGAAAAAGTAGAGGTCGTACTTCCTCAAAGGAGATTCCTTGATTCTTGAGAATACCTAAAAGAAATGTTTTGCTTCCAGCAACAAGGCTCACTAGGTATTCAGAGAAAATCCCCTAAAGTAATCCTGAACAAAATGAATATATTCCAGAGGCGGGGGTAGGAGGATGGCTTGGAGCCTGGGGGGCAGAGGTTACAGTGGGCCGAGATTGCACCACTGTACTCCAGCCTAGGCGTCAGAGCCAGACCTAGTCAGTCAGTCTGTCTGTCTCTCTCTATATGTATATATATATGTTATATATATAATTTTTATAAAATATATTTTATTATATATTTTATAAAAATTATATATATAATATATATTATACATATAAGTGTCTGGGTGTGCATGCATGCGTTTGTGTGTATTACAATGTGTTTGACTTGGTGGCAATTCAGAAAAATTCATCTGCAATGGTGAGGAAGCATGAACGTAAGACACTAGCATCTGTCATATCTGGTGGCTGATGGTGTTAATTTTAATGGCTATTGGCAGGGACAGAAGGCAAAGAATGAATTATTACAGAATGAAGTCATATAACCTATATATCACAATGAACCCCAAGCTAGGTATTTAGTTTAAAATGATTCCAGGTTGTGATTTATTCTAGGTTCTTTGAAGAAGCAAACAAATCTCTCAGGCCACAAGTAATTATAATAAAGTTTCAAAAGTATGAATTCAAAATCAAAACTCTAGACATAGTACAAAAAAAGAACCACAAGCATGATTCATCAGAAAGAACAGAGAAGCAGATTGCCAATACTGAAGATATAATATTACATTAATCAGATTCACAATATAAAGAAAATATTTTAACATTTTTAATAAGACAAAGGAATTACAGGAATATTAAAGCACAAGGTACTATCAAAGCTGACAAAACTAAAGTGAAAAAGGAATCCACAGCAAAATAAAATAATAATGTAACAATTGGGATAAGCACCAAATTGAACACATTTGAAGAGACAATTTATAAACTGGAATATAGAGCTGAATAAACTAGATTGCAACCTGGAGATATGAAAAGGTGCAAAACACAAAAAAAGAGACAAGAATCAAGGAAGTCTGAGACATTCCAAAGTATTCAGACCAAAATATTGTAATAGAGAAAATGGACAATGAGTAATACGTGAGGGGATATGACTGATAATTGAAAAGGCACTAATTCTTAGATTCAGGAAGCTCAAAAAAGTCTCAACCAAAGTAAGTAACAAAAAATCCACATGTAGAAATACTATAGTAAAACTGCAGAAAACCAGAGACAATTCTTGAAAGTAGCCATTAAGTAAAAACAGAATATCTGCAAAGAAAAGACAATTTGATTGCTGTCAGATGATTTAGTTTTCTTTATTGGACTTCAGATGCAGAAGATTAAATTATGGTTATATTGCAATCTTATTTGTTTCCCCAAGGCTCTTTAAAAAATTTTTTCTAAATCATTTGTTTTTCCCATTTTTCATTCTCATTCTCCCACCCCATAAATATCCTAGTATATATCAAGTGAATAATCATTACTTGCATGTATGTGTTCTTGTAAAAATTTGTATAAAATAAGAAGATATTATGTTATCTATCTCATCTTGCTTCTTACATTCTTCACTCAGCTCTGTTAAGATCCTTTCTTTTTGTGCTGTGTATCTCTCTCATTTCTTCTGATTGCTGACTAGAACTCTATGGTGTACATCCACAGTAATTTAACCAGATTATCTCTAATATTTCACCATTAGCAAATACAAAAGTAGTTGAATATATATATGCACCATTTACAATAGCTAAAATTTGGAAGCAACTTATGTGTCTGTCAACAGATGAATGGATAAAGAAAATGTGCTTATACGCAATGGAGTACTATTCAGTCATTAAAAACAATGAGATTCTGTCATTTGCAACAATATGGATGGAAATGGAGATCATTATGTTAAGTAAAATAAACTCAGCACAGAAAGACATACATCACATGTTCTCACATATTTATGGGATATAAAAATCAAGACAATTGAACTCATGGACATAGAGAGTAGAAGGATGGTTACCAGAGGCTGGGGAGGTTTGCAGGGCTTGGGGAGAAGTTGGAATGGTTCATGGGTACAAAAAATATATATATATAGACATAATGAATGAGATCTACTATTTGAGAGCACAACAGGGTGACTATAGTCAATAATAACTTAATTGTACATTTTAAAATAACGTAAAGAGTATAAATGAATTGTTTGTAATTCAAAGGATAAATGCTTGGGGGGATGGATATCCCATTCTCCATGATGTGCATTTCACATTGCATGCCTGTATCAAAATATCTCTATGTACCCCATAAATATGTACACCTACTATGTACTCACAAAAATTAAAAATATTTAAAAGAAAAATTTTCTTAAATAAGATAAATGCAATAAAAATTTTGACTATGATTGCATTAGATTTTTGCATTAATCTGGAAAGAACTGATATATTAGAATTTTCTATCTAAGAATGAGGACAATTAATCTCCTTATTTAGATGCCCTGTGTCTTTTACTGTAGCTTCAGTGCTTTCTTCATAGAAGCATTATGCATTCTAGAATAAGTTGTCTAGATATCTGTATTTTTCTCTCATGTAAAGTCTATCTTTAATTACGATTCCCAGTTTATATTAGTGTGAAAACGATTAGTATTTTGATGTTGATTTTGTATCCAGCAAAGTTCTAAACTTCCCCCAGTTTTCTAGTAGTTTTGTTGTTGATCTGTTTGGTTTTTAGATAATCATATCACCTGACAAAAATGACAGTTTAAAATTTTTATTTCCTTATAGCATTGGACAACACCACCAGTCTTTATTCAAGAGTAAGGCAAAAATGTGTACTGTGTAGTATTCCTGATTTTTAAAATAAGCCATCGGAGGTTACTTCAGGTATTTGATATATAAACATATATAAAAGAAAATTTGCTTTTATTCAAAGATTAAGAGTTTTTAATCATTAATAAGCATTAAGCTTTATAAAGTATTTTTCATCAATTGAAATAATTATTTAAACGTTCTCTTTAAAGTTTATCCAAATGGCAAATTCTAATAATTTATATCCCAATGTAGAACCATCTTTGAATTCGTAAGGTAAACTACATGATTGACTCTATTTGGTAAGTTAATATTTCTTGAAAATTTTTGCATGTATGTTCATGAATAAAATGGTCCACGAACTTTCTTTTTATATAGTTTGACTATAATATGGTTAATGAGCTAAGATTAAATAAATTATAAAATGACCCAGGAAGCAATCTTTTTCTATTGCTTTCAAAAACATATGAAAGAAATTATTCTTTTAAATAATTTAAAGAAAATACCTGAAAAATCATCTGTGTTTTCCCTATCTTTGAAGGGGGCAATTGTTTTTATGTACATAATACCATAGAAGTCTATTCAAGTTATCTATCCCTCACTGTACCAGTTTTGATTATTTTATACATTTTAGTAATTTATATACTTTACCCCTCTATTTTGCCATGTAAAGTTGTTAATATTTTACTTGCTATGTTATTATGAATTTCTTCAAATTTTTTCTTTTGTTAATTTCCACATTCTTTCTTTTGTTAGTCTTGCCAATAATGTATCTATATTATTAATGTTTTAAGGAACTAGATTTTAAATTTTCTAAACTTTTATTATTGTCCTCTATTTCATTTATTAGACAAATTATTTTGGATTCATGTATTTCTTTTTATACTTAAGTTGAAAGCTTAGGTTATTTGCTTTTAACTTGTTTCTTGATATATACATTTTAAGTAATATATTTTTCTAAATACTGCTTTAGCTCTTACACAAAAGTGAGCATTAAATATGTTCATTTTCATGCAATTCTAAGTATTTCTAAAATCTGTTTTTTCCTTTGTAAAACAATAATTTAGAGTGAGGTATTATTTTGGTTTCTAAAAATAAGAGATATCATTATGCCATTGAAAATATTAGTTTTTAGTTTATTAAACTTGTTTAATAAAGATAGTTTGATATATTTTGTTTGAAATTAATTGAAGCTTTCATTTGTTGCTTCTAAAATATGACTAGAAATAGATATTTCATATATACATATGTACCTATGTTATATATTATTAGTAATGGTATTGTTCATATCTCTAATTTCTGCATAATTTTGTTAACATCTTCAAATATGTAGTTAATTTATGTGATTCTCTCTGCAGTTTTACCAGTTCTACTTTGCTCTAATTTAAGGCTGTATTGTTAAGCATATTTTTGTCATTTTTTTGTTCCAGTAGAAAACAACTATATTTTTCTCTCACTCTTTTTCCTTTATACAAATAGATTTACATATTAAAATAACCTGCCACATTTTTTTTTTTTTTTTTGGTTTATATTTTCCTGGTATAACTACTCTGCCTATCCTCTTTTGAAGTTTGCTGGGTTTTTTTAATGGCAAGATGTTACTGGGTCTTTTTTGCTTCTTAAATCCAAGCTCAGAGACTATATATTTTAATTGGCCAGTTAAATATTTATATCAAGACAGGAATAGGTTTAAAAGTTACTTCTAACTTTACATTCTCAATTGTAAAAGAAGTATAAGTAAAATTCTCAAATTGTATAAGAAGACTTCAACTATTCTCCTACTTCATATTCCCAAAATTTGAGCTCAAGACTCCCATCTCTCCTCAGCATCAAAATACTGTTGTTCTCCTCTAACTCTCTTTTTTGGCTTCTAAGAGGTTTTTTATATTGTGTGGGGTAGGGAAAAATAACTGTTGTATATGACCACTTTTTTTTTTTTTTTTAATCACAAAACCTGTCATGGATTGCATTTGGACTGTGGCTTTTTAATTCAAAAGCTAAGGATTTAACATCTTTGCTGTCTGGCAGCCGCCTGATATAATGGATATTTTAGATCAATAACCAGATGGAGACTGATCACTTGTTGGGGGAAAAGGAAGTACAGTGATTAATGCCTGCCCATTTCATCCACTGCCCCAAGAAGACTATTCTAATTTAGGGTGACAGTGAGTGTGGTCTGGATAGGGAGTCTGTAAAGTCCTTAAATCAGAGACTTTTGCTTATTTTTATTTATTCAGTGCCCAGCTCAGTGTTTGGCATATCAGAGGCAACAATCAATACACATTGAATGAATTTCATAGTAATATGGTAGCTCACACTCCACCAATAATGTGGAAATGTCAGCCTAAAAAATTAATTGCATCAAGTCTGGGATAGCATTACTGCAAAATTAATGAAATGACTAAAAACATCGAGCATGTTTTACAGACCAGGAGTCCCGAGAATTAGCTACATAATCCAAATCTGTCCCAACCCAACTGTACTTGATATTAAATGGTGGCAACTTTCTGATGTGGCTTAAAATGTTATCAGAAATAATTCTCAGTCCAGTACCAGACAGATCTTTCAAGGTAGAAGTGACAATTCCAAGAATCTTCCAGGTGTTGACCTCTGCTTCACAGACTCACTCCAGGAGGATTCTGTTGATCTGGGAGCCTCTGCTTTGCCGCCTCCTTGCATCTCTGGCCTATAGGGGACTTCCTACCATATACTGCATGCACATGGTCTTAGCCACATTTCTCCCCTGCTCCTCTAAGATAATAGCCTGCTATCTTTTGAGAAAAGGGACCAGAGGAGAGGAGCCACATACCAATGAAGTTATATTCAAATTCATTTTAATTCTAAAATGTTATGGCAATTTTACTCTACTTTGCTATAGTCCACTTACAATAAAAGTAATTGGGAAGGAATGTCTCCCAAACCTAGGCTGGAATAGAAGATTTTTGCTTAGCATCATGTCCATGACCTTCATCTAAGAAGCCAAATTATGATTTGTGATAAAACACTTGAATAATTTTTTGATAGACCTAAATGAGATTAAGAAATTCTGGCACACTAAGGTTGTCCATCCAGCTGAGTAAAAGTGTTAAAAATATATACACACATACATAAAAAAACATACAAACATACATATATAAAATACATACATATATAACATGGATCTAACAATAATTATCTAATCATTTTGTTAGAAAAGTTTGCTGCAGGCTCTCCTCAAGGAGTAGTCTTGGAAGCCCAGTTAGCAGTGGAGAGGCAGTATTTCCATTCCAATGGCGACTGCGCAAGCTAGCAGTAGTGATGAAAAAGGGCAGGTGGGTAGGGACTTCCACCACCTATTACCAGTTGGAGGAGGTGGTGAAGCAAAACTCCTTGAAGGAACTGTGGCTGGGGACTCATGGGCGACTCTACAATGTCCCCCATTTCGAGGAGACCGCTGGTGGAGTAAAGGTTCTGCTGGAACAAGCTGGTGCAGATGCAACTGAAAGTTCTGAAGATGTAGGCCACTCCTCTGACTCCGGCAAAATGCTAAAGCAGTACTATATTGGTGCTGTCCATTCGAGCGACCTCAAACCTGAAAATTGTAGCAGGGATCCTTCAAAAAGTGACACATGCAAAAGTTGCTGGCCATATTAGATTTTCCCTAGAATAGGCGCTATCCTCTTAGGTTACCTGTCTCACTCCTACATATCGGAAAGTAAATCCTCCTGATAGACCTTGTTGAAGTCCGGAAAGCACGTCTACTTTGAAGTGAAAACCAGAGACTTGCTCGGGAGCTACAGAAGTGCCCTCTTCTCAAATCTTGCCAGTTGTATTCCTCCCCCTTTGGAGCCAAGACAGTTGACCGGACAACCACCTCAGATCTGGGACCACTGTCCTTCATCTTTAAGATTATTGCCCCCAAAGTACCTGGCTCAGTGTTCTATGTCAAACAATTTCTGGTGTTTCTTTTCTCCACTGGTTTCCATGAGTACCCTTTTATTTCAAAACTTTCTGTTCATAATTGTAGTTCATATGTTATAGTGACATATCTCTCTGGTAAAAATGCCTGCTTTCCAACACTGTAAATGCACATTAGACATTCTTAACAGGGCAACAATCTAGTGCTGAGCCTTTTCCTTTTCCGTTTTTCTTTCAAGTAAATTTTTTTTTTTTTAATTCTGATTCAGGGCCAGGTACGGTGGCCTGACACGTTGGAAGGTCAAGCTGGAACGATCTCTTGAAGCCAGAAGTTTGAGACCATTCTGAGTAACATAGGGAGGCCCCCTCTATATATTTTTTTAAAATCTGATTTAATTTTGTTATTATAAGTTTATGAAGCAAAGGTATGCACCTATACTTAAAACTGCCAGATGATTTTTGTTCCTTGTATGTGTGTGGTAAAACTATAAAGAACTGTGCGGTTATTTCCTCCCTCTCGAGCTAGGGTAGAAGGTAGCTCTTCACACCCCGAGTCTGGCCCCTCCCAAGTGGCACTGGACAGAAAACTACACTTCCCTTTTATTTCTTGGAGGTGGAAAGAAACAAGGAAAAAGGGGGATGAATTGGGGTGACAGAACCTTGGTGAAATAAGAGGAATCTTTCTTTAGAACAATACTGAAAAGCACTACTTCAGGACAGGAGTTTAGAGAAAGCACCAAAGCTTTCACGTTGGTTTGGCACCAGTTTCTAGACATCTGGTTTTTTTTTTTCTCTTCTAGCTATCTTTTACTGGTAAAACACAGATGTATAATTATGTCTGTAGAGCTTCACTAGGGATTTTCCCTGCTTTTTTTTACTGATTAGTAAATTTTTGATTCTCCATTTTCCAAAAGCAAGAGTGGAACTCCAGCTTGGCTTTCTGTTTGCCCACCAGTAAAGTCACTTCCGTATAAATGGTATTTGCAACTAAGAGTTCATGACAAGAGACTGTCTTCCATTTCATCTCCATTTTACTTCCCTGTCTCCAATCTGTGATTTTGTTCTGTTTTTCCATGAAAATAATAATTTTAAAAAAGCGGTAGACTAAAAAAAATTGTTTGCATAATCATTATTCTGTACCTGGAACAAACTGGGGATATGGCAAGTCTAAAGATAAACAAGCAATCATTGTATATAAGAAGCTTATTAAGCAGGTGACATCTTAATTGAATCTTTGGTTTTACTGACTCAACAAGAACCCAGACTTAATGGAGGATACTGAGAAGTAGGGAACTATGCTGGGAGACTTTATGTCCTCAGGTCCACTGCCAGGAAGCTGAACACATTATCCTTTTTGACCTCAATGGCAGGCTACATTTAAACATTTCCCTCTCATGTTTATGTTCTTTGACCTATTCCTGGAGCTCTCATTTCCAGCCACCCAGGAAAAGCTATCACATCTATATATAATCCCAAGAGAAGAATGAATTTAGTAACATCTGATGTGTTATTCTCAAAAGATTTATTCAGAAGAGCTTATAGCCTCTTGTTTTCTTTCTCTGTTCAGTCTAGAACCAAAGTAGTAAATGCTAGTTAATTACTCAGATGACTCAGAACCTAAAGAGGTTATATGTGTTTAGCTGAATATCAAGCAAAAAGAGAGACAGACAGACAGACAGACAGACATAAAGCGAGATTCAACTCAAGCTGCAGATGGTACCAAGATAAACCCAGCTAAGACATGATTGGTTCTCTTCCCCTAAACAAGGAAGAATTTTTAAGTATATCTGCCATGACATAACAGGTTAACAATATAACTTTAACTATTTGCTTCTGAAAGGTTTTAAAAAAAGACGGCTTTTATTTAAGGCCTAGATAAAATTCTTGGTTCTTCGTGGCTTTTTTCACAGCCTCCTGAAAAGGCAGCATTTTTCCAGTGCTGAAGGAACTCATAATTTAAACTGTCTAGTCCTGTCAAATTCAACTTGACAGAGCCACTGAGAAAATAAAGTCTATATTTCATATGATATTTACAGGACACATATTTCAGGCATTACAATTATGAAACCTACACTATTTTATTTAAAATAAAACTAAATCTGAGCACACATACCTATCCAATATCCCATGTCATTAAACACAGGTGATTCTATATAAAATGCACTCAAGTGCTTCAAGCCTTTGTAGGAATTAACGAAAAGGGAGGATCTGAGTGAGCTAAAGTAAACATGAACTGTAACTTAAATAGTTTGACTTGGTATATTTTATAGGCTATTTAAATTGATTGAACCACTTCTCCAAGAGAAATTGCTTTGTACTCTTTTAAGAGGAATCCCAAGCAACATATATATACGTAGTAACAAGTTAATAGTCATCCTATCTTATTGTGGCATTTAAATTTGTATTTTTTTTTTCTGCTGAAAAGTTAAAATTAACATAATAATTCAAGATGATACCATGGAATAAGTGAAGTGTGTTCTTACTAAAATTAGTAGATCAGAATCTGTTTTATCAATTATTTTACTGTATGATCAATATTAAGTACACAGAGTAACGTACTAAAACAATACAATGTTTATAATGTTCAGTTCTATTTAACTAAACATTCATCAAATCATTTAGATCAAATTTTTATAATCAACAAAGAACTCAAACGAAAATTAAGTCACAAAGAAAACCAACTATTCCACAATTATTTTGACCATGAAGACTTTTTTGGTCAAAAGTGTATTTAAATTAGAAACAAAAATGTTATTAACACGAATATATTTGATAATCTTTTAAAGTTCAAAATAAGCCATTGATGAAAGAAATCATACTAGAAATTAGAAAACATTTGCTGCTGAACAACAAACATGATGTATAAAAACAAAACGTTATTGAATGCTTACATTAGAAAAGAATTAAAAATTAATAAGCCAAGCATCCATATCAAGATTTTAAGAAAATAAAAAGTATCAAGAATTTAAGAAAATAAAAAGTAGAATAAACTGGTCAAAAGTGATAACAAATAAAGGATTAGAAAGTAATATCCTAAAAAACAATGCAACAACAGGGAAGATTAAAAAGAAAATCAAGCAAAGAAAATGGTTCATTGGGATTTTTCTTCTAGCCAAGGTAGAGTAATAAACTCATGCAAGTGCAAACAAGAAAAGAAGAGCGGAAGGAAGGAGGGCAGGAAACAAGGTTATATAAAAAATAAGGATTTGAAAGACACCAGACACAAATGAGATGAGCCTTGCTATCATCACTGCCACAGCGTATTGGCTTGAGAATGTTTTAAGATTGCAGCACAGGCAAGGAGAGCCCAGGTAAGGCCCAACAGATTGCCTGACTTGAGCGGATGGAGCTGAGATTTTAGGAAGAACGGGAAACTAGAGTTCACAGGATACAGTACCAAAGAGAAGAGATTTATACACAGAAAGAAAGCTCTGGAGACCTGCAGAAGAGCCACTTCAAGTATTCAGCACAGCACTGAGCAGCCTGTCAGTGCGAGGAAACTACCTCAGGCCAATGAAGGAAGCACCTACCCATAATTAAAGGCGCTAGTGCCTGATGCCCACACAGAGCCAGGAATAGCACCCGTTTGCACCAGCCAGACTGGATGACTCAAGATTCACAGGGCAGGGGGCAGTGCATTCAGAAGGGTCCTGTTTCAGTAGTGGGAAATAATTATTTCTAGAAAAACCACTTCTCCAGTCTCTCCTACAAAATATACACAAGATTCGAAAGAATTCACTTTTATTTCCCCCAAGGAATTTAACTTCATTCCTGAACAAAGCTCAAGATTTACAGGAATAAAGAAATACCCAGTACCCAATAAGGTAAAATGTACTATGCCTTGTATCCAAACAAAGTTTACTTGGCATGCAAAGTAGCAGACAAGCATTGTCTATAATAAGGAGAATAATCAATCAATCAAAACCAACCTAGAATATAGATGTTAGAATTAGCAGAGAAGAGCCTTTAAAAAGTCACTATAATGGCATTCCTTATGTTAAAAAACTTAGAGACATGAAAGCTATAAACACCCAAATCAAACTGAGAGGTAAAATCTGCAACGCCTAAAAGATACAGAGGGTAGAATAAGTAATAGATCAGACACTGCAAAAGTAAAAATTAGTAAAACTTAAGGCATAGTATAGAAACTACCCAATATGAAACACACAGAGGAAAATATGAATTAATAAAATGAAGACTATCAATGAGTTGTGAGAAACAACTTCAAACAACCCGATATACACATAGGTGTAGCTCTCAAAGTCGAGAGAAAAAAAAATTGAAGACATACTGGCTAAAAAGTTTCCAAACTGATAAAAACTATACATCCACAGATACAAGCTCAACAAACTCCAAGTTTTCCTGAAGACAATAAAACACATAATATCCAATTGCTCACACTGATAATAAAGAGAAAAAATCTCACAAGTAGCCACATTATTGTACATAAGAAAAAAAGTAAATATAACATCAGAATTCTCCTCAAAAATAGTTCAAGTGACAAGATAGTGGAAGATCATTTTAAAGTGCTCAAAGAAAAAGGAAAAAATCCTGGCGGGGCATAGTGGTTCACACTTGTAATCTCAGCACTTTGGGAGGCCGAGGTGGGCAGATCACAAAGTCAGGAAATCGAGACCACGGTGAAACCCCGTCTCTACTAAAAATACAAAAAATTAACCTGGCATGGTGGTGGGCGCCTGTGGTGCCAGCTACTCAGAGGCTGAGGCAGGAGAATGGCATGAACCCAGAGGCAGAGGTTGCAGTGAGGCGAGATCACGCCCCTGCACTCCAGCCTGGGTGATAGAGCCAGACTCTGTCTCAAAAAAGAAAAAAAAAAAATCCTGTCATCCTAGAATTGTATATTCAGTGAGCATATCTTTCAAAAATAAAGACATTTCAGACACCGAAAGCTGAAAGATTTGTTAAATAGCAAAACAGCACTCTAAAAATTGTTAAAGGAAGTTCTTTAGGCAGAAGAAAAATGATACCAAATGGGAATGTGATTCTACACAAGTTAATGAAAAGCACTAAGAAAGGCAATTATAAGGGTCAAGTTTTTGTTTATTATTTAAACCGCTTTAAAAGATAATTAACTATTTAAACAAAAATAATACCATAAGTTGAAATCTGTAAGTTATGGAAAAGTAAAATGTATGCCAACAATAGCATGTCATGGGGAGAATCTGAAGTATACTATTATAAGGTTCCTAAACTATATGTGAATTGGTAGAATATCACACAAAAGTTGATTATAATAAGCTAAATATGCATACTGTGAACTCCAAATCAACTGTCAAGGTAACAACATAGTCAGAGTTAATAAGCTAACAAAAGAAATAAAATACTAAAACATATCCAGTTAATTAAACAGAAGGCAGAAAAAACAGGACAAGGGGAAAAAGACATAAGAAAAATACAAATAAAACAGGAAAATGATAAGAGTAATCATACAATAACCTAAAACATAAATTTTGAAAATAAACCAGTTAAAAAGCAGATAATTCTTAGATTGAACGAAGAGTTAGACCTCACTAGATGTTGCCCACAGAAAATACACTTCCCTTATAGTTCACTTTGAGGTGTCTTTTATATATGGTGAGCGATACGGGTCTAGTTTTATTTTTCTGCATATGGATATCCAGTTTCCCCAGCATCATTTGTTGAAGAAGTTGCCCTTTCCCCAATATATATTAGTCCATTTTCAAACCGCTGTAAAGAAATGCCCGAGACTGGGTAATTTACAAAGGAAAGTGGTTTAATTGACTCATGTTCCACATGGCTGGGAAGTCCTCAGGAAAGTTACAGTCATGGCAGAAGGTGAAAGAGAAGCAAATATCTTCAGAAGGCGGCACGAGGTTGGTGGAAACTGCCACTTTTAAAACCATCAGATCTAATGAGAACTCACTCACTATCACAAGAACAGCATGAGTAAATCACTCTCATGATCCAATCACCTCCCACCAGGTACCTCCTTTGACAAGTGGTGATTATAATTCCAGATAAGATTTGGGTGGGGACACAGAGCCAAAGCATTTTATTCTGCTCCTGGCCGCTCTTTTCACATTTCAAAACCAATCATGCCTTCACCAACAGTCCCCCAAAGTCTTAACTCATTCCAGCATTAACTCAAAAATCCAAGTCCAAAGTTTCATCTGATGCAAGGCAAGTCCCTTCCACCTATGAGCCTGTAAAATCAAAAGCCAGTTAATTACTTCCAAGAGATATAATGGGTGTATAGGCATTGTGTAAAATGTTCCAAATGGGGGAAATTAGCCAAAACAAAGGGACTCCAGGCCCCATGCAAGTCCAAAACCTGGTCAGGCAGTCATTAAATCTTAAAACTCCAAAATCTCCTTGGACTCCATGTCTCACATCCACAGCAGGCCAATGCAAGAGGTGAGTTCCCATGGCCTTGGGGAGCTGCCCCTGTCCTCTGCAGGGTCTAGACCCCATGGGTGCTTCTATGAGCTGTTGTTGAGGGTCTGAGGCTTTCCCAGACACATGGTGCAAGCAGTCAGTGGATCTACCATTCTGGGGACTGAAGGGTGGTGGCCCTCTTCTCACGGCTCCACTAGGCAGTGCCCCGGCAGGGACTCTGTGTGGGGGCTCCAACCCCACATTTTCCCTTGGCTGTTGCTCTAATAGAGGTTCTCCATGAGGGCTCCACTCCTGTGGCAGATTTCTGCCTGGATATCTAGGCATTTCCATACTTCCTCTGAAATCTAGGTGGAGGTTCCAAAATCTCAACTCTTACCTTCTGTGCACCCACAAGCCCAATACCACATGGGGCCACCAAGGCTTGCAGCTTGCACCCTCTGAAGTAAGGACCTGAACTGTACCTTAGCCCCTTTTAAGCCATAGCTGGAGCTAGAGTGGCTGGAACACAGGGCAACAAGTCCCAATGCTGCACAGAGCAGCAAGGCCCTGGTCATAGCCCATGAAACCATTTTTTCCTGCTAGGCCTCAGAGTCTGATGGGAGAGCCTGCCATGAAGGTCTCTGATATGCCCTAGAGATATATTCCCCAATGTCTTGCCTACTAACATTCAACTCATTACTTATGCAAATTTCTGCAAGAGGCTTGAATTCCTCCCCAGAAAAATAGGATTTTCTTTTCTACCACATGGTCAGGCTACAAATTTTTCAAACTTTTATGCTTGGCTTCCTTTTTAAGTTCCATTTTTTAGACTATGGCTATCTCTTTATGCAAAGAGCTTAGGCTTTTAGGAACAGCCAGGTCACCTGCTGAATGCTTTACTGCTAAGGAATTTCTTCCACCAGATATCCTAAATCATCCCTCTCAAGTTCAAAGTTCCATAGATCTCTAGGGCAGAGGCAAAATGCCACCAGTCTTTTTGTTAAAGTGTAGCAAGACTGACCTTCACTCCAGTTCCCAATAAGTTCCACATTTCCATCTGAGGCCATCTCAGCATGGACTTCATAGTCCATATCACTATCAACATTTTGGTCGAAGCCATTCAACAAGTCCCTAGGAAGTTCCAAACTTTCCCACATCCTGTCTTTTTCTGAGCTCTCCAAACTGTTTCAACCTCTGCCTGTTACCCAGTTCCACATTTTCAGGTTATCTCTGTAGCAGTACCACACTCTGATGATACCAATTCTTTGTATCAGTAAATTCTGACACTGCTATAAAGATGCTACTTGAGACCATGTAATTTGTTTTTAAAAAGGGGTTTAATTGACTCACAGTTCCACTTGGCTGGAAAGGTCTCAGGAAACTTATAATCATAGCAGAAGGTGAAGGAAGAGCAAGTACCTTCTTCACAAGGCAGTGATGAGGGGTGGAGGGTGGAAACTGCCACTTTTAAACCAACAGATTTCATGAGAACTCCCTAAGTATCATAAGAACAGCATGGGGAAAACAGCCTCCATGATCAAATCACCTCCCACAAGGTCCCTCACTCAACATTTGGTGATTACAATTCGAGATGAGATTTGGGTGGGTATACAGAGCCAAATCATATATTTTGGGGGCCTTTGTTGAAAATCTGCAAAATCAGTTGGCTGTTGATATGAGAATTTATTTCTGGGTTCTCCATTTTGTTCCACTGATCTATGTCTGTTTCTATGCCAGCACCATGCTGTTTTGGTTACTATAGCTTTAGCTTTGTACGTTTTTAAAGTATCACAATGTGATGGTCTAGTTTTGTTCATTTTCCTCAGAATTGCTTTATTCAAGATCCGGTATGGTTTCATACAAATTTTAGAACTGTTTTTTCCATTTCTGGGGAGAGAATTATTGGTATTTTGGGAGGAATTACATTGAATTTGTAGATCACTTTTGGTAGTGTGTTCAATTTCACAGTATTTCTTCTGATTTATGAACATGGAATGCTATTTCTATGTTTTCGTGTCCTCTTCAATTTTAGTGTTTCATAGTTTTCCTTATAAATTCTTATACTTATTTGGTTAAATTTATTCCTAGATATTTGGTGATTTTTATAGCACTAAAGTTTGATTTTTTTTCTTTCACTTTTGTGTATCTGTTATACCAGTAACTTTTATACTTTTGCTTGTTTTCATCAGAGTTATTGATTTTTCTATTGCAGATGTAGAACTTATCTGAGCATTTCTTGTAAGGCCAACCTAGTGATTAGTGATGAATTCTTAGAATTTTGTCTGAGAAAGATCATTTCTCCTTCATTTCTAAAGGATAGTTTTGCTGGATATAGTACTCTTGAGAGATTTCTTTTCCTTTCAGCATATTGAATAAATCATCCCATTTTCTCCTGATAAGGCTTCTATGTAGAAATCTGCTATTAGTCTAATGATGACTTTTACTTGCCATTTTTAGAATTCTATGTCTTTGATTTCTGACAGTTTGCCTATAATGTGTCTTAGGATTAATATTTTTTCATTTAATCCACTTGAAAACCTTCAAGCTTTCTTGATCTCTCCCAAGACTTGGGAAGTTTGCAGCTATTATTTCATTAGTTTTTTATATCTTTTTTCTCTTCTTTATTCGATAACACCAATATTATTTCAGTTAATAGTGACCCATAAGTTTTGTAGGCTTCACTTTTGTTTTCTCTGACTGGGTGAATTCAAATGACCTATTTTCAAGTTCACAGATACTTTCTTCTGCTTAATCACTCCTGCTGTTGGGCCTATCTATTTTACTTGTATTCATTAAATTCTTCAGCAGCAGGATTTCTGTTTCTTTGTTATAATTTCCATGTCTTTGAGTTTATTCATATTGTGAACTGTTTTCTTGATTTTATAGAAATACCTGTATTTTGTTGAATTTCCTTAAGATTCTTTTGAAATTATTTTCTGGCAGTTTATTATTTTTTTTTTTTTTTACCAGGATCTGTTACAAGAGTTTTCTTTTTGTGGTATCATATTTTCTTGCTTTTTCATGTTTCTCATGTCCCTGCATTGATGTCTGTGCATCTTGTGGAACAATTGCCTCTTTTAAACTTTCCAGAGTGAATTTCACAGAAAAAGACTTTGACCTGCAGTTGGGTCTTTGCTGTTGGGCAGGGTGTAGTGACTCTGTTTCTCCGTAGACATAGTCGAAGATATAGTAGTACAGTCTACATGAAGCTTCTTCAGCTGCATTCAATACCAGCAGTAACTCAGTGGTCTGGGGTTTAGAGGTTGGGGCAGCAGCAGTAGTGGCATAAGTTGTTAACTTTCTCAGTGTCAACCTCAAAAGTGGCTTTTGAGGTTCTTCTATTCTTGTGGGAACATAATGGGGAGACTTGGCTGAGTACATCCCTCCCGGTATTGGGTCTGACATGGCCTAAAGACAACTTCAGCCGTGCTGGGTTCCAGGCTCAGGTGTTTGAAGTGGCTATGAGGCTGGCATCCTTCTCAGAATTTCACAAAACTATTGTGGCAGCTTTGTGTTGGGGTACAGTTTTGCTGTCTGTGGCAGGATTGGATGTATGGTTCCCATAGAGCCAGAATTTGACTGAAGCACTCCCTAGCAGCTTGTGCCTGGGGCGCTTGTTGTTGTAGCTCTACCCCTGGCCTAGGGGCAAGGCATAGCCCTGACCAGACTCTGGGGAAGATGTGCTCTGGAACTTTGGGCCTGGCAAGGACGGTATGGCTGCAAATTTGGAAACTTGAGCTAATAGGGTTCAGTAGCAACTTGGTTCCAGCGCACGAGCCATCATGTATTAGAGACTCTAGGCCCTGGGATGGTGGGTCTCAGCAGTGTTCCAGATTCAGCAAGGCCAGGTGCTGCAGCAGAAAGCACCCCAGAATGGTAAAGCACAGCTATCATCTAGGCCCTGGGAGAACAGGGAACATCATCACAATGACTCCATTCCCCCAAGAGATGGGTGTCTCAATAGTTCAGACTCTAGAGGGTCTGTCCAGCTCCAAGAAAGCAAGTTCTAGAGTTGTTTGACCTGTAAGGTGTGGTGGTAGGCTCTGCTTTGTCTCACTAGAATACAGAGTCCCTTATCATCTCAGCCCTAGGATGCACAGCTGCTCAGCTCAGCCAGGGCACAAATTCTCCAGGAGGCAATGTGACACTTCGGGTCAGGTCTGAGGAGGGTGTGAATATTCTGGTGGTCCTTCCCTGTTTCCCTGGGATGCAGAACACTGCTTCATCTTAGGCACTAGGAAGGCATGACTGCTCTGAGCTACCAAGGTACCGTTTGTCCACGAGGCAGGGTGACTCCCCAGTTCTAGCCTGAGGAGGAAGAGGGATAGGTAAAGCAGCTCCCCCTCCACTTGGCCCCACAGGGAAGGGTGTAACAGCTGCTCACAGCTAGGCTTGGGATGCTTCCATGGTGACTTACCCTCAGAGAGGGATGGGAGTCATGGCTGCTCACCCCCAGAGGAAGACACCCTCCAGCCATAGCTCCTGTTCTGAGATGGTGTGGTTCAGTAGCTGTGCAGGCCACAGAGGGCAGGACAGTGTCAGCTCCTTCTCTGGGGGCATCACAGCTGTGTAGACTCCAGGCAGCCCCTTCATCTGAGCTTAGTGTCTGTGAGAACTACAGTTCACCCCACTAATGGTATACAAGGTACTCATGGGGTCTGCTGGGATCCCCCCTTGCTTACCTCTTCTCCATAAGCAGCAGCTCCTCCTGGTTTCCAGCTGTTCCCAGTTGGGGATGGGGTGGCAGAGGTCCATGTTTCCTTACATTCTCTATGTCACCACCCTCAGCTTCTATGCTCACCAGGGTTTCTGCCACTTCTCTAAGGCACTCCAGTGCTCTGTTATTTTCACCAAAATGTTTTTGTTCATTTGATGTCTGGCTGTCTTCGTGAGGGAGACAAGTGCTAGGGGCTTCTACTCAGCCATCTTCATACTTCATCTCTTTGGTAACAGCGATTCTCCTTTCCCTCCTTTAGGGGATTGCTCCTTATTCACTCTGAGTTTCTAACAAGGCTGCCAGTTACAGTACCCTGCCCCTCCTTGTCTGGTTTTTACTAGGCCAGAAAAAGAAAGCACTCTACCTCCCTTGATAGCAACTTCATGACAGACAAAAATTCTTCCCAGGACTTTTCTGAACTAGAGTTGAAAGGACAGCTGTCTTTTTCCCTGCATCATGACTGATATGTACATGATATCACTCCTGCTGGTGGCCATGTCTCCCATCATGTGGGGTAGTCTAAGAGAAGGAAGCCAAGATGAGATGCAGAGAGGAGAGACAGGGAGAAGAGTGGTGATTGTCATAGTTTGGGTTCTCCCAGGGGCACACGCCAAGGCAGGCATGACAGGGTAACTAGTTAATTTGGAAACAAATGCCAGGAAGGGAATGTGGCAGTGAGACAGGGAAGAACAAGAGGCCAATAAAGCATGAGTTACAAACCAGTTATCACTATGGATCATGCACAACTAAGAATGCTATTTTTTAAATTTACAGTGCCAAAGTAAATGACTTTTGGACTGACATGCATGTGCTGGCATTTGGAGAGCAGCATCTCCCTGGCCATGAGGGAAAACAAATCTTAAACTTACAAAGGATGTAATCAGAACAAGAGGGCTTAACTACTGGAGTCCCACATTCAATGGCCACAGACTAGGCAAGCAGGGACCATCTATCACTGCAACACAGAATTTGTGTCCTGGCCCCGAGAACATGACCCACTGAGTTTATGAGTCCTCATACTTCCCTTGGGCAGCACAGGGTGCGCAGGGCCCCATTTCTCCTCTCAAACTCCTTTTATTCTTCATGTGGACCTGTATTCATTCTCTCTCTCTTTCTCACTCACAAGCTCACTGTCTCTCTCCCTTTCTTTCATTCTAACAGCTCTCAGTCATTGGGGGTTATGGTGTATCTGGCACTATTTTAAGTGTTTAATATGGATTATTTCAGTTATGTAATCTTCCATGCAGATTAGTAAGCATTCCAAGCTTATCATTCGGTACTGCTAATATTGTCCTCTTACAAAAAAGGAAATTCTTACACAAGAGTATGTTACAGCATCCAGTAGATGTTTATGTACTGATTAGCACTCAGAATTTTGAAACTATTTTCTTATGTATCAACAACACTCCTTATCACTTTTTCTCAGCAATTACTCTGCTTTTACATCTTATATATTTTTTCTTTTTTCTCCCAAAAGGCACCCTGTGCTGCCTCTTTTTCTGCTTTTGACATGTCCCATTTTACATGAAGCACATTGTAAAGAGCACTCATTTTAGATTCTGAAGAGGCTCAGGTTTGAAACAGATTATTTTGCCAACAGGCATTTAAACTAAGGCAAGTGGCTTCAACACTGAGCCTTTTTTCCATCTCTAAGTTGGAGCTGATGCTCTGCAGAATACACCTCACACATCAAATAAAACCACAAATTTTATTTGTGGAACTTCTCTGTGAACTGGCAATTTCTATGTAGAATAGTTATTTTGGAAGCAGATGAATGGCATATGTGGAAGTACAGGTGGGGTGGGCAGAAGTAGTATATGGCAGCACTCGGATGGTACCATTCCATTCTTAGGACAGTTCCCAAAACAACTTGTGGAATAAGATGCAGAGTCCACAAGCCAAGAAGGGATTGACAATTGCTGAGGTTTGAAAAGGATCTGCTGAAATGTTTTTAGAAAACTGTTGACTAAGTAGTTTACCAATCCTCGTGTTCAACCTGCACATGTTTCATGCTCTAAAGCATCTCGGCAAATGCTTTAATCACTCACTAATTATAACATCATTGAATGGCTACACTGAGGCAACCATATAATTATGGAGCAAAAAGCTCCGAGCAATTACAAGGCTGAGCATATTGGTTGATTACAATAAATCCCCAGTTCATTGTTGATATTTGTCACCTGCTTAATGTTTCTAATCTCTTGATGCATGTGGTAAACCATGTGCAACATGGGAAGCAGGGTCTTCGCAGAGAAAGCCCAATTGAAGGGGGTGATAAGAATACATATGCAATTTACTCCTGAATGGGATGATGTATTCACTTTTATTTGTCTAGCCAACAGGTAACTTCAGGTAACTTCTCTAGTGGGCCTTGCCTTCCAGGGCCTCCAAGAGGTGAAACAGTCATGTATGTGGACTACACACATGAGTTAGCATTGATCGAGATGGGTATGGAGTGTTATGAAACCCTAGAGAAATTAATGACTGAGTCAAACACTGGAGAAGATCCCAGAAGGTCTCCACAGAGGAAACGTTATTGAGGTCTAGTTTGGAAGGATTAAAATATTGCCAACTATACAATGGAGAATGGGAGTCTCTGAGAACAAAAGATTTTCATGAAGGATATTAGTAACTCAGCAAAAACACATGCAGAAAAATTATCTTTTGTTGCATCCCTTAAAAATAATACTTTTACCTTCAATTAAACAGAAGCAACAAAAGTAACAGTTATGAATGGAGGATATTTCATATGAGAAAACCACTGCAAATGCCTCTTTTAAAATGGGTTGATTCTCTATAGTCTACCTAGTCCTCAAGCAACCTGTGTTTCTAGGACAATCTTACCTAAGACCTTCTCTTGGCAAATTGTGTAATTTTCTTCCTTACAACAAAGGAGACTTGAATCAATCCGGAAAAATATGTAAAATGTAATGAGGTAATTGTAGAAAAGTTACTTCGCATTCTCACATTGCCTTTAGGACAGGATTGTTCTTAGTCCCCTGTACTTCCACTCCACTGTCAAGTTTCTGAAAGTGCCTCAGGTATTTCAACCTAATCATTTTCTTAGAGAGCAGTTGTAAATATTTCAAAACATTGGATTGACATTTTCAGTATATGGCATATGGATTTCTCTGTTTTTGTTTTTTTAATATCCTATAGGCCAAAATCAAACATTTTGCTACTATGTAATTAATATTTACCTTTAATACCTGAGTGGCTTGATCATTTCACTGAGAAAACTGAAAATTAGTAATTGAGTATATTACATAAGCACAGAGCTGTGTAAGTAGATTTTTTTGCATAGAAGTGTTTCTCCTCTCAGCAAAAGTATATTGAACACATGGCAAAAAAAGTGGTAATTTCTTTTGAGACACTGTGACAACAGTTATGTACTGTGCTTTGCACACAGTGACATTTAATAAGTGTGTGTTGACTGATTTTGAAATGTGAGACATTACCTTGACAGAATTTTGTCTGTGCTTGTAAGGGATTCGATTGGGACGAGAAAGGCGAAATACCATCTGAGAACTCTGCACAAAGTCAAAGATGGACTTTAAAAAAAAATTTAAAAAAAGATCATTCATTTCATTATACCTTTTCTCTGCATGGCACTGCAGAGTCATCACTTTCTCCTAAACTCTTGCCCAACTCAGTTGCCCAATTGACTAATGAAGAGTCAACGCTCTTGGAAGAGGGAGTAGGGGAAGTATTCAGTTGCAACTTCCAAAATATTTGCTACTTAGATACTGTGAAGAAGTAAACAGTTTCATTAAATATTATTCTATTGTTTTAGGAAAATATCTTGTGGATGTTTATAAAGAAATGTCAATTTCATAAAAATTAGAAGTTAGGATGAAGAGTTTATCATTGTTTTATCACAATCTAGACCTCATTAGCACCATCTATGTCAACATTGTGTCTAGCACAATGTACTGAATGAAGACTTTAGGTATAAGATTTCTTCAAAACATTCTTTTTTTTATTTGAACTTTGTACAGGTAGTGTCCCAATTTTATCAATTTAATTATACTTTTACTAGATATTAAATATAATCATTTATAAAGTATAAAATACATTAAAAATTTTGTAAGCAATGTCCTGCCTATTGTATCATTACCAAATAGCAAAGAATAACACATTCCATACTCATGCTAAAAAACCTGAATGTTTACTGTGTTTAGTCAAGATAACCACTAAGAGATTCAGTTTCCCATTTATAAAATGAGAATGGAGATATTTATCCAGGTTTGTGTCAACGTGCAAAGGACATAATGGCCCAGAAGCAACTTTTTGGATTATAAAGCTGCCTACACAGTCAAGGAATTGTCATCCTTGTGAAAGAGCTTCAGTGAGTACAGCAGAGATATGTGCCACTACTTCATATTTGAGCCCTGCAAAATAGCTAAAACAATGCTCAAATCTTACGACAGGAGATACGTAAGTCAGAAGTGATAGACCATTTGTCACTTTCCTCATCGTGGTGCAAATTCCAGGCCAGTCCACTTGGCCATGCAGAGTCTCCAGCTAAAGCTACTACATCGTTTTTCCAAAGAGTATTGCACTAAAACATTATGTGATTTACTCACTGAATCCTTGGGCACAACGCGATGGAATACATTTATCTCTTTCCAAGCAGAACTGCCTGGAAAATAAAGGTATTAGGTAAATATAGTAACAAATTGATAATGTAGATTCTAGCTTCTGTATGAGTATGAAGAGTGAGTGTTTAGTGTCTGACTCAGGACTGGAATTTTCATTCTTTCATTTTTAAAAATCTGTGTATTACAAAACATTGTCACATTCTTATTATCCCTTAGTGAACAGAATATGCTAGAAAATAGAAAATTTGAAGAAATGTGAAAAGAAAAATAATATTTTCTGTGTTCAAGAAGGATACTCTTTTGGATCAGGAGGTACCATTGGTCCTAATGATTTAATTTTAAAGATGCTTCTATGAATATTTGCAGATTTTTTAGAATATAAATTGGGACTAGTATAGATCTGAAGGATCATCCCACATGTATTTGTGTCTTGATCATATGACATTCTATTGCCTGAAACGTGATTATGGAACAAATAAAACTTGGTTTATTATTGAACCTACTGTTATGTCAAGGTGATTCATTCTGATACTGAAATATATTTTTTGGAAAATTTGTTTTTCCTTGAGTCCTTGAACTTATATCCTCCCAATAGGAAGCCCCAGAGACACTGGGATTTTTTAAATTCTGTGTTTAGAGAATTACTACAATGAAAAATGAGTATCGATAAAAAATAATTACCTTTTCCCATTTCAGAAGAGGAAAGCATGAAAATATTAGCAGACTGGCTGTGGGAAGAAACTGGTATCAAAAAATAGGACATTGGCTTTGGTTAATGCAGGGGTCTCTCTTGGCTGTGTTTAAGGAAGTCATATCTGATCACCTGATGTCAAAGCATCTTAACAAAGGGAACATGCAGTCCCCATTCCTTAAAATATTCAAGAAGACTATACTATTTATATCCTTTCCTTGTGAGCTTGAATGTTGGATCTGAAGTTCCTGGGTGATTTCTACTTTGTGTGAGGTGTTTTGACAGGAGTACTATTTAAGTCATAACAGATGACTCCAACCACCCTGGCCTTTGCTTTCAAAACCAAATTCAAGTTGTCAATTGGTTTGCATGCATAAATTCACAGGCTTACATTCAGCCACAGGGAATAATATAATACCAAGTTCAAAACATAAGAACTGAGGCTTGAAGGAATATGGATCCAGATATGTACACATATCCCTTCGTTAGAATGCCAGAAATCATGATGGAGTTCAGTGTTAATGTGATATTTGCCAAAAATGTAACATCATGTAAAAAGTAATTCTCCAGGTACTTTCTATTTACAAATTATGGCTCAAATTATTATCCAACATGACTGGTGAAAGTCCTATACTGCCATGTGGTATTTTTCACTCTGTATATGCATAGGTTTAAAACAAATTTTCCTGTTTATCTGAATTGTTTTCTACCCCCTTTGAAAACTTAGAGCATATGAGTCCAAGATGGCACACAAAGCAGCTTCAGGTGGACCAGATGTGTATGTTCTGGCTGTGCTGCAAACCAGGTCGGTAGGTAATAACTGTTCTATTCTCTACTCCCTGTTTGGTAATGTGTGGTTAGCATGTCCTTCATTAATGTTTTCAGACAGCCATGAGCATTTAATCACACCACTTCCTTTACCCAAGTAAGCATCAACACTGTCAGCCCTCACCCATGTTTCCCCAAACTTAGAGCATGTACACTTGCCTGCATCAATTTATTCAACAAACAGATTCACAGCTGTGATACGTGGCTTGTTGGCAATAGCAGGATGAAAAAACCATGGTCATGACCTGCATGGACTTGAGTTTAAAAGGTGAATGGGCAAAGTAGTCAATGAATGTATTATACAAAACAGATTGGTTCACTTGTTCTATGAGAGATTAAGAACAGACACTGTGTTCCTTCAGAAGAGGAAGGAAGTAATGGGGATGGGGTGGTTGGGAGGTTAAGGTAAAGAACACTTAGGGTAACATGGGTTTTGAAGTGGATCATAAAGAATGTAATAATCATGCGGGAATTGCCACTATAGAGATGAAGTTGGAGGAACAAATTATTTTCCATAAACATCTTTGACTTTTTAAAGTGACCAACCATTCTGGGTTTACCGGGAACTGCAGATTTTCTCAGGGTGCAGGACTTTCAATGTTAAAACTAGGAAGGTCCTGAACAAACCCCTCACCCTACATTTTCTACTTTTCTTCACCGGTGTACCTGTTTATCTGTGGGTGACCTGTTGACTTCATCACCTGAATGAAGTGACTTCATCACTTTTTCAAAAGTGTCTCCTCTTTTACCACTTTCACTTGTCTGTTCCACCTTCATAATTGCTTGCCTGGATTGCTTCCACAGCTTTCTATTTACCTTCCTCCCAGCTGACAGAGTGACCTTTCTAGCATGCGAGTCTGGTCACATCACTCCCCTACTGAGAATTCTTCAATCAGTCCTTATCACCTTCAGGATAAAATCCAACTTCTTTAGTCCCTTAATTTTCAAGCTTTAGTCTATATAATAATCATGTAAAAGGAAGAGCTCTTTAAAAAACCAAATGCCCATTCATTTATACATTTATTATACAAATGTGCTAAGTGTCCACTATATGTCAAACACCGTTTTAGGAACCAGAGCTAAAATGATGAGCAAATCAGGCAACATCCTTTTCTTCATAGAGTATACATTCTAGTGAGGTGGGAACAGGCAATAAACAAACATGTATTGAATGCAATGACAGGTAGTGGTAGACTGTTAGGCTTAAAAAAATGGCAAGTAAGAGAATAAAAGATGGGTACAATTTTGGGTAGTACAGGAAGGTAAGACTTTTCTGAGTGGCACTTGAGCATCAAACAGGTCTTGAGAATATGTGGGGTAATAATGTTCTAAGAAGGGAGAGCAACAAATGTAAAAGTCCTGAGTTGAAGGGTGTTTGGTTCCCTCAAGAGAAAAGAAGTTTCGTGCATGGTTAGAGAGGAGTGAGCCTGGGAAGGCTGATAGGAAGTGAGAGCAGAGAGCAATGCAGGAGCCAGAGCATCCAGAGACTTGTAAGCCATTTTAAGAGCTTTGGATTTGATTCCAATATGATGGTCAGCCACTTAGAGTTCTGAGCAAAGGAAGGACATGATTTGCATTTTTACAAGATTTCTCTGGCAGCTATTGTGCAAAAAGACTATAGATAGAGAATCAGAGAAACCATTTGGGAAGTTGTGGCAGCAGGGAAATGATACTGGCTAGGAATATGGTGGGATCAGAGGTTTCAGAAATCGGCAGTGCTTTAGGCTTCACTTAGCATTTCCCTCCAGCAGCCATACCTCATTACTTGCATGCTGTGCTCACGCCTCTATGTATTTTTTGCTCTGCCATAAAATCCTTTCTCCTATCCACATGCCTTTGCCTTGCCCTGAATAGTTCAAAAAAAAAAAAAAAAAAGAAAAGAAAAAAAGAAAGAAAAGAAAAGAAAAAAATACAAAAAGGCCTAGTAGAATGATCTCTTTTCAGGAAGTCATCCACAGGTCTAGGTTTGGGTTTGGTGTTCTGCCTTCACTGCACTGCATCTGTACTTAATTTACACATTGGATTGTAATTGCCTGTTGACATGTCTATTTATACTCCATCCACGTGCATGCTTCTTTTCAATCTCTCCCTTTCTCTCACATGCACCAGATGTGATCTCTTTGAGGAAAGTGGCATATAGTAAACATGAAATACATTTTATGTTGAGTAAATGAAGGAAGGAGCTTGCATGTTAAAATGAAAAGATTAGAAACTGGGAGCTACTTGGAGCCACACCTGGAAAGGCATTATGAAAACAGTGATATTTGGTCAACAGACTGATTCATTTATCCCTAATATGTGTTAGGACCTACTGTATGCAGATATTTTACTAGATGTTGGAGATACAATAATATAAAGATCAGCATGATTGCTAATCCAATAATAAACACATCTCAATTGTTACTGCAAGAGTACGTTATCAAAAACACCTAAAACAGGCAAACAAGACGCACAGAGACTCATACATTGTGAAATAATCCCAGATTTACTTCATAGAAAACTCTCACTCCTATAGTTGTGCTTCAATGATACAAAGTAAAATTTTTAAGTGTATAACACATATTCTCTATAAGATGTAGACAGAATTGATTTTGACAGAAACTATGGAAATGCATAATTATGAGTGAAATGAAACCAAACCCAGTCCAGGTCAGGGACAAGTTATAAAATAAACTTCAGGCCTATAATAGAATCAGCAATGTGCCCAGCATAATTTTGTGTAATGGAACAGCAATAGAAAACAGTTTTTGTGTACGGACTCAGTAAAGACCTAAAAGCAACTTACAGGCCAGGTGGCTTAGGCAAATACTATACTCTTTTAAAAATTATATAAGACTGATGAAAAAACCATTCAGTGAACCCTGGATAAGCCAAGCTCCCGAGTGCATGATGAACCAGCCAGGGAGACTTGACCTTTCTGTTCTCACTACGACCAGGCTTTGCACAGGACTGTGGCCTTCTACTACCCACGTTGTCAAACAGCTTGCAGCTGGAGTAGATAGCTTAATTACTGACATCCACAAATGCCACAGCCAGCAATTCTCCTGGGGATTTCTGAAACTACTCAGCCACAGATGGAAGAAAAGAATCTGCTGCAGGATAAAGAACTACTTGGGTTAAAAAGCATCAAGGCAATAGTGCATGCTGTGAAAACCATAACAGCATACTGCTCCTGTCTGTGGCTGCTAAGATGATAATTAATAGGGAGCCAGAAGGTGATTGCAGTCTCTAAGAATTGATTATTGAAGGACTAGAAATTCAGGGCAGTGCACTGCTTCAAAGCCCAGACTTCAGAGTCAGACAAACCTAAGTTCTAATCATAGAGTTTTGTGTTTTTTATTAAGATTGTGAAATCTTAAAACCTTTATCTATTCTTTTTTTTTAAGTAATGGACTTTAATAGCATTACATGTTTTATCAAAATTTATCAACATTGTTTCTTGAATACAACAGTCAAAATATCTTTAAAACCTAAAGTTTCTTTCCAGCCCTATTTTTCATCCATTTGTAATGCATAGTATTATAACATATTTCATGCTAAATTCATCCATATAAAATAATGAGCATGTTTTTCTCTTTTCATTTATTCTGTTATTACCCTGATTAGTCCAAATGCAAACAAAATACCTAGAAGAAATCTTGTGAACAAAGAGACTAAAAAAAGCAATTGAATTCAGATCTTTTCATATTCAGGAAGTGATTATTAAAGGCATTTAAAAAATGTATGTCTTCCTCAGTATTCTCTTAAATACCTACGACAAATATCACCAGGAATCAAACAAACATGAGAAGTTAACAGTTTCATATTTAAACTACTTCTGGAAACTAACCTTTGACCCAATTTAGTACTGGTACTGGTGAGTGGGCGCCTTTCATCATGCCCCAATTTCACTTTTTATCCTAATTCAGGTATTCTTTCTGATGCTTGTGTCAATTTCAGATGATTAGCCAACAGCATTTATTATGTCTTGAGATCATGTAAATGAATATTTGAAACCTCTTCAAACCACTTGTGTGAACATTGGAGAAAACTGCATCATAATGGAAGAACACTGGATATAGATTATAACTATGTGATATAGCATTAACAATAAAAATTGATATTCAGAGTATTTAATTTATTCTGGTATTTGTTTTGTATATAACAACAACTTATTTGAGCTCTCTGAAATCTCAATTACCTGTGAAAAGGGCACAATACTACTTCTCATACGGAGTTGTGAGAATTAAATGAGATGAAAATACAGAAGTCGAGTGTCTAGTGTGGAAGAGGTAAATGTTAAGCGATCATTTTCAACATGGCATCAATAATAGACCCTCTACAAATCTTGAAAAAGAGAAAAATAATGGCATGCTCTTTATGGTGGTTTACTTTAAAATTATGTGTCTTCACACAATCTAATGAAGGCAAATGTCAAAATCAAGAAGAAGGGATAGAAAACGGAGACGAAGCAGAGTCCTGAGGTTAGATTTTAGGCACAGACCTTCTGGTTACAGTATCTTGTACATTCATGTATTTAAATGCTTCAGGGAATCCCAAGGTCATCATAAGTATTCAAGAAGTACTTTGGCTAATGAAACAAATGAATTATTAATATGTAAAAGGAGGATGAATTAAAAATGTTCATCGTATAACAGAGCCATAGGAAATAAGACTAGAAATACAAATTTTCAACATGTAGAAAGTTCTGAATTCTGGAGTCTTTACAAAAAAACCTACACAATGTATTTTGGTAGGCTATGCAGAGCAACAGATGATTTTGGAGGCAGAGGAGGGTTAGCAGTTACTATTATTGTTAAGCAAATTTTGGAAGTGATTAGATGATAGAAAAAGATAAAATAACCAAACGTAACTCAGATTTTCAAAACTGGAAGATTGGTTGATGCAATAAATACAAAGAGGGAAGTCAAGAGAAGGAACTCATTAAAGAAAAAATATGAGTCCTGTTTCAGTAATGTTGATTTTTTTTTTTTTTTTTTTTTTTTTTTTTTTTGAGGCGGAGTCTCGCTCTGTCGCCCGGACTGGAGTGCAGTGGCCGGATCTCAGCTCACTGCAAGCTCCGCCTCCCGGGTTCACGCCATTCTCCTGCCTCAGCCTCCCGAGTAGCTGGGACTACAGGCGCCCGCCACTTCGCCCGGCTAGTTTTTTTTGTATTTTTAGTAGAGATGGGGTTTCACCGTGTTAGCCAGGATGGTCTCGATCTCCTGACCTCGTGATCCGCCCGTCTCGGCCTCCCAAAGTGCTGGGATTACAGGCTTGAGCCACCGCGCCCGGCCAAGTAATGTTGATTTTCAAGGACCCAGTTGTGGGTTCAGAGATTTGGGATTTAGCTTTATAAAAGCTATATATTCCAGCTGTATGAATATCCTGAGGATTATCCTTGTAGATTAAAAAGGCCTGTCTCCATATGGTCCATGTAACCACTTACATTCACACCCAATTCGCAGCAAAATATTAAGTCATCTATGCCAATGGCCCACATTGGCCAAGGCAGCGGCAGTTTCAGGGCATTCAGGGAATTGCCTGCCCATGCAGCAATGTGCCCTAGGCACCCGAGGGAGCTGTGATGGGCAGAGTGGGTTGATCAGTCACTGGTGTTTGTGGACTTCACTAAGGCAGCTGCATCTGTCAAATGCATCAGTGTGTGGGGAACACTAGGCAAGACTGGCTGTCGAGGGAAGTTTCCACAGATGATTCTTTCACTATATGAGGGTATCATGAAAAGGGATGCAGCTGTGAGAGATACCAAATCCATTTACTGTGACTAGGAGTACAGGCAGAGTGCTAGCTCTCTAGTATTAACATAATGTGCTCCACACTGCCTTCAAGTACGGTAGCCCAGCAAGAGGAATCACTCTACATGAGGTTAGCAGTAGAAAGAAAGACAAATGTCCTATATTACAGACTCTCCATAGAATAATCATACTGCAGGTGTGGTTATGTTTAGTGGGAGATAATTTGGTATTCTGGATTGCAATGCAATGAAAAACTATTTTTCTAAAGTAGATGATAGGTCTCAGTATATTTTATAATTTGGAGAATTTAATTACAAGTATACATTCTTAGTCCAAATCCTTTTCCTAGTTTCCAACTTCCTTAAAGAATATCCAAAATCAATGTGCACATCAAATTCCACTTTTTCCTCTTCTGCCCCCAACATATATACATCCATAGAAAAATGAGTGTAATTTCCGCTCTAACTCATTATATCTGACCTACTGGGGAACAGGTCAGAAATTCACATCGGAAATTTAATATGTGCAAATTGCAGCTAAGTTTAAAAATAACTCTTTCTCAGAGTTCAACCCCTGGCTCTTAAGCTGACACCTGCAATTGAGCTCTCTTTGTGGTTTTTGAGTTCTAGCTTTGCCTGTGGAATTCTCCAAGACTGGCCACACTCCTTAGTGATGACCAGCTTTTGGAAGCATCCTTGAATGCTTTCTTCTTGGCTGCATTTGTCTTTTCAGTGCTTAACACACATTGCCTCTCAAGAATACAGCAATGTCTCTCGAGGAAAGTTGACCTGGCTGGCATCTGTACACCTCTTAATTGTTCCCTGTAGATCTCATACATATCAGACATTTCATGAGTTAGCACTAACAGGGAAATGGTTCTATTATAAACTTTTACCGAAGTCAAGATCAGAAATTTCCAATAAGAAGACATTCAATGTATCAGGCAGTGGGCTGTAAAGAAATCATTTTTCCAGCATGGTAGAAAGTTGTACCAAAGATATTCCTCAGACACACCTACGTCCTAGCTAAGCTTTCTCCTTGTGAAGCAACCTTTTCACATGCCAAGGATAACAACATGGTTTTACTGACACTTTGATACAAAATAAAATATTATTTCACAAACACAACATTATATGGCAATCTGTAGATTGTATAAGTTCTTTATGAATATGTCAAAGCAGAAAATAACTGTGACACAGTAACAGTTGCCTTTGCCAGGTCTTGCAAGACCCTACCTTGTACAGAGAGTGACATCCACATGCTGCATGTCCTACATAGGTCCTCTGGAAACCATGAAGTTGGTCTCCATGAGACCATGTGCTGGAGACCGTGTGCTGCTACTTCCTCCTCTGTGCGACCACTGGCTTCTGAATAGACACTGCAACTGTGTCTAATTAGGTGTATGGCTTGCTATCTGATATGGTTTGGCTTTGGTCCCCACCCAAATCTCATCTCGAATTATAATCCCCACATGTCGATGGAGAGACCTTGTGGGAGGTGATGGGATCATGGGGTGGTTTCTCCCACGATGTTCTTGCGGTAGTGAGGGAGTTCTCATGAGATCTGATGGTTTTAAAAGTGGTGGTTTCCCCACTCTCTCTCTCTCTGTCACCTTATGAAGAAAATGCTTGCTTCTCCTTTGCCTTCTGCCTTGATTTTAAGTTTCCTGAGCCATGAGGAACTGAGTCAATTAAAACTTTCCTTCATATATTACCCAGTCTCATATTTAGCAGTGTGAAAATGATTACAGATAATTGGTACAGGGAGAGTGCAGCACTGCTACAAACAAAACCTGAAAATGGGGAAGTGAATTTGCAACTGGGCAACAGGAACAGGTTAGTACAGTTTGAAGGGCTCAGGAGACAGGAAGATGTGGGCAAGTTTAGATATTCCTAGAGACGTGTTGAATGATTTTTACAAAAATGCTAACAGTGATGGTGGGGACAATGAAGTCCAGGCTGAGGCGATCTCAGATGGTAATGCAGATGGCTTTACAAATGCCAGTTGCCCTTGGTCTCTCTCCCTCCCGTCACGTTATGAAGAAGCAACTTGCTTCTCCTTTGCCTTCCTCCATGAATCTAAGTTTCGCGTCATGCAGAACTGTGAGTCAATTAAACCCCTTTTCTTTCTAAATTGCCCAGTCCCTTCATAGCAACTGAAAGGTATTTACAGCAGTGTGAAAATGAACAAATACACTATCTTCAATCTGTAATCCACCTAAAATGTTGCAGACACCCTGAAGATGCCAAATAAACTATTGAGTATAGCCTTCAAGACTCTCCACAGTACTGTTCCAATCTATCTTTAGCCTTGCCACCTACAACTCCCTTGAGTGTATTTTATGTTCAGGTGCACTGGATTAAGGGTTGGCACTGATTATCATCCTCACCTTTGCACATCTGTGCCTATGCTCTGCTGCTCTCCTTATGGGCTCTCTTCTTATGTCCACCTCTAAATTTTCAAGCCATGTCAACACTCATCTCAAAGCTGCCTTCTTCACAAATCCTCAGCTATCCTTCCTCCATGTGTGCTGATGTGACTCTGATGAACCCCTCCTGGCACTTTATTAACACGGGTTATTACTGCATTTTCCTCAATCTGCTTTTGTATTACCATCACCAGCCTCTTCTTAATTTCTATCACTGGATTTGAATTCAGCATTGTATCCTTTGGAACCAAAATATGTTTGATAATTTAAATTATATATTTTCCAAAGGGGTGAAATCTTTTAAAAAATCATAAGCAGAAACTTCAATGTGATGTCATAGCAGTGGTTCACAAACTTCAGTGGTCAAAGCCAAAAGGAACTTTATTTATGAAGTCTGTGATAGGTTCCGGAAATTGCATTTTTAACAAGCAACGCAAATGATTCTGATGCAGGTGGTACTAGTGCCATACTTGGGAAATAACTGCCAGAGAGAACAATTACTCAAGGGAGCAAGGGCAGGTGGTAGCCAATGTGTAAAACAAACAATTATCCGTAATTTAAAACTTAACTACTTCTGACTTTACAGTATAGAGAAGGCTGGTCCAAGTACAGAAAATGGTTAGCGTCTACAATAAAAATCTCATGCTTGAAAAGGGCACTGAAAGGGAATTACACTGGACAACAGTTCTGCACAACTTAAATAGAATGTAGAACTCTTTAAAAAATGAAATAAAATAAGTTTTATTGAACTGATTCTGTTGGCTTTAGGAATAGCAGACAGAAATTTCACATAGATACTGTATGAGAAACTTAGCAGCAGTCAATACAAACATCAAATTATATAATATCAGTTTAGAGTTTAAAATAGCTACAGTACCATAAGCTAGAGGAAGAGTTAAATATGTAGGAAATAATCAAATTTTATAAATATTACCTGCTTGCAAAGGAGGTATTTAATTGTACATAGGAATTATCTTTCAATTCTGTGATTTTCTGTTATTTAAAATCTAAAATATATGGAAAATAAAATTCACATTTATAATGTAAAACATCAGCTTGTCCCAAGTTTCTTCAGGCCTAAAAAGGCTGTGAGAAGAAATAGAATCACGGTAATAGCAGTGATTCTAATTTTGCTCCTACTTGCCCCGCTTACAAAAGACTCCAGTCCCACTGCAAAGCCCTCTCTCCTACTTCTGGGAGAATTCATGGAGTATCACACACGCGCAAAAATAGATCATTTTTTATTTTGCACAGATGTTGAGTTGCTTGGCATCATCTGGGTACCATTGTGTTTGCCAAGTTCCAAACATTTTTTCTCAGTCATCACTGAGACCCTCCTTGTCCATAAAACGCTGTCATCTCCTTCCACAGCCCAGTCATCTACACGACTGATATGCTTAATATCCATGGTGTTCTTCTGCAAAATGGAGAATGCTGATTCTCTTTTGGTTCACACTACATTAGAGTGAACTCCGAACACGCTAGCTTAGGACTGATGCTTTACAGAGTTTTCAACCCTTTTTGCTTACAAAAGCTTTAATTTTCATAGAACTTGGATACAAATCTAAAGGTGGCTACACCAGGAACTCACTATGAATTACACACAAAACCACTGCCTCCCAGTATGTAAGTTGCTCCAAAAGACTTCTCATTTATCATGTGAATTAGCTTCTGTTGCTCCTCCACTACTACCTTTGGTCAATTTTGTTTCTGGCCCAACAAAACCACTGTCACTAGCTATGTTTTGTTAAGAACTCTATTTTTAGAAAGCAAACATGCTAAAGTGGGTGGAAAACATGTTACATTGTATAAAAGATAGGCATCATACCTATGAAAAATGGGCTTATTTTTTATTACAAAAGCTTAATTCAGGACCTACCAACCACCTGAATAGATTTACATACACTTTGTAGATAATGACAGAAATAATTTCCGTAAGATTTAATCCTATTGCTCACTGGTAAATATTTTTATTTGGCCTGCACAGTGTTTATAATTTTAAAAAATGATTAATAATTAAAATGAAAATAACGCTAGGTTACGTTAAGTGCTTATTACATAGGGAGTCACACGAATTTGACTATTTTAGTCCTCAACAAACGCTATGAGCTAGGCGGTACCGCAAAAGTGCACGTCTCCCATGATAAAAATCACACTGCAGTCTTCACAGCCTTTGGGACAGCACTATTTTTAACTCCATTTTCAGCTGAGAACAATGAGGCCTTGAACAATTGAGTATCACCAGCATCACAGCCTAGTCAGTGGCAGAGCCAGGATACAAATGCAGTGTCTCATGCTCCAAAGTTTGCCCTGTGCTATACTGCCCCTGGAATCAGAATATTGAACTTCACAAGGCATATTTCTAGCTCCTGTAGGAAAGTCAAATGATCTGGCAATAAGAGTCCATCATTTCTCCATGAGCCCAAAGGTTGAAGGGAATGATGGCTGCCCCCCACAACAGCACACACATAACCTTTTCAGCACAGCCTATCCCTCTCCATCTCCTCCCTGACAGGGAGCCCTTCAGCATTATCCTGCCTGGTTGCCTTTCCTATAGGAAAGCCAAAGGGCAAGTGGAAGGTTTCCCTATATGCATGTCTCGACTCCAAAAGTTAGCTCTGCAGGCCCTCCCATCACACATCCCACAGGCCTTCACACATTATGTCACTGCTTGGCCCTAAAGGCATGTGAGTGTGTAAGTCTGTATCTAGGCTCTCAAAATAAGAGCTACAAAATAACAGCAAATCTCATGATAGATAGCCTCTGTAGCTACATAATTTAGACTTCTAGACCAAGATAGTAAAGTACACAGGTTTTGATCACAGGTTTTGGATTAGACAGACACAATTTAAGTACCAACTTCACCACCTAGTAGCTGTTACTCAGGATAATTAAATTTAAACCCTGAACCTCAGTTTCTTTTGCTGCTCCCTGCATTTAATAAATGACATGCCCAACACATTCATAGTGAATAAATAAGTGATTAAAATACAAATGAAACTTTGTAAAGTGCTAAATGAGAACTGCTAGTTTTATTATTTTTCTACATTAGCTCTTAAGTTCATGTATGAGTCTTTGATACTTTAACTGGAAAAAGGAAAGTGTTATTATTAATCACTCAAGTTTATCTATATGATGATGATTTTGCCCTAGGAGCTTCTAACCAGGATGGATGAAACAATGGTTCTGTGACTTGATAAACTTGCACTTTGCTTTTATCTATCAGTGCTAAAGGCAAAGATTATCCTGCAGAGATAGCACAGATACCTGGCCATTGATAGTTAGGTCCTGGTCAATGGCTTTATTCTTCTGAAGACTGTGATGACTAATTACTTAAATGTGCTCTCCCTCTAACATTAACCTGGAGATAGGAACTATTTGCTTGAAAATATTGTTTCTTTATTGACAAAGCACTTGCAGAACGTGGAAGGTACCAAAAATGAAGCTGTTTCCATTATTTTTCCATGATATTTATCTGTTTGCATTATAAAGCTTTGATCTTTGACTGTTGCAGTATTAGATAGTTGGAGCCTAATATTGTTGAGGGCCCAGCTAAGTGTTTTACAGAAAGCATTCAATAAATACTCGCTCAAGTAGCAAATGAATATATAAATAATTGAATGCACTCCAGGAAGTTCACTATATTCACTCTCATTTGCATGAGATCACATATACAATTGGCCTCCACACCAAGAAAGGATGAAAAATAAAATAGATTAAGTCACAGTCTCAGCAGAGTACCCCTTACCTCACTAGACTAAGTTCCTCCTGCATTTCCAAGGTAAGCAATGAGATGCAAATCTGGCTTTGGCTATTCCTTTGAGCGTAGGAGTTCTTAAAGGGAATTTAAAGGTGCCTCATCACTGTTTTCCATTAAATATACAAAGATTTCCTAAAGTTGTACTCAAAGGGGCATTTCTCATGGCAACTGGATATAAAATCAAACTCCAAATGTCTCCCTTATGCCACAGCATGGACCAGATGTTCCCAGAGAATTTCTGAATATGTCAGGATCAAAGAGTAGTATGAAGTAGGCATTAAATAAGCCAAGTTCCGGCCGGGCGCGGTGGCTCAAGCCTGTAATCCCAGCACTTTGGGAGGCCGAGACGGGCGGATCACGAGGTCAGGAGATCGAGACCATCCTGGCTAACACGGTGAAACCCCGTCTCTACTAAAAAAAAAAAAAAATACAAAAAACTAGCCGGGCGTGGTGGCGGGCGCCTGTAGTCCCAGCTACTCGGGAGGCTGAGGCAGGAGAATGGCGTGAACCCGGGAGGCGGAGCTTGCAGTGAGCTGAGATCCGGCCACTGCACTCCAGCCCGGGCGGCAGAGCGAGACTCCGTCTCAAAAAAAAAAAAAAAAAAAAGCCAGGTTCCAATGAAACAAAGGTTTTGATTATTCCATAAGTGAAAAACCATAAAGAGATACACAAATGCACAGCTCAGAATAGATTATATTTAGCAAAAATCATTTTCACAAATGCTTATATTTTTATCTAATTCTTAAAAACCTGGCATCTGTGAGATTTTTTTCAGTAAATGTTGCCATTATTGACTGTAAAATATAAAAATATTTAAGCATGTTCTTATCTAATAAAAGTACCATAAATGAGTAATTTAGGGTAAGAACACATGCCCAAATATAGCTTATGATTTGATGGTAAAAAAATAGTTTAAGTGTTTCAATAAATACATTTTAAGATGTATTAAAATATGAATAATTAAAGAAAACTCTTTTACTATCTCCTGAGAAATCACAGGGATTCTTCATTGTTTTCTGAGAAACATCATATAAATGGATAATTGCTTAAAACAGAAAAACAATAATTTCCAATAATATAAAAGGGCTTAAAGTCAAATGTATTTCATTCCTCTACCTAGGTAAAATAATTAAGCAAAAAATGAGATGAAAATTTTGTCTACAATGGACTAAAAATGGCTATAAACCTCAAATTCTACTCTGTCAAAAATGACTGCCAATTATTGTGCCATTTGGATTAAATCAAGGTGGAATTCTAAAATTCAACATAAAATATTTTATAGTTCAAATAGCATGTATATTTTCCTGAAAGATATGCATGAGACTTCTGAGCACCCACATTTTAATTCTTTTCTTGAGAATATTAAGTCGGGTGGGATTGGAACATAAATGGAATAGTTGGCGACCTATTATACACATGATTCTGGAGGAAAGTTCAACAGGAGAGATAATATTAAAGAAATAAATGCATAGCTTTCTCATATTTATTTTCAAAAAATCTTCTAAATCATAATATTTTCTCAACATGTAATAAGGGTAAATGGTAGGGATAAGTAGTAGCAATCAGCTATTAGCTGCTGACCTCATTGAACATATTAGAGAAGAATTCAATTAAATAAAAGACTTGTGAATTTCAGAGACAGTGATCTCAACATTTCAGCCTGATGATACATGTCCAATTTCCATAGGCTAACATGTAAGGATGGATACATCCTCAGAATACAAGACACAGAAAATCGGATGTGATAACACGGTAAGTCAACATAATTAAATGAAGCTGGTACCTGCTGGAGCCCACTCATCTCAATCATTCTCACACCATTCATGGGCAAACAACAGACCTGCATAGACCCAAACCACACCCAAAGTTAGATATTTACCTGAAAAACTCCAAAATGGGACCTCCTAATAGATACTTTCAGGAAGAGGAAGAAGGAAACATTATAAATCAAGGAGATAAATAGTACACCAGGAAGAATGAAGAAGAGTTATTTTAGAAAGCAAGAGTATAAACATCTAAGTAGTAACTACAGAAACATGGCCAACTTGGGTTAAAAAAAAAAAAGAGTTCAAAGAAGAAAAATATAATGTTTAAAAGGTATAAGATAATAAAGAATAAAACCTCTTATTATCTCTCACCATTTTGAGGGTCAGGAAATTCAGACAGGGTCTGCCTGGTCTTGTCTCTAATCTGCATATTGGACCTCCAATGAGAAGACTCAAATGTTTGGTAGCCCAAACAACTAGAGCTGGTTGGGGATCATACTTTCTATACATGGTCAGCTTAGTCTTCCTCAGCATGGTATTCTCCAGGTAGCTGTACTAGACTACAGTCCCCTTAAAGACTAGATCAGAACTGTCAGGTGTCACATCCACTATATTCTATAGGTCAAAGTAGTCAAGTAGTCATGTTGCAGCCTAGATTCAAGAGGAGAGAAAACAGAATTTCTCTCAATGGGCAGAATATTTTAAAATTGTGGATATCTTTATTCTGACAGAAGTGATATGTTTTTTGCCAGCAGTGAAGAACGTGCTCTAACTTCAAAATTCTGTCTTCGAGTCTGCCTTCTCAGATGTCTCTTGGCATCAAGTGTTACAGATTGAGTTCTCCACAAATCTGATCGTGAGATAATTTGGTTGCATGAATCTTATTGTGAAGTACTTTTGGGATCAATACCTTTTAGGAAGTCAAGGAAGCAGTATTGGGTAGAGTGAGAAGTTAGGCTGTTCTGCAATCATAACAAGGGACAGAGCTGATCTTGCGGTTTGGGAGTTGGAAAATTGTCCTAAACTGTTAACAAGGAACTGGGCTTCCATAACCTGACATTTCAAGTTGTTGAATGCCTCAATAGGAATTAGGCATTTCTCTTCAGCTGAGAGCAATTTCCACCAGTGCATAGCCTCCAGCACTGTCAGAAAAACTATTCTATTGTGTATACATTACCCAGTTTGCGGAATTCGGTTGTAACAACACAAAGAAATAAAGACAGTAATCTTATCTTTTAAAAAATCCCTTTTGCCATGTAACATAATATATTCATGGGTTCCAAGGATTAGAGTGTGCACATCTTTGGGGGGCATTCTGCCTACTGCTCCAATTTGAGCGCCATTTACAGCAGCAACAGCTAACATCCAGAAACAACTGATTCCCATTATTACTTAATTTTTCTCGAAAGCACTGATCATAATTTGCTACATCATTTATCATTTATGAACTCCTCCTAACATATAACTTCAAGGCAAAGGTTTTATGTTTTTTCATTCATTGCTATATTTCTAGTGTCTAAAAGATGCCTAGCACGTAATAGGTATTTAAGTATTTACTGGATGAATAGATTAAAACCTGATTGTTTATAAATACAAAGAAAAAAGTAAACTGTTTGCATTAACGTATTTCAAATCTGGTGTAACACCTTAAAATTTGTCAAAGACAGCTCAGATAGGAAAAATATAAAATAATGGCTGAAGGTATGGTCACTACACTACGGCCTTTATTTACCACTGCCTTTATTTTGCAGTGAATAGCAGAATTAGACAGGGTGAAGAACACATTTTTTTTCTTTTGTTGTAGAGTCAAGGTCATGATATGTTTCCCATGCTGGTCTTGAATTCCTGGCCTCCAACATTCCTCCTACCTCAGCCTCCCAAAGCGCTGGAGATTACAGGCCTGAGCCCCTGCACCTGGCCTAAAGAACTAACTTGATACTTCATTCTAAATAATGATTTGTTGTTTAAATGTTTTGCAACATAAAAGCATTTAGTGAGGTAATTAAAATGTGTGAAAAGAATCATTAATTTCCTCAAAACGAAAAGCAAACAAGAAAACTTCTGACCATAGTCAAAGTGACAAAAAACCAAATTCTCACAAGAATCAGTGGGCCATTAAACATAATTGTAATGTTAATCTAATAACAATATTGAACAAATCACCAGAAAATACTGTAATTGGAAGAGCTAGGTACATTAGTCATATAAGATATTATGTTAGATAATACACATTTTATAAAAGTTTGGTATTGACAAACAGCAAGATTAATAGAAAATGTGAACTCCAGAAATAGCAGAATATGAGACATTAACATATGATATAGAATTCAATCCTGTATAGACTTTTCAGAATAACATTTGAATACATTTGTTTGAAAAACAAATGAATAAAAATGTGTCTGCATATTACTCCTCAAGCCCAAATAAATTCTAGGTGGAGGGTAAGTTTTAATTACAAAAATAAAAACTAATATTGGTAGAAAAACAAAGATAAATTTTTTTTACATTGTTGAGTTAGATAAGGCCTTTCTATGAAAGACATAAATCCCAGAAGACAAAATGGAAGCAACGGAAGAATTATGTAGAAATTTAAAATGTATGCACAACAAAATTTCAGCCTCATTAACAAAGGCAAAATATGAAGAGCAAATCTAATTAAAATATGTCTCATTTGCATGTATTTTATACATAAATCATATTTATATGGCAAAAGGCTAATTTTTTAAATATAAAATTGTTTTTGAAATGACCAAAACTCAGCTATGAAATATAATTAAAGGAAATATACAGCATTGCCTAAGAAATAACTTAAAAATAGTCAATTGACATATAATTAAAGAAATGCAAATTTGAACATTTTTGGTAGCATTGTTCACCAATTAGAATAAGTCCTAAGAAATGTTAACATACAAAACTCTCATGCACTGTAAGAGAGAAGGTAATTTGTATAATCATTTTAGAAGGCATTTTAAATGTCTAGTCACCTATTTACCTATCTATCACCTGTCTAGGTGTATGTACATAGAGAATAGAGACTCCAGCAGTAGCACAACATACCTGCAAGAATATAGGGATTTAATAGGAATATGTTTGACCCCTTAGCCTCACTCTTGAGTATGTATCATACACTCACACAATTGTGCCAAGACAAATTGAAGATTGATTGCACCACACTCTTTGTAATTACATAAACTGAAAAATAAGTAAATGTTCATTAATAAGAAGTATTGTAAAATAAATTGGTCTTCCATAAGATAGATAGCCTGCTACACAGCTCTTTTGAAGAATGAGGTAGCAAGAAATATTTGAATGGTTTTGTATTTTTTTCCACTGTAAAATTCTCCCTTTGTATTTAAAAAATATCTTGGGGAAAATACTTTGCTCTTACCTTGTTTCTCCTTTGTATTAGTCCGTCCATTCTCAAGCTGCTAATAAAGACATACTCAAGCCTGGGTAATGTATTTTAAAAAAGGAGGTTTAACTGACTCACAGTTTTGCAGGTCTGCGGAGGCCTCCAGAAACTTAAAATCATGGCAGAAGAGGAAGCAAACAGGTCCTTCACACCGCAGCAGCAAAGAGAAGTGCAGAGCAAAAGGGGACTAGCCCCTTAGAAAACTATCAGATCTCGTGAGAACTAACTATCATGAGACTAGGATGGGGGAAACCGCACCCATGATTTAATTATCTACACCTGGTCCCTCCCACGCACCCGGGATTATTTAATTATCTACACCTGGTCCCTCCCACGCACTGGGGATTATTATTTAATTATCTACACCTGGTCCTTCCCACACACCTGGGGATTATGGGAACTACAATTCAAGATGAGATTTAGGTGGGTACACAGCCAAACCATTCCATTCTCAAAGAGAGAAATATATTTACTAACTAGAGTATAGCATTTTTGTACAGTTCTTATTGTCTTTACCCTTACACTATGCAGTCAAAATACTATTTAATTATGTTAGTCCTGTTTTTCCTATTCCTTTCAACATGGTAATGTTAATGATCTGTAATCCAATTAGATTAATTAGTTATAGTTGACAGTCCATTTGGGGTTCAAGAAACGTCATGAACTTAAGGTTTGTCTAGCTTTTTTCTTTTGCATACTTAAGAGTGACACTTGTTCCAGCTCTCTATATACCCAAGTGAGAAATAGAAGTTCTGATCTGCATTACTTTTCAAGTGTTCTTTTAAATATGAAGAAAACACAAATAACACTAAAAAAAATCCCCAACTCATAACTACACATAAATAAAATCATGTCTAATGCAAGTATTAAACTGAATTTTCAGGAAGAGACAATATTCTAAGTATATTACATGGATGTCCTTGGTTCCCTTAGGTCTGCAAGTTTCCAAAATTTGATTTAAGGGATACTCAGCCACATTTCAAATGCCACTCTCTGCTTTCTTTGTTGCCCTTTGGGCTCTCAATTATTCCCTCAACATAGTTGGGCCTCCATCAGCCTCGGTAATTACCCAAGCTTTTTTGAGTTTAAAAAAGAAAAAGAAAGTAACTGAATGAATACGGTTCTACTTTGGCCTTCAGTGAACTTAGTTTCCTTTGTAGGTGTCCATTCAACTTCTTAACTAATGTGGAGCTTTAGGCAAGAATTTCTATGTTTGGGGAATCAAAGCAAGTGATTCTAAATCAAGCCACACTGAATTCATTTTAACTATAATTTACAGATGTGTTTAGATTTTTAAAATGTACAGCCGCGTATACATAAGAACAGATTTTCTTTGTACTTAGGTTTAACTGTCACTCATAAAACACACATAGTACTGTGCTATCAATAGAACGATTTGAAACACCTGACAACTGTTGAACAAACAGTAATTCATTAAAACCTTGGAGAAGTTTTCTCTTCAGTGGTATGAATAGCTTTGCTTTTACTCCTGGACAGAATGCTAATGCGGAAAGCCTGTGATCAAAGTGTACTGGAAATGTGCTTTTAGGACAGGGATTCGCCCCACACTAGTGTTTCTGTTTGATTCTTTCTTTAAGCAAGAATGCCACTTACAGCAGAGGGGAAAACTGACAATTCTGAATAAGGAAATTAGTCAAGGCTGAAATGTTTTCTGATATCTTGATAAATGTAAAGGTTCTTCTCTGTAGCCTAGCCTTTGCTACCTCATTTCTCTACTGTGAACAGATCCAGTGGTTGGACAGTTACAGCTTCTCTTTCTAGCTGGCAGGAATGTTCCTGGAAGTTGACAAGCAGCCCACACAATATGGTGTGTGCGCTTATTACTGAAGACAGGCTGAAAATGCATTGCCTGCTCGGGCGCTCACTGTTGCAGCTGTTGTTAATGAGGGTTTTTTTTGTTTTTTTTTTTTCATAAACAAGTGAGACTCTTGTCCTATGACAAGTCACATATATGGTTGTTTTTTCAGGTATGGATCTAGGAAACCCTTCAGACCTGTCTGTTACAACCTTAATTATAAATGGCTCCATTTTGTGTGTGTATCTCGATTTTACATTTTAACAGTATTTCTAAATGCTTTTTTAGAGGCACTTAACTCTCATTTAGCCCTGCTTAAGATGAAAAAAGTGTATTTAAATAAAAAATAGTCCACCTTCTTAATATCTCAATCTATTTTTAAATTTTATCTATAACATGGAACTCTCACATGGAAATATATTTAATATTTAAAATTATCTTTTCAGATAAGAGCTAATAAAATGAGAAATATTCATATATAATAACAGATATAGCAGGTTAAATCCAAAACAATGTAGTAGGATTTTAGGTCAGTGAAATCACATATACCTCTATTTGTATTTCCAAATGTTAATAGTTGGAACCAAATAGGGGCGGGAGTTCCAAAAATAAACCCAATTGTATGGTCAATTATTTTATACGAAGGATCCAAGGTATTTCAATGAAACCAGGATAGTATTTTTCAGAAAATTGTTCTGGATCAATTAGACATCTGCATGTCAAACATTAAATAATAAAATTAAAGTATTCTTGACTTCACATCATAAAAAAAAATCTCAAAATCTATGACAGACCTGAATGTAACACCTAAAACTAAAAAACTCATGGAAGAAAACAAAGGACAAAATTATTATCATCTTGGGTTGGTCGAAGATTTCTTAGATATGGTACAAGGAGCCCAAGCTATAAAAAAAAAACTGATAGATTGGAATTCATCAAAATTAAACCCTTTGCTCTTAGAAATATATTGTTTAGAAAATGAAAAGATAAGTCACATACTGGGACAAAATATTGCAAAAATAAACTCTCAAAAATCAATATTAAAAAACAACCCAGTGAAAGATGAGAATTAGTTTCTAACAGAAACTTCACTAAAAAGATGTCATATAGTTGGCAAAGAAGCACATGAAACATGCTGTCAACATCATTATTCACTATGGAAATAAAAATTAAAATCACAGTAAGATACCACTATATATTTTTTATAAGAGTATTATAAGAGTCAGAATTAACAGAAGAAAAAATAACTTGTAACAGTCTTAGGATGCAGAATAGCTAGAACTGTTATATTGTTATATATTGCTGATGGAAATGCAAAACTTTGGAAATAAGTTTAGCACTATCTTATAATGTTAATCATATAACTCAGCAGCAATCTTCCTCTAGGTATTAACCCAGAGGAACAAAGACATATCTCCACACAAACACTTATATTTGAATGTTCTTAGAAGCTTTCTTCATAATTGCCAAAAATGAGAAATAAAGCAATGTCCATCAACTGGTAAACAGATCAACAAATTGTGGTACATCCATACAATGGAATTCTACTCAGCACAAAAAGGAAATAGCTACTGACTCCCACAGAAATGTGGATCCTTTTCAAAAGCACTATGTTAAGTCCCCAGAAGGCTGCGCACTGTACAGTTATGTTTATATGGCACCCTGGGAAAAGCAAATCTATAAGGAATATAATTGTATCAGTGGTTACCAGGGGTGGGAGGGACAGGGATGGAATTGACCATGAAAGGATGTAAGAAAACTTTTTGGTGCTATGAAAATATTCTATATGTTGAGCATAGTGGTGGTTCTATGATTTATAAATTTGACAAAATTCATAAAAGGGTATATCTGAAAAGGGTGAACTTTACTGTGAAAATTATATCTTAATAAAATATGGGGAAAAAAGCAAATATTACTTACTTTAGGGAATATAATTTTGTTTTCTATTTGCTGTTGTATAATTTCCAATTTTTTAAAATTTTATTTATTGATTGATTTTTGAGAGAGTCTCACTCTGTCCCCAGGCTGGAGTGCAATGGTGCAATCTTGGCTCACTGCAGCCTCTGCCTCCTGGGTTCAAGTGATTCCCATCTCAGTCTCTTGAGTAGCTAAGATTACAGGCAACCGCCACCAGGGCCAGCTAATTTTTGTATTTTTAGTAGAGATGGGGTTTCGCCATGTTGGCCAGGTTGGTCTCGAACTCATGACCTCAGGTGATCCACCCACCTCGGCCTCCCAAAGTGCTGAGATTACAGGTGTGAGCCACCGTGCCTGGTCAATTTCCAAAATATTTTTTAAAATGTTGTAGCATTTCAGTACTGGGAAGTTGCCTTGTTCTCAATATTGTAAAACAGTCTGATTGAGTGTAGAGTCTGAAGCAGCTTTCACTGTGCTAGTTGCTAATCCAATACACCTTTCACAGATGGAGAGAGGAAGAGGAAACTTTTCTTTGGAAGAATTCAGGACTTGTACCTAGAAGCAACTAAGTGGGGATACAAGAATGTAGAAATGAAGAATTCTCCAAAACCTGTCTATAACTCAGTGTGTATTTGACACACAAAAATCCTCTTCTTCAACCACTACCACTCTAAGTTAATGACTGTATTCTCTTGTGATTTTTAAAAGAAGTCAAATAGAACATAATTATTTAAATTTTAGTGTAAGAAGACTGGATATTGATATATTACGGCCCTAAAGGCTTTTGAGAATCAAAGATTTATCCAGAGAAATAACCCTTGATAATCACTAAACGGGTATTCACTCTTTCAGGCTGCCAGAGTACAGTGTGGGGGTCCCCAGCTTATATATGTATAGAGGCCAATCAACAACAGTAATAATGGGTGAAGGCAACTTGGTGAAACACATTAGGCAGTGTGGACAGTAGGACCGTCTGGAGAATGTGCTTCTTCTGAAAGCATCCATATTGAAGTTTTAAACACACTACAGTGTAAACAAAACACTTCCTACTGAACATGCCACCTCAATGCCCTTTTGATTTCTGGATTTATGTGGCATAATCAAAATTCAATTTTTTTCCAGGACACCTTTTTAGTTATTTTATTGTTTCTCTTTATTAGCATAAGTTCAAATTTTATATATGCAAACTTATTCTTATTTTTCAGGTGACTCTTTTTCTCTCTCATTCTCTCTCTCTCTCTCTCTCTCACACACACACACACACACACACACACACACACACTTTTGCATGGAGGTCTAATTACAAAATCTTCTAAATTTCTTTAAAAATAATACTTAATTTGCAGATCCCAGAAACTCAGCAAAACAGGAATAGGATAAAATATGAAATACTCATTAAAAACACAATAACCACACTGTTGACATATAATACAGAGAAAATATGTAAAATGGTGAGGGGTTAAAAACAAACAGGGCCAAATGAAAGTTATGCCAGGAATGTAAGGTTAGCTTAACATTCAAAATGAATTAATGTAATACATATATAACATTAATTGTATGAAAACAATCCCCATATTTTCAATAGAAAATGTATTAAACCAAATTAAATTACTGTTCATGATAAAAACCTCTCAACAAATTAAGAATAAAATGGAAATTCCTCAACCAGAGAAGGGCACCTATGAAATAGCTACAACTAACATACTTCTTTTATTTTTTATTTTTTTTTTTTTTTATTTTTATTTTTTTTGAGACGGAGTCTCACTCTGTGGCCCAGGCTGGAGTGCAGTGGTGAGATCTCGGCTCACTGCAAGTTCCGCCTTCCGGGTTCACGCCATTCTCCTGCCTCACCCTCCCGACTAGCTGGGACTACAGGCACCGCCACCTCGCCAGGCTAATTTTTTTGTATTTTTAGTAGAGACAGGGTTTCACTGTGTTAGCCAGGATGGTCTCCATCTCCTGACTCGTGATCCGCCGGCCTTGGCCTCCCAAAGTGCTGGGATTACAGGTGTGAGCCACCGCGCGCGGCCACTAACATACTTCTCAAAGTTGAAAGACTGAATGTTATCCACATACTATGAGAACAAAAAGGAGGAAACACTTTCGACCTCATTCTAAGAGGTCAGTATTACCATGATACCAAAGTCAAAAATGTAACAAGAACAGAAGACTGCATTCCTCATGAATAGAATTAAAAATATTTAATCAGATTATACTAAAGTCAATTCAACAAAATTAAAAAGAAGTCATCAAACAGAAGCAAATGAAAGTTATGTCAGGAATGTAAGATTGTCCAGGAAAGTAAGCATGTTCACTCTTCCCACTTGTATTTAACGATTTAGTTCCAGTAATTGCAATAAGACGAAAAATATATAAAATATCCAGATTGTAAAGGAAGAAGTAAAACTCTATTGCAGAAGATCTGATCCTATTTGTGAAAATAGACACTCCCACAATCGGAATGAATAATTTAAAAATAAAATGAGGAAAATAATTACATTCCAAATAGAACTTTAAAACCTTAGAAAATTTAAAGAAGATACATTTATAGAAAACTACAAAACACTGATAACTGAAATTGAGCAGTATTTAAATAAATCAAGAGATACTTCATGTTCGAGGAGTGGAAGTCTCAGAATTATTCTAATGAAAATTCTTCAAAAGTTAATCTAAACAATGTAATTCATATCAAAATAACATTAGACTTTTATTTTCTAGATATTGACAATCTTATCTGAATATGTATTTGTAAATGCGAAGGACTTGAAATTACTAAAATAACTTTGAAAACGAAGAACAAATTTGGAGGAGCTGCACTACCCACTAACCAGTAATCACAACAGTGTTTTACTGGTATAGTAATAGGCATATAGATGATGGAATGGAATTTTGAGTGCAGAAATAAACCCTTATGGTCAATTAGTTTTTGGCAAAGCTTCCCCAGAAATTCAATGAGAAAAAAATTAACAATGGCCTGAGACAATTGGACATCCATATGTAAAAATATAAACATAGACAGTTACTGTGTCCCAATATACAAATATTAACTCAAAGTGAAATACAGACCTAAAAATATGAGCTTAAATTCTAAATCTTCTAGTAGAAAACAGAATAAATTTTTCATGATCATAGGTTAGCTAAAGAATTCTAAAACCTAACACCAAATTACAATTTATAAAAGGAAAAAAATAATAACTTTGACTTTATCAAAATTTAAATTCTGTGACTTTTAGGTATCATCAGTAACAAAATGAAAAGGTGAACACAGGCTTAAACATATTATATTTTACTAATATATCCAACAATGGAATTGTAACTAAATTATATAAAGAACTCTTAAAACTCAATAACAAGAAGACAAACAACATAATTTTTAAAAAGGTCCAAAAATATAAACAACCATTTTACCATAGAAGATACATAAGGAAGTAATAAGCATATGAAAATATGTTCATCATTGTTTGTCTTCAGGAAAATACAAATTAAACCCCAGTGAGCTATCATGATCCTCCCACTTAAATGGCCATAACAAAAAAGAGAGAAAATAACAATTGTCAGTGAAAATGTGGAGAATCTTGCTCTTGCACTGCTGGTGAAAACGTAAAATGATAAATCACTTTGGGAAATATGTTGTCAAGATGACTTAGAAATCCTACTCTCATATACCTACTTAAGAGAAATGCAAACATATGTTCCCACAAAGACTTGTAGACAAACGTTTATAGGCAAATTACTTGTAAAACAAAACAAAACAAAACAAAAAAAAAAACGGAAAAAAATCAAATGTCCATTAACTGGTACAAGGAAAAACAAAATGTGGCATACTTGCACAACAGAATATTATTCGTGAATATGAAGGAACCAACCACTGATATATGCTATTACATAAATAAACCTTCAATATACTATGCTAAGTAAAAGAAGGCAGATGCAGTAATCTACGTATTGTTAGATTCCATTTATATCAAAGCTTCACAAAAAGCAAAGCTATTGAGACAAAAAGCTGATTCACGTTTATCTGAGATTGATGGTGGGTACAGGGATTGGCCTTAAATGAGCATAAGGGAACACTTTGGGGTAATGGAACTGTCCCTATACTGGATTGTGGTGATGGCTGCACAACTGTCTAAATTAATTTAAAAACATTAATTGCACTATTATAATGTGTGAATTTATAGTATGTAATTTATATGCCTACCCCCACAAAAGTAAATATAAAAACAAATACAAGTAGAAGGGAAAATTATATATATATATATATACACACACATATATATATATATGTGTGTGTGTGTATATATATATATACGTATATATATATATATATGTCACTATCGGTTATTTTCAAATTAAAAAGTTCTGGATAAAAGAAAAACTAGAGTCCTAAAATGTTAGAAAAAAAAAGCTTTTCTTTGCCTTTTTCTTTCCTTTTGATTGTCTAGTTTAATGTTAACACATTAAAGAACTTAGATTTTATTGGAACTGCATAGCAGCAGGTAGGTCTACTGACTGTTTCTGTCCTACATTTGTTCCTTACTCTAGCCTTTTTCCAGCATGTCTTGCTGAGCAGTGGATTGCGGCCTCAGAGCTATCAATTAAAGACAGAATTTCACAAAGTGTGTTTCACCAGATGTTAATGGATGTTATTACCCCTCCTCACAATCTCAAAATATTTTAAGAACTGATAAGGGTGGATAACAGTGGCTAAAAATAAACAGGTTTCATTACTGCAGAGCTTCTCACAATCCTCAGGATGTTATTGTAATTTTGTTTTCTTTTCACGAAACATACATTAAAAGACCTTACAGGGTCACTTAGAGAACCAGCAATGCCAATTTCAATGGTCAATTTCAAAGCCCAAGCACATGATGGAAATGAAAATGGAAAACATAATTTCAGTCTGCACTTCCCTAGTCAGAGCTCCATCACATGACAGCACTTAACTGCAAGAAGGCTTTGAAATGTAGTCCAACACTAGGCACATGAGAAGGAGGGAATGAGTGTTACAGACATCTAGCCGGTATCCCTACTGAAAATGAGGAAGCCTCAGCTCCTTCTTTGGTTTGTGCAGCTCATAAGCTTCCCAGCGATAGATGGAATATGTCTACCAATAGGTATATACAACACTACTTCTAGAGAGGTATATAATGGATCTGACATTTTTTCAAATTCCCATTTCTACTCTTCATCAACTCAACCTTTTATGCTTTACTATCTGTGTTTTTTAAAACATTTTGTCTGAACCTGCCATATAAAATAATACCTTGTGGGGATGGGGGGGATACTTCTTTTTAAAGCACTTAAAATTTTTTTCTCTAAATGCTGTCATGTTATCTACATTTCTTCAGGTCATTCCTTTAATAACATGACTAACATTTATGAAGTCTTTTATGTTTTTCACATCACTTTTACATGAAAAATTCCATTTAATCCTCATATTTTCCTAGGAAGTATATATTATTGTCCCCATATGACAAATAAGTTGCAGATGGTGAAACACAGTGTACCCTTTCACTGACACTGAGAAGTTGTGTGATATATTTTAGGGAGTGTCTCATAGGCGTTTTTGGTACAAGTTTAAATCAGACAAGTTTAGGGGATATATCATCTTAGTAATTCAGTGACAATTTTGAGAACCTGGGTATACGAAATGAAATCTACACTGAAAGGAAAGACTTACTTATGTATTCATTACATAATATCCCCAAATTCATGGAGTATTTCTTTTAGGTCCCTATGCTAAATACCAAGAATACAAAGAATTTTTAGGCCGGGCGCGGTGGCTCAAGCCTGTAATCCCAGCACTTTGGGAGGCCAAGGGGGGCGGATCAAGAGGTCAGGAGATTGAGACCATCTTGGCTAACACGGTGAAACCCCGTCTCTACTAAAAATACAAAAAATTGGCCGGGCGCGGTGGCTCAAGCCTGTAATCCCAGCACTTTGGGAGGCCGAGACGGGCGGATCACGAAGTCAGGAGTTCGAGACCATCCTGGCTAACACGGTGAAACCCCGTCTCTACTAAAAAATACAAAAAAAGCTAGCCGGGCGAGGTGGCTGGCGCCTGTAGTCCCAGCTACTCGGGAGGCTGAGGCAGGAGAATGGCGTGAACCCGGGAGGCGGAGCTTGCAGTGAGCTGAGATCCGGCCACTGCACTCCAGTCCCGGTGACAGAGCGAGACTCCGTCTCAAAAAAAAAAAAAAAAAAAAAAATACAAAAAATTAGCCGGGCGTGGTGGCGGGCGCCTGTAGTCCCAGCTACCCGGGAGGCTGAGACAGGAGAATGGCGTGAACCCGGAGGCGGAGCTTGCAGTGAGCCGAGATCGCGCCACTGCACTCCAGCCTGGGCGACACAGCCAGATTCCGTCTCAAAAAAAAAAAAAAAAAAGAATTTTTAAAATCAACCTTTCATGTCCTACCCAGAGCTTTAAATCTAATTTGAGTGCCAGAATTTGCATGGGCAAGAATAAACGCTATGTGTGGGTAATTGGGTTAATGCCAAATGAGTATGACAAAAAGTCCTACAAGTTTGGATTTGAAATGATGCCTTGGGGTTGGAGTAATCAGAAATTGCTTCAAGAAGCTGCAAATTTGAGAAGAGATGAGGGCATTCTTTACATGACTAAGAAGAGAGGGAGAAAGCAAGATAATCAAAGCATAAGGAATGGCATGAACATAAGCATAGAAGTAAAAAGTAGCAGGGCATATCCAAACAGCATTGTGCAGACCTGTTTTACCTAGAAAGACTTCCTATCAGGAAAGTGAAAAAGATAAGATTAGAGAGAAAACAGATGATGGAGGTCTCTGAATACCACAAAAATGTTTAAGTTTTCCATATGGGCAGTGAGAGACAACTATTTCAGAGTAATTTTCATATCTCAAATTGTTCTATTTATTTTGTATCCTCTCACCAGTAGATAAGCTCTCTGTTCACTATACTTGGAGCAAAAACTGACACTCTGTATGTAATATGCACTCAGTGTTGACCATCTGCCTGATTGGCATTTAAGGTTTCTAGACAAGCAAATTTCCTACACAATGTGGATGAATTTACAAGATTAACTTATGATGAGTCCTGAACAGATCTATATACTGACAGACTATACAGAAAGGCGAGTGAGAAAGTTGTGGCAATAATTCAGGCATGAAGGAAGGTTGTAGCAGATAATCATAGACATTTTGGGATAAGGGATAGCTGAAAATCTTAAATAAGAAGCAAGTCTAATTGATATATAAGTAGTTTAAAATTAAAATACAAAAAGCAAACCCCAAATGGCAAATAAAGGACTCTGAATATCTCTTCTTCCATAGAAGCAACAAGAACATTGATAATAATTGTTAAAATCCACGTTTTCAGAACTCTCAAAATTAATCAAATGGTTGAAAATTTATGGAGCATTTATTCTTTAAAAAACAGCTAAGTCTTGGTAAGAATTACGAACTGCAAACATATTATATTCCCACCCCCTCTGCCCAGCTTTGCAGTAGTCTTGAAAAACAATGAACTCACAACCACTATACCTGTGATAACCACTTGCCCTGCAGCCACTAAAAGGAGCACACCAGATTTGGAGCTTCATCCAAACACCATTTCTAGACCATTTTTACTATTTAATATCTGAAAATTATCTGGAAAATCCCTTCACAAGGGTCTTTACTTGACTAGACTCATAGTACTCAGTGGGAAGACCCTATGCCCAGGTTGTACATCAAAAATATTTAGGAGCAACTGTTTAACATTTCAGCTTACTTGAGGTGACAAAACAAGTTGGGACAAGAGGTTATCCAAAAAACTAAAAACAAAACCACAATTACAATGTAATATCTAGAGAGAACTTTGGAAAATTCTGAAATATTCCTGAGAATCTAGAAGACTATGTACAAATGAAGGTTGTGTACATGCCCAATAAATACCTTAAAAAGTCCTAATATCTTACCACTTTCTGACTTTGAGGTCTTTCTGTGCAACAAGGAAGTGAAGGGCAAGGCAAAGTTGTAAACGGCTAGAGCATTGAAAGCATGCCTCAACACTAATGAAGTGGCCCTGCCCAATTGGGAGGAAATTTGTTACTTCAATGAATCTGAAGAAATCTGTCCAATCATTAACTGACCATTAGGCTAATCTCTACTTTTTCAAGAGTTCAGTGACTGCTCTTGACAAAGAATATGGGATTTCCAGAATTCATTCAGAAAAATTACTAAACAAATAAGTAATCACAAAAAAAACTCTGAGATGACCATTATATTATATAAAATATCCAGATTTTGTCAACAATGACAAAAACAAGATCTACAAAAAGCAGGAAACTATGGCCCATACACAGAGAAAAATATAGTCAATAGAAATCGTCTCTGAGGAAGCCCGTATTTTGAACTTAATAGAAAAATACTTAAAAGTATTTTTACTTTTAAAAATACTTAAAAGTAGATGTTATAAATATGTTCAAGCAACTAAAGGAAACTATGACTAAGAAATTAAAGATAGTGTGAGAATGTCACATGAAGTATGGCTAATGAAGAATTGTCAATTAAGAGGAATAACATATTAAAAAATGAAATTCTGCAGTTGAGAAATGTAAGTGAATGAAAAATTTACTAAGGACACTTAGTAAATTTGAGCTAGCAGAATAAAAATGAAGTGAACATAAAGATATGTCAATCAAGATAGTCTACTATGAGAAAAAGAAGAAAAACGTTTATAAAATTGAATAAAGCTTCAGATCATTATCCTTAGCAATCTAACACAGAAACAGAACACCAAACACCACATGTTCTCACATGTAAGTGGGAGCTGAACAATGAGAACACATGGACACAGGGAGGAAAACAACACACACTGAGGCTTGTGGAGCGTGAGTTGGGGGAGGGACAGTTTCAGGATAAATAACTAATGTATGCTGGGCTTAATACATAGGTGATGGGTTGATAGGTGCTGCAAACCACCATGGCACACGTTTGCCTATGTAACAAACCTGCACATTCTGCACATGTATCTCAGAACTTAAAATATAATTTTAAAAATGTTTAAAGAAAATAACTTCAGAGACCTGTGATACAACATCGTTCATATCAACATACATATAATGGAATATCAAAAAAAAAAGTAGAGTAAGATAAAGAGACAAAAATAATATTTGAAGAAGGAATGATGACAGACTTCCCACATTTGATGAAAAACACTAATCAGCATATCCAAAAAGCTTAATAAACACCAAGGATGATAAACTCAAAGAAAATCACATCTAGACTTACGATAGTTAACCTGTTGAAGACAAAGACATTATCTTCGAACTAACAAAAAAAGTAACTTATGTATAACGAAGCCTCAATAAAATTGACAATTTTCAAAAATTGTCTTATTAAAAACATGGATGTTAGAAGCAAAGGGATGACATATTCAAAGTCTCAAAAGAAAAAAAATCCACCAAGAATTTTATGTTCAGCAAAACTATACTTCAAAAATTAAAGAGAAGTTAAAACACTTCCAGATAAACAAAAATTGAAGGAAATTATCACTAATGTGTCCTACAAGAAATAGTAAAAGAAGTTTTTCAGACTAAAATGAAAGGACACTAGACAGTCACATGCATCCATATGAAGTCCAGAGTTCAAGAAAAGGAAAACACATAGATGAATACAAGACATTATAAATGCAGTTTTGTTTGTGATCTTTTTTTACTATCTTATATGAAGAAAAAATGAAGCAATAATTATAATGCAGTGTTTGTCAGCTTATAATATTGTGGAGGAAAAGTTAAATCTGAACTCAATTGAATGTGGACACAAACAATGGTCACCAAGTCCCAGAACAGGTTGTGTGAGAGCCCCTTGAGGTGTTCATCCAGCACTGTTTTGGAGAAAACTCTATTTCAATCTATTCCAATACATTAGTTATTGAAAAACAGTAGAAAGTCACAAAAACAAGTTGACCTTTTTGTGCTCCTTGAGTCATATATGTATATGAAGGAAAAAGCCATATATGAGGGAAAAAGCCATATATGAGGGAAAAAGCTGTGTGTGTGTATATATAATATATATATGTGTATGTGTGTATAGATATATGTGTGTATAAGTGTGTATATGCATGTGTGTATGTGTACATTTACACACAAACACATATACATACATATACACACATACATGTATACACACATATACACACATACATATATGTATGCCATGCATGTATACATATACATATATATGTATACGTGTGCGTACACATATACATACATATGTACATGCACACATAGACACATATGCACACACATATACATATGTATGCCATGTGATCCATAAGAATAATTTTTTCAACATTAGACTGCCTATGACAGCAGTCCCATAAGATTATACGTGTGTATGTGTATGTGTGTGTATATGTGTGTATATGGGACCACTGTCTTATGGGAGCACATACACACATATATGGTACCTTAAAACAGTGGTCCCATATATACACATATACACATACATATACAAATACAGCTATAAACACACATACACATATACACACACATACATATGTATGCCATGTGTTCCACAACAGTAATTTGTTCAACAGTAGATTGCATATATGACAGTGGTCCCATAAGATTATATCATATTTTTACTGAACTTTTTCTGCATTTAGATATGTTTAGGCACACAAATACTTACCATTGTGTTACAATTGCCTACAAAATTGAGTATGGTAACATGGTGTATAGGTTTGTAGCCTGGGAGCAATAGGCTATGCCATATAGCCTAGGTGTGTAGTAGGCTATATTATCCAGTTTTGTGTAAGTACACTCTATGATGTTCACACAGTGATGAAATTACCTAATGATGCATTTCTCAGAACATATCCACCTCATTAAGTGACACATGACTCTCTGTGTGTTTGTATAAATATAAACTTAAAAATCTAAAAGTATTAGAAAATATTTAACACAGAAAATACATCAATGAAAAAATAGAGAAAACAAAGACATATAGAAGTATAATTTTAAAATCACACATAAATCTTACATTAACAATAATTATATTATAATTAATTAATATGTAATTAATATGTAAATGGTTTATATACTGTACACGGATTGTCAGAAATGATTTTTTAAAGACATTAACCAACAGCATGACATAAACAATGGAAATGCTATGGATTCAAAGACATAAGTAGGTTGAAGGTAAAAGTATGAAAAAAGATATACCATACAAATAATAACCAAAAGAGAGCTGAAGTGGATACACTAGTAGCAGACAAAAATAAAAAATTAAGACTGAAATGCCTATGCTAATATCAGAAAATGGACTTTAGAACACACTGTTACCAGAGACAAATAATGAAATTTCACAGTGATAAGAACATATGTATGCCATGCGTTCCACAACAGTAATTTGTTCAACAGTCAGGAATATCAGGAATCAATCAGGAATATATAACAGTTATAAACATTCATGCACGTAACCACAGAATCCCAAAATAAGTGAAGAAAAGTTGAAGGAATGATAGGGAAATTGGCAATTCGACAATAATAACTGGAGACTTCAACTCCCCATTTTCTTTTTTGGTTTGTTTTTGTTTTTGTTTTTGCTTTTGAGATGGAGTCTCTGTTGCCCAGGCTGGAGTGCAGTGGCACGATCTTGGCTCACTGCAAGCTCCGCCTCCCAGGTTCACGCCATTCTCCTGCCTCAGCCTCCTGAAAAGCTGGGACTACAGGCGCCTGCCACCATGCCCGGCTAATTTTTTTTTTTTTTTTTTTTTTGTATTTTTAGTAGAGACAGAGTTTCACCATGTTAGCCAGGATGGTCTTGATCTCCTGACCTCACGATCTGCCTGTCTCAGCCTCTCAAAGTGCTGGGATTATAGGTGTGAGCCACCGTGCCCAGCTGACTAGGAAATAGAAGACTATAAAAATAATATGTAACGACTAGGCCTAATAGACATCTATAATGTTAACACAAAATATTCTATAGAAGAAAACACAGTTAGGCTTTATACAAGACTCAATAAGTGTAAAGGATTGAAATTATACAAAGTATGTTCTCTGATCACAATAGAATGAAATTAGGTATTGATAACAGAATAAACTTTGGGAAATTCACAAATTTGTAGAAATTTGGTGACATCATTTTAAATAACTGATGGGTCAAAGAAATCAAAAGGAAAGTTAGAAAATAGTTTGAGATAAACAAATACAAAACATTGCACTACCAACCTTATGGAATGCAGCTAAAGCAGTGATCAGAGAGAATTTTACAGTTACAAATTTTACAAGTATAAATACCTAAATTAAACAGAAGAAAGAGAGGAATTACATTGAATCTGTAGATTGCATTGGGCACTATGGTCATTTTTAACCATATTGTTTCTTCTGATGGATGAACATGGGATTTTTTTTCATTTGTCTTATCTATTATTTCTTTCATCCATGTTTTGTAGTTATCCCTGTAAATATCTTTCACCTCCTTGGTTAAATGTATTCCTATTCCATTGTAAATGGGATTGAGTTCTTGATTTGGTTCTCAGTTCTCAGCTATATGTATTATTGGTGTGTAGAAATGCTACTGATTTTTGTGCACTGAGTTTGTATCCTGAAATTTTACTTAAGTAAATTATCAAATCCAGGAGTCTTTTGGAGATGTCTTTAGATGCCTTTTCTAGGTATAGGATCCAGTCATCAGGAGCTGAACAATGAGTACACATGGACTTATAGAGTGGAGTAACCGACACTGGAGATTCTGAAAGGTAAGAGAGTTGGAAGAGGGTGAGGGACCAAATACTACCTATTGGGTACAATATATGCTATGGGGGTGATGAGTATACTAAATGCCCAGACTTCACTAAGCAATATATCCATGTAACAGAACTGCACTTGTACCCTCTAAGCTATAACCATTTTTTAAAAAAGGAAAGACATATAGAAAGGCAAAATCAGTAGACTAAACTTCTGTATGAAGAAACTAGGAAAAGAAAACTAAACCTAGAACAAGTAGAAAAAAGGAAATAAAAAATACAAGATTAGAAATTAATAAAATTAAAAACAGGAAAACAATAGAGTAATACCAAACTTTGGCCTTAAAAGGGGTTAATGAAATTGACCAACTTCAGTTAGATTGAACAAGGGAGAGAAAATTCAAAATAATAACATTATGAATGAAAGAGCAGACATCCTGACCAAATTTATAGAAATAAAAAGGATTATAAGGGCACAGTATGAACCATCATATGACAAGTTAGTAAATTAGATGAAATAGGTAAGTTCCTAGAATAACACAAACTATGAAAGCCGGCTTAATAAGAAATAGAAAATCTGAATAAACCTATAAGAAGGAGTTGAATTAATTTAAAAACTTTCCACAAAGAAAAGCCCAAAGCCAGGTGGCTTAATTTGTAAATTCTATCAAATATTAAAATATTGATACCTATTGTTTGCAAACTAAAATAAAAAAAGAGGGGAGAAAAGAATACTTCACGCATAATTTTATGAGGTCAGCATCACCCTAATACCATGAATGGACAAATATATCACACAACAAGAAACTACAGAGCAGTATCTCTTAGGAATATAGACTTAAAAACCCTGATGAAATATTAGCACATCAAAAACAGTAATATATACATAATTTACATATAAGTAAGTAATATATTCCATGAATATGTGTGATTTATCCCACTATTGCTGAACGGTTTAACATCTGAAAATCAATGTAATAAAAAAATTAAAACAATAAGTGACAAAAGCATATGATAATCCCAATAGACACAGAGAGAGCGCTTGATAAAATTTAAAGTCGTTCTATGATAAAAGCACTCAAGGAACTAGGAATAGAAAGAAACACCCTCAGCCTGAAAAAGGGCGTCTTAAAAAATTGGCATCTAACACTAACACTATATTCCATGGTGTAAGACTGAATGCTTTCCACCTAAGATGAAGAACAAGTATTTCCACTCAAATCACTTTTATTCAATCTTGTAGTAGAGGTTCTCCCCAGAGCTATTAAGCAAGAAAAATAAATAGAAGATATCCAGATGGAAAGAGAGAAGTTAAATTGCATCTATTCACAGATGACATGAACTCATATATAGAAAGTCTTAAATGGAATCATATTTTTCTTCAAGAGAAAATCAACTATCACACTGAGAACAAATTCATGAGGCTGCAGGATACAAGATCAATCTACAAAAATTGAGTTCTGTATGCTAGCAATAAATAACCCTAAAATAAAATGAAAAATATAATTCCACTTAAAATAGCATCAGAAATAATAAAATATTTATGAATATATTTACCAGAAGTGCAAGATTTTTGCTATAAAAATTACCAAAAAACTGATGAAAATAATTAAAGACCTAAATAGATGCAATAATATCCCATGTTTATGAATCAGAAGAGAACATTCTGAAAATGGTGATGCTCCTCCAATTAATCTACACATGAAATGCAATCACTATCACAATCTCAGCTGGATTTTTTTGCAGTAATTGACTAATTGAACTTAAAATTTATATGAAAATACATGGGTCCCAGAATAGCTAAGACAATCTTGAAAAAGACGAAAATGATGGAGGAGTCACATTTCCCAATTTCCAAACTTACTACAAAGCTACAGTAATCAAGACTGATTCATACTGACATAAGGATAGACATGTAGATTATTGGAATAGAATTGAGAGTCCAAAAATAAACCTTTACATTTATAGCCAATTGATTTTGACAAATGTTGCCAGTACAATTGGATATCTAAATACAAAATAATGAAATTAGACATCATACCTCAAACTACATACAAAAATTAACTTAAATGGATTTACACCAAAAAATAAGAGCTGAAACTATTAAATTCTTAGAAGAAACATAAATGTAAATCTTTGTTCTCTTGGGTTAGGCAATAGTGTCTTATAAGTGACACTCAAAGCACAAGAAACAAGGAAAGATAAATTAGACTTCATCAAAATTAAGAACTTTTGTTTTAATGGATACCAGAAATAAAATATTTATAAATTACATATTTGATAAAGGACTTATATCCAGAATATATAATGAATTCTTACAATAAATATATAAAGAACTCAACAATAAAAATACAAAAGACCAATTTTTTTGAATAGCCAAGGTTTTGAAGGCACATTTCTTCAAAGAATGTATACAAATGGCCCACACTCTCATGAAAAGATGCTCAATATCTTTAGTCATCAAAGAAATACAAATCAAACCAAAATGAGATACTACCATGATATAGAGAAGACTTAACTTTGGCAACTGCCTAACTCCCACTTTCATAGTGTTTCCTTCCCCTCCTGATCCAATCCTTCATTTAGTCTACAAAATATAGTTCAGAAAGGCAACAGAATTGTACAAATGCAGAGGACACCATTTACATTACATTATATTGTAACAAGACTCCCTGGATTAGTGCGATGTCTCAGTATTGCCTCTATATGTATGAAATTAGAACAATGAGAAAACCTTAATGGATAGTGGCATTAAATTCTGCTGACCTGATAACATCTAATTCCTCTGGAGGAGCACATGTGTCAATGGAAGTTGCCAATTTCAACATCTAGATTGTGTTGAAGACATGGTGAGGAATCTAAAGGTCATTGGTTTCCTTTTGTCCAGGACATAATCTTTCTATGGTAATATCTAGTGATATTTTGACCATAGAACTAATGATTAAGTTATAACTTTATTCAGGCAAATATCTTTCTACATAGCTAGCCAGGAACCAGTCATTTCATAGGGTTACTTCTAGAGGTGGCTAAGCTCATTAAGATTGATTCCACTACTTTCACAAACAGAACATGGCTTCTGCCTTACAATTCACCAAACATACTGATTCCTTTATTATAGCAGCTGTGGATGAAATATCAGCTGGAGAAGAATTTGATCTCAGCAACCTGTAATATTAAGGTAGTAGCCATAATGATGTCAGTGAGATTCATCAGTAGAGCTTGCTTGGAGGCATTTATCTCTTGGACCCCAATCACACATGAGGGAATTTTGCTGGGAGAGTTTGGTCCATTTTATTTAACTGGATTCCTGGTGATGTGTTGCATAACTTCCCTGAAAATAAAACTACAAAAATGCACATCTCACTATTTTCCCTTCTCTCTAAGTTCTAGAGTTTTCTTTGTTTGTTTAACATCTTCTTAGTTTTCATTAGAAATCCTGGAATTTCTTAAAGCTTACGGAATACAATTACACCTTTTAAATAGATACAAAACGAATGGAGATGATGGAAAGAATTGTGCTACATAGAAGCATTCCTAAGACTTTCAGCTGATACAAGATTAGGGCTTAGGATTCTGGGTACTTAAAAGTCCCTAGAAATTAAAGTGTTTGAAATATTAACACGTTATGTCTATGATACCTAGGTGGTTTTAAATCATCCAGTCACAATATGTTAATATAATCCATTAGTAAATTTCTGTTAGGACATATGCTTTATCATTGGGAAGGCTGGCCTTTAAATAATTCTCCACCACTCTACACCAGGCATGAGTGAATTATATTTCAGCATAGGGGATATTTTTTAATTTAAAAGTGTTTTATGTTACTGGATGGCTGGTGAACTTTTGAGACATGGAGATTATCAGAATTCCAAATATCATTTCTGTCCCTTCAAACTGTTGACCTAAGGTAAGTCATTCAATCTGTTAGACTTCAGTGATCTCATCTTCAGAACGGGGTAGGGTATACAGACCTCACAGGATCATTTCAAGGCTTAAATAAGATAATGTATCTAATGTATGCAAAAACAACTAGCAGAGTAACTTACACATGAAAGGGCATAATAGAAGCTAGTTAAATATTAATAAATAGTAGTTTCAAACATTCATCCAACAGTGTTGGTCAAATGTCAATGAGATATTTGATAAATAAAAATTGACTTTGGATTGAAGAATGTAATTCATTGTTCATGAAGGTTTTTTGAAGGACTAAGATTAATTGTTAATAGAAGTATCTCACATCAGCACATAGAGAGCAAATGAAGACTTAAGTGACTAAAATATTTCAGACTTCAAACCCATTCTTAGTTCTGGAGTCTGAGCTTTTCATATTCATTTACTTTATTATAGAATTGCAATACACAGTGGTTAAGAGCTTGAGCTCTAAAATCAGACCTCAAGGAATCAAGTCAAGGCTCTGTCTCTTTCTAGCTATTTAACCTTGGGCAATTTACTGTGATTCAAGGTTTGCATTGGCAGGGCACTACTATTAATAGAGCAATCTCCTAGGGTTGCTGTGAGGTTTAAATACATTAATTCATGTTAAGCCTGGAACACTGTAAGCTCTTGTTGACTTGTTGACTGCTTTTGTTTTTATTGCATGAACTTACTTAGGCCTCCTCTTCATTTAGCTATCAAAATATAGAGTAAGGTACTAAAAAGCACTATTTTAACTTCCTAAAAGCTGTTTAGTTTGACTCTTCAAATATTTTGCTTTTAATCTCCTTCAATGAAGGCTTTAAACATTATTGCAGCTTTGGAAGGCATTTTTTTTTTCTTTTTTGAAAACAATTATAATTTTTTTTTTTTTTTTTTTTTTTTTGGTAATTCACAAAGATTTCCAAATCTCTTGAGAAAATTCCTCACATTTTTAATCAGAAACAGAGTTGGGGGAGGGAACATGAATCTTTAACAGGTTGTGAGACAACTTTGTAAAGAACAGATTCTCTAACAATGGGAACAAAACACTGTAATAGACAACCAGAGTGTCTTCTTTCATTTTTTGACCTTTAATTGAAAGATTGAAGATAAGTAGTTCCTGTGAGACAGCAAAAGGCTGATTCACTTACCCTGTAGCCTAAAGTAAAAAAGCTTCCTGGAAGCCTTACTATATATTATGAATCACCCTCTTGTCACTCTAAGAAGTTCATAGCTAAGTAAAATGCTAGAAATGGATTGATGGTGCTGTGACAGGCACCAGAACTGGAGGAAGAGGTGAAAGGCCTCTAGATAATACATCTGGGTTTCCCTCAAGGCATTTTTTTCTGTAAAGCCGATGTTTCTGACCTAAGGCTGTCCTGTCTCACTGTATCAGGAATGATTGCTCTGTAAAATTTTTCACTATTTTAGGGCATAGCAGTCTGTATGGTAAGGTTCTGAAAAGCCAAGTACATTTTATTGTCCTTTCAATTTAAATATTCCTGTGCCTTTTGGAATTATCTTGAGGGCAGAGGCATCCAAAAATCAACCCTAAAGCACTGCTGGTCTTTGTTAAGGAGGTCATTGAAAATTTCATAATAATCCAAGTCTGTTAAAGAAACGACTGAAAGGAGAAAAGACTGGATTCAAGGCACTATTTGACATGTCACTTTAACAACTTACACAATCACATATCATTTTTTTGTTGCCTTTCCTCCAAGCCAATGAAACTTACGTGTCTCTTTGTACAGTATTTAACTATAATTCAGCCATATTTGTTGCTAGTCCTTTATAGATTTTAAAGCTTTCATGAGAAAGGCCTACTTAAATGTGGCATGGTTGACAGACTCCTCATCATGCAAATTAAGGGATCATTTGTTCCCTCCCCCAAATTTTCCTTGACTATTCTGAACTCATACTATGCAAAGCATTATGATAAACACCATATACCGAGTGATACAGGAATTAAGGAGTGCATCTAGGTGATCAAAGATAATCAAAGATGTACGCAAATTATATAATAAAAAGTAGCTTAAGGTTGATACAATGTGAAGGTACAAAAAATTTCAGTGGGGTCTACGTAAGGGACAGTTCAATTGTGGAGAATTCTAGAGAGCTTCCTGGATCTTGAATACTATGAGAGAACTGGAAGAGATAAGGACAGAGAGAGAAAGAGAGAGAATCCTAGGTTTATGGATCTTAAGATGACATTATATAGAGGAAGGAAAATGCAATCTGGTTTTTGGAAGTGTGAGCAACCCCCTACAGGCTTAAAGGTGGAATAAGAGAACTGAAGTAGGCACTAACTTTAGAGAAAAGGGTTAAGGGCAATGGTGCTGTATCTGTGAAACAAACAAACAAACAAAAAATACATGTTGGGGCCCAAAATCACTAACCTAAAGGGAAGAGTTCAGCTAGGAACTCCTTAGGGCAAACCTGCCTCCCATTCTATTCAGTCATTCCTCTACTCCCTGAGATAAATGCATATGGGATTGCCTCATTTGGAAAGGCTACTCAGAAACTCAAAAGAATGCAACCATTTGTCTCTCACCAACTTGTGACTTGGAAGCCACCTCCCTGTTTCCAGTTTCTTTCTGGAAGTACCAATGTACATCTTACATGTATTGATTAGTGTCTCTTGTCTCCCTAAACCATATAAAACAAAGCTGTGCCCGACCACCATGGGCACATGTCATGAGGACCTCCTGAGGCCATGCCATGGGTGCATGTCCTTAACTTCAGCAAAATGAACTTCCTAAATTGACCCTGACCTGTCTCAGATATTTGGGGTTCACATATTTAACATTAAACATGCTATTCAGCCATATTTAGCCATATGAACCATACAAGAGAGGACACATGTTGTAACAAAAATTGCTTGGGTTATGTTATTACATAGACATAAGGAGTCTAATGTGGAAAACTAAATAGTCCCACTACTTACTAGTCACTAATTCCCCATACTTGCATGATGTTAATCAGTTTACTTAATCTCTCTGAGCCTCGGTTATCTCCATTATAAAATGAGAATCATGCCTCATTGAAATGACAGAGTTCCCTGAGCCCCTCACAGGATGTGTGACAGGGGTGTAGCTCATCTCTTTGGCTGCCATGTGCACTCAAACTCCTTACGGGAGGGGCAACACACAGAAAGGCAGGTGCAGAAGCTGAGGCAAGCATCCCCAGGGTCCGCCCATCATGGTAGCCTCCAGGGATGGGAGCCTGTGACTCCCGAAGCCCAAGTGGGCATGTGTTACAGTGTACTCTATTAGCCTTGCTGTCCATGGACAGCTTAAGTGTTAGCCAGCTCAGTGCCCTCTTGGTACCCAGGTCCTTGTCTGGCGACCAGGAAGAATCAGGTAACACACGGACTTAAAGGATGAATACAGGGGTTTTACTGAGTGGTGGAGGTGACGCTCAGCGCGGGTGGGGTGGGGTGTGTGTGTGGCGGGGATGGATGGCTTTCAGGGGGAGCTGGAAGGGAAATGGAGCGGGAAGACTATCTTCCCCTGGAGATTGGCCATCCATTGGCCAATCTCTCCAACCATCCCCAGCTGAACACCTCTTGGCGTACAGATGCTCCTCTTCTCTCTGCTGCACTGTTCTGCTCTTCTGCTCTTCTGTTAGTCCTCTCATCTTCGTGTCTGCTTGTCTGCTCGTGAAGCCTGGGGTTGGGGTTTATATGGGTACAGGATAGAGGGACATGATGGGCCAAAAGTCAACTTTTGGGTGTGAAAACAGGAATGCCTGTTCTCATTTAGGGCCAGGGGTTTCCAGGCTTGAGGGTAGGCCTTCGCCAGAGAACCACCCTCTTTGACCCAGTATTTTCCTGTTTCCTGTCCCAATCATCATTTTAACAGTTGCCTAAAGTTTATAGGTAATATATATGAAATACATGAAATATGGTTGGCAATATTTAGTCATATATCAAGTATGATTAATAACAATAAACATTCACACCAGAGTTTATTCTTTTATAGAAATATATCAAGTTGTTGTTTTCTGTACAATTATTATGTTCATAAGAATTTAACCTCCTTCAGGACCTGGACTTTTGTTATATTTGCTGCTATATCCTTAGTAATGAGAACATTTCCTGGAGTATAACAGTTGATCATTCAATATTTGTTAAATTAATGAGCAATAACCATACTCAATTTATTAGGAGTGATTATATTTATCACTGTCAAAATAAAACTTCAGGAAGACTAAACTGGAAGTTCTATATAGGAAGGATTAAAGTGAGAAGAACTAGGGACTTTTATCAGGACACTGTCACAGGAACCTAGATGAGAATGAATATATGATTGTTCTAAAAACAGAATTAAGAGGAAATATTCAAGAGACATTACGGTGGATGAATGACATGCAGGAATTTAGCAAATGGTCATATAAAGTTGGGATGAAGAAGAGGCTCTAAAGGGATAGGCTGTCTCAATGTCACTGAAGGAGTCCATCATGCTTAAAGTTTTGAGCCTCAGCCTTTAGAAGGATATTGATCTTAATTTACCAAAATGAGAATGTCAGGAGAAAGAGCTTATTTGCAAAGGAAGGCAAGCAAGTCAATTCTAAATGGCATATATGTAGATATATACTTATTCTGTGTTTTCTAAGTGAGATGCTATGTAAAGAGCTTCATATTCATTATCACTTAAAGTCCTTCTCAATGTACCCACCTCAATATGAGGTGGGTATAATGATTATCTACATTTTACACAAGGGGAGACCAAGGCATACATTAAAGTGACTGAATAACATTTCCAGGTCACATAGAAAGGATGTTGGGATTGCTTGTAGGCTGTCTCAACTCCAGAGATTCTAACCAAAAGGCTCCTTGCATAGCTTGGGTTTGCGATGCTATTGGGACATCAGGGAGAGGAAGGAATATAAGTAGTCCAAGGACTCAAGTGAAAGATTTGTCCTTTCACCTTTGTAATAGGTGTATAATGTGTCCTGATGAGTTTTTATTTTTAATAAATTCCTTTATAATTATTTTTGGGAATGATTACACCATAGAATCCTTTGCCAAACATCCCATATTTATTTGCTCAATTACACATACTTATTTAATTCTAAGCAGGGGCTTGCAAAAATAAGATTCAGTTAATATCTGCAGTGGATGTTGTAGAGGCCCCAGCGGAGAAAGAGACAGTAATGGGAGGAATCCTAGGTGATACTGACCTTTCCCCTAGGCTGAAAGTGACAACACTCGCCTGATATTTTACCATCAGCTTTTTGGGTTCTTATTTTCCACATGAATTTCCTCAGAAACTATTAGATATATAATCATCTCAATTCTCAGTGGTCAATTTTCAATTTTAAAATATAAATGGTGGAAGTGGTTTTTACGTTGCACTTAGTTGATTCATGAGATGAACATTAATAAATGTCCTTGAGAATACACCTTCTGTCTCCTATTTATCCAGTCAAGCAACTCATTATCATTCTAGTGACGTTTACAACTTTAGCAACATTTCTGATTTATCAGAACCTTCCTCTTTGCTTACATTTTTGCTATCATGTTATATCCCAACAAATGCTTAATTGTTAATCAAATTCATTTTTAGGGCATGGTGTTTTCAGTATCAAGCTGGATGCTGCTGTCCAGGCCTGAATATCACCTAACAAATTGATGGAAATGTGATTTCAGGGGCCTGATGACTGAAGAAATAATTTACAGTTGATTTTACTAGACAAGAAGTAGTTCTGTTTTCCATAATCTACAGTGACACTAAAGTAGTCTCTATTTAGCTACAAGGCCTTGTGGGACAAACATTTTTTTTAAAATGGATTTTGCATTATTCCCTTAATGAGTAGACAAAGTTAGTCTAAAACATACTACGGGGTTGTGTCTGGAATATGTCTTAAGTCAGGAGCTCAACTAAAAAACTATTATTGTTAGACATTCAGTAGACTTGAATATGAGGCTGGTTGCCAATACAAAAGCTTTTTTTTTTTTTTTGTATAGTTATATGCAATTTTGCCTTTCTCTTTTTAATCTCATAATTTTTTGAGAATTTCGATTTGTATCAGAGTAAAAACAAAGGCATGCCTTCTTCAACTCTGTATCCTTCACAGCCTGTAGACAGATGCCTGACCCTGACATATCCTCAGTGAATGTTTATTAAATTTGGTGGAAATTGAGATTCTGAAATAATTTAAACAAGAGAGCACAGAAGCTATGTTGAAAACATACACTATGATCTGTCCTCAGGTGATCCTCAAATGATCTTGTCATTTAAGAATACTTGGCTCTGGTGCAAATCAACACTGAAGTAATTTGGTTGGCATGCAATACTCTCATATTCCTTGACTCAACAGGACCTGAAAACTGCCAGCACAGAGGAAGATGTCAGCATGAGGCAGGACTATTGAGCAGGGAGCACACATATATTGAGGAGTGCTGGTGAGGAAAGTCAGGATTCACTTCTTAGGAGTCATGTTTTTCATTTGTTTTCCCACCAGAAACGCACCAAATATCATGACCCTAGCCTTCTGCTGGAACATTGAAATGTGGCGAGATAGTCCCTAAACTGAGTTTGCTAAAGTTTCTCTTCTGGAAAATTTTAGTGACTTTAATAATGACAGCAATAGTTTCTTTCAGTAGAGTCAAGAAAAGGGGGGTACAAGGGAAGATCTTTTAGAGCAATGGATTTGATGTAAGGTAGTAACAGGTCCCCAAGTGTCTTTGAAGCTTTTCTTTGACTGCCATGTTAAAGAGGTTCATCTTCACCCCTTACCAACTACTTCCTAGGTGCAGAAAGCATAAAGCATATTGCACAGCCTGAGTATGGTGCCAAAGCGCGGTGGAGGCATGTGGGTGTTTAGGGGCTAGGGGGTTATTACTCCAGCAACTACACAGTTCTTGGAGGAGGTGCCCTTTTCCTTAGGATTAATTGGATTTATATCACAAGGGAGGTGGTGGATGAGTTAGAATCTTTATGCTTTTTCTAGCTTAGTGAAAGCTTGGTTTGTCCTGGAAAATGGAACTGAACATTAAAAAGGCTTTCTCATCTTTGAAAAGCTTTTTTTTCCTCTCTTTTTCAGTAAACGGCAGAGCTACTAAGCAGAACTGACATTCCAAATGGGTGGTGACAGTAATAGCCCATAAAAAAAAATAAGGTAAAAATCTCTATTTGAACTCCATTCATTTGGAATTTATTATTACATCAAGCCAGACCAGACATAAGTTTACTTTTAGAAAGGGTTACTACTCAAAAATGCAATAATATGCAACAAAATGGTATCATAGATGGCTCTCACCAATTTAGGTTCCTTTTCAACTGTCTTAAGCAGAACATTTGCCAACAATTAATACAAACTTTAAATAAATATAAAACATAAAAAATAGAGGTGATGTTGATATAATTATTAATATGTCAGAATGTTCCCCATTAAAAGGTTGATTATTTTTTATTAATATCCATGTTGGTATCAATTATTTTAAAGACAGTATCATAGAGAAGGGATTTGTATCAATTACTTAGAAGGAAGGTACTTGGTGCCAATCTGTATGAAAACGATTGACATTTATCGAATACCTAATATATGCCAGCACTACGCCTACATTATTGAATTTAATTATTACAACAAAGATAGCAGGTGGGTACATTTTTATTATGTTTTATAGACTAAGATACCATAGCTTAAAAAGTTAAAAGCAATTTGCCCAAGGCCAAATGGCTAACATGTGCTGAGACAAGGCTGGGAGGCCAGGTCTGTCTAATACTGAATCATGTGCCTTTAACTTCTTTGACACAGTGATTCATGATTTCTGCTTACAAAGTGATTTACATGCACAATCCCTAGCATAGCAGCATAAAAACAGTAGTAAAGTAGGTTAAAGAAAGAAATGCTCTATAATGTACGTATGCACATGTAGCCTGACTGAATATTGGTCAGATTTTTAAATCCATGTTGTTTTAATTAAGGATGAGGATTTTTTATGTGTGTGTGGTTGGTTTTGAAGTCAAAGGGCATAAATGTGGTAAATAAATGGCCAGTGTGAAAGTGAGTGAAGCAGGAGGGAAAGGTCACTTATAGAGATAGTGGAATTAGAAAGCAAAAGTTCAATTTCACAATTGTTAGCCTCCCAAGACCCTATGCACTTTAGGCCATTCCTTACTGTTTGGTACTGAAGACCTTGGAGACCACATTCCAAAAGAAGTTACATAAAAAACCTAAAAGTCTGCTACTATTTCAAAATCTAAAATATTTCCCCATTGCTGTATTTTAAAACATCAGATGGAAGAGGTAAGTTTCTTTTGCTATGTTTTCAAGATGATTTTATTTTGTTGATGGATAAAATTAGAAACTTTACTGGGCTGGTAATAGCCATAAATAAAAATGCATTTCTTTAAAAATAGCATAAATTCAGATATTCACTAATTTGGACTTTCATCCCCCTCCCTCCCAATTATTATGAGCTAAATAAACTTTTATGTTGTTACTAAGTAGAGTCTGGCTCTAAACTTCTTTGGCATAGCACACTACTGTTGAACCACACATTTAAAAACTCCACTTAGGCTTTTACCAGATAGACTGTAAGAGCCTCAAAGGACACAAGACTGGCCTTGCTGTCAATAATTCATGCACTAGAGTCTACCCATAGGCTTTCATTTGATAGACTGAAGGATATAAATGATCTAAAAAGTGTGAATTAGTGCATTAAAAGAAAATTCAATCTCAGTGTAGGATCATTTTTACACTTTTCTATTTTAAAATTTAAGACCCGATCACAGTTACAGGAAAAGTTGACTCATTCATCTTCCTGAAGACCTCCTCACACCCCTTTTAAAGATAGAAAACTAAAGAGAAGAGAAGGGAGGGGGGCTGATGAAAACCATAGCTGGACCTTATTTATCACTGGCTAACAGAGGACAGAGGGAAGAGTACATGAACACCTATGCCCACCCTCATGAGAAAATTTAGGACTAAATAGGATTTAATCCTTAATTCTTAATGCTAGTCATTCATCAAGCTAAACTATCTGAGTAATTAAGCATGCACCATCTGGAAATCTAAACCCGAACTTCACAGGAAAATGAGAGTCAGCAGAGTGGAAAGTGCATGCTAAAGAAGTGACTTGGTGCCACTCTTTCATCCAATGTGTATTTGTAACTAGATGCCCAGAATCAGGTAAGAAATACTGAAAAGGAGAAGAAACAAGTATATAGCAGAGACTCTGTCTTAAAGGAACTCAAATCTAGCTGAGGTGATAAGACATATGTAAATATAACACAGTTAAGTGACTATATGCTATGGAGAGGGTTATGTCCCAAAAAATTTGTATGTTGAACCACTAACTTCTAATGTGACTGCATTTGGATATCAGGTTTTTAGGAGGAAATTAATGATGTCATAAAAGTGGGATCTTAAGCCAATAGAATTGGTGGCCTTATAAGAAGAGGAAGAATGAGCTCTTTTTCTCTGCACACACTAAGGAAAGCGCTTGGTGAGTGCATAGCAAAACTGTGGCCATCTGCAGGCCAGGAAGAGGGCCGTCACCAGGAACTGAATTGACTGGTATCCTGATCTTTGGCTTCCTAGCCTCCGGAAGTGTGAGAAATACATTTCTGTTAATAAGCCACTTGGTATGTGGTATTTTGCTTTGTCAGTCCAGCTGACTAATACACTATATCAGGCAGCAAATGATTTCCAACCCACATAAATGTCATAGAGAATTCGATGAGAACCATTGCTGAGGCAATCAGGAAATCCTGGTTCTAAAGGAGATAGAAGATTTCTGCTTTAAGAAGCAAACCAAGAGCTTGGGTAAGTGCAAGTTAGACAATGTGAACACGAAACAGAGAAGTAAGCTGATAATGGATGCTCTGAGCATAGCCAAGTGGAGGTTCATGAAGAGGAAAGGAGAGAGAGAGAGATGGAGTCATGGGACTGTGTTGGGACCAGACCATGGGATTTTTCAACACCAGGCTCAGGAATCTGATGGAGCAGTGAAACAAGCTACAATTTTTGGATTTTATATGGAGCTGTTGTGTATTGAAAGACTGGAGAAGGGGTAGATAGATAAAGAGCAGGAAGACCAATTTCAATGTTTTACATTAGTCTAATCAGGTGATGAGGACAGCCTTACCTCTGATGGTGACAGCTAATCAGAGGTTTTTTCATCTTATCAATTAGGAAAGAGTAAATAGAATTGTTATGTTGGTAGAGCACCCAATTCTGAGTGGGCCAAGAAGGGCAATTTAGAACGCAGCGATTATTGAGCCTGAATAGTTCTGCAGGAAAGCACAGGGCCATATACACAGAGTGATATTTGAAGTTTGTTGTTGAATGGGACTACTGGGACTTTAGTTAACTCTTGTAAAGATTGACGGCTAATTTGTTTTCTAATCCAGACCTATATCTTTGACTGCTGCAGGAGTGTTTTTCTAGTGCCTTACTGGATGTGCCATGAGTATGTCAAAGTAAAAAATTGCCCAACTGAAATAATCTTCTACACTCCTGATCTCCACAAATACAGCCACTATGAGCTCAGGAGCCCAAAATTCTTCTTCCTCTTCTTCCCATCCCACATTCAAGGGGTCAAGAGATTAACTTATGCCAGAAACCTCAGTACAATGCTGCCCTTCCCTTCTGTATGATGTTCCACTGACATCTTCAATGGCATGAACTATTGAAAAAATTAACCTCTTGGTCTTCCTGCTTCTAGCCTTGCCCCCTTTATGACTTTCTCCACTATCACAAAGGCTTATTTTTCTAAAATGCAAATCTGTTCATGACACTTCTCTGTTTAAAATCAGTCCTTTTTTCCTCATTATTTACAAAATAAACACAAACACCTTAGCATGACATTATTTAAATCTGGGTGAACTACCTTTACAGACTTACATCTCTTCAGTGTTCCTCCTGGTACACTGTCCTATCATATAATTGAATTAAAAGATGAATATATATGCTATTGGATGAATTGTGACTCTTCAAAATTGATAGGTTGAAGTCCAATCCCCAGTACTTCAAAATTTGACTGTATTTGGAGATAGGGTATTTAAGTCAAAATGAGGTCATCAGGGTGGACCCTAGTCCATAATGACTGGTGTCCTTATTAGAAGAGGAAATTAGGGCACAAACATGTATAGAAAGAAAATGATGGGAGAAAACATCCCTCTACAAGCAAAAACGACTGGTCTCAGAGGACCTTGCCAACATCATGATCCTAGACTTCCCACATCCAAAAGTGTGAGAACATAAATTTATGTTGTTTAGGCCACACACAGTGTTTTGTTATGGCAGCTTTAGAAAACTAAGACAAAATTATACTCATTTAAGTGCCTGCTATGGTCTGAAGGTCTGTTGTCTCCCCCAACCCGCTTCCCACCTAATTCATACATTGAGATCCTCATGACTGAGGTAATGGTATTATAATAGGATATGGGGCCTTTTGTAGGTGATTAGTTCATGGAGGCAAAGCCCTCATGAATGAAATCAGTACCCCTATAAACAGGGCCTGACAGAGAATCCTCATCCCTTCCACTATGTGAGGAAGACACAGCTAGAAGGTCCTATCTATGAACAAAAAAAGTGGTCCCTTACCAGACAGTGACCCTGCTGGCACCTTGATGTTGGACTTTCAGCTTCCAGGATAGCAAGAAATAAATTTCTGTTATTTATAAGCTACCCAGATTATAGTATCTGTTAGAGCTGCCTAAACACAACAAGACAATGCCCACATAATATTTATGACTCCAAATAATGGACCCTGGGTTTCAATCCTCTCTACAGATTGCTCACATTTACTTTTCCACAGTACAGGTGAGCACTTTCAACTCCAGCAGTAGTCCCTGTTTTTCCTAAAATGTGTCTCCATAGAGATAAAGGCTGTGATAAGTTCCAAACCACTCCCCTTGTTTCTTACTAACAGAACCCCAAATTTATTCAAGATAGCAGTGAACCTGGCTGGTCAAGAATATCAAGTTCTAAGTCACCTTACAACTAGAGTGGCCATATGAGACTGTCTGGCAATAACATAAAATCTGAAGAGGTTGAGTGAGTTTTTGGGAAAAGTTTTGTGAAGATACCACTTTGCTGTCTACTCAAGCATCTCTATCCCTTCTTTCCTGGAGTAAGGATGTGAACCTAGAGAAGTTGCACCCATCTTGCAATGATAAGAATGAAACACCTGCAAAGAATGGCAGAGTAGAAACTTGAAAAGAGTCTGAGTCTGATGACACCCTTGACCAGAAGCACCTGCCTTCGTCTGCCTAAATCTGAAATCTCCCTTATAGAAGAGAAGTAAAACTCTGTTTAAACTACTGGTAACTGGGCTATGTATTTCTTTTCTGCCTACATGTCAAACTAATAAGATGAGTGAGGAAATCCATGCTTGTGACAAACATACGAGAAAACAACTGTATTAGTTTTCAGGATTGCTATGACCTCAAACTTAGTGGCTTCGAACAACACAAATTTGTTACTTGCAGTTCTGTATGTCAGAAGATGGACAGAGTTCTCGCAGGGCTAAAATCAAGGTGTTGCTGAATTGTGTTTCTTTCTGGAGGCTCTAGAGAAGCATTCCTTCCCTTTTCCTTAAACCATGTCCCTCTTCCTCCAACTTCAAAAACATTCTTCTGTAGTTATATCTTTCTCTAACTCCAGAAGCAAAAAGTTGTCTGTTTTTAAGGACTCCTGTGATTAGATTGGTCCTGCTTAATCCAGGACAATCCCCCTAAATTCTGGTCCTTAACTTAATCACATGTGCAAACTCCATTTTGCCATGTAAATAGTATATTCATAGGATCTAGAGATTAAGATATGGACATCTTTGGGTGACTTTTATTCTCCCTACAACAAAAACAAAGAAAACTACAAAAATTGTGAATTATATTACCTTGTTTCCTGATATAACACAAGTTTCTTGTGCAGAGCCATACAAATAGTAGAAGGACAATGAAAAAAATAGCTATTTTAAAAGACATGGGAAGAATTATATCAATTTTGGGTGTTCCATACTACAGTAATACCATCATATCAGCAATAATCTACCTTTCCAGGATGGATAATGAGCCTGAACTTCCCTTAAATTGGGAAAGCTAAAAATTGAATTAGGCAAAAATAATGAAAAATTTCTATTATTCACACATGGGTTGTTGCAATTTTTCAGCAGGACAGATTATAGAGGTAGAACATTTTTTAGAACAAATGGCTGCTTTTCAAGAAAAGAAGTAGTTTCAGAAATCAGAAAGAAAATTTTATGCAAAACTTGTGTAATAATAAATATTTTTAAAATCCTCTACAATTTATCATTTGGGTTTTTATTTTTATTGTCCAACTTAATCCTACATTTCTCTAGTATTAGGGTAAAACATTAAAAAGGCATTTTTGACTATTATCTTTTAGTTTATCTTGCAAATATGTTAAACCAGTAAATCATTTGGTTCATTTGCAAAAACTCCTTTTGGTTTCCATGCCTTTGCCATATCTGCTGTCAACAGACATGCCTGGGTTCTCATAATTCAGTGTTTAGATTACCTAGTTTATTTGATTCTAAGCTCTCTTTCCTACAATGTAGTCTATATGCTGCTGCCAGAACAACCTCAGAAACAAAATTTTACAAGTATTCTAAATTTGTAATGAATATACTCATTTAAGGGAAGCTTGACTAATCATCCACACTTTGTTTTAACACTTCCCATGACAAATAGTACTATGTTTTGCAAGGTTCTCCATACTACTTTTTGATTTTTTAGAAAATGTCCATTCTTATTTTTATTTAACTTTCTATTTTCACTTGAAATCCACATGCATTAAGTCCCTCTTCTACATACTAAATTTTCAAATATTTGAAGAGTGTTCTCATGTCCTAAACCTTGTCTCAGTTAAGCATTTTCTGTTTCTCCATTTCTTCCACATTACAGCTGGAAATTCACTATCTTTCTGCCCCCCTGTTTTGGATATATCACAGTTCAGTAGAGTAACACTGAAAACTTTACTGCTTGAGTTAAGTTGAGTATTCCTAAAACCAGGAGAGTGCAGTGTACAGGGGAGAAGGTAGCAGCTCTGGCCTTAGTTTTTTATACTGCCTTCAATTACTGAGTTCTGTTACTTTCAGATTATATTTTCTTCCATGACTTTTCATATAACCTACAGAAAATATAGTCCCTCCAATACTGATCTTTAATAATTTTAAATACTTTTTTCTTATTGCACATGTAACACCTGTTTACTATAAATAATAAAGATAAGTTTAAAAATAAAATAAAAATCATAATGTCAGCATTCAAAGAATTATTAGCCACTAGAAACTAAGTGTAACAATCACATTTCCTAATTCCATTAATAGCAATGGTAATAGTAAGTATCACATTAATAATCAATTAAATGATTTGAATTAATATTCTCCTCAAGGACAACTAGAATTGATAAGGATCAATGATAGAGCGAGTGAGAAAGAGAGATAGGTACAAAGAGGTATAAAGATATGTAGATATCCTTGAATACTAATAAGATGAAGAATATTTTACTGGAACCATATCCAAAAGAACATAGAAATCAAAAGAGGTTAACCAGCATTTGGGGTGGGATTTATTTTGGTAGTGTTTGACAAGCATTTGTGATAACATACTGGGGCATGGAAAAGAAAATGTTTGAGTCCACGGATCAAAAAGCATGGAATTGCAGTAAACTCAATGATTTGGGTTGGGATTCTAAAGGGTTACAATTTAGGATAAGGGTAAACTGGAAATAGGGGCTCTCACAGACACTGCAAAACAAAAACAAAAATAAAACAAAACACAAGAAAAACTTTAAATATTCTTAATTCCCAGATTGCTGATATCCTTAGATACTTAGCAGGAGTAAATGTGAGTCATTTATACTGGATAGTAAAATTATTCTAATCCTCAAATTATATCTACAAATACATTTCTTTTTTTAAATTTATTTTACTTTAAGTTCCAGGATACCTATGCAGAACTTGTAGGTTACATAGGTATACGTGTACCTTGGTAGTTGGCTGCACCTGCTGACCAATTCTCTAAGTTTCCTCCCCTCGCCCCCTATCTGCCAAAGGGCCCTAGTTTGGTTTTCTCTTCCTGTGTTAATTTGCTGAGGATGATGGCTTCCAGCTTCATCCATGTCCCTGCAAAGGACATGATCTCATTCCATTTAATTGATGCATAGTATTCCATGGTGTACATGTACCACATTTTCTTTATCCAGTCTATCACTGATGGGTCTTTAGGTTGGTTCCATAACTTTGCCATTGTAAATAGTGCTGCAATAAAAAGGTGTGTGACTTTGTCTTTATAGTAGAATGATTTATATTCTTTTGGGTATATACCCAGTAATGGGATTGCTGGGTCAAATGGTATTTCTGGTTCTAGATCCTTGAGGAATCGCCATACTGTCATCCACAATGGTTGAACTAATTTACACTCCCAACAACAGTGTAAAAGTGTTCCTATTCCTCCACAGCCTCACCAGCATCTATTGTTTCCTGACGTTTTAATAATCACCATTCTGACTAGCATGAGATGGTATATCATTGTGGTTTTGATTTGCATTTCTCTAATGATCACTGATGTTGAGCTTTTTTTCATATGTTTGTTGGTTCCATAAATGTCTTATTTTTAGAAGTGTCTGTTCATATCCTTTGCCCATTTTTTGATGGGGTTGTTTTTTTCTTGTAAATTTGTTTAAGTTCCCTGTAGATTCTAGATACTAGACCTTTCTCAGATGGGTAGCTTGCACAAATTTTCTCCCATTCTGTAGGTTGTTTGTTCACTCTGATGATAGCTTTTTTTGCGTACAGAAGCTCTTTAGTGTAATTAGATTCCATTTGTCAATTTTGGCTTTTGTTGCAATTGCTATTGGCATTTTTAGAATGAAGTCTTTGCCCATGCCTATGTCCTGAATGGTATTGCCTAGGTTTTCTTCTAGGGTTTTTTATGGTTTGGGGTTTTACATTTGAGTCTTTAATCCAACTTGAGTTAATTTTTGTATAAGGTGTAAGGAAAGGGTCCAGTTTCAGTTTTCTGCATATGGCTAGCCAGTTTTACCAGCACCATTTATTGATTAGGAGATCTTTTCCTCGTTGCTTGTTTTTGTCAGGTTTGCCAAAGATCACATGATTGTAGATGTGTAGCATTATTTCTGAGGCCTCTGTTCTGTTTGATTGGTCTATATATCTGTTTCTGTACCAATGCCATGCTGTTTTGGTTACTGTAGTCTTGTAGTGTAGTTTGAAGTCAGGTAGTATGATGCCTCCAGCTTCAAGTTTTTTTGCTTAGAACTTTCTTGGTTATACAGGGTCTTCTTTGATTCCATATGAAATTTAAATTAGTTTTTTTTTCTAATTCTGTGAAGAATGTCAATGGTAGTTTGATGGGAATAGCATTGAATCTATACATTACATTTGGGCATTATGGCCACTTTCACAATATTGATTCTTTTTATCCACGAGAATGGAATGTTTTTCCATTTGTTTATGTCTTCTCTTATTTCCTTGAGCAGTGGTTTGTAGTTCCCCTTGAAGAGGTCCTTCATTTTCCTTGTGAGCTGTATTCCTGTATATTTTATTCTCTTTGCAATGATTGTGAATGGGAGTTCATTCATGATTTGACTCTCTGCTTGTCTATTGTTGGTGTAAAGGAATGCTTGGAATTTTTGCACATTGATTTTGTATCCTGAGACTTTGCTGAAGTTGCTTATCAGTTTAAAGAGTTTTTGGGCTGAGTTGATGGGGTTTTCTAAATATAAAATCATGTCATCTAGCAAAGAGAGATAATTTGACTTCCTCTCTTCTTATTCAAATATGGTTTATTTTTTTCTCTTGCCTGTTTGCCCTGTCCAGCATTTTTAATACTATGCTGAAATAGGAGCAGTGAGACAGGGCATCCTTTCCTTGAACGGGTTTTCAAAGAGAATGCTTCCAGCTTTTTTCCATTTAATATGATACTGGCTACAGGCTTGTCATAAACAGCTCTTATTATTTTGAGATATGTTCCATCAATACCTAGTTTAATGAGAGTTTTTAACATGAAGGGATGCTGAATTTTATCAATGGCCTTTCTGCATCTATTGAGATAATCATGTGGTTTTTGTCTTTGTTTCTGTTTATGTGATGGATTACGTCTATTGATTTGCATATGTTGAACCAGGCTTGCATCCCAGGGATGAAGCCAACTTGATGGTGGTGGATAAGTTTTTTGATGTGCTGCTGGATTAGGTTTTCTAATATTTTACTGAGGATTTTCTCATTGATGTTCATCAGGGATATTGGACTGAAGTGTTTTTTTTTGTGTGTGTGTCTCTTCCTGGTTTTATTATCAGGATGATGCTGGTTTCATAAAATGAGTTAGGAAGGAGTCCTTCCTTTTCAATTGTTTTGAATAGTTTCAGAAGGAATGGTACTAGCTTCTCTTTGTACCTCTGGTAAACTTTAGCTGTGAATCCATCTGGTCCTGGGCTTCTTTTGGTTGGTAGGCTCAATTTCTGAACTTGTTATTGGTCTATTCAGGGATTTGACTTCTTTCTGGTTTAGTCTTGGGAGGGTGTATACGTCCAGGAATTTATCCATTTTCTAGGTTTTTCTAGTTTATTTGCGTAGAAGTGTTTATAGTACCTATCAGCAGAAACTCTACAAGCCAGAGGAGATTGAGGACCAATATTCAACATTCTTAAAGAAAAACAATTTCAACCCAAAGTTTCATATCCAGCTAAACTAAACTTCATATGCAAATGAGAAGTAAAATCCTTTCCAGACAAGCAAATGCTGATGGATTTCATTACCACCAGGCCTGCCTTGCAAGATTTCCTAAAAGAAGCACTAAATATGTAAAGGAAAAACCGGTACCAGTCACTGCAAAAACACACCAAAATATAAAGACCAATGACACCATGAAGAAACTGCATCAACTAGTGTGTAAAATAACCAGATAAGCATCATGATGACTGGATCAAATTCACACATAACATTACAATACTAATCATAAATGTAAATACCCCAGTTGAAAGACACAGACTGGCAAATTGGATAAAAAGTCAAGACCCATCAGTGTGCTGTGTTCAGGAGACCCATCTCACATGCAAAGGCACCCATAGGCTCAAAATAAAAGGATGAAGAAAAATTTACCAAGAAAATGAAAAGCAAAAAAAAAAAGGTAGAGGTTGAAATCCTAGTCTCTGACAAACCAGACTTTAAACCAACAAAGATCTAAAAAGACAAAGAGGTGCATTACATAATGGTGAAAGGAACAAATCCATAAGAAGAGCTATCTATTCTAAATATATATGCACCTAATACAGGAGCACCAAGATTGATACAACAAGTTCTTACAGACCTACAAAGAGACTTAGACTCCTACACAATAATAGTGGGAGACTTTAATACCCCACTGTCAATATTAAACAGATCAATGAGACAGAAAATTATCAAGGATATTCAGGACTCCAACTCAGCTCTGGATCAAGTGACCCTAATAGCCATTTACATAACTCACCACCCCAAATCAACAGAATATATGTTCTTCTCAGTGCCATATGACACTTATTCTAAAATTGACGACATAATTAGAAGTAAAACACTCCTCAGCAAATGCAAAATAAGTTAAATCGTAACAGTCTCTCACACCACAGTGCAATCAAATTAGAACTCAGGATTAACAAACTCACTCAAAACCACACAATTACATGGAAATTGAACAACCTGTTCCTGAATGACTCCTGGGTAAATAATGAAATTAAGGCAGAAATCAAGAAGTTCTTTGAAATCAATGAGAACAAAGAGACAATATACCAGAATCTCTAGGACACAGCTAAAGTGATGCTAAGAGGGAAATTTATAGCACTAAATGCCCACATCAGAAAGCTAGAAAGATCTCAAATTGGCACCCTAACATCACAATGACAAGAGCTAGAGAGGCAAAAGCAAACTAATTAAAAAGCTAGTGAAAGACAAGAAATAACTAAGATCAGAGCAGAATTGAAGGAGATACAGACATGAAAAACTCTCTAAAAAGTCAATGAATCCAGCAGCTGGTTTTTTGAAAAAATTAACAAAAATAGATAGACTGCTAGCCACACTAATAAAGAAGAAAAGAGAGATGAATCAAATAGAAACAATAAAATATAGTAAAGGGAATATCACCACTGATCCCATAGAAACGCAAACCACAAATAAATGTCTACATATAATATCTGTTAGACAATCAAAATAAACACATCTATCATCTGTATGATTAGAAACTTTAAAAAGCAACAAATAAACAGAAAAGCAGAGCTCTTGATATTGGATATAACATATATTTTAATTAAGATATAAGCTGAGAATTTTGAAAGATAAATAGTAACAATATGGAAGGGGTCATAACTGAAAGATAAATTCTAGAACTGAATAACACCAGATATAAAGTTAAGAATCCAGTAAATCAATTTAACAAGCTAATCTCTGTCACAATCATAAGAGCAAAAATCCTTAACAAAATACAAGAATATCAAATGCAACTATACATAAAATGGATAACACATCATGAAGTATGTTGTATTCCCAAGGTTGATTTAACCTTTGAAAATCAATCAATGTAATTCATACCATCCCCTTAACAAAACAAAGGAGAAAAACTATGATTCTTTCAATAAAGGCAGAAAAAGCACCAGAAAAATTTCAACACCTGTTTATTGTAAAAAATCCCAACAAGCTAGGAATATAAGGAAATTTTCTTAATCAGGCAAAAAGTTCTACAAAAAATCCTACATTTAACAGCATACTAATAATATATTTAACAATTTCCTGTGATACAGGAACAAAACAAGAATGTCAACTAACTTGATTGGCTTTAGGTATTTTACTGGAAATCTTGGTCAACAGAAAAAGTTATTCATCAGGAGATGTGAGTTATTCATCAGGAGAAATGAGATTTATCTCTGGGATTCAAAGATGGTTCAACATATGCCAATCAATAAATGTAATACACCACACTAACAAATGAAGAATAAAATTTATGCTGTCATCTCAAAAAATGCAGAAAAAAACATTTCATACAATTCATCATCCTTTCATGACAAAAATTTTCAAAAAATGAGGTGTAGGACGAATGTACCTCAAGACATTAAAGGTCATATATGATAAGGCCACAGTTAACATTATACTTAATGATGAAAAGCTGGAAGCTTTTCCTGTAACACCAGGAAGAAGATATAGATTTCCAACTCATCACTTCAACATAGTACTGGAAGTCTGAGCCAGAGAAATAAGGCAAGAAAAATTAATAAAAAGTATCCAAATGATAAAGGAAGAAGTAAAATTTGTTCTATTTGTAGACAATATGGTCTCAATAAAGAAAACCCTAAAGACTACACCAAAAACTGCTATAACTTATAAACAACCCTGTAAAGTTCCAGGATGAAAAATAAAAATGCAAAAGTCAGTAGTGTTTCTATACACTAACAATAAACTATCTAAATAAAATTTTTAAAAAATCTCATTTTCATTAGCCCCCCAAAATACTTAAGAATAAATTTAATCAAGCGAGAGATTTGTACGCTGAAAACTATAAAAGATTAATAAAGGAAATTAAAGGCACAAATAAATGAAAGATATTATGTTCATGGACTGGAAGAATTAATACTGTTACAATGTCTCTACTACCCCAAAGCAATCTACAGATGTAATCCTTATCAAAATTCCAATAATGTTTTTTGTAGAAATACAAAAACAATCCTAAAATTCCTAAGGAACTACAGAAGTCTCCAAACAGCCAAACTAATCTTGAGCATAAAGAACATAGTTGGAGACATCACAATACCTGATTTTAAAATATACTACAAAGCTATTATACTCAAAACAGTATGCCACTGGCATAGAAACAGAAACATATAACAATGAAATAGAACACAGAGCCCAGAAAAGAATACATGGAATTACAGTCAATTCGTCTTCAACCAAAGTGCCAAGAACACATAATGGAGAAAGGACAGTCTCTTCAATGCACGGTATTGGAAAAACTGGATATCCACTTTCAGAAGAATATAGCTGGACCCTTATTTCACAGCCTATGCAAAAATAAACTTAAAATGGATTAAAGACTTAAACATAAGACCTGAAAACTATTAGAAGAAAACACAGGCAAAAAAAAACTTCTTGACACTGATTCAGGAATTTTTTTTTTTTTGATATTATATCAAAAGCACAGACAACAAAAGCAAAAATAAACAAATAGGACTGCATCAAACTATAATGCTTCTGTACAGTAAAGAAAACAATCAACAGAAGGAAGAGACAACTTACAGAATGGAAGAAAATATTTGCAAACCATATATATGATAAGGGGTTAATATCCAAAATACATAAAGAACACAAGTAAGTCAATAGCTAAAAAACAAATAATATTTTTACAAATGGACAAAGAACCTCAATAGACATTTTTCCAAAGAAGAGAAACACCTGGACAACAGCTATAAGACAAAGCGTTCAACATCATCAACTATCAGGGAAATGCAAAGCAAAACTGCAGTGAGATATTATCTCACATCTGTTAGAATGCCTGTTATAAAAAAGACCAAAAACAAACCCCAAGAATTGTTGACAATGATATGTAGAAAAGGGAACTTTTATATCCTGTTAGTGAAAATATAAATTAATATAGCCATTATGGAAAATAATATGGAGTTTCCTTACAAAATTAGAAACAAAACTACCGTATGATCCAGTGACCCTATTCCTGGGTATATCTCCAAAGAAATTGAAATCTATATTTTGAAGAGCTGTCTGTGTTTACATGTTCATTGAAGTAGTGTTCATAATAGCCAAGATATGGAACCAACTGAAGTGTCTGTGGATATATTAATGCACAAAGAAAATGTGGCATATTGTATACAGTAGAATATTATTCATCTATAAAAAGCAGAAACTCCTATCATTTGTGACAATATGTATGAACCTGGAGGACATTACACTAAGTGAAATAAGTCAGGTGCAGAAAGACAAATACTACATGATCTCACTTATAGGAAGACTCAAAAGTTGAATTCATAGAAGCAGAGAGTAGAAAGGTGGTTTCTAGGGACTGGAGGGGTGTGGGAAATGGAGAGATGTTGGTGAAAAGGTGTAACATTTCAGTTAGATGAGATAAATAAATTCTGGAGATCTAATATGCAATATGGTAAAATATATATATGTGTGTATATGTGTGTGTGTGTACATACATATATACACACACACATATATATATTTTGGAGACAGAGTCTTGCTCTGTTACCCAGGCTGGAGTGCAGTGGCATGACCTTGGCTCACTGCAACCTCCACCTCCTGGGTTCAAGCAATTCTCATGCCTCAGCCTCCCAAGTAGCTGGGACTACAGGCATGCACCACAACACCCGGCTAATTTGTTTGTAGTGTTAGCAGAGATGGAGTTTTGCCATGTTGGTCCAGCTGGTTTCAGACTCCTGGCCTCAAGTGATCTACCTGCCACAGCCTCCCAAAGTGCTAGGATTACAGGTGTGAGCCACCGCACCCAGCCATGAATATAATTAATAATACTGTATTATATAGTTAAAATCTGTTAAGAGAGTGATGAGGTGATGAATATGTTAATTAGCTTAATTGTGGTAATTATTTCAAAATGTATACATATATCAAAACATCACATTTTACACTGCAAATATATACAATTTTTAGTTGTTAATTATACTTCAATAAAGCTGGAAAAAGTAATAATGGCTCTTCTTGATGTTATCTCTCTTTAAAGATGACTAGGTCTTTTCTGGGAGGCAGAAAGACCTCTGGAAGAACAGAGTGATGCTAGGGAGGCACGGCTTAGTCTTCCTTCAATGCTGCTTCTCTTAGGATTTTTTTTTCTCACTCCCAGAATATGATACTTATTCCTTTTGTGAGCCATTCCTCCAAGGACGTGACCTTTTCGGACTCTCGTTTGAAAGCCCAGGGTGTTCATGAAAGTTCCTCCACCTTTGAAATGCTTGAGTGCCAACCTCTGTCTTCACAGCATAACAGAAATGTTAAAATTTCCTTTCAGCCTTTTAGTCTTCTAGATGTCATGTTTTATTGTGTTTTCTGTTGTTGTTTTGTTTTGTTTTGTTTTGGTGACTTTCCCTGTACACACACAATTGAAGTGCTGGTCAAAGACTCATAGGAGTAGGCAGACAGATTTTGGAACTCCATCATTGCATTGCCTTTCTGTTTACGACTTGGCCTATAAAATGCTAGAAGATCGGAACACTGTCTTCTCAGCCAATTAATTCTGCCAATCTCCTTTCTCCAGCAACAAAGTTCTGAAAATGTCCTCAGAAGAAAAAGCTTGGATGAATATGGAGCTCACCTACTGTGTTTGTCTCCTCTTGAGGATCATAGACTCTGAAACTCTACCTGCACTGGTTATGCTCCAGTGCCTTCCACTAGCTTTTTTATTTTTATTTTGTACCTACTTTTTCCAGCTTTTATATTCCCACCTCCTACTACTCTTCCCAGCCCCTCAATAGGAAAGTTTATCTGACGTAGACTATTATGTCATAGCTAGAACTCAAAGTCCATTTGTTTTCTTTACATATGTAGTGTAAGAACCTTAGGGCTGAAGAAACACATCACCTGTTGCCTAATTCATTTCTCAGGTCAGAGTTTCTGCTCAAAATGGTTTTTGATTGCTTCATTTGAACTTGAATAAAAAGAAGAAAAAATGCAGACAACAGTTGTAAGTGGAAATCACTTTGTGATAGTGAGAGAACTGCAGTTATTTCCAATATTTGGGTCGTGAGGAATTGATCAAGGCATTCATTCAGGTAGCTGGATCCATGGGAATCATCCTTCAGTGAACTGTGATTCTCTGATGTCTGTGTTCCTTTCATAAGCAGTGTTGGGCAGCAATGACAATCCCTTTCGTCATTTTGACATTGTGAATTTGTAGAATATATATCATAGAAATAGCATAAATATAGATTTACTTCTCTAAAGTGCTTTGGAAAATTTTATTCATAACAGACGAGAAAACTTAGAATCAGAAAGGACAGAAAAGGTAGAGAATGGAGCCAACTTTCATGAAGTCTCTGCTGAGACTCATCAGAGAATAACTGTTCAGGTTTCTGACACACAATATCTTTTCAATTGGCACAGCAATCCTAGGAGTATATGTTTAGTAATTTTTGAAGAGATTTTTTTTTATTCCAGTTTCTCAGGTAATAAAGAAGAGGTCCTGGAACTTGAATGCATCTTCTAACTTATACTTCAGTGCAGATTCATATACAATACTAACTAGTGCACAGTGACCATAGTGCAAGGCAGTCAAACACCTCCTCCATATAAAATTTGAGAGGACTAGAAACAAAACGCACAACAATAACGAAACTGTTGAGTAAAAGCAAATTTAAGAAGCTTTTTATTATGCATAGTCATTAGAAAAGAATGTGTGTGCGCTTTGGAAAAACTCTCTCAAAGGTATACACATTATTCAAATGCTATACTCAAGTACTGCATATAGAGCTTGGAGATTTCTTGGAGAAAGATACTATAAAACTAGAACATATAAATCTGACACCACCTGCTGTCCAATATTTTTCTCATATGTTCTATGTTATTTAATGGGAAAGTGTTCTCATTTGACCTAGATCAGGGCTGTGAGTTGCAGCAGATACCTTCATTAGAACAACCGAAATAAAAAAATCCAAAAAAATTACAAGCTATTTTAAAATATGTTCACAGAAGTCAGCTGGTCAAGGGATTTATTGCATTATAATTCTTACAATTTGGCCTTTGAACAAAACCATAACCAACATGAAAGTGGGAAAATCTTTTACAGTGCACAAAAATAATTTTGCTAATTTCAGGTAATGGTATCAGTAAAGGTTGTGCTCTTTGCATGTGAAGCAGCATAAGGATCTTTGAGTTTTTCACCTGCATTTTAACTACAAAACTAGATCTTTATTAGGTTTGAATATGAAGGAGTCTGGGGAGAGCTACACAGAGAGATGAAGAAGTGTGTCACGTTCTGGCCCTCGAGGCTGATTTGCTCCTCGGTGTGCTTAGTAAACATCATGATGGGAGTATCACCTTCTCTGGGGAATCCCAGACACAGTCAAGTCTGTAATTTCACCAGATTAAGCAAGGAATCTTGACTTTTAGTAGAAAAAGTTTGACCTTGCAGCCACTTTTTCCGTTAAGACTTTTCTGTTAAGATACATACTTCAAATCCTAAATTTGTTGACACTGAACTCCTTTGTGGAGCTGACTATACTTGCAAAAATGTAAGGTGATCGTGTCTGTTCCAAATGAATGCAAAATAAGCACAATAATCTAGTAAAAAAAAAAAACTAAGATTTCAAGTGTCTTCAAATAAGTTGAAATTATCTAACACATTGCCTCATTTATCACAACACATTCAAATAGAAAAAAAAAAGTTTTTTGAGGGAGAAAACAAATTCAAAAACATTCTTGCCAACACATTAAGTATTTATGTAAATTCTAACCTACCACACTTTCTAGAACTTATTCTTTTAAGTATCAACAGTAATTAGTAAAATACAAAGAAGTGACCGGTAAGATGCTTCCAGTCTCATCTTTAAACATTTGCTGGAGAGAGTTAAGAAAGTGGGACTGGGCAAATAGATAAAGTGAATCATGATGTATTCCCAACAAAAGGTTCAGCCCATTCTTCATGGTTCTCCAGAGCCCAGAATGCCCTTCAAGGTTTTTCTGACTTGGGGAAACAGAGAAGGGCTTATTCCTCTTGCGTTGGATCAGTCATTAGAGAGGGGCTGTCCCCAAGAAAGTGATATAATCTTGAGTAGGGCTGTTCTTTTCAACCAAGGGCAAGTCTCAGAGAGAAGTTGAGCTGAGGTCTGTCAACTGGCAACACTGCTGAAGCTGAGGGTGTGATTTCATCCTGGGCAGCCCTCCCCTACCTATAGCCTTTGTTTCTCTCCAATAAATTACATGTACTATATCCTTGCCCCAGGATCTGCTTCTGAGGGAGCCCTCTCTGCAATAGTTACATTGTAAAGTAGAAAGGATTCCCAAAATGTCTGCCATTAATCTCACTAGCATTACAGGAATGCAAAGGAATTCAGTGGAAAGTACAGAAGCCTGGAGTCAAAAGAGCTGGGTTAGAGATATCTCCACAGCTGACTAACTGCTTCAACTTGAGTACAGCTGCTGATCTTTCTATCACTTGTCATATCTGCTGAACTAGGAATAACAGTAATTCATCTCAATCTATCTCAAAGATGTATTAAGCTATCAAATGAGATAAAACTTGGCAGAGCTTTTTGCATTACATAGTGCTTACACATATTATTTAAACATAAAAAGTAATTATAGCAAACTCTATGAAACAAACTAGGTAGTTTTTAAAATAATTGGGTTGGATGAGTGCCTGATAGAATTTCTATTTCCATCCTATAAAATATGGAGATAGTGAGAGACGTTCGATGTCTTTGTAGAAAACTTAGAAACAGAAAGCTCTGTAAGAATGAAAATGAGATAAATTATGTTTGAATCTTAGCTCCACCACTTTAAAGCTGACCTTTAAATAAATCACTTAACTTCTTAATAGCTAAATATCCTCATTTGTAAAGTGGTAAAATCATATTAAGTTGTTTATATAAGATCCACTTTTGCATATAAGAAGTATTCAATTATTAATCATTAATTCATCAAATATTTATTGAGGACCTACTGTGTGCCAATCATAGTACTAGCTGTCATTAGCTGTTTTTGTTTTTAATCAATGATATTGTTACTACTGATACAGGAGCAGGACAGGGAAGTGCTGGGTTCCCTGAGAGAAAGGCAGGTCCCTGGCTAGGGCTCCACCCCCATGAACCTAGGTGAGGACAGCACTCCTGCTTTCACGCCCAAATGTTGCATTTTCCAAGACCACCCTGGCCCACCATGCTCCCACCCTGTGCTTATAAAAACCCCCTATACCCTAGCAGGCAGACCAGAAGTAAGTGGATGGCGAGAGGCACACATCTGCGAAAGAAGACAATCGGTTGGACAGTGAGAGGATGTGGAGGGGAGCACGTGGGGGAAGAGCACACCAATAGATGCTGGCAGGCCATGGACTGGCCGGATGAGGCAGAGTTTGGCTGGAGCTGACAGAGGAGAGCCAGGACTGCCAAGCGGCCCAACTCCAGGGGAAGACCATCTCCTCTCTGGCTGCCCCATTGTCTAAGAGCTGCTTCCACTCAATAAAACTTTACACTCATTCTACAAGCTCACATGTGATCCGATTCTTCCGGTACACCAAGGCAAGAACCCAGGATACAGAAAACCTTTTATCCTTGCAACAAGGTACAGGTTCTAATTGAGCTAGTTAACAGAAGCCGCCTATAGACAGCAAACTAAAAGAGCACCCTGTAACACACGCCCACTGGGGCTTGGGCTGTAGATGTTCACCCCGAGACTCTGCCATAGGATTGGAGCCCCGCAGCCTGCCCATCTGTATGCTCCCCTACAGGTTTGAGCAGCAGGCACTGAAGAAGTGAGCCACACCTTGATTGCATGCCCTGAGAGGGGGACATGGGAACCTTTCCTGTTTCACTATCATCTTTATTATTATGCTACATTAATCAAGAGAGGAAAAGGAAAATATTACATCTAGTTACTTATCTCCTGAAGTCCCTTAAGCCTCCAATGCTTTAGTAAGTTATTTTCTGCAACAAGCTCTTAAATTGTATTCTAGTTGAGCCACAATATTACACGAAATTGAACAAAGTTTTCTGCTTATTCAATAATTAGTAATAATTATTAAAACTGAAAAATGTCACATGTGTCTTCTGTTTGTTTTTCTGTTTTTTCTTAAATCTTGGGCAGTAGAAAATAGAGACGTAGTGAGAAGGCCTAAAGCCTGGAGCGAAATGATTTGATTTTATTTAAATCTTCTTCTGTACCACCTTGGAAAGGTTATTTCATCTCTCTCTGCTTATGTTTATTTATTTGTGAAATGGGAAAAAATACTAGTACCTGCTTTCTAAAGTTGTTGTGGGACTGAATGAGTTATTGTGCATACTGCGATTAGAAGAGAGAATGGCCCATAATCAGCACTCAACAACTGTTTCCTCTTCTTATTGTTAAGTCCTGGATGCAATGTTGGATGGTCTCTAATTCACCACACATGTAAATATTATTTTAAATTTACTGCATCAGTATTCCATTGAGTCCTACAAAAACTACGATGACCTCCAGATATTCCATCATGTTTTCTTCAGTTAACAATTAGAAAAGAGTTCAGACTTCCTCTCTTCCTGAGCAATGCAAACAACACAGAATCATGACCCTCATCTTACAGAGTGAAGGTTACAGGGACAGGAATGAAGGTTACTGGATAATAACCAGCAAAAATATTTATTCAACATTTTCTGTGGATTTTTGTGTAAACGACATTTTTATGGGATATAGATTGGAAAGTGACATAACTTTAATTACATATCTGTAATGAGTGTAAAGATTTTACAAAACAAACTGAAAACTACCTGATAAAATAATCCGGTGAATATTATAAATATTTCAACAGTATTAGGATTCACTATCTCACAGTATTGTTTTTATTCTTCCTCTTTGCTAACACTATTTCTTCATCACTATGTTAATGAAATAGTTTTTCACTGATTCTTTGTTCCATTGCCTTGTCTTTATTTAATCATTCAGCATTTACTTTTATTGACCTCAGAACTTATTATCTCTGTGCTCTCCATAAGTATAAACCACTGTAGTAATTGTAAGCTATAATTTGATTCAGTATTTCAATCGCTTTTTAAATTATTTGCATACTCTTAGTCTCATTATATAGCAGTCAACTGTTAAAGTTAGTCATAGCTAACTTTTATTGAGTTTATATTATGTGCCAAGTATTGTACAAGTCACTTTACATGTTATTTATTATTCACCAAATCCTCTGAGGTAAGTATTATTACCTTCCATTTACAGATAAGAAACTGATGCTCAGATAATTTAAATAACTTCCCCACGTTTACATATCTGGTAAGTGTCAAAGTTCTACTCAAATTGTCTTTAATCAAAGTTCAGGACTATGTGGTCCTGTTTTGAGATTTTAATACTTTATTGCACATATGTAACACTTAGATTATGTCTGATCCTTATTTTATATTATCTAATGTATTCCAGTAAATTATCTATTTTATCATAACAATATAAATATATACCACGGCTGAAGAGACTTTGTCTGTTTTACTCATCCTTGTTTTTCCAGCAAACAGCACAGTGCCTGGTATATAGTGGAAACACAAAAAATATATATTAGATGAATAAAAGGACAATAACTGATAAATTTTTAAAAATTACTTTTTGCCTGAAAATTGGTATCTGAAGAGGTAGAAATGCTGTGCTTCTGCCATCTGTCTAAAGGAACAGTCACAGCTTCTGTTGTAAGTAGATATTAACAATACAGGGAAAATCCATCAAATCTGATAATGAGTGCAAGATTTACTTTAGAAACAACACTTTCTATTCTGAACTAATTGTAGACACCTAGTACATTGTAAAAAGAATAGAGTTCTACGAACTTTTTAACACATAATATATAATAATTGTAGAGAATGTATGCAGGGGCCATTGAAAATAATATGCTAAGAATAGATAAGGCTCAAGGACAGTATCTCTAGCTAGTTGCACTTTCAATGAACTCCAGTAGTCAAGGACAGTATCTCTAGTTGAACTTTTAATGAACTCTAGTAGGCGCCAAAAAGACAGACAAAATAAGAAAAAACTTAGAGACAAGAAACTAAGCAGAAGGTTATATCTGGGTGCAGAAAGTTTGTTTTGCATTGTGTTATTTTTGCGGACGTGAAATTTATGGAGTATAAATAAAGTGAGGCGGAGGCTCTAGGCGCGGCCGCCATGTTCTCTGTTTGTCTTTGTCTCTCGTGTCTGTTCATTCTCCACCACCCCCGGCACGGGCCCCAAGAAGTGGCGCAGCGAGCAGGGTGCACAGGGTGAGTAGTGGGGAACAAGAAGGGGAACCCCCTAGGAGCGGGTAAAACCCGGGAATTGTTAAGGGGAACCTTCTTAAGCTTTCATTATGGGGAATTCCAGTTCCTTGGCCTCAGAATATTTAAGATTATTACAAGGGCTTTTACTTTCAATTGGGGTTGATGCAAAAGAAAGACCTTTGCGGAAATTGTTTGCTCATGTGGAACAACATTGCTCTTGGTTTCAATATCAAACTGAAGTACAATTAAATAAGCGAGAGTGGCAACAGGTTGTTAAGACCCTTCGTCAAGTGCATCAGCGCGGCGATGTAATGTCAGCACCTTTGTGGGCCCTTTGTGCCTCTATTACTCAGGCTTTGGAGCTCTTAGAGACAGACTCTGAAAAGGGGGAAGGCGGGGATGAGGAGTCTTTGAAGTCTCTGATAGCCATTTCCCCTCCTTTAGATAATTCTGTAACTGAAGGAGAAGGTTCTTTGTGTGATAATGTGTCTCATGAAAAGGAATCAGAAATTCAAAAGGAGCTTCAGCCGGTTGTTCAATTGTTACAACAAATTTTACAATTGCAGTTATCTCCCCCTCAACCTTCTCCTCCACCCACTCCTGTTTTTACTTTTCCCGTGGTTCATCCACCCCCATCAGTACCTAAGGCGGAGGAGGAGGATAGTTTTCCACCACCACCACCGCCGGTGGAAATGCTGCCTCGTTCAGGCACGGTTTTTGCTGTTCCCGCTTCTGCTAAAGCTGTTATTAAGGTATTGGATTCTCAAGAGGATGAGGATCCTCTACAATTCTTCCCCATTATTAGGCAACCTTTTGGTCCTAATGACCAATTTCCTCAAGGGGGTATAAATGTGCAGTATAATGTTCTTCAATTTAAATTTCTTAAAGAAATGAAGGCAGCTGTTGCTAATTATGGCCCTCAATCTCCTTTTGTCATGGGGCTTCTAGATTCTTTCTCCTCTGAGAATTTGTTTTTGCCTCTTGATTGGGAGACTTTGGGGAAGGCTGTTTTGTACCGCTCTCAGTGGCTTCAGCTACGCAGTTGGTGGCTAAAAGATGCCAAAGAGCAGGCCCGCCGCAATGCCGCTAGAAATCCTCCAGGACCTACAGAGAAGCAATTAACAGGCACTGGTCAGTTTGCTACCGTAGCGGCTCAATCTGGACTTGAGGACGTGGCATTATCACAAGTTAAAGCACTTTTTTAAAAGACTTGGTGTAAAGTAGAACCATCAGGAAAAACTGCCTTGTCTTTTGTTAAGATTTTGCAGGGCGCAAACGAACCTTATCCTGACTTTGTGGCTCGGCTCCAAGATGCTATAATAAAGACTGTGGGTAGTGGGGCTGCAGGCCAAATCCTGGTAACCACACTAGCTTTTGAGAATGCTAATCAGGAATGTCAGAGGTTGTTGCATCCTCTAAAGGCTGCTGGAAACTTACAAATAGAAGATTTTATTAGAGCCTGTGCAGGAGTGGGAGGGGCTGCCTACAACGCTCAGTTGTTTGCTGGAGCTTTATCTAAGGCATTCATGGGAAAAAAGGGAGTTTGCTTCCAATGTGAAAAGTCCGGTCATTTTAAAAAGGAGTGCCGTAAGTTATCTAATAGGAATGACTCCTCCAAAGTAGAATTTAAAAAGCTTCCTACTAAGCCCTGTCATCCTTGCGGCAAAGGGTGGGACAAAAACGGTAATTCTCTCACCTCTGGATCGAGAAACTTGCAGAGGGGCCCTTCAGCTTGGGGCCCCAACAACAATACAAGCCCTCTTCATTTGCAATTTCCAGTCAGCTCAGGGGTCCAGCATCAGCAGACCAGTCAGCCAATGTTAACCCCCAATTTTCATTGGCTCAGCTTTTCTCTACTACTTCCGGTAGCGCCGCTGCTGATGTGGCGATTTTACAGGCTGTTGAACTCACCCCAGAAATGGGAGTTGTTAAATTGGCTACAGGTGTTTTTGGGCCATTACCTCCACATACTGTTGGATTGCTTATAGGACGCAATAGTAGCATTTTACAGGGTTTACAAGTTCATTTGGGTGTTATAGATTCTGATTATAAAGGGGAAATTCAAATTTTGGCTCAGGCTCATAAACCTATATCCCTGAAAGAGGGGCAGCGAATTGCACAACTCCTTGTACTACCCTATTTTCAGTTTCCTTCACGGAGACAAGAAAGAACCGGAGGTTTTAGAAGCATGGGTAAACATATTTTTTGGGAAACTTTAGTAACTCAACAAAAACCCTTGTTTCCCCTCGAAGTAGAGGGACAAATTTTTCAGGGCTTGGTCGACACTGGAGCTGACATTTCCATTATTGCCTCTGATCAATGGCCTTTGTAGTGGCCTAAACAGCCTGTTGCTGTTTCTCTTACAGGATTAGGTTCCGCTTCTGAGGTGTATCAAAGTTCTCAATCCTTAAATTGCCGAGGGCCGGATGGTCAAGTGGCCCAAGTTCAGTTTTATATTGTTCCTATTGCCCTAAATTTATGGGGGCGAGATTTATTGCAACAATTTGGAGCTTTTGTTTCTATTCCTCATGTCTCTAATTCTGCCAAGAATATGATGTTCCGCATGGGCTACAATCCCCTTGAAAAATCTTTAAACATATAGCCACTGTTCAGCAGCCTCAAGCCCTTCCCTTGACACGGAAAACTAATATTCCTGTATGGGTTGAACAGTGGTCTTTAACACGTGAGAAGCTTGAGGCCTTGGAAAACTTAGTTCAGAAACAATTATCCCTAGGTCATATAGAACCTAGTACTTCTCCATGGAATTCCCCTGTCTTTGTGATTAAGATAAAAAAAAACGGTAAATGGAGATTATTGACAGATCTTCGTGCTATTAATGCATGTATTCAACCCATGAGATCCTTACAACCTGGCCTTCCTAACCCTTCTATGATTCCTCAAGATTGGTTACTTATGGTTATTGATTTAAAAGATTGTTTTTTTCTATCCCTTTGGATCAAAAGGATTGTGAGTGTTTTGCCTTCTCTGTCCCTGTTTTTAATAATTCTCAGCCACTTTCTCGATATCAGTGGAAGGTTTTACCTCAAGGTATGTTAAACAGCCCTACCTTGTGTCAAAAATTTGTCCATCGAGCTCTGAATCCTGTTCGAAAATGTCATCCTTCTGTTCTTTTATATCATTATATGGATGACATTCTTCTTGCCACACCCACCAAAAAAGAGCAACAAGATGCTTTTACATCCTTACAAACACAGCTCTCTTTATACTCACTTAATATTGCCCCTAAAAAAATTCAAATAGATTTTCCTATTCAATATTTAGGTTATACCTTGGGAGCACAAAATATTCGACCCCAAAAGATTCAAATTCGATGTGATCATTTAAAAACATTAAATTACTTTCAAAAGCTTTTAAGAGATATTAATTGAATGCGTCCTGTTTTAGGAATACCAACGTATCAGTTACAACATCTTTTTTCTATTCTAAAAGGAGACAGTCATTTGGACAGCTCACGTCATTTAACTCCTTTGGCTTTACAGGAACTCCAGCTTGTAGAAGAACAACTTCAAAAGGCTCATCTACATTATATCCTTCCCGACGTTCCCCTTTCCTTTTGTTTATTTCATACTTTACATTCTCCTACAGGTATGATTCATCAAACAAATCGGCCGTTAGAATGGATTTTTTTATCCAACAAAACATCTAATTTGCTTGACTACTTATATCTATCGTTTAGCTGAATTGATCATCAAAGGACGGCATCGCTGTCGACAACTCTGGGGAGGAGATCCTTCCTTCATTATCTCTCAATTCACTCATAGTCAGATTACTTATCTTCTTGCCACTTCTGATTCTTGGCAAGTTGCTTGTGCCTCATTTGTCGGACAATTTTCTACCCAATATCCTAAGTCTCTGATCTTTTCATTTTTTAGACAACATTCTGTGTTGCCTTTTTCACCAATATCTTTATTGCCTGTTCAAGGCCCTACCTTTTTTACTAATACTAATAACAATGGTAAAGCTGGATATTGGAGTGTTCATCAATCTCGAGTTACAGTTTATCCTTATCCCTCAGTGCAACAGGGAAAACTGTTTGCTATTCTCATGGTCTTACTTGATTTCCCTTCCACCAGTTGTAACATTGTTAGTGATTCTCAATATGCCGTGTATGTTACTTCTTATATTTCTCAAGCCACTCTACCTCTTTGTGCTACTTCTTCTCTTCAAAAACTCTTTTCTTTGTTGTCTTCTACTTTGAGCCAACGTCGAGCTCCTTTATTCATCACTCATCTTCGTTCTCATTCTCAACTTCCTGGACCGTTAGTTCATGGTAATGCTCAGATTGATTCGCTTTTAACTGGCCACCTACAGGCTGCAGAACAAAAACATGCTCTACATCACACTAATAGTTCTGGCCTTCAATGACAATTTCATTTAACTCGTAAACAAGCTCGTTCTCTTATTCGAGCTTGTCCTTCTTGTGCTTCTTTGAGCATTCCATCTTTCCATCCTGGGGTTAATCCGCAAGATACTCAAGTTAATCAGATTTGGCAAATGGACGTCACACACGTCCCTTCTTTTGGACGATTAAAGTATGTTCATCATACCATTGATACTTTCTCTCATTTTCAATGGGCAACTCCTTTGCCATCTAAAAAAGCTGATTCTGTTATTACTCATCTCTTAGCTTGTTTTGCCATCATGGGCATTCCTCTAATACTTAAAACTGATAATGCCCCTGCCTATGTTTCTCGTAAGTTACAAGTTTTCTTACAGCAATACAATATTCAACATCTTACCGGTATCCCGGGCAACAGTCAAGGTCAAGCCATCATTGAACACACAAATTTAACCTTAAAAACTCAACTGCTAAAACAAAAAGGGGGAAATGAGTCCCCCAGAAATCAAATTTTAAAGGTTTTGTTTACCTTAAATTTTTTGAATCAATGGAGACAATTGCAGGACTCCGCTGCCGTAACTCATCTTTCCTCACCTCCCTCGGCGATAGTCCCTGCCGACAATTTAAAGGTTTGGTATCCTAATGAAGAAGGTAAGTATGCTCAGGGACAAGTTCCAAAACAGAGACAGGGCTATGCTCTTGTCCTTACAGGGAGCGGACCTGAGTGGTTTCCTACAAGGCGATTGAAACCCTGTTGAAAAAAAAACTGGACTCAGCATGCATCTCTTCCTTTGTTGGATGTGCCTCAGCAGGGGACTTATTTCCCTTAGTGAGGCTTTGTATGAATATTGGACTTATATTCCCTTTCCACCCTTATATCAGGGAGTCGCCTGGGGGAGGCGGAAGTTAAGGTTTTCACCAATGACACTACTTGGATGCCATGCCCCTATATGGACAAGGACAACATAGAATGAGAAATGGGAATAATAAACAACACATACCAATTTGGAGTGGAAGGACTTCCGATTTGCATGGGAAATAGTCCTCATTGTCTCCGGAAATCGCATAAAGCTTGGGCTGTTCGCTATAATCATAGCCATGTGGCTGCCAATACTGTTATTATTGTAACTAAAAGTTTTCATTATAATCATACTGTATATATTAATGAGACTATTCCTAGTTCCTTACCTTTTTGTCCTATTCCAGAGGTTTCCCCTAATATTGAGGTATTGGAGTGACAACATTATCGAGAAACTAAGCCCTGGATTTTATTAGAATATAATGGGCTGCAAGTAATTGATTAGAGTATGCACGGTGATTTTCAAACAAAATTTAATCACATACCTTTGAAATGGCACTGGGTAAATAAAAGTATTGCTGCTGATGGTAATGAAACTTTGGTATGGCATGAAAGAGGCTTGTCACCACCTATGCCTCATCTTAGATACTCTTTACAAGTACAAAGTCATCTTTGGAAGTTATTAGCTGCAGGTGATGCCATTAGTACTTTTGTGGGGAATATGTCCCTTAATCTTTCTAACCCGAACAACCCCTTTCATATTCAATTACATCGGAATATCTCCCGATATATTATTGCTTGTGTCCGAAAGCCTTACCTAGTGTTAGCGGGGAATTTAACATGGGATAATGATACGGAAATTGTTAATTGTACAGATACATGTACATTTTTGTCTTGCCTCAATCATTCCTGGTGGCACAACTTTACTGGGGATATTTATATCCTCAGGACTCGTAAGGAAATTTGGCTACCTGTCAACCTTACGTGACCGTGGGAGACATCACCTCTTGAAACTTATATTTGGACTTCCCTCCAACGGACCCGTCGTGCCCTTGGACTTATAGTCGCCTCAATAATGGGCCTTGTCGCCATCGCCTCCACTGCAGCCGTGGCAGGACTCACTCTACATCAAAGCATACAAAATGCTAAATTTGTGCAGCAATGGCATGAGCAATCTCATCGGTTGTGGCTTCAACAACGGAACATTGACTCTCAACTCGCTAAAAGATTGGACAACGTGGAGCAAGACTTAACGTGGCTTGGAGATCAACTCACTGTCCTCAGTACTCAAATAACATTGCAATGTGATTGGAACTCCAGTCAATTTTGCGTAACACCTGTGCCTTTTAATGTTTCTCAAAATTGGACCGAAATCTGAAGATTATTAATAGGCCATAAAAATATTAGTTTGGACATCCAATAACTCACTCAAAACATTTCTGAAGCATTTTGACAACAATTCCATGTATTGTCCGGGGCCGCTACCTTACAGGAGCTGGGTCAAAGTTTGTTATTTATGTGTTACTTAACCCATAGACCCAGACAAAAACATGGATTTCTACCATCTCTAAAAGTATCTTGCTTTGGGCGCTCGAATTGGGTTTACTTTTCATGGTGATCCGATGCTCCCTCCGTCGCATCCAAAAACAAAGAAAAACACAGAAACAAGTATGGGCTACCTTTCTAGGATTGAGGCAAAACAAAAAGGGGGAAATGCAGGGGCCATTGAAAATAATATGCTAAGAATAGATAAGGCTCAAGGACAGTATCTCTAGCTAGTTGCACTTTCAATGAACTCCAGTAGTCAAGGACAGTATCTCTAGTTGAACTTTTAATGAACTCTAGTAGGCGCCAAAAAGACAGACAAAATAAGAAAAAACTTAGAGACAAGAAACTAAGCAGAAGGTTATATCTGGGTGCAAAAAGTTTGTTTTACATTGTGTTATTTTTGCTGATGTAAAATTTATGAAATATAAATAAAGTGAGGCGGAGGCTCTAGGTGCGGCCGCCATGTTCTCTGTTTGTCTTTGTCTCTTGTGTCTGTTCATTCTCCACCACCCCCGGCACGGGCCCCAATAAATGTAGGGAAAAATAAAGATACAAGTCAAAAGTAATGACTTTTTCCATAATGACAATAGTAACCATTGCTGACATTTTAGTGCACTGCTTCCCACAATTGGCTATGTTGTCTATGTACAGGCATTTCTAAAGGATTGGAATCAAATTGTACATGATTACTCTCCTAACATTTTCACTTGGCATTATGATATGAGCATTTTTTATTATATTAGGTAGCCCTGAAAAATGACACTATGCCTCCTAACTAGTATTGCTTTAAATGAATTTACCAGAAATAATTTAATTACTCTATTTGAGTATTCGATTTGTTCTTAATATTAATATAATAAATAATGCTGTAAAAACAGAAAAATCATTTATGACAGAATTGTTATTGACTTAGGATACATTCCTTCATGGTAAAATATTTAATAAATAATATAATTATTTTAAATATTACTGATTTATGCTGACACATTTATAACAAAAGATAATTCATTGATTTTCATACAAGAAAGTTTATGAGTATGATATTAATTCTTACAAAGGTAGATATATCTTTTTAAAAAGCTTTGCTAAGCTGATAAACAAAAAGTAATATTTTAGACACTGTTACTTGGAAACCATACTGCCACTAGTTGGGGGCTGCCTTGTCCTGAAAAACATCTGTTAAGTGCATCTGGGGCCAGATAGCTAAGCCAACCTGGGACTACAGAACCCCAAAGACCTCAGGCTTCCTTTCAGAAACTACTTCATCATACTTCTCTAAATACTCAGATATTTGAGCCCTAAAGAATGTTCTAGGGAAATTAGACACCAGGGAGTCATCTTATGGCACTTCATAGAATTAGACCAGTGAGCAGAAGCAGATCTTCCCACATACAAACTCATGCCAGTGGGCGAACAAAGATATCAAGCCCATCAAGCCATTTTAACCAGGTCTTTGCGAAAAGCAGTTTTCAGCAATGATAGGAATAGGTGTATTTTAGGAATAAAGACTTCCAGGAAATGCCCTCAAGTCACGCAACCCTCTAAGGGTTATCTCAGCCTTCTGGGGAGCCAGGGGATCTTTCTTAGCTTCTGTTTCTGCATGGGGGATCCACTGTAACCAACCCAGGCTACTGATCTGACATGCAGACTGCCTATGTCATCCACCCATGGATTGTATTTCAAAACTCAAGCAGTTCAGCTCCTTAATCTTTCATGTGGGGCTACCTTGCAGGTAATCTCTGGGTGGGACCTATACCCCAGCTACCTAAGTCCCTTTAATCTCATAAACGACACCTCCAGCCATTGTACTACAGCAAGATGCTAGTCTCCTGCTAAACGAACCTCTGGCACTTCAAAGAGAGATTTCTCCAGAGTCATTTCTCACTGAAGGGGGAATAATGGCTATCAGAATTGGTTTCTGAGTTAAGTATACCCAAGCTTTCCTCCCATCCAAAACTATGCCCTCTCAACCTTATTTTAGCCCATTCCCAATTTCTCTGTGACCCCCAGCCACAAATTGATTACTGCTGCCACAGTTTGAACACTGATTTCCCGCCCCCCCCCCCCCCCCGTGCAAACTACTCCAATAATTAAAGAACTATGTAGTCTAATGAGCTCTTCCTATAAATTCTGCCTGGGGACACCCATGTTTTAAATGTAACTTTGTAAATGTACCTCAGGTATACTTACAGAATTGAATAACACATACTTTTCTAGTTCACAGTATTCTTACCATCTATGCAGGCAGGGCTTCTCCTTTGCTTTCTAACTCTTTATTCCTCAAACAGGCTACAGTTTATCGAAATCCATAAGGTATGTGTATAGGAGAACTTCTGCTTCTCTTGTGTTAGAGTAACTAATATCAGACTTGCCTTTCTGCCATAAACAACTAGACTACTAGAAAAAAGTACATTAAACAACTCTATTAAACATGTGACTACAGAAAGCCATTTTAAACATTAGACTTGCATACAGGGCTGCCATCCCTGAGAGAAAGCACACACATAAGGTGAGTTCTGTGATTATCCTAATGTTTTACACGAGAGGAAGACAGGGAGCCCAAGCAGAAAGCTTTAGTCACGCTGAGTTCAGGAGGCAGAGATTATAGGTGGGAAGAAGAGACTAAGGTGGTCCGAAGGTAGGGGGCAAAGTATAGCAGAGGAGGAAGATTAGCAGATTATTGTTTCAGATATCTGCGCAATGATCCCCTCGAGTCTCTTCCAGACAATAAATGGTAGCATGGAAACTCCACAAAGTTAGGCAGAGGCAAAGAATAATCAGATGAACAATTCCTAGAGCTCAGACTACACTAAGAGATAGTAAAATTCTGGCAATCCAGAGTGGAAAGATTTTGTAGAAGACCCAAGAAATTCATGAGGTACCCCCAAAGAGTAAGGCAAAATTAGTAAGGCTAAGCTAGGATTGCCGTAATAATTTTCAAAACAAAGCCTCAGCTAGTCCACAAGTTATATAACTGCTACCTACAAAAAAATTTAACTCTCTCTTAAAAGGACAACAAAGGCTGGGCGGGGTGACTCAGCCTGTAATCCTAGCACTTTGGGAGGCTGAGGCAGGCGGATTATCTGAGCTCAGGAATTCCAGACCAGCCTGGGCAATATGGGGAAACCTTCTCTCTACTAAAATACAAAAATTTAGCCAGGCGTGGTGGCGTGCACCTGTAGTCCCAGCTACTTGGGAGTCTGCGGCAGGAGAATCACTTGAACTCGGAAGGTAGAGGTTGCAGTGAGCTAAGATCGCGCCACTGCACTCCAGCCTGGGAGATAAAGCGATATTCCATCTCCTTAAATAAATAAATAAATAAATAGATGGACAACAAAACACACTTAAAATGCAATATTCTCAATAACGAGCATCTAAAAAAAAATAGTAGAAAAAAATAGTAGACATATGATGAAGCAGCTGTCAAAAGCTATAATCTGGAGAAACATCAGTCATTAGAAGCAGATTCAGCCGGGCACGGTGGCTCATGCCTGTAATCCCAGCACTATGGGAGGCCGAGGCGGGCGTATCACCTGAGGTCGGGAGTTCAAGACCAGCCTTACCAACATAGAAAAACCCTGTCTCTACTAAAAATGTAAAATTAGCCAGGCATAGTGGCACATGCCTGTGATCCCAGCTACCCCAGGAGGCTGAGGCAGGAGAATCGCTTGAACCTGGGAGGCAGAGGTTGTGCTGAGCAGGGATCGTGCCATTGCACTCCAGTGTGGGCAACAAGGGCGAAACTCTGTCTCAAAATAAAATAAAATAAAATAAAAAGAATGAAAAGAAACAGACTCAAACATGACAGAATGATTGAATTAGCAAAGAACTTTGAAAAAGTTATAAATATGCTCAAGGACTTATTAACACAATGAGTAAAGAAATGAAAGATGAGAGACAAGACCAAACAATCTCGAAAACTACAAATTAGCATATTTGAAATTAAAAAGAAATCACTGGTTGGTCTTAACAGAAGATAAGACGGAACAGAAGGAAAGATCAAGTGGGTCTTATCCTAGAAGTGCAAAGCTGCTCTAACATTAAAAAGTAAATATTATAATTCACCATATTGACAGGATAATGGGAAAAATATTACATGCTAATCTCAGTATATTTCTAAAAGGCATTTGGAAAATAGTAACACACATTTATAATAAAAACTATCAGTAAACCAAGAACAGGAAAGAACTTATTCGTCTGAAGAACATTTACGGAAAACATGTAGCTGACAGATGTAATGCTGAAGTGCTGAACACTTTTGTTAATGAAACACTTGTTTCTCTAAGACTAGAAACAAAAAAATGGCTTCCGTTTCACCACTTTTATTCAACACAGTACTAAAGAATCTAGCCAATAAATGAAGCAAGTTAAAAAATTCGCATAGATTTAAAATGTAGAGGTAAAACAATGTAAAGATTTCATGATAACATATGTAGAGAATTCAAAAAAATCTACAAATAAAGCAAATGGAATTAATAAATAAACTAGTAAAGTTTTAGGATACGAGATTATTATACAAAAATCAATTATATTTCTATACTTTCTACATACTTGTAACAAACAAATGGAAAAAGTTTTTTGAAAGAATTGGCATATAGTGGACACAATAAATATGTATTGGATGAATAAAAGGACACTGATAAAATTTTATAAAAATTTATATATATATTTATAAAATTTTATCAGTTATTGTCCTTTACAATGGCATGAAAACCATAGAATGTGTAGAAATAGGTATTACTGTGTGCAAGATATGTGACAACTCTAAAATTTAACTGAGAGAAATTAAGCCCCGAGGAAATAAAGAGACATGTCATGTTTATAGATGGGATGACTCAATGTTGCTAAGATATTAATTCTTCCCAAATTTATCTGAAAATTAACACTGGATAGTTATTTAACACTACCCAGTTCAAAATCTCAAAAGAAATTTGCATAAAGATTTAAATAGAAATGTAAATAACTAAAATATCCAAACTAATTAAAAAAAAAAAAACTAGAAGACAGAGTTTACTCAGTGTATAGACCTATTTTCAAGACATAAAGCTATAATAATGAAGGCAATATAATGTTGGTAGAAAGACAGACATACAGATCAATGAAACAGAAGAGAGAGACCGAAAATAGATCTATAAGTATATTATTAATTACATTTAAACATTTTGACATGAGTAGCAAAAAAAAATTAATGGAGAAATGTTAGTGTTTTTCAGAAATTGTGCTGGAAGTCCTATATTCATATGACATAAACAAATGAACCTTCCCCTTTACCTCACACCATACACAATAATCAACTCAAAATATAATTAGCAGAATTAATCTTTAGAGATGGAAAGTAGGTCAATGAGTGACTGTGGTTGAGGTGGGGGAAAATTGACTGCAAAGAAGCATAAGGGAACATTTGGCATTGGTTGAAATGTTCTATATCTTTATTTTAGTGGTGCTTATATTGTTGTGTATATCTGTCAAACACATGAAGCCATGTCCTTAAAATGACTGACTTGTATTGTTGTTCATAAATTATAGCTACAAAATTAACTTTAAAAAGTTAAAATGATGTGCATACTCCTGTAAAATATATAATGGTGTTTTAAGTGTATCTTTCAAATTTGCCTAAATTAGGTTGTGCTGTAAATCTCATTTTAAAAACTTTTGTCATGCAGTTTTCCAAGACCTACTCTATGTTTGTGTTATTTTGTCTAGTTATTTAAATTTAATGGAATAAAATTATGATACTTCTACCATATTTTTAAAAATTTGTTATTTCTCTAATTATGTTCCTCTTCTGCCCTAATATTGTTTATTTGTGCCTTCCCTAGGTTAAAACAAAATCTCAATTGAGTTTTTTATTTTGCTATCTTTCAAGAAACAAGTTTGTCTTTCAGTTGTCTTCTCTTGAATATTTTGTTTCTCTTGTTATCTTTATTTTTTTCCTCATTTATTTTGGGTTCACTTCCATTTCTTACTTACCAAGCCATGTAGTTGATAAGCTTTACCCTTTATTCTATTTTGATAGAAATGTTTTATAATACAAATTTCTCTCTAAAAATGCATACAGTTTCAGTTGTACCCCATAGTTATGATAGGTCATATTTATATGATTGTATTAAAAAATCACTGTTGAAGTAAAAGTCAAGTTTTACATTTGTCATAGAATTATAGTAAATAATTCTCATCAAACCAAAATTACCTTTGGATTTTCACCTCTCTACTGATAAATTATACATATAATACTTTAATATTGATGATATAATGGAGTGGTAATTATAACTAAAATATAATAAAATATAAAACTCACATATTAGACTTAAATATTTAAAAATTTACCAAGAACTTTTCTGAAAATATAGTCATATTCATGTTTAATTTGAACAAAAGAGAACTCTCTCTTAAGTAGCCACAGATTCTTAAACTGATAATTAAAGAGCAATAATCCAAGCTCATTTTCATGAAAGAGAAAAGAAGTTCAAAGATATTTTCGGTGTGATTCTAGAAGTCTAGCTAGTTTATTTAAAAGTTAAGTTCAACCCGAAGAAAATGTTTTCTATTTGCAGAATTGAAACTGGCATGATAAACAAGCCCATGAAGGAAAGGGTGACTTCTTTTCATTAACTGTCCTTTGATCTACTAGCAAGAATGAGCCTCGGATGGAGTTGGAAGAAAATGAACACACATTGACAATCTAGGTGAAAGCTTGAATTAAGAAAAATTAATGTTCTGCTAACTGTTTTTTATCTAATCATCAATTGATGGACACTTAGGTTGATTCCATGACTTTTCAATTGTGAATAGTGCTGCTATAAACATGCAAGTGCAGGTATCTTTTTAATATAGTAATTTATTTTCCTTTGAGAAGATACTCAGTAGTGGAATTGCTAGATCAAATGGTAGTTCTGTTTTTAGCTCTTTGAGAAATCTTGATACTGTTTTCCACAGAGGTTGTACTAGTTTACATTCCCACCAACAGTGTATAAGCGTTCCCTTTTTTCTGCATCCTTGCCAACATCTGTTACTTTTTGTCTTTTAATAATAGCTATTCTGATGGTGTAAGATGATATCTCATGGTGGTTTTCATTTGCATTTCTCTAATGATTAGTGATGTTAAGCCTTTTTTCATATGCTTGTTGGCTATTTGTTTGTCATCTTTTGAAAAATATCTATTCATGTCATTCACCAACCTTTTAATGGGGCTATTTTTGTTTTGTTATTGTTGTTGATATGTTTGACTTCCTTGTAAATTATGGATATCAATACCCTGTAAGACTCATGCTTTGCAAATATTGTCTCTCATTCTGCAGATTGTCTGTTCACTGATTATTTCTTTTGTTGTGCAGAAGCTGTTTAACTAAGTCCAATTTGTCTACTTTTGATTTCAATGCTTGTACTTTTGGGGTCTTAGTCATGAATTCTTTGCTTACACCAATGTCCGGAAGACAGGAAGACATTCTCTTAGGTTTTCTTCTAATATTTCCATAGTTTTAGGTCGTACATTTAAGTCTTTAGTCCATCTTGAGTTAACTTTTGTACATGGTGAGAAGTGAGGGTGCAGTTTTATTGTTCTGCATATAGAAATACAGTTTTCCAGGCACCATTTATTGAATAGGGTGTCCTTTCCCCAGTTTATGTTTCTGTTGACTTTGTCAAAGGTCAGTTGGCAGTAGATATGTAACTTTATTTCTGGATTCTCTATTCTTTTCCATTGATCTATGTGTCTATTTCTACTCAAGTACCATGTACCATGTACATGTATTGGTTGTATAGCTTGTAGTGTAATTTGAAGTCAGGTAATGTGATGCCCCCAGCTTTATTCTTTTTACTACAAATTGCTTTGACTATTCAGGGTCTTTTTAGGTTCCATATGAATTTCAGGATTTTTTTCTAATTCTGTGAAAAGTGACTTTGGTATTTTGATAGGGATTGTATTGACTGTCGATTGCTTTGTGTATTATGGCCATTTTAACGATATTAATTCTACTGATCCATGAGTATAGAATGTTTTTCCATTTGTGATATCTACAGTTTCTTTCATCAGTATTCTGTAGTTTTCCCTGTAGAGATCTTTCACCTCCTTGGTTAAATATACTATTAGGAATTTTATTTTATTTTTTATAGCTATTATATATAGGATTGAGTTCTTGATTTGGTTCTCCACTTGATTGTTATTGTTGTACAGAAATGTCAGTTTTGTACGTTGATTTTGTATTCTGAAACCTTACATAATTCATTTATCAAATCTAAGAGCTTTCTGAAGGAGTCTTTAGGGTTTTCTAGGTATATAATCATATTGTGAGCAAACTAAGATAATTTTGCTTTCTCTTTTCCAAGTTGGATGATCTTCCTTCCTTCCTTCCTTCCTTCCTTCCTTCCTTCCTTCCCTCCTTCCTTCTTTCCTTCCTTTCTCTCTCCCTCCCCACTCTCTTTCTCTGTTCTTTTCTTTATCCTTTTCTTTTCTTTCTTCTAATTGCTTTGGCTAGGAATTTTAGCAATATGTTGAATAGGAGTGGTGAAAGTGGTCTTGTCTGTCTTTTTTCAGTTCTTTGGGGAATTGATTTCACCTTTTCCCCATTCAGTGTGATGCTAGCTGTGGGTTTGTTGTATATAGCCTTTATTATTCTGAGGTAAGTCTATCCAATGCCTAGTTTGTTTAGGGTTTTTATCCTGAATAAACACTGAATTTTATCAAATGCTTTTTCTGCATCTACTGAGATGATCATGAGGTTTTTTTTTAATTTGGTACATGTGATGAGTCACATTTATTGATTTGTATATGTTGAACTATCCTTATATCCCTGGAATAAAATCCACTTGACCATGGTTTATTATCTTTTTGATGTCCTATTGGATTTGGTTTGCTAGTATTATGTTAAAGATTTTTGCATCTGTGTTCATCAAGACTATTGTTCTGTATTTTTTGTTATCGTTGTTCTGTCCTTGTCTGTCTTTGGTATCAGGATCATACTGACTTTACAGAATGAGTTAGAGAGGATTCCCTCCCCTTCAATTTTTTGGAACATTTTCAGTAGGATTGGTACCAGCCTCTTTGTATGTTTGGCAGAATATACCGTGAATCCATCTGATCTTTGGCTTTTTTTGTTGTTGTTGGGAGATCTTTTATTACTGATTCAATCTCACTACTATTATTGTTCTGCTTAGAATTTTTATTTCTTCTTGGGTCAATCTTGGGAGGTTAAATGTTTCCAGGAATTTACCCATTTTCCTCGAGGTTTTCTAGTTTGTGAGTATACAGGTGTTTATAGAAGTCTCTGATAATCTTTTGTATTTCATCTGTGTCAGTTGTAATGTCTCCTTTTAAAATTCTGATTGTGTTTATTTGGATCTTTCTCTTCTTGGTTAGTCTAGCTAGTGGTTTAGGTTGTTATTTTCTAAGATGGACTTAAGTTTTTAATAGACTTTATTCTTTAGATAATGTTTAGATTCACAGAAAAATTGAGTGAGTGGCAGGTACAGAGATTTCCTATATGCCCCCTGGCCTACACATGCATAGCCTCCCCCATTACCAATATTCCCCACCAGAATGGTACAATTGTTACAATTAACGAACCTACATTTACATGTAATTGTCACCCATAGGCCATAGTTTGTATTTGGGTTTACTCAGTGTTGCACATTCTATGGGCTTGGAAAATTGTATAATGACATAGATCCACCATTACAGTACAATACAGAATAATTTCAGTGCTATAAAAATCCTTGGTACTCTGCTTATTTATTCCTCCCTCTCCTCAACCCTTGGCAAGAACTCATCTTTTTATTGCCTGCATAATTTTGCCTTTTACAAAATGTTGTATCATTGAAATCATGCAGTATGTAGCCTTTCCAGATTGGCTTCTTTCTCTTAGTAATATGCATTTACATTTCCTCCATGTGTTTTCATTGCTTGGTACCTCACTTATTTTGGGGGATGTATAATATTCTATTGTCTGGAGACATTACAATTTATCTATCTACTTACCTACTAAAGGACATCTTGGTCGCTTCCAAGTTTTGGAAATTATGAATAAAGCTGCTATAAATATCCATGTACAGGTTTTTGTATGGACGTAAGTTTTCACTTCTTGGGTACATGTCAAGGTGCACAAATGCTATATCATATGGTAAGAGTATGTTTAGTTTTATAAGGAACTGCAAAAATGTCTTCCAAAATAGTGGTACTATTTTGCATTCCAAACAGCAATGAACGAGACTTCCCATTGCTCCACATTCTTACCAGGATGTGGTGTTATCAGTGTTTGACTACTCTCATTTGTATGTAGTGGTACCTCATTGTTGTTGTTGTTGTTTTTCTTTTTCTTTTTCTTGAGAGGGAGTCTCGCTCTGTTGCCAGGCTGGAGTGCAGTGGTACCATCTCGGCTCAATACAATCCCCACCTTCCAGGTTTAAGCGATTCTCCTGCCTCAGCCTTCTGAGTAGCTGAGATTACCGGTGCGTGCTACCACACTCAACTAATTTTTGGATTTTTAGTAGAGACGGGGTTTCACCATGTTGGTCAAGATGGTCTCGATCTCCTTACCTCAAGATCCGCCTGCTTCAGCCTCCCAAAGTGCTGGGATTAAAGGCGTGAGCCACTGCATCCACCGTATTTTTTTTTTTTTTTGATTACTCTAATAGGTATGTAGTGATATCTCATTGTTCTTTTATTTTGCATCTCCCTGATGACATATGATGTCCAGCATTTTTTCTAATGCTTATTGTGAATACAGCTATATTGTTATTATCTATCCCTATCTCTTCTCAGGTGAATTGTCTGTTAAGGTTTTTGACTCATTTTTAATTATTTGTGTTCTTATTGTGGAGTTATTTGTATATTTGTAATAAGTCTTTTACTGGTATGTCTTTTGCAAATACTTTCTTTTTTTTTTTTAATTATACTTTAAGTTCTAGGGTACATGTGCATAGCGCGCAGGTTTGTTACATATGTATACTTGTGCCATGTTGGTGTGCTGCACCCATCAACTCGTCAGCACCCATCAATTCGTCATTTATATCAGGTATAACTCCCAATGCAATCCCTCCCCCCTCCCCCCTCCCCATGATAGGCCCCGGTGTGTGATGTTCCCCTTCCCGAGTCCAAGTGATCTCGTTGTTCAGTTCCCACCTATGAGTGAGAACATGCGGTGTTTGGTTTTCTGTTCTTGTGATAGTTTTGCTAAGAATGATGGTTTCCAGCTGCATCCATGTCCCTACAAAGGACGCAAACTCATCCTTTTTTATGACTGCATAGTATTCCATGGTGTATATGTGCCACATTTTCTTAATCCAGTCTGTCACAGATGGACATCTGGGTTGATTCCAAGTCTTCGCTATTGTGAATAGTGCCACAATAAACATACGTGTGCATATGTCTTTATAGCAGCATGATTTATAATCCTTTGGGTATATACCCAGTAGTGGGATGGCTGGGTCATATGGTACATCTAGTTCTAGATCCTTGAGGAATCGCCATACTGTTTTCCATAATGGTTGAACTAGTTTACAATCCCACCAACAGTGCAAAAGTGTTCCTATTTCTCCACATCCTCTCCAACACCTGTTGTTTCCTGACTTTTTAATGATTGCCATTCTAACTGGTGTGAGATGGTATCTCATTGTGGTTTTGATCTGCATTTCTCTGATGGGAGTGATGATGAGCATTTTTTCATGTGTCTGTTGGCTGTATGAATGTCTTCTTTTGAGAAATGTCTGTCATATCCTTTGCCCACTTTTTGATGGGGTTGTTGTTTTTTTCTTGTATATTTGTTTGAGTTCTTTATAGATTCTGGATATTAGCCCTTTGTCAGATGAGTAGATTGCAAACATTTTCTCCCATTCTGTAGGTTGCCTGTTCACTCTGATGGTAGTTTCTTTCACTGTGCAGAAGCTCTTTAGTTTAATTAGATCCCATTTGTTGATTTTGGCTTTTGCTGCCGTTGCTTTTGGTGTTTTAGACATGAAGTCCTTGCCCATGCCTATGTCCTGAATGGTACTACCTAGGTTTTCTTCTAGGGTTTTTATGGTATTAGGTCTAACATTTAAGTCTCTAATCCATCTTGAATTAATCTTCGTATAAGGAGTAAGGAAAGGATCCAGTTTCAGCTTTCTACTTATGGCTAGCCAATTTTCCCAGCACCATTTATTAAATAGGGAATCCTTTCCCCATCTTGTTTCTCTCAGGTTTGTCAAAGATCAGATGGCTGTAGATGTGTGGTATTATTTCTGAGGACTCTGTTCTGTTCCATGCAAATACTTTCTTAGTTTGTGGCTTGTTTTTTCATTGTCTTGACAATGTCTTTCACAGAGTAGAAATTTTTAGTCTTAAAGAGGTCCAGTTTATCAATTCGTTCTTTCATGGATTGTTCTTTTGGCATTGCAACTGCAAAAATCTTCACCAAGCCCCAGGTCATCTAGTTTTTCTCTTATGTTATCTTCTAGGAGTTTTATAGTTTAGCATTTTACATTTAGGTCCGTGATACATTTTGCATTAATTTTTGTAAAATGGGTATTGTCTGCATCTAGATTCATATTTTGTTTTTTTGTTTTGTTTTGTTTTTTGTATGTGGATGTTCAATTGTTCCAACACCCATTATTTGAAAAAACTATTGTTTTTTCAATTGTATTGTCTCTGCTCCTTTGTTAAAGATTAGTTGATTATATTTATTTAAGTTTATTTCTGAGCTCTCTCTTCTCTTCCATTGATCTGTTTTGTCTATTCTTTTGCCAATACAACACTGTCTTGATTACTGTAAATTTATAGCTAGTCTTGAAGTTGGATAGTGTCAGTCCTTCAACTTTGTTCTTCTTTGATATTGCATTGGCTACTCTGGATCTTTTGCCTTTGCATATAATTTTTATTTAAGTTTATTTCTAAGCTCTCTATTCTCTTCCATTGATCTGTCTGTTCTTTTGCCAATATCATCCTGTCTTGATTACTGTAGCTTTTTAGTCTTTAAGTCAGATATTCTCAGTCCCTCAACTTTGTTCTTCTTTAATAGTGCATTGGCTATTCTGGATCTTTTGCCTCTGCATATAATCTTTAGAATCCAGCTTTTCAATATACACAGTATCAGCTGAGTGCAGTGTCTCACACCTATAATCCCAGCATACTAGGAGGCTGAGGTGGGAGGATTGCTTGAGCCCAGTAGTTTGAGAATAACCTGGACAACATAATGAGACCCCATCTCTACAAAAATTTTAAAAATTATCTGGGCATAGTGGTGCTTGCCTAGAATCCTAGCTATTCAGGAGGTTGAGGTGAAAGGATTGTTTGAGTCAAGAGTTCAAGGCTACAGTGAGCCATGATCACACCACTGCACTCCAGCCTGGGCAAGAGAGAGACACCCAGTCTAAAAAAAAAAGAAAAAGGAAAAAAGAAATCACAGCATCCACAAAATAACTTGCTGAGATTTTGATTGGGATTGCGTAAATTAAGATAAAATTATATTGGTGAATATGGAATATATTCACATTTGTTATTCTTTGATTTCTTTAATCAGTGTTTTTATAGTTTTCTCATATAAATCTTGTCCATATTTTATTAGATTAATACCTAAGTTTTCATTTGGGAAGGTGTTGATGTAAATTGTATTATATTTTTAATTTCAAATGCCATTTATTTATTTCTGTTACACAGGAAAACAATTGACTTTTCTACATTAAATGTGTATTCTGCAATTCTGCTGTAATTGTTTATTAATTCCAGAATTTGTTTTGGTTATTCTTTCAAGCTCTCTACATAGATGATTATGCTGTCTGAACAATGAAAGTTTTCTTTCTCCCTAGTCTGTCTATTTTATTTCCTTTTAGTATATTATTGGATTAGCTAGAAACATTTTTTTTGCATACTCCTTTGGAACAGAGTTAAGCTTGTCAGTTGTTAGATTTCTATTGAATTTGTTCAAAAAGTTTTGGAGCAAGCCGTTTGTTGTTTTCTGTTATATGAAATCAGTTTCCAATGGACTGAAGAAATCTTAGTAAAATCCAGAGAGCCATGTCAATATCGAGTTCAGCTGCATGCACTACTGTCTCACACAGTAAGCGATCTAAGCTGGATCCTGATGATGTGCAGCATCACATGCAGGTTTCCAAGGATCAGACCAAAGTCAAGGTCAGCAGTGTTTCATAGCTTTTCCATGTGGCTGAAGCTCACCACAGAGCCCATCTGGTAGTTTTGGCTCAAGTAAACCACAAACTAGAGATATCTGAGAATATTTCTGAACCTAAACTATCACGAACCAGGACGGATCATCAGTGAAGCTGAATAAATGGAAAAACAGCGATTTATTTAAAGAATTTGCAAATCCCCACATTATCTAATATTCCTTTTTTCTTCTTTGCCTGAAATTTTTTATTAAAATATTTTATATTTTTATTATATAATATGTAATAAATGCAAATATGTTCTAATTATATTTATTTATAATTTATAATGTAGAAATATTGCAAAACATATAATTAAAATTAGAAAAAATTTCAAATAAGTGGAAAGAATAGTATCATTGAACCACATATTTAATAATTATTAACATTATGCCAAGTTTTTCTTTCTCTTTGCATTCTCTCTCTCTTCTACACACACACACATATATACATATATGTGCATTTCCTAAACCATTTCAAAGTAAATTACAAATTTACACTATCTACTACTATTTACAAAGTAAATTACAAATTTACACATGTATCTACAAAAAATAAGGTTATCTTCCTAGATTATAATACACTAGTATCACACATAACAAAATTAAAATTTTTCTAATATAAGCTGTAATTAAGTCTATTCAAACTTTCACAATATACTCACTGCTATTTTTTGGACTCTAACTAAGAGTGAGCATTACATTTGGATGTTATATCTTTTGACTCTTGTTCTTTGCACATTTTCACTGGTGTTTTATATACATAGTCTTGACTCTTTCCTAATTGAAACAGGACTCATCTATTATGTTTACATTTTATTGTTGCTGTTGAGATGACATATACATACAGCAAGGTATACATAATCCCATAAATTTTCCTTTACTGACTCATCCAGCTATATCCAACAGACAAGTTGCTTTGTTATTCATTCATATTATCATTCGTTTTAAGGTATTTTACATTTTTCTTATGATTTTTCTCTTTGAACTATGAATTATTTAGAAGTGTATTAACTTTATCTATTTTTACTTTTTAAATATTTTGAATTATATATGAGTAATTTCAATTATTGATTCAACTTACATATGAGGTTTACATATATTTTTGTTGGAGAGGGCTGTTCTATATCTTTATTAATTTTTTGACACCTAATTTATCAGCTATAGGAGGCATATGTGTTGGGCTTGTATAAAGTTAAGGAGTATTACCTGTGTTCCTAATTTGCTGAATATTTTCATTACAAATATTATTGCACTTCGTTGAATTCTTTTTCGTCTATTACAATCATCATAATTTTCTCCTGTAGTCTAATAGAGTTGCAAAAAAAGTAATACCTCTTCGTTGTTTTAGATTGAGTCTTAAATTAACAGTGAAATTGAAAATTAAAGACAGAGAATGATAATTTCAAGTGAGTGAGAAAATGAAACTCAACACAACGTGGAGTCACTGAAACCAAGGTTAAGGGTTGTTTCCACTTTATTAAAAGAGAATGATGAGTGATCAACTGAAAAGAGTACTAAAAATATGTCAGGTAAATCATAAAATCCAGAAAGCAAATCTAAAAAAGTCTGATTTTGCTGTGGTTTTGTACAATAAGTCAAACTAACATAGTTTGAAGATAGAGTAAGAGGTGACAAAATAAGATCTAAACTTGATCATTCTCACTTATTTTCCTCTAACCCAGAGCTTTGCTTTCTGAGCTAGAAGAAAATCTGCACCATGACATTTCTACCTTCTTTACCCTCAGAATCATCTATCAATCTCTGCAGACACATGCTCCAAAAACAAAATTTTCCTTCATCTCTCAGAAAAATAGCATGTACTAGAGAATTAACTGGTGCAATTATGATTATTTGACTATTATTCTAACATGGGATATTAATTATCAGATATTACCTTTGATTTCAAGAAACTGTTGCTATAAACATAAAGCAGAAAATTCTGAAGGAAAAAAGTTTATTGTTTTTACATATTAATATTATTTTACAACGTAAAGCTTCCTGTGACTTTCAGGCAGAGAAAAATATCACATTTCATAATTGAAGCTATTTTCCAATATCCTGTAAATAGTTCACTCTTATATTACTTCCCTATAACAACCTAATTCCCATTGATATTTTATTAAGCTCTCTCCAAAACTGAGATGTTAATCAAGACATGGATGGGAAAATGATGTAAATCCTTACATTCAACACCATGACTATTTGGTTTATTTCTACATAATGACTTAAAAGATCTTACCCACAGGCTTCAGACCAGAATTAGTGTAATATTCCATTTTCAGGTCTAATGTGTAGCAATCCAGTCTTCATTCTGCATTAATGTTAGTGTTATAAAAAGAAGCATTTAAAATCAGTAATAGGATTTATAATATTAATGAATAAATTTTCTACTCATTTGTATTTCTATAGTTCCAATAGAATTCCTGTTTGTCCATTTATCTTCTCAAACCTAGTGATAATAGCTATGTGTCATGTAACGACAGGGATATGTTCTGGGAAATGCTTCATTAGGTGATTTTGTCGTGTGCAAACATCATAGAATGTACTTACATAAACTTAGATGGTATAGCCTACTACACACCTAGACTGTGTACCATAGCCTATAGTTCCTAGGCTACAAACCTGTACAGCATGTTACTATACGGAATACTATAGGCAATTGTAACACAATAGTATTTGTGTATTAAACATAGAAAGGTTACAGTAAAAATACGCTATTAAAATCTTATGGAACCACCATCATATACATCGCCTATCATTGACCAAAATGTCATTATGTGGTACATGGCTGTAACTTGAACTTCAAAATATTAGATGGGAATTCACAAGTAGTTTTCCAATGTATCATATTTTGTTCTTTTCCTTTCTAAATTTCTGAGAGACTTTTCTGCTTATCCATTTTTAAGAATAATGCCTCATGTGTTTGAAATTACATAATCAAATAAGTAAAAATTAAAAGACCATAAATATTGTACATGAGTATTTCATTGTATCTAAAAATGTATTGTGAGAACTAAGTTATTATTCTTAATATTAAAACCAAATGCAGACTGGAATGCCTTTCCTTATTTTTAATTTTTATTATGTATAACAGAAAAAATTTCCAATCACCATTTACAGTAGAATGTAATTGTACTTGTAGAATATATGTAGAATATGACATTTTGTGATTGATTACTTTCATAGTAACATGCAAATAAAAATTTTCATCCTAGAAATGCATTTGTAGTATTCTTCTGAATTTTGGAGCCCTTACTGAATGGATTAAACTGGTAGAAATTATGTTATATGGCCTATACTGCATTACTGAAATAAGAGCATAATTACACAGAAATGAAAATGCCCAATTTGTTACTCAAAAAAATCCCTTTTAAACTAAAATTACTTACATTGAGTTAATAAAGCAGAGTAAGCAGATATGTCACCTCTGACACATATAATCTAAATATACAGGAACGCCAGATTTAAAAAATGACAAAACATTATAAATATTACAGCTTGAAACCAAGAATAAAACATCTAATAACTCAAAGTGGTTTACTAATGTTTCAGAAGACAACATCCAGGACTTATAGTTGTATCCCCTGTATGCAAGAGGTGTTCAAGCTAAGGGCCTACTGTTCACAAAGCCAGGATATCTCAAAATTATTCTATACAAAAATCTACCCACTAACTCATAAAAGCAACAAGGAAACTGCCACTTTTCTGGAGCCATGGGTAGAAATAAACAAGGCTATTGAACCTGGGTCCTATGCTACACCCATGTGAGGGCCAAAACACACAGTTCTTAGGATAATGGATCTCAAGACAAGGACTAAACATAAAAATAGTCTACAATCAATAAAACATACGAGTCCTAACAGAGGCAAAATGTTAAGTCATCTCTGTAAAGTCACTTCTATAACTTGGGCACTCCCATAAAAAAAATGTCAGTGACGTTATCAAAAATCACAAACTGCCACTTGTGAAATACAAGATAATTCCAAATGAGAATTACAAGATTATTCTAAAAGTGACATTTAGACTAAGAATGTTTTAAATATTCAAAGATAATAAAAATGGAACAGAAACCATAAGGCAAAAACAGAACAGTATGTGATAAATTGATTCTCTCTGTACTTAGTTAAGTATTTCATTCAGAAAACCTACTACATGTCCCAAAAGTCTGGGATGCATTTCTGAATCTAATCGGGAAAATCATAAAAGGACGGAGATGAGTGGACCTCCTGATCTGAAAGTAGGTTGAAGGCAAAGTGTTATACCATTTTGATATACTCTCATTATGTTTTAGGGCCAAGCATGTATCAGTGATTTCCTTGGGCCAGATGTAGGCGAGGTGGAAGAAAGAGCATCACTGGAGGAAAAGACATAGTTAGAATTGGGAAGCTTAATACAGGGACAGTAAAAAACTGCAATCAGGATACATTTTCCCTAATCTGGGAAATGCAGACGGGATTACCCTACAAGTTAAGCAGGGGTAGGGGAGAGAAACAGCAATCTACTTGAAGACCCATCAATGTACCCAAAAGAGAAAGATTTAGCTGCAAAAGCCTGCCCCTCTCTACACTCCTGAAGGCTTACCTGTATGGATTGCACCAAACCTTTAGACACTGGCTGGTTTTAGGCAGTGGAAGATCTTCGAGGGTAGAGTAAAAGATCCTGGTTTATTTATCCCCCTGGCATTCTCACAGCTGGGCTGCAGATTGGCAGTGCCTGTATTTCTCCACTTAAGGCCAAAGCTGTTGGGTGTGATCTCAGGGATGGTAGTGGTTTTACACCTTCACTGGGGATGTTTCACTTTCCCTTAGAAAACACTCCTTTCACTACACTTTTGGCCATCACTCCATTTGCACATGTTCCCTGCTAGGACATTGACTGATACAGACCTTTATCTGTTAAGTCAGAACTGTCTCCTTATACCTCCTCCCTACTCAACTTCCTTCTACCCTGCAGGAAACAGAATCAAGGTTAAGAAGCCAAGGAAAGCGCTGTAGACACTCAAGGCAGAGAGAAGAAAAACCACATCTCTGCTTTTCCAACCTCAAACTTTCCTTATGCTCCTGAACCAGGCTAGGAATGGGGAGAAGTTTCAACATTAAATCAGGTATGGAGTTTTAACTAATATGTAGGACTGTAGTGATTCTACAAGACTGGAAAATTTAATTACCAAATTAAGAAAATAGTGCATTAAATAACCATGTAACTCTCTTTTAACCAAGGGCTGCCAGAAATGCCATAGTCTACCCAAATTTCTGTCTACTACTTGAAAATCATAAATATCCAGATCATCTGCTAAAAGGAAAGGGAGACACATGGGATTGTTCCACCATTAAATTCCACAACCTATGCTTGTCCGATTTACGACCTACAGGTAGAAGCAAACATAGGTTTCAAGGCTATACATCAAAATCTTGATGGTGGTAGCCCTTGGAGAGGTAGCAACTAAAGAGACTCAATATTATACCTTTATATACTTTATATTTTTAACAGAAAATATATCTAAGCAGAAATGTTAACATTTTTAAAAGTTTTGAATGGTGGGTGCTTGAATGTTTATTACTATTGTTATTATTATTATTTGAGATGGAGTTTCGCTCTGTTGCCCAGGCTGCAGTGCAGTGGCACAATTTTGGCTCACTGCAAGCTCCACCTCCCAGGTTCAAACAATTCTCCTGCCTCAGCCTCCCGAGTAGCTAGGATTACACACACGTGCCACCAGGTCTAGCTCTTTTTTTTTTTTCTTTCTTTTTTTAGTAGACATGAGGTTTCACCCTTTTGAGCAGGGTGGTCTTGATCTTCTGACCTCGTGATCCACCTGCCTTGTCCTCCCAAAGTGCTGGGATTACAGGCGTGAGCCACTGCGCCCGGCCTATTGTATTGTTATTGGTACTTTTTCCTCTCTTTAAACTCGGCCTCAATGTGTTTTTAGTGTTCTTAAATCCCACTTTTGTCAAACCCTCAAAAACCAGTTGACTTACACTGTTAGCCTGAAAAATGGCCCTACTATTGGTCATTTCTTAGTTTACAATCTGCTTTGAAATTTCAAGTGTCCTCACAAAGGCAGAAATTCAAAACTGTAGTGCAATGATACAAATGCTAATGGGGAACTAAATGACATTTTTAGTTACAGCTCATTTTGCAGTTATAATTAGGGGCAGTCAGACATGGGCCTGTAACTCAAGAACTTAATGGGAATCCCTGAAGCAGAACTATTGAACTGACAAGTGAGTCTGTAAGAACTAGAAATAACACACCCCCAACAAGGATCTTTCACTGAAATGACTTCCTAAATTTAGAAGTTTACAGTTGTCTGTTTTATGGCTACTATTTAGAATGAGATTTTTTTTTCTACACAAACCACTCCAAACCCTTCTACTAAATTACTGTTTTACAATATTATTGGTAGCATTTTGGGTCTTTGACAAGACCATCCCCATGCTCTGAAAATGATCAATGTGCATTGTACTTGATGTTATCTAAATTGGGCCATCAATTAGCCAATTCTAGCTAGATGTCAAAACTTTAAAAAAGTAAATCTAACACTTAATAAACACACACACATCCCAGAAAAATTAGAAGAGTAATATCTTTCTTGAAATCGATTCGTGAGACACCAAAAGAGGAATTATGTTTTACAACAAGGAGCAAGACTTTCTAAAAACCATCTTTGCCCAATTCTATTCTAAATCCCTCTCATAATATGACACCTATTTCCCAAACTCTCTTCTATGTCTTCTGAAACTTCAACCCATTATTAGAATCTACCTGTATCCACTCCTCATTTCTTACCCCAGCTGCCACTCCCCAGACCTGTTTTGTCCTCCCATGAGAATCCTCACATTCTTTCTATTCTAAATAAATGTATCCTCTTTTAGTAATTATCAATACTTCTTACCCAATACTCTAATCAGAGTATTAAAATCTCAAGCACTTGTTAGATTATAAAAATAATTTTCCTAGGAGAATTTAGAGAAAAGAAACATAGGATTGCCAGGTTTTGCAAACAAAACTACAGGAGACTAAGTTAATATGAATTTCAGATAAACAACAAATATATTATTTAGTATGAGTGTCCCAAATAATATAATAAACATGTCCCAATATAATTTGGACATGTTTATACTAAATATATATTTGCGATTTATTTGAAATTAAAATTTAACTAGTATCCTGTAATTTATCTGCAACCTTAGAAGAAAAGATCTTTAAATATGTTTTTATTTCTGACCTTGTGACACATATAAAACACAGAGATCTAAGTAACACTTATGGTTCTTCATCTCAGCATGTTCTGATGTTAAGATTTTGTGACAGGACTACTTCCAATTCATACACCACTCTGGCTTGGTGGTGGTTAGTTTCTTAAGCTATTCACTACAATTTCTCTACATATTTGATGCCTGTGGTAAGACCCTGCAACTCATTTTGGGAAAATATCCTTGTTTTTCGTGCTCTCACTTTTTATGCTCATTATCAGTAAAAGGACAGAAAGTGCAAGAAAAATGTAAGAAAAGTAATTTCTATCATCCCAAAAGTAAAAGGAGGGGCTCTCATAATTGTCTTTGCAGCCAAAACCTGCATTACTAACACTAAGATCTCCTCAGATTCCAGGACAGAAAAGCAAAGGAAGGAGAAACTCAACTTCTAAGATCCTTTGAAACTTAGTTTGGTCCTGAATACTTTGCAGATGCAATCCCTATGCTGAATTAGATGTAGGATCCAATTTTCCTCCTTAATCTTTTTGCTCGAAAGAAAGAAAAAAATCCCTTAGTTACTTAATAACTAAAGATTTTAAACCAATTGACCTAAAGCTCCCTGCTTTAGTGGCTTTTGTGCTAATGTACTTGGGCCAAATTATTTAAGTTGTAAAGAGACAGACTTAAAACAAATCTGCTGTTGTTACATGTCATTAATAATCCCACAGGCCATGTGCATATTAATTTAAGTAGTAAAAACAAAACACTACTTGGAACAAATAGCACAGCACACTTAATTTTAGAAGTTTTATAAACAAAGATTGAGTGAAAACTGCTTTGACATCTTTGGCTAGAGGTATATTAGCAAAAGTATAGATTTGAAGGAAAAGAAAAAAGCAATGAGCTCCTGCCCACAGAATTTATTTGTCTTAATTCATTAGCATATCCTATTGTTCAGAATCTTTAGTTTGACAGAACACGGGAATGTACTGCTGAAGGCTCACCCATGGCACCAGCTGACTGACAATTCTGTGAATTTCGGTACTGTTTTAAGAAGGATATAGTATACTTCTTAAAGTGAAAACCAAAATATGGTTCCATTTTCTCTATATGATCTCAAGTCCCAAAAGAAGAAAGTAGGATTGCCTTTTCTCTCTATTATCCCTACTATCTCAGTTGCAAAATCTACAATTCCTTTCCTTATGACCTTGAGCTCAATGGGTTTAGCCATCCTGAAGTCCAAGAGAGGAATGTTTTATACCAAACATTATCATGGTTCAAGTGATTTGAATACTACTACCATTTATTGATGATTTTATTTTTATATATAATGGTAAACCAACATTCAGAGAGGGGGCTATTCTGGTCAGGATGATTGATCATGATTACCAGGGACGATTGTATTGATGCTATGTAACAGACACAAGGAACACCATTTGGATCCAGGGAATTTACAGTATTTTTTTTGCCCAATAGTCTTAATAATGAGGAACTGCAACAACCTAATAAAGACAAGACCACCAAGTACTTAGATCTTGCAGGAATGAAATGCTATGTCACCCAACAGGTAAAAAATGCCATTCACTCGATATGTTGGCAGATATTATGGACAAAACTGAATGACTGTGAATAGAATACAGGTATGATTCCATTGATTTATTTGGGTAAAATTTACATTGCCAGCAAATGGGACAGTTATGATTTATGTTAATTTATTGTTTTATATTCCTTCATCTTTTTCCCATTACATAAACATGGCAGCTAACATTTTTTATTTTAAATGGAAATACAATTAAATTGACATCACTCCGATTAGGCGCCAAGATGGCCAAATAGGAACAGCTCCAGCCTCCAGTTCCCAGCATGAGCAACACAGAAGACGGGTGATTTCTGCATTTCCAACTGAGGTACCGGGTTCATCTCACTGGGGCATGTTGGACAGTCGGTACAGGACAGTGGGTGCAGCCCAACGAGCAAGAGCCAAAGAAGGGCAAGGCATCATCGCCTCACCTGGAAAGTGTGAGGGGGAAGGGAATTCCTTTTCCTAGCCAAGGGAAACTGTGACACACAACACTTGGAAAATCAGGTCACTCCAACCCTAATACTGCACTTTACCAAGGATCTTAGCAAACAGCACACTGGAAGATTATATCCCGCACCTGGCTCAGCGGCCTCCCTCATTGCTAGCACAGCAGTCTGAGATCTAACTGCAAGGCAACAGTGAGGCTGGGAGAGGGGCGCCTGCCATTGCTGAGGCTTAAGTAGGTAAACAAAGCAGCTGGGAAGCTCAAACTGGGTGGAGCCCACTGCAGCTCAAGGAGGCCTGCCTGCCTCTGTAGACTCCACCTCTGGGGATGGGGCATAGCTAAACAAAAAGCAGCAGAAACCTCTGCAGATGTAAATGTCCCTGTCTGACAGCTTTGAAGAGAGTAGTGGTTCTCCCAGCACAGAGGTTGTGATCTGAGAATGGACACACAGCCTGCTCAAGTGGGTCCCTGACCCCCAAGTAGCCTAACTGGGAGACATCCCCCACTAGGGGCAGACTGACACCCCACACCTCGCATGGCCGGGTACACCTCTGAGACGAAGCTTCCAGAGGAACAATCAGACAGCAACACTTGCCATTCAGCAATATTCTCTATTCTGAAGTCTCCGCTGTGGATACCCAGGCAAACAGGGTCTGGAGTGGACCTCAAGCAAACTCCAACAGACCTGCAGCTGAGGGTCCTGACTGTTAGAAGGAAAACTAACAAACAGAAAGGACATCCACACCAAAACTCCATCTGTACATCACCATCATCAAAGACCAAAGGTAGATAAAACCACAAAGATGGGGAAAAAGCTTGCAGAAAAGCTGAAAATTCAAAAAATCAGAGTGCCTCTCCTCCTCCAAAGGAACGTAGCCCCTCGCCAGCAATGGAACAAAGCTGGATGGAGAATGACTTTGATGAGTAGAGAGAAGATGACTTCAGTCGATCAAACTTCTGAGCTAAAGGAGGAACTGCGAACCCAGTGCAAAGAAACTACAAACCTTGAAAAAAGATTTGACGAATGGATAACTAGAATAACCAATGCAGAGAAGTCCATAAACAACCTGATAGAGCTGAAAACCATGACACGAGAGCTACATGACAAATGCACAAGCTTCAGTAACTGACTCGATCAACTGAAAGAAAGAGTATCAGCGATTGAAGATCAAATGAATGAAACAAAGTGAAAAGAGTTTAGAGAAAAAGGAGTAAAAAGAAATGAACAAAGCCTCCAAGAAATATGGGATTATATGAAAAGACTAAATCTACATCTGATTGGTGTACCTGAAAGTGACAGGGAGAATGGAACGAAGTTGGAAATCACTCTGCAGGATATTATCCAGGAGAACTTCCCCAACCTAGCAAGGCAGGTCAACACTCAAATTCAGGAAATACAGAGAATGCCACAAAGATACTCCTCCAGAAGAGCAACTCCAAGACACATAATTGCCAGATTCACCAAAGTTGAAATGAAGGAAAAAATCTTAAGGGCAGCCAGAGAGAAAGGTCAGGTTGCCCACAAAGGGAAGCCCATCAGACTAACAGCAGATCTCTTGGCAGACACTCTACAAGCCAGAAGAGAGTGGGGGACAATATTCAACATTCTTAAAGAAAAGAATTTTCAACCCATAATTTCATTTCCAGCCAAACTAAGTTTCATAAGTGAAAGAGAAATAAAATCCTTTATAGACAATCAAATGCTGAGAGATTGTGTCACCAGCAGGCCTGCCCTACGAGAGCTCCTGAAGGAAGCACTAAACATGGAAAGGAACAACCGGTACCAGCCATTGCAAAAACATGCCAAAATGTAAAGACCATCGATGCTAGGAAGAAACTGCATCAACTAATGAGCAAAATAACCAGCTATCATCATAATGACAGGATCAAGTTCACACATAACGATATTAACCTTAAATGTAAATGGGCTAAATGGTCCAATTAAAAGACATAGACTGGCAAATTGAATAAAGAGTCAAGACCCATCACTTTGCTGCATTCAGGAGACCCATCTCACATGTAGAGACACACATAGGCTCAAAATAAAGGGATGGAGGAAGACCTACCAAGCAAATGGAAAACAAAAAAAGGCAGGGGTTGCAATCCTAGTCTCTGATAAAACAGACTTTAAACCAACAAAGATCAAAAGAGACAAAGAAGGCCATTACATAATGGTTAAGGGATCAATTCAACAAGAAGAGCTAACTATCCTAAATATATATGCACCCAATACAGGAGCACCCAGATTCATAAAGCAAGTCCTTAGAGACTTACAAAGAAACTTAGACTCCCACACAACAATAATGGGAGACTTCAACACCCCACTGTCAACATTAGATAGATCAACGAGACAGAAAGTTCACAAGGATATCCAGGAATTGAACTCAACTCTGCACCAAGCAGACCTAACAGACATCTACAGAACTCTCCACCTCAAATCAACAGAATATACATTCTTCTCTGTACCACATCGCACTTATTCCAAAATTGACCACATAGTTGGAAGTAAAGCACTCCTTAGCAAATGTAAAAGAACAAAAATTATAACAAACTGTCTCTCAGACCACAGTGCAATCAAACTAAAACTCAGGACTAAGAAACTCAAAACCACTCAGCTACATGGAAACTGATCAACCTGCTCCTGAATGACTACTGGGTACATAACGAAATGAAGGCAAAAATAAAGATGTTCTTTGAAACCAATGAGAACAAAGATATAACATACCAGAATCTCTGGGACACATTTAAAGCAGTGTGTAGAGGGAAATTTATAGCACTAAATGTCTACAAGAGAAAGCAGGAAAGATCTAAAATTGACACCCTAACATCACAATTAAAAGAACTAGAGAAGCAAGAGCAAACACATTCAAAAGCTAGCAGAAGGCAAGAAATAACTAAGATCAGAGCAGAAGTGAAGGAGATAGAGACACAAAAAACCCTTCAAAAAATCAATGAATCCAGGAGCTGGTTTTTTGATAAGATCAACATAATTGATACGCTGCTAGCAAGACTAATATAGAAGAGAAGAGAGAAGAATCAAATAGATGCAATAAAAAATGATAAAGGGGATATCACCAACGACCCCACAGAAATACAAACTACCATCAGAGAATAGTATAAACACCTCTACAAAAATAAACTACAAAACCTAGAAGAAATGGACAAATTCCTGGACACATACACTCTCCCAAGACTAAACTAGGAAGAAGTTGAATCCCTGAATAGACCAATAGCAGGCTCTGAAATTGAGGCAATAATTAATAGCCTACCAACCAAAAAAAGTCCAGGACCATACGGATTCACAGCCGAATTCTACCAGAGGTACAAGGAGGAGCTGGTACCATTCCTTCTGAAACTATTCCAATCAATAGATAAAGAGGGAATCCTCCCTAACTCATTTTATAAGGCCAACATCATCCTGATACCAAAGCCTGGCAGAGACACAACAAAAAAAGGGAATTTTAGACTAATATCCCTGATGAACATCGATGCAAAATCCTCAGTAAAATACTGGCAAACCGAATCCAGCAGCACATCAAAAAGCTTATCCACTATGATCAAGTGGGCTTCATCCTGGGATGCAAGGCTGGTTCAACATATGCAAATCAATAAACATAATCCAGCATATAAACAGAACCAAAGACAAAAGCCACATGATTATCTCAATAGATGCAGAAAAGGCCTTTGACAAAATTCAACAGCCCTTCATGCTAAAAACTCTCAATAAATTTGGTATTGATGGAACATATCTCAAAATAATAAGAGCTATTTATGACAAACCCACAGCCAATATCATACTGAATGGGCAAAAACTGGAAGCATTCCCTTTGAAAACTGGCACAAGACAGGGATGCCCTCTCTCACCACTCCTATTCAACATAGTGTTGGAAGTTCTGGCTAGGGCATTCAGGCAAGAGAAAGAAATAAAGGGTATTCAATTAGGAAAAGAAGAAGTCAAATTGTCCCTGTTTGCAGATGACATGATTGTATACTTAGAAAACCCATCGTCTCAGCCCAAAATCTCCTTAAGCTGATAAGCAACTTCAGCAAAGTCTCAGGATACAAAATCAATGTGCAAAAATCACAAGCATTCTTATACACCAATAGCAGACAAACAGAGAGCAAAATCATGAGTGAACTCTGATTCACAATCGCTTCAAAGAGAATAAAATACCTAGGAATCGAACTTACAAGGGATGTGAAGGACCTCTTCAAGGAGAACTACAAACCACTGCTCAGTGAAATAAAAGAGGACACAAACAAATGGAAGAACATTCCATGCTCATGGATAGGAAGAATCAATATCGTGAAAATGGCCATACTGCCCAAGGTAATTTATAGATTCAATGCCATCCATTAAGCTACCAATGACTTTCTTCACAGAATTGGAAAAAAAACTGCTTTAAAGTTCATATGGAACCAAAAAAGAGCCCACATCACCAAGACAATCCTAAGCCAAAAGAACAAAACTGGAGGCATCACGCTACCTGACTTCAAACTATACTACAAGGCTACAGTAACCAAAACAGCATGGTACTGGTATCAAAACAGAGATACAGACCAATGGAAAAGAACAGAGCCCTCAGAAATAATACCACACATCTACAACTATCTGATCTTTGACAAACCTGACAAAAACAAGAAATCAGGAAAGGATACCCTATTTAATAAATGGTGCTGGGAAAACTGGCTAGCCATAAGTAGAAAGCTGAAACTGGATCCCTTCCTTATTCCTTATACAAAAATTAATTCAAGACAGATTAGAGACTTAAATGTTAGACCTAAAACCATAAAAACCCTACAAGAAAACCTAGGTAATACCATTCAGGACATAGGCATAGGCAAGGACTTCATGTCTAAAACACCAAAAGCAATGGCAACAAAAGCCAAAATTGACAAATGGGATCCAATTAAACTAAAGAGCTTCTGCACAGCAAAAGAAACTACCATCAGGGTGAACAGGCAACCTACAGAACGGGGGAAAATTTTGGCAATCTACTCATCTGACAAAGGGCTAATATCCAGAATCCACAAAGATCTCAAACAAATTTACAAGAATAAAACCAACAACCCCATCAAAAAGTGGGCAAAGGAAATGAACAGACACTTCTCAAAAGAAGACATTTATGCAGCCAACAGACACATGAAAAAATGCTCATCATCACTGGCCCTCAGAGAAATGCAAATCAAAACCACAATGAGATATCATCTCACACCAGTTAGAAAGACAATCATTAAAAAGTCAGGAAATAACACGTGCTAGAGAGGATGTGGAGAAATAGGAACACTTTTACACTGTTGGTGGGACTGTAAACTAGTTCAACCATTGTGGAAGACAGTGTGGCGATTCCTCAAGGATCTAGAACTAGAAATACCATTTGACCCAGCCATCCGATTACTGGGTATATACCCAAAGGATTATAAATCATACTGCTATAAAGACACATGCACACTTATGTTTATTTCAGCACTATTCACAATAGCAAAGACTTGGAATCAACACAAATGTCCATCAATGACAGACTGGATTAAGAAAATGTGGCACATATACACCAAAGAATATTATGCAGCCATAAAAAAGGATGAGTTCATGTCCTTTGTAGGGACATGGATGCAGCTGGAAACCATTATTCTCAGCAAACTATTGCAAGAACAGAAAACCAAACACCGCATGTTCTCACTCATAGGTGGGAATTGAATAATGAGATCACCTGGACACAGGAAGGGGGACATCACACACCGGGGCCTGTTGTGGGATGGGGGGAGGGGGGAAAGATAGCATTAGGAGATATACCTAATGTAAATGACGAGTTAATGGGTGCAGTACACCAACATGGCACATGTATACATATGTAACAAACCTGCATGTTGTGCACATGTACCCTAGAACTTAAAGTATAATAAAATAATAAATAAATAAATAAATAAATAAATTGACATCACTCCATAATGATATGGTAATTGATGTGTGAATCAAGGATTAACAGATACCGAAAGGAACAGGGGTGAGATGTACTAGACTTCCATTCGTGTTCCGTATCTGCTTTCTACTCTTCTTCATCTTGCAAATGCTCAACTTTTAAAATACTAAGTTCAATGTGTATTTTACACACATAAAGAAGACACATAATATTTACATCAGTTTTGGATCATAATTTTTAAATGAGCACCCATGAAATCTCTACCCAAACAAAGAACTATTATAGAATATTATCAGCATTATTAATTAGGTAATGTTCACTTATTTGCTTCCAGTTATTTAACTTCCACAAACATTTCTTTTCTCATAAATAAACTATCCATCATCAAATCCCATTGGTTCAGTCTCCAAAACATATCCAGAGTCTGACAATATCTTACCACCTCTACTATCCAAACCCGAGCTTCCCTAGACCATGTCATCATGATCTCCTGTTTGAACTTTCTAAACAGTCTTCCATGTTTTCCATTTTTCTCCCTCTCTTCAATTCTCTCCATAGAAACCAAAGTAATTATTTTAAAATGTAAGTCAAATGGTATGATTCCTCTGCTCAAAACCCTGTAATAATTTCCCACCTAATTTTTTAAAACAGCCTAACTTCTCACCATGGTTTGGAAGTGCCACGTGGTCTTTATCATGCCTGTCTCTCCAAGCCCAGCTCTTCTCTCTCTCACCTCAAACATTTCACTTCAGTCACCCTAGTCTTCTCTCCATTTCTCAAATGTTCTTGTTCACTCTCACTTTTAAATTTATTATTCCCTCTGATTGAAATGTTCTTCTCTTACATACATATCTCCAAAGCCCATTCCCATACTTAGTTCTTGCTCTTTTCAAAAGCCATCTTCTCAGGGAAACATCTCATATGACCCTAGCTAAAATAGCACTCACTTATCTCATTGTCTCATCATTCTTTATTTCTTTTCCCTAGTTATACTCTACAGATATATTATATCTTTTCACTTTATATTGCTCATTTCTATAATATAAACACTATAAAGACAAGACCTTTGCCTGTGTAGTTCATTGCTATAGTTTCAGCCTGCAGGATAGTACCTGGCACAAGATATTGATCCTTGATACCCTAGAGCTTGAAGTGTCAGAAGCCCCCAGATCTTTTACTGCAAGAAGCCTTATGTGCTTACTCCCAATGTGCTAATATCGTTGCTTAAGTGTGCTGTGATGTGATAATACAAACTTCTAGGAGGACTTGATTAGATTGAATAAATAAATATGCGATATCAACTCATACTTGTATGAGATACAAATTATCGAATAAATTCATGCAAAAAAGTTCATGACAGTGATGCAAAACCTATAAATACACAGGACAGGAATAAATACAACCCACAGGATATTATGTCAACACATATTTAATTCACACATAAATATATCTAAAATATAAATGCTTCAGGCACTCAATTTGATGCACTATGGGATGCTATCAGAAAGTCTTTTGAATGAGATAAAATCAATACACAATTATCAATATCAAGATTTTTAAAATTTGTGAGATAATGAACCTCTAAATGATCACTAAAATATCAGGAGATATTTCAAAATAAAGGAAGAGGTTCAATCCTGAACATATTTTCTTCATGTGCTATTGGCCTCAAAATACTGGGCCTTTCCAGGAAGAGTACTGAGGAATTGAAGACAAATGGAGAAGAAATATGCTGCCTTCATTTGTTTGAAGGTATACGTTTACAATCAGATTTATGCTCACTCTAAAGAAAGCTTGGCTCTGGAGAAGAGTCACATAAACATGTCTAAAATGACTGAAGGTATTTTAAGGACAGATTCCAGAAAAGGGCTTTTTAGGAAGGGTCTATGTAAAAATAGTTCCTCAGTGAACCAATTCTTCATAGTTAAAGATAATTAGATATGCTTGCCCTTTAGAAAAAACATTTTGAGGGTGTTCAAGTGCTATAGCAGAGCAATCCTTTTATATCTGTATAAGATTTCTCTTATTTTTGAAGTCTCCAAGGGTAAAATAAAAGTGGTTATATCAGCTACAATCATCAGCATTTACTTTTGCTTCTGCTAAGCTTTACAAGAAAAAAACAAAAACATAATACAAATAAAAAATAAAAAGCACAGGGAACAGAGAAAGATGCAGATTATGACTTGAGAAGCAGCAGTACAATGAGAAGCACAATGCCACCAGTTTCCTCAAAAAGAGGACTGTCAATAAGCCTTGGCATACCTGTAAGGAGGGAGATTCCAGAATCTTCATTTAACAAGACAGAGCTCAGTCACTCAGGCAAAACATGTTTGTATGTGAGGCACACAACATCGGTAACTTCTTAAACCATCCACAAAGTTGCACCAAGGCAACTGCACCTGTGACTTTTTAATGTGAAGCTAGCACAGTCACCTTTTACTTCTCTCAAAACACTTTCAATAATGTCCTATCAGAATTTGCATCTTTGTTAGAGACTCTTTAGGAACTGCCAGCATAAAATGGAACATCAAAGATACACAGGAATCTACAATCTATCAAATAAACAATAAGCAGTGATAATTTTGTCCATGTAGACCATTACATCATATTCCATGAAAATTATCAAGAACTCCCAGCGTGTCAAGTAAATTCTGACAAACTTTGTGCCATGTTATAATGGAAAGGCATATATAGAAATGCCAGTCCTAAGAGATCCTTGTTGGTATATTTATGATGAATGTTGCATACTAAAGATCATTATAAAATTATTTTTATTCAAAATTCATGTAGCAGCCACTAAATAATAGATTTTATTGCATATTGTTTACACTTCAAGAAGATAGGAGGGTCTGAGTTGAATTATTCATTTTATCTAGGGATTATTTGTGTTTTCTTTCAAGAAACATTTAATATTTAACATGTAATTTTTCTCATCTCTTATAATCTCAGACATTTTAATAGTGTTCTTCAGAAAAATATACTCAAGATCACAAAATTTAACTGGAATTAGAAAAGACAGATGTTTACGTTTAGAGGAGAAAATAAGTAGAATTAGATATGCTCAGATATCATCCCCTTTCTTTCTGTGAGTCAAAACATTTATTTCTATGGATTAATCTCATTATCGTAGAAGGTTGTGTATCATCATCATTTGATTTTTAGAACCTCAGACTTCCACGGAATCATTTCTTTGAGTTTGACTTCTTTCAATGTTTAAGGGATTCATTTATGTTGTTGTATGTATTGATGTCAGTATTTTATTATATGAATGTGCCATGATTTTTTTGGTACATTCTCCTATTGTTGAACATTTGATTGCTTCTAATTTTTGGCTATGATAAAAAAAGCTTGCATGAAATTCTTTTACAGCTCTTTTTGTGAATAGAAGCTTAATTTTTCTTGGGTATATAAGTGAAAGTGGAATTTCTGAGTCATAGCAAATATTCTAACATGATAGACATGCTCTATACCTTAATTGAAGTGTTGGTTAAAAGACTGCATAATTTTTTAAAATTCATCATCCAACTATACATATAAGATATGTATAATTTTTGCATATAATCATGCCTTTAAGTAAAAGATATATTTAGAATATATTTTCCATTTTTTTAACACAGCTAATCATTTATTTGTAATACCAAAATTCAAGCACAAATTATCCATCTCATTTATGGAGTATTTTATGGTATTTAAATAGTTTTTATGTACATTATTATAGTCTTGAATTTAGTGGCAACTTTATTTGCTAAACCAGAGGAAATATGAACACTCATTTGTAGATAAGAAAAGTGAGACATCCAGAGACTAAATGGCCTAATTCACATAGCAACACAAATTAGGAGAGCTCAGGGTCATTGGTCTAGTGAAGCCAACAACCACCAATATGTCATGGAGCCGTTTTGTAGAAATTATTCTGTATCATATTTATAACATTTCCTAAATAAATAGGTTACAAAAAAGAGCTTCCAATCATAAGCTAATGCACTGCACTGCTACTTCAAAACTAGAGCAATGGTAGGAGACACTGCCCTTAAAAGATTTCCTAAATATACTTACAGTTAACTATTACATTTATTCAGTCTTTTATGTTCATTAAGGTTGTGCTAAGACACATGAAGTTTTGCATTTGCATGCTTGTTGTTGGTAACAGCCTATGCAACTTTTAGGAGACTGAGGTAGAACTAGCAGAAATTATTCAATTTGCTAAGCCAAAGAGGATAACAACATTCTAGTAATAAAGCTGTGCTTAGAGGAGATGTTCATCTTCAGTGCAAACTGCTCTTCTTGACATAATATCTCTATGAATCGGTTGTATTATTGTACAGCTATCATCTTTATGGCATGTGAGTCAGCAAACCCATTGTTGGTGTATCTCCTTCCCACCTCTCTATACCCTTCTCTCCTACCCTCTGGATTGTTTAGCAGACTGGCATGCATAGCAGGCAGTAATGGGGCAGGCTATTACTTTCATGTCCACACCCTGACCCAAGGTCATAATTTCAGTTTCTTTTCTTCGTGTGTATAATTAGTTTTACAGAAAATGTGAAACCGTGACTTGTCATCTTGTTTCACACCCTCTGGTCAAACTTATTAGTTTAGAAGCATTGATCTAAAACAGAGTGTCTTTTTCCCTCCTAGCATCCGCCAATCCTTCCCTATTTCTGTGTGTTTACATAAATCAGGGACAGAAGACATGCGGATCCTAAATATGAAGGAATCCAGTTGGGTGGGGACTATAGAAAACTGGAGAGAGTTCACTATTCCTCGGTATGACAGCAGCTACTTAACTCCAGAGAGTTATTCTCATGCAGAAATAAGTGCATTATTCCTACACCCTTCTACTTTTTAAAAGAAACTCGAAATACAGATTTCAATATAAAATCTCAAAATTCTCAGATGTTGCAAACTAAATCAATTTTTTTTCCCAACTTTTATTTTAGGTTCAAGGGGTATATGTGCAAGTTTGTTACATGAGTAAGTTGCATGTCTCAGGAGTTTGGTACAGATAATTTTGTCAACCGGTGATCAGCGTAACACCCAATAGGTAGTTTTTCAATTCCCACCCTCTTCCTGCCTCCATTCTCAAGAAGACCTTGGTGTCTATTATTCCCTTCTTTGTGTCCATGTGTACTTAATGCTAAATCAGTTTATTTTAAATCTTATTCAGCACAAGCAAGTCCATCAGTGGGTCTTATTCAATCCAAAATCATTATCTACAACCTCTGCTCCAATAATTGCATAACTCTTACTGTGTCCAGAATTTGTTACTTCCAGTGGGTTTGTGGTCTCATTGACTTCAAGAATGGAGCTGCAGACCTTCGTGGTGAGTTTACAGTTCTTAAAGATGGCACAGACCCAAAGAGTGAGCAGCAGCAGCAAGAACAAAAGAACAAACCTTCTACAGCGTGCAAGGGGACCCCAGCGGGTTGCCGCTGCTGGCTGCAGGTGGCCAGCTTTTATTCCCTTATTTGTCCCCTCCCATGTCCTGCCGATTGGTCCATTTTACAGAGTGCTGATTGGTACATTTTACAGAGCACTGATTGGTCCATTTTACAGAGTGCTGACTGGTCCAATTTACAAACCTCTAGCTAGCTACAGAGTGTTGATTGGTGTGTTTTACAATCCTAGCTACACAGTGCTGATCGGTGCATTATTACAATCCTCTTGTAAGACAGAAAACTTCTCAAAGTCCCCATTCCACCCAGGAAGTCCACCTGGCTTCACCTCTCATTACTAACCCTTAACTTGGAGCCATCCTTTTTTCTACTAGTCCTCCACCTCTTACCATGTTTATCCCCTGTTAGAGGACATCACAGGGAATCTCCAAGCTTATCTTCACATTTTCACTCTAACGCTAATAACCCTGAAGTCCAAATACCCCTGCTCTTCAAGTGTCTTTAATTTTTTATAAACTTTGACTCTTAACCTTTCTGTTGGGATAAGATAGCTGAATCTATCTCTCTTAGCTCTTCTCAACCTAATTCATTGCATTTTGATCACTGTGTCTGAGGTGCACCTTGATTACTCTGGATCTCTACTGAAAGTGCATTAATTATTAGTTGCAGTTCTTTGCCTCTTATTTTATACAGGCCAATATCATGATCCTACTTAACATGTGTTAATCCCGCTTAGCTGTCTGATCTCAGTAGGCATTTCCCCATAAACCAATAAAAGAAATGAGAGTGGCTAACAAATATATGAAAACCAATGAGCCAAAATAAAATGTCAGAAATATCTTCGATTCCCTTAAACAATTCAGAGAATGTCACATAGTATACATTTCCCAAAGTTGGAAAAAACTTTTTCGCTAGTGCAATTATTTGCAGTTTGTAAAGTCAAGATGGGTGAAGTGATTCACATAGTTTTCATGGTCATCTCGGTACTCCATTTTTTCCATTTTCTTCTCTCCAGCCTAACCCTTTTTCTCCCAAGTTGTTGGGCAACAACTCAGGTTTCAAAACATTGATACTCTTATTTCCATCAATGCTTTCCTTTAAAATGATGTGTTCTCTCAGATCCTTTCCTATGCTCACCTTTCCTTTCCTCTCAAATACGCAATATTTTGTTATTTCCCCTTACTCTATCTAGACTGATGGTTTCACTTCTTATGTCGTGTAAAATATAGAACCAACTACAACCAAATAACCTCAGTTTCTCAGCAAATTTTCACCCCACACCTGTACTTGTGCCCACACACTTTCTTCCTTCCTGTTTAAATATATGAAGCATTTCTGATTTTATCTAACGTCTACCTCTCCCTTTATGCACTAGGTACCTTTTGTGTTCTCTATTGCTTACTTAAGTTCTTTGCTCCTCTAGCTATGCTCTATCTTCTGGATGTTCAAAATTTCTTCCATATAAAAACTTTTTTCAAAATCAAATTTAAACATGGTGAAATATCTCTATCTATAAATAAACGTCCTTATATAAGGTCTCTTTTTATTTCTTTATTTAAAAAGATTCTCAAATGGACCACTCTCTCCTACTCTCTCGACTTAATTTCCATTCCATTTAGACTTCCTTTGTCCCTACCCCATTAAGACAATTCTTGTCAAAATCACAATGATTCTATCTTACCAAATGCAATGGTCAATTGTAAGTCTTCAATTTATTTATTCTGTCTGAGCCATTTGAAATATTTAGCCACTCCTTCCTTCTTGAAACAATTTCTTCATTTGGCTTCCAAAATTCAATATTCTGATTTTGCCCCTACTTCACCATCTCCTCTTTTTCAGTCCTTATTGCCTCAGAATGATGCACATCAATAGTAGCAGTAGGATAATCATTGTTCTCTTTCCTCTGTCTATAATCATAGACTAATATTGCATTGAATTCTATGGATTTAAATACAATCAATACCAATATATTGATACTTAAAATTTGTATTTTTAACTTTTACCATTTCTATAAGATTCAGAATGATATCCCAACTACACACTTCAATCATTTTCATAAATAGTTTAGAATATATAGTAAATCTGAAAATATACATACTTTAGGACCCTGTAACTTTGCCTCTACATCACAATAATAATTCACAAAACATAAATGTGTAGTTTTTTTTTTACTGAAAGCCACAGATTAGAATGTTCATAGCAGTATTTTTTGTAATAGCCCAAAATTTTAAACTATGCAAATGTCTACAAAACAAGATGAATATATCAGTTGTGGTATATGTATATGATAAAATATCATACAGTACTGAAAATAAATGATCTCTAGCCACATGCAGGAATATAAATCATTGGCACATACATAACAATAAGAAAAAGAAGCCAGACACATAAGTATATCTAATAAATGACTGTATTAAATAAAATACTGAAATAGGCAAAAGTAAATATGCTGTTAGAAGTCAAGATGTTTTAATAATTGTGATCATATATTTAGAAAGACCTAAGGATTCCACACAAAAAAACTATTAGAACTGATAAGCAAGTTCAGTAAAGTTGCAGGATACAAAATCAATATACTAAAATCAGTAACATTTCTATATGTCACCAGTGAATAACCTGAAAATGAAATTTTAAAAGTAATCCCATTTACAATAGCTACCAATAAAATTAAATACCTAGAAATTAACTTAACCAAAGAAGTAAAAGATCTCTATAATAAAACTATTTAGAATTGATGAAAGAAATTGAAGAGAACAACAAAAAGTGGAAAGATACTCTATATTAATAAATTGGAAGAATCAATACTGTTAAAATGTTCATACTGCCCAAAGCAATCTACAGATGCAATGCAATACCTATTAAAATACCAACGACATTCTTCATAGAAATAGAAAAACTATCCTAAAATTTATATGAAACAACAGAAGACCCACAATAACCAAAGCTATCCTGAGCAAAAAGAAAAAAAACTGAAGGAATCACATCATCTGACTTCAAATTACACTACAAAGCTATAGTAACCAAAACAGCACGGTACTGACATAAAAACAGACACATAGACCAATGGAACTGAATAGAAAACCCAGAAACAAGTTCACACACCTCCAGTAAACTCATTTTCAAAAAAGGTGTCAAGAACATACATTGGATAAAAGAGAGCCTCTCTTCAATAAGTGGTGCTGGAAAACTGGATATCCATATGCAGAAGAATGAAACTAGACTTACCCTGTCTCTTGCCAGATACAAAAATCAAATCAAAATGGACTAAAGACTTAAATCTAAGACCTCAGACTATGAAACTACCATAAGGATACATTGGGGAAAATCTCCAGGACATTGATTTGGGCAAAAAGTTCTTGAGTAATATCCCACAAACACAGGCAGCCAAAGCAAAAAGGGACAAATGGATTCAGCCATAAAAACGAACGAGATCCTGTCATTTGTAACAATATGAATGGAACTGGAGATCATTATGTTAAGTGAAATAAGCCAGGCACAGAAATACAAACATCACCTGTTCTCATTTATTTATGGGTTCCAAAAATCAAAATGATCGACCTCATTGACACAGAGAGTAGAAGGATGGTTATCAGAGAATGGCAAGGATAGTGAAGAGGTTAAGTGAATGTGGAGACGGTTAAAGGGTTAAAAAAAATAGAATAAATAATACCTAGTATTTGATAACACAACAGGGTAGAAGGACAGTTACTAGAGGATGGGAAGGGTAGTGAAGGGGTTAGGAGAAGGTGGAGATGGTTAATGGGAAAAAATAGAATGAATAATACCTAGTATTTGATAGCACAACAGGGTGACTATAGTCAATATTAACTTAATTATACATGTTAAAATAATTACAAGAGTATAACTGGATTTTTTTGTAACACAAAGAATAAATGCTTGAGGGGATGGATACCCCATTCTCCATAATGTGATTATTATGCCCTGCATGCCTGTATCAAAACATTTCATTTACTCCGTAAATATGTACAACTACTATGTACCTACAAAAATTAAAAATAAAAGAAGTAAGATATTTTTATTTTTGAAGGACGCTATTAATGGGTCTGTTGGAATGATGATGATTGTTTTCTTTCTTCATCTTGGTCTTTGTATGCAGGTGTACTCTGTAAACATTTAAAGATTAAAACTAAATTTCAGAAAAGAGATAAGCACATATATGATGAAGAATCATAAAACTTTCTTGACAGGTATTAAAGCAGAGATAAATAAATGGAGTTATATTCTATATACAGTGATTGAACTCACTCATTATCACAAAATTTTCAGTTTTCCTAAATTGACCTATGGAGTATATGAAATTCCAACAGGCTTTTAAAAAATTATCCTTGTAACATAATTTAAAAATGTATATTAACAGGGGCTAATTTATTAATGAGCAAAATACACCTAAAGATGAAAAGGTGTGGGTCATGGTCTAAGAGCAGGTTTTACATCAGTGCTATATTAATTCTTGACAGACAAATTGACCAGGAAGCATGATGGAGATCTCAGAAATCGATTTGCACATGTAGGGAAATTTGATATACAACAGGACATTACTGATGACTACATGGGAAATATGGGCTCTTCAATAATTTTTGCTAGGAAAATTGGTTTATGTTGCAGGAAAAAATGTAATGAAATTTCTATATCAAGCCAACAATATCATATGGTTGAAAGTAGAAATTACAAAACTTTTGTAAATCATTATAAAATATCTATAAGACTTGGGGTAGGAAAATATATCTTTAAAAAATCACAAAATGAAAAATATATTGCTATATTTTATCATATTGAAGTTAAAAATGTCTTTTCACTGAAATAAATGATAGTGAGTCTAAAGAGGTAAACTACAAACTATAAGAAAATTTTTAGTAATCAAGTAATTGACAATGAATTAGTAACAGAATATATACAGAAATTGTACACAGAATTTTAAAAAATCAAAAAGAAGAACATGTACAAAATGCACTTTAGATAAGTGGAAATGTGAATGACAATAATATATAAAAACAAGGCTCAACATCGTTAGACATCAGCTAAATGTGGATTAAAAGCATGATACCCGGCCGGGCGCGGTGGCTCAAGCCTGTAATCCCAGCACTTTGGGAGGCCGAGACGGGCGGATCACGAGGTCAGGAGATCGAGACCATCCTGGCTAACACGGTGAAACCCCGTCTCTACTAAAAATAAAAAAACTAGCTGGGCGAGGTGGCGGGCGCCTGTAGTCCCAGCTACTCGGGAGGCTGAGGCAGGAGAATGGCGTAAACCCGGGAGGCGGAGCTTGCAGTGAGCTGAGATCCAGCCACTGCACTCCAGTCCGGGAGACAGAGCGAGACTCCGCCTCAAAAAAAAAAAAAAAAAAAAAAGAAAAAAAAAAGCATGATACCCAATATATTTGGAAAAATAAATAAATTAGGATGAAAACACAGGCTGTCCAAGTTGTAGGACAACAGGAACCCTCACATACTACTACATACTGAGGTAATATATATTAGTGCTATCTCTTGAGAAAATAATTTGAAATTGCCTAGTATAGTTGTCTCCTCTTATCTGCAATTTCGTTTTCCACGGTTATCTGTGGTCAACCACAGTTTGAAAACATCAGGTGGGAAATTCTAGTAATAAATAATTCATAAGTTTTAAATTGCACAGCATGACATGCATCATCCCATTGTCCAGCATATCCATGCCACATAATCATGCAGTAGCCATCTCAAGTATCAGATCAGATCTTCCCATATCACAGTGCTTGTGTTCAAGTAACTCTCACTTTACTTAATAATGGATCCAAAGCACAAGAATAGTGATGCTGTCAGATTGTTATAATTATTTTATTTTATTATTAGTTATTTTGAATTTTCTTACCATGCCGAAGTTATAAACTAAACTTTATCATAGGTATGTATGTATGTATGCATGCATAGGAAAAAAACATAGTTTATAGGATTTGGTACTATTCAAATTTTCAGGCATCCATTGGAAGTCTTGGAATCTATCTTCTACATATAAGAGAGAACTACTGTAAATATGAAGATAAAACTAATCTTTATTTAATAATTTCATACCTATGTACAATCCTTGGAAAATATATTCATGTACTACAGGAAACATATAAAAGAATATTTATATCAGTGCTGTTCGTAATAGCTAACATGGGAAATAGCCCAAATGCCCTTGAATAATAGAATAGGTAAATTGTTGTATATACATACAATAAAATACAGTGCAACGATGAAAAAGAATGATACACAGATGGAATGTTACCACAGGTGATTCCCAGAGGTATAGTAAAGCACAAAAAATGCAACTCACAAGATATGTCCTCCAACATTAATTTATATCAAGTGGAAATCTTAGAACATGACACCCATGGCAAGCCTGTGAATAAACAATGGAGGGATGGAGAGGGAAGAGCTTCCTGTTCTTATGTTCTAGTCACTTTCCTTTTTGTCTTTCTTATACTGATGATTGATAAATAGGTTTTCATTTTGCTATCATATTTTTAAATTATTCATTTACATTACACTGTATGCCCACATTTGTATATTTAATGTATCATTAAATAAAAATAAATAGTGAAATGTGACAACCTCAAAAGTTTTTAGAGAGATTCCATGTGAAGATAATGATAGTAATTTGGCAATGTCTACTTCTCTTCTTTGAATTACTCAAAAGCAACAAGTGGAATTGTTTTAAATGAAACACTCCATTAACTATATAAAATGGACACAGATAACAACCTGAAAACATCGTTGAGCAGGAAGTGGTGCTTCAGACGGTAGAAAACAAGCAGGACTGTTCTCGGGAGGATGAGGAAAGCAAATACTGAAGCTGCTGATAACAGACCAGAAACCTTCTCACAGGTGAAAGTCACATCTTAAGGTACACCCCCTAGCATGAACTCATACTGGGATCTAAAATATTCCTGGATGAGTTCAGTGTTTTCAAAGCACAGGAAATGGAGCTAAATAAAAGCCAGACAGACTAGCTATAATTTCATTAAGTAGGCTGTCTCAGTGACTTCAAGGAAGACGGAAACTGATGTATTGAGCAATATCTCACAACTACCTATTGTTGTCATTAGGCAGCAAAAAGAAAAGGCCACGTAAACTCACACACCAAACTCTGAGAAATGCAAGGCATTTCAGCAAGCCACACTTTCTTTAAACAAACACCTAGGAAATTGCTATTATGGGGAAAAACAATACTCACCTGTTACTTAAGTAATTAGTCAAAAAAGGAAAAAAAGCAGAAAAATTTGCATGACTCTACCACATGGAGAAGGAAGAAAACATAGGAGAAGATGAAAATTGTGGCCAAATTTCACAATAATTTATTTTTTAAAAATCAACTAAGCCATTGCTTCTTTGAAACAAACCACAAGAGTACAAAGTACAGAAATTCAGGAAGCCAACAGCAAAAGAATTTAGCAGTGAGTATGCAGTGTCCAGAACAGAACTGTAAGATAAAAGTAATATTAACCATTATAGAAATTAAGCTAAATTTGAATGAATAACAAAAAGACAATATTAAAAATGGAATAATGATGATTATAGAAATGAAAAATAAAATGAGCAAAATAAAACATTATAATGAATAAATGATTAAAATAACTAAATAGAAAATGCTGGTTAGAGAATAGAGCAAAAGGATACTGTACATTTGTAAAACTGAGTACCCAAAATTTTCTAAAAATCTGATATAATAACTTCATTGCTGCCTAAAAAAATACCCTAAAATTCAATGACTCCAAACACACACCATTTCACGCATTCAGTTTTTGTGGGTGAGGAATCAGAAAGGGTTCAGCTGGGTAATCATTTTGCTCTCTGTTCTGTCAACTACAGTCAGCTGATGGCTGTGCTGAATTACATTTTCCAAATATATTTGGCTCTTATGCATGGTGTATATTTCTACATGGCTAATTTGGGCTTCATCCCAGGGTAGTCTAACCATCTGACCAGCCCATAGTGGTTGGCTTCCAAGCGAGAGTGTTCCAAGTTAGGTAAAAGCAGAAGTTGCAGATCTCTTGAGGTCTGGCCTCGGAAACTGTACAACCTCACTTCCAACACATTCTATTGGTCAAAAGCAGACACCCTGCCCAGATTCTAGGTAGGAATATTTCCCACCACTCGATTTTAGTGGGGAGTTGCAAAGAATTTGCACCCATCTTCTACTACGTAAGTACATAACTCAAGAAAATAATATAAGAAATAAAAGAAAATTTGAATAACATGCTGAAAATACATCCTGTGTTCCAGGAAAAACTGAACCTAAATAATCACCATCAAACCATAGGCTTGTCATTTTCACAGACTTCAAATTATACAAATTGCTAAGACTTACTGAGTACTTACCATATGCCAGACATAAGGTTGCCAGATTTAGCAAATAAAAATGCCCCATGCAATACTTGGGACATACTTACATCAAAAAATAAATAAATAAAATAAATAAATACAACAACTTGTTTTTCTGAAGTTCAAATTTTAACCAGGCATCTCTTATTTTGTCTGGCAATGCTTCTAAGCACTATTTAAGAAATCTACTAGAGGTGGAATTCCAGCCAAACAAAAAATAATTACAAAATGAGGGTAAAACATCTAGCAATAAGCATTGAATTTATTTAATAGCAAGCTAAAACAAATATGGGGATGAGTTTACTAAAATAAGGTGTAAACATATGCTCTGAGTATGTAGAAAGCCTGTAACTAACAAACACTTGAAGGTGAGGATGGGGATGAAAAGTGAGCAGCAGTCTACAGATGCAGAGTTCTTCATTTTTACCAGGAAATCAGAATTTATGTTATTCAGTTGGTGCAAAAGTAATTGTGGTTAACCGCAATTACTTTTGCACCAACCTGATAGAACTGACTACTTAAATAATAGGTCTAGACTCATAATGTCATGATGGTAGACATTATGAAAAAATCATAATTAAGTAGAAGATGACATTGTAGAGAAGTGAGAGACAGAAGAGAAAAGGAAATATGCTAATTTTATCAGTGTTTATAATAGGCATATCAGTCAAGGTCCCAATAGAAAAGAGATAGTACTCTCAAAAGAAGAAAACTTAAGACAGGATTTTTTACAAAGGGATATTTTACAACATGAGGGTTTAGGGAAATCACAGGGAATGAAGCAGGAACCAGGGTTATTATACCTATCTCAGAAAGAATGAAGAAAGCAGCATTGCTAGAATTCAGGACTACAGAATTATATAGAATTGGTCCTAATAAAAAAAACAGTGGTGGTAAGTCAAGAGCACAGATTTTTCCCTCCTCCCTCTAGCATATGGCTTGCCAGAATTCATCAGTGGCTGAGCCTAATCAGAAGCCAGCGGCTATGGGAATTTATTCATACGGTTCCTAAGGGTCAGACTTCTCAATCCAAGAGAAGAGAGAGAATGATGGAGAGTGAATCTGAAGGGGAAAACAAGATATTTGGTGTGATAGTCTGGTAGCATATACCATCCGAAGAAATAGAACACTTGGGGGATTACAGAATGGTATGGTTATAAAAGTATCACTATGACAAAAATAAATATATCAAAGGAAATAGACATCAAAAAACAACGCAACATCATAGCCATATTAAAGATTTTTACAAGCTATTAGGTTGTAAAAAAGTAATTGCTTTTGTACCCATATTAAATAGAAAGCAGATTATAAGATAATTTGAGATAACAAGCATATATGCTATATCAAAAAATGCAAAAGACTTATACTCAGTAAAAGAAACCATTCATATCAGCTCACAAAGAAAAATGTTCCTTGCATTATTTTTAAGACATAATCTAAAGCAAAGAGTGTTGTAAATAACAGGATTTGCAAAGAAATGCCAGTAAAATACAGACAAACAAAAAAGAGTGAATGTGACCTTTATATCAGATAAAATAAATTCTTTTAAAAGGCATTAAATAAATCATAGACAGGCACTTTCAACTCCTTATGGATGAAATTTTCTATGAAGAAGTAACAGACAAAGATTTGAAAGTAGCATCAGCAATTATAAAGTTAAGATTACAGGAGTTGAAGAATAAGTGATAATAAAAAATAAATTAACAAAAGATTTTAATACATGAATCTCATTCTATGATAGATCAAATGAGTGATTTTTAAAAACTCTAAGTATACATGTAATCTAAATGACATAATCAATAAATATATCTCTCTATAAAATGATTTGGGAAGTTTTCATGCCATTCCTATTTTCTGAGTTTGCATATTAACATTACTGATAATTTTCAGCCTTAAATATTTCATAAAATTTATCAGCAGAGCCATCTGGCTCCCCGGAGAAATATTTATATTTATCAAAACTTACTCTAAAAGAAACAGGAAATGAGAAAAGAGTCATAAAGATGAAGAAATCGTCAAAGAGCTACTTCCAGAAAAGCACCAAGTTAAGATAATTTTAAGAAGAGTAAAACATCTCTCACCACCAGATAAATTAATACTATTTAAATTTTTCTTTTTTTTTTTTTTTTTTCTTTTTTTTTTGAGACGGAGTCTTGCTCTGTCGCCCAGGCTGGAGTGCAGTGGCCGGATCTCAGCTCACTGCAAGCTCCGCCTCCCGGGTTCAGGCCATTCTCCTGCCTCAGCCTCCCCAGTAGCTGGGACTACAGGCGCCCGCCACTACGCCCGGCTAGATTTTTGTACTTTTAGTAGAGACGGGGTTTCACCGTGTTAGCCAGGATGGTCTCGAACTCCTGACCTCGTGATCCGCCCGTCTCGGCCTCCCAAAGTGCTGGGATTACAGGCTTGAGCCACCACGCCCGGCCTATTTAAATTTTTCTAAAGCACAGAAAGGGAAAACTTCTGAAATTTTATTTGAAGTTAAGAAAATTTTAAGCTAGCAACAGGAACAAATATTGCAATAAAAAATAACGTAGCAAATCTCCCTATAACAATTGATGATAAATCTTAGGCGAAATATCAACAAACAGAAACCAGCAACACATTGGAAAATACAATAAGGCCAAGTGGAATTTTTTCTAGGAATGCAAAGATGTTAAAAAATAATAAAAAATAAAATGGAAATCTACTTATGTAATTAAACATATTAATAGTTTGAAGTGAAAAGTAGTTCCCACAGATTGGACAGAAGTTCATAATATTTATTTTTTAATCTTGATTTTTAAAAATTTTAACTGAATGAGATTATATTATAAGATAAAATAGGATGATATGATATAAGGTAAGATGTCCATTGTCATTACTATTATTTAACATTGTTCTGAAGGTGTTATTAGTATAGTTATAAAGCAGGGAAAGGAGGAGGATGTAAAATCACTACTAAGTTCAGACAATATTATTTTATATCATAAAATGAAATAACTACAACTGAAAATCAATAACAAGAGAATTTTACAAGGTAAGTGAATATCAACTTGATGATATTCAATGCTACAGATAGAAATCTATAGCCATTCATATATAACGCAATGACAGTTTAAAGGTAAATTTTCCATTTCTGATAGCAAAAAATGTTGAAATGTATAGGAATAAGTGTATTAAGAAATATGCAAGACGTACAAATAAAAGTAAAAATTTTTCTGATTAAAAGTAAGATAATAGAAATTCACATTTGGTTTTTTTAATAGGAAGGCTTCACATTGCAAAAATAAAAATCTTTAAATGTAACATGATAATAATTTTAATAACAACCACATAAGCAAAGCGTATGTCAAGGTTACATGGAAAACTTAAAAAGCAAGGATAGTCAGAGAACTTAAGAAATGGGAGGAATATTGAGAAATAATTACTTATGCAGATATTAAAACTTAATATAAGTGTAAAGTAACTAGTGAGGAATATTCTCATGTAGAATAAAGACACATCAATGAGATGGAATGGAAGAATGTAGTAATAGATCCAAATGTAGACAGGAATTTAGTATAAGATAAAGTGGGCTTGATGGCTCAGAGTGCTGGCAAAGACACGAGGAAAGAAGCACCAGCACATATTGCTGTTGAAAATCTATCATCTATCACGAATCTAGCAAATGCAAATGCACAAAGTTCTCTTTTAACCAGCTATTTCACTAGAAGACACTCTCATATCTATTCACACAAGTGTGAAATGGTATATGCTCTTGGTTATACATAAGTTATTGCATATAAGATTTAGAAATAACCCAAACCTGGCCGGGCACGGTGGCTCAAGCCTGTAATCCCAGCACTTTGGGAGGCCGAGACGGGCGGATCACGAGGTCAGGAGATCGAGTCCATCCTGGCTAACACGGTGAAACCCCGTCTCTACTAAAAAATACAAAAAACTAGCCGGGCGAGGTGGCGGGCGCCTGTAGTCCCAGCTACGTGGGAGGTTGAGGCAGAATGGCATGAACCCAGGAGGCGGAGCTTGCAGTAAGCTGAGATCCGGCCACTGTACTCCAGCCTGGGTGGCAGAGCGAGACTCCGTCTCAAAAAAAAAAAAAAAAAAAAGAAATAACCCAAACCTTCATCGATAGAGGGCAGGCAAATAGGAGAAAATATATCCTCATTTTGAAAACTATTTGGCCTTAAAGGAAAATTAGAGAGCTCATAATGATATGAAATTATCTCCAAGACAAATTTTAAGTGAGAAACAAAGTTCCATCCATTAAAGTAACACATGCAAATTCTCTCTCTCTCTCTCCCTCTCTCTCTCTCTCTGTATATATGAACAAAATATTTTTTGAAAACTATTTAAGAGACAGAAAGCATTGTTTTCTTTGTTTCTTTTTTGAAACTGGGTCTCATTACGCTGCCCAGGCTTGTCTCCAGCTTTTGAGCACAAGCAATGAACCCAAAGAATTCTCTCACTTCAGCCTCTGGAGCAGCTGGGATTACAGATGTGGACCACCATGGCCACTGCAAGAGACAGAAAATATTGGTTGCTTATAGTACGCAGAATGGCTGAGGTCAGAGGTGGATTGAAGAGTGTTTTCTAAATACTTTATATGTTTGAATTTTACACCATGTGTATGTATTGTTTTCTAAATACTTTATATGTTTGAATTTTACAACATGTGTATGTATTACCTATTCAAAAAATCAAATACACGCAATTTAAACATTTAAAAAAAAGAAATTCACAAAGTGAGTAAGAGCAATTCTTAGTCACAGGAATAAACTAAAGCAATATCATAAATATATCAAGTTTATTACAGGCAGGAAGATTTCCAACCCCTAGAATTCTTGTCACATCCCTACCTGCTCACTCTACAGATTTAGTCTAAGAAATGGCCTGGCTTACAATGCTCTATCCAGCCCCCAAATCTTCAAGATATGTGGAAATTCAGCATCTTCTGATTTTATTGAAGATTTTCAAAAAGTTGACAAAGGTTTTCTTTTTTATTCTCTCTAAATACCGCAGCTAATAAATAAAGACACAAAGAAAATATATTTTATGGGTTGCATTAAAATTTCCATGAGCATAGAGATTTGTGTTTTGAGAATTTTATTTCAGGAACCTGGGTCTGGATGAGAACCAAGTACCCACTAGCAGATGCATCTGGTGATTTCAGCAAGGGCCCTATTAGAATGATCAGAGACTCCTTTGTGGATGTTTGCCTCTGATACAAAGCAGTCTTAAGACAGGATAGATTTATGTGTATTGGCAGAGCCAAGTAGCAAATGGAATGTGTTCTCACAGTATGTCTGGCCTGAGCCTGTGTGATTAAATCCTGACTTTGATGAATCCCAGACCTTCAGGGAAGAGAAAATAAAGTCAGAAGACAGCTGGTTAATAAGAAATTACTGAATCAGCCAAGTTCTAAGATGTTGCAAAAAGGACAACATTTAGTAGATACACAGAGAAACTGAGGTAAAAAATTAGAGAATAAAAATTATACTTTTCCAAAAATAACAGTCCCTCTTCCCCTCCATTTTGCTTCCATACCATTGTGCAACCAAACTTACATTATCACCCAAAGTACCGCACTTATTCCAAAGCATTACAAGATTTTGTTTACGTACCTTCTTTTTCAATAGTCTGTGGATTCCTTGCAGAGAAGGAAAGCTTGTCACTTTTTCTTACATAAGCAGGGTCTCATATAATGTGTGATACACAGTCAACATTCAATATTTTGTTAAGAGAGGGAAGCAACAAATAAATTAACTTGTAGATGGATGGATAAATACCAGGAACATCAATCTTACTAATGTGATTCCGTAGTATATTTTCAAATGGTGTGATATAAAATTATAGAACAAGCTAATTTTATTTTATACACATTATAAAGGTATATATGTATCAAAAAGATGTTGTGATAATTCAAAAAGTTAGAACTAAGATTTGAAACAGTGAGATCTAGAAACTGTATCCAACATGAAGTACTGCTCAGTACTTTTAAGTATTCTCAGTGGCTAGGTCACAGGTGCTGATGAGTTCTGTGTAGACTGGTACAGAATCTTTATAGAGCTCAGTAAAATCTTGACTAAAAGGTTTGAGGAGTTGAGTGCTGTGATAAAATTACCAACGATTTATGTCAGCATCTAATAAGATGTTTCTAAAATCTAGAAACCCATTCTTCATAGTTCCTTTAATAAAAGTACAGTCATACACGATATAATGACATTTTGATCAATGATGAACCACATATAAACAATGGGGGTTTCCTAAGATTACAAGATACAATTTTTATTGTATCTTTTCCATGTTTAGATGTGTTCAGATAAAAAACATTTACCATTTCATTACAATTCCCTACAGTATTCCATGCGGTAACACGCTGTACAGGTTTGTAGCCTAGGAGCAATAGGCTATATAATACAATCTATGTGTATACTGGGCTATACCATCCAGGTTTGTGTAAATATACTCTATCATCTTCACTCAATGGCAAAATCACTTCACAACACGTTTCTCAGAATGTATTCCAGTCATTAAGCAATTCATACCTGTATTTTTAAAGGTGTAGTTGTTACAGAACTAATGGCCATTGTTCAGAACATTCATTTTAATTGCCCACAATTCTAGATAATTAGACTGGATATATATTGACACCAGGACAATGTCTATTCTAAGCTATGATTTAGTGTCTACCTCCAATTAAAATGGGAAAACCATGAGAATGTGATCCAAAAACCTTAAATGAAATATTTAAGAACCTAAATGCAAAAGTGCATATATACCACACATTGAGCTGTGTCCAGGAACTCAACAATGCTGTAATATTAGAAATTTACTAGAAATTACATAAATAAAATTGGTGGAGTAAGGACCTCAGAAAATTTTCTCCTTCACAAAAGTAATGAGAATACTCTAAAAAAAAATCATCAGAATAAACTTTTTTAGAACTCTGGAAATTAATCCAAGGCTTAGAGAAAACTAGGGAGCATCAGAAAAATAGCTGAATATCTGTAGGCAAGCCTGTGGCAATTTAACCTTTCCTATTCCCATATCCCCCACCTCCAAAGCTTTTGATATCATTGAATATGGACAACCTGTGATTGCAGTGAAAGTGAGCAATACAGTAGTCACTAGACAGGGCAGAAAAGGGTTTGATCTTCAAAGTCTCACTTTCAGAGCTTTTTATTATTTCACATATCTGGCGGTTCTTTGGAAGATTTCTTTTGCAAGGCTATATTTATTTAAACTGACCTATAAGGTGCAGAATATGAACAGCCTTTTCCTGGGGCTAGGAAAAGCATTTGCCTAAAAAACAATTATAGACAAACGTTGAACATCACAGCTGCCTCATAGCATTGATAACAGTTGAAACACACAATAAGGTCATCAAAATACTAAAATCCTGGGAGATGAGATGTCAATAGAGGACTTGAAAATACTCTGAAAATTTTCTGGGAATCTAAAATGCCCTGGATATCAAGATTTTTGCATTCCCAAAGCTATGTACGTGTTTAAGAAAGATGTAAAAAGGCTTTACATTCTCATCTCTGGTCAATGCTCTTCACAAGCAGGAAGTGAAGGCTAAGGCAGTGTTGTAAACTCTGTGAGAGTTTAAGAGATGTACTTAGATGCACACATAGTCACTTGACAAAGATTTGAAGAATGATTGATTCCAGGCATCTAAGAAATCTCTGTGCAATCATCAGCAGACTGCTATGCTAATCAAGCAGAGATTTCTCATGACAAAGACAGAAATTATTTAGGTAGATAGTGAGGGTAAGGAAGTCCTCAGTAAGGTTTTCCTTTTAATGAAAAGCAGCCCCCAAATCATTTATTTTCTAACAAAAAGCAGTTTGTAAAATCAAGCTGCAGACATAGACAAGCAAGTTGGAAGCTTGCACAGGTGAATGCTGGCAGCTGTGCCAATAGGAAAAGGCTACCTGGAGACTAGACATATTCAACATGGCAGTTCTATCTTCCCTTTTCCTCACCAACCACTTGTGCAGTAGGGAGCAGACAACATGGTGTCAGTCAAGTGGAAAGCCCATTTGCATAATAAGAAGATTAGGATGGGTTGGCCAACTTCCTCATGCTATATAAGCATCACACCTGGTCCAACCAATCTGTGAGCCCTATGTAAATCAGACATTGCCTCCTCAAGCCCGTCTATAAAATCCTGGGCATTCCACTGCAAGGTGGAAGACCTACTCAAGAGCTCCTATGCCTCTCTGCAGGAGAGAGAGCTATTCTCTTTTACTTTTGCCTATTAAACCTCTCCTCTTAACTTCACTCCACATGTGTCTGTGTCCTTGATTTCCTTGGAATGAGGCAACGAAACCTCAGGTATTTACCCCAGACAATGAGACTGCTTCAAAAGTATGGCCTGTAAATATCAACAACAAAATCCATTAAATTGTCACTGAGAAGGCCCAGATTTACTTATTTGACAAATATTTTAAATAAACTTATTTAGATGTGTTTGAAAAACTGAAAGGAAACTGATATGTTTGAATTTGTGTCTCCACCCAAATCTCATGTCTAATTGTAATCTCCAATGTTGCAGGAGGGGCCTGATGGGAGGTGACAGGATCAAGGGGGTTGATTGCCACCTTGCCGTTCTCATGATAGTGAGTGAGTACTCACGAGATCTGGTTGTTTAAAAGTATATAGCACTTCCCCCTTCACTCTCTGTCTCCCGCTCTGCAATGTTAAGATATGCCTGCCTCCCCTTCACCTTCCTCCCTGATTGTAAGTTTCCTAAGGCCTCCCCAGCCATGCTTCCTATGCAGCCTATGTAACTTTGCATCAATTAAACCTCTTTTCTTCATAAATTACCCAGTCTCAGGTAGTTCTTTATAGCAATACGAGAATGGACTAATAAAGCGATATATATAAATAATGAAAGGACCATATAAAAATAATGTCTCACCAACTAGAAGAAGACTGTAATAAGGATATTAAAATTATAAAACAGAACCAAATGGAAATTCTAGGGCTGAAAACTGCAATCACAAAAATTAAAAATTTACCATAGAAGTGAAACAGTAGATTTTACCAGCTAGAATAAAGAATATATTTCCTAGAAGATAGTTTAATTCATTATACAATCAAAGGAAATAAAAGAAGAGTAGACAAATGAACAGAACTTCAGAGTATCATAAGGCACCATCAAAGATACTGATATTAACACAATGGAAGGTCCAAAAGGAGAAAACAGAAGAACAAATGAATATGGAAAAATAATGACTGAAAATGTCCAAAATCTGATGAAAAATCTTAATCAATACATTGGAAAAGGTCAATAAATGCAAAGGAAAATAAATTCAAAGAAACTGAAACCTAAACACCTCATTACCAAAGTTTTTAAAGCCAGCAAGAGAGAAGGGATTCATCATGTACAAGTGATTCTAAATAAACTTAACAGCTGATGTTTCATCAGAATCCCTTGGGGTCAGGAAGCAATAGGATGATATATTCAAAGTGCTGAAAGGAAAGGACTGTCACCAAGAATTCTATTTCAGGTAAAATTTTCTTTAAAAATAAAGGAGAGGGGCCAGGCACAGTGGCTCACTCCTGTAATCCCAGCACTTTGGGAGGCCAAGGCAGGAGGATTACTTGAGCCCAGGAGTTTAAGACCAGCCTGGCCAACATAGTCAGAGCCTGTCTCTAAAAAATAAAAAAATAAAAAAATAAATGAGGTGGGAGAATCGCTTGAGCCCAGGAGGTCGAGGCTGCAGTGAGCTGGGATCATGCCACTGCACTTCCACCTGGGTGTCAGAGCAAGACCTTGTCTTAAAAAAACAAGTAAAGGAAGAATTAAGATAAGACATTCCAAGAAAAAGAAACTGAGTTTATTGCTACCATACTTACCCTACAAGAAATGGTAAATGGAGCCTTCAGGCTGAAACAAAGGTAATTAGGCAATAATCATGTTAAAAAGAAGGTATTTAATAGTCAAAAGTACATTTAAAAATTCTCAATATCACTAATTATCAGAGAAAAGCAATTCAAAACCACAATGATATATATATCACCCCAGTTAGAATAACTATTATCAAAAAGACAAAGTAAATGTTGGCTAAGATGCAAAGAAAAGAGAATTCTTATGCACTGTTGGAGGAAATGTACATTAGTACATCCATTATAGAAAACACTATAGAGGTTTCTCAAGAAAACTAAATATAGAACTACCATATGATCCAGGAATCCCACTACTGTGTATTTATTCAAAGGGAAGGAAATCAGTACATCAAAGGGTGCAATTAACACCCTCATGTTAGTTGCAGTACTAATCACAAAAACTAAGTGATAAAATCAACCCAAGTATCCATCAGTGAATGAATAAAGAAAATTGTCTTTATTCAAACACAATATATATAGTGTGTATATATATGTATACACACACACACACACACACACACAAAGATTTGAAGAATGATTGATTCCAGGCATCCAAGAGATCTCTGTGCAATCATCAGCAGTCTGCTATGCTAATCAAGCAGAGATTTCACATGACAAAGACAGAACAAAACCAAACATGGAAAGTCAAATATCACATGTTCTCATTCATATGTGGGAGCCAAAAAAGATGAATTCATGGAGGTAGAGGGTATAATGATAGTTGCTAGAGGTTGGGAAAGGTTGGGGATGCTGCAAACAGAGGTTGGTTAATATGTAAAAACATATAGTTACATAGCAGGTGTAAGTTCTAGTGTTTGATGGAACAGTAGAGTGACTATAGTTAACAATAATTTATTATGTATTTCAATATAGTGATAAGAGAAAATCTGAAATGTTCCTAATACAAAGAAATAATAAATGTTGATGAATAATTATCCTTATTTGATCATTACACAATGCATGCATGTATCAAAAATCTCATGTACTCTATAAATATGTAAAATTATTATGTACCAATAAAAATAAATTTTTAAAGAAATACAGGAAGTAAAGAACTCTGATAAAAGTAACTATATAGGTAAATGGATAAGGGAGTATAAGTGTACTTTTTGTTTATAACTTTTTTATCCTATCTGATTTTCAAAAAATAACTGAATAAAGCAATAACTAGAAATCTATATTGTTAAGCATACAATGGATAAAGATTTAAATTATGTAAAATAACAGCCAAAGGAAGTAGGTGGCAGAGAATGAAGTTCATAGGAGCAACAATTTTATATATTATTGAATTTAAGTTGATACTATCTGAACCAGATTGTTATATGTTAAAGTGTTATTTTTAAATTCCAAGAAAACCACTTTTAAAAAAGTCAAAGTAAAATAAATGACAAGGGGAAAAAATTGCTACTCTTAACACAAAAGAACTCAGAATAGTTAAAAAAGTATAATTCATATAAAAAACAGATAGCAAAATGCTAGGTGTAAATTCTACCTTATCAGCAATTACATAAAAGATAAATGGATTAAATAATTCAAATTAAAGGTAGAAAATGAAAGACTGGATTAAGAAAACACCAAGATTCAAATACATATTGTCTATCAGGACAGGCTTTTTAGATTCAAAATACAAATAAGGTGAAAGTAAAAGGATGGGAAAAGATATTCCGTGCAAAAAGTTACCAACATAGAGCTAAAATGGCTAAACTATTATCAGACAAAATAGACTTCAGGGCAAAAATTGTTACTGGAAATAAAGACTAAAGATAAAGGAGTAAATTGATCAAGAATACATAACAACTCTAAACAAATATGCACCTAACAATAGAGCCCCAAAATACATGAAGCAGAAACTGACAGAATTGAAGGGAGATGCCACTATAAAAACACAATTAATTATACACACCATTGACATGAAAAAATAACTATGCAGTCAGGCCTACATAACAACCAGCCAACAGCACAATGGCAGGATCAAATTTTCACATATCAAAACTGACCCTGAGTGTAAATGAACTAAATGCCCCACTTAGGCATAGAGTGGCAAGCTGGATATCAAAGCAAGATGCAACTGTCTGCTATCTTCCAGAGACCCATCTCACAAGTAAGAACACCTATAGGTTCAAAGTAATGGGATGGAGAAAGGTCTATCATGCAAACAGAAAACAAAACAGTGTGTGCATAATGATTCTTATATAAGACAAAACAGACTTTAAACCAATAATAATCAAAATTGACAAAGAGGAGCATTAAATAATGATAAAGGTCTCAATTAAACAAAAAGACTTAATGATCTTAAACATATACTTATTGAGCATTGGAGCACCAAGATTCATCAAACAAGTTCTTAGAGACCTATGAAGATATCTGAGCAACCACCCAATAATACTGGGAAACTTCAACATCCCAGTAACAGCATTAGATAGATCACTGAGGCAGAAAACTAAGAAAGATATTCTGGACTTAAACGTGACACTTGACCAGTTGGACACAATTAACATCTACAGAATACTCCACCCAACAGCAATAGAATATACAACATATGCACATGGCACGTACTATAGCCAGAAAGCCAGTCTCAATAAATTCAAAACAATAAAAAATAAAATTATAACAACTGGTGCAATCAAAGATCTCAGAGCAATAAAAATAGAAGTAAATACAGAGAAGATCGATGAAAACCATACAGTTACATGGATGCTAAACAACCTGCTCCTGAATGACTTTTGGGTAAAGAAAGAAATTAAGACAGAAATCAAATAATTACTTGAAACTAATGAAAATAACGACACAACATGCCAAAATCTTTGGGACACAACTAAAGCAGTTTTAAAAGAAACTTTGTAGCATTAAACACCTATATTAAGAAGTTAGAAAGATCTCAAATTAACAACCTAACATCACACCTAGAGGAAGTAGAAAAACAAGAGCCAACAAACACCAAAGACAGAAGAGGAGAACAAATAACCAAAATCATATTAAACTAAATGAAATTGAGATGTGAAAATCCATACAAAAGATCAACAAAATAAAATATTGTCTATTTGAAAGATTAAACATGATTGACAAACCACTAGCTACATTAATTTAAAAAAGAGAAGATCTAAATTAATACAACCAGAAATAACAAGACTGACATTACAACTAATCCCATAGAAATACAAAAAACTCTTCGAGACTACTACTAAGAACACTACTATGCATGCAAACTAGAAAACCTAGAAGAAATGGATAAGTTCCTAGAAAAACAGATCCTCCCATGATTGAACCAGGAAGAAATTAAAATTATGAATAAACCAATAATAAGTTCCAAAATTAAATTACTAATAAAAAGCTTACCAACCGCCCCTGCCCCCCACCCCGACACAATACACACACACACACACAAACTTAAAAAAAAAAAACAAACTCTGGACAAGATAAATTTACATCCAAATTCTACCAGCTGCACAATGAATAGCAAGTCCCAATCCTTCTAAAATTACTTCAAAAAATCAAAGAGAAAGATCTCCTCCCTAACTCATTCTACAAAACCAGCATCATGTTGATACCAATACCTAGAAGAGACACAACAAAAAAAGAAAACTTCAGGCCAACATCTCTAATAAACATAGACACAAAAATTCTCAACAAAATACTAGCAAGCCTAATCCAGGAACACATCAAAAAGCTATTCACTACGATTAAGTAGGCTTTACTGCTGAAATACAAAGTGGCTTAACATGTGCAAATCAATCAATGTGATTCACCATATAAACAAAAACCACATCATCATCTGAATAGATGCTGAAAAAGTCCTTAGATAAAATTCAAAATTGTTTCATATTTTGCTCAAAATAATAAGAGCCATCTACGAAAAACCCACAGCCAACACCATACTGAACAAATAAAAGCTGAATGCATTCTTCTTGAGAATTGGAACAAGAATTATTATTCTCACCACACTTACTCAACGTAGCTCTAGAAGTGATAGCCAGAGCAGTCAAGCAACAGAAAGAAATAAAAGGCTTGAAATCGGGAGAGAGGAAGTCAAAATATCTCTCTTCACAGACTACATAATTCCATACTTAGAAATTTCCATACAATCTGCAAGAAGACTTCTAGAACTAATAAGTGACTTCAGACACAAAATCAATGTACAAAAATTAGTAGCATTTCTATACAACAAAATTTCTAAGCTCAGAACCAAATCAAGAATACAATTCCATTTATTGAAATACAATAGCCACTAAAAGAATATAATATCTAGGAATAGAGCTTACCAAGGAGGTGAAATATCTCATAAGATTACAAAACACTGCTGAAAGAAATCAGAGACGACACAAACAAATGGAAAAACAGTCCATGCTCATGGATAGGAAGAATAAATATAGTTTAAATGGCCATGGTGCCTAAAGCAATCTACAGATTCAATGCTATTCCTATCAAATTATCAATGTCAATTTTTATGGAATTAGTAGAAACTATTCTAAAAATTTATATGAAACCAAAAAAGTGCTTGAATCTCCAAAACAATCCGTAGTAAAAAGAACAAATCTAGAGGCATCTCACTATCTGACTTCAAATGATACTACAAGGCTACAGTAACCAAAGTGGTATGATACTGGTTCAAAAACAGACACATCAACCAAAGGAACGGAATAGAGAACCCAGAAATAAAGTCACACACCTACAACTTCCTGATCTTCAACAAAGCTGACAATAATAAACAATGGGGAAAGACTTCCCTATTCAATAAATGGTACTGGGAGAAATGGCTAGCCATATGCAGACAACTGCAACTGGACTCCATCTTTTACAGTGTACAAAAAGTTAACTCAAGATGGATTAAAGACTTAAATGTAGATATAAAACAATAAAAACTTTTTTAAAAAAAACCTAGAAAATACCATTCTGGATATCAACCTTGGCAAAGAATTGATGACTAAGTCCCTAAAAGCAGTTGCTATAAAAAAATACATTGACAAGTGAGATCTAATAAAATTAAAGAGTTTCTGCACAGCAAAAGAAACTACAAACAAAGTTAACAAACAACCCACAGACTGGGAGAAAATATTCACAAACTATGCATCGGACAAAGCCCTAATATCCAGAAACTATAATAATCTTAAACAAATCAGCAAGGAAAAAATAAATAACTCCATTTAAAAAATGAGCAAAGGACACTTGAGCAAGGGACATGAACAGATACTTCTAAAAAAAAGAAAGACATACATGCAGCTAACAAGTATATTTTTAAAATGCCATCTAAACTAATCATTAGAGAAATGCAAATTGAAACCACAATGAGATACCATCTCACATCTGTCATAATGGTGGTTATTAAAAAGTCAAATAACAACAGATGCTGGCAAGGTTGAAGAGATAAGGGAACACATACAGTGCTGGTGGGAATGTAAATTATTCACCCACTGTGGAAAACAGTGTGGAGACTTTTAAAGAACTTAAAATAGAACTACTATTTGATCCAGTAATCCCATTATTGGGTATTTATATATAAAGTAAAATAAATTGTTCTACCAAAGAGACATATGCAGTATACACAATAGCAAAGACATGGAAGATGCCCATCAATGGTGGAATGGATATAGAAAATATACTACATATACAGCAAGGAATACTACATAGCCATAAAAAAAATGAAATCATATCCTTTTCAGCAACATGGATGCAGCTGAAGGCCATTACCTTAAGTGAACTAATGCAGAAACAGAAAATCAAATACCACATCTCACTTATAAGTGGGAGCAAAACATTGAATACACATGGACACAAAGATGGAACAACAGATACTGGGGACTGCTTGAGGGGAGAGGGTAGCAGTGAGAGTGGGTTGGATGACTACATAGTAAGTACTATGCTCACTAATTTGGTGGTGGGATCATTCATACACCAAGCCTCAGCAATAAGTAATTTACCCATATAACAAATTTACACATGTACCTGGAAAATAAAAGTTTAAAAAAAAGAATTGAAGGGATAAATAGGCCCCCAAAAAATTAATAGTTCCAGAATTCAATGCATCGCTTTCAATAATGTATAGAACAACTAGACAGAACATCAAAAGAGAATAGATCACATAACCAATACTATACACTAAATAGACCAAACAGACACATATAGAATGTGGAAAACTAACAAGAGCATAATATAAAGCTGTATTAAGTACACATGAAACATTCTGTAGGATAAATGACATATTGTTCTACAAAAACAGCTCTAAATCAAATTAAAAGAATTGAAATTTTGAAAGCATGGCTTCAATCACTAAAAATAATATAAATCAATAATAAAAGTACATTTGCAATTCAATATGGACATTAAACAACACACTGCTAAACAATAGGCCAAAGAATAAATCACAATGGAAATTAGAAAATATAGTGACATGAATTAAACAAAAATACAACACACCAATATGTATAGCATGCAGCTAAACCATGACTTAGAGGAAAATTTATGGCAGCAAACACCCAGATTTGAAAAAAAAGAAAAATCTTAAATAATCATTCATCTTAAGAAGTTAGAAGTAAGAAGGCGAACTAAGCCCTAAGTAAGCAAAAGAAAGAAAATATTAAGAGTTTCAATGCAAATAAGTGATATCGAGACTATAAAAGCATTAGAGGAAGTATGCAAAACTAAAATTTGGTTCATTGAAAGGTGAACAAAAATAATGAAGCCGAAGCTAGATTGACCAACAGAAAAATAAGAAATTGTTATATTACTAAAATCAGAAATGAAAGAGTGGGCATTACTACTGACTTTTAGAAACAATATTATTAAAAATCACATGCTGAGAAATTAGGTAATTTAAATGAAATTAACACGTTCCTAAAAAGACAACACAAACTATTGAAACTAACATAAAAATAAATCGAAAATCTATATAGACCTTTAACAAGTATAAAGTATAAAGATTGAAATAGTGATTAAAAGAATTATCAGAAACAAAATCCCAAGACCAGTGGTCACTGGTGAATTCTATCAAGTATTGAAAGAGGAACGAACACCATTCCCACACAAACGCTTATAAAAAGTAAAAGGGAAAGGAAGCTTTCCAACTCATTCTATCAAATTATTAATAGCCTAATAATAAATTCAGACAAAGGCATCTACAAACCAAAAGAAAATGATAGAACAATATCTCTTATGAATATAAATGCAAAACCTTCAAACAAATATCAGCATTTCAAATTCAGCAATATGTAGAAAGGATAACATACCATGACCAAATGGAATTTATCCCTGGAAAGCAAATTTATTTCAACATACAAAGATCAATCAATGTAACACACTATATTAATGGAATAAAAGACTAAAATCACATGTTCATCTCAATAGATAACAGACAAAAGAAAACATATTTCAAGAACTATTGAAAAAGTATTTGACAAAAATAAAACACTCATTATTAGAAAAAAGAAACTAGAGATACAGGGAACTTTCTTAATTAGAAAATGGACATAAATAAAAAACCCACAACTAACAGCATGCTTAGCAGTGAAATACAGAAGTATCTCTCCTCATGATTAGGAGGAGACAAGAATCTCCACTCTCACCACTTCTATTCAATCTTGTGCTAGCGGCCCTATGGAAGACAATTAGAAAAGAAAAGTCCGGGCGTGGTGGCTCATGCCTGTAATCCCAGCACGTTGGGAAGCCGAGACAGGCAGATCACAAGGCTCCATCCTGGCTAACACGGTGAAACCCCGTCTCTACTAAAACACACACACACACACACACACACACACACACACACACACACACACAAAAAGAGATCAAGACCATCCTGGTCAACATGGTGAAATCCTATCTCTACTAAAAACACAAAAATTAGCCAGGTGTGGTGGTGGGTGCCTATAATCCCTGCTACTCGGGAGGCTGAGGCAGTAGAATCGCTTGAACCCAGGAGGCAGAGGTTGCAGTGAGCCGAGATCCCACCACTGCACTCTAGCCTAGTGACAAAGTGAGACTCCATCTCAAAAAAAAAAAAAAGAAGAAGAAGAAAAAAAAATAACTAAAAGGCATGCATTCCAATTGGAAATAATGAATTAAAACTGTTTCTATTTGCAGATGACATAATCTTGTAAATGGAAATTTCTTTAAAAATTACTGAAAAATTAGGCCGGGCGCGGTGGCTCAAGCCTGTAATCCCAGCACTTTGGGAGGCCGAGACGGGCGGATCACAAGGTCAGGAGATCGAGACCATCCTGGCTAACACGGTGAAACCCCGTCTCTACTAAAAATACAAAAACTAGCCGGGCGAGATGGCGGGCGCCTGTAGTCCCAGCTACTCGGGAGGCTGAGGCAGGAGAATGGCGTAAACCCGGGAGGCGGAGCTTGCAGTGAGCTGAGATCTGGCCACTGCACTCCAGTCCCGGCGACAGAGCGAGACTCCGCCTAAAAAAAAAAAAAAAAAAAAAATTAGTGAAAAATTATTAGAGTTACTGTTATTAGGCTGTTTGGTGCTAGTCTAAAGATTCACATGAAGCTCAATGAAACAGAATTGGGAGTTCAGAAAATATCCCAGACATTATGGCAACTTGGTTGTTAGCTATGGTGCCAAGAATAGTCTTTTGAACAAATGTTGAGGACAACAAAATATACACATGCAAAAAAATTAACTTGGACCCCTACCTCACATCTTATACAAAATTAACTCAATTTGGACAAAACTCCTAAATCTAATAGTTACAATTACAAAAATTTAAAAATAAAACATAATGTTAAATATATGTGGCCTTGAATTAAGCAGTTGTTTCTTAGATATAGCAACAAATCAGAAGCAATGAAAGAGAAAAAAAAGATAAATTGGTTTTTCTCAAAATTAAAATGGTTGTACTTGAAAGATACCATCAGTAAATTGCAAAAGTAAACCACAGAATAAGAGAAAGCATTTGCAAATTATATATCTAATAAAAAAGTCATATTCAAGAATATATAGAGGACTTTTACAACTCGACAATAAACTACAAATACTTTAAAATTTTTTCAAAAGATTTAGACATTTCTCCAAAGAAGGTTTATTTTTAATGGCAAATAAACACATGAAGAGGCTTTTTAACATCACTGGCCATCACAAAAATCACACCACAATGTGATGCCACTTCACACCTACTATAACGCCAAAATCAGGAAAGGACTTAACAAAAAAGAAACTATAGCCCACAATCCCTGATTAACAGAAATGCAAAAAGCCTCAACCAAATACTAGCTAATCAAATCTAGCAGCATATCAAAAAGATAATCCAACATGATCAAGTGGGTTTCATACCAGGGACAAAAGGATAATTTAACATGCACAAGTCAATAAATGTGACCCACTTCATAAAAAGAATTAAAATAAAAAATCACATGACCATCTCGATAGAGGCAGAAAAAGCATTTAACAAAATCCAGAATCCTTTTATGATTAAAACTCTCAGCAAAATCAGCGTAGAAGAAATATACTTTAAGTAATAAAAGACATCTATGACAAACCCACAACCAACATTTTACCGAATGAGGAAATGTTGAAAGCATTTCTCTTGAGAACTGGAAGAAGAAAAGGATGCCCACTTTCACCACTTCTATTCAACATGGTATTGGAAGTCCTAACCAGAGCAATCAGACAAGAGAGAGAAATGAAGGGCATCCAGATTGGTAAACAGGAAGTCAAACTGTCACTGTTCACCAGCGATATAATCATATACCTGGAAAACCCTAAAAATCTCACCAAGCCGGGCATGGTGGCTCACACCTGTAATCCCAGCACTTTGGGAGGCCAAGGCGGGTGGATCACCTGAGGTCTGAAGTTTGAGACCAGCCTGACCAACATGGTGAAATCCCATCTCTACTAAAAACACAAAAAAATTAGCCGGGCGTGGTGGCCGGCACCTGTAATCCCAGCTACTGGGAAGGCCGAGCTAGGATAAATCGCTTGAACCCAGGAGGCAGAGGTTGCAGTGAGCCAAGGTCACACCATTGTACTCCAGCCTGGGAAACAAGAGCAAAACTCTGTCTCAAAATAAAATAAAATAAAATAAAACTCATGCAAACAGTTCCTAGAACTGATAAATGAATTTAGTAACATTTCAGGATACAAAATCAACGTACCCAAATCAGTAGCACTGCTATACACCAACAGTGACCAAGCTGAGAATCAAATCAAGAACTCAATCCCTTTTACAATAGCTGCAAAAATAGTAAGATACTTAGGAATATACCTAACCAAGGACGTGAAAGACCTCTACATGAAGGAAAACTACAAAATGCTGCTGAAAGAAATCACAGGTGACAAAAACAAATGGAAACACATCCCATGATCATGGATGGATGGAATCAATATTGTGAAAATGACCATACTGCCAAAAGAGATCTACAAATTCAATGCAATTCCCATCAAAATACCATCATCATTCTTCACGGAACTAGAAAAAGCAATCCTAAAATTCATATGAAACCAAAAAGAGACCACATAGCTAAAGCAAAACTAAGCAAAAAGAACAAATCTGCAGGCATCACACTACCCAACTTTATAATATAAGGTTGTAGTCACAAAACAGCATAGTACCAGCAGAAAAATAGGCACATAAATCAATGGAACAGAATGGAGAACCCAGAAATAAAGCCAAATGCAGTCAACCAATCTTCGGCAAAGCAATCAAAAACAAATAGGTAAAGAATACACTATTCAGCAAATGGTGTTGGGATAATTGACAAGCCACATGTAGAAAAATGAAACTGGATCCTCATTTCTCACATTATTCAAAAATTAACTCAAGATGGATCAAAGACTTAAATCTAAGACCTGAAACCATTAAAATTCTATAAGATAACATTATAAAAACCCCTTCTGGACATTGGCTTTGACAAAAACTGTATCACCAAGAACCCAAAAGCAAACACAACAAAAACAAAGATAAACAGATGATACTTGAACTAAAAAGCTTCTGCACACCAAAAAAAATAATCAGCAGAGCAAACAGACAACCAACAGAGTGGGGAAAATCTTCACAAACTATGCATCCAACAAAAGACTAATATACATAATCTACAAGGAACTCAAGTAAGAAAAAACAATCCCATCAAAAAGTGGGCTAAGGCCACTAATAGACAATTCTCAAAAGAAGATACACAAATGGCAACAAACATGAAAAAATACTCAACATCACTAATTATCAGGAAATGCAAATCCAAACCACAATGTGATACCACCTTACTGCTGCAAGAATGGTCATAATTTAAAAATTAAAAAAAAAATAGATGTTGGCGTGGATGTGGTGAAAAGGGAACACTTTTACACTGTTGGTGGGAAAGTAAACTAGTACAACCACTATGGAAAACAGTGCGGAGATTCCTTAAAGAACTGAAAGTAGATCTACCAATGGATCCAACAATCCCACTCCTGGGTATCTACCCAGAGGAAAGGAAGTCATTATACAAAAAATACACTTGCACATGCATATTTATAGAAACACAATTCACTATTGCAAAAATATAAATTTTTTTCAGCCCAAATGCCCATCAATCAATGAGTGGATAAACAAAATATGGTGTGTGTGAGTGTGTATGTATATGTGTGTATGTGTGTGTGTACATATACCATATATACACACACCATATATATACACACCATATAAAGAAAATATGGTGTGATATATACACACCTTATATATAGTGCCATTGTTTCATTCCTTTTTACAGCCAAGTAGTATTTCATTATATATATAAAATATACATAACATATATGTATATTATATGTTATGTATATTTTATGTACATATATGTTATGTATATGTGTATATATACACATTATGTATATGTATATATACACATCTATCTATAGATACATATATAGATATATATATAATGAAATACTACTTGGCCATAAAAAGGAATGAAAAAATGGCATTCACAGCAACCTAGATGGATTGAAAACTATTATTCTAAATGAAGTAACTCAAGAGTGGAAAACCAAACACTGTATATACACACTTATAAGTGGGAGGTACTATATGAGGATGCAAAGGAATAAGAATGATACAATGGACTTTGGGGACTCAAGGGGAAAGGTAGAGGGGAGGAAAAAAAGAGTGTACATTATGCATTGTGTACAGTGACACTGTTGGAGTGATGGGTGCACCAAAATCTTAGAAATCAACACCAAACAACTACACCATGTAGGCAAACACCACCTGTTCCCTAAAAACCTGTTGAAATAATAAATAAATAAATGACCTGTCTGAGACATTCTATAATGGCAGCAGAAAGCATGCAAAGATAGAAAATTGGTACTGAGAAGTAGGGCTGTTGCTAACAAATATCTGAATATGTGAAAGTGGTTTTGGAACTTGGTAATTGGTAGAGGTTGAAATAATTTAGAGTACCAAGCTAGAAAAAGCCTAAATTGCTGTGAACAGAATATTAAGGGCAATTCTTTTGAGAGCTCAGAAGATTACCTCAGATCTATGGAAAGTCTGAATCTTTTTAGCGATGACTTAAGTGGTCATGACCAAAATGCTGGTAGAAATAAGGACAGTAAAGGCCATTCTGTGAGGTCTCAAGCAGGAATGAGAAACAAGGTATTGGAAACTGGAGTCAAAGTTATCTTTGTTATAAAGTAGTAAAGAACTTGGTGGAATCATGTCCCTGTCCCATGGCTTTATGGAATGCAGAAATTAAGAATAATGAACTAGAATACCTCTGGAAGAAATATCTAAACAACAAGGCATTCAGGCTACTGAGTGGCTACTTCTAACCACATAAGTGACATGTGAGAGCCAAAGAATGACTTAAAGATTAAATTTATAATTAAGAGGGAAGTGGAGTGTAAAGATTTGGAAATTTTGAACCCTGGCTATGTAAAGAATTAAAAATAATGTGTTCAGGAGAGCAAACAAAGTGTGGAGCCAAATAACTATTTGCTAAAGAGATTACCATGAATAAAAGAGTGCTAGGTGTTATTCACCAAGACAGTGGAAGAAAAACTTACAGGCATTTTAGAGATCTTCAAGACTGGCTCTCCTATCATAGGTCCAGAGCACTAAGACAGCAGAATGGATTCAGGGGACCCAACCAAGAGAATCTTCCACAGGCTCATTTCCCAGAAGAACCTGGGTCTCTGTTCCCTGCATTCCAGCACATCACTTTTCAGCCACCACAGTCATGGCTCAAATGGGCCCAGGTACAGTTCAATCCACTGTTTCAGAAGGCACAAGCTATAAACATTAGAGGTCTCCATGTGGTGCTAATTCTGTAGGAATGCAGGACGCAAGAGCTGCAGGGGCATGGCTTTTTCCGCGTATATTTCAAAGGATGTCATGAACAGCTTAAGATACCAGGTAAAGACTTGTTACAGGGGCAGAGCCACTGCAGAAAGCCCTGACTAGCGCAATGCCAAGCGAAAATGAGGGGCCTGGAGGCTCAACCACATACAGGCACAATTAGGGCAATGCCTCACGGAGCTGTGGGAGTGTGGTCACTCTCAAGACACCAAAACTGTAGAGCTACCAGCTTGCAGCATCACCCTGGGAGGTGCTGCAGGCCTGGGATTTCAACTCATGACAGCTATTGTGTGGACTGAGCCCAGCATAGCCATGCGGGTAGAACTTCCTGAAGCCTTGGGACTCTCAAACTCATTAAAATGTGACCGGGATGTGTGATAGGGAATCAACAAAGATGACTTTCCAGCTTTCAGGCTTTAGTGTTGTGCACCTTGTTCGGATTTGGACTTATTTGGCACCTGTGACTCCTTTTGTTTTGCTTATTTCTCCCTTTGGAATGGGAATGTCTATTCTTTGCTTGTTACACCATTGCATTTGAGAAGCATCAACTTGTTAATTTCACAGGCTCACAGCAGAAGAGGAATTTGCCTCAAGATGAATCATGCCTCTAGTCTAACATGTATCTCCTTGGATAAATCTGAACTTTGAACTTTTGAGTTGATGTTGGAATGACATAGGACTTTTGGAATTATTGAGATAGATTAAATGTCATTTGCATTTAAATAAATACAAAGAACATAAATTTGGGGGACCAGGGAAAGAATGCTATAGTTTGAATGTGTCCCCCAGAGTTCATGTGTTGGAAAGTGGTACCTAATAAAAGGTGATTAGGTCATGAAGGCTCCATCCTTATAAATGGGTATGATGGTTAATACTGAGTGTCAACTTGATTGGATTGAAGGATGCAAAGTATTGATCTTGGGTGTGTCTGTGAGGGTGTTGCCAAAGGAGATTAACATTAGAGTCAGTGGGCTAGGAAAGGCAGACTCACCCTTAGTCTGGGTGGGCACCATCTAATCAGCTGCCAACAGAGCTAGAATATAAAGCAGACAGAAAAACGTGAAAAGGCTAGACTGGCCTAGCCTCCCAGCCTTACATCTTTCTCCCATGCTGGATGCATCCTGCCATTGAACATCAGACTCCAAAGTTCCTCAGTTTTGGGACTCAGATTTGTTTTCCTTGCTTCCCAGCTTGCAGATGGCCTGTTGTGGGACGTTGTGATCATGTGAGTTAATACTTAATAAACTCCCCTTTACATACATATATATATATATCCTATTATTAATAAACTCTCCTTCACATGTATATATAGTTTATAAATAATAGGATATATATATATCTCCTATTATTTCTGTCCCTCTAGAGAACTCTGGCTAATACAATGAGTTCATGTCATTGCTGTTGGAGCAAGTTAATTATCACAAAAGTGGATTTGTTATAAAAGTGAGTTTGACCCCTTCTTGTTCTCTTGCTCTTTCATAATCCCTTTCTCTTTTATGCTCTCTTGCTCCTCCACTTTCTACCATGGGATGACACTGCATGATAGCCCTTTCCAGATGACAATACCTTGATATTGAACTTCTCAGGCTCTAGAAGTATGAGAAAACATTTATTTTCTTTATCAATTGCCCGGTTTCAGATATTCTGTTTTAGCAGTAGAAAACAGACTAAGACAGTATCCATCAAAAACATATATCAAATGACATATAAAACCCACTAAAATACCTATAAACAAATGATGGCACTTCATAAAATATCACCCACATACCAGTTGTTAGAAACATGTGACAAAATGTCATGGGGAAGGAGAGGTTGAGACATCATAGAAACACACTTCAGGTCATCTAAATATTGGAGTTTCAAATTGGAGCTTTAAACTAATTCTGATTAATATATTAAACAGAATAAATTACAAGTGGGAAATTGTATCAAAGGACTCATGCTGATAAAGAATAGCAAATATAAATTTTAAAACCTAAAATTACTATAAATGAAAATGACAATGTAGTATATCAGATTAAAAACAGATGAAATTCAGCAGATAAAAGCATTAGTGAATTGATGATAATTCAATAGAATATATTCAGACTGAAATACAGACATAGCAAGGTATGACCAATAAAGACAAGACAGAAAAAGACATGTGGGTTACAGTCAGAAAATCTAGAAGACTTGTGAAAGTTTCAAAAAGAGAGAAAAAAATTAATAGGTCAAAAACAATAGATGAAAATATACTGTCCAAGAATTTTCCAAAATTGATGGGAAAAAAACAGACATTTAGAATTTTAGGTAGCTCAATGAATGGTATTAGGTTGGTGCAAAAATAATCATTATTGTCAATGGCAAAAACACAATTACATTTGCACCAACCTAACAACAACAACAAAATACAAAGAAAACCAAACCTAGGCAAAGAGCCAAACTTCTGAAAACTAAATATAGAGAAGAAAACCTTGTAAGCAGCCAGAGAGAAAAAATACAGACATATGAACTTCAAAGAGCAACAATCAACTCATAGCTTACTTTCCAACAAAAATTATGGACACCAGAAAAATAAAAATCCATTTCTTCTAAGTGCCAGAAGAAAAACACTACCAAACTAGAATTCTATATGCAGTGAAAATATTCTACAAAAATTAATGTACAACAAAGATATTGACAGGAGAAACGAACACTGGGAGAATTTATTCTCTGCTAAACCCTCCTAACTAGAAGACTTACTAAAGGCACAAAGTAAATTCTTTTGGCAAAAGAGTAATGATGTCCAATGGAAGTTTAAAAAATAAATGCTGAACAAAGAAAATGGTATATATGTGGTGAAACATAAATATTTACTGTATTGCACAATGATATTATTTAATATAATATATATTGGTGTACGACTAGAACATACACCCCAAAGCACTTTAGTAGACAGATAAATGGACTTAAGTGTTCTAAGTTTCTTGCTTTGACAATACAGATGTAAATGATTAATTTATTTTAAGCTTTAATTAGTTAAGGATTCATGCTATGATATCTTGGGTAACCATTGTGAAAATAATTTAAAAATTTATAACTACAAAGTCAATAGTGTAGAAATACAGAAATAGGATTAATACTTTATTAATCCTAAAAGAAAACAAGAGGGGATAAAAAACAAAGGAAAAATGGTGTGATGAAAAATAGTATGATGACAGATTTAAATTCAAATATATCTGTAATCATATGTTAGTAGATTAAATTCTCAAATTAGATTTAAAAACAACTTTATATTGCATAAATTTAAGAACACAGAAAAGTGGAAGATAATATAATGAAAAATGTATTGGATGAAAAACCAAACCAAATAAAAGCTAGTATCACTGTACTAATATTAGTCACAGGACATTTTAACATAAAAACATTATTAGGTATGACAAGAATATTCATTATTAAGCATAAAAGTGAATAATGAGAGGTTGCTTTATCAGAAAGGTATTATAATCCGTATGTACCTAATAACCTAATTTCAGTAATAAAAAGAGATATAGGGAAATTCAAAATCATAGGGAAAGATTTTCACATGTATTCTTTAGTACTTAATAAAAAGAAAAAAATCTGTAGATGATTAGAAAATGTGAACAACACAATTTAGCAACTCAATTCAATTGACACATATGGAGTATTGCACCCAACAAAGGCAGAGTACATATTCTTTTCACATGCACACAGAATATTTACCAAATATAACCAGGTACTTAAACATAAGAAAATGCTCAATGTTGCTTTCTGACCAAAGTAGAATCGAACTAAAAATTTGTAGAAAAAAATATATATACACACACACACACACACACACACACATACACACATACACACACACATATGTGTACATATACACATATATATGTATATATAAATATAGAGATATATATATAGATAATCTATATATATCTCCAGAAAAACCTCAGGGTGTGTGTGTGTCTGTGTGTGTGTGTGTATGTGTGTGTATAACCAGAAATACCTCAGATGTATGGATTTTTTTTCATGTGGTTGTTTTTTTAGAGACAAAGTCTTGATCTGTTTTCCAGGCTTGAGTACAGTGGTGTGATCATAGAAGCCAGATAGTTATTTTTCTAAATTTTTATTTTAGGTTGAGGGTATATGTGCAGGTTTGTTGTATAGGTAAACTTAGGCCATGAGGGTTTTTTGTACAGATTGCTTCATCACCCAGGTACTAAGCCTAACACACAGTATTTATGTTTTCTAATTTTCCCCCTCCTTCCACCCTCTGCCCTCAAGTAGGCCACAGTGTCTATCCATCCCTTCTTTGTGACCATGCATTTTCATCATTAAGCTCCCACTTATAAATGAGAACATATGGTATTTGGTTTTCTGTTTCTTCATCAGTTTGCTAAGGGTAATGGCTTTCAGCTCCATCCATGTTCCTACAAAGGACATGCTCTCATTCTCTTTTATGGCTGCATAGTATTCCATGGTGTATAGGTACCACATTTTCTTTACCCAATCTTCCGTCGATGGCTATTTAGGTTGATTCCGTATCTGCGCTATTGTGATTAGTGGTGCAATAAACATGTACATGTGTCTTTATAGCAAGATGATTTATTCCTTTGATATATACCTAGTAATGAGATTGCTGAGTGAAATGGCAGTTCTGTTTCCAGCTCTTTGAGGAATTGCCACACTGCTTTACATAATGGTTGAGCTAATTTCCATTCCCATCAAGAATGTGTAAGGATTCTCTTTTCTCCACAACCTTGCCAGCATCTGTTATTTTTTGACAGCTTAATAGTAGCCATTCTGACTGGTGTGAGATGGTATCTCATTGTGGTTTTGGCTTACATTTCTCTGACGATCAGTGATGTTGGGCTTTATTTAATATGCTCGTTGGCCTCATGTATGTCTTCTTTTGAAAAGTGTCTGTTCACATCCCTTGCCCATTTTTTAATTGGGTTGTTTGTTTTATTCTTTTTTTTTTTTTTTTTTCTTTTTTTTTTGAGACGGAGTCTCGCTCTGCCGCCCAGGCTGGAGTGCAGTGGCCGGATCTCAGCTCACTGCAAGCTCCGCCTCCCGGGTTTACGCCATTCTCTCGCCTCAGCCTCCCGAGTAGCTGGGACTACAGGCGCCCGCCATCTCGCCCGGCTAATTTTTTGTATTTTTTTAGTAGAGACGGGGTTTCACCGTGTTAGCCAGGATGGTCTCGATCTCCTGACCTCGTGATCCGCCCGTCTCGGCCTCCCAAAGTGCTGGGATTACAGGCTTGAGCCACCGCGCCCGGCCTTGTTTGTTTTATTCTTGTAAATTTGTTTATATTTCATACAGATGCTGGATATTAGAAATTTGTCAGATGCATAGCTTGTGAGTGTTTTTTTCCCACTCTATAAATTGTTTAAGCAAGGTTAGTTCAACATATGAAAATCAATAAACATAATTCATCAAATAAACAAAACTAAAGACAAAAACCACATAATTATCTCAATAGATGCAGAAAAGGCTTTTGATAAAATTCAACATCCCTTATTGTTAAAAACTCTCAATAAACTAGGTACTGTAGGAACATACAAAATAATAAAAGTCTTTTATTACAAACCCACAATCAACATCATATTGAATGGGCAAAGGCTGGAAGAATTAGTCTTGAAATTCAGCAAAAGACAAGGATGTCATCTCTCACTACTCCTATTCAGCATACTATGAGAAGTCCTGGCCAGAGAAATCAGGCAAGAGAAAGAAATAAAGGGCATCCAAATAGGACGAGAGGAAGTCAAACTATTTGTGTTTGCAGATGACATGATTTTATATCTAGAAAACCCCATCGTCTCGGCCCAACAGCTCCTTTAGGTGATAAACAACTTCAACAAAGTTTTAGGATACAAAATCAAGGTATAAAATTGGTAACATTTCTATATACCAAAAACAGCCAACCCAAGAGCCAAATTAGAAATGCAATCCCATTCACAACTGCCACAAAAAGAATAAAATATCTAGTAATACAGCTAACCAAGGAGGTAAAAGATTTCTACAATGAGAATTACAAAACACTGCTCAAATAAATCAAAGATGATACAAACAAATATATTAGCTTTGTGCAAAAGTAATTGTGGTTTTGCCATTATTTTTAATTGTTTTAATAAAAACATTCCATGCTTACAGATAGGAAAAATCAATATCATTAAAACGGCCATGCTGCCCAAAGCAATTTACAAATTCAATGCTACTCCTATCAAACGACCAATGACATTCTTCTCAGAATTAGAAAAAACCTATTTTAAAATTGATATAGAACCAAAAAGGAGCCCAAGTAACCAAAACAATCCAAACCAAAAAGAACAAAGCTGGAGGTATCATGTTACCTGACTTCAACTCAGCAGGTCCTGAGGGCACAAGTAAGTTACATGAGTAACCAAAACAGCACAGTACTGCTACAAAGACATATAGACCAATGGCACAGAATAGAGAGCCCAGAAATAAGGTGGCACACTTACAACCACCAGATCTTTGATGAAGCTGACAAAAACAAGCAATGGAAACAGGACTCCCTATTCAATACATGGTGTTAGGACAACTGGCTAACTATATACAGAAGACTGAAACTTGAAACTCGACCCCGTTCCTCAAATAATATATTAATGTAAACATCAACTCAAGGTGGATTGAAGATTTAGATGTAAAACCCAAAACTATAAGAACTCTGGGAGACAACCTAGGCAACACCATTCTGGACATAGGAACTGGCAAGAATTTCATGATGATGATACCAAAAGCAATTGCAACTGTTTTACTCTGGTCCATTTATCAAGTGACTTGAAAGGCTGCCAGTTTTGAGTGGCGTCCAGAACAGGAGAAGGCTCTGCAACAGGTCCAGGCGGCTGTGCAAGCTGCTCTGCCACTTGGGCCATATGACCCAACAGATCCAAGGGTGTTTGACGTGCCAGTGACAGATAGGGATGTTGTTTGGAGCCTTTGACAGGCCCCCATAGGTGAATCACAGTGGAGGTCTCTAGGATTTTGAATCAAGTCCCTGCCATTGTCTGCAGATAACTACTCTCCTTTTGAGAAACAGCTTTTGGCCTGTTATCAGGCTCTGGTGGAAACTGAACATTTGTCTATGGGTCATCAAGTCACCATGTGACCCAAACTGCCTATCATTAACTGGGTGCTTTCTGATATATCTAGCCATAAAGTGTGATGTGCACACAAGCATTTCCTCATGAAATGGAAGTGGTTTATATATAATTGGGCTCCAGCAGGTCCTGAGGGCACAAGTAAGTTACATGAGCAAGTGACTCAAATGCCCATGGTCCCCACTCCTGCCATCCTGCCTTCTCTTCCCCAGCCTGTACCGATGGCCTCATGAGGAGTTCCCTATGATCAGCTGATAGAGGAAGAGAAAACTAGGGCCTGGTTTACAGGTGTCTTTGCATGATATGAAGGCACCACCCAAAACTAGACAGCTGCAGAATTACAGCCCCTTTCTAGGACATCCCTGAAGGACGGTGGTGAAGAATAATCTCCCCAGTGGGTAGAACTTCAAGCAGTGCACCTTGCTGTGCACTTTTCTTGGGAGGAGAAATTGCCAGATGTGCAATTATATACTGCTTCATGAGTGTAACCAATGGTTGGGCTAAATGGTCAGGGACTTGAAAAAAGCATGATCGGAAAATTGATGACAAAGAAATTTGGGGAAGAGATATGTGGATGGACCTCTCAGAGTGGTCAAAAACTGTGAAGATATTTGTATCCCATGTGAGTACTCAGCAGATAATTTTAATAATTGGATAGGATGACTTGTTCTTGAACACCATTCAGCCTCTTTCCCCAGCCATCCCTATCATTGCCCAATGGGCCAATGAACAAAGTGGCCATGGTGGCAGGGATGGAGGTTACACATAGGCTCAGCAAGACTAACTTCCACTCACCAAGGCTTACCTGGCTAAGGCCACTGCTGAGTGCCCAATTTGTAGGCAACAGAGACCAACATTGAGCCCTCAATACGGCACCATTCCTCAGGGTAATCAGACAGCTACCTGGTGACAGGTTGATTATATTGAACCTCATCCATCATGGAAAGGGCAGTGGTTTGTCCTTACGGGCATAGACACTTACTATGGTATGTGTTTGCCTATCCTGCATGCAATGCTTCTGCCAAGACTACCAGCCGTGGACTCATGGAATGCCTTATCCATTGTCATGGTATTCCACATAGCATTGCCTCTGACCAAGGCACTTACTTTATGGCTAAAGAAGTGTAGCAATCAGCTCATGCTGATGGAATTCGCTGGTCTTACCATGTTCCCCATCATCCTGAAGCAGCTGGATTGATAGAATGGTGGAATGGCCTTTTGAAGTCGCAATTACAATGCCAACTAGGTGACACTACTTTGCAGGGCTGGGGCAAAGTTCTCCAGAAGTCTGTGTATGCTCTGAATCAGCATCCAATATATGGTACTGCTTCTGCCATAGCCAGGATTCATGGGTCCAGGAATCAAGGCATGGAAGTGGAAGTGGCACCACACACCATCACCCCTAATGATCCACTAGCAAAACTTTTGTTTCCTGTTTTGTGATATTATGTTCTGCTGGCCTAGAGGTCTTAGTTCCAGAAGGAAGAACGCTGCCACCAGGAGACACAATGGTTCCATTAAACTGGAAGTTAAGATTGCCACCTGGCCATTTTGGGCTCCTCTTACCTTTAAGTAAACAGGCTAAGAAGGGAGTTACAGTGTTGGCTGGGGTAACTGACCCAGAATATCAAGATAAAATCAGTCTACTACTCTACAATGGAGGTAAGGAAGAGTATGTTTGGAATACAGGAGCTCCCTTAGGGCATCTCTTATTATTACCATGCCCTGTGACTAAGGTCAATGGGGAAACTACAACAGCCCAATCCAGGCAGGACTACAAATGGCCTAGATCCTTCAGGAATGAAGGTTTGGGTCACTCTACCAGGTAAAAAAAACCCATGACTTGCTAAGGTATTTGCTGAAGGCAAATAGAATACAGAATGGGTAGCTATTACCACATGACCAGTTGCAGAACTGAGGATTGTAATTGTCATGTGTATTTCCTTATTTTGTTAAGAACATGTTTGTGTATATATACACTTGTACTAAGAAAATATCTCATCTTATTCCCTTTATTTTTCCTTTATCATGTGACATAAGATTTATTGACTTTATATAAACAATTAAGTGTTGTTAGCTTTATGTAATAGCATTGGAGTTGGGGACTGGTGCATTTCTGGTTGTACAAAGGATAGCTGTATTATGTTAGGCATAATTATGACCTTAATATTGTCATTATTTGAAGATTATATATGATTTCAGGAGATGTTTATGGGTTCAAGTTGACAAGGGGTGGACTTGTGATGGTTAATATTATCAACTTGATTGGATTGAAGGAAGCAAAGTATTGTTCCTGAGTGTGTCTGTGATGGTATCCCCAAAGGAGATTAACATTTGAGTCAATGAACTGAGAAAGGCAGACCCACCCTCAATCTGGGTGTACGCCATTTAATCAGCGATTTTTCCTGTGCTGGATGCTCCGTGCCCTGAACGTTGGGCTCCAAATTCTTCAGCTTTGGGACTCTTGGACCTTCAACCACAGACTGATGGCTGCATTGTTGGCTTTCCTACTTTTGAGGTTTTGGGACTCAGACCGGCTTTCTTGCTCCTCAGGTTGCAGATGACCTATTGTGAGACCTCACCTTGTGATCCTTTGAGTCAATACTCCTTAATAAATTCCCCTTTATATATACATCTATCCTATTAGTTATGTCCCTCTAGAGAATCCTGACTAAAGCAGCAATAAAAGCAAATATTGACAAATAGGATCTAATTAAACTTAAGCCATATACGTTTAAATAACACAATAGCTTAAGTAGATAACAAAAAGGCATTAGAAAATATATTAATTGAATGATAATTGAAATGTTACATAAAAAATAGAAAAACTTTGAGCTGTACAGTTAAATCAGTGCTTAGAAATATAGAAGTCAAAATGCATAAAAGAAATAAAGTGTGGAAATTAATATAAGTATCCATTTCAAAAAGTTACTCAAAAACAGCAAAATTTTTTGAATTTTGAAAGAAAATTAATAAATTGAAATAGGAAAACAACTGAAGCCATTAATAAAAAAGATAAATGTACAATTGGGAAAATAGTAACAAATGCTTCATCTTTGAGAAGACCAATACAATTGTTATATCCACAGCAAGGCTAATAAAAAGAAGAAACCACAGATTATGAGTATCAAGAATTTTTTATAAAGGGAAATCCCTGCAGAGTCTAAAGACATGAAAACAATAATAAAAGTCATCTTGCAGGAAATGTAGCCAATAAATTGGACTAATTCATTAACAATACTACAGAAAACTGGCTTAAGAAGAAAATCTAACCCTATTTTATTTAAATCACACATAATTTTTTTTTTTTTTTTTTTTTTTTGAGACGGAGTCTCACTCTGTCACCCAGGCTGGAGTGTAGTAGCCGGATCCTGGCTCACTGCAAGCTCCGCCTCCCAGGTTCACGCCATTCTCCTGCCTCGGCCTCCCAAGTAGCTGGGACTACAGGTGCCCACCACCTCACCCGGCTAGTTTTTTGTATTTTTTAGTAGAGACGGGGTTTCACCATGTTAGCCAGGATGGTCTCGATCTCCTGACCTTGTGATCCACCCGCCTCGGCCTCCCAAAGTGCTGGGATTACAGGCTTGAGCCACCGCGCCCAGCCACATAAAATGTTTTTACAAATAGAGCATAAGACCCAGATGGCTGCCTTTTGAGTTCTTTTGAAGTTTTTAAAATTAAATAGTGTCACCCTTTTAAAACTTCAGAATATATGTACATATACACACATTTAAAAATATATTATACACACATTAAAAAAAAAAACACTTTCCAACTCATTTTATGTGGCCAGCATGAATTTGATATCAAAATCTGACAATAACATGAAAAGAAGCAAAAATTTCAGACTCATCTCCCATTATTAACACAAATTCTACTTCAAATTATAGTAAATTGAATTTTGTAATACATATAAAATATGAACATTTGAGTTATTCCATGAGTGCTAGTTTGGTCCAACATCAAGAAATAATAATGCATAATACAATTCACTATATTATCAGCAGAAAACAAAACATGAAGCCATTTCAGCATATGCCATAAAACTCTCAATCTAGTTCAGCATCTGTAATACAAACTCTTAGCAAACATGGAGGAAAGGAACTTGCTTATACTGATAAAGTGTTCCCACAAAATATGTTATACTTAATCGTAAAAAAATGGAATTTAATCCCTCTGAGACAGTGAACCACGCAAGAATAACTTGCTATCCCCACTTCTATTAATATTATACAAGATAACAGCAAGTGCAGCAGATTAAGTAATAAAAATTATAGGTAGACACGTGAAGCAGCTTTGAACCCAAATGTCATCCAGGAGATGACTTCAGCTGATCCCAGCCAAGCCTAAAAGAACTATAGCCTACTTGCATATCCACGAGAAGGAATTAATGCTCAATGTGGCAAACAATTAAGTTTTGGATTATTTTTATGTAACATTATTTCAACTGAAACCTGAACAATGCAGCTTTCAAGGATATAATGGACAAATGGGTAATTCTTAACTTAAATCTGTAAATTCATAAGGCCTTTGAGAAATTGAGCTAGAGATCATAAAAAGACAGGAAAATAATCCTGGACGGTTAATGTAAAATTATAGTATTTTAAATGAATTAATATATTTCTATTGCATGTAATTGTTCTATAATTGTACACAATTTTTTTTCTTTTTTTAAAAAATTTACTTTAAGTTCTGGATACATGTACAAAACATGCAAGTTTGTTACAGATGTAGATGTGTGTCATGGTGGTTTACAGCACCTATTGACCCACACTCTAAATTCCTTCCCCTCACCCCTACAGGCCCTGCTGTGTGTTGTTCCTCTCACTATGTCCATGTGTTTTCATTGTTCAACTCCCACTTATGAGTGAGAACATGTGGTGTCTGGTTTTCTATTCCTGTGTTACTCTGCTGCGGATGATGGCTTCCAGCTTCATCCACATCCCTGTAAAGGACATGATCTCATTACTTTTAATGGCTGTATAGTATTCCATGGTGTACAGGTACCACATTTTCTTTATCCAGTCTATCACTGATGGTCATCTGGATTGGTTCCATGAATTTGCTATTGTAAATCGTGCTGCAATAAACATACATGTGCATGTGTGTTTAGAGTAGAATGATTTACATTACTGTGGGTATATACTCAGTAATAGGATTGCTGGGTCAAATGATATTTCTGGTTCTAGATCTTTGAGGAATTGCCATACTGTCTTCCATGAGGGTTGAAATAATTTACATTCCCACTAACAGTGTAAAAGCAAGCCTACTTCTCCACAGGCTAGCCAGCATCTATTGTTTCTTGACTTTTTAACAATCACCATTCTTACTGGCATGAGATAGTATCTCATTGTGATTTTGATTTGCATTTCTCTAATGATCAGTGATGTTGAACTTTTTTTCATGTGTTTGTTGGCTCTGTAAATGTCTTCTTTTGATAAGTGTTGGTTCATATCCTTTGCCTATTTTTTGATGGGGTTGTTTTTATCCTTGTAGATTTGTTCAGGTTCCTTGTAAATTAGACCTTTGTCAGATGGGTAGATTACAAAAATGTTCTCCCATTCTGTAGCTTGTCTGTTCACTCTGATGATAGTTTCTTTTGCTGTGCAGAAGCTCTTTAGTTTAATCAGATCTCATTTGTCAATTTTGGCTTTTGTTGCAATTGCTTTTGGTGTTTTCCTCATGAAGTCTTTGCCCATGCCTATGTCCTGCATGGTAGTGCCTAGGTTTTATTCTAGGGTTTTTGTGGTTTTGGGTTTTACCTTTAAGTCTTTAATCTGTCTTGAGTTAATTATTGTATAAGGTGTAAGGAAGGGGTCCAGTTTCTGTTTCCTGCATATGGCTAGCCAGTTTCCCAGCACCATTTACTGAACAGGAGATCCTTTCCCCATTGCTTGTTTTTGTCAGGTTAGTCAAAGATCAGATGGTTGTAGATGTATGGCATCATTTCTGAGATCTCTGTTCTGTTCCATTGTTCTATATATCTGTTTTGGTACAAGTACCATGCTGTTTTGGTTACTGTAGCCATGTAGTATAGTGTGAAGTCAGGTACCGTGATGCCTCTGGCTTTGTTCTTTCTCCTTAGGATTGTCTTGGCTATACAGGCTCTTCTTTGATTCCCTATGAAATTTAAAGTAGCTTTTTCCTAATCCTGTGAAGAATGTCAATGGTAATTTGATGGGAATAGTATTGAACCTATAAGTTATTTTGGGCAGTATGGTCATTTTTATAATATTAGTTCCTTCTATCCATGAGGATGGAATATTTTTTCACTTGTGTATATCCTCTCTTCTTTCTTTGGGCAGTGGTTCTCCTTGAAGTAGTAATCTATTCGTTTGCTTGAAGTAGTTCTCCTTGAAGAGGTCCTTCATGTCCTTTATACTTTGTATTCCTAAGTATTTTACTTTGTTTGTAGCAATTGTGAATAGAAATTCATTCATGATTTGGCTCTCTGCTTGTCTATTGTTGATGTAAAGAACTGCTTGTGATTTTCACACATAGATTTTGTATCCTGAGACCTTGCTGAAGTTGGTTATCAGTTTAAGGAGTTTTGGGGCTGAAATTGTGGGGTTTTCTAAATAAAAAATTATGTCATCTGCAAATAGAGACAATTTGACTCTGTCTCTTCCTATCTGAATACCATTTATTTCTTTCTCTTGCCTGATTGCCCTGGCCAGAACTTCCAATACTACGTTGAATAGCAGTGGTGAGAGAGAACATCCTTGTCTTGTCCTGGTTTTCAAAGGGAATGCTTCTAGCTTTTGCCCATTCAATACGATATTGGCTGTGCATTTGTCATAAATAGCTCTTATTATTTTGAGCTTTGTTCTACCAATACCTAGTTTACTGAGAGTTTTTAACATGAAGGAATGTGGAAGTTTATCGAAGTCCTTTTCTGCATATATTGAAATAATCACACGGTTTTTGTCTTTGATTCTATTTTATGTGATGGATTTTGTTTATTGATTAGTGTATGCTGAACCAACCTTGTATCCCAGGGATAAAGCCAACTTGTTCGTGATGCATAAGTTTTTTGATGTGCTGCTGGATTTGGTTTGCCAGTATTTTATTAATGATTTTCACATCAGTGTTCATCAGGGCCAAACATATTTTTTGTATTGTGTCTCTGCCAGGTTTTGGTATCACGATGAGGCTGGCTTCTTAAAATGGGTTAGGGAGGAGTCCCTCCTTTTCAGTTGTTTGGAATAGTTTCAGAAGGAATGGTACCACCTCCTCCTTGTACCTCTGTTAGAATTTGGCTTGAATCTTTCTGATCCTGGACTTTTGTGGTTGGTAAGCTGTAGAATACTGCCTCAATTTCAAAACTTGTTATTGGTCTATTCAAAAATTTGACTTCCTCCTGGTTTAGTCTTGGGAGGGTGAATGTGTCCAGGAAGGTATCCATTTCTTCTAGATGTTCTAGTTTATTTGCATAGAGGTGTTTATAGTGTTCTCTGATGGTAGTTTGTATTTCTGTGCAGTCAGTGGTAATACCCTCTTTTTCGTTTTTTATTGCATCTATTTAATTCTTCTCTTTTCTTCTTTATTGGTCTAGCTAGCGGTCTATCTATTTTGCTAATTTTTTCAAAAAGCCAGCTGCTGGATTCCTTGATTTTTTTTTTGGAGGTTTTTTTGTTTGTTTGATTTTGTCTCTATCTTCTTCAATTCTGATCTGATCTTAGTTATTTCTTGTCTTCTGTTAGCTTTTGGATCAATTTGCTCTTGCTTCCCTAGCCTTTTTAATTGTGATGCTAGGGTGTTAATCTGAGATTTTTCTAACTTTCTGATGTGCGATTTAGTGCTCTAAATTTCCCTCTTAACACTGCTTTAGCTATGTCCCAGAGATTCTGGTATATTGTCTCTTTGTTCTCATTGGTTTCAAAGAACTTCATTATTTCTGACTTAATTTCATTTTTTACCCAGTAATCATTCAGGAGCAGGTTGTTCAACGTGTATGTAGTTGTTTGGTTTTGGGTGAGTGTCTTAATCCTGAGTTCTAGTTTGATTGCACTGTGGTCTGAGAGACAGTTTGTTATGATTTCTATTCTTCTCCATTTGCTGAGGAGTGTTTCCCATCCAATTATGTGGTCAATTTTAGAATAAGTGCCACGTAGCACTGAGAAGAATGTATATTCTGTTGATTTGGGGTAGAGAGTTCTGTAGATGTCTATCAGGTCCACTTGATCCAGAGCTGAGTTCAAGTCCTGAATATTCTTGTTAATTTTCTGTCTCATTGATCTGTCTAATATTGACAGTGGGGTGTTAAAGTCTCCCATTATTATTGTGTGGGAGTCTAAGTCTCTTTGTAGGTCTCTAAGAACTTGTTTTATGAATCTGTGTGCTCCTGTATTGGGTACATACATATTTAGGATAGTTAGCTCTGCTTGTTGAGTTGATCCCTTTACCCTTCTTTATCTTTTTTGATCTTCATTGGTTTAAAGTCTGTTTTGTCAAAGACTCGGATGGCAACCCTTGCTTTTTTTTTTTGCTTTCCATTTGCTTGGTAAAGTTTCCTCCATCCCTTTATTTTGAGCCTATGTGTGTCTTTGCAAGTGAGGTGGGTCTCCTTAATAAAACACACTGATGGGTCTTGGCCGATCCAATTTGCCACTCTGTGTCTTTTAATTGGGGCATTTAAATGTAAATGGAGGTAGTCCATTTACATTTAAGGTTAGTATTATTATGTGTAAATTTGATCCTGTAATCATGATGCTATCTGGTTAGTTTGCACACTAGTTGATGCAGTTTCTTCATAGTGTCATTGGTCTTTATATTTTGGTGTGTTTTTGCAGTGGCTGGTACTGCTTTTTCCTTTCCATATTAGTGCTTCCTTTAGGAACTCTTGCAAGGCAAGCCTGGTGGCGACAAAACACCTCAGCATTTACTTGTCTAGAGAGGATTTTATTTCTCCTTGCTTATGAAGTTCAGTTTGGCTGGATATGAAATTCTGGGTTGAAAATTCTTGTGTTTAAGAATGTTGAATATTGCTTCCCAATTTCTGCTGGCTTGTAGGGTTCCTGCTGAAAAGTGCTGTTAGTCTGATGGGCTTCCCTTTGTCGGTTACCTGGCCCTTCTCTCTGGCTGCCCTTAACAATTTTTCCTTCATTTCAATCTTTGAGAGTCTGATGATTATGTGTCTTGGGATTGATCATCTTGTGGAGTATCTTAGTTCTCTGTATTTTCCAAATTTGCATGTTGGCCTGTCTTGCTGGGTTGGGGGAAGTTCTCCTGGATAATATCCTGAAGTGTGTTTTCCAGCTTGTTTCCATTCTCCCCACCTCCTTCAGGTACTCCAATCAATCATAGGTTTGGTCTTTTTACATAGTCCCATATTTCTTGGAGGCTTTGTTCATTCCTTTTTATTCGTTTTTCTCTAATCTTGTCTGCATGCCTTATTTCATCAAAGTGGTCTTTGAACTCTGATATCCTTTCTTCTGCTTGGTTGATTCTGCTATTGGTATTGTATATGCTTCATGAAGTCCTTGTGCTGTGTTTTTCAGCTCCATCAGGTCATTTATGTTACTGTCTAAACTGCTTATTCTAGTTTGCAGCTCCTCTAACCTTTTATCAAGGTTCTTAGCTTCTTTGCATTGGGTTACAACATGCTTCCTTAGCTCAGCCACGTTTTTTATTACCCATCTTCTGAAGCCTACTTGTGTCAATTCATCCATCTCATCCTCCATCCAGTTCTATGCCCTTGCTGGGGAGGCATTATGATCATTAGGAGGAGAAGAGGCATTCTGGTCTTTTGAGTTTTCAGTTTTTTGTTTTTTGTTTTTTTGAGACAGAGTCTCACTCTGTCACCCAGGCTGGAGGGCAGTGGCGCAATCTCAGCTCCTTGCAAGCTCCGCCTCCCAGGTTCACGCCATTCTCCTGCCTCAGCCTCCTGAGTAGCTGGGACTACAGGCACCCGCCACCATGCCCGGCTAAGTTTTTTAATATTTTTAGTAGAGACAGGGTTTCACAGTGTAAGCCAGGATGGTCTCGATCTCCTGACCTTGTGATCCACCTGCCTACGCCTCCCAAAGTGCTGGTATAACAGGTGTGAGCCACCGCGCCCCGCCTGGGGTTTCAGTTTTTTAAAAATTCTTTCTCATCTTCATGAGTTTGTCTACTTTCAATCTTTGAGGCTGCTGACCCTTGGATGGGGTTTTGGAGGGGACTTTTTGTTGTTGTTGATGTTGTTATTGTCACTTTGTTTGTTTTTCTTTAAATAGTCAGGTCCCTCTTCTGTAGGGCTGCTGCAGTTTGCCAGGGGTTCACTTCAGGCCCTATTCATCTGGTTCTCTCCCGTGCCTGGGTGCTTGGAGGTGTCATTCAAGGAGGCTGGAGGACAGCAAAGATGGGTGCCTGCCCCTTCTTCCAGGATCTCTGACCTCAAGGGGCACCAATCTGATGCAGGTAGGACTGCTCCTGTACAAGGTGTCTAAAATCCCTGTTGGAGGGTCTCACCAGGCTGGGTGCACGGAGAACAGGACCCATTTAACGCAGCACTTTGTACCTTGGTAGAGAGAGTGTGCATTGGTGGGGGGAGGCCCACTCGTCTGGGCTGCCCGGATTCCTCAGAACTACCAGGAGGAAAGGCTAAGTCTGCTGGTTCACAGAGATTGCGGCCACCTCTCCTCCTCGGGTCTCAGGCCTGCAGAGATCAGCTTTCTGTCCCTGAGCCTCCCGCTGGAGCTGTTGGAGTTCCTGCAGGGAGGCCCCACCCAGTGAGGAAGGATGAGTCAGTGTCAGGCCTGAAGAGGCGCTCTGGTTGCTGTCTGCCATAGCCAGAGTTTTGGGCTGTGGGGGACACCTCTTGAGACCAAGTCGTCCAGCCTCCCTGGCTCCAGCAGGGAAAAAGCACAGCTTGGAGCTATAGAGATGGAGGCCGCCCTTCCCTTGCCCAGGGAGTTTAGTGTGTTAGGCAGTTATGAGTACCAGTGCTAGCTGCTGCCCCTCCCACAAGAGCTCAAAAGGCTTAGATAGCAGGGAGCTGCGGCTGTGGTGCTGGTCTCTCTCCCCATCCCAGGAGCTCCGCAGGCTTAAGTAGATTCTAGCTGAGGCTGTTGAGAATCTGCCCTGCTCCAGGGTTGGGACCCTAGGCCCCAGTAGCGTGGGTTTGCAAGTGGGATCTTCTGATCCGTGACTGCATAGTTCCATGGAAAAAGCACAGTTTCCCAAGCTGGGCACGCTCACCCACCAACTCCCTTGGCTGGGAGTTTGGGGGTCCCCTGCCCCATGTGGTTCTCAGGTGGGCCGCCACACCACACTGCTCTTCCTTCCTCTTTGTGGATCATGCCAGCCAAGTAGTCAGTTCTGATGAGAGAACCTGGATACCTTGGTAGCTGGTGCAGGATTCACAGGATACTACGGTTCTTTTTAATGGAAGCCTCTGTTTGCCACTGCTTCTAGCCAGCCATCTTGGCCCTGTCCCCCTTTTTGCAATATTTCAGTGCATTTACACATAGAAATATATGTGTGATTGGGGAATGGAGTATTTCCCTTCAGTAGAATGAATGCAAAACTTTCCTTTTCCCCTAGTGGATGAAGAAAACATTGACACGGTTCTTTTGCTTCTGGTGACATTTTGACTCCACCCCTCTCTTGTGCTAAGCATACACAGAGATTGCAAGAAAGTGCATGAAGAGCCTGAGAACAGATATAAGAATTGGGATCTGTGCTTTTCTTTGGAAGTATATGGAACAACACAAGCTACATTTTCAGCACGCACACATATGCACACATATCTATGACTCTGCCATAGCCTTCAGTGTAATTGCATGATTTTCACAATTATGTTTCTTTTCAAATGTAGTCCAAGATATAAAGTGCCAGTTTTTTAAAGCTGGGAGATCCCCAGAATTATATCCACCAGAACTGCTGCACAGATATATTTTTATTACCTCTTCCTCTCAGCGCTGCCAGTAGCAAATGATGTAGTAAATCCATTCCAGGCTTTCACACAAAAGTCCCTTAGCATTTTGCAAGGCCGAAACACAGATGGGCACTATTTTAATTTAAAAGTACAGTCAGATGTTGAAAAGAAAAAGGACTATTCTTATAAAAGGATCAAATAAATACATTCTTTTAAAAACTACTTATTTTTTCTTTGTCTCAACTAATAAAAACCATTCTTATTTGTAAATATTGTCTTAATCATGATTATCTATGTTCTTGCTTTACACATTTTTTTTTTTTTTTTTTGACAGAGTCTTGCTCTGTCACCCAGGCTGAAGTGCAGTAGCATGACCTCAGCTCACTGCAACCTCCGCCTCCCGGGTTCAAGCAATCCTCCTGCCTCAGCCTCCTGAGTAGCTGGGATTACAGGAACCCACCACCTCACTCAGCTAATTTTTGTATTTTTAGTAGAGACAGGGTTTCACCATATTGGTCAGGTTGGTCTCAAACCCCTGACCTCAGGTGATCCACCCTCCTTGGCCTCCCAAAGTGCTGGGATTACATGCGTGAACCACTGTGCCCAGTCTATGCAGATTTTTACACTTATTTTGTTATACAAATATGGGCATCACCACACGTTCCTGCTATAGAGCTTCCTAATAAGATGTCAACTGAAAGAAAAATAGACTTCTACTGCTAATATCAATGCCAGATACCTAAGGGGTCTATAGAAATAAAAAAACCTTTTATAACATTTAATATCTGTAAGTATAGAAATGTTTTTAACATCTTTAAACATAGGAAATCTTGCATATCAAAATGTATCCCTTGTAGTTGTAAATAATTATGGCATTCATTTTATATAATCAATACCCAATCACAGTATATCCTTGGTAATCTCTTGGCTCTGTATTTTACTCTATTGAGAAGATGAAATTAGGCACACTTTGAGGTTTTCTTTAATTAAAAAAAATCCAACAGATGTAACTAGGACATGCTTTTTTTCAAATTAAACCTTTTAAGATACTCATAGCTGCATATGCTATTGTAAAAAATAATACAGAGAAATCCCGTGTACACTTTACCATTTCCCCGAAAAAACATCCTGCAAAACCATAATATACTATCATAGCCAGGATCCTGGCATTGATACAATCAAGATGCAGAACACCTCTATCACCACAATCTTTCCTCATGCATTTTTTTTTTTAGAGATGAGGTTTGTGTTGCCCAAGCTATAATGCAGTGGCACAATCATAGCTCACTGCAGCCTCAAACTCCTGGGCTCAAGTGATCCTCTACCTCAGCTTCCCAAGTAGCTGAGACTACAGGAGCACACCACTACCCCGGCTAATTTTATTTATTTAGAGACGAGGCCTGGCTATGTTGTTCAGGCTGGTTTTGAACTGTCAGCCTCAAGCAATCTTCCCACTTCAGCTTCCCAAATAGCTGGGATTACAGGCATGATCCTCTACTGTCTTGTGACCACACCCACTTTCATCCACATCCATCTTTTCTTCAATCCCAGGCAAAATCATTAATGTGTTCTTTATTTCTATAATGTTGCCATTTTAAAAATGTTATTATAAATAGAATCACACAGTATGGAACTCTTCAGGATTGTCTTTCTTTCCACCTTTTAATTCTCTGGAGATGCATCCAGGTTATTGCATGTATCTAGTTTGTTCCTTTTTACTGAAGAGTGTTATTTCATAGTGTGGATATACCATACTGTGCTTAACCATTTACATTCTGAAAGACATCTCATTCTTTTTCCATTGTTAGCTATTATGAATGAAACTGCTAAAAAGATTCTTGCACAGCTTTTTGTGTAAACATGTAAGTCTTTATTTCCCTGGGGTAAATGCCTAGGAATACAATACTGGGTAATAAGGTAATCACATATTTCATTTTTAAAGAGATTGCCAAACTATTTTCCAGAATGAAGTCAGCTTTTCATCCCTGGAATAAACCTAACATGTTCATAGTGTACAATCTTTTTTACATATTATTAGATTTAATTTGCTAAAATTTTAAGGAGTTTTGTTTCTATATTTATGAGGGATATTAGTCTCTAATTTTTTTCTTTTTTTGGCATTGGTTCTGTCTTTGGCATTGGTTTTGAAATCAAGGTAACACCAGCTTCTAAAAATGAATTGAGAAATCTTCTTTACAATTTTTGGAAAGACACAATGTAAAATTTGTTTTACTTATTTTTAACATTTGATATATTTCTTTGGTAAAACCAGTGAAACTCACTGTGGTCCCAGAACTAAGCTGGGTCTGGCTGCGTTTTCTCGAAACCCAATAACGAGAAGCAGAAAAATTAGGAAAGAAGGGAATTCCTTGCTGTAACTGTACACAGGGAGAAGGCTGGAGAAAATTCCACCAGACCAACTCAAAGTTGTACAATTTTTTTATGCTTATATAGGTTAGGGTTATGTGCCTCTGTACAGTATAGCATTTGCCTAAGTCTACTGGCAACCAATTTTGTTTCAGCTAGAAGCTCAGAGGCTTGCTAAGTTTGATTAAGCTGTGAGAACCCCAGTACCTTTAAGGCCTGTCTATTGTGTTACTGGTGACTATTTCTATCTTATCTCTTTTACAACTTGGTCTGGAGAGCTGCCTTAAACTCTCCAATAAATTTATTCAAACAGTCGCCTTTGTGCTGCTGTGTTTTGCTTATCTAGGAGACAGAGTTTCTGTGTTCCCAAACATCTTCTTGTAGCTGCGGGCATTCCAGCTCCCGCAGCGCCCCCACCCCGTGTCCACTTCTAGCTTCCCCATACTGATAGTCTGTGCTGCTCTGTGGAAATCTGTCTGTGTAACTGAAGTGCTACACAGGCCTGTTTGTTTGATTATTAAGGAGAATTGGCCTGCCACAACTGAGCTTGTAGATTTTTTTCCATTGATATTTTTAAAGTTATAAATTTAATTTTTTAACAGTGATAAGTCAATTAAAATTATCTATTTCAAAACAGTGAGTTTTGTAGTTTGTATTTTTAGAGGATTTTTGGTATCTAAGTTGTAAAATTTTATATGTGGAGAGTCGTTTGTAGTATTCCCTTATTATCCTTTTGCTGTTTACAGACTCCAGTGATATTTCCTTCCATTCCTGATATTGGCAATGGTGCCTTCTTGTTTTCCATGTAATTCTTGTTAGAAGTTTGTCAATTTTATTATTGTTTTTGAAGAACCAGTTCTCTGTTTCATTGCCCTTCCCTATTTATTTCTTTTCAATACATTGATTTATGATATTTTCTTATTTTCATTAATTATTATTGTTAGTTTCCTTATGTTAGCTTTGGATTTGGTTTGTCCATGTTTGTTTTGGTTGTCTGTGCTTGCGGGGTATTACTCCAGATATCCTCGCCCAGACCAATGTCCTGGAAAGTTTCCCCAATATATTATTTTAGTAGTTTCATAGATTGAGGTCTTAGATTTAAATCTTTAATCTACTTTGATTTAAATTTTGTATATGGTGAGAGATAGGGGTCTAGTTTCATTCTTCTGCATACAGATATACAGCTTTCCTGGCACAATTTATTAAAGAGACTGTTATTCCCCCATTATATGTTCTTGGCTTCTTTTTCAAAAGTGAGTTCATTGTAGATGTGTGGTTTTCTTACTGCGTTCTGTATTTCTGTTCCATTGGTCTATGTGTCTGTTTTTATGCTGATACCATGCTGTTTTGGTTACTATGCCTTTGTAGTATAATTTGAAGTCTAGTAATGTGGTTCCTCCAGTTTTGTTCTGAAGGAACAAAAGTTCCTTCAGTTTGTTTTGGCTCAGTATCGATTTGGCAATTGTGGGTCTTTACAGTGGTTTGATATAAATTGTAGAATTATTTATTCTACTTTTATGAAGATAAAAATGGTATTTTGATAAGATTGCATAGAATCTGTAGATTGCTCTTAGTAGTATAAACATTTTAACAAATGTTAATTCTTCTAATTCATGAACATGGAATATCTTTCCATTCTTTGTGTTCTCATCAATTTCTTGCATCAATGTTTTATAGTTATCATTATAGAGATCTTTCACATCTTTGGTTAAGTTTATTCCTAGGTATATTATTTATTTGTAGCTATTGTAACTGGGGGGTTACAATTAAAATTTCTTTTTCAGATTGTTTACTCTTGGCATATAGAAATGCTACTGATCCCTATTGTTGAATTTGTACCCTTTAACTTTACTGAATTTATCAGTTCTAACTGTTTTTGGTGGAATCTTAAGATTTTCTAAATATTAAGATCCTATCATCTGAAAACAAGGATAATTTGACTTATTTTATTCCAATTTGGATGTCTAATTCTTTCTCTTCTCTGGTTCCTCTAGCTATGACTTGTAGTAGTGTGTCAAATAACTGTGGTGGAAGTGGGCATTATAATTTTCCAGATCTTAGAGAAAAGGCTTTCAGTTTTTCCCCATTTATTATGATACTAGCTTTGGGTTTGTAATATATGGCTTTTATTGTGTTCAGGTATGTTTGTTGTATCCCCAGGATTTTTGAGTTTTTGTCATGAAGGGATGATAAAATTTAACAAATGCTTTTTCAGTATCAATTGAAATTCTCATATGTTTTGTGTCATTCATTCTGTTGATATGATAAATCACATTAATTAATTTGCATATGTTGAACCATCCTTGCATCACTGGGAAAATCCTACTAGGTCATAATAAATGATCATATTAATGTGTTGTGGAATTTGGTTTGTTTGTATTTTGTTGAGGATTTTTACATCAATGCTCATCAGGGATATTGGTCTTCAGTTTTGTTTTGTTTTGTTTAAGTTCTGTGATACATTGTGCTGAACGTGCAGGTTTGTTACATAGTTATACACGTGCCATGGTGGTTTGCTGCATCTGTCAACCTGTCATCTAGGTTTTAAGCCCTGCATGCATTAGATATTTGTCCTGATGTCTTTCCTCCCCTTACCCCTACCCCCGACAAGCCCCGGTGTGTAATGTTCCCCTCCCTGTGTCCATGTGTTATTATTCAAGTCTCACTTATGAGTAAAAACGTGGTATTTGGTTTTCTGTTCCTGTGTTAGTTTGCTGGGGATGATGGTTTCTGGCTTCATCCATGTCCCTGCAAAGGATATGAACTCATTCTTTTTTTATAGCTGCACAGTATTCCATGGTGCCATATTTTCTTTATGCAGTCTATCACTGATGGGCATTTGGGTTGGTTCCAAGTCTTTGCTATTGTAAATAGTGTTGCAATAAACATACATGTGCATTAGTCTTTACAGTTAATGATGTATAATCCTTGTGCATATACCCAGTAATGGGATTGCTGGGTCAAATGGTATTTCTGGTTCTAGAACCTTGAGGAATCGCCACACTGCCTTCCACAATGGTTGAACTAATTTACACTCCCACCAACAGTGTAAAAATGTTACTATTTTTCCACATACTCACCAGCATCTGTTGTTTCCAGACTTTTTAATGATCGCCAGTCTAACTGGCACAAGATGGTATCTCATTGTAGTTTTGATTTGCATTTCTCTAGTGACCAGTGATGATGAGCTTTTTTTTTTCATGTGTTTGTTGGTCACATAATGTCTTCTTTTCAAAAGTGTCTGTTCATATCCTTTGCCCACTTTTTGATGGGGTTGTTTGTTTTTTTCTTGTAAATTGGTTTAAGTTCCTTGTAGGTGCTGGATGTTAGACTTTTGTCAGATAGATAGATTGCAAAAACTGTCTCCCATTCTGTAGGTTGCCTGTTCACTCTGATGATAGTTTATTTTGCTGAGCAGAAGCTCTTTCACTTAATCAGACCCCATTTGTCAATTCTGGCTGTTGTTGCAATTGCTTTTGGTGTTTTAGTCATGAAGTCTTTGCTCATGCCTATAACCTCCATGGTATTGCCTAGTTTTTCTTCTAGGGTTTTTATGGTTTTTGGTTTTATGTTTAAGTTTTTAATCCATCTTGAGCTAATTTTTGTGTAAGGTGTAAGGAAGGGGTCCAGTTTCTGTTTTCTGCATATGGCTAGCCAGTTTTTCCAGCACCATTTATTAAATAGGTAATCCTTTCTCCATTGCTTGCTTTTGTCAGGTTTGTCAAAGATCAGATGGTTGTAGATGTGAAGTATTATTTCTGAGGCCTCTGTTCTGTTCCGTTGGTGTATATATCTGTTTTGGTACCGGTACCATGCTGTTTGGTTACTGTAGCCTTGTAGTATAGTTTGAAGTCAGGTAGCATGATGCCTCCAGCATTGTTCTTTTTGCTTAGGATTGTCTTGGCTATATGGGCTCTTTTTTGGGTCCATATGAAATTTAAAGTTTTTTCTAGTTCTGTGAAGAAAGTCAATGGTAGTTTGATGGGAATAGCATTGAATCTATAAATTACTTTGGGCAATATGGCCATTTTCATGATATTGATGCTTCCTATCCATGAGCATGGGATGTTTTTCCATTTGTTTGTGCCCTCTCTTATTTTGAGCAGTGGTTTGTAGTTCTCCTTGAAGAGGTCCTTCACATCCCTTGTAAGTTGGATTCCTCTGTATTTTATTCTCATTGTAGAAATTGTGAATGGGAGTTGACTCATGATTTGGCTCTCTGCTGCCTGTCTGTTATTGGTGTATAGGAATGCTTGTGATTTTTGCACATTGATTTTGTATCCTGAGACTTTGTTGAAATTGTTTATCAGCTTGAGGAGTTTTTGGGCTGAGATGATGGGGTTTTCTTGAAATCTATTTTCTGTCATGTAAGTGAAGCTACTCTTGCTCTTTGTTAATTTCTATTTGAGTGGAATATCTTTTTCCACCCTTCAGTTCTGCTCTGATATTAGTTATTTATTGTCTTCTGCTAACTTTTGAATTTGGTTGCTCTTGCTTCTCTAGTAGTTCTTTTAATTGTGATGTTAGTGTGTTGATTTGAGATCTTTCCCACTTTCTAATCTGGGCATTTAGTGCTATAAATTTCCCTCTTAACACTGCTTTAGTTGTGTCCCAGAGATTCTGGTACATTGTCTCTTTGTTCTCATTGGTTTCAAAGTACTTCATTATTTCTGCCTCAATTTTGATTTTTAACCCAGTAGTCATTCAGGAGTAGATTCTTCAGTTTTCATATAGCTGTGCAGTTTTGAGTGAGTGTCTTAATCCTGAGTTCTAATTTGATTGCACTGTGGTCTGAGAGACTGTTATGATTTCCATTATTTTCCATTTGCTGAGGAGTGTTTTGCTTCGGAGTATGTCATTGATTTTAGAATAAGTGCTATGTGGTGCCGACAAGAATGTATATTCTCTTGATTTTGGGGTGGAGAGTTCTGTAGATGTCTATTAAGTCCGTTGAGTCTAGAGCTTAGTTCAAGTCCTGAATATCTTTGTTAATTTTCTGTCTTGTTGATCTGCCTAATGTTGACAGTGGGGTGTTAAAGTCTCCCACTATTATTGTGTGGGAGTCTGTTCTCTAAGAACTTGTTTTATTAATCTGTGTGCTCCTGTATTGGGTGCATATATTTTTAGGACAGTTAGCTCTTCTTGTTGCATTGATCCCTTTACCACTATGTAATGTCCTTTCTCTTTCTTGATCTTTGTTGGTTAAAGTCTGTTTTGTCAAAGACTAGGATTGCAACCACTGTTTTGTTTTTGTTTTTTGTTTTTTGCTTTCCATTTTCTTGGTAAGTATTCCTCCATCCTTTTATTTTGAGCCTATGTGTGACTCTGCATGTGAGATGGGTCTCCTGAATACAGCACACCAATGGGTCTTGACCGTTTAGCTCATTTACATTTAAGGTTAATATTGTTATGTGTGAATTTTTTGGTATCAGGGTAATACTGACCTCATGGAATGAGTTTGAAAGTAATCCTTTGTCTTCTCTTTTTCAGAATAGTTTTGGTAGAATTGGTATTAGCTCTTCTTTAAATGTTTGGTAAAATTCAGCAGTGGAGCCATTGGGTCCTGAGCTTTTCTTTCTGAAAGACTTTTTATTATGTCATTGATCTCATTACTTTTTAAAAAAATCTTTTAATTTAGGTTCAGTGGTACATTGCAGATTTGTTATATATCATATAACAGAAATATTAGATTTGTTATATTTGTATATATATTTGTTATATAGTTAACCTTGTGTCATGAAGATTTGTTGCACAGATTATCCACAACCCAGGTACTAAGCCTAGTACCCAATAGTTATTTTTCTGCCCCTCTCCCTCCTTCCACCCTCCATCTTCAAGTAGACCCCAGTGTCTGTTGTCTCCTTCTTTGTGTCCATGAGTTCTCATCTTTTAATCCCCACATATAAATGGAAAATGCTATATTTGGTTTTCTGTTCTTGCATTAGTTTGATAAGGACAATGGCCTCCAGCTGCGTCCATGTTCCCACAAAAGACATGATCTTTCTTTTTTATGGCTGCATAGTATTCCACATTTTCTTCAACCAGTTTGTCATTGATGGGCATTTAGGCTGATTTCATGTCTTTGTTATTGTGAAGAGTGCTGCAGTGGTCTAATTACTTCTTTTTGGTCAGTTGGGAATTTTGGGTTTCTTTATGGTTCAATCTTGGTAGGTTGTATGTGTCTAGGACTTTATTTTTTCTAGGTCTTCCAATTTATTGGCATATAGTTGCTCATAGTAGCCTCTAATGTTCTACTGAATTTTTGTAGTATCAGTTGTAGTGTCCCTTTCATCTCTGATTGTATTTATTTGAATCTTCTCTCTTTTTTTTCAGTTAGTTGGACTAAAGGTTTGCAAATTTTATCTTTTCAAGAAACCAAATTTTCATTTCATGGATTTTGTTATTGTTATTTTTTGTTTCAATTTCACTTATTCTGATATTAATTATTTTTCTTCTATTTATTTTAGCTTTAGTTTGCTCTTGCATATCTGGTTCTTTATGTGCATAGTTAGGTTGTTTAAAGTTTTTCCACTTCTTTTATGTAGGTGCTTATTGCTATTTTTTTTTGCTATGAGCACTGCTTTTGCTGTATCCCATAGATTTTAGTACGTTGTGTTTCCATTTTCAATTATTTTAACAAATTTTGAAATTACTTTCCTAATTTATTCATTGATCCACTGGTTATTCAGGAGCATATTGTTTAATTTCCATGCGCTGGTAGGTTTCCAAAATTCCTCTTGTTACTGATGTCTAATTTCCTTCCACTGTAGTTAGAAGAGATACTTGATATAATTTTATTATTATTTTGTAATTATTTAGGACTTGTTTTGTGGCCTAACATAAGGTCTATCCCTGATAATTATCCATGTGCTGAGGACAAGAAGGTGTATTCTACAGTTCTTGAATGAAATGTTCTGTAAATATATACTAGGTACATTTCGTCTACAGTGCAGGTTAAGTCCAACGTTTCTTTGTTGATTTTCTGTGTGGATGATCTGCCCAATGCTGAAAGTCAGTGTTTAAGTCTCCAGCTCTTACTGTATTGGAATATATATCTCTCTTTGGTCTAATAATATTTGCTTTGTATATCTGGGTGCTCCAATGTTGGGTGCATACATATTTATAATTGTTACATCCTCCTGTTTAATTGACTCCTTTGTCATTATAAAATGAACTTTTTGTTGCTTTTTATAGTTTTTGCCTTGAAATCTATTTTGTGTGATATAAGTCAAGCTACTCTTGCTCTTTGCTGATTTCCATTTGAGTGGAATATCTTTTTCCATCTCTTTATTTACCATCCATGTGTGTCTTTACAGCTAACGTGTGTTTCTTCTAGGTAGCAGATCATGGGTCTTGTTCATACATCCATTTAGCCATTCTATGTCCTTTAATTGAAGAGTTTGGTCCACTTCTATTCAATGTTATTATTGATAAGAAACAACTTACCCCTCCCATTTTGTTATTAATTTCCTGTTTTGTTTTTTGTGGTCTTTTCTTCCTTCTCTTGCTTTCTGTTTTTCATTTTGTAAAGTTGATTTTATCTGGTATTGTGTTTTAATTTCTTGCTTTTGTGTGTGTGTGTGTCTCTTGTAGATTTTTTATTTGAAGTTACTATGAGGCCTACAAATAGCATCTTAAAACCCATTATTCCAATCTGATGAAAACTTAACACTGATTACATAAACAAACTAACTAGCAAACAATCTAAGAGAAAACTTAGACAAATTCTGCACTTTAATTTCATCCCCTAGCTTTTTAACTTTTTGTTGTTTCTATTCTATACTAGTATAATGTCTATGCCTTGAAAAGTTGTTGTGATTTTTATTTTTGTTAGATTTATCTTTTAGTCTTTCTACTTAAGATATTAGTGGTTTACATACTACATTTACAGTGTCATAACGTTCTGTGTTTTCTGTGTACTTACCACTGTCAGTGAGTTTTCTACCTTCAGGTGGTTACTTTATTGCTCTTTAATGTCCTTTTCTTTTCAGACTGAGGAATTCCCTTTAGCATTTCTTGTAGGACAGGTCTGGTGTTATTTAGCTTTAGTTTGAGAAAAATATTTCTCCTTCATGTTTGAAGGATATTTTTGCTGCTATATTATTCTAGGATAAAAGCGGATTTTTCCATCATCACTTTAAATATGTCAGGCCAATAATTCCTGGCTTGTAATGTTTCCACTCAGAAGTCTGCTGCCAGATGCATTGGAGCTCCTTTGTAGTTTTTCTTGTTTCTTTTCTCTTGCTGCTTTTAGAATCCTTTTTATACACTTGAACTTTGGGAGCTTGATTATTAAATATCTTGAGATAATCTTATTTCTACTTGGTGTTTGATAATATTTTTCCTTTTTTTTTTTTTGACAGTCTCATCTGTCACCCAGGCTGGAGTGTAGTGGTGCCATCTCAGCTCATTGCAACCTCCACCTCTCAGGTTCAAGGGATTCTCCTGCCTCAGCCTCTGGATTAGCTAATTTTTGTTTATTTTAGTTGAGACAGGATTTCACTATGTTGGCCAGGCTCGTCCTGAACACCTGGCCTCAAGTGATCCACCTACCTTGGCCTCCCAAAGTGCTGGGATCATAGGCATGAGCCACCACGCCTAGCCCAAACCTTTTCTACTTGAATATTCGTATTATTCTCTAGGTTTGGGAAGTTATCTGTTATTATCTATTTGAGCAAACTTTCTACATTGATCTGTCTCTCTACCTCCTCTTTAAGGCCAATAACTCTTAGATTTGCCGTTTTAGGCTATTTTCCAGATATTGTATCCATGTTTTATTCTTTTTTCTTCTTTTGTATCTTCTTACTGTGTATTTTCAAATAGTCTTTCTTCAAGCTCACTAATTCTTTCTTCTGCTTGATCATTTCTACTATTAAAAGTCTCTGATACATATTTCTGTAGGTCATTTACATTTTTCAGCTCAAGAGTTACTGCTTGATTCTTTTTAATTATTTCAATAGCTTTGTTAAATTTATCTGATAGGATTCCAATTCCTTCTCTGTGCGATCTTGAATTTCATTAATTTTCCTTAAAACAGCAACATTAAATTCTGTGTTAGAAAGGTCACATATAGAGCTTTGTCTCTCCAGGATTGGTCCCTGGTGCCTTATTTAGTTCATGTGATGATATCATGTTTTCCTAGATACTGTAGATGTTTGCAGATTCTTCTTAGTGTCTGAGCATTGAAGAGTAAGTATTTATTGTAGTCTTCACAGTCTGTTCTTGTTTTGTGCCTGGAAGGCTTTCCAGGTATTCAAAGGGACTTGAGTATTGTGATCTAAGTCTTTTATCTCTGTGGCAATATCTGCACTAGGGGATACCAGAAGCCTAGCAACTCTGTGGCTTTTGTAGTCTCGTAAAGCTATTGCCTTGGTATTTAGGGGTAAGATCCAGAATTCCCTCAGATTACCAGGCAGAGACTCTTGTTCTCTTTCTTACTGTCCCCTAAACAGAGTCTCACTCCACTGAGCTTCTTGGAGCTGGGGGAAGGGTGACACAAGCACCCCTTTGGCTACCACTTCTAGGACTGCACTGGGTCAGACCCAGTGCAAGCACAGCACTGGGTCTCACCCAAGGCCCACAGTGACTACTGCCTGGCTACCACCTATATTCACTCAATGCCCAAGGGCTATGTAGTCAGCATACAGTGAATCCAGCTAGGCTTGTGTCCTTCCATTCAGGGAAGCAAGTTCTCCCTGGCCTCAGGCAGTTCAAAGATGTTTTCCAGAAGCCATGATCTGGAATCAGAAACTTTAGGAATCTGCCTAGTGCTCTATTCTATTGCACCTGAGCGAGCACCCAAGTCACAAGACAAAGTTATTCCCACTCTTCATTCCCCTTTTCTCAAGCAGAGAAGTTTCTCCCCATGGCGACCACCACCCCAATTTCATAGCAAGTACTGCCTGCTACCACCAATGCTCATTCAAGTCCCAAGGGCTCTGTAGTCAGCTAGTGGTGAATGCTGCTAGTGTCAAGTCTCTCCCTTCGGGGCAGTGGAATACTATCTGGTCAAGGGAAGGTCCAGAAGTGCTGTCCAGGAGCCAAATCCTGGAATCAGGGACCCCAGGAACATTCTCTACCCCACAGTAACCAAGCTGGTACCTAAGCTTGAAGACAAAGTCACCTTTACTCTTTCCTCCACTTTTCTCAAGCAGAAGGAGACTCTCCCCACAGCCACTATAGCTGGGAATGTGCTGGATCACACTTGAAGCCAACATGGCTCTGAGTCTAACCCAAGGTCCATGACAAGGACTGCATGACTACCACTGCTGATTTTTCAGGGTCCGAGGGCTCTTCAGAAAACACACAATAAATCCTTACAGGACTGGGTCCTTGCCTTCAAGGTAATGGGCTTCCTTCTGGCCTAGAGTGTGTCTAGACATATCATCCTGGAGCTAGAGCCTGGAATGGGGGCCTCAGAACTTTGCCTGATGCCCTATTCTACTGTGGCTGAACTTGTATCCAAGTTACAAGAACAAAGTCCTTTTAATCTCCCCGTCTCCTCTCCTCAAGCAGAAGGAAGAAGTCTTCCCTGGAGCTGCAAGCTGCATGTCCTGGGATTGGAAGAGGAGTAATGTAAGCACTCCATTGGCTGCTCCAGCTGGCTGGTATCTTACTAGGTTACATGGACCCCAAGTCCACTGGTTCCAAGCCCAGCACAGCAACAGGACTGCCCAAGAGTTATAGTCTTGGTGGCTTAGATTGCCTTTCAAGATTATTTAGGACCCCAGAGCTCTTTAGTCCATGGTGGTGGAGCTTGCCAGAACTCAGATTCTAACTACTGGGATGTAGGATTCACTTCTGGCTAGGGTTGGTTTAAATGCTCCTCGTTGGTTGCCAGCTAAAGTCTGTCTTGTGTTACATTATACTGTGACAGGGCAGCACTGTGTTCCAATGCAAAATTCTACAATCACTGCGCTCTCCCTCCCACATATGCACCAGATTATCTCTCCGTGCCACATGTCCACTGTCAATATTACTGCAGACAAAGTGAGAGCAAAACAGAATTGGAAAATGCTAAAATTTCCCTTGTGTTTCTTGATACTTTTAGACAATTTACTTACCTTTCATGGGCCTAGTGACTATAGTGATGATACATACTACACAGTCTTTTGGCCTTGGGTTTCATACACAACATAAAAATATATATTTCTCTATTTTGCAGACTCCTCAAATTCACCTGTAAAATGTGAAAGCTTGGGAGGCCGAGACGGGCGGATCACGAGGTCAGGAGATCGAGACCATCCTGGCTAACCCAGAGAAACCCCATCTCTACTGAAAAATACAAAAAACTAGCTGGGTGAAGTGGCGGGCGCCTGTAGTCCCAGCTACTCGGGAGGCTGAGGCAGGAGAATGGCCTGGACCCGGGAGGCGGAGCTTGCAGTGAGCTGAGATCCGGCCACTGCACTCCATCCTGGATGACAGAGCGAGACTCCGTCTCAAGAAAAAAAAAAAAAAATGTGAACGCTTATCATAATAAATAAATCCTAAAATAGAGAAGGGAGGTTTTTGCCCACAAATTCCCACAACTAGTACCATGGATCATGAAAGATGAGAAGTTGCAAAAGAAAATATAGATTGGTAATACGGTTTACATATTACTTGCTTTGCTTTTATAAGATAATCGATAATATAAAAATAAACATAAGAAAATATCTCACTGAGAAAATATCCTTTTTGTATGTATATTACCTTCTTTTCAGAATTGCCTATTTATATCTTTAGCCCATTTTTTGATGAATTTATTTATTGTTGTTTTTTTCTTGCTGATTTGTTTGAGTTCCTTGGAGTGTCTGGATATTAGTCCTTTGTCAGATGGAGTTTATGAAGATTTTTTCCCACTCTGTGGGTTGCTTGTTTACTCTGCTGATTATTTCTTTTGCTGCACAGAATTTTGTAGTTTAATTAGGTCCCATATATTTATCTTTGTTTTTGTTGCATTTGTCATAATTAAGAAATCAAAAAATAATAGATGTTGGCATAGATTTGGTGAAAAGGGAACACTTTTACGCTGCTGGTAAGAATGCAAACTAGTACAACCACTATGGAAAACAGTACGGAAGTTCCTTAAAGAACTAAAAGTAGAACTACCATTTGATCCAGCAATCCCACTACTGGGTATTTACTCAGGAGAAAAGAAGTTATTATAAGAAAAAGATAATTGCACACACATATTTATAGAAGCACAATTCACAATAGCAAAAATATAGAACAGCCTATATGCCCATCCACCAACAAATAAAGAAAACGTGGTATACATACACCATGGAATACTACTCTGCCATAAAAAAGAATGAAATAATGGCATTCACAGCAACCTGGATGGAGTTGGAGACCATTATTCTAAGTGAAGTAACACAGGAATGGAAAACCAAACATCATATGTGCTCACTTACAAGTGGAAGCTAAGCTACAAGGCCTCAAAGGCATAAGAATTATATAACGGACTTTGGAGACTTGGGGAAGAGGGTAGGCGAGGGGTTGGGGATAAGAGATAACACACTGGGTAACTCTGTACACTGCTTGGCTGACAGGTACACCAAAATCTCAGAAATCACTACTAAAGAACTTATCAAAAAAGAAAGAAAGCTACTCATATATGTATACATATACACCCAGACACACACATGTGTGTGTGTTTGCAACTTCACAGGATTTCATTGGGACCACTTTCCTTATTATTAGTGAGTGCATTTTTTATGACTTATCCATACATTTTGTGTTTGTATGTGTGTGTGCGTGTGTATTTATGTGCACACATGCTGTTTCTCTTCTGTTTTTTATCATGGGAAGATGAGAGACAGTAGCTGCACATAGATACGATTTTTTTTAGGAAGTCATTTGAAGACTTCTTTTTAGTGTGATGGGTATATAACTGTGTAAAGCAAATATTCACAAACCTAATTTATTAGGCCATTCTGACATGTTGAATTCCTAAAGATTTGTAAAGAAATCTTCACTTTCTTACATTCTGTTTTAATAATCTTAGCTAATAAGAGAAGAGAGAGAAATAGTGCCCATAATCTCATCTTACCAAGGTATCTGCTAAGAAACAATCATATGACCATCTGTTTGGCTATCTAACAAAATGAGACTTTGTTTGAATTTATAAATTGAAAGAAGACAAATGTCAGTGAATGGAAAGTATGTGAGGTTGGGGGAGGCTAAAGGAGGGAACTGGCATTTATATCTCCTGACTTCTAGGCACTGTGTTAGAAGTTATTCACTTATTCACTTTTTTCTTATTTCCATTTTAAAGGTAAGTTGAAGCAGAAGAAAGTAAACAAACTGGCCCAATATTGCACAGCTAGTAAAAGAGACTCACCTGACAAGCTCACCATGATTCCTTCTTTCTAATATACATATAAGCCATTTGGGACCTGTGATGGTTAGTTTCATGTTTCATCTTGCATGGATCACGGAGTCTCAGATATTTGACTAAACATTATTTCTGGTTGTGTCTGTGACGGTGTTTCTAGATGAGACAAGCATTTGGATCAGTTCACTCTCTAAAGCAGAGTGCCCTTTCTAGTGTGGTTGGGCATCACCCAAGCTGCTGCACACAACAAAAGGCCATGGGAGACAGCTCAAGGCGATAGGCAGAAGGGGTACAGAAGGCTGTTCATGGAACTACCCAAAGGTCAGGCCAATAAAACATACAAACATTGCTATGCATCCCAAGAAGTTCAAAAAGGAAAGATAAAGTCTCGAAGGAAAAAGGAAAGGGGCACTGCTTCAGAGGGCCTCCAAAGTCAGGGCCAATGAATCTTTGTTCAAGACACTTGACTAGCTATGTGACTATGGGAAAATTGCTTAACTTTTCTGAGCCTGCCTTCTCATCTGCAAAACTGACTATCCTAAGAACTGAACGAGATGTTAAAGTATCATAGCATGGTATGCAATGAGCACTCAGTAAATATTCATTATCGATCAAGAACAGGTTGTTGAAGACTCTAAATGTGTGATCTGGACAGCAACGTGATTCTGTTGAGTGCATCCCTGCTTCCTTTGTCTCTTCATATACTGCAGTCAGTGCTATGAGCAATGCCCAAAGCTTCTGTAAAAACAGGGTTGCAATCCTGCTGGCAATATGGTCAGTCTTCTGTCTACTCGGGTTCTTCATCCACAGATTCAAACAACCATGGATCAAAAATATTTGAGAAAAAACAATACAAAATAACATACAGCAATAAAAATGTAATACAGATGAAAACCAACACAGTATAACAACTATTTACATAGCCTTCACATTGTATTAGGTACCATAAGCAACCTAGAGATGATTTAAGCTATACCGGAGGATGTGGGTAGGTTATATGCAAATACTGTGTCATTTAAACAAGGAACATGAGCATCCTCAGATTTCAGTACTAGGGAAGGTCTTGGAACCAATTCCCTGAGGTATCTTAGGGACAACTGTACCTAGATGCAAAATATGTCTGACAAGAATAGGAATGTCCAGTGCTGATCACACTTCTCCAGGCTTTCTCCCTGATGGTGACATATCCTATTGCTGGGCCTCCAAAACATAGTAATTGAAGCCAAAACATGGTAATTGAAGCTACTGCATCCTCCCACATCTGCAAATTAGATTTTCACTTGAGGAAAGAGTGTTTACATGTGAAAAAGTTGGAAAATAAGTGATCATCAGGGACAATTTTTGATGTTGCTGCTACTCTGACTTGTGACTGTTGGTCAAGTTTTGAAAAATTTGCAAAATGCAAATTTGCAAAAATGCAAACTTGGCAAAATCATATATCTCTAAAATAACATTCTGAAAAAAATATACAGTAGAAATGATAACCAAAGAAAATCTCTTGGAAAGGGAAGAATGAAAGTAATATAGCCATGTGTTACATAGCAATGTTTTGGTCAATGAGGGACCACATATATGAAAGTGTTCCACAGAATTATAATACTGCATTTTTACGGTACCTTTGATATGTTTAGCTATATGTAGATACAAAAATACCATTGTATTACAACTGTCTACAGTATTAAGTACAGTAATATGCTGTCAACGTTTGTAGCCTAGGAGTAATAGGCTCTACCATATAGCCTAGATGTGCAGTAGGATATTAGTATGTAGGTTTATGTATATACACTCTATGATGCTCAAGCAAAGACAAAATTGCCTAATAACTCATTTGTCAGAATGTATCCCCATTGTTAAGTGATGTATGGCCGTACCTGTTGATATTTCTAATAGTATATGCTACTCAAAATAACATACAATGAGTATTTCTATTCTGTTTTAAAGATGCGTAAAGTGAAGTTGAAAAGACACTATCAAAGCACATAGCTAATAAATAGCATAAAATGAATCAAACTGACGTTTATTGTTTTAGAAAATCTCAAAAGTGCACGAGAAGTTATTTACTACAGAAAAAACTTTAAAAATAAGTAAACAGAAGAAAATAATCACTCCCAAGTAAAATAAACATTTAAACACCTTCATGTGTAGTTTGTTTTACTACAATATCCCTTTCTCTCTCTCTCTCACTCTCTCTCTCTCTCGCTCTCTATGTATATATATGGAAATAAACATTAAATATATATATTCAATTTTTCAATTATATATATATTCTATTTTTATTTTCATAGACTTTTGGGGAATAGGTGGTATTTGGTTACAAGACTCAGTTCTTTAGGGGTGATTTGTGAGATTTTGGTGCATGCATCACCCGATTTGTAGTCATTTATCCCTCACCCCCCTGCTACCCTTTCCCCCAAGTGTTGAAAGTTCATTGTATCATTCTTATGTCTTTGCATCCTCATAGCTTAGCTCCATATATGAGTGAGAATACTTGGTTTGGTTTTCCATTTCTGAATTACTTCACTTAGAATAATAGTCTCCGCTTCCAACCAGGTTGCTGCAAATGCCACTAATTCTATCATATATATATATATATACACCACAATTTCTTTATCCACTCGTTGATTGATGGACATTTGGGCTGGTTCCATATTTTTGCAATTGAGAATTGTGCTGCTATAAACATGTATGTGCAAGTATTGTTTTCATGTAATGACTTCTTTTCCTCTGAGTAGATACCCAGTAGTGGGATTGCTGGATCACATGGTAGTTCTACTTTTCATTTTTTAAGCAATCTCCACACTATATTCCATAGTGGTCGTACTAGTTTACATTCCCACCAGCAGTGTAAAAGTGTTGCCTTTTCATCACATCCACATCAACATCTATTATTTTTAATTGTTTTTATTTTGGCCCTTGTTGCAAAAGTAAGTTGGTATCACATTGCGGTTTTGATTTGCATTTCCCTGATTATTAGTGATATTGAGCATTTCTTCGTGTTTGTTGATTATTCATATATCTTCTTCTGATAATTGTCTTCATGTCCTAAACCCACTTTTTGACGGGACTCTTTGTTTTTTCTCTTGCTAATTTATCTGAGTTCCTTACAGATTTTGGATATTAGTCCTTTGTCAGATGTATAGATTGTGAAGACTTTCTCCCACTCTGTGCATTGTCTGTTTACTCTGCTGACCGTTAACTTTTGCTGTGCAAAAGCTCTTTAGTTTAAGTCCAACCTATTTATCTTTGTTTTTGTTTTTAATAAAATATATACTCTAAGTAGGTTTTAAAAATATATTTCTTCACTTAATATTTTAAGGCAAGACAAGTATATCATATCAGCAAATGCATTTTAAGGCATCCCTTTAAATATCTATATAGAATTATCTTGTTTCATGTTACTGATTCCCCAGTTTTCTTTTACTGTAAATAACACTCTGATGAACATCTTTATAGCCAAATATTTGGTAAAATTTCACTTGTGTTCCAGAAATGTATTATATTGAAATGTGTGAAGACATAAGGCAAAGCAATAGGTAACTGTATATATAATATTTTTAATTTTTCTTTCTAAATTATCTTCTTTATTATATTAATTTTATATTAATATTATATGCTATTATGCCAGTATAATGCCAATTTTCATCAGTACATAAAAGTATACTTTTTACAAATGGTAACAAGGGAATTGTTTTTTAAATAATTTTTAGCAATTTGACCATGAAAGATATAATTATACATTTTAATTGGTATTTTCACTCTCAGAAATAATATGATTTTAAAATATGTTTTCTGGCCAATTACATTTTTCCTTGATGAATTTCTCACTTATATCATTTGTAGATTTTCTATTAGGTTTCTATTTTCCTAAGTAACTTATTATTTATAATATATTTATTTACAATTTTAATTTTTTTATGTAGTCAAATAATCTTTATTTTGCATGACTTCTATACTTGATCTCTTTCTTTTAGGATTCCTCTTCATATTTAAATGACACAAATAGTTATCCTTATGCTCTTTTCTCTGTGTTTTCCATGCTTAAACCTTTCATACATTTTGAATTTATTTCATCATAAGATGTAAGAAAACAAATAATCCTAAATTTAAGTCACCTGGTGGTCACATTTCAAATAATCTACCCATTTGTCATTAACTTAAAATTCCAATTTAATAGTATATTTAATTCCTGTCATTTAAGTTTATATGTCTATTTTAATTATTATAGGTTTATAATGAGAGATGCCCAGATAATTTAGTTTTTTACAACCTTTGAGACCAGTTGATAGAGATGCTACCCTTTACCCCACCTAAGCCAACAAGAACTCATTTCACTTGGGTACCTGATGATTGTTGAAACAGTTCTACTCCTCTTCCTTCCCTTTGTCTCCTCTATGAGATGTGTTTAAAGTAATTGAACACCCTAACCATTAACTTCCATCAGTGACTAGATATCTTCCTCCTCCTTCACCCATCAGTTTATAAAGACCAGTGACAGCACTAAAATATACTCATGCTTTTTCAAAACTTTTCATGTCTTTAATCTCTATGAAACTATTCAAGTTAAGAAATAAAGTTAACATCTAAAACAAAAAAGTTGGTTCTTATTCAAATACTCATCTTCAATACCATTTTTTTAGGAAGAATTTCCAGACAATTTGATAAAACTAATCCTCATGTAATTTCTTATTCAGTGTAAGACTCTTCCTTTAGATTGTAATTTCTCTGTGGTCAGGGTCTTGTCTATCTTGTTATCCACTGTCCCTAGTACCTCACATAAGAACTGTTATTAAAAGACACTCAGTAACTATTTTCGTAACTATTTTTTCATTATGCTTTACTATTTGATTAGCGTTTTTTTTGGCCTTCATGAGAGATTATTTAATCAAGTTCCCCTAAAAATTAACTATGTAGTTTTAATTGACAATACTATAAATTTATTTATGTGCTTTGTTGAAAGAATCAAAATGTGTAAAATGTTGACTCTTTCCATTTGGGGAAATGGGATATGACTGTCTATTAACTGAGGTCTCATTTAATGTATTTCATAAACATTTATCTTTCCTTTCAAGTAGTTTGTTCACAGTTGTTGTTACATTTAAATCTATGTAGTTTATAATTTGTGTTGCTATTGAGAATGAGATTTTTTTCTTACATTATCTTAGCATTTGTAGTCGATGTAAATTATAAAAGTTTATTATTATAAAATAATAATTGTATTTATATGGTAACTGACCATGTAACTGGAATCTCTTTTTAGTTCTCGTATTTACACAACTTTTTCCCTTCAAGTTCCTAGAAATACAATTACATAATCTGCAAATGATATTATTTTTATATGTCTAACAACTAATATGGTATTAAGTACTTAGGAAATATTGCTGAAAAATGTGTAATACTTATACATTGGCTAAATACTTGTTAAATGAATTAATAAATGAGTACATATTAAAGTATAATCAAAAGGAGAATATTAAAATTATACTAAGAGAAGTACACTGTTATTTTGCGTTATATTTTGTATTTGTTTTATTCCTCTGATTTGCCAGGTTATATGTACAAACACTAGTTAAAAGTAACTGGAGGGGATCAAGTAACATGCGAAGTTCTGCTTCCACATAAAATGCAAATTCTTGAAGAAAACATCATACTAACAATGAGAATGTTCCAAATAATAGATAAAATAATGTATTGAGTGCATTAGAGCATTAAGATGATTGAGATTCTAGAGTGAGAAACTATTCTAGTGAGAGGTAGATCACTCAACTCTTTTCCGTTTGACACAGCATAAAAAGAAGTGGCTGTCAAAAATAAGGTAAAAGAATAATACCTGAATTTTTGACAAATGTGTGAGTCCATTATGGCCCAGCATGAAAATTTAAAATCACTGGAAGCCTCAGATATATAGCTCACAAAAATTCATCAGAATTTTTTCCAAGAGCCTTCCCATCAGAATCTCATAAAGAATTGACATCAAGGCAGGAGGCCTGAAAGAACCTTCCTCAAGGACATAGTCATCCACTCGTATCCTCCCACATCAGCAAGAATTCTGTACCCATCCACAGATAAAAATCTCTTTGTGGGAACCCTTGAGATTCAAGTAGGAGGTTGGGACATCTCAGTGAGTGCAAGACCTAGAAGGGTCATTTTGAGACCCACACCCAGGTGGCTGATTCACTGATTGTGGTCTCAGTTTCAGACCTAGAAATGACCCTGTTCCCCAAAAGGCATAGCTACAGCCTGTTTGACCTTGAGCCTGCTACCAATATCATCTTCCATGGAGTCTGGGAGGAACAACACATTCTAGTACCTTGGCAGACAGGCTCATCTGCCTGCCAATATCAATTTCCGCCATGGGCCTGAAAATTAGTCTATGACTTGGTAGTCTGGGAACTATCCTTCCTGCTTAGAGATCTGCTTGGAGTCTCACCCTTGGTACCACTGGGTTGAGCTTGCCAACACAAATCTCATAGAAGACTTTTAAATAGCCGTGAAGCCCAGTTTCAGCCCCTCCAAGAAGTGGCCTGGGAGTGGTTATACCCACCTGGAGACCTGGAGGGAGGTACACCCAGGAGCGCCCCTGAAGGCTGATGCCCTGGCCTCAGTCACATTATACATTTTAAAATAATCTCATAAATTATCTTCAGCCTTTCTCAGCTGCAGTCTGAAAGCACAACTGCTTACCCAGGAAACTCCTGGAAAACACACCTATCTGTGACACTAAAGACAGTCCTGAAGACCTTGGTGTCAGCTGTGGATGCTGAAATGACCTCGTGTTTCAGTTCCAGTCTGTCTCAGCAACAGACTAGGGCAGTACAGCCAGCCCAGGGACCCATCCAGTGATCCAGTGGGATCTCTCCCAGAGACCTGGAGGAAGCCACACCCATCAGAACACCTGGTAACAGGCCTGCCATACGTATGCCCTGAAGCAGATCCTCATTCCAGTGCCAGCACCACAGACCGAGGTCCTATAGACAGTCCAGTACACCCAGGGACCAAATAGTACCCACACCCACTAGAGTCTCTGGTACCAGCCCTGTAAAACTTTCTCTCCAGTATGGACCTAGCATAAACCACAAGACCCTTATCCAGCCCTAATTTATCGTGATCCCACAGGCAACTTCATCAGCCCAGAGATCTAACAGGAGAAGAATTTAACATGCCAAAAAACTCATCTGTGAAGACTGAAAGACGGATTTTCCCCTTAAAATGCAGAGATCCAATGGGAGGTTATACAAACTACAATAAATCAGACAAACATGACACCACCAAAGCAAATTAGAAAACTCCAATAACTGACCCTAAGTTAGTGGAGATATGTCAATTGCCTGAAAAAGAATTCAAAATAATCATCCACAAGGAGCTAATGAAATGTAAGAAAATACAGGTAGACAACTAAATAAAATTAGAAAGACATGAACAAAATGTGTAAACAAAATGTGAAGTATAGGAGAAAATAAAAACCATAAAAAACTAAAGAAGAATCCTAGATCTAAAGAATACAATGACAGAACTGAACTGAAAAACTCAATAGTTTCAACAGCAGACTTAATCATGGAAAAGAGAGAATTAGCAAATGTAAAGGCAGACCATTTAAAGCCAGCCAAATAAAGAAACAAACAAAAAAAAAAAGAGAGAGAGAGAAAGAGTAAATAAAGCTGCCAGGTGTGGTGCCTCATGCCTGTAATCCCAGCACTTTGGGAGGCCGAGGCTGGTGGATCCCCTGAGGTCTGGAGTTTGAGACCAGCCTGGCCAACATGGTGAAACCCCGTCTCTACTAAAAATACAAAAAATGAGCTGGGTATGGTTGTAGGTGCCTGTAATCCCAGTTACTTGGCGGACTAGGGCAGGAGAATCACTTGAATCCAGGAGGCAGACATTGCAGTGAGCCAAGATTGTGCCATTGCACTCCAGCCTGGACAACAAAAGCGAAACTCCATCTCGGAGAAAAAAAAAAAAAAAAAAGTGAATAAAGCATAAGAGACTTATGAAACACTATCAAATATGTAAACATATGAATTATGAGAAGTCAGATGGAGAAAAAAAGAAAGGGGCAGAAAATTTATTTACAGAAATATCATCTGGAAACTTCCCAAATCTTAGGAGAAATGTGGACAAAGAAATTCAGAACACTCAAAGAATCTCCAGCAAGATCAACTCAAAAAAGAATACTCTGAGATATGTTACAATCGAGTTTTCAAAAGCTGAAGACAAAGAAACAATTTTAAAGGCAGCAAGAGAGAAAAACTTGTAAGATATAAAATATCTCCCATAGGATATTAGCAGACTTCTCAACAGAAAATGCAAACAAGATGGGAATGGAATGACATATTCAAAATGCTAAAGAAAAACAAAAATGCCAAGCAAAAATACTACACCTAGCAAATTTGCCCTTCAAAAATTAAAAAAAAAAAGAGATAAAGAAGTTCCAAGACAAGCAAAAGCTGAGGAAGTTCATCACCATGAGACGAACCTGATAAGACATGCTAAAGAGAGTTCTTTGAGTTGAAATGAAAGAAAGGGCCAGGTGTGGTGGCTCATGCCTGTAATCTCAGCACTTTGGGAAGCCAAGGCGGGCAGATCAGGAGGTCAGGAGATCGAGACCATCCTGGCTAACATGGTGAAACCCTGTCTCTACTAAAAATAAAAAATAAAAAATAAAAAAAAATTAGCTGGATGTGGTTGCAGGCGCCTGTAGTCCCAGCTAGTCAGGAGGCTGAGGCAGAAGAATGGCTGGGAGGCAGAGCTTGCAGTGAGCTGAGATCGTGCCACTGTACTCCAGCCTGGGTGACAGAGCGAGACTCCGTTTCAAAAAACATAAAAAACAAAAAAAAAGCAAGAAAGATAAATAACAATATAAAAACATAGAAGTGTAAAATTCACTGGTAAGGGAAACATATAGTCAAAACCAGAATACTGTCATACTGTAGAAGCACTGCGTAATTCACTTTTAGTATCAGAGTTAGACAAATACATTAAAACAACTATAATTATAAACAATGGACAGATACAAAATATAAATAGAGGTAAAGTATGACATCAAAAGCATAAAATATGGGATTGAAATATAAGTTTAAAATCTCTGTATATGATTGAAGATAAGGTACTTTAAACTGAAATTAGGAAATTTAAGCTATAAAAGCTATTTTATATAAGCCTCTTGGCAACCACAAAGAAAAAAACCTCTAGTAGTTATACAAACGACAGAGAAAAAGAAAGCATACCACTAAAAAATACAACATATCACAAAGAAAGACGCTAGGATTATAAGGAACAAAATAACTATAAAACAATCAGCAAAAAATCATCAAAATGCCAGTAGTAAGTCCTTACCTATTAATAATTACTTTAAATGTAAATTAATTATCCAATCAAAATGCCTGAGTAGTTAAATGGATATAAAAACAAACAAGATCCAGCAGTATACTGCCTAAAGACACTCACTTTAGCCTTAAGAACTCACATACACTGAGGGAAGAGATGGTAAAACATATTCCACACACATAGAAACCACAAGAGACCCAGGTGACTATACTGGTAATGAATAAAATAGACTTTAAGTCAAAAATGGTTTTAAAAATATTTTAAAAGGTTATTTTATAATAATAAAGGGGTCAATTCATCAAGAAGATACAACATTTTTAACATATATATACCTAACATTGGAACATCTAAATATGCAAAACAAATATAAATAGATCCAAGGGTGAGATAGACTGCAATACATAATATTAGAGGACTTCTGATAATGGATGGATCAACCAAACAGAAAATCAATAGGGAAACAGTGGACTTTAATAACATTTTAGAACTAAAAGACCTAACTGACATATACAAAACATTCCATCCAACGGCAGCAGAATACACATTCTTCTCAAGCACACATAGTCCTTTCTCTAGGATAGATGATATATTAAAGACGATATAAGACAAAAAACAAGTCTTAACAAATTTAAAAAGATTGAAATTATATCATGTCTTTTCAGCATACTAGAATTAAATTAGAAACCAATAACGGGAGTTATTGTGGAAAATGAACAAATGTGTGGGAAATCAACATGATCCTGAACAACCAATGGGTCAAGAAAAATTTTAAAGAAAAAAGAAAAAAAATCTTGAGACAAATTAAAACTAAAACACAAAATTCCAAAACATGATATGGAAAAATAGTGATTCCCAGGTGTAGTTGCTGTGGTTTGTTTGTTCCCACCAAATATCATTTTGAAATTTGATCCCCAGTGTGGCTGTGTTACAAGGCAGGATCTAGTGGTAGATATTTGAGTCATGGTAGAAGATTCTTTATGAATGACTTGGACGCAGTTTCATGGTAATAAATGAGTTCTCATTCTTGTGAGGCTGCATTGGTTCTCGAGGAAACAGATTAGTTCCCAAGAAAGTAGGTTGTTATAAAGAAGGAAACCTCTGGGTTTGGTCCCTCCTCACACATGCCCACATCCCTTTTGACTTTCTTCACCATGTTTTGATGCAGCACAAAAGCCCCTACCAGAAACCATGCAGATACTGGTACCACATGTTTCTTTTACAGCCTGCAGAACCATAAGATAAATAAAGCTCCTTTCGTTATAAATTACCCAAACTCAAGTGTTCCTATATAGCAACAATAACAGACCAAGGCAGAAGTTTGTAGAAATAATTGCCTATATCAAAAAAGAAGAAAGATTTCAAACAACTTAACATTCCACCTCAACAAATTAAACAATAAAGAAAAAACTAAGACCAAAGTCAGAAAAAGGAAGAAAGTAATAAAAATCAGAACATAAATAACTGAAATAAATATTACAAAGATAATAAAAAAGATCAACAAAATGAAGAGTTCAGTTTTTAAAAAGCAAAATAAAATCAATAAACATTTAGTCAAAGAGATTAAGACTTAAATAAAATTAGAAAAGAGGAGACATTTTAAGTGATATGACAGACATACAAAGGAGTATAAGAAACCACTATGAAGAATTCTATGCCCTCAAATTGGATAACCTAGAAGAAATGGATAAATTTGTAGACACATAAACCACAAAGTCTGATTCAAGAAGAAACAGAAGATCTGAATAGTCAAAGAGTAAGGAGGGTGACTCAATAGTAGAACAATCTCCCATCAAAGACAAAAGTCCTGGACCAGATGGCTTCACAGCAGAATTCCACAAACGTTTAAAGAGTAACTAATACAAATGTTTCTCAAACCTCTTCCAAAAAATCAAAGACTATGAAATACTTCCAGATTCATATTTTGAGGCCAACATTGTCCTAATACCAAAGCCAGAGAAAGATACTACGAGAAAATAAAAATTATAGGCCAATATCACTGATGAACATAGATGCAAAAATCCTGAAAAAAATAAAAGCAAAGCAAATTCAACAACACTTTAAAAGAATCATTCACTGTGATCGAGTGTGGTTTATCCCTGGGATACGAGGATGCTTCAACGTCTGCCAATAAATAAATTTGCTACCCACATTAATGGAATGAAGGACAAAAACATTACTGTCATCAAAAGAAAAAGAAAAAGCATTTGACTGACAAAATTCAAAATTCTTTTATGTTAAAAACTCTAAATAAATTAGACATAGAAGGAATCTATCTCTATACAATTAAGACTATAAATGAAAAGTCCATAGCTAACCTCCCACTCAGTAACAGATAATTAAAAGCTTTTCTTTTAAGATCAGAAACAAAACTAGGATGCCTACTCAACTATTCAATGTATTAATGGAAGTTCTAGCCAGAGCAATAAACAAGAAAAATAAATAAAAACATTCAAATAGGAATGGAAGAAATAAAAATCTCTGTTTGTTAATGACATGATAGTATATATAGAAAATTCTAACGATCCCACCAAAAAAACTATTAGAACTGACCAATTAATTCAGTAAAGTTGCAAAATACAATATAAACACACACACATTAGAAGATTTATTTACACTAACAACAAACTATCTTTAAAAAAAGAAATCAATACAATTCACAATAGCATTTAAAAATGAAATACTTTGGAGTAAACTGAAACAAAGAAATGAAAAATCTGTATATGAAAAGCTATAAAATATTTATGAAAAAAATAATAGACAAAAATAAATGGAAAAACATCTCACATTTATTGATTGGAAGAATTAGTATTGTTAAAATGTCCACACCACTCAAAAAGAACCACAGATTTAATGTAGTCCCTATCAAAAATTCAAAAACAATTCTAAAATTCATCTGGCACCACAAAGACTGCAAATAGCCAAAATATCTTAAGCAAAAAGAACAAATTTGGAGGCATTATACTTGCTGCCTTCAAGCTCTATGTCAATCATTTAGTTATCAAAACAGAAATGGTACTGGTATAAAATCAGACACATTGGCCAATCAAACAGGGTGATGAGCCCAGAAATGAACCCAGGCATTTATGGTCAATTGATTTTCAACAAAAATGCCAAGAACATGCAATGGAGAAAGGAAAGTGTTTTTAATAAATGGTATTGGGAAACCTAGATATCCACAGGAAGAAGAATGAAATTCAATTCTCATTTTATACTGTATACCAAAATCAACTTAAAATGGGTTAAATACTTAAATGTAATATTAAGGCTGGGCATGGTGCTCACGCCTGTAATCCCAGCACCTTGGGAGGCAGAGGCGGGTGGATCACTTGAGGCCAGGAGTTCGAGACCACTCTGGCCAACATGGTGAAACCCCATCTCTACCAAAAATATAAAAATTGGCCATGAGTGGTGGCACATGCCTGTAATCCCAGCTACTTGGGAGGCTGAGGCAGGAGAATCGCTTGAACCCAGGAGGCAGAGATTGCAGTGAGCCAAGATTGCACTACTGCACTCCAGCCTGGTGACAGAGTAAGACTCCATCTCAAAAAAAAAAAAAAAAAAAGTAATACTATAAAACTACTAGAATAAATCATAGTGAAAATCTTCCATAACACTACTTGAGGCAGAAATTTCTTAGGTATGATACAAAAAGCATAAGCAACAAAAAAATAAACAAATGAGACTGCATCAAACTAAAAAGCTTTTGCACAGCAAAGTAAGCAATTTATAGAGTGAAGAGACAACCCTCAGATAGGAAAAAAATTTCACATTGTAGATTTGATAAGTAGTGAATATCAAAAATATATAAAGAATTTGAACTTAATAGCAAGAAGAAAAAAATCGCAAAATGAGCAAAAGATTCAAATAGATATTTCTCAAAATAAGACATACAAATGACCAACAAATATATATTTTAAAATACTCAACATCACTCATCATTAGGGCAATGAAAATTCAAAGTGCAATGATATATCACCTAACACCTGTTAGAATGGCTATTATTAAAAAAAAAAAAAACATGGCTGGGCATGGTGCCTCATGCTTGTAATTCCAGCACTTTAGGAGGCCAAGGTGGGTGGATCACCTGAGGTCAGGAGTTCAAGACCAGCCTGGGCAACATGGTAAAACCCCGTCTGTAATGGAAATACAAAAATTGACTGGGCACGGTGGCATGTGCCTATAATCCCAGCTATTCTGGAGGATGAGGCAGGAGAATCATTTGAGCCTGGGAGGCGGAGGTTGTAGTGAGCTGAGATTATAGCATTGCACTCCAGCCTGGACAACAGAGCAAGACTCTGTCTCAAACAAACAAACAAACAAAAAAACACACAAAAAATTTTACAAATGTTGTTGAGGATGTGAAGAAAAAGAAGACCTTATGTACTGCAGATGAGAATGTAAATTAATACAGCCATTATGGAAGTAGTATGCAGGTTCCTTAGAAAACAATAAAATTACCATGTAATTCAGCAATCTCACAGCTGGGTGTATATCAAAAAAAAAAAAAAGTGGAATCAGTATGCTGACGAGATATTTCCACTTCTATGTTCATTGCAGCATTATTCACAATTACCAAGTTGTGGATTCAACCTAAGTGCCATCAGCAAAGGAAGAAGGACACACAGTTTCAAGATGGCTGACTAGAAGTGTGCACTGCTTTCATGGATACAAAATACTGACTCTTCAGGTGGATCACCTAAGAAACTATGTCAGGATGTATTAAGGGAGTGAGGGGACACACAGAGAACAAAGAAGAGCAGAGCTGGGCAGCCATGTACCTGGGACCAGCATGAAGCCAGGAGAAGCTACCTGACACAAAGAAAGGGTGAGAGAGTAAGAGTCAAATGGGATCCACCCTTCCCATGGGGATCTGTGCAATCCTGGGAAAAAGAAAACCCTCCTGACTTGCCTGGGTATCTACACTGATACAAACAGCCATACAGAGTTTTTGCAGAGGCACTGCTCAAGACCATGGGGAGCCCCACAGGACTTGAATCCCTGAGCAGCCTGGCACCAGCTGCCATAATACCAATAGAGGCTGCAATCATGGTGACAGGGTGCCATCAGAACACTCCACTTATTTCCAGAAAAGACTTGAGTCTTGCTTACAGCCCAGTGACCCTGCTCTTGTCTGAAGTCTGGAGGCATGCACTGCAATGCATTCCCCCAAGAAATCCCTAGATGCCTGACCAAGTGACTCCAGGCCCCCCTGCTGCTCCTAGCCAGGCCAGACCCACTGGCTTGACCTGCCAGCACAGTGGCTCCACCAATTTCTGCATTTCTCCAAGAAAAACCTATACAGTGAACCAGACAACTCTCCCCACCCACACTTCGAATAGCCAGGCAAGACTCACTGAGTTGGGCAATGTCCAAGCAGGGCAGGAGCCCCCACTCTCAGAACACTGAGAGGAGTGAGATACCTGTAACCATGGGCCAACAGGGGAGTGGGGCATGCCTCACTCCACAGGGCCAGTTCAGGAAGGATGTGACCTGCCTGCCAGTCACAGCTTCTGCCCAAGGGAGACCCATAGCTTGAAATACCTAACAAAGGAAACAGGCATGGCTTGTGATCAGAAGGGACTTCTCCAAGGCGCAGGAGTAAACCTGGTAAGCGGATCATCACTGTCCTCCTCCACAGAGCACTACTGTGAATTTGCTGAAATACAAAAGAATGCTACCACTAAGAGCCCATCTGCCAGCCATCACTCTTAAGTGCCATCTACTGGATTACAGCCCAAACAACGACACCAAAAATTTGCCAGTAAACAGCATCTGTGAAAGCTAAGGCAAAAGTTCAACCACAAATGAAGATCCTGTATGCGACCTGTCCCCCTTAAAGCACCCAGGAATGAAGTCAACTGATCATACTCATCTTACATCACAGTCAAAGAAACATCAGCCCTCTCAGATGAGAAAGAATGAGAACAAGAATTTTAGCAATTTAAAAAGCCAGAATGTCCTCTTACTTCAAATGAATACACTAACCCCGCAGCAACTGTTCTTAACCAGACTGAAATGATAGATATAGAATTCAGAATCTGGATGGCATGGAAGCTCATTGAGAGCCAGGAGAAAGTTGAAAAACAATCCAAGGAAACCAGTAAAATAATCCAAGAGCTAAAAGACAAAATAGCCATTTTAAAAAAGAATCAAACTGGGCTGGGTATGGTGGCTCACACCTGTAATCCCAGCACTTTGGGAGGCCAAGGTGGGTGGATCACTTCAGGTCAGGAGTTAGGCACCAGCCTGGCCAACATGGTGAAATCCTGTCTCTATTAAAAATACCAAAAAAAAAAAAAAAAAAAAAAATTGCTGGGCCTGGTGTTACAGGTGCCTGTAATCCCAGCTACTCTGGAGGCTGAGGCAGTAGAATCTCTTGAACCTGGGAGGCAGAGGTTGCAGGGAGCTGAGATTGCACTATTGCAGTTGCAGGGAGCTGAGATTGCACTATTGCACTCAGGCCTGGGTGACAAGAGTGAAATTCCATCTCAAAAATAAAATAAAAAGAATCAAACTGAATTTCTGAATTGAATAATTCACTATAAGAATTTCTGATATAATCAGAAGCATTAACAGCAGAATATCTCAAGCTGAGGAAAAAATCTCAGAGCTTGAAAACTGGTTCTTCAAGTCAACTCAGTCAGAGAAAAATAAAGAAAAAAGAATTTACAAAATGAACAACACCTCCAACCAATATGGGATTATGTAAAGACACTAAATCTATGAGTCATCGGCATTCCAGAGACAAAGAGAGTAAGGAACTCAGAAAACATATTTGAAGATATAGTCCATGAAAATTTCCCCAATCTTACTAGAGAGGTGGAGATGCAAATTTGAGAAATACAGAGAATGCCTGTGTGATACTGTAAAAGACAACTATCCCCAAAGCACATAGCCATCATATTCACCAAGGACAATGGAAAGAATAACATCTTAAAGGCAGCTAGAAAAAATGTCAGGTCACTTACAAAGAAAATCTCATCAAAGCATCAGCAGATCCTTCAAGAGAAACTTTACAAGCCAGAAGAAATTGGGGGCTTATGTTTAATATCCTCAAAATAGAAATTCCAGCCAAGAATTTCATATTCTGCCAAACTAAGCTTCATAAATAAAGGTGAAATAAAATCCTCTTCAGACAAGCAAACACGAAGGGAATTCACTAACACCAGACCAGCCTTTCAAGAGGTCCTTAATGGAGTAACAAACCTGCTACCACAAAAACACACTCAAGCATATAGCCTGCAGACAATATAAAGCAATTACACAAACAAGTCTACCAAACAGCCAGCTGGTATGATGATGGTATGGTACGTTGACAGGACCAAAATATCACATATCAATACTAACACTGAATGTAAATGGCCTAAATGTTCACATAAAAGGTGTAGAGTGGCAAGCTGGATAAAAAGATAGGACTCAACTCACTGCTGGCTTCAAGAGACTGAATTAACATATAATGACACCCACAGGCTTAAAGTAAAGAGATAGAGAAAGATTTACGATATAAATGGAAAATAAAAAAGACACATAGTTGCTATTCTTATATCAGATAAAACAGACTTTAAACCAACAACAATCAGGAAGGACAAAGAAAGAAGGGTATTACATAAAGTTAACAGTTTCAATACAACAAGAATACAACTATCCTAAATATATATGCAGCCAAAATTGGAGCACCAAGTTTCATAAAGCAAGTTCTTCTTGACCTACCAAAAGATTTGTCCATGCAAAAGTAATGGGAGACTGCAACAGTCCACTGACAGCATTAGACAAATCATCAAGGCAGAAAACTAACAAAGAAATTTTGGACTTAAACTCTACACTTGACCAACTGGGCCTAATAGACATCTACAGAATATTCCACCCAACAAACACAGAATATACCTTCTTCTCATCCACACATGGAATGTATTCTTAGATTAACCATATGCTCAGTCACAAAGGAAGTCCCAATAAATTCAAAAATAAAATAAAATCATACCAAGCATACTCTCAGACCACAGTACAATAAAGGTGGAAATCAATACCCAGAATTTCTCTCAAAACTACACAAAAACATGGAAAATTTCAAAACTTCCTCCTAAATAATTCTTGTCGAACAATGAAATTAAGGCAGAAATAAAAATAAAATTCTTTGAAATTAATGAAATTATAGAAACAGCTTACCAAAATCTTTGGGATTCAGCTAAAGCACTGTTAAAGGAAAGTTCGTAGCATTAAATGCCTTTATCAAAAAGTTAGAAAGATCTCAAATTAACAATCTCATATTGTACCTAGAGATACTAGAAAAAGATTAAAAACAAACCACAAGCTATCAGAAGATAAGAAATAACTATAATCAGAGAAGAACTGAATAAAATTGAGGAACAAAAGTCCATACAAGAGGTCAATGAAACCAAGAGTTGATTCTCCAAAATAAAAAACAAGATTGGTTGACCACCAGTTACATTAACAAGGAGAAAAAGAGAAGATTCAGACTAGCACAATCAGAAATGACAAAGATGACATTAAAACCAATGCCACAGAAATACAAAAGATCCTCAGAGACTATTATGAACACCTTTATGTATAAAACTTTGAAATCTAAAGGAAATAGATAAATTTCAAGAAAATACAACATCTTAACATTGAACCAGGAAGAATGTGAAAACCTGAACAAACTAAAACAAGTTCTGAAATTGAATCAGTAAAAATTAAACTACCAAACAAAGAAAGCCCTGCACCAGATGAATTCACAGCTAAATTCTACCAGACATGCAAAAAAAACCTGGTACCAATCCTATTGAAACTATTCCCCAAAAATCGAGAAGGAAGAGCTCCTCCCTAACTCATTGTGTGAAGCCATCATTATCCTGATACCAAATTCTGGCAGAGACACAGTGAAAAAAGAGAACTTCAGGCCAATATCTCTGGTGAACTTAGATGTAAAAATCCTCAAGAAAATAATAGCAAACTGAATCCAGTAGCACATCAAAAAGTTAATTCACCACAATCAAGTAGGCTTTCTGGTTGCAAGTTTGGTTCAAAACCCACAAATCAATAAATGTGATTCACAAAATGAACATAATTAAAAACAAAAATGACATGATCATTTCAATAGATACAGAAAAAAGCCTTTGATGACATTCAACACCCCTCATGATAAAAACCTTCAGCAGGCTAGTAGGCATCGAAGGAACTCACCTCAAAAGAATAAGAGTTATCTATGACAAAACCACAGCCAACACCAAACTGAATGGGAAAAAGCTGAAACGTTCCCTTTGAGAACTGGAAGAAGACAAGAATGCCCACTCTTACCACTCCTATGCAACATAGTATTGTAAGAGCTAGCCAGAGCAATCAGGTAAAGGAAAAAAAATCAAATAGAAAAAGAGGAAGGCAAACTATCTTTCTTTGCTAATGATATGAATCAATGCATAGAAAGCCCTAAAGACCCCTCCAAAAGGCTGCTGGAACTGAGAAATGACTTCAGTAAAGTTTCAGGTTAAAAAAAAATGTAAAAAATCAGTAGCATTTTTATACACCAATAATATTCTAGCTGAGAGCCAAATTAAGCCACAATCCCATTTACAATAGACACACACAAAAATGAAATACCTAAGAATACATCTAAGCAAGGAGGTAAAATATCTCTACAAAAAGAACTATAAAACACTACTGAAATAAATTATATATAACAAAAATAAATAGAAAAACATTCCATGCTGATGGATAAGAAGTTAAATAGTTAAAATCGTCATACTTCCCAAAACAGTTTATAGATTCCATGTTATGTCTATCAAACTACCAAGATCATTTTAGACAGAAGTAGAAAAAACTATTCTGAAATGCATACAGAACTAAAAAAAAAAAAAAAAAAAAAAGAGCCCAAATAGACAAGGCAATTCTAAACAAAAAGAACAAAGCCAGAGGCCTCACATTATTCAACTTCAAGCTATACTATAAGGCTACAGTAATCGAAACAGCATGGTATTGGGACAAAAGCAGACACAGAGACTAATGGAATACAATAGAAAACCCAGGAATAAAGCTACACAGCTACAACCATCTGATCTTTGATAAAGTTGACACAGATAAGCAATCAGGAAAGGACTCCCTATTCAATAAATAGTGTTGAGAAAACTGGCTAGCCATATGGAGAAGAACAAAACTAGACCCCTACTTTTCACCATATACAAAACTTAAGATGGATTAAAAGATGTAAATGTAAGGGCTAAAAGAAGAAAAAACTCCTAGAAGAAAACCTAGGAAATACCCTTATTGACATCAGCCTTGGCAAAGAATTCATGGCTACATCGCCAAAAGCAATAGCAACAAAAACAACAACAAAAAATTTGACAAGTGGGACCTAATCAAACTAAAGAGCTCTGCACAGCAAAAGAAAATATCAACAGAGTAAACACACCCCCTACAGGATGGGAGAAAATATTCACAAACTATGCATGCAACAAAGGTCTGGTAATCACCATTTTGCTCTCTATTTATATGAGTTGAACATTTTCATACTTAATATATAAGTGAGATCATGTGGTATTTGTTTTATTTTTCCTGGTTTATTTCACTTCACATAATGCCCTCCATGTTAATTCATATTGTCATAAATAACAAGATTTGCTTCTTGTAAAAGCCAAATAGTATTCTATTCCATATATATATCACATTTGCTTTATCCATTCATTTATTGATGGTACTTAGGTTGATTTTATAACTTTCTATTTTGAATAATGTTGCAGTGAACAAGGAGTGCAGATATTTCTTCAGTGTAACAATTTTGATTTCAATTATTTTGGATAGAATGGCAAAGTGGAATTGCCAGGTAATATGTTAATTATATGTTTTAACTTTTTAAGAAATGTCCATACTATTTCATAATGATGGTACCAACTTACCTTCCCATCAACAGTGTACAAAGTTTCCTTTTGCTCTACATTCTCACTGTACTTGTTATCTTTTGTCTTTTGGATAATAGCCATTCTAACAGATGTAAGGTGATATCTCATTGTAGTTATGATTTGCCTTTCTCTGATGATTAGTGATACTATTTTTCGCATACCTTTTGGTGTGTATATGTATTCTTTTTTGAAACATATATTCAAATATTTGCCCATTCATATATATTTGTCCACTTTCTAACTGGGTTCTTTGTTTATTTGCTATTGAGTTGTTTGAATGCCTTACATATTTTGCATATTAATTCTTTATCAGATGTATGATTTGTAAACATATTCTTCCATTCTGGAGGTTGTAGGTTGTCTGTACTCTGTTGATTTTTTTCTTTTTCTGTGCAGGAGCTTTTCAGTTTGATACAATCTCATTTGTCTGTTTTTGTTTGTATGTACAAAAAATCTTAACCTTGACCGATATCATGGAGTTTTTCCTCCTACGTTTTCCTCTAGTATTTTTTAGTTTCAAGTCTTATACTTAAGTCTTTAACCCATTTTGAATTGGTTTTTACAGATGGTGTGAGATTAAGGTCTAATTTCATTCTTCTGCATGTAGGTATCTGGTTTTCCAGTACTATTTATTAAAAAGACTGTCCTTTCCCCATGTTTTTGTTGAAAACAAATTGATCATAAACACATGGATTTATTACTGGGCTCTCTATACTATTCCATTTGTCTATGTGTCTGTTTCTATACCAAAAATATGCAAAGAAAACTTAACAACTCAAATATAAGAAAACCAACAACCTGCCTTAAAAATAAGCCAAAGACTTTAAGAGACTTCTCATCAAAGAGGATATATAAGGACAAATAAGTATATGCAAAGGTATTTCACATCATATGTCATTAGGGAAATATAAATTTAAACATCAATGAGATATAAGTACAGTCTTATTAGAATAGCTAAAATTCAAATTCAGAACACTGACAACAACAAATGCAAAGATGTGGAGCAACAGGTACTCTCATCTATCACTGGTGAGAATGCAAAATGATGTAGTCCCTTAGCAGGACACTGGCAGTTTCTTATAAAACTAAACATACTTTCACCATATGGTTTAGCAATCACACTCCTTGGTATTTATGCAAAGGAGTTGAAAATGACCACACAAAAACCTGCACTAAGATTTTTATAGCAGGAGAGAGGTATGAACTGGCCAAGCACAGAAGACTTTTGGAGCAGCAAAATCACTCTGTATGACAATATAATGATGGATACATGTCATTACACATTTGGCCAAATCCATAGACCATACAACACCAATAGTGAACCCTAATATAAATGATAGACTTTGGATGATAATGATGTGTCAATGTAGGTTCATCAGTTGTAACAAATCTACAACTATAGTGAGAATATTGATCATGGAGGAGATGATGCAACTGTGGGGACAGGGTACCTATGGGAAATCTTTGTACCTTCCATTCAATTTTGCTGTGAAACCAAAACTGCTCTAAAAAACAGTCTACTAATAAAAAAAAATTCACACAGATTCTACCTCAGTAGCTCTGAGATGGCGCCCTGAAATCAACATTTTAACAGGCATTCCATGACTCTGATGCATGTGATCTGTGGATTTCACTTATAGAAGCAACTAAGCTGTAACTCTAATGAATTTTCATAGAGTAGGCATATTTTGCTGATTCAGTGATATTTTGTACTTTCTCAATTATTTATAGCAAAACCAAGTACAACCAGGTTAAGTTGGTAGAAGTCATGAAAATGGCAACTGTGGTCTAGAAGACTCTTCTGGAACATAGTGGAAACATCTCACCAACCCCCACCTCTAAATTAAGGGTTAAACAACAAAGATCTACTACTACAGTACTAGTATATACTAACCAAAAACTCACAGCTAAAACTCATAATAAAGGTTTTGTATTAAGTGGTAGTGGTAGAATCTAAAGTGCCCTGAAAGCTCAGTGGGTAAAGATATTTTTAGGCAGGCTGTCTTTATACTGTTATGCAAGTTGTATTTAATGGGGATCTACGTATTTATCAAGTTGATCTTGATTACTGTATCTTACTGGTACTAAACAAAGTTAAACAGAGCTTAAAAACCACCAAATTTCTATCAGCAATCTACTGCAATCTAAGAAGATGATAGAGATGAGAGTAAATGCAATGAAATACATGGCAATAAATTTTTATTTTACTATTTTATTTTATTAATTTTATTTTATTTTATTTTATTTTGAGACGGAGTCTCGCTCTGTCTCCCAGGCTGGAGTGCAGTGGCACGATTTCGGCTCACTGCAATGTCCACCCTCGGATTCAAGCAATTCTCCTGCCTCAGCCTCCCAAGTAGCTGGGATTACAGGAGCACACTGCCACACCTGGCTAAGTTTTTGCATTTTAGTAGAGACGAGGTTTCACTGTGTTATGCAGGCTGGTTTCGAACTTCTGAGCTCAGGCAATCTGCCCACCTCAGCCTCCCAAAGTACTAGGATTACAGTCATGAGCCACCGTGCCTGACTATAGTCTTTTATATCCTCTTTCCCAATCACATTCATTATAATGAAATTTGTCATCTACTTAACTTTAAATATTTTCTATCTTTGTAACTGCATACTTTTCAGCCTGCTAAACAATGAATACACAAGAGAGCTCTGAGTATACATTTTTTTGTTTTGAATGACAGTTTGCATCTTTTTAGTAACACATACTTAAATAACACAGCATTATCTATCCTAGGAGAATTTTCCTTGTAGCTATTTTCTATATAGTGTGAGAAAATTTGCACGCTGAGTGCTACATTAACATATTCATTTCATAAGGTCATGAGATAATGTGTAAAGCACTGTCTGCCCCTTCTCTTTCAAATGTTTAAATAGAAAAATTTCCATTTCAAATTCCAACTTTCAGGTTTTCAGGCAAATGACATCATGTAGCAATTTAAGGGTAGACTTGGTGTTAGCAATAATGCTGCTTTGTCACCTCGCCTTTTCCTCAGCACTGGCAAGCCAGGTTCTGCAGCTGAAAGGACTGAATGACTGTGAGTCACAACTTCTGTTTTGTTTGTTTGTTTGTTTGTTTGTTTTGGTAAAGAAAATAACATTGGTGTTATGATGATTCAGAACTACTAAGCACATAATGTCCATCTTGTAGAGTCCTGTTCTGTACCACTTGACTTTCAGAAGCAACCATTTCATAAAAGTCCTATTTACTTTTCCTTTAATTTACAATTATTGAAATTTTCATAAGGATTTTGCAACAGCACTAGACATCACACGCTGCCAGGAAAGAATTATAACTTTGTTGCAGCCTGAACTGACAGCTAACTCATAAAAATGAATGACATTCTATATCATAACATCTCATAGGCTGTTCAGAATTTTAATGGCTTACTTCATCTTTCTTTAGCATAATGAGGCAGACAGTATAACAATATTCAACAAGAAAATGAAGATTAAGAAAATATGAATTGAGGCAGGAAAGTAACATTTGATAAGATTCAGACAACATTCAGATTAAAAGTTTCAATTAGCAAGCTTTGTTACCCAAACAAAAAGCTTTGTTACCCAAGACCAATCACTATTTTGAAAAATGTTTATCTGTAGACACACTTAGCTCTTCAGTCTCTGTTTCTAATATGTTCCAAATTCCTTACCCAACTCAGCACTGCAAGATTCATTGAATCGGATGAAACTATAACAGGTCACTGAGCTAAAATTATTATAAAATGTATTTTAGACATGTAACTGAGATAATATTTATGTCTGTGAAAATGGTTCTCTAATCCAGAAGCGTTGTATTTCTACATTTTAAAAAATTCTGCAGTTCATGTTTGGATTGAGATTATTCAAAAGACAGTTGAGGGCATGTGAATTTAAATATATGTATTATATAAATATGTCTTACATAAATATATGTTTATAAATATATAAAATATTGTGTTAATATTTTTATGTATTTATCATTTTGAATGAAAAGAGCAATAACCACAAAGAATGGATGAAATAAAGTCAGATTCTCATAGCAGCAAATAAGTGAAACAAAGTCAGATTTTTACGGTAGCATATAAAACTTGAAACTGGTCACTCATCTTTGGAAAATTATACTACAGTTTGCACCTAAACAGGGTATTTGGGGCTTTTTTATTTTTATGTAGAATCAGCCTAGTTAGAGATATTTAGTTTGTCATCTTTCTATATATTTGATGTATCAATACAGCAAATTCTTAGTTAGTTATGATGCCTGAACTAACCAAACGAAGTAGACAGAAAGAGAAAGTGGTTAAGGTCAGCATCAGATGGGGCAAATGTGAATTCTGAAGCTGAATATAAATTAAGGGAGGTGAAAGTGACTAGGAACAAGTTAACTGTACCTGATATCCTGCCCATGAGACAATGAGTAAAATAATAATGTAACATATTTGTGTGTTGCCATATCTGCTATGTAACTTATTCATGGTGTCAGAAGACACCAAAATAATAGAAAATACAAATGTGTTCTTCACATTTTAAAATAACTGAGATTTATTGTGGTCTAATTAAATTTTGCTCCTCGCTTTTGAAAATGTTAGATCACTGCCACAACCCTCTAACGAGTGCTGTATCATTAATAGTGATTTGAGACTTCTACAAATTTGTGTGTTTAGTCATATTCTTTCAATTTATCTTTATAATTGTTCTTTAATTTGGATGACATCTAATTTTTTTATTGAGATGAGTGCAGAGTTTCTTGACTATACTAACCAAACTTTTTGTTGTTGTTTTTCCGAGTCAATGCTAATTGCACACGTGCTTTTATGTGTTACCTAACTGTCTCAAGGTCTTCAAATTACAGCTTGGATTTTCATTCAGTGCTTCAATTACTATGGACTCTTATGGGTACATTACAAATTTTTTAGTGGAATTACTAAACAACTGTAGATTTAATTATTTGTTGAATTCTTTGAATTTATCATATTGTGTTAATTTTATCTTGGAAGATTTTCCTATTAATTTGTTCTGTTAATAATTATAAATTCTGGTATGGGTAACTTCTAATTATAAATAAAAGTAATAATTACTTCAATTTTCTTTCTTTTTCATGATTGCCCTAGTTTTTAGACCATGAGCCACATTGTGTTTGCTTTGGATCCTAATCTTAGGAAATCAAAGTTTATGCTGTTTTTTTTTTTTGGATACAGAGTCTCGCTCTGTTGCCCAGGCTGGAGTGTAGTGGCAAGGTCTCCGCTCACTGCAACCTCTGCCTCCCAGGTTCAAGCAATTCTCCTGCCTCAGTCTCCCAAGTAGCTGGGATTACAGGTACCCGCCAGCAGGTCCAGCTAATTTTTGTATTTTTATTAGAGACAGGGTTTCACCATGTTGGCCAGGCTGGTTTCAAACTCCTGACCTTAGGTGATCTGCCCACCTCAGCCTCCCAAAGTGCTAGGATTACAGGCATGAGCCACTGCGCTGGGACCGGGACTTTTTATGCTTTCTTTTTAGAGATGAGGATCTGTGAACTGTATCCTTTTCTACAGTGTTTTAAGTGAGATTTGCTGTTGTTAAATAGTGTATCTTTGAGATCATGCAATTTAGTGTTTCTTTTCACAAGGTCAAGAACACATATTTTGAAAGGATTATAATGCAAAGAAGAGACTGGGCCTCTTTTCTGGCCCTAGTTGTCACTGATGATACCTATATACATATTTTAATATTTCTGCATATGAACTTGTCTCAGAAACAAAATGGACAGATTCTGTTTTATGTTTTCACTTAAATTGATCTATTTTTCTTCTTTGCTGTCCAGTTGAGGTAAAGTCTTTATAATTATTAAATTTCAAAAGAGTAAAGCAACTTTCAGGAATGGTATAGGCCCAATCTAGGAGGGGAGATGCTAAAAAAAGGGTAGTGCAACCATCTGAGTTCACAGCCCAGAAGCAATAAGGAGCTACATTCTCAGGATGACCCAGAAGTGCATTCGACATCCTGGTTATGGCATGGGTTTTAAAAATCAGAGTTATAATACAGATTTGAATCACATTTACAGTGCAGCTTTTGACACATTAACTCTACTTCTTTGTGCCTTTTCTTCCATAATCATAATAGGAATAGCAAAACCTGCCTCTGAATATTGACATAAGAGGTAAATAAAATAATGAAGGAAAGTGATCATCACAGTATTTAGCAAATAATGGGAATGTTAAATAGTGAGCTATTTGTATTCATTTGTACCAGCCTTCCGTAATTTGATATTTTATGACAAGATAGTATGAAACAAGCAAAACCTATCCTGACAGTGTAAGCAAAAAGTGACCTTTCTGTTTCAGAATATTTTAGTGAAGTTTCTCTCTGTATTTAAGAGACAAGCATTTATGTAAAATTCAAGCAACTCATGTAAGAAATAGCTCAAATTAACCCTTGTGAAAAATGCTCCTTTCTGGAAGAAACAGCTTTGAAGATGATAAATGTAAAGCTATCTACATGTGCAAATCTAGATGTGCAGTTTTCTGATGCAACTGCCAAATTAATCTGGTAAAATAACACTATAAATCATGGCAAACGTGCACTGTGTAGGTTCTAAAAATTAAATTGACATTCTTGTCTGAGTTGTGAAAATTATGTTTTATGGTTTAGGTTAGGTCATGTAGTAAATGTTTCTGGTGGAGTACAGGAAGGAAAGGCATAAATCAAATATTTTTGACTAATGATTTAAATAAAGATATAATTTGATTTAATTTGAATTTCATTTATTCTAACTCTAGTCAACTTCTGATTAGCTGCAAGTATAGATGCACAAGGCAAACAATTCAAGTAGTTTAGGAACTGATGCAGCATCTGATGTCATGTCAGTCAAGGAGCCTCTAGTCTTCTGTTCATTGAAAAGAAATAAATTCGGCACATACTGGAAATCATGGACTAACTCTGGTGGGATTCCAGAGACATCTCCATAGGTAATGACAAATTAGACTTATCACTTAACGAATGAGTTATAGGCAGGTCTATGGGAAGAAAAGAATTTTGTGAGCTTATAAAATGTTGTTGTTTTTTTTTTAAAACAAAAAAAAAGCACTTAAGAATTCACAGATATACAATCTAGAGAAATGTATGTTGGGCCTCATTCTGGCTTGCAGAAATACTCCCTGGCATTGGAACCAGTCCAAACTTGGTTTCAATCCTGATACAGTCACTTAATAGCTAAGCTATATTTACCAACTCACTTAACTTCTCTGAGCATCAGCTTGGTCATCAATAACAATAAGTAAGAATAATAACACTTTATTTACATTGTAAAAAGGATTAGAGAATATATATGCAAAGCAAATAGTAAGTGTTCAGTAAATGGTAGTTATTACTATAAATTGATGATGATGATGATGATTGCTTGCCTACAAATTGCCCACTTTTGAGAACCCTTATAATTCTTTTCACCTAGGAAGGTGCCCTTGATGTTTGTTTTAAGCAGATTTCACTTATATATAAATAAACGAAGGAGAAAATAGTGTAATCTGAATTTCTAGAACCTCATATTTTTACTTATCCCTCAGCCCCTATCCAGGTTGGTACTATAAAAAGAGTCGGAATCTGCCTAGTACATTTCCACTTTCAGTAAGAAGCCATCCAACAGCAGAGAAACCAAACCTTGATGGCTATCTCCTACAAAAGAATAGAATAAAGTGAACATATTTAGATATGACAAAGTAGTTTCCAGCTTATAACCACAAAGCAAGATCATCTTATTTGTCAGTCCTTAAATGTTAATGACTTAAGTTAATGACTCAACTTCCCATCTCTTTACTCTATAGTAAGAGTATATATAGTTTCTTTCTTTCCTTCCTTCCTTCCTTCCTTCCTTCTTCTTTCTTTCTTTCTTTTTCTTTCTTTCTTCTTTTTCTTCTTTATTTCCTCATTTCCTTTCCTTTTTAGTTTTATTGATTTGTTCATTCATCTTACTTCCTCAAATACTTTTTGGATTCCCCAGAACAGGCTTAAACATTTCACACATCTGTAATGATGTCTCTTGTGACTCAACCATCCATTTGGCTGGCTCCACTGCTGACCACCGCAACAGTTTCTGAACTACTTATACACAGGCTAAAAATCTAAGATTACTTTTGTTCCATAAGGAACAAAGTGTTTGTTTGGACAAACACTTTCCTTACTTTTCAACAATGATAGCTGAAACAGTTCTCAATATTTAAACAATTTTTACAAAAGTTCAAGAATAATGGAAGGAACGTAAGTACAGCACAGATAGTAAAGTGCTGCTAGATGTGATCAGCCCACAAGCATGTAGGTTTAAATCCAGACTCACTCATAGATTAAATAGGGTATCCTTGTCCAGTCCCTGACAACTGCTCTGAAGCAGGGGGTGAATTGCTTTCGTAGAACGATGTCTTCTCTACTTGGAATCCAAGGTAATAACCACAAATTCAGACAGGGGGACGGAAAATCCTCATCACCAGAGTGCAAGATTTTCCTTTTTAGCCCGTGTTTTTTGTCCTCTCTTCCAAGAATGATTTATGATGGGTGTTTCCAAAGCTTTCAGAACACCCGCTTATCCTCACATTCTCAGACAATCTTGATTGATGAGCATCCATGGAGTAATCCAGCAGCACATAATTGCATGATAGGAGCACCTTCCCTAAGCCTGGGTATTCAGTCACACCTGAGGCACCATCAGACTGCTCCAAGTTGAGCCTCAGTGGTCCAGGCCAGTCCTTTTTACTATCTTATCCATTGCCTTGGGATGAAAATTGGGCCTGAACATTTTTTTTTCTGTAATCTCTGTGAGACTACGTGCCTACCTAATAAAATAACTAGTTGAAAAAGATTAAACACGGGCATTCCCTCCAAGATTAAGGGATGATTTTCAGAGACAGTAAAGTCTAAATCCTTACATGAAAAAATAAACCATTAGCTGACCTCAAAACAGAATATCAGCATATATGGGCACCCATTTACATTTACCAAGCATATATATATGTAGTAAAAGGATTACCACAATTGAGCTAATTAATGTATCATCACCTCATAGTTATGTGTGTGTGTGTGTGTGTCTGTTGAGAACACTCAAGATCTATCCACTTAGCAAATTATAGTAAACAATACAGTATTATTAACTATAATCACCATGATGTACTTTGGAACTCTAGAACTTACTGATTCTGAATAATTAAAAGTTTAAATCCTTTGGCAAACATCTCCCCATTTTCTCCTCCCTGTCCCCCTCCAGCAACCTTCATTCTATTTTCTGCTTCTATGAGTTCAACTACTTAAGATTCTTCATATGAGTGGGATCATGCAGCATTTGTCATCCTGTGCCTGACTTCTTTCACTCAGCATTTCTTCCAGATTCATTCGTGTTGTTAGCAAATGACAAAACTTCTTTCTTTTTCTTTTTTTGTTTTGTTTTGGTTTGGTTTGGTTTTTGAGACAGAGTCTTTCACAGTTGCCAAGGCTGGAGGGCAGTGGTGCAATCTTGGCTCACTGCAACCTCCACCTTCTGGGTTCAAGAGATTCTCCTGCCTCAGCCTCCCGAGTAGCTGGGATTATAGGCACCTGCCACCATGTCCAGTTATTTTTTTTTCTTGTATTTTTAATAGAGACAGGATTTCGCTATGTTGGCCAGGCTTGTCTCAAAATCCTGACCTCGTGATCAGACCTGCCTCAGCCTCCCAAAGTGCTGGGATTACAGGTATGAGCCACTGTGCCCGGCCAACTTCATTTTTTTTAAGGCTGAATAATATTGTCTATATACACCACATTTTCTTTGTTCATTCATCCATCAACGGACACTTAGGTTGACTGCATATCTTGGCTATTGTGAATATTGCTACAAAAAACTTGAGTGTGCAGATATATATTTGACATACTGATTTTAATTCCTTTTGATACATACCCAGACATGGGATTGCTGGGTAATATGCTAACCTATTTTCAATTTTTTGAGGAACCTCCACACTGTTTTTCATAATGGCCGTACCAATTTACATTCCCACTAACAGTGTACAAAAGTTCCCTTTTCTCCACACCCTCATTGATACTTGTTATCTTTTATCATTTTGGCAATAGCCATTCTAAAAGGTGTAAGGTGATATCATGTGGTTTTGATTTGCATTTCCTTCATGATTAGTGATGCTGAGCATTTTTTTCACATACCTATTAGCCATTTCTATATCTTCTGGTTTTGATTTGCATTTCTTTGATGATTAGTGATGCTGAGCATTTTTTTCACATACCTATTAGCCATTTCTATATCTTCTTAAAAATATTATTTTGAATGTAGCACATGCTTTTCCCTGGAATAATGGGTTAATACTTATTTTATATATGCATAGTTAAATGATTTTTTTTGTCTTCTTCAGAAAAAAAGGGAAAACATCAAAGGCAAACTCATGTGACAACCTCCTTGGAACAGAAATTTGCCCAAAATTTTGAATTTACTATCTTTCCATTTAAGTTTCAGAAATTAAGAAAGAGAGTGCAGCACCATATGTAAATGTATTTAAGAGTCTTTATAAAATTATGCTATTCATTACAAACATTCACATCTGTAAGGGTAGACCCTTTGAAATGACATGCAGCTATCCCAAATGTCTGTATTGATGCACTTGGAGAAAGACAGACTCTCCAGCTATATACCCTCCTCAAGCTCATAGCTTACCTCACCTAAGTATTCTTTACAAAATTAGAAAACGAGGTTCATTATCTGCTGCAAACTGGGGAAAGCAGTCCCAGTCCAGTGTACAGAGTTGGAGATCAGAGCATTACTGTGATTGTGCTCCACTTTCTCCATCTGATGGGCATCCTCATAGAAGATGCAACCTGTTAAACCTTATGCAGTGGCTTTGCATCAGGACAGCAGGCATAACTGTGGAATCATGTATGTTACTGGGGATTTCTTCAACTTTTTATTTCTCCAAAGCTAGAGATTACACTTTTGGGTTCATACTTATAATAAAGTGCATTTATAAATTATGTTAATTTAGAATTTTTTCTAAGTAGTATAACCATATTAAACTACTTTTTAATCAAAATAATTGGTTTCTTTAAAATGCTAATTCTGAATTAGACATTAACTCAGAGTTCAAGGCTAAAAGCAGATGGTGAGAGGGGACTAATAGGAGGGAAAATCAAATTCATCCACTAATTGGGAGAGACTTTCACCATTACAAAAATATAGAGAGCAAGAGAAGCATGGGGGCGGGTGAGGTGGCTCGTGCCAGTAATCCCAGCATTACAGGCTGAGGCAGGTGGATCACCTGAGGTCAGGAGTTCAAGACCAGCCTGACCAACATGTCTCCCTTATTAAAAGAAAGACCAACGTCTGTACTAAAATTACAAAATTAGCCGGGCATGGTAGTACATGCCTGTAATCCCAGCTATTCAGGAGGCTGAGGCTGGAGAATCACTTGAACCTGGGAGGCAGAGGTTGCAGTGAGCTGAGATTGTGCCATTGCACTCCAGGCTGGGCAACAAGAGTGAAACTCCACCTGGGGGGAAAAAATTAGACGCATAACTGAAAACAATCAAATTCTCTTCAAAAGAAGAATAAACAAATTGTTGTTTGTTCATACAATAAAATACTATTGTAAACCAAATTAAAATTCTAAGGTCCCCCAACCATCTGAATGGATTCCCTCCTCGGCCAGGGTACTCTATAATTTAACCTGAAAGACTGGTTCGAGCCATGATGGAAAGTGAGGGTCAAACATGCCTCATTATCATTAATGCAGCATTAACATCAACAGAGCCCTTAAGTCTGATAAGAAATATTTATTATCTATTTCCTCTTAAGCCTGCTACCCGGAGGCTTCATCTGCATGATAAAACTTTGGTCTCCACAACCTCTTATCGCAACCCAGACATTTCTTTCTATTGATAATAACTCTTTTCAACCAAGTGCCAATCAGAAAATGTTTAAGTCTACCTATAACCTGGAAGTCCCCTCTTCCTTTGAGTTGTCCCACCTTTCTGGACCAAACCAATGTAGTTCTTAAGTGTATTTGATTGATGTCTCATGTCTCCCTTATTAAAAGAAAGACTTCAGCCAAGTCAAAGGAGTTCAATTGAGCAATCGATGATTCACGAATAGGGCACTCCCCATAATCACAGCAGACTCAGAGACACTCCAGTGCAGCCACATGGTGGAAAAGAATTTATAAACAATAAAAGGGAAGTAAGGCATGAAAAAAGGAAAGTGAGGTAAAGAAACAAGTAGATTGGTTACAACTCAGTGTTTATCTTTTCTGAACACAGTTCGAACACTTGGCAGTGTAAGAGTGTTGAAGTATGGCTGCTGGGATTGGCCAAGACTCAGCTGTTGTTACAGGTGCATACTTCCAAGTTAGGCTTTCAATCTTGTCTACCTATAAATCAGGTTGCAGTTCATCCACAAGGACTCAAATATAGGAGTATGGAGTCCTTCTCAGGCCATATTTAGTTTGCTTTAACGATTCTGTCCTTTTGGTCACTTTCTCAATTTTAAGAGATTGACCAAAACTTTAGTCACTGATGTAACTATTACCATTGTAAATGTACTTATTTGGTCTTAAAACCCACTGGGAAAGAGTAGAACAGTGAGTTTTGTTAAGGTAGGAACAAAGAATGAGTAAATGGTAACTCCCTTATGCTGGAACCTCCTGTTTACAGGAGAAAAACAAAACCTGGTCTATTCTAGGGTCTATGTGTTTCCTTAAAGTGTTAGTTTGATTATGGCATATTTAGCATGAGTGACTCCATTTTGATTTAGTTTGGTTTTTTGGGGTGTAGTGTATGAGCTCAGTCTAAAACAATGGCCTCCCACAATTTTGTTTAAAAACAAATTTACCCTTTTTGGTTACTCTCTCACTTAGGTGAGAGTGTGACCAAAACTTAGGGCCTCAGTGCCACTCGCAGTTACCATCATTTTGGTTTTCTAGTCTCATTATGTCAATCATAGGTTACAGTGTCCTCGTGGTTGTACATTTCTTTCAGCTCGTCATTCCAGTTGAAGAGACACCATTTGACATTATAGAGATGGCTGTATGCAAACATTTAAAACCTTTGACGGAATATAGTGCACAAGAGAGACTGCTATTATAACTATTGGGAGAATAATACCAAGAGTTTGGAGTATGCTCTTTACCCAGGGTCCCCATAATCCTTAAAGCATTTAGCAAACCTAATAGCTGAGCTAATTTAGACCAGGTGTCTTTATTTTATCAATAATTCTTAAAGCCATTTTTATTTCCCAAAGATTACTAGTTATTTGAATTAAAAAACATCAGAGTTTTTATTTTTCTTTCAAAATATTTAAGTGCTTAGTTTTCTTTAAGCCACTTAATTAGAGCTCTTTTATAGAAACATCACACACAAAATACATATAAAACTATACAGACAGAAGAAGAAGATCCAGTAGTTGTAGAATTTTTCTTTTGCCGGTTTCTTAATTGGCTTACTGGCCTCAGAGTGGAGCTCTTCAAGAAACAAAGCTAGGAAAAGATGCAGTTTGTAGGGACTAATAAGCAGACACAGCTGTTAGACAAAAACAGATCCCTAAAATTAATGGTCTCAGTTTTATATCAGATCTTAGATCCCCCAAAGAGGGAAATGTTATAGGAGAAGACAGTGCAATGCTTTTACCATGCATTTTATTGCATAGCAACCCAAAACCAATTAGCCTGTTTTTGCACATAGCCCATCCCACACAAGTGTCTTATTTTTCACTGGGGGTAGGGATGTTGCCATATCTTGCAGTTGGCTAACAGCATGTTTCTCTGATTGCAGAGTCCCATAATCCCCCCATAACTGCCATTAGCCATTGCTAAAAGTATATTTCACCTTAGATGTTCAGAGCAATCTATCCACCTCCCATTCCTGGAGTTTCATGAGGAAAACAGAGGTTTTTTTCCAAAACGGAATCTGTGGTGCCTCCTGTTTCTCCCAAGGAGTCCCAGGCTATTAGAGCTTGAATATGCACTTTTAATTAAGCTGACTTATAACCATAGTGCTCTTTTAAAATGTCCTTTTAAATTTCTTATTACTGGACTTTAGCCATGCCAAACTGCCAATATTTCTGGCTTTTGAACTTTACCAAAGGTACCCTCCTAGGTGCTCAAAGAAAAATTCGAGATGGTTTTTGGAGGGGAAGAGAATCAACAAATGGAAAAGGTTACCCAAATATCGAACCAGAAAGGACTCATTCCCAAAGTGAGAAAAGACTCATTCCCTAAGCTGGGAATTGAACCCCGGCCACCAGTGTAAAAGAACAAAAGCTTAGCTACTGAGCTGTGGCACTGGGCAGTTGCTACTGCCCTTCCTGGAAGGGATCTAGAGTAGTTAATTTTGAGCTTGCAAAGTCTTTTAACCACTCAAGATAATTTTTAGAACTAACTATGACATTAAACCCTAAAATTCTTGTTCCCTGGAAGGCAGAGACCAAGAGAAAGTACTGCCACATCGTTACAAGGCCAAACTCCCTAAGACATAAAACAAGATGGAGACTTGATCCTGTTTTATTGTTTGTTTGTTTCAGGGAACTGCAGCAAACTTTGTTACTGATCAGTTTGCTGGGCCATCTTCCGCAGTGAGCTTATGGGATCCTAAGCCCATGTTCTATCCTAAGGTACCCCTCTTCATGACAGAACACAGAAAGACAAATTCATAGCACAAAATACACCGGATTTGCTACAGCTGAAGACTGGCCTCAGAATTATTTTTCATATTAATCAAAACTTTACAGAGGAGATAAACAGTTATTGTTACAATGCATTTAACTGGTTTCCACAGAGAGACGCCAGAAGTCTGACTGGTAAGAAATTCTAACTCTTTTGCTGGCATGTCAAGTTTCTAGTTTCCCCTTCCCTGAGTGACCCTAGTGATCCTGCTCTCTGCACTATAGCTCCAGGGGCCAAGATGCATCACAAAGGAAAATGATGAAACCTATAGGGAAAATCCTCTCATTTTTCAAGATGCTGCCCAAGAGGTTGCATGGAGTAACCAAATTAACATTTTCCATTCTAGCCAGAGCAAAATATATGTGACAAAATGTAGACATTAACCACTCTGCTTAGCACCAAATATTGAACTGGTTAGGCTCAACTTGCTTCCTGTTGAGCCACATCATTGTTAATCCGCTTTTAACCAAGAGAGACTTTACTGAGGGGAGGCTACTAAACCAGTCTCTTCCTTTACTCAGGTAACATGTACCCCATTACTTAACTAACATCAGCCAATTGGTGCTGCAGTCTTTTTCCTTTGGCTCAAAATAGTAACTAAGCTAAAGGGTAAGCATATTTAATTTTTAATCAATTAGTCACTTAAGCTTTTTATTTGCCTTTCATAAAGTCTTTAAATAAAAATATTGAAACCCTTTTACAAGCTTCTGCATATCAATAGGCCTCCCTAGATGACACTAATGTGAAAGTCCTCATTTTTTATAAAATGCACTTCAGTGCATTGTTATTCATTTGCAATGTTCCACTGTAAGTTATCTTTAGTAAGACTGGGCCATTTCTGTAAGACTTTGCTGTCCTCCTAGGCCAAATATATAAGATGGAAGGAACTCAGACTTTCAAAAATTAAGGATCCCATTTTAACCTAAAATATTGGCTTTACTCTCAGGTTTCCTTGATTAACTCAACCAATAATGTTTTTTCTACCTAAGTGCACAAGAAAAATGAAATGAAGGGGTAGAACTCAAAAATCCCTGTGCATTTCTAAAAGCCAAACGTTACAACTCCTGCAATATTACCATTTACTAACAGTTTCTTTCTGACTCAGCCAAAGGTAAGAGGCCTCTAACTGAGACAGGCATGGTGGCTCATGTCTGTAATCCCAGCAATTTGGGAGGCCTGGGTGGGTAGATCACTTGAGGTCAGGAATTCAAGATGAGCCTGGCCAACATGGTGAAACCGTGTCTCAACTAAAAATACAAAAATTAGCTGGGCATGGTGGTGGGCACCTGTAATTCCAGCTCCTCAGGAGGCTGAGGCAGGAGAATTGCTTGAACCCAGGAGGCAGAGGTTGCAGGGAGCCTAGATCATGCCCCTCTAATCTGGCCTGCCGGCCTGGGTGACAGAGCAAGACTCTATATCAAGAAAAAGAGAGAGAGAGAGAGGCCTCCAGCTGGATCCAAGCCAGATAATTACCAGATCAAATCTGATCCTGGACCCAGTTCAGCTTCTGTCCTGACTTTCAAACTGTTTGGATCACAAATTTGTTCAAAGAAACTTGGAGAGCTCCAAACACAAATCCACAGAGCTCTGAAATCTGACAGAACTTACCCATGATCCCCAGCCACTCTGAGAGATCAAGGGACAAAAGCAGGTCCTTGCAGGTACCTTCCTTGTTCACTCAGCATGCCTGGGGATTGTTAAGGCTCTACTTCAGATCCCACTTTTGACACTATCTGTTAAAAGAAAAACTTCAGCTGAATTAAATTTAGAGAAGTTTAATTCAGCAACCAACAATTCGTGAATAGGGCAGACCCTGGAATCACAGCAGATTCAGAGAGATTCCAGCACAGCCACATAGTAAAAGATTTATAGACATAAACAGGGAAATGAGGCACAGAAATTGGAGGTGAGGTACAGAAACAACTGAATTGGTTGCAGCTTAGCATTTGCCTTATTTGAATACAATTTGAACACTCAGTAGTGTAAAAGTAGTTGAAGTATGGCTACTGGGATTAGCCAACACTCAGCTGTTGTTACAGGTGCATACTCTTGGCCGGGCACGGTGGCTCAAGCCTGTAATCCCAGCACTTTGGGAGGCCGAGACGGGCGGATCACGAGGTCAGGAGATCGAGACCATCCTGGCTAACACGGTGAAACCCCGTCTCTACTAAAAAAGCTACAAAAAACTAGCCGGGCGAGGTGGCGGCCGCCTGTAGTCCCAGCTACTCGGGAGGCTGAGGCAGGAGAATGGCATGAACCCGGGAGGCGGAGCTTGCAATGAGCTGAGATCCGGCCACAGCACTCCAGCCTGGGTGACAGAGCGAGACTTTGTCTCAAAAAAAACAAAACAAAACAAAACAAAACAAAAAAAAAAAACAGGTGCATACTCTTAAGTTAGGTTTTTCAAGCCTGTCTGCCTATTAAGTTAGGTTGCAGTTTGTCCTCAAGGATTCAAATATAGAAGTATGGAGTCCTTCTCAGGCCATATTTAGTTTAATACTCTAAAATGTATAAAATCAACCTGAACCCCAACCACTTTGGGAACATTTTCTCAGGGTCCCCTGAGGAGGGCTGTGTCACAGGCCATGGTCACTCATATTTGGCTCAGAATAAATCTCTTCAGATATTTTACAGAGTTTGACTCCTTTAGTCCACACTGTTCAGTAATAAAAGAGAACAAACTATCAAGACACACAGCAACAGACAAATTTCAAAAACTTTACACTGAGTGAAAGAAGCTAGACCCAAAGATTACATGTGCTATGGTTTCATTTATATGAAGTTCAAGAACTGGCAGAACTAACCTACGGTGATAGAAACCAAATCACCAGCTGCCTTATGTTGAAGCAATATTGACTGGAAAGGGGCATGAGAGAAGTTTATGAGGTGAAGGAAATGTTTTGTGTTCAGATTAAGATGTGTGTCCCATGGGTGTATACTTTTAGTATGTGTATATTTCACTCTATATATTTAATTCCTCATAAAATAAAATAAACTGAAGAGCAGTAAATAAGAGTACAATGTCTTTATGCTACTCCAAAGAGAAGGTTTGCCTCCAAAAGAGAAGCACGAGAGGTTTGTTTTGAGCTATAACAAAAATAAGGTTTCTGAAGAAAGAAGAGATATCGGACAAAAAGTGGTTTCTCTAGGAATTAAAAAGAAGCAGAAATAGGTAAAGAAAAATTGTTCTTGTGAATTTAGTGTATAGCAGAGTATTACTGTTTTTAGTGCTGAGTTTCTTCCCCCCTAAAATCTGGATATGCTATATTCTTTAAACCAATTTCAAGAAATAAGTGAAAAATCTCATAGGAAGAAAGAAAGGAAAATGTCTTTGAATATACACTAAAACCTGAATGTAAAATTGGTACCTATCAGTGTACTAAGGAACATACACAATACACTTAAGTTGTTTAATTTGAATAGAATATAATAAAAGAGCAATTTAAAAGCTGTGGATAGTGTATAGATAAACCAAAAGGGATAGCTCTGTATGTACCCTGCAACTGTTACCTTCTCTAGGGCTGAAGGGATGAAGGGCAGTATTAGTTATTGAAACTTGGAGACAAAAAGGCTGTATGGAGATAACCACCTTCAAGACAGTGATCCAGGACGTTGGTGAGAGATAAAAGCATATGGCTCAGAGAGGGAAATTATAGAAAGAAGATTATTAGTGGAGGCAAGACAAGCTAGTGGGGAAGAAAAATGTGAAAACAAAGAGCAGGGAAGAGGACAATAGTATGTATGATGAGTCCAATCAGGCACTGGGGACAGGGAAGCAGGTGTGATTTTGTTTTATTTAAGAACAAAATAGATGAAGAAAATGAAAGGCAATGAAGTGCACATGAATAAGCTGGTTTCTACTGTGTGCAACTAGGGTTTAGTCATGCTGGAGACTGTGAAAGATGTAAAACACACCTTTATAATTGGCCACCTGAGGAATGAAGGAGCTGTGTACATAGTAATTTCCTGATTTTAATCTATGAACTAAAAGTTGTATTAATAGCAAAACCCACAATTAATTTTGCACCAACCTAATACCTTGAGCTATTCACTTCCTGGCATTTCTTGTCTGCTAGGAAGAATGCTCAGAGAATGGCCTCAGGCTGAGAGATATTGAGATAGAAAGTTCTTCGGAATACATGAGAACCATCAACTGAATTGCAGGTGATTTCAAGAGCAGCCTTTAGAGATAGGAGTGAAGAATGCATAGCTTCTGTTACAGGTAGTAATCAAGATACACAAGCTCTTCTGTGGTCTTCTAAGGTGTGGGAGTTGATAATTTCTGAGAGCAAAGAAAAATGGCATAAAAATAAAGCAGAATGTGATAAGGAATGACTAAAAGATAGGCTGTAGAAAAGAAGGAGAAAGAGGAAAGGTCAGTTGAGGTCCAGTTATTTAAGAAAGTCTCTTTGAGGATTAGGAAACCAGTTCTGCGGAAACCTAGGGGTAGAACATTCCAAAGAGAGCAAAATAGAAGAACAAAGACTCAAAGGCAGACTCAATCTTGGCAATAGGCTCAACAATCAGAAAAACACAAAAAGGCAGAATAATGAGGGGATAGAAAATGATAGGAGATGAAATTGGAGAGGGGGTAAGGTTACATGAAATTTATAGGACTTGGTGATTTCGATTTTATTCTAATGTTGAGAATCCACAGATCATTTTAAGCAAAAGAAAAAGGCATGATCTCATTTATATTTTAAAAGTCAGTTGGGTTTCTCTGTATAATACGGATTTTTACGGGGCAAGAAGGAAGGGAGTTGTTACAAGTACTTGAGAGGAAAGATGATGTTTGCTTGACGAGGTCGGTAGCAATAGAGGCAGAAAAAAGCAAGCAGATCAGAATCATTTCTGGATCTTTAGTTCACTTAAAGTGTTGATACATTGGAGCAGAAAAGATAAATATTTTACTTTTCATCCCTAAAAGGCAGAAAAATATAGGGGCAAAAAAATGGAATGTTGGAAGTTTAGGAAATGTGGTTTTTGACTTGACCTTAAAATGTTCTAGCTGTATATGATCTTAGGGCAATCATACAGCTGTTTTGGCTGTGGCTTCTTCATTTCTGAAATGGCATTAATAACAACATTCCCATAGCTGAAGTGTTAAAGATTAAAACTATAGAGTAAAACAGTCTTGAAAATTTCAATGCAACACCTAATTTTAAGGTATTATAGGGATGCCCTAAGTTGCTTTTTAAAAATGCTACATTATTACATGCTACTGTTTAATAACCTTTTATTTATGATAATTAATGTAATTAGTGTGCTAATTTTCTACACTTGCACCCTAGGGCAATCGTGCAACAGTTGTAATTTTAAAAATTGGGCAAATAAGTAAATGTCAATCTGTAATAAAATCCAAATGAGTCTGTGATGAATGTTGATGGTGACGGGTAATTTACCTGATAAAATATTGTAACTGCCCAGTTACCTTGGAATAGCTGATTTCTCAAAGTAATTACCATGTTCTGCATAGTGAAGTGCCATCAGAGAAAATTTTAACACACAGTGATCATCTGTAATTTGGTGATTTAAATATCATATTGATTAATGAAATAGTAGTATTTTAATTCAGACTGTTAAGTCAAAAGAGAGACGTTTATCACATACTATATAGTGCACTGTTGTGTAATAATTGCTCATCTTACCTGCTTTTAACTACCATTTAAAAAATATCATTCCTTCTGATAAAGATAAAATCTTATTGGATTACAAGTTAAAAAGCAATTGGACCCAGTCTCCTACCTAGAACCTGATCGCTGTTAAGTCTAGGACATCTTTAAGAAGTCATCTTTACCTTGCTGTTTTCTGAGAGTCATATGTTATGATTTTGTTAGATCTGCAAGCAAAGAACAGAAGCATACTACTGGTATGGTATTCTAACATTTGCCATGATATTGTTCATCAAATTGTTAACTTTTGGTTAACTGTGTGTTTCTTCGTTTACTTTGCTTTCCAAGAATATGTTTCACAGATACCATTAGTTCAAGAAAGCTGGCGGAAAAAAAAAAAAAGATTAAGATCCTGACTAGAGAATGAATTAGAGAAAGCCAAAGTAATTGCCTGGAAAAGATATGTGGGAGGTTGGGTCAAGTTTAAAGGTTCAGAAGTAGATTTTGAGATAAGCATTTTTCTGGATATTTGGAATTATCTCCTAAAGATATTATTATTTGAGATACGACCAAAAACATATAGCCAAAGATCAATTTTATTTTGGCAAATCCAGTCCAAGAAAATAAGTTCTCTAAAGGCTCAGAAGTGCTTTGTCCTAGTTCTTTCTCAGGCTCCTTAATCAGCAATCACAACTCTGTACCAATTATTGGTAAGTAATATATACAGATTATCAGATACCGCAGTTGCTGCCAGTGTGTCTGAATTAACCTTTTCAGTGCTTTGTGAACTTCAGTTGTAAAATATTAGCAGAATATAAAATAATTTTAAATTTTTAAAATTTTTAAGTGGGAAAAGATTTGAGTAAACACTTCCCCAAAGAAGAGATACAAATGGTCAGTAAGCATATGAAATGATCAACATTATTATTCACTAGAAAAATGTAAATTAAATCCACAATGAGATTCCCCTACACATATAACTAAATTAGCTAAAATGTAAAAGTTACAGATAACTGAAAGTGTCTATAGACACTGACAAGTGATAGTGAAGATGTGGACCTCAAAACTCTCACAGTTTGCTAGTGGGTATGCAAAATGATACAGTAACTTTGGAAAACAGTTTGGCAGTTTCTTATCATTTTAAATATTCTCTTACATACAACCTAGAAATTCCTCTCTTAAGAATTTACCCCCAAAAAAGGGAGCAGGGGAAGTTCATGTAAATCCCTATACGCAAATATTTATAGCATCATTATTCAGAATACCTTACACCTGGAAATAACTAAAAGGTACATTAATCAGCTAGTGATAAATAAAGTTTTTTATATACAGATAGTAGGTTAATATTAGCAATTTAAAAAGAAGAAACTTAAAATCCAAGAAAGAACATAATTTTGCAAAAGACATGAAAGGCAAGACACTGTTTCATTCTGTTTGTATGATATTCTGCTAAGGCAATACTATAGAGACAAATCCGATCAGTGGTTGCAGGGTATATAAGTAGGGGTTGGAGACTTAGTACAAAGGAAATTGAGGGAATTTATGGGGATGATGGGAGTATTCTGTATCTTGATTGCGGTGGTAGTTATATGATTACATACATTAATCAATCATCATCAAACTGTATATCTAAGAAGGGTAAATTCCAATGAATATAATTTATCAATAATCATCAAACTGGATGTTTAATTCTAATGAATGTAAATAATACATCAGTACATACGATTTTTAAAAATTTATTTGAGGATATTATGAACAAATTTTGGCAACAATTTGAAAATTTAGAAAACAATGGACAAATTATAAGAAAAATACTACTTACTAAAGCAGACACTGGAAAACAAAGAAAATACGAGTAATCTGATATATATTGATGAAATTAAATATTTAACATACTCAGTTTTGGAATAGTCCATGCCAGGATTTGCCTGCAAATTCTTCTAAAGATTTAATAATGGAATAGTAATTCTTTTATAACATTTGGAGTTCTATAACACAATTGCAGAAACCCTTTCCAACACATTTTATGATGGCCACATTATCTTGATAGGAGATCTTACAGGGCACTACATGAAAGAAAAGCACAATCCAGGCTTCATATACAAATTGATGTAAAAATCTTATGCAAATTTTTTAAAACAAATTTAGTAGCATATTTTAAAAGTTTGATGTAGACTAACAAACTTCCTTTAATTCCAGACATGCAAGGATGTTTTAACATTAAAAAATCAATGAGTAAACTTTTTTGATTTTGATAACTATACTTTGGTTATAGGGAGATGTCCTTTTTTAAGAAAGTCAAATTGACTCATTTGGGAGTATGTATTAGTCCGTCTTCATGCTGCTGATAAAGATATACCCAAGACTGGGCAATTTACAAAGAAAAGAGGTTTAATAGACTCACAGTTCCACATGACTAGGGAAGCCTCGCAATCATGGCAGAAGGTGAAAGCTATGTCTAGCATGGTGGCAGACAAGAGAAGAGAGCTTGTGCAGGGAAATTCCCCTGCATAAAATAATCAGATCTTTTGAGACTTATTTGCTGTCATGAAAACAGCATGGGAAAGACGTGCCCCCATGATTCAATTACCTCCTAGTGGGTCCCTCCCACACATATGGGAATTCAAGATGAGATTTGGGTGGGGACACAGCCAAACCCCAACAAGGTAGAAGGGCAAATTTGACATATTAGTTTTAAATAATTCAAAAAAAGAGAAGAATGCGAGAGGAGGACAAATCATAAATAAATGGAGCAAAACATAAACAACTGGTGAATCTGAAAATCTCTGTAAAAATATTTCGTGGTTTCTTGTACTTTTCTTGCAACTTTTCTGTTTTTGAAAGGTTATCCTCCTTCTGCTCAAATTTGTCAAAAACATTTAAAAGTCTATTAGTGCAATTTACTCCTGAATAAAAAGAATAATCAGATGATTGTATAAAATCTCTGATAATAATATTTTTTAGAATTGAAAACCTCAGAATTTGATAAACATAATCTTAAAAAAAAAGAAAAAATCTGCAGCAAAATCCTTCTTAATGTGAAATGTTAAACATTTTCTCTGCGAGATAAAATATGAGGCTAGATTACTTATTCTCATCACTCCTTCCTACTTTATTCTAATCCATTCATAGCCAGTGCAAGAGGGTAAGGAGTAAAGACTAAAGACCAGCAAGGTAAAATGCTACTCCCATTTTCACACTATACATTTGTGTTTATGAAATGTCCAAGATAATTTTCTATTTAATTATTAGAATTAATATCACAGTTTTGTGTCGTTTCTGATAAATTTTTAAAAGTGTATTTCTTTATACAATAAATAGAAGACTAAAATATAAAAAATGATACCCCTTTGAATAGCATCAAAACATCAAATACTTTAGATAAGTTTAATCAAATATATGCAAAATCTCTACAGAACCATATAATTTTATTGGGTAATATTGAATGAAACCTAAATAAATGAAGAGATACAATGTGTTCATAAATTGAAAACTTAAATTTATAAAGATGTCCATTTTCCTAAATTCATCTGTTGATTACAATATCAATCATAGTTCCAAGAGGCTTCTTTATCTTCAAAAACTGACATGTAGATTCTAGAATTTAGATGACAATGCAAAAGGCTAAGAACAGCTAACATCTCAAAAAAGAACAAAGTACTTACAGTCCCAGATATCAAGGCTATAACATAAACCATAGTAATGAAGAAAGGTAAATATCACAAGCATAGATAGACCAATATAACAGTATAGAATTCTGTATCAGTATGGAAAAAGAAATCTAGATTTTTACCTCACTGCATTCACAAAACCATTTCATTCATGTACATCTAAATGGGAATGGTAAAGCAATAATTTTATAAGATAATAAAGAATATCTTCAGGGCCTTGAAAGGCAAAGATTTCTTAAGCTGGATATGAAAAACGTTAACAATTTGAACTGTATTAAAATTAAGTGTTTTCTTCTCTAAAAAGGCACAAGTAAGAGAGCAAAAGCAAGTGAAACTAGATAATTTGCGATTTATATAATTGACAAACGGCTTATAAGAATATATAAAAATTCCAATAATAAAAAGAGAGGCAACCCAATAGTAAAGTGGGCAAGTATTTTGAAAAAGAACAAAAAAAATAAAAACAAACACCGCATGTTCTCACTCACAGGTGGGAATTGAACAATGAGAACACTTGGACACAGGAAGGGGAACTTCACACACTGGGGCCTGTCGTGGGGTGGGGGAGGGGGAGGGATAGCATTAGGAGATATGCCTAATGTAAATGACGAGTTAATGGGCACATGCATACATATGTAAAAAAACCTGCACGTTGTGCACATGTACCCTAGAACTTAAAGTATAATTTAAAAAAAAGAAAAAAAAAGAAAAAGCAGTTTACAAAAGAGATTATACAAATATCTAATACACATTTGAAAAGACGTTCAACCTCACTTGTCCTTAAATAATAATTAAGTCCATCGGGAGAAATACTATACATTCACCAGAAAAGTTAAAAGATAGAAAAAAATTTAAAGTGTTAATGTGGTTTTGAAGCAACTGGAAATCTCTTACAATGCTATCAGGATGAATTTGGAACAACCACTTTGGAAACAGGTTTCATATTATCTACAACATTTGAACACATACATCCTGTGTGATGCAAGAATTTCATTTCTGGGTATACATTCAACAGAAATGTATGCACATATGTAGTAATAGGAACTTATAACAATGTTCACAAATGGATTATCTAGCCACAGATGGAAAGCAATGTCTAGCAAGACAGGAAAGAATAAATAGTGGTTTATGAATAGATTGCACTACTATACATCTATCAAAATAAATATGATAAAGATACACACAATACCATCTGTGAATCTTGATCATAATTTTGAATAAGAGGAACAAATACAAACACATTCTGTATTAGTCTATTTATAGGGGGTAAATTATTCTTTGTTATTTGACATCAGGACAGTGGTTACATTTTGGGAGAAGGGAGAGGGAAGTAATGTTGTTGGGGCATGAGGCACCTCCTATGTCCTTTGAGTGTTTCTTGACCTAGGTTGGTAGTTTCATGGGTGTATTCACTCAGAACTAATTCCTTAAGCTATACAATTATGATTTGCACAATTCGATTATACCATATTTCAGTGGAAGCTTAAGAGAAACATTGCTCCTAAAATTCATTCAGTGAAGGCTTATGAGGAAGCAGACATTCATAGCATCCCATACTTGCAAAAGGGACAATCTAACTGAAGGATGATATCAGTATCAGGTATCAGATATCACACAAATCAATGATCACTCTTACTGTCTCAACTGTGGGTCAACCTGACATTACGAATTTTCTGATGTAGCACAACATGATGTACAAAATTTCATCTGTGATTTATTCTAGTCGAGCATGTTTAACTGCCAGCCATTAAGGCATTAGGTGTAAATTTAGACACAGAGATGCAGGGTAAGTGATTCCACAGAAAGCAATCAAGCAAAGCCCTAAGGTAAGCCATTTTGTAGGTCAATTGACCTCATTCCTCCAACAAATCAGTATCATTTAAAAAGGGGGGTAATTCTAGATTTAAAAAAAATTACGGGGCAGACAATTAGATATAATGTGCGGTACTGCACTGAGACTGGTTTAAAGAAATCAGCTCTAAAGAAAAATGTTTAATTAATTAAAGACATCTAAATACAGCATGGATATTATATATAATGAAAATGCCTGAAAATATAAATGTGAAAATAATTGACTGAAAAAGAGGTTACAAAGTGTATATTTGATGAAAAATAATATGTAAGTCTAGAGGCAAAGGTACTAACAATAGTGTTTTCTTGTTTATAGGGCTATTTCAACACATTTTGCTCCTCTGCATTTAAAAACTGTTCTCTGATGCATATATACTGTTTCTGTAATAATAAAATTATTTTTAAATGAGTCAACATTTCTGAATAGCAAATTACTATATATGTATACTTTAAAATAGACAATTTATAGGGCTACACCCAACTTGTGGCTGTGCACTGTCCAGTTACTGTACAAGTATATGTTCATGTATACTTCCAGGTACTATACATGTACCCTCCTTTTAAGATCTAATTATAAAATTCTGAATTCATTGACGGCTATTAGCACAGCTACAATTGTTTATGCTTCTTCTAAGTTTGATATTTATATGGTATTTTTTAAATTATGTGTTAGGAACTTTTTGTATATATTTGGGTATTTTTATATTTTAACTATAAAAAGTACAATGTTTATTGAACAAAATAATAGAATAATTATTTTTTTAAATGTAGAAATTAACAATTGCAGGCAATATCACTTCCCAGAAATAATTTCCAGTTTTATTACACTGTCATCATGGACTAAATTATACACTATTTTTACTTTTTGGAATATGCTAAGGTTTTCATTGAGGCCCAATACTTTGCCCACTTTGGCTATTATTCCATGAATATTTGAATAAATATGCACATATTACCTCTCCTCCATTGGTTGCTTACATCCTTCTAAATCTCACTTATGTTTTTATATTTGATCTTCCATCAGCTGAAAAAATAGCATTATAAATTGTCTTCTAAAAAATGCTTCTGAAGTTTTTGCTTTCTGAATTTTGCATACATATTTAATACATAAATATTTATGACAGTTACTTATTTATATTGACCTCTTTATTGATACAAAGTGCCTGTCTTTGTCCTACTTCGTATTTTTTACCAAACACAAATAAAACCCATTTGTTCTAAATATCGTGATCTTTGCTTTTTTTTTTTTTTAATTTCCATTTGCCTGTAATTCTTTAGCCCAAAGCTTCACTTTCAAGCTTTTGAGTTAATTTTTATTAGAGTTCCTGCTCATATGCAACAAATCGTTGGCTTTGTTACTGAATGTAATCCTGGAAGGAATCATGACTCCTCTCAGAGTTTCTACTGTCAAGAACTTAATAAAGAGTCTGTTTACAGAGATGTAGTTAGGGTTAAAGAAATGAGAGAGAGAGAGAGAGAGAGAGAGAAGAGAGAGGAAGAGGAACAAAGACTCCAACCACAGGAAGCCATAAAGGGACAAGAGAAAAGATAGCATTACCAGAGCTAAGCGAGTTCTGGAGCTGCAAGGAACGGTCACATAGCAGGAGTTCTAGTTATGGAGAGATGCAAACCCTGGCAGAAGCACAGAACCAAAGCAGAGGGAATCAGGGAAGAAATAAGCCAGTCTCCTCTCTACCTAACTTAAACCCTACAGGAGCCTCCCACTGAGTGCCTTCTGCTGAAATTCAGGCTACAAAGGAATCTGGATGATATTGACTGCATGGCTCTGCATCCATGAGCACAGAGCAAGTTAGACAAGGGAAGAAAATAAATCCATGAAGTCAACAGAAACTTACCAGAACATTACTCCAACTTCGCATTCACTCTTGCCTCTTGCTTAGATTAAGAAAATTGGATCTCCAGTATAGGGAGACCACAGTCCTAGCATAATTCAAATTGTGGCAGGATGTCAGCAATTCAGTCTTATTCCCAACTGGATTCTAAATGTTAATGTTACCCACTATCAGTACTCTTTATATGAGATAGCAAGGAGAGTGAGGGGAAAGAAATATTCAGTTAACATAAATATGTAATTTAGCTACTACTGTTTTCACTTTTGGTCATGAGGCTAAATTTTATCATCATAATTTCCTTTTTATATCATCCATTCCATTTTCAAGCAACACTTTACTACTTCCATAGTACAGGAATTATTGTCTCATGGGACGACCCAAATCCTCATTTCATAGGATCAAAGTCCCCAGTGATCCTGTGTTTATTTGGTGGCTCTTTATGGGACACAGAAGTGCTAAAAGGCTCCACAGCAGATCTCCTGGATTCCATCTAGGCCTCCTTGCCTAATTTTCCTTTGTTAATCAGAATTAATCAATCCATTCAGTATTGTTAAACTCTTTATTGCCAGTTAGGTCAATGGCATTAGGAGTTAAAAATAGCAAGGGTGCTATTTCAGCTCCAAATTTAATGGAAACAACTATATTTCTTGAAAGACATGTTCCTTCCTTGGAAAAGAGAACCTCCAAAACTACCAAATACAAGTTTCCAGGAAGGCAAACAAAATTCTGTAAATAGAATTTAGGTAAAATAATTCTTCTTCTTAGTTCCTGATCCTACATATTCTGGCTTTTGGAAATATGGCTTATATATTGGCTAACGGTTTAATCTGTTAGGCCAGCACCACAATTTCAAACAATATTGTGTCACAGCTGGCATTGAAACTAAGCCTGTAGGAAGCCATTCCATCATTCTATCAGGCCAGCTGCTTACTGGTGATGGGGCATGTGGGGAAACATGAATTTCATGGGCATGGATCTTTTGTGACAATTGTTTTGCTATAAAATGAGTTTCCTTGTCAAAGGCAACATAGTATGGGATGTTATGGCAATGAATAAAGGCATTCTATAAGGTGACATATGGTGACACTGGTAGAAGCACTGAGGGCAGAGAAGAGAAACCCATTTCTAGAATGTGTATTTGGTTTTATGTGGACAAATGATTGCTTATTCCACAATGTAAAGGATTCAATGGAATCACCCTGGCACCAGGTGACTGGTCGGTGTCCCTATGAAATGGTGCCATATCAGGAACACATTGGCCCTTAGTTTTGACAAGTTGGGCACTCAGTGATAGCAGACAGATCAGGGTTGCTAAAGGGTAGTCCACTGTGTTGAGTTCATGCATATTTACCATCCATACAACTATGATTACTTTTTGCATGGTTCCACTAAGTAAGCACCAGTATCACTGGGAGAAAGCTTGATAGACATCCACAGGAAAGATCAGACACCAAATCTACCTGATTGTTGAGCACCTTCTCTTTAGGGGATTCCCCTGTTGAATGTGACTGAGAGTTGAGGAAAATTTGATAACAAAGCAGGAATAGCTAATAAAGGTCTGAACCACCTGCTCATTCAATATACTTGTGACTCCCCTTCCTGTTCAGCCTCAATGTCACCCATATCGATTCCATTTTATAATAACCTGCTAATTTTCAAGCACAATTTTAAGATTTGATAACTTGGATAGCACCCAGTTGGTGGTGAACACTTCAAATCACATAGTTACATGGTGACAAGTCAGACTTCTTTTTTTTTTTTTGAGACAGAGTCTCGCTCTGTTGCCCAGGCTGGAGTGCAGTGGCGCGATCTCGGCTCACTGCAAGCTCCGCCTCCCGGGTTCAGGCCATTCTCCTGCCTCAGCCTCCCGAGTAGCTGGGACTACAGGCGCCTGCCACCACGCCTGGCTAATTTTTTGTATTTTTAGTAGAGATGGGGTTTCACCGTGTTAGCCAGGATGGTCTCGATCTCCTGACCTCGTGATCCGTTCGCCTCGGCCTCCCAAACTGCTGGGATTACAGGCGTGAGCCACTGCGTCCGGCAATATTTGGCAGAAGGTGACATAGTTTTGTTCCAAAATCATTAGTTAGGTAAACTGTGATTGTCTTCTAGGGGTTAGTTAGAAGCTTCAAACAGCATTACTTTAAGCCTGATACTTAGATCTACTGAGTCAAATACCCACACAGCAGAGGAGCCTACAGCACAGACTGCACCTGCTGCAAAGAGCTCTTTGTTCTAAATGAGTAAACTTGTGAGTTAGCCTGTAAATAGGTTTGAACACACACAAATGTAGTAATGTTACTTCCAAAATCCAGAGAAGCCTCTATCTCTCTGCTCTTTCTGCATAGTAGGCAGTACAAGGTATAGCTACCTGTTATTCCCTAAGAAAGAGATATTCTTACATACCCCACTTTGTAATAGCGTCTACATTAATTGGGACCCTTGTATAAAACAGAAATCTGCTTCAGACTGGGTATGGTGGCTCACAACTCTAATCCCAGCATTTTGGGAGGCCAAGGTGGGAGATCACTTCAGCCTAGGAGTTCGAGGCCATCCTGAGCAACATAGGGAGACTCCATCACTACTATTAAAAAAGAAAGGAAGAAAAGACAAAGAAATCTGCTTCAGTGGTCCACAATAGAGACTTCAGTGAATGCACTACTTACCTCAGTTAGAGCAGGATTTAAAAACCCAGCAAAGGATGCTGTAATACTCAGACACCAGGAACAATGAAATGCTGTTTCCATCCCTAGACCTGAAGGGACAAGGTGTATAATTTGCATGACTGAAGCCTAGGAAGCCCTGGTGCTGTGGAGAAGAGTTATCTGGTAGAAACTATATTCATGCAGAATTAGGAAGAAAGTAGGGAATAGGTATCAGGTTTTCTCTCTCTCCTTCTGCCGTCTGCCCCACTGCCAGTGTCTTACATTAATCCAGTTCAACTAGGAGCTAGCTGGCAGACGAACCTGAATGATAGAGTCTTAGGTGTTCACCTCCTAGAGCACAGAACAGAGTACTGAAAGTCAGAGAAAGGATTTGGGTGGAGCTAACAGAATTATCAACACATTATTTTTTGTCCAATATAAGTCTTTTGCTTTAATTATTACTTTTATTTCATTACATAGAACAGTGAAGATATGCTTAGTTTGAGTTTTGTCATCTTATGTAATGATTTCTGCTTTGAATGTTCTCTTTTTTCACATTTTCCTATATGTTCTTTGTGTATATGTTTGCATTTGCCTTCTTGCATACACACAAGATTTTGTGTGTATGTGTGTGTATGTGTATTAGTTATGACGATACACAGCAGAAAAAAATATTTTTAAATCTGCAAATATATATAAAGTAGAGATGCACCAAATAAATATTTGGCCGAACACTGAAAGGCTGAGTATCAATGTTGTTATTCACCTGAAGCTGAATATTACTATCATAGAACGAATCCAGAGTTTTATGAAATTCAATTTTGATTGCAATACTTGCTACTGAAATTTCAGTAATAAAAAATTTAAAGCTTGACATTATTCAAGGACAGTAATTTCTTGGCATTGTCAGCTGCAAGATTGTTCCTGTGATCATCATAGCATGAGCAGATGCTAATTTGTCTACCTTCCTATATCATACATAGGAGAAAGTTCCCATCAAATGACTACACTTTCTTCCTCTATAATATTAAAAAATAAAGTATATCTATGAAGACTGTGGATCCTGAAAATGTAGTTGATAGTGACGGTGAAGCTTCATTGAAGCAATCCCAGCAACCGCAGCTTTGCACACTGACTGTTTTTAGAAGTGGAATTAGAATTGATGCCTTGAAATACATATTTTTATTATTCTATTTTCCTGCACTTGTTCCATAATCACTTGAGAATATTTCTCTATAAAACTTAACTTTTAAATGTAGCAATGGAAAAGCGAAAATAGCTCTCAAGATAAAACCATTGTCTCTGAATGTTCAGCTGCATCTAAACTTTCATGATGCACGCTAATTTCAGTATGTTCTCCAGTTTAGGATGACGGGAAAAGCTTTACCACAGGTATCTTACAAGAAATATGTGCATTCTAATGGCATATTATATTGGTGATTTCCTCAACAAATTATAGCAAACAACTAATTTCTCTTTAAGCAGCCACTGGATCTTAATAGGTCCTGAGATGGAAGCTGGGCCATTAAGGTTTGTTGAAGCAGCCACTTTAATATGTGACCACTGCCAATTTACCTTGTGTAGGTTCATAACAAAGAAGTTCCCAAATTCCTGTCATGTAGTATATCTTTACTTTAAGGTTTTAAGATTTCACCTAGGTTAATTGACCCTTGAAAGTAAGTACTCAGATATTAATAATAAATCTAAAGGATCATGGGGTCATTGATCCCATTTAAGCTTAGGGATGCCAGAAATGAGGATGAATTAGATCAGTTTTCTAATCTGAACCCCCAAAACACAAGGCAAAACTAAAGGCGAATGGAGAATTGGGCTAATCCAGAGGGTAAACAGGCACACATGTGAGTGCAAGTGTGTGCCTGCATGAGATACGTATCCCCTGGGGCCCTGACAAAGTAGTGGCAGAGATAGACTTCTCAGGGAGACCTGGGCACTGCCCCTGCCTTTGCACATTTGTCAGGGATATTGGCTCATGGGCTCATTCTCTTTATCAGAGAAAGATTACAGTTTTCTAATATAAACACCAAAAGATCAGGTGACATATTATTGAAAGTTCACTGCCTATTATAGCCTGAGTAATATAACAAAATAATGGCATATGGATGGTCTGATGGCAATATTAGTTTCTTCTACTAGGTAGGGAAGGGGGTGCCTTTCTCTTTTTGTGAATTTGCGCCTTTGTTGTAAATTGGGAGTTGACATATTTCTGGAACTTAAGGGAAAACCACATCCAACCAGAGCCTAACCTTTTAATCCATCCAAGAGTTTACTTAATTCACCCAATTAAAATATGGATTCTCTACAATGCCTATTCATAATCTCTTTAGTCCGTATTTTCTCCATTATGTCTAGCTCCCACCATTCAGCTGTTGATTTACGGTGAGAGCTATTTTTAAGATTGTAGAATTAATTACTGAAAATATGTACTCCCTAACTCTACAGACTCATAAAATCCATATTCACTTCTGTATTCCAGTGATCAGAAAAAATATGGGGCATATTTCTAAAGATAACTCCTTCACTGTCTCTTTTCAAAGAGCATAACAGTGACAGAATTGAAGGAAGAGGGCAGATAATTTAAAAATATTATATAGGGGGCCACCTCTTGAAAAGGAAGTCTAATATCCTACAGGAAGGCTCTGGCCCTAGATTTTCATCTGTAAATCACCGTTATTCTAAGTCTTCTAGTTACTAGAGGGAACATTTTCTTTATTCATGTTGTTATGTTGTTCATCTTGGAAAGGGAAAGTAAGAGCTTTGTAATAACACCTAAGATTATAAAAACCTCACAGATTACTGTGTTCATACAGGACAGTATGTTTTATAGTTTTAGATTTCTTAAAATCTGGGCCACAAACAGAATATATTTGATGTAAAGAGTAGAAACCAATCTAAGAAGTAGAGCAAAGAAAAGCAACTAAAGATGCTTAGCTTGAAAGAAAGAGGACTTAAGGCAACATTAGAGCTATTTTCAAATATTTGAAGGCTTACCAATGAACGACCAAGGAGACAAATTTTATACAGCCATTAAGGGTGGAGAAAGAAATGGCAGATACAAGTTTTAGGATGGCATATGTAAACTACTGTTTTCTCCTATAAGAAGAAACTACTATAAGGAATTAATATAAGAAATTATATTATATAAGAAACTACTATAAGGAATTAATAATTACTATCATACATGGATTGCCTCAAGGGATGGGGAACACGAACAGAAGGGTCAAAACAGAGTCTTATGGTTAGGAATACTGTACAGAAAATATGGTCATTGAATGGGGAGTTAGACTAAGACCTTTTCAATTGTGATTAAAATTATATGAGTTATATGAAATTGTATGAGATCATACTGATATTTAAGGATTACTGTATTATTTTCCTATTTGTCAGGCCAACAAAAGTGAAGGCAATGCATGATAAATGTGGTATAGTGATGATTACTAGATTTGGAGTTGGAAACACGGAGCTTGACTTCAGAATTCAGTTCTATCACTGACACTAGTAAATTAGAATAAATAATTAACTTATCTGAGACTCAATTCGTTTATTAAACATAATGATAATTATACTATGTACCTCACAAGATTATTATGTGAGTTAAATTAGGTAGCATGTATTCAGTACAATGAATCCTTAGAAATGGCCTGATATGTGCACTTGTAACTGTGACAAGCTGAGTCACAAAGATGAGAAAGTGGCAGTTGCAGCCTAAAATTTTGCTAGGTTTTTATAATACATACAGAGATAGCTATAATTCAACAGGGTAAATGCTATAACAGAGGTGAATTTAAAAGTATCTTATGAACAAATGAAGTTGGAAAGGTTGATTTGGGAGATGAATTAGAAAAACATGCAAAAAAGAAGTGCCATAAATCTTGCAAGACAAACAGTATTTAGAAAGTATGTAAAAATATACCAGAGATAGTCAGCACGAGCAAATGCACAGATATTGAATAAAAATCTGCCTAAGCCCTCTCTCTGAAAAAAAAATATAAAATGTAAGCCCTTCATGGGGAGCAACAAATAGTAAAAGCTGACTTGACTATGTATTTGAACACACCTGGTATGGCACATGGAAGACAGCAGGTATGCAATATGTGCTTTTTTAAAAAACAGAGTGCTTGACTTCTGATTCTAGCCATAATAAAATAATGGATTTCAGACTGATTCTTCTGCTGTAAACAACCATAAAACTAGACAAAATGTACGATGTGCCAGTTTTAAAGCATTGTGCAATACACAGCACAGAGTCGTGATCCTTGAAGTGAACTCCACCTTTAGAGCTGGCCTTTTATATAGGGCTACTTCCAAAACTGCAGAAAAGGAAAGAGGAGCCCAGATAGATAGCAGCAATTTTTCTGAATGGAGAAACAGATTGTAGGACGCAGCTGAGGTGGCTGGAATTTATGAAGAATCCAGAGAAGAAAGAGTCCAACTGAGAAGAGATCTAAAAATCTACAAATGAGTCTTCTTGAATTTTTTTAGTGAACAACATACTATGCATGTACAGAGTAAGATTTCACAAGGCCACGCAGAGAACAGTTTCTGAGGGGCAGTGAGCAGAATGAGGATTTCACTGGTTCAACAATGTTGAGAGGCATTAGAGTTTCAACTAGCCAAAGTGAAAAGACTCACTGAGCATCTCCCCATGTTTAAGAACTCAAGAAAGTCGGCTTCCAAAGTAGGACTAATCTACTCCTGTCAGAAGAAATACTCTAAAATCAGCCTCAAAAACTTAAAAATAAGCACCAACTGGATCAAACTAATGTGCTAGTAAATTAACTGTCTGCTCAAAATAAAATTCAGCACACTTCTAAGTCTAGATTCTAACTAATATAGTATGAAAAATGTCAAATATAAAATAAAAACAATTATTAAACATGCAAAAATAGCAGAAAACTATGAGAAAATTAGGAGAAAAACAAGCAGTAGAAACAGACCTAAGATAGCCAGGATGTTGTTAAGAATAAAAACAAGCATTATTAAACTGGTATTAAAATATGTCCAAGGATTTAGAGGAAAAGATGGAAGACAGTCAAGAGATGTGGAATATCTACAAGGTAATACAATTTAAAATTCTTAATTGTAGGCAGGAGAAAAGGCACGTAATAGAAAAGGGAATAATGATAAAAAAACACTTCTGACTTCTCATCAGAACAAATGTAAGCTAAATGAAAATCTAAAAATTATTTAATGTATACAGAAGAAATAATAAGTCATTTCAGAATTACATATCCAGTGAAAATAATCTTCAAAAGGCAAAATTAACACTTTAATAAGGTTAAAATACTATGTGAAAGAATTTGTTACCACCAGAAAAGCACTACAAGCAGCACTACAAGCAGAAGAGTAATGATAAAAAATGTAAACTCACATCTACCAAAGATGTGGAGTGCTACTGGGGCACAAGGACAGATAGGTTTTCCTTAAGGAACAATGACAACAACAAAGAATCTAAAGTTTCAACAGGAAAATACGTAATCGTTATTATCCTGAGATGATAGTTTTAGGTTAATATCCTGATTTAGTAATTGTGGTATCTGATTGTCTTTGTCAGAAAAACTAACATACTCAAGGGTTTTTTTACCCCCCAAATATGAAGTCTTTATATCATTTTATTGAGTCATGAGCTGATACGGTTACCAAGAGAAAAGATTTTTGGAGTCCAAAGACTTCTCAGGCTTATTTTTCTCTCCATTTCTTACTTCTGTGCCTTTAAAGGTATTACAAAGGAATTTAAGAGCACCCATTGGAGGGCAAAAGTGAAGAAAAAAAAATTAACTGTGGGTATGTTATGATAAATTGCTTGTTTTAGTTATGAAGCCAGGTATCTACAAGAATGTCCTTATCCAAACAACTGTATTTAGCATAAAAAATGCTGGAAAAGTGGCTTATCAATTTCAAAAACTTACTTCTGCAAATATTATATAAAGGAATTTGTTTTCCAGTATCTTTTATAGCAATGTCATCAAGTTTATAAACTGGATAAGCTACTAATTATTTTATGAGAATGGCAGAAGTCATTTAAAGTAGCCACATTCAACTCTGAGTGTATATGTGCATACACCTATCAAAATACAAGCAGGGCTCAATAGATAAGTTTGTGTTTGTGGGCAGGTAATCTTAAAAAAATATTTACCTAAAAATCAATATGACTGCTTAAATAAATTGTGCATTATTCTAAGAATACATGATTATGAAATATTGTCAAGCCTAGCAGTAATAAAGATAACAATATAATTATTCTTGATAACCCCAAACTGAAGAGAACTCAAAGGCCCCCAAAATTGGAGAATGGATTGTAAAAGCTGTGATATAGTCAAATAATTGAAAACTACTCAAAACTACCACAAAAAAAGACACCAAAATTATGTATTGTATGATCACATCCATATAAAGTTTCAGAATGGGCAAGATCAATCTGTAGTGATAGAAACACGAATAATGGCTGGAGGGTGACTGGAATTGATTGGTATGTGGCATAAGAAATTTCTGAGGTAATGTCAATGTTCTATGGGCTGTGGGTTGCTCAGTCATATATTTTTATCAAAGGCACTGAATAATGACTTAAAAACTGTGCATTTCACCTAAAGTATTAAAAACAAGGAAAAAATACTATCAAAAAATATGGAAAAGTAAACTTTTGCACATAAGTCTCAAAAACCAATGATTTCTGATACTCTTTTTACTCTATCAATATGTTTTTCATTTTGAATCATCTAGACTTTTCTGTATTATTGTGCTTCAGCTCAGAGTGAATATTTAACAAAATGCAGAGTATGAATTTCAGTGAAGTAATGGCCAAAAAATAGGCCATAAACAGATTATTGCGAGGTTAGTATTTGTGGTATGCACAGTAGCCTCCCAAAGATGTCCACATCCTCATTCCTGGAACCTGTGAATACGGCAAAATGGACTTTGTAGCGGTAACTAAGGTTGCAAACCTTAAGAGAGGGCAAGCAGCTTTGAGTATCCAGGTGAACCCAATCTAGTTATAAGAACCTTTAAAAGCAGAGAACATTCTTCAGCTGGCGAAACAGAGACTTGGCAGAGAGCGAAATTAGAAAGATTCCACCTGAGAAGTTTCGGAGGCGTCATTGCTGGTTTTGAGATGTAGAGGCTCACATAGGAAGTCTGGAGACAGGTTACTAGGAGCTGACACCAGCAACCACCAGTTGACGCAGGCAAGAAAACAATGACCTACAACTAACTGTACAAGATACTGGGAAGGGTGATACAACTTCAAGCATCTAAATTCTGCCAACAACCTTAACAAATCTGGAAATGTACTCTTACCAGAGCTTCCCAGTAAGATCCCTGTTGATTGTCACCTTTGTTTGGACCTTGCAGGACTGTTGAACAGGGAGCTAGTTGAACCCACTCAGACTTCGGACCTACAGAAGTGTGAGGTAATAATTTATGTTGTTGAAACCATTAATTTTGTTGAAATTGTCATGGTGTCAATAGGAAACAAATACGTTATTTTAGAATGAGACTGGATAGTGAAGGGCTTGTGTTGATTTTCAAGGAGATTGAAAAATATATCTCATAAATCTAGTGAAAACATGAAAGTTCTGGGGAGGACAAAACTAATAATATCTTTTCCATTTGTATTAGTCCGTTTTTGCACTGCTATCAAGAACTGCCTGAGACTGGGTAGTTTATAACGAAAAGAGGTTTAATTGACTCACTGTTCCACATGGCTGGGGAGGCCTCAGGAAGCTGACGATCATGGCGGCAGGTGAAGGGGAAGCAGGCACCTTCTTCACAAGGTGGCAGGAGAGAGAGGAGCAGGAGCACAGGAAAAAAAAAAACTGCCTCTTTTAAAACCAAAAGATTTCGTGAGACTCACTATCACGAGAACAGCATGGGAGAAACCACTCCTCCCCCGCCATAATCCTATCACTTCCCTCCCTCAACACGTGGGAATGGGTGGGGACACAGAACCAACATGTCAGCATTTATATTAATTCTGCTACATCACTCCTGTTAGACCATATCTCTGTCTTTTGTTTTCCTAGAATATCCCATTTTGTATATTAAAATCATTTCTAGGTATAAACTTTATTCTAAGTAAAACCTTGAGAATGTGAATATACTTGGCATTTTTACTTCATCAACATATAGGAAAATTCTGTACAAAGCCAAAATTCCTCTTTTGATTGCCCTAGTAATATAGGGAAAAAATGATGGAAATACAAATATTTTATATGAAAATTAAAATTTTCTGATATGGCCTCAAGGCATGTTGGTCAACCTCATCCCTTTCACAAACTGGCATCAGTGACTGTTACTCTCAGTTTCCTTGTTTCCTCACATGTACTCTCCCTATTCCTCCCCCAAAATCATTGCTTCTAGTTAAAATAGATCTTTCTTTTCATTTTTTATTCTTGTCACCATTTTCAGGAAAGAACTATTGCCCCTTTCTTTGATCAAAAGCAACTCCCCAAATACAATGCTTTTTTTTTTTTTCTTGCCTAGAAAGGTTATTTTTTTCACGTTGGAAAGAAATGAAAGATTAGAAACCAAACCACACACAATCGTGCGTAGTGCAGTCACCAAGGAGGTAACTTTCCACCATTACTTGAGACAAATGTGTGTGTGTATTTTTAATCTAGTTTGATCTCAGAGCCTCTAAATAGGTGAAGAAATACATGTGTAATTGAAAAAAAAAAAAAAACTGTTCTCTCAGCCATTATTCAGAGGACACTAGCTCAAATAACATATCTTAAAGCACTTAAAAATGGAAAAACATTTTCTTGGTGGAATCAAATGATAGCTTATTCACATTAAAATCCATAATTACAACAAGCTCCGGTGAACAGGTCTGGCTATTTTTCATTGAAAACAAAAAAGTATAACAATCGTAGAACACCTGAATTTATTGGCTTTAATTAAATGTGTTTGTTCTAAACTGATGTAATTTAAGCACAATCCATAGAAAAGAAAATCTATTGTATATTCAGTACCGATTTGCCTGTCCACGTAAGAATATTTATAGTCTAGTGAAAATTAGCCTGATATTGTATACAGAAAAGTACAAAAACCTCTAATAACATTATTTTTTTCATTTAAAAGCAAAGATTTAAAATAAACTTTATATATTATAAAGTCAGCTGAAGTTATTTTTATTCCTCTTAACTAAATACACTGAGATTTTAGAAACAAAAATATAAATTTCTGAAGTTGTATACATTATCAAAACAATTTCACTGAAGATTAGGGTTTAGATCAGGAATCAGAGTGTTTCTAAGAAGGCTATTGATTAATTTCCTCTACCTACTATAAGTAACTAATAAACTTTTTTTGCTATGTTTGGAATATTAAACTAATATTAAACATAACTGAACCAACTTAGTGGATAAACTGTAGCATTGAGGTAGGTCTATGTAACACATTTGTGATTATAGCAATAAAAGAAATGCATTTCAATTTTTTTTCAGTTTCTACTATATACTAGCTAATGGATTAGCTTTGTAGTATTAAGTTGAAGAATGGGAAGCAGAAATAGAGTAGAAAAGATAAATGACATTTATTAAGTCCATGCTGTGGATTAGGTGTATGATGGACTTTCGGTACATATTTATTTATACAAGAATCTTATAAATTAAAAATTATCCTCACTTAATATATAAGAAAATGGAGACTCAGACAAGTAAAATAACTCATTCAAGGTTACATAAGTGGGTTTTCAATCCTTACTCATCTAGTTCCAATGCCCATGACCTGGCTGTTTGGAAGGGAAACAAACTGAGGAAGAGAAAAAGTAAAATAAGCAGTGAAGGCAGAAATTGCTAAACTCTGTAGTGCTATCGGGGCACATAGGCAGCTTCCTGGAACTAGCACTACGAGAATGTAGCCCTCTCCCTACATCAACACCATTTCTTTGTAGTGAGCTATAGAGAAACGTAGAAAGCAAGACCTCAACTGCCTACGTGGACATAAATGTAAACTTTTTGGGTGTTGTGCAGGTCCTGACTCAGAGTGAAAAACGTGGAGCCCTTGCTGCCTCAGGTGAGAAACTTAAGTGGATATCAAATAAACTCAGTCATCAAGGTAAATGATAATGTAATATTTTATTAAATCAAAATTAATGCAGGAAATCCATGATGAACAACATACTAACATTTTAAATAAAAACAAAATCAATATTACTGAGGTTTTCTTTTGCTTCATGCTTCCATGTGGCTTGGCAATGGTGCTGTGCTGTTACTGATCCTATTAAACAGCTGAGCATCTGCTAGAGATGATAACAAAAAGAGTCAAAGGGTGAGTCAAAGAGTGCATGCATTTAAAATTCAGATAATAATCATATTTAATGACTACAGCTTAAGGTTTTACAATTTATTCCTATCTGTAAGTGTACTATCTTTTTCTATTTTAAAATTTTTCTTCCTTTTTTCTACTTTTTTTGGAAATTGTCAAAAGTGTATTGTATTGGCCTTTTCAGATATCATACTTTGAAAATATTTATCGTGTACTCGTACTTTTTGTTTTTTATTTAATAATTTCATGCTCATCAATTCCATCTATATCTTTTCTGCCAGTTAGTCTACACATTAGTTTTCAATTAAAAGTCCTTTTTTAAATGTCCAAGTCCTCTCACATTTTGTATGCATATTATAGTTTTTTATATTCTATTTGTGTTGAAAATTCTTATTCTAAGAGCCTTTACTCAGTAATTCTGGATGATGGATACATTGTGTTGTGGGTGTTCCTATGGATTTTCTTTTGCATATGTGAGTTTCCTATTCCTCTGGGGGGGTGTGTAGCTATGTACGTTAATAAACAAAAAGATTCAAGTGATTATAAACAAGATAATATGTGAAGAGTGCAGGCAATGATACCTTGAGTAAGAATAATTGGCCCTGACATTGATAACTCAAATTGGAATAAAAGAGAATTAAAAGTTCACTATCATGTAGTGATTCCTTAAAATAAGGAAGGATTTGGATATAGATTTATAGGGGAAACATGTTACCAGGATGTTCTTAAGAAAATAAAAGGATGACTGAAAAAAATTATGTAAAACCCAAATTGTCATTCAAGCAACAAATAGACATAAAAGGTCTCAGAGAACATCACCCCAAAAATCGAGTCAAAGAATGGGCCAGAATAAGGAGAAAGTAAATAGAGACATTTTATGAAATGACAGATGAACAGTAAGTCCTATAAATACAGCACATAGATTAAGCAACTAAAGAAAACTTCCTGCAGGCTATAGAATAAAAGACATAAATTTTGGTAAAATAAGAATAATGCAAGTTACAAAACTCCAGAGGTTACAGAAGAGAATTAAAAAAAAACTGTTCTGACAACATGATCTCTTATAAAAAGATGTAGACTGGTACAGTCTAAAAGTAAAATCTGAAGGTAAAATACAAACCACAGGAACTTCTACTAGTAACTGCAGATTTGTAATTGATATCAACTCTACCATGGAACACAACAACAAAATTTTCTTCAAGACACTAAGTGTTAACAAAACAATGGAAAATTGCAAAGCCAAAATCCAAGAGATGAGCTTGGCATTGAGCATCACTTTTCAGCTCAAGATTTTTACTGATTCTAGGAAGTTAAAAAATAGATTGCAAAACTAAGGAATACTTTTGGCAGCCAAATGCATGTAACTGTGTGAGTGTGTAAGGGAATGTGGTGGGGAGAATTGGAGTATAGTACCCTCCAGGCTTTGAGTTGGGGGCAAGGACTACACTCGATAAAGATCAGCCCACTCAGGGACATAAAACTAGTGTCTAATTATCTGTACACTTATGGGTGCATTAAAGTAACCTGCTAGTGCCCTTAGCTTACTGCAAAGAGCAAATGTAGTTCCTCTCTAGAATATGTTAACATTTCCAGGGCCTCAAATCACTTTCAGTTTTTCATATATAATGTCTAGTACTCAATTTAAAAATACATGTAAATAAATACATGATGAGATATGATGATGAAATTATTGAAAAAATAAATGAGGATGATATGGTTTGGCACTGTGTCCCTGCCCAAATCTCATCTCTAATTGTAATCTCCACATATTGAAGGAGGAACTTGGTGGGAGGTAATTGGATCATGGGGCTGGATTCCTCCATGCTATTCCCGTGATAGTGAGGGAGTTGTTATGAGATCTGATGGTTTTAAAAGTGGCAGTTTTGTCCAGTGCAGTGGCTCACATCTGTAATTCCAGCACTTAGGGAGGCTGAGGTGGGTGGATCACTTCAGATCACAAGTTCAAAACCAGCTGGCCAACATGGCGAAACCCCATCTCCACTAAAAATACAAAAATTAGCTGGGTGTAGTGGCACACACCTATAATCTCAGCTACTCAGGAGACTGAGACAGGAGAATCACTTGAACCCGGGAGGCGGGGGTTGCAGTGAGCCGAGATCACACCACTGCACTCCAGCTTGGACTACACAGGAAGACTGTCTCAAAAACAAAAAAAAGAAAAGAAAAGAAAAGGAAGTGGCAGTGTTTCCTGCTCTCTCTCCTGCTGCCATGTAAGATGTGCCTTGCTTCTCCTTTATCTTCTGTCATGATTGTATGTTTCCTAAGGCCTCCTCAGCCATGTAGAACTGTGAACCAAATAAATCATTTTTATTTATAAATTACCCAGTCTCAGGTAGTATCTTAACAGTAATTTGAAAACTGACTAATACAGCTGACATATAATTGAAAAATAAATAGAAAAATAGTTTTTCCTGAAATAAAATAATGAATCTCTTTATAATTGCCTAATTATAGTACAGATGTTCCTCAGCTTATGATAGGATTACATCCTGATAAGCTCAATATAAATTGGAAATATCATAAGTAGAAAATGCATTTAATACACCTAACCTGCCAAACATCATAGCTTAGCCTAGTCTACCTTAAACATGTTCAGAGCACTAACATTACCCTACATGTTGGGCAAAATTATCTAATAGAAAGCCTATTTTATAAGAAAGTGTTGAATCTCTCATGTAATGTATTGAATATGGTACATTATGTTGAAATTATGATTGTTTTACAGCATCATAAAGTCAAAAAATTGTTAAGTCAAACCATCATTAGGTCAAGGACTATCTATATATTTAAATTCTTTTATACAGACACACACACATATATACATACACACGGAGAAAGAGGGGAAGAGAGAGTGACAGAAAGATAAACAGTGAGACAGAGAGACCAGAAATTATCAGTGTGAGAAATTAATAAAAGAGAGGACATCACTACAGTTTCTATAGACATCAAAAGAAGTATAAAAGATTTCCTAGTGGCCCCAGCTAGTGTGATAAGGCAATTAAAAGAAGTTAAATTTATAAATATTGTGAAGGAAAGGTAAATGTTATTTTGCAGATGGCATGGCTATGTACAAATGCCAAAAATTATTTACAAACAGAAATAAAAGCCAGTTTAGTAAAGTAACTGGATTTATAACAAATGCACAAAAAGCAAAAATCAATTGTATACCTATTACACTTTTTGTCTGATAAAGTAGAAATAATTCATCACAAACAAGGACAGAAAGGAAAGGGAATAAACACATCCTTAAATTGTGTACCCTAGATGCCTCTCTTGCTTCACGCTGGTCTCAGTCCTGATGAAAACGGCTCATTATTTGTTAGAAAAATTTAAATTAAAACTGTAATGATATACCATTCTACACATACTAGTTTGTCTAACATTAAAAGACTAACAATAGCAATTACAAATGAAGATACATAACAAGGGAAATTCTCATAGACTGCTGGAGAAAAGGTAAATGGGTGCAGCTACTCACTTACATATTTATACCACAAGATACAAGCAAGGATGTTCATGGCAGCATTATTTGTTTAAAAAAAAAGATGAATTTTAAAAATTGCATATTGAATACTATTCAGCAATGAAAATGAACAAATTAGAACTACACGTAGCAACATACGTCAATCTCACATGCATAATGTTAAGCAATAAAGGAAAATAAAAGAGTGTGTATCTGTTTCCTGGGGCTGTTGTAACAGCTTCTCACAAACTTAGTGATTGAAAACAAGAGAAATTGATTCTCTCTCAGTTAAAGAAACCAGAAGTACAACATTTGTTTCACTGACCTAAAGTCAAGGTGGCAGAAGGACTGTATTCTCACTGGAGACTCCAAAAGATAATCCATTCATGGCCTCTTCCATCCTGGGCTCTGTCTCCTTTTCACAAGGACACTTGTGATGGCATTTAGGGCTCACTCAGATAACCCAGGATGGTCTCCTATTTCTTTCTTTCTTCTTCTTCTTTTTTTTTTTTTTGAGACAGAGTCTTGCTCTGTCACCCAGGCTGGAGTGCAATGGCTCAATCTTGGCTCACTGCAGCCTCCACCTGCTGTGTCCAAGTGGTTCTCCCTGTCTCAGCCTCTCAAATAGCTGGGATTACAAGTGCCACCACCATGCCTGTCTAACTTTTGTATTTTTGGTAGAGATGACATTTTCACTATGTTGACCGGGCTGGTCTTGAACTCCTGACCTCAGGTGGATCCACCTGCCTCTGCCTCTCAAAGTGCTGGGGTTACAGATGTGAGCCACTGCGCCCAGCCTCAAATTTCTTAAATACATCTGCAAATGCCCTACTTCAAATAAGGTCAGGCTCCATGGATTAAGACATGGACATGCCTATAGAAGACATTATTGGCCTACCACAGAGTGGGTATATAAATATCAAAACATTAAGAAAAATAAACTCTAAATAGTGGGTATCTTTGAAGACAAATGAAGGGGTAGTAATCTATTTTGCAAAAAAAAATATTCTGAGTGGTAGTTGTGGAGGTATTTGTTTTGTGATCATTCCTTAAGGTGTATAAATTTTCTTAGGATTTGATCTTACATATATGTGTTTATGCATAAATTATTCATAGATATACATATAATTAAAATTTAAGGAAGAAATTAAAATGACTCAATCTTCTAATATTTTTTAATTTTTTAATTTTTTAAAAAATGTGACCTTTTAGGAAATAATGAAGTCACATAAATAAATTTAATACTTCCAGTTAAAAAAGCAAATATAGTATTCTTTTATTATAAAATTATTTTTTATCTATTCTGCTAGCTCGCTCTCTCAATATACACGTGGTTATGTGTCTTCCATCTATATCCAAACTTTTTGAAGCATGAAATTTGAAACACATATAACTGTTTTACAGCTATTATAATAATTGTATGTGCTTATTCCTTTTAAACTTGAATAATACCAAAAAGTGCAAAGAAGAAACAAAAAAAATCACCCAAATGAATTCCACCAACTGTTAATATTGTTTTTTTCTGAAAATCTGGGGTGATTTATTTTGTTTTCTTTGTACTCTTTGGCATGAAGTATTTTTATAAAATAAGCAAAATCTTTACTATAAAAATCACTGAAATAAAACCTATGCAGAAATTATTAATGAAGATAACAAAGAGAGGAATCACTGCTTACATAGCCGTTTATTTAGTGCTTACCATCTACTATGCATTATTCAGTGTGTATTACATTTTGTTTTCCATCATCACAATAATTTTGCAAGATATATACATACATATAAAACAGAATATTGTATCTGTATATAATATATATGATAAAACAGAGGTGCTTTGTGACTTTAAGTGACAGCCAGCAAACAATATTGCTGGATTATGGTACCCAAGAGTTCTGGCTTCAGTGTGAAAAGAAATATTTGACATTTTCCACCACCACTCAGGAAGATTCTAATTCAATTATTACTGAATCAGATGATTGTATTGACATTTCAGAAGTGCAGATTATTCATTGAAAGTATGTTATGTGTACATGTTTGTTTTCTCCTCAAATCTTGCTCTCCTTCCTCATTCTTTCAACCAACACCTAACACCTCCCTCAGAACACCCACTACAAACACAACTAATGCCTTGAGAGCTGAGGCCATAGCTGACATATATTTCAACATCAGAATGTAGCACATAATCTAGCACTAAAAGTCACCCCCAGAATGTTTACTGTAGTGATTAGACTGTAGCTTAAATCCATGACCATCAACTTAGCTGCCACACTTTCAAGCAAGAGTTAGATCTGTCATTGAAGCTATGTAGTTGTCATTTATGCAGAAGCTTTGTAAAGAAAACCAGACCTTGGGTAGTGGGTAGTAGCAGTAATCTCTTCTCAATTTCCCTTATGAAGTGATAAACTCATTGCGGTCTATAGCCACCAAATGCAGAGGTAACAAGATTTCTGTCACAAGAACTCTCACTGCTATGGTCTTCCACAAATAATGCTAACGGAAACAGAGGAAAAACAGTTATCAAACAGAATCAAATAAATGTCTGACTGCATGCTCTCTTTCAAGATTTTGCATCTGAGGATATCCTAAAGGAAAGCAATTCAGAGGTAATCAAATGCCTAATGTGCAAATCAATAACATGCTGGTCTAATGCTCGATTTCATGAGATTGGTGTTATATAAATGTAGGGAAAAGCAAATAATCAGGAGCCAAAATGGTTTCTTATCAGAGAAAGTTCATAATTAGTTTGCATTTTCACAAAATTCCAAATAGTACTGATTAATTAAGCCAATATGTATTCCAAGCAGCAACAGCAACAATAGTCAGCCTGTGTGGGGAGAAGCATAAATCCAATGAACTCAAATTTAAAACCCCTAATTATACCAATGTAAGTAACAGTCAATGACTGAGCATGCAGCCCTTTCCCTAGACAATCTCTAAAATAGCTTTTAACTGAATTTTGTGAACAGTATGTAGAGAAAATCTAAGGAAAAAAACACAGTGAAGGCAAGAATTCCCAAAATGCAAATCAGAGAACACTAAAATAATATTATGAAAGTTTGGTTTTCATAATTAGGGTATTTTTCAAGTTCAATTCACATTCTCATTGTTGCATTTTTCTTTTAATTTTTCAATTTCTAGACATATTTATGCAATTATTTGTAAATCTGTCTAAATTCAAGAAAAAATTTGCCCATTTGAATGTCATAGCAACAGAAATATAAAAACAATTTTAAGATGTAAATATTCTTGAGGATTTATAACCAAATATTTTTATTCCTTATTCAACTAAAAATATTCCCTTATATCCGTGCCCCAATTAAAATAAAGTGGAATAAAATGAATATTTTAAGATACTGGTTTTCAGCATTTTCTTTCTTTTTTGTAAATGGTACAGAACTAAATAACTAGTTCTCCTTTGCATGAGGAACTGCTCACCACTCTCCAAGAACAACTGTTTAATTCTGACAAATAAGAAAATAATACAGATACACCTTTCTCTCCTCCAGAACAAAGCAAAGAGAAAGAGATCAAATTGACAGAGAGTGGGAAGAGAGATGATTTGTTCTTGAAGACAGACATGAAAGGTCAAGATATGAATTTTAGATAGACAGGGTAAGAGCTTGACAAGTGAAAAGAGAATCAACTTTGTGACCTGTTATATACTTGCAATGTCAGAAAAAACAAGATATTATGCTTCAACTTCAAAGCATCAAGTATAGTACTGTAGTTGATGCAAGGGGATGTAGGTTTTAGGTAGAACAAAGAGACCATGAGACAGACTTGAGTGCCCTTCTTCTAGGTGTTTTTTTTTTTTTTTGGCATCTTAATCAAACTAAGGCTCCTGTATATTTGGGATTCATTGCTAGAACTTTAATCTGCCCCGTTGTTGCCTTTCATCTGCTTCTTTGTTGCTTGAGAAGTAGATTGATTTATTGATTTTGATTTTTAAATTCAAGAAGGATATTTTAGTGCCAGGCAAAAGTACCTAATTTATAAGGTGCTGAAAATGTGTGAAGATGCCATCTTTCCACTGAGTTCTGAAGAACTTAATTGGCCTACTAAAATAATAGGCTTGATTTTGAGGCCTGACTGCCAGGTTACAAAGTGCTTGGCTGGCTCAGATCTGTCCCTTTCAAGCTTAATGAACAGTCTTTGTTCAACTTCCAAACATTCCATATGGTTAGTGCTTGATGGAACACAATATTTTCATCAAGAATGAGAAGTTCAATACATTTACTCATAACTACTAACTGAATAGCCTATATAGAGTTAAAATTTAACCTATGTGTCTCTAATAATATATATATGTATGTATATATGGAGAAGTTCTATGTTTTTCATATATATATATATATATATATATGTATTTGGAGAAGTTCTATGTTCACTAGCTACTGTACTCAGGGGAACTTACATAAAATGGGCTGCCGGAACGTGCATGATTGATTTGGTTTTGTTGCTGATACCCACAAAATCTTGATTTCCCTTAACTTTCTACTCAGCAAGCTAGTAAATAAATGTATTAGTGACAATATCATAGCACTTTTCTCTGATGAGCTCAAAGTATTTTCCAAGCATCTCCTCATTAATCCTTACAATCTTTCTATGGCGTTAACTGGGAGATATATCTATTTTAAGGTAGAGATCAAATTTTTTTATGGATATGTGAGTTGTCCAGAATTGTATAGATTATTACTGGGGAAGAAAGAAGAAAATTAGGCTTCCCATATCTCAGATAACCATATAATTTATTCTGCAAACTAGGAAACTTATGAAAGTGATAGGGACACTATTAATAATGATGCCAGGAGAATACTGAGAAACTGAGGATACAACCATGCTACCTATATGCTACTGAATGGAATAGTAAGAAAATCACAATACCTAGTTGAAAGTTGTAAGCCAAAGGATTTGTTTCATTATTTTGAGTTATTGTAAAATAAAATTCTACTACGAATAGTTTGTTGCATTTACTTCCATTCTTTTAATATGTAATTTTTCAAAAATACTTGGAATTACAACTTACAAGTAATTTTGTATTCAGGATATTTAATTTGACACTTCAAACTGTTTTGCTAATATATTAAGAATGCTTTATAAACATTTACAAATTTACACATTATGTTAACATATATGGATTTACCATAATCAACATAACCATGGCCCAGTTATTTTAGATTTATGAATAGTATTCCAATGAGATTTTCGGCGTACATTTTTCATATAGCTTTAACAATCTCCTTAGGATATATTTTTTGATTGCCTCCAGTTATATTTTTAATCTTTATTTACAATTTATTCTACTTTTTCTGCTTTAAGCTTACCTTTTGGGAGAGTTTATTCTTTCATCTTATTAGAACTTGTTTTGGTGTCTAGTAGATGGGAACAATCATGAATGGTGTCATTATTTGTCTTAGTCTGCTCGAACTGCCATCACAAAATACCACAGACTGAGTGGTTTAAACAACAGAAATGTATTTTCTTACACATCTGGAGGCTGGAAAGTATGGGATCAGGATCTGTGAAGGTTTGCTATCTGGTGAGTGTTATCTTGCAGACAGTCAGGTTCTCTCACTCTGTCCTCACGTTGCAGGGAAAGAGAGCAAGCTCTCTGGTGTCTATGTTGTAAGAGAATTAATTCCATCATGAGAACCCTACCCCCACGACATCATCTAAAACTTGTTACTTCCCAAAGGCCCTGTACCCAAACACCATCACCTAAATTCTGAATTTTGGGTTAAATTACTTCTATCTCATTATAATACTACTCTATTATTTAATTGGTAATATATGTTGAAGTTTCTGGAGATTATTGTTTTTCTATTAACATGATAAATTATAGTAAAGTATTTCCTAACAGTCATCCATTCTTGCTTACTAACATGAACACTACTTGATTATGAAGTATGATTTTAATGTGATTGCAACTTTTAATTGTAAGGTATGGTTTTAAAATATTTGCATTAATATTTATTAGTGGGATAGGCCTGTATTTTATCGTGTGTAGTGTATATGAGAGAGATGAAGGGAAGGGGATGGGAAGAGAATACATGGGTTCAACTTTAGTCAAGTTTAGTATAAATACAATATTTACTCATAAATATATTTGGAAGTATTTTTATTTTCTGTACATGGAAACATTTAAAGCTATAGATTTCTCCTCTCCCTCTCACTGTCACTCTCGCTCTGTATGTGTGTGTGCACGCTCACATATGTGCATGCATCATTTAGCCCTGCTGACTGATATACCTAGTTATTTATGATCAAAAACCAGACATTTACTTAAGAGAAAAAGTATTTAGCTGGGATGTCCCTCCAAAGAAGTTGTAGTTTTCTTACGGTTTAGAGGTAGATCCTCTTGGTCCAATCGGACTGAAATGTCTTGAGGCTAGATTTCAGTTTTTGTGGCAGCTGGTGCATTTTTAGTTTGCCTTTTCAGCTAGGGATTAGCTTGTAGGGGTCTCAATGCCTAGGGAGATTTCTAGGTCCTCTGTTCCTTGTTGAACTCCAATTTTGTCTATCCTTTTGCTGAGAGGTCTGTTCAACTTCCTTTTAGTCGGGTAGCTCCATTTTATGCTAAGCTTCTTAGTCGCTCACCTTCTGCAACTAAAGGATCAGAAAATGCTGTGAAGGAAAAACAAAATGAAATTGTTTTATTTCTACAGGCCCTTTATCAAGCCCTGGCCACCATGATAGTCATGAATTCCAATTTTTGTCTATGCAGGCCTATCAGATTTCTAAAATCTCTGAGCTACCATTTTCTTCTTAGCTATCTGTTCAGCAAATGTATCCAAATGAAAGGTTGTGGAGAATGTTGAAATCACTTCAATGTGTTTCTCTTCTTTCCAGACAGACAGTCAAGTTCTGGATGCTTTGATTGCTATCGGAAGTCCTTAAATAGCTACTTATTTTTAATTAATTTTATCCAGCTTTCATAATTGTTCTTGCCAGGTGGGATGGCTTGATACAAATTAACTTGTCATAGCTAGAATTAGAAGTGGAAAACTTTAAATAGCATTGAGTTATCAGTACTTTCATGTCTTGATACATTTCTTCTTGAAAATGTTCATGCCTGCTGATTTGTCTGTTTGTTGAGAGGAGAATGTTCAGAATTTTATATCTTCAACATCTTTTTCTGCATTAATAAGATACTGAGATTTTATAACTCTTGTAGTCATTTTGGTCACATATTTTTATATGGAAAAAATCATATAATCCAAGGTTTCCAATATATTTGTGTAAAATTAGGAAAATGATCTTATCTGATTACTTGATCAACATCTGTGATTATATTTTCATTGCCTTCCAATTTCAATATTTGTTCTCTCTTCCTTCTTTATCTGAATCGAGGTTCTGATTAATTATCTTAATGTTGCAAATTGTTTTCACTTTTTCCATAAAATGAGTTCTTGAGTTTATTTCTTTACTGCATCATTCTATTTTCAAGTCATGAACTTCTGCTTCAATTAAAAAAGAAAAAAACCTCACCATTTCTATGAAATTGTTTTGTTCACATTTTTTTTTTTATTTACTGTATAATTCAGTTTGGAATATATAATATTATAAAATATGTAATGATAATAGGATAAAAAATACAAAAAGATACAAAAAGTAAGGGGTGTCAATTTAGAAGATTACACTTACTGATATGGTGAATAAATCTGACCAACTAACCTTCCAGCAATAAAAACAAAATTAGAAAACTGGATAAAATGTACATGGTAACATATGTTAGGTCAGCTTTGTCTGTCTTCAAACAACTATAAATATTGTTCTACCCTTGTTATTTATTCTTTTTCATTTTGTTTTGCTCGATTTTTTTCTTATACACCATTTATTTGAGTAAATTTTGAAAATATTTATTCTTCATTTTTGCTGTTTCTAGTGTGGTATATATTTCTCAGATAAAAGATATTTATTTTCTCTTTTATCTTTCCCTAAGCTCACACTACATATATTGCATGTATTTTATATCTACTTTAAAACCTATTTATGTCTTTTTAGGTCACTTACATGAGAGGAGTTGTATTGGTGCGGGTAGGGGAGTTCGATTTAATGAAATGATGCATTAAAAATTTGTGTTCACTTTGTGACTCAATGATAGTCAGTGTGGCATGTAATTTTCTTCTGTCTTTTAATGTTATATTGTCTTTGTTGCTTTTCTCTAACATGAAATATATGTTCAGTGCTGGTATCTTTTCTATTATTATCTTTGAATGGGACTCATTATTGTCTGAGCTGTTTATTAAAATGGTGAAGGAAAAGATCAGTAAAATAAATTATGTCAACAGACAGTATCAATTTAGGTCTGTTTTCCATGAATATTTTCTCAGCAGCTGTGGTGTTACGATATATATTGGTTTTCATCCACATTTCCTGGCTTATAACTCCCCTAGCCCTTGTTAGTCTTTTGTTATAATATTGGGTGTGTGAGGCCTCAGGAGCAGGCTCCTCATCTTCTCATAGCCTTTTTTCATTTTTATGTTCCTGCCTTTCTGGTTGTGGGTCTTAAGACCATCTCAGGAGAGAGTCCCACCCTATACCCTGGAGGGAGGAATGCTGATATCATGAAAGTTCCATGAAAATCCAGGAGGACAGGGTTCAATGAGATTCTGGATAGCCGAACACATGGATGTTCCGGGAGGGTGGCCCACCCAGGGATGGCATGGAAGCTCTGCTCCCTTTCCCCGTGCATTGCTCTAAGTGTCTCTTCATCTATATCCTTTGCAATATCCTTTATAATACACCAGTAAATGTAAGTGTTTCTCTGAGTTCTGTGAGCCACTCCAACAAATTAATCAAATCCAAAGAGGGGGTCATGAGAACCCCAACTTGAAGCCAGTAGGTCAGAAGTTCAGAGGCCTGAACTTGTAGCTGGTAGGTTGAGGGTGGGCAGTCTTGGGAACTGAGCCTTCAACCTGTGAGATCTATCTCCAGGTAGACGGTGTAGTGTCAGAACTGAATTAGAGGACACTCAGCTGGTGTCTGCTGCTTGGTGTATGTATGGAAGAAAAAACCTACACATTTGGTCACAGAAGTCTTCTGTGTTGCTGATTGATCTTTGTGGTGTGAGACTAGAGGAAAAACACAGAGTTTTCTCTACACAGCAACTACATAATCTGTGGGAACATCTCTTTTTACACCCAGCCTACATCTGTCTGGCTACAGTCATTTATCTGGCCTTGGGAAATGTGACCACAGAATCAGATCTACACATGAGATTACATAATAAATTTGTATGTCATTTAAATATCTAGAAAAGTTATGATTTCACCAGGTATGAAGAACATAAAAAGAACTCTGTCAAGAATCATACAGTAAATAGATTTTTGAATTTAATCTAGTATCTAAACAATCAGAGTAGGGAGGTTAGATATTAAAATCAGGCTAAAGATATAGACATCATGGATCTGGAAAACATGGATTGCGTGGCCATCTCACTTAGAGTTCACGAGCTTAGGATCTCTATTAACATAACTTTTACGACATTAGAACTTGTTCCCATATTAATGAGGGAAAAACAAACAATTACCCTGAGTATCTGAAGCTCCAGATCCATTTTCCAGTCAAAATCTCTGATAGGTAAACAATCTGAAAAAGCAGCCACAACTCTTTGGGGTGATAACCCCATTTGCTTAAGAGAACGTAATTGTTTTTATGATTTTTTTTAATCCCAGGAAAACCTTGAAAAAAAGTTTAGAGATGATGAAGTATATGAAAACTATAACATTTATACTGTAGAGATGTGATATTTATTCATAATTGTATTTGTATTTAAATATTTATAGATTAGCATTTTACATTCCAATTTTAAATGTATAACAGAATATTTTAGATACTGGTTTTCTTTTAGTTGAAATTATAAGCGGTTTTACCAAGTTGCCAGCAGTGGTTTAACCTTTAAGATAATTTAAGATTCATGATTTTGTAAGTTTAATTTATTAGCTCTATAAGGGTTGTTTAAGTACTCTGGAAGGTTTTATTTGTTAGTCCGATAATTAAAATGTTCACAAAGATAATTGAACATATTAAATTTATAAATGTAGTTTAAAATCTTTAAGGGAGTTTAATTAACTAAGTTGTAAATGGAAGGAAACATTAATCAAAGTCCCCCTTAAAAATAATTTTAAATGTGCTAGATTTATAAATACAACAATAAGATTTCTAATTTAAACTCAAAATTTTAAAACATTGGTTAAAAAATTTAACATGATATGCTGCACATTAATTCAAAATATGAAATCTTGTAAATAGTCCTTTTTACATTCAAGAATCACACTGATGAACATCACAAAATGCCCGCTGATAACCGCTATGAAACTCTTTAAGCAATAGGTTCTGTATGAATTTTACTCCTCATGATTTGACGATTATGCATTAATTTCTTCTTCCTGTTATTTTGTTTCCAGTTTAGTCTTTACATACACAAATCAATTTAGTCTTTACATAGACAAAACAGAAAAACTTAAAACAAAGAGGGTGCGTTCCTTCGCTTGCTTTCTGAGGACACCCTACTCTAAAAGGCAGTAGCTTTCTATAAACTATGTCTTCTTCTCATTGTACTCTGTGACTCACCTTGAATTCTTTCCTGCTTGAGGCCCAAGAACCCTCTCTTGAAGTCTGGATCAGGACCCCTTTTTCCAGTAACACTAGTACTGTTATAGTTAGGTAAATGTTACCCACATCTGAAACATGGAGCATAAATGATTGAATTTCATTTCTACACATTTTTTCCCTTAAACTGACAATTTTTTAAAATTTTTGTTTTGTTTGGTTTTCTATGTACATATCCAAGTACCAACTCCAAACTCTACCCCAGTTTTCTAGTGAGTCTCATAATGCATTCAGAAGCATTAGACATTTTATCAGATTTATCTTTTTGAAAACTTTTTTTCTAGATAGCTCCAGTTTACACAGGTTGCTGTGTACACATACTGTACATCTAACAACCAGGAAATTCCCTGTACTTTATAACCTACTCTTTCCTCATTTACTTCCTCATTTTAGTGAAACTCTTCTCCAATAATTTCCTGTGATATGATGTATTGGCTGTAGAGTTTTAGAATCTTGCAATGTTGTAAATGCTTATGATTGTTTCCTCCTATCTGATTTCTAGTTTGGTTGGGCATACTATTAGAAATAATTTTGTTTTGCAATTTATAAGGCTTTGTTTATCTTCCAGTGAGGATTTTTATTTCTCCTCTCTGGAAGTTTGAAGTATCTTCTTTTTTATTTTTTCCGGAGTGTGCTGATTTTTTCATGATTTTGTGTGTGTGTGTGTGTGTGTGTGTGTGTGTGTGCGCGCGCGCGCACGCGCACATGTTAGTATAGGTCTATTTTCACCACTGGCTTGAATTCTGGTGGACACATTCAATCTGAAATTTATACACTTGAACTCTTACCCATTTCAAAAAATTATTTATATATATCATACTTCATTTTTTTTTCTTTTCTCAAATGCCTGTATTTTGTTGCTGGCCCTATAGGACCAATTATTTAGTTCATTAAACTTTCCCTTTCTCATTCCCAACTCTGTTTACACTAACCTCTCCAGGAGATGTAGTCAGCTTTACCTTCCGGATCTCCCATTAACTTATACATTTCTGCAATAAATTTCTTAATTTTTAAGAATTTTATTTTTTGGATATCCATTTTATATCACACCTTGTTCTTGGTGTATTATCTTTCCTCTCTGAGGAAATTAATAATTACTTTTTTCCCCACACTGTATAGACTCTGTTTACTTCCAGTTGTTTTGTTTATTTTTTGTTTCTGTGTTTGTTGTTGGCTGTACCTAGAATCTCGTGATTGTTGGTTATCTGTTTGTGTTCAAGAGCAATACAATAAACGTTTACAGTAAGCTTCAGGTTCTTAGGTAATAATTCTCAACTGTGGCTTCAAGACAGGGCAATCAGGTTGAGAAGTTTTCCCAGAAAATCCTCTCATGACACATCCATTGATCTATTCCTTTGGGCTGATCATGATCTTCCAACTAGAGTCTTCCAGTCTTCTCTGAGAATATAAGACTAATAATAGACTGTTATGTTTTGAATCTAAATAGAAGTGAAAATTGGGGAGATCTAGCTTTCAGTAGTTACTGTTCATTTTGGCCCCCTAATTTACATATGCCAATGAAGATGATATTGCCAGTACTAAGATTCCCTATGTTACCTCTCTAGATGGTAAATGTGTACTTTTCCACCAGCAGAACCTAGAGCCTTTCACAAGGCTTGATGGAGTGGGCACTGGAAACAGTCTTCCAATCAGTCTTCCTGGGTTTTAGCACTATCTTTACTTGTACTTTCAGAGGTATCCGTGCAACCAATTTATGAACATTTTGCAGAATACGATTTCCCCGCCACTTGCAACTTTGCACTTTTTGGTAAGCTAAGTCAGTTAGCAGCCATTTATGGACTTCCTATTTTCAAAAATGTTGCTGTTTTATTTTTATATCGCTTCAATAAGCCATTTGTCATCATGTTATAGTTTGAGTGGGAAAATAAGTCTCTATATGTGTTTAACATGCCATATTTGCTCAGGTGTCTGCATCTACTCTCACCATTTTTTGAAGAGAGGTTAAATTGTTATGGCACTAACAACTAGTCCTCAAAGTTTGGTTTAGAATTTTTAATGGTGTTTATTTTTACCAAAATTGATAGAGTTTTTTTCTTTGTACATTGATTTTTCTTTTGGTTTTCAGTTGTTTTAAGAAATAAATGGAAGGAGAGATACGCTTCCTTTGCTCCCATTAACCAAAAGAATAGTTTGAACAACACAGGAATTAACTTTTCCATTAAGTTTAAGAGGACCTGCTTGAGACACAGCTGGACCTTGAGCTTTTAAAGGTGCTACAACTTTATACCTGTTACATTTTCTTCTATTGTCGGTATCTTCAAATGTTCTCATTCTCCTAGATTTATTTTTATAGTTAAATTTTCCCTAAAAAATTAACCTCTTCATATATATTTTCAAATATCATGACCAAAAGGTACATATTGCATTCTTTTGAAAATTTTCAATTATCCAGTTTTTCGTTTTTCTTGTTGTATTTGAATATGCTCTCTCTTTTTTGTCATCTTATTTATTTGTCTTTTCAAAGAAACAATTTTTTGGATTTATTGAAAAATTCCATTGCTGTTGGGATGGGAGAAAATTAAATCCTTTAAATAATAGGCCAGGCATGGTGGCTCATGCCTGTAATCCCAGCACTTTGGGAGGCCAAGGTGGGCGGATCACTTGAGGCCAGGGGCTCAAGGCCAGCCTGGCCGATATGGTGAAACCCCTTCTCTACTAAAAATACAAAAATACAAAAATTAGCCAGGCGTGGTGGTACGCGCCTGTAGTCTCAGCTACTTGGGAAACTGAGGCACAAGAAATCACTCAAACCCGAGAGGCGGAGGTTGTAGTGAGCCAAGATTGTGCCACTGCCTTCCAGCCTGGGTGACAGAGCAAGACTCTGTCTCAAAAAAAAAAATCTTTAAATAATAGTATATTGTTTTGCAGATTATAAAATCAATAGATATTTGTTGTAAAATGCACAAATAGTGCAACATTTCTTAAAGTAGACAGTGAAGTACTTCATGTTACCGTGTTTCTCCAAGAGGTACTATTGGGCCTTCATACTAAGCAATTCTTCCTTATATAGGACTGTTTGGCTCAATGCACTGTTTGGCCCAATGCATGCTGCATGTGATCTCTACCCTCTACCTGGTAAGTGCTTGTCATGTCTCCATCACTGATACAACCAAAAATAACCTACATTTCCAAAATCACTTCAAAGGAATGGTCCTGAGAAAGAGTTGAAAATTCTCAACTCCTCAGATTAGATCTCTATTAAATAATTGAACAAGTATGCTAACTAATATTTGCAAAGCTGTTCACTATACAAGTTTATTAAAAATTGCAAAGATGATAATGTCTTAAATTTTCAATAGATATGTTTTATAAAAATACTGGTAAAAATTAACATTTTACAGTCATTTTAAATGATGGCAAGATGTCCAATGTATTTTTGAATGAAATGTCAGGTCACTACAAATCATAATTAGCCTAATCTCATTTTTTAAAAAAGGTACACATATGCCTTTTATGAGTGAAAGTATTTGAGTTCTAATTAAATTTTTGTTGGTGGATTTCTAAGGAATAGAGGAATTGGTGAGGCAAGTGGGATTATAGAGAGAGGGAGATTTCAATTTACATTTAATTCACTCCCAGAGTGTTTGAGTTTTTGTAATAAGACATTATAAAATGTTATATCATTTACAGTATGATCACTTACAAACTTTCAATTAAAAGGAAATTTTTAAAAAGAGGACTGCCAGGCCGGGCGCGGTGGCTCAAGCCTGTAATCCCAGCACTTTGGGAGGCCGAGACGGGCGGATCACGACGTCAGGAGATCGAGACCATCCTGGCTAACACGGTGAAACCCCGTCTCTACTAAAAAATACAAAAAACTAGCCGGGCGAGGTGGCAGGCGCCTGTAGTCCCAGCTACTTGGGAGGCTGAGGCAGGAGAATGGCGTAAGCCTGGGAGGCGGAGCTTGCAGTGAGCTGAGATCCGGCCACTGTACTCCAGCCTGGGCGACAGAGCGAGACTCCGTCTCAAAAAAAAAAAAAAAAAAAAAAAAAAAAAGAGGACTGCCAAATGACTACTGCAGCTATCATAGTTTCATAAATGACTTTTTCCTTCCTTCATGTTGTGTTAATGGGCGCCCACTAGGTCAAGACCCAGATTTGACACTGGGTACAATCAGGATATAAGTATCAAAACAGGAGATTACCTATCTGGCTACCCTAGCTTCCCCATTCCTGAGCAAGCTGGGAAGCCATCGGGTCCAACTCTCTCTATATGCACTAATGAAACAGATACTTTTGCCAAAGGATATTCTTCTTGATGGTAAAAATGTTAGCTGACATTTGTTAGCTGACAAAAATGAAGTATATTAAATATGCTAAGGGAAATTGTGGTTCAAGTGATAGAGATTTGTAATTCTTTTTGAGACCATGTAATTATACCCATGATACAAGGTAAGTTTGACACAGAATAATTTCTGCCAAAATAAAGGATGCTGTTGATGGCCTGCTCATCCCCTGCCTGTTGACTATTATTCTCAAACTAAAGCAAAATTAATTTTTAAATAACAGGATAAGAAATATGAATAAGCTCTGCCTTTTGTGGGAAGTACTGAAGAAATTCAGAAGGACGTAGTCAGAAATAGATGAGAAAAGAAAAACATACATTATTTTGGCCATTGATATGGTTTGGCTCTGTGTTCCCACCCAAATCTCACCTCGAATTGTAATCCCCACATGTAAAGGAAGGAGCCCAGTGGAAGGTGATTGGATCATGGGAGCAGCTTCCCCCATGCTGTTTTCATGATAACGAGTAAGTTCTCAAGAGATCTGATGGTTTTATAAGTGTTTGACAGTTCCTTCACATGCTTACTTTCTCCCTTGCCTGACGCCATATAAGACATGTCTGCTTCCCCTCCCACCATCATTGTAAGTTTCCTGAGGCCTCTCCAGCATGCAGAACTGTGAGTCAATTAAACGTTTTTCCTTTATAAATTACCCAGTCTCAGGAAATTCTTTTATGACAGTGTGAAAATGGACTAATACAGCCATGAAAAATGAATAATGGTTAAATGGCAGGAAGAAGAAAGAACATTCTTGGCCTAGAGAGTACAAAAGGAAAGCCATGGGGTTGGACTAAGAATACAAAGGAAGAGGAGAGAAGAGTACTTATTGTGCTCAGGAGTTGAATTGGGAATTTTAAAAAAAAAACAAGAAATACCAAACTTAGTGAGCTATCGTGGGACCAGTGAATAAAGAAATATTAAAGCGATGAAAAATAATTTAAATATGAGAAGAAAAATTATGAGTATCTGTATATTTTTGATCAAAGGATGTAATAATTAAAGTTGCATTATAAATTATTCTATCAGCTCGGCGCGGTGGCTCAAGCCTGTAATCCCAGCAGTTTGGGAGGCTGAGACGGGCGGATCATGAGGTCAGGAGATCAAGATCATCCTGGCTAACATGGTGAAACCCTGTCTCTACTAAAAAATACAAAAAACTAGCCGGGCGAGGTGGCGGGCGCCTGTAGTCCCAGCTACTCGGGAGGCTGAGGCAGGAGAATGGCATAAACCCGGGAGGCAGAGCTTGCAGTGAGCCGAGATCCGGCCACTGCACTCCAGCCTGGGTGACAGAGTCAGACTCCGTCTCAAAAAAAATAAAAAATAAAAAAATAAATTATTCTATCTATGGAATTATGGATTGAAAACAATAAAAGTCAGACAAACTAGAAACTTCTCTCATTCTTTATTTTGGAACTTAAAGAACTTGTGTATCTAAGTTAATCAGATATGTTTATGTTGTTTTCACAAAAGTACCTATGCATTAATTTAGAAAGATTTTTACTGCCTGTTTTCTAAAAAAATAAAGTGTAAGATTTTACTACTTCAGATAACATTTGTTATAAGTCAATCTACGTCTTCCAAGAAAATCTCTTGGTCAGGGCTCATGCTTCTCCACCATGTTTCAGGTTTGATTTCTTTTCAGAGAGGTAAGATTTGTTACTGTGTCCCCTTAAATTGAAATAGACGTAATTAATGTGGCTATAGTGAGATTCGTCTTCAATATAGTAATTGTGTTCTGAAACAGTCATCTTAAAATTAAATGTTTTCTCTTCTAACTGGAATCTTTCATTTACAATTAACTTAAACTTTTAGTCTTTACACTGGAAACTCTTCTTTAAAGAAGATGTGACTATTCTGTTCTCGTAGAAGCTAGACTCTTGGAGAAGAGAGAAACTGCAGTGGCAGGAAGATTAATGTGGGTCCTGGAGTCTAGAAAGTTGTCTAGACACCAAAACAGTTTCGGCAAGAAAGCTCAAAAAGAGAATAATTATTCAGAATAGGAAGAGATAGAAACCCTTAAACAATTAAAGTCACAATACCAGGTGTGTATAGTCAGAGGGAGAGATTTTGCCCATGTTATTCTGGGGAAAGAAAGAAAATATTTTTGTATAACATCATGGAAATGTAAATGGCGATATTTTAACTTCTCCAATGGGTAGTTTGAGAAAAATGTTTAAAATTGAAAAGTTTTTTTTTTGTTGAGACGGACTCTCGCTCTGTCGCCCAAGCTGGAGTGCAGTGGCGCCATCTCGACTCACTGCAAGCTCCGCCTCACGGGTTCACACCATTCTCCTGCCTCAGTCTCCCGAGTAGCTGGGACTACAGGCGCCCGCCACCTCGCCCGGCTAAATTTTTTTTTTTTTTAATGTATTTTTAGTAGAGAGGGGCTTTCACCATGTTAACCAGGATGGTCTCAATCTTCTGACCTCGTGATCCGCCCGCCCCGGCCTCCCAAAGTGCTGGGATTACAGGCGCCAGCCACCGTGCCTGGCCAACATTGTTGTTTTAAAGTGTGAAAATTAATATTGAATTCTTGTGTTTATATAATATGGTGTCCTATAATTTCTGTTTGGAATACAAAATCAGCAACTAATATGTAGTTTCAAAACCTTATAAATAAAGAGTGCTAAGTGACTTCAGTGTGAAATGTCATATAAAGAATATACTAATTTACTGGATTCTTTTTAAATAGTGTAACATTATATTAAAAGGTTTCCCCAGTAATTCATTAAATCAAAATGCTCCAGGCCGGGCGGCTCCAGGCCGGGCGTGGTGGCTCACATCTGTAATCCCAGCACGTTGGGAGGCTGAGGCAGGCAGATCACTTGAGGTCAGGAGTTTGAGACCAGCCTGGCCAACATGGTGAAACCCCATCTCTAATAAAAATACAAAAAATTAGTTGGGTGTGGTGGTGGGCACCTGTAATCTCAGCTAATCAGGAGGCTGAGGCAAGAGAATTTCTTGAACTTGGAAGGCAGAGGTTGCAGTGTGCCAAAATCACGCCACCCTACTCTGGCCTGGGTGATAGAGCAAGACTCAGTCTCAAGGAAAAAAAAGAAGCTTGAAAAATGTTTGGTTATTTTTGTAAAATTATTCATTGACTATGCTCAGAAATCAAGCAAACTGTCCATATTTTATTTTTAGAAATTACATATTAAAGATCTAAAAGGATAAAATATATGCAAAAATATTTGTATTTCTGGATAAATTAGTTTCCTGAGTTAACTCCTTGACTGTTGACATTGAATCTATTTTAACTTAAACAAGGTGCTGATAAAACAAAAGATAAATAAAGAAATTCAAAATAAAATTGAAAGATGACATCAGAACTTGCCTGAGATAAAATTTCCTCTGACAGTGTAAAAGAGATCTTCATACAAAAAGAAGAATTTACATAGTCTCTTTCCAAAAGACCATAAAATCAATCAGTTAATAGTTGATTTTTATGTGAAAAAAGAGAGTGTAAAAGAAAAAATGACACCAAAATCCCCTTTAAATTCAAAGAGTCAAAAAGTTTCAAAAATGTAATTCAGATAAGAAATTAATGTCAGCTACATTCCTCCACAGTCAAGGTCTGCATCAACTTTTCACCTAATAGTTTTAGCATTCATTATAAAACTTGCTTCAACCATTATTTTACTAGGTGTTATAAGAGGGTAGTACATTCTTTCATTTTTTTCTTCATTTATTAGCTGGAATAATTTCTAAAAGAACATTTCCTCCCAAATATGTATTGATTACACCAAAACACAGTTTGGACAGGAAAAGCAAGATAGACAAATGCTTGATTTTTATTCCCCTCCCCACTTTTCACAGTCATGAATTAGTGCTTCAACAAACTTTAATGGTGATTAAAAACTTATTTCCCATAATAAAAACTGTAAATATGTGTAAGTAAATGATAAATAATAATTTACCCAGTATTTCATGAGTACCCGTAATCAGCCAGGATCCATTCTCCAACAATGCGGGGAAAGGAGCCCAGTTTAAAATTCCTGTCAGGACACCAGCAAGATGATGGAATAGGAAGCCTCAAAGCCCCTCCACCCTCCTCTCCCAGGAGACACCAGCTCGACAATAATACAGAGATAAACCCCTTTGAAAAAGCAGGAATAGAAGGAAATTATTCCAACAGAATAAAGGCCATATGTAAAAAGCCCACTGCTCACATAATATTAATGAAGAAAAACTGAAATATCTTCTTCTAAGATCAGGATCAGGAACAAGGCAAGGATGCCTTTATGAAGTATGTAAAGTCCTAGCTAAAATAATTAAGCAAGAAAAAGATGTAAAAGGCATCCAAATTGGAAAGGAAGAAGTAAAATTTTCTCTATTCACAGAAAACATCATCTTATATATAAAAAAACCCTAAAGATTCAACAAAAAATTTCTTAGAACTAATAAAATGAATTCAACAAAGTTGCAGGATTCAAAGTAAAGATTCAAAAAACACAGCAAACATTCTGAAAAAGGAAAATAAGAAAGCAATTCATTTGCAATAGCATCAAAATGAATAAAATACTTAGGAATAAACTTAGCCAGGGAGGGAAAAGACTTGTACACTGAATACTGCAAAACATTGCTGGAAGAAATTAAGGAAGACACAAGTAAATGGAAAGATATCTCATTTTCATGAATTGAAAGAATATTTTTAAATTCTAATACTAGCCAAAGCAATGTTCAGATTTGATGTAATCCCTATAAAAATTCCAATGACAATTTTGCAGAAATAGAAAAGACAATTCTAAAATCCATATGGAACCACAGTGGACCCTGAATATCCAAAACAATCCTAGGAAAGAAAAGCAAAGTTAGAGGCCTCACATTTTCTGGTTTTGAAATATACTACAAAGCTGCAGCAATCCCAATATTAACATAAAATTAGTCATATAGATGAATGGAACAGAATAGAAAGCCCATTGGGAGGCCAAGGCGGGTGGATCACCTAAGGTCAGGAGTTCAAGACCAGCCTGGCTAACATGGTGAAACCCCGTCTCTACGAAAAAATACAAAAATTAGCTGGATGTAGTGGTGGGTGCCTGTAATCCCAACTGCTCAGGAGGCTGAGGTAGGAGAATCGCTTGAACCCAGGACGAAGAGGTTGCAGTGAGCCGAGATGGCACCACTGCACTCCCGCCTGGGTGACTGAGCAAAACTCCATCCAAAAAAAAAAAAAAAGCCCAGAAGTTAACCCACATGCATATAGTCAAATGATCTTTGATGAGGGTGCCAAAACTACACAATGGAGAAAGGATAATTTCTTCAACAAATATTGTTGGGAAAACTGGATATACATATGCCAAAGAATGAAAGTGAACTTTCTTACACTGTTCAAAAATGTTCAAATCTTACACTGTTCAAAAATGTTAACTCCAAATGGATTAAAGACTTAAATGTAAGACCTAAAGCTGTAAAACTCCTACAAGAAAACATAAAGAAAGGCTTTATCCCATTGGTCATGGCAATAATTCCTTGAATTTGACACCAAAAGCACAGGCAACCAAAGCAAAAATAGGTTAGAGTGATTACATCGAGATAAAACGCTTCTGTGCAATAAAGGAAACAACTGAGTGAACAGGCAGCCTACAGTATTGGAGAAAATATTTGAAAACCATATATGTGCTAAGGGCTTAATATCCAAAATATATAAGAAACACCTATAACTCAAAAGCAAATAAATAAATAACCCAATTTAAAAATGGCCAAGTTCTTAAATAGATATTTTGCAGGAAGACATGCAAATGACCAACAGGGATATGAAAAGATACTCAACATCATTAATCATCAGGGAAATTCTAATTAAAATCACAATAGGATTTATCACCTCATAACTGTATGACCATTTAAAAAAATGAAAATAGCAAGTGTTGATGAAGATGTGAGGACATTGAATTGGAACCCTATGTACTGTCAGTAGGAATGTAAAATGGTAGAGCCACTGTGGAAAACGGTACGGACGGTCCTCAAAACATTGAAAAATAGACCTACCATATGATGCAGCAATCCCACGTGTGGGCATTTTTCCAAAATAATTGAAAACAAGATCTTGAAGTTATATTTGCATTCCATGTTTTTGCAGAATTATTCACAATAGCCAAAAAGTAGAAACAATCTAAATGTCCATCATCAAATAAACAGATAAAGGAAATATGGTATATATATACATATATATATATGTTTATGTATATTGCTATATATACACACACATATACATACAATGGAATATTTTTCAGCCTTCAAAAGGGAAATTCTGTCATATTTCAACATGTATCAATCTTAAGGATATTGTGCTAAGTGAAATAAGCCAGACACAAAAACAAATATGTTGTGATTCCATTTATATGAGGTATTGAAAGTAGCCAAACACATGGAAACAGAAGATAAAATGGTAGTCATCAGGGCCTGGAGGAAAGAGGAAATCTGGAGTTGCTGTTCACCAGGTATAGAGTTTCAGTCAAGCAAGATAAAAAAAAAAAGATTTCTGCTGTACAACAATGTGTATATCATTAACAAAATGTTCTGCAAACTTAAAATTTTGTTAAGATGGAGATTTTTTGTTATGTGATTTTTAATTACAAAACTTTCTGTCTGTGTTTAGTTTACATTTTAGTAAGGAAAGACAAATAAGCTAATAGATGGTATGATAAATGCTTTAAGGACATCTAGAGCAATAAAAACGTTACGGATATGGGAGTATAATTTTAGATAGTGAAGATTTTTGTAGTAAAATGCCACATGGAAAAAGGACTAAGGGGAATGAGGAGATCAGTCATATGGAATTTCCAAGACACAGAACAAGGCAGGCAGAGAAAATAACAAGGATAAAGACATTGAAGTGAAATCTTGCTGCTTTATTTCAAAACAACAGCAAGGACACTAGTGTGACAGAGCAGGAGTGAGCAATGGGAGGTTGGAGATTTTGTCAGAGATATAGTCAAGGCCCAGGATCATACAGGGACTTATAAGCCTGGAACGCACTTTGAATTTTATTCAGAATGAGATGAGAAGCCACTGAAAAGTTTTTAAGCAGACGAGTAAAATAATCCACCTTGTATTTTAAGAGGAACACTCTACCTGCTCTGTGCAATAGAGAGGTGGAAGGGCAAAGCTTGAAGCAGAGAGAGCAGTGAAGGGTATATTGTAATATTCTTATGCAAGGACTAGTGGAGGGAATGAGAGATGGTCAGCCTTAAACTGCCATTTGCTCTCTATATCAGGGCTCAGGGACTTTCAGACTCTCCAGGGATTCCTTACAGTTTTTACACTTGTTTCTCAGTTGCAAACATAATCTCTTCACTCTGTGAGAACTCTAGATCCGAATCCTTGTGATGAGTCAGGAGTCCACTCTAGTTTACTCTCTTGTCAGTAACTAGACTTGAAATGTTTTGATATTAATTGATATAGTAATAAGATTGGTTAGAGAGATAGTGAAGAGACAGCATCCCCATCCTATGACCATATCAGCACCAGAAGAGAAAAACACATCTACACAGTTTTTCCATTGGCATAGGCTCTGGTATTCTGTTAGGGAACAGGTGATAAAGGAAATACAAAGGATCTTTGTACTTACTTTCAGAATGTATTTTCTTTGTCATGAAAAGAATCCAAGGACATTTTGCTTCTAATTGCTTCTTGTGTATCTACTACCATCCCTTGCTAAATTATTGATACATTTCCTCAAATCTCGGCATGATGTCCTACATTCCAAATTTTCAATAGCTGAAATGTTCACCTTTTCAGTGCCTTCATGTTTATCTTAGTAAAAAGTTGAGAAATACAGTAATAGAGATATTTAATCAGATTTTTTTCATCTACCATAATTTTTGAATAAGGAAAAATGTCAACACTTTTTCTCCTTACTTGGCAAATAATTTCCATAGAGAAAGACTGTAATAGAGTTATTTAATCAGATTTTTTTCACCTACCGTAATTTTTGAATAAGGAAAAACATCAACACTTTTTCTCCTTACTTGGCAAATAATTTCCATAGAGAGGAAAAAAACAAAACAGGTACAAAATGTTACAAGACCAAAGGACCATGTGAGGTGAAATTTAAAATGAGAAAAATGTCCACATTACTTTAGGTTATGCAGCTCCTGGGAAATAGTAACTCAGCACCTGAGAGCTAAGTAATTCTACAGGACTAAATATATATTCTGGTATTCAGGGGGAAAATGACATCATAGAGAGGTTAGGTGTATTAAAACATACACTTGTAGATGTGTCAGTATAAAAATTGCTTTTAGAGATGGGAAGAGAACAAAACTCATTTGTTTAATGAGTTCTGTTGGGTGCTTTTCACTAAAAGAGAAACATCATGTGTTTCTAACAGTGATGATGTAAATTGCAGTACATTTCAAATTACATGAGAAACTAAAGAAAATATCTGTTTCAGGTCACTGAATAATGCATCCTTATTTAGTGTTTGTCCCTAATTTCTGTGATTTTATGAATAATTCAGAGCAATGATTTTACCTTTCTCTACAGCTGTATTTGGCAAATTTCCACATCATTTTTGTTGCAAAGATGCAGCCAAGTTTCTTAGAATAGGAACAATGTTTAGAATGTATTTTTTCCATAATGGAAAATATCATGAAAGGGGCAACTAAGATATAGCTTACAGGGTTCTCTATTGTGATAACTAAACAGACTTAGCTTCAAGTAAAACTGACATCTTGATAACTGTTGGTGGTAAAGGAGAAAGAAGACAACATTGAACCAGACTAGGGAAAGATGAATTCAAATTAGTTAGAGATTTGTCACCCAAACCAAAAAAATTCAAGCTTGAACTGAGTTGACATTTATAGTTATTATGAACCGCAAATCCCTCAAATTCATATGTTAAAATCCTAACTTTCAATGTGTTGGTATTAGGAAGTAATCCTTTAGGAGGTAATTAGGTCATGAAGATGAAGCCCTCATCAAAGGAAAGTAGTGCCCTTCTAAGAAGAGACACAAGAGAGATTTTTCTCTCCTCCATGTGAGGATAAAATATGACAGCCATCTGTAAACCAGGAAGACAGACTTCACCAACAACCCAACCATGTTGACTCCCTGATTTCAGATTTACAGCCTACAGATTGGTGAAAAACAAATGTTTCTTGTTTTAGCCACGGAATCTATTTTTTCTGTTAGAGCAGCCCACATTGACTAAGAAAATACTCAACCCTTTATTTGATAGATGAAGATAGTATCAGACAAGGTATCATATGAGCAAAAACCTAAGATTTATGTGTGATCATTTTACATTGGAGCAGCTACTGAAACTTGAGACCTAAACCACTAGCTAACATCAGCATGTCGACCCAAAACATTTGGGACAGTAATGAAGGTACTGCAAATGAGTTGTTTTAATATATAATCAAGACAAAGTTATCATCAGAATTATAGGAAAAAAATCCACTAAATTTAGTTTATGAGAAATTCATGATTCATTGTATACTTTGATACTGGGCTTAAAGCAGCAATCCTAATTCCAGATCTACCTTCAAGTCTGGGTCAGAGTTCTCAAATGCTGCCAGTTTCATGTCAGGACTGGCTTAATATTGAAGGTAACTGAGCATTGCTAATATCTGACTGAAGCTGAAAGAGGTAAAAATCAGGGTTATAACTTTGGGAAAACTGACCGGGTGTCAACCTCCATCCCTTTCATTTCAAATGGGAAGGTATCACAATTATAAGCTATTAGCAGTCTTTAATAACTTGTGGACAATTTCTTTTTTGTCTTTTTTTTTAAGAGTCAGGGTCTCTGTCACCTAGGCTGGAGTGCAGTGGTGCAATTGTTACAAAATCTTTGGGGTGTCGATTTTCTGGTTGGAAACCTCTTGTGGTTCGTGGCATCTTTGCTTGAGTTCTTGTCCTGCATCCAAGAAGAATGGTGTAGGTAGACAAGTGAAGGGTGAATAGAGAGGAGCTTTATTAAGTGTTAGAACAGCTTAGAGGAGACCCATAGTGGGTAGCTCCTCTCTGTAGGTTGTTTTGTCAAGTGTTCAGCTCTCAGCAGAAAGGGAAACCCTGGAGAGGGTTGCTCCTCTCTGCAGCTGGTAGTTCCCAGACATCTCTGCAGCTCTCTGAAGCATTCAGCAGAGAAAGTAGCTGGCCCTCCCATTGTCTCCAGCTATCAGCAGAGAGGGTAGCTCCTTTCCGCAGCTAGTCTTCCCTCCTCTGTCTTCTGCCCTGTTCTGGCTGAGTCCTGGGCTTTTATAGACATCAGAGGGAAGGAAGTGCGTGCCCATTGGTCCATGGGCAGCCATGGGTGGGCCCAGGAAAAAGCACCATGAGTTTCCCCTCCAGTCTGCAGGATTGGCAGCCTAGCCTGCAGGTGGGGCTTCACTGGGGACCCACCCCCTTCCACCCAGGAGCCTGTCTGCCTCCCACAGCCATCCATGGCACCCAGACTGCTGGCATCAAGGGGCACTTGTAGGCCAGTGCCCAGTCACCTTCAGACCCCTCAGCTTCCCCTCCCATGCTCCTGTTCCTCAGTGCCCAAAGTCCAGAAGAGGCTGAGGTGGCAGGGGGCTGGCATGTCAGCACTGCTCCCAATGTGTGCACACCTGGCTGGGCTGTGACAGTGCCCTGCTGGATCCCAACCCCACTCTGACATCAGAGCACAGATCCAGGAGCTGGGAGAGGCCAGGCAGCAGGAGGAGGCATCTCCAAGCCTGCAAGGGGCTGGGTGGGGGGTTCCCAGACTCCCCAAGAGTGCAAGGATGCCTGAGTCTGCAGCATTGGTTTGGGTGGCTGGGTGGTGGACTGGGGCAGGGGCAGAGTAGGAGAGTTGGATAAATTCCTGTCTGCTCCATGGAGTGGGAGGCCCAGGTCTACAGCTACAGCTGCAGTTTGGGCAGCTGCAGCAGCACCCAGGAAGCTCCCATTCCAACTCGGAAGGGGCAGGGCTCCCACTTGTCCTTGTCTTTCCAACTCCAGGGAGCATATAACCCCGGCCACACCTCCCCGCTGCAGCTGGCATGATGGCAGCAGCCGCTGCCATCACAATCATAGCTCATTGCAGCCTCAAACTCCTGGACCTAAGTAATCTTTTTACCTCAGTCTCCCCAATAGCTGGGGACACAAACATGTGCCACAATGTCCATTTAATTTTTTTTTTATTTTTTGTAGAGAATGTGGTCTGGCTATATTTCCCAGGTTCATCTCTAATTCCTGCCTTTAAGCAATCTTCCTGCCTCATCTTCCTAAATGGCTGAGATTACAGGCATGAGCGACTATGCCCAGCTCCTGATCAATCCTTCCTTAATCAAAGTCTTCATCAGCAGCCTTACTTACCACCATCTTCCCAGATGATCTCAAGTATCCAAAGAAATTAAAAGTAGCTTCTGCTGACAAAGCTGTTGGGTCCCTGATATTGTTCAATAAAATTATGCTAGGTCTTCATTAGCTAGCTCTTCTTCTGTAACAGTCTCTTTCTATGTATGAATCAAAACTCATGCAACTTTTTAAAGAACTATTCCTAGAAACTTTCTCCCTTCCCAGTCAGAATTAATGTATTCTTTATGCATTTAAAGGACTATATAAGTAGGACATGGTTTGGGTATATCTCAGCACTTATGGCCATTTACTTTCTGGTTCAGTGATTTCTGTGTGCTTCTGACTTGTATATACTTTCAGCCCTTGTCAATGTAGTGGTTGTAGCTTTCCAACTTAAATTTTTTTTTTTTTTTTTTTTTTTTGAGACGGAGTCTGGCTCTGTCGCCCAGGCTGGAGTGTGGTGGCCGGATCTCAGCTCACTGCAAGCTCCGCCTCCCAGGTTTACGCCATTCTCCTGCCTCCGCCTCCCAAGTAGCTGGGACTACAGGCGCCCGCCTCGTCGCCCAGCTAGTTTTTTGTATTCTTTAGTAGAGACGGGGTTTCACTGTATTAGCCAGGATGGTCTCGATCTCCTGACCTTGTGATCCGCTTGTCTCCGCCATCTTTATCATCCACCTTTATCCACAGTCCTCCTCATGATTAGCACGTTGTCAATAAATACTTATTAAGCTGAACTGAAAGTTTTTTATTATTATTATTTAAGTTCTAGGGTACATGTGCATAACGTGCACGTTTGTTACATATGTATACTTGTGCCATGTTGGTGTGCTGCACCCATCAACTCGTCAGCACCCATCAATTCATCATTTATATCAGGTATAACTCCCAATACAATCCCTCCCCCCTCCCCCCTCCCCATGATAGGCCCCAGTGTGTGATGTTCCCCTTCCTGAGTCCAAGTGTTCTCACTGTTCAATTCCCACCTATGAGTGAGAACATGGGGTGTTTGATTTTCTGTTCTTGTGATAATTTGCTAAGAATGATGGTTTCCAGCTGCATCCATGTCCCTACAAAGGATGCAAATTCATCCTTTTTTATGGCTGCATAGTGTTCCATGGTGTATATGTGCCACATTTTCTTAATCCAGTCTGTCACAGATGGACGTTTGGGTTGATTCCAAGTCTTTGCTATTGTGAATAGTGCCGCAATAAACATATATGCGCATGTGTCTTTATAGCAGCATGATTTATAATCCTTTGGGTATATACCCAGTAGTGGGATGGCTGGGTCATATGGTACATCTAGTTCTAGATCCTTGAGGAATTGCCATACTATTTTCCATAATGGTTGAACTAGTTTACAGTCCCACCAACAGTGTAAAAGTGTTCCTATTTCTCCACATCCTCTCCAGTACCTGTTGTTTCCTGACTTTTTAATGATTGCCATTCTAACTGGTGTGAGATGGTATCTCATTGTGGTTTTGATTTGCATTTCTCTGATGGCCAGTGATGATGAGCATTTTTTCATGTGTCTGTTGGCTGTATGAATGTCTTCTTTTGAGAAATGTCTGTTCATATCCTTTGCCCACTTTTTGATGGGGTTGTTTTTTTCTTGTAAATTTGTTTGAGTTCTTTGTAGGTTCTGGATGTCAGCCCTTTGTCAGATGAGTAGATTGCAAAAATTTTCTCCCATTCTGTAGGTTGCCTGTTCACTCTGATGGTAGTTTCTTTCACTGTGCAGAAGCTCTTTAGTTTAATGAGATCCCATTTGTCAATTTTGGCTTTTGCTGCCGTTGCTTTTGGTGTTTTAGACATGAAGTCCTTGCCCATGCCTATGTCCTGAATGGTACTACCTAGGTTTTCTTCTAGGGTTTTTATGATATTAGGTCTAACATTTAAGTCTCTAATCCATCTTGAATTAATTTTCATATAAGGAGTAAGAAAAGGATCCAGTTTCAGCTTTCTACTTATGGCTAGCCAATTTTCCCAGCACCATTTATTAAATAGAGAATCCTTTCCCCATTTCTTGTTTCTCTCAGGTTTGTCAAAGATCAGATGGCTGTAGATGTGTGGTATTATTTCTGAGGACTCTTTTCTGTTCCATTGGTCTATATCTCTGTTTTGGTACCAGTACCATGCTGTTTTGGTTACTGTAGCCTTGTAGTATAGTTTGAAGTCAGGTAGCGTGATGCCTCCAGCTTTGTTCTTTTGACTTAGGATTGTCTTGGCAATGCAGGCTCTTTTTTGGTTCCATATGAACTTTAAAGCAGTTTTTTCCAATTCTGTGAAGAAACTCATTGGTAGCTTGATGGGGATGGCATTGAATCTATAAATAACCTTGGGCAGTATGGCCATTTTCACAATATTGATTCTTCCTATCCATGAGCATGGTATGTTCTTCCATTGAAAGTTTTTATTATGTATAAATACTATGATGTCCATGTCCATGGTCATGCAGGACAGCAGAAGGTAATTTTTTTACCAGTGTATGTATTGCTAACAATTGTTTCAAGGTCAGGAGCCAGCTCATGTATTAGACATGTAAATCTTGTGAAAATATTCACATTGGAAACAGCATATAGCAAGTGCAAACAGAACTAAATAAATCCTTTAATTTATCACAGTCCCTTCAAAGTATGAATTCTTCTCCTAGCATTACATCCAAATTTGATAAAATCCAAAAATATTTTATCTCAGTGTTTTAAAAGTGTTGATGCTGTATACATTGAGTTATTGCACAACTGAATGGAACCCACATTCAAAGTTTTTCCTCAATGTTAAAATTAAATGGTTGTCTCTGTGATTCTTTCTGTTTGCAGTTCTTTTCATTTCATTGTTAGAATTTGCCTCTACTAATGTAATTCATTTGGCATTCCAGGCATTCTGCTCTTTTCAAATGTGTATTTTGCAGGTGCCTCAAACATTAAACCTTGATTTGTGCTATGGGCTGAAACTTTACATCACTCCAAAATTCATGTATTGAAATGTAATTCCCAATATGTTGGTGTTAAGATGTGAGGCCAGGCTGGACACAGTGGCCCATGCCTGTAATCCCAGCAGTTTGGGAGGCTGAAGTGAACAGATCACGAGGTCAAGAGTTCAAGACCAGCCTGTTCAACATGGTGAAACGCCATCTCTGCTAAAAATACAAAAATAGCCAGGCGTGGTGGCATGTGCCTGTAATCCCAGCTACTCGGGAAGATGAAGCAGGAGAATTGCTTGAACCTGGGAAGCAGAGGTTGCAGTGAGCTGAGATTGTGCCACTGCACTCCAGCCTGGGCAACAGAGCAAGACTCTGGGGCGGGGGGAGAGAGAGAGAGAATGAGAATGAAAGGAAAAAAGGAAGGAAGGGAGGAAGGAACGAAGGGAGGAAGGGAGGAAGGAGGAGGTCTTTGGGATGTGAGTAGGTCATGGGGGATGGGGAGCCCTCATGAATGGGTTAGCACCCTTATAAAAGAACCCTTAGGGAGCTACTTTGCCCCTTTTGCCCTTATGCCATGTGAAGATGCAGCAGTAAGTTTGAGAAACAAACCTCATCAGATAACAACTCTGCTGGCTCCTTGATCTTGGACTTCCCAACCCCCAGAACTGAGAACAATAATTTCTGTTTATAAATTACCCAGTCTAAGGTAATTTGTTACAGCAGGCCAAATGGACTCAAACAGGTTGTAAACACTTGAAAAAAATGAGTATCTGTATTGAGTCACATGTTTTAGCCAAAGTTTGCTTGTAGGAATACAGCCTATGACCAAAGAATTAATAGCTAACTCTCATTTGAATGGCCAAGATTTGCTCTCTATTTCTAATATTTATTATTGTGCCTGTATGTTGGACATAAGCAAATTTTTATAAAACCAGAAAAGTTCAATAGTCTTTCATTCTCTGCTTTCACTAACTTCTTTTAAGTATATTTCAACAATTATCTTAATATTGCCACCAGTAGATTAAGAGTACTGTTATAAACACTCTATTTCTATTTATTCAAAGCTTGAATTGAGCAAGCTGCTAATAACATTTTTTAATTAGCATTGCAACCATATTCTCCTACCATATTTTTCCCTCTTCTTTGCTTTCTGGGCCATTACTCACTTTCACAATTTGTATGTGACTCACTATTCCATACCTACTTTTCCTTTACCTTAAAATATTTTTTATTTAATATATTTACATTTTTTCTCCTTTTGCTTTTGGAATTGTATTACTGTCATGGTAGGGGTTGTGAGGTTCTTTTCCTTTTTCAAGAGTTTCTCACAATTCTTGACCAAAGCCCTATCCCCTGAAATGAGTAATAGTCTTCACTGAATTACTGCGTCACATTTTTACATCTGGCTAAAATAGTAAACACTAATTGTGTTCTGTAGCTAATCGATAATTGTTAAAATAAATATAACAATTTATTATAATAAATTATAGAAAATGATCATTTTAAGCGTCCTTATACTTGTAATATTTGTAAATAATATGAGTTATCACCTCTTTCTGTAGCTAATCGTATAGGGAGCACTTGTAGTTAGTGGCATGTTTCTTAACACATTTCTCGTATCAAGAATAACAAATACAATTCAGTGGGGAGTGGAGAAAAGAAATTAAGTGTGGCTGCATCTGCAAGTAACAATTGCAGCCACTTTGTCAAGGATAAAATAATCATCAATGAGCTATACAGATTGTTTGTCACCAGAATAACTGAATCAAGAGGTTCCAGCTCATTAATTTTTTTCATTCCCATATGCCTGAACATCTGGGACATGAAGAAATAGTGTGTATGTGTTAATAGGCAAAGCTGTGGTAATAACTTCTACAGTTATCTATTTTCCTATTACTATCTAATTTTTACACAAAAATTATCTAATTTTTACATGAAAATACTTCAGATGAATATTGACAGAAACTCAGAAAGAAGTATGGCATAAACTAATATAAAAGTAAAGTAGTAGTGGCAGAAAGTTAGATCTTAAAAGTTTTTACAACGGGAGCATTATTATAATAATGGGAGCCATGTATAAGTTTGTTTTGAAATGATAATGTACAGCTAAATGAGTATAATGCTCAAAGTTTTGTATGTATAGTTTTTGTAATTCAACAAGTAGGGTTAAGAGGCAATAAGAATTATACAGAATGTTGGATTTTATTTCATGTCTGTTCCTATTGTCAGACATTGCCATCTTTCCCCATGTTTCATCAGGTGTTCAGTAAGTTAACAACATTCACTCTGAAAAGTACCACATGATTTATTGTATAAATATAGTTGGAAATACACTGTGGTTCCTCATATCCTCAAGCTTGTAATTCATTTTGGAGACTACACTATATAAACGTAGACATGCCATAATTATGCTTATAAATGGACTTTTTAAAACATGCAAATTAATATGGTAGAAACTGAATACGTAAGTATGGGGGTGCCATATAAAGTAATGATCAATGCCAGTAGGATTAATCAAGGAAAGTAATTTGATATATTTGTTTATTTAGCACTCATTTTATGTTTTCTAATTATAAATATAATGTATTCTCATATTCTCAAGGTAATAAATTTGCAAATTTTAAATTAGTAGGAAGAGTAAGAGGAACTAAGATCCCACTGTCCAAAGGTACTCATTATTCAGGTCCTGCTCTTTTCCTTCCATTTGGTTCTCTGACACTTTCTTCGCGGTTGCCGTCATATCACATATTCAATATTGTAACCCACTCTGTGTTTCCGTCAGGGTCTATACATACGACTTGGAGTGACACAAATGTCTCACAGAAACTAAGTTTAATCAAATTTAAAAACTAAGTTTAATGCCAGTCTATATCAAGGTACTGTTTCCTTCTAGCTAAATATTTAGGCTTTTCCAAATTTTGTTAGCATAAATAACTCCAAAAATATTTTTGCTAACATTTTTTCTTAGTGTTATTTTCCTAAGGTAGACTTTAAAAATTTACAATAATAAATTATATCAAATGATCATTTTAAGATTCCTTATATTTGTAATATTTGTAAATAATATGAGTTATCACCTCTTAGTTATTTCTGCTTGATATTTTATTACATTGTTCAGAATTCCCAGAATTGTAACATAATGCTAATCATTAATTCTTACTTTCCTTCTCATGTTAATAGTTATTAATTTTGTAAATATGATGCTATTAGCAAATTTTAGATTGGCATCCTTAATATATTAGTTAGACATTAGTAATTCCACATTTCCCTATAACTGTATTTTTCTCTTTAATCAGAAATCAATCTTGAATTTTGTTCAATAATTTTATGATATTTTTTCTGATTTTTATATTACTTTCCATTAATATGTTGGTAAGGTTTTCTAAGATTTTCCGTATGTTTATCTGAAAGAAGTTCTGTAATTGTCTTCACTGTTGCCATTATCAGATTATATATCAGATTTACAAAAGTTCTGTTAAAAATTTGCCCCCCCCCCATTTTTCTATGTCATTGAACATTTTGTTGACATTTCACATTTCTTGATTATTGAAGGAAGTCTTTAAGTCCATTGCTTGTAAACGTTTTTTTGGAAGAAAGTTACTCTTTTTTTAGTATATACTACTTTGTTATTGCTATATTCATCTATTAAAGTTAAATTATCTACTTTGTTAAGACTTAAAATATTAATATATCATACTATTAACATAACTTTAAATATCTTCACATCTGTTGTTATATGCTTTATTTCTAATTTTTAAATGTGTAGTTTATCTTGACTAAATTTTATCAACACTTATCTATTTTATTATTGTTTCTTTTTTAAACAAGCCAGTCAGGATTTCACAATGATATTTTTTTCTGATTTATGATTTTATTGTTATTGTTACCCTCATATATCTTGGTGTTTTAAATATATTTTTATAACTTCTTAAATTTGGTGCTGTTTATGTTCTTCTTTTTTTAAGTAGACGTTTACCTATTCTTTCTTCACCCACTTACGTTTGAGTCACCTGCAATATGTCAGCTTCTACATTCCCTGATCTTCCTTGCTACCTTCCCTTATTTCTTCCTACAATCCATGCACGATGATCTTCTAATTGGCTCTCATGGAACCCTACACTTCTGTTATCACAGCACATGCTGTTGCATTGTGCAAACGGATGGGTAACTAAGAGCACTTTCAGGACTTTATCATAATGTTTCAAAGTCACATTTTTTTGTTTAAGAGACAGGGTTGTGCTCTATCACCTAGCCTGGGGGAGTGCAATGGTGTAATCATGGTTCCCTGCAGCCTCAAACTCCTGGGTTCAAACAATCCTCCCACTTCAGCCTCTAGAATAGCTCGGACTGCAAGGATGTGCCACTACACCCCGCTAATTTTTTGCTTTTATTTTTGTAGAGACGGGGTCTCACTCTGTTGACCAGGCTGGTCTTGACTTCCTGGCCTCAAGTGATCTTCCCAGCTTGGCCTCCCAAAGTTCTGAAATTACAGGCATGAGTCACGACAACTGGTCTGAAAATTCTTAAATCCACTCATGGGCTATCTTCTAACTGTTTCCTTCCTCTATTTATGTCCCCAGTAAATTTCAACTCTTTCTTTAAATCTGGCCTCTGAGTGACCTTTTCAGAGATTCTCCAATGTATCCAAGTAAATAAAATAACCGACTTCTATGTTTTTCCATTTTATTTTATGATTACATCTCAAAATATTGAAATGAACAATATATCCTAAGTAGTTTTTGTTTCTATCTCAAGTTCTAGATTTTGAGGCCTTTGAAGATAGAAACAATGGAACCAGGTCCTTGCACACAGGAGTTAATCAGTAAGCATTTGTTGAATAAACAATAACAGGACATCTTTCCACTTTCCTAAAACTCATCAAAGAATTGTTCCTCATTCTGATCCATCCTCCCTTGTGATGAGACCAAACCACTCACTGTGGTCAACTGCATTCAAAAATAAAAAAGTGGGGGATTTCCAGAGGTAAAAACTGTGGACAAAACTATATGAAATATTCATGTATTTATGAACTGATTCATTAAAAAATTCTCACTATTAATATTTGTTAAATGCCTACACATCATTAGGAACTGTGTGTATAGCAGAGAACAAAACAGAAAAATTTTCTGGCCACATGAAATATATATTGTAGAGGACAGAAGAAATGGTCTGATAAGAATCAGGAAAGAACAAGTTATGTCCAGATTAAATCATAACCTTTATGTAGAATAAGAGTGAAATCACTGTAAGCTATGTTGATATTTGACCGGGCTACTTGAACACTTTTAGATAAGTGCTTTAAAGCCATTGGTGGCTTTTGAACAAGGAACTACTGTGGTCACTGAATTTCATGACAGAGTGCAATAGAAATGGAAAATGTACATATAAATATTCTCAGGCCCCAGTGTGCCATATCATGGAAACTTTGCGACTTTCCAGATGACAGAGAATAGAAATATGAGATGTGACAATGAAAATGATAATGAAAGGATGAATGTTAAATACATTGCAGAGGAGCAAGAAATGGCAAGAATTGACAAATGATGAGTTAAGCAAGGTGTGAAAAAATGAGAAGTCCGGTGAGTAAGAAGGGAGGGGGAATAAAATCATGCATCACTTAATAACAGAGATACTTTCTGAAAAATGCATTGTTAGGCAATTTCATTTTCCTGCAAACCTCATAGAGTGTACTTACACAAACCTAAATAGTAGCCCACTACTACATAACTAGGCAATATGGTATAATCTATTGCTCCTACACTACAAAATTTATAGCATGTTACTTTACTGAATACTGTAGGTAATTATAACACAATGGTAGATATTTGTGTTTCTAAACATACATCAACATAGAAAAGGTACAATAAAATACAGTAAGATAGTCTTATGGGTCCACCATTGTATATACAAGTCTGTCATTGACCAAATATTGTTATGTGGTGCATGACTGTAATATGGTATCATTTTGAGCAGAAAGTCTCAACCTTCACAGTTGAGGCACACTGATAAAAACTATAATAAGAAATATAATACTGATTACAAAATCTCTATGAGTAATTTGTTCTTTCATAAATTTAAGAGAATTTCTCCAGAATAACAACACTCACTTTCATTCCTGTATGCTTTTATTTAAAAACAGAAAGAAAAGTTGGTGAAAATATGGTTAAAGTTGGAACTTCTCTCTCTTCTACCCTGGCGGCAGCATTAGTGAATAAGTATAATTTTTATGACTGTAACAATTAAATATTTCTCTTTCTGGACTTTACTTTTCCAGAAGGAGAATCTTTGGAGGAAAAGCCAATCTGTGAGGCAATAAAGGAAAAGTGTTAATGTTTATGCCATATGAACCTTTGGAAGGAAGTCATTTTTTGACGGAAGCTGGCTTGTATCAATACATCCATGCATGGAAAGAAATATTCTCTTTGACATTCCCATGTCTCTTGTATGCTATCCTATCCCACCAGTCCTGAATCAGTGCTCTTGTTCTGCAGCTAACTCTCTACAGTTCCTGTTCTGAAGTCCGAATCTCTCTCTTGAATGTTTCTGGCCTCAGTACCTACCCTGTAAACAAACTTAACCTGATCCATTTACAGACTAGATAGTTTTTTGGTCCAAAAGATACTTCATGGAATTTCCCTAATAAATATATATTAATTTATTTAACAATTGATTTTCATTGATCCTAATGAGGATTGGCTATTAGTTCATTACTATGTGTATTTTGTAAAGACATACATGGCTGGCAGAAAAGAAGATATTTTATGCCATAAAATATTATGAGATAATTTTTTTAAAGTAAGACTATGTTTTTCCTTAAACATGCTATTTCTATAAACATATGCTTTCATGAACTTTTATTTATCATGATACCTTTATGGTTAACTTGTCATATGCTGACTATATTAATAAAGTTAGAGATTCTATGAAGGTTTAAGAGAATTACTCTTTTTTTTTTCTTTAAGTTCTGGGACAGAACACGTGCAGAACATGCAGGTTTGTTACATAGGTACATATGTGCCATGGTGGTTTGCTGCACCTGTCAACTCATCATCTAGGTTTTAAGCCCCGCATGCATTAGGTATTTATTCTAATACTCTCCCTCCCCTTGCTCCACACCCCCTGACAGGCCCTGGTGTGTGATGTTCCCCTCCCTCTGTCCATGTGTTCTCATTGTTCAACTCCCATTTATGAATGAGAACATGCAGTGTTTGGTTTTCTTTTCCTGTGTTAGTTTGCTGAGAACAATGGCTTCCAGCTTTATCCATGTCCCTGCAAAGGACATGAACTCATTCTTTTTCATGGCTGCATAGTATTCCGTGGTATATACATGCCACATTTTCTTTATCCAGTCTATCATTGATAGACATTTGGATTGGTTCCAAGTCTTTGCTATTGTAAATAGTGCTGCAATAAACATACGTGTGCATGTGTCTTTATAGTAGAATGAGTTATAATCTATTGGGTATATACCCCATAATGAGACAGCTGGGTCAAATAGTATTTCTGGCTCTAGATCCTTGAGGAATTGCCACACTGTCTTCCACAATGGTTGAACTAATTTACACTCTTACCAACAGTGTAAAAGCATTCCTATTTCTCCACAACCTTGCCAGAATCTGTTGTTTCCTGACATTTTAATAAACATCATTCTAACTGGCGTGAGATGGTATCTCACTGTGGTTTTGATTTGCATGTCTGTAATGACCAGTAATGATGAGAGTGTTTTCCTATGTTTATTGGCCACATAAATGCCCCCCCCTTTTTTTTTTTTGAGTCGGGTTTTCGCTCTTGTTGCCTAAGCTGAAGTAGTAATGGCACGATCTTGGCTCACTGCAACCTCCGCCTCCTGGGTTCAAGCGATTCTTCTGCCTCAGTCTCCCAAGTAGCTGGGATTACAGGCATGCATCACCATGCCCGACTAATTTTTTGTATTTTTAGTTGAAATGGGGTTTCACCATGTTAGCCAGGCTGATCTCAAACTCCTGACCTCAGATGATCTGCCCACCCAGCCTCCCAAAGTGCTGGGATTACAGGTGTGAGTCACCATGCCCGGCCTTAAATATCTTCTTTTGAGAAGTGTCTGCTTATTTCCTTTGCCCACTTTTTGATGGGGTTGTTTTTTTCTTATAAATTTGTTTAAGTTCCTTGTAGATTCTGGATATTAGACCTTTGTCCAATGGGTAGACTGCAAAAATGTTCTCCCATTCCTGTAGGCTGCCAGTTCACACTGATGATAGTTTATTTTGCTGTGCAGAAGCTTTTTAGTTTAATTAGATTCCATTTGTCAATTTTGGCCTTTGTTGCAATTGCTTTTGGTGTTTTAGTCATGAAGTCTGCTCATGCCTATGTCCTGAATGCTATTGGCTAGGCTTTCTTCTAGGGTTTTTGTGGTTTTAAGTCTTTAATCCGTCTCAAGTTAATTTTTGTATAAGGTGTATGGAAGGGGTCCACTTTCTGTTTTCTGCCTATGGCTAGCCAGTTTTCCCAGCACCATTTATGAAACAGGGAATCCTTTCACCATTGCTTGTTTTTGTCAGGTTTACTGAAGACCAGATGGTTGTAGATGTGTGGTGTTATTTTTGAGGTCTCTGTTCTGTTCCTTTGGTCTATATATTTGCTAGGTACCAAAACCATGCTGTTTTCGTTACCGTAGCCTTGTAGTATGGTTTGAAGTCAGGTAGCGTGATGCCTCCAACTTTGTTCTTTTTGCTTAGGATTGTCTTGGCTATACGGGCTCTTTTTCATTTCCATATGGAATGTAAAGTGATTTTTTTCTAATTCTGTGAAGAAAGTCAATGATAGCTTGATAGGAATAGCATTGAATCTATAAATTACTTTGAGCAGTATGGCCATTTTCATTATATTGATTCTTCCTATCTGTGAGTATGGATTTTTTTTTTCCATTTGTTTGTGTCCTCTCTTATTTTCTTGAGCATGGTTTGTAGTTCTCCTTGATGAGGTCCTTCACGTCCCTTATAAGTTCTATTCCTAGGTAATTTATTCTCTTTGTGAATGGGAATTGACTCATTATTTGGCTCTCTGTTTGTCTATTATTGGTGTATATGAATACTTGTGATTTTTTCACATTGATTCTGCATCCTGATACTTTGCTGAAGTTGCTTATCAGCTTAAAGAGTTTTGGGGCTGAGACGATGGGGTTTTCTATGTATACAGTCATGTCACCTGCAAACAGAGACAATTTGACTTCCTCTTCCTATTGGATACCTTTTATTTCTTTCTCTTGCCTGATTGCCCTGGCCATAACTTCCAATCCTATGTTGAATAGGAGTGGTGAGAGAGGGCATCCTTGTCTTGTGCCAGTTTTCAAAAGGAATGCTTCCAGCTTTTGCAATAAATGTTTATTGTGTTGAAGTTTTGTGAAAATAGTAGATTAGATTTTTCTACTAGTTGAGTATCTTAAAAAATCATTTAGTACTCAGTTTTTAAAAGTTGAGAAAATGAGATCACAAGTCACTAATTAAAATAATAATGAGAGTACTATAAGTATTCCAAAATAGTTGCTTCTAGTGGTGATATTTAGGGTATATATTTGGTTTGGATTTTGTGCATATGTATTTCTAACTTATCTACAGTGAACACGTTTGTGGTGTAATTTTTAAAGATCACTTTATTTACATCAAACACTCCGTTTCTTTTTTGTGATAGCCTGTGCTGACCTAATTCTACACTAGTGAACAGATTGAAGAAGTGAGGAGACATCAGATAGATGTAGACGCTTCACCAAGGAGTCACCCTGCAGTGCCACAGGGGCAGTAGGCTCACTTATTCCATATCCTTGGCATTTGCAGGGATAGACGTACACAGGGAGGCATGGGGAATTCCTGAGGAGCAAGGGCAGATGGCCAAAAAAATCTGATGGGAAAAAGTTGCAGTGCCATAGACTCTCTATCTTTTAATGGAAACTCAGGGATGGATGGCCTGGCCATAAACTATTAATAGTACCTCTGGGAAATAATAATACTCAATATGGGGCCCATCAAAACTGTTTCTCAAATTTAAAAGAGCCTCAGGGTTGCAGAACTGGGACTTAGAAATAGTAGAGGCAATTATATTTTAAATGGATGGTCACAAAACCCTGATTCTGGGTTAGTATGGTTTGCCTCCTCAGTAAATAAGACATGGGATCATAGCAGTAAAAGTATTTTGAGCCTGGCATTTTACACATAGAAATGTGAATCCATTTTTACATTTAAAAATGCAAATCAATATAAAATATGTGGTTTTATACATGGGATTTTGGTTTAAGGACTACATTTTAGTGCACAGTCTTCTACTTAACAAAATATATCTGCATTCAAAACAAATTATTTGCTGTGAAACAGATAGTGAAATTTATCAGGGTCTTAATATTATGAGTTAAATTTTATATTTTGAGGTTATTACCCTGGTTTGGATTTTGTACATTTACACACCTTAAGAAGTGGTTTTCAAACTGTAATATGGGACAGCTGAGTGTCCACAAACTCAAAACTATTTTTATAATAATGCTAGGACTGCACAAGTGTACAGCAGAATTTTGCAAAGGCTATATATGTGTATTATCAGAACAGATTGAATGCAGACACAGATATGAGATTCCTATTGTCCTTATTTAAGCCAAACATTAAAGACATTTGCAAAAATATAAAGCACTAATCTTTTAACTAATTTTTTGCTTTGGAAAATATATTTTTAATGAAAATATCATTTATTTTAATAGGTAATAAGTTAATTTTATGAATTAATATTTTTAAGAATTTTGTTTTTAATTTTGAATATGATAAATATAGACAGATCAAACCAACATATATATATATATATATATATATTAAAGTTTTTTCATTGTAAAGAGGTCCTGACATCAAAATATTTGAGATTCCATCTACACCTCCAAGGTTGTATCTGTTGTTCATATAAATAAAAACCAATTGATAAGACTATTCATTTCTTATTTTTATAATATTAGATCCTTTCTTTAGACAGGAATCAGCAAACTTTTTATAAGAGCCATATGGGTCTGTAAGTATTTAGGTTTCATGGGCCATACAGTCTCTGTTGCAACTAGTCAATTCTATCATTGTAGTGCAAAAGCAACTATAGGTAATATGTAAGCAAATGAGTGTGACTGTGTTCAAATAAAACTTTATTAACAAAAACAGAGGGTGGGCCAGATTTATTTCACAGGCCCTAAATTGCCAATTCTTGCCCTAATTCCAACTCTTGCCCTGGTCCCAAATGTGTGCTTCAGAGTGTGTGTGTGCACGTGTGTGTGTGTGTGTGTGTGTGTGTGTATGTGTACGTACATGCACATGCATGGGGAGGAGGAAGTTACAAAGAAAATTAATATTTACTGATCATCTATTATGTGTTTGGCATTTACTAACAACTATATACTTTATATGTTATTTAAATAGTTATATTTTTGTGTGTTCATTTTAAACAGTAATATTAAACTTCATTTTACAGATAAGGAAACTTGATATAAAAATGTGACACACACTAAATAGTGACACACATTTAGCAGAACAGTAACTTGGGTTTGTATTCCAGTGTGTCTGTCTTCCAGGATGCCATGAGGCTTGTCATCACTATCAGCCCAAGCAGCAGCAAAAGCAACAGCAACCCCTCACATATTCATAGTACTTTTTAGAACACAAGGTACATTCACATTGATTACATCATTTGATTTTCACCCCCAACTCCAGAAAAAACCTCCAGAAAGACCAGGTAATAGTATCCTCAATTCATAGATCAAGAAAATAGGATTCAGATTGTGTGATTTTCAATTAGTAAGTAGCAGAGCTTCAATTCTGACCAGTATTTTTTGATTCTCAATCCAAATGTCCTGTTTTTCTAGAGGACTTCGCAGAGTTTGCCAATTTTATGATTCCTGATAATCAAATGTTTCTCTTTTTTTGTACCTAATCTCTAAGCACATCACTTCAAAGTTATGAATTTTTTCCTTCTCCAATAGAGATGGACAGAATGGAGCATAGAGTGGAAATATGCATTTTATCTCCATCACTATGAAATAAAACTCGTGCTGAATCAATGGGGAAGCATCAAAGGTCAAATAAATGAAAAAGACCTCAGTTCAGAATTAGTAACATTTTCAAAGATATATTCTTTTTTGAAGCAGAAAGTAATGGAGCTACTAGGCTACTTGAGTGACCCAGAATTATAGTAGCTTTCTTTTCTTTACATCTACAATAAATGAAAGTAGAAACTATAGCTTCCCAAAGAACCTTGACTATAAACTGTGAACCTCTTATTGACCATTTATAAGTCCCACAGTTACAAGTTGACTCACCTCTTGGTGAAAAGTTAATGTTTTCTACATGGTAGAGTTAAAGATCTGATATGAGTCAATATTTGCTTCAAGAAAGAATAGTTTACAAACATATAAATTAAAATATAGTTAATAATTTTTTCCTGAGCAATGATAGTTAATGCAAGAAAAAATTAAACCAAACAGTGTAAAACCCAAACTGATGGTAAGCTTTAAAAGAAAAGTAGCCAATATCCTATTTGGTAATAATGCAACTGATAAAGGGACTATTCAAGGTTCCAAGTGTCCCCAGCATCTTCCCCTTAGGGGATCAACTTTAACTAAAAATGTCTTTAGAAGCTTTCTTTCACTATTTCCTGTACTGAACATCCCCATGCTGCCCATCAGCCATGCAGACATTCTTCACTGTCTAGATTATTCCTCCTCTCATTTAATCTCACATGCATCCCCTGCCAGCTCCAAGCAGGCCTTTTGGTATAATGGCAGTGGGGAAGCATGACAGCTCACTTCTAACTTTTATCACTTCTTCTGACATCAGAGACCAAGAGAGAAGACAATTTAATGAAAAGCTGGCTTACATCACTGGAGTCTGTAGAGGGAAACATAAGGGAAAGAAAAGTTAATTTACATCTCCAGCAGATCTTTGATCCTACAATAGCTATTTGATTGTGGAAGACTCAGTCAAAAGAAAAACGAAAGTCAAATTGCTTGAAGCACTGAACTCAGCAAAACACTCAACGATGTACCACAGTGGCCAATCTCTCTCTGGCAGGGCTGAAGCCTAGGTGGTCTACCATGTGTTTTGCATCATAATTTTCATGTTTCCCTGATAATTACAACTTGGATTTCTTGCTGTGTTATTATCTTCATTCTGAGAAACTACTTAGAATTCTTAAGTGAAAACCTGTAGCAATCAAGCCGAAAGGACCGTGAAAGGAAAAGGTGAACGCTGAGACATTCAGCCACTTGTTATTATTTTATTTAAAGCCAGATATTAACTGAAATTTTGACTGGTTTTCATTGTGGTGTTTTAAAAATTCCTCTCACGGAATTTCAAATTGAAGATAAACATAACTTTAGAAATGGTGAAAATATGACAATGAAAATGCAGTAGTTGATTTCTTAAGCTGGTTTCGACTCCAAGAGTGAAATCCTTGGTGCAGAAGAGTTCAGTTTAACAGCCTACCTGGCAACCATGTAACAGACCTACCTCAGAGGCAAACACTCTTAAAATGAGATAACTTGAGATAACTTCATCACCTCAGAAGAATTCCAATATTAGACTTTCTTATGACAATTTCTGCGTTAGAAAGCTTTGGTTTTCAAAGTCCACCGTGCCTAAAAATTACCTGGCTTCAAAAATAATATGCTGAGGGACAGAAACCAGAAACAAAAGTTTGCTTACTATAGGTTCCGTTTTTATGAGACTCAGGAACAGAAATAACCAATGTAAGCTGAGAAAAGTTAAAAATTCACTTAGTATAGTTGATATATCAAGGGGAGTTGACTAGAAAGGGGCAAGAGGAACTTTCTAGAATGATGGCAATGCTTTATATCTTGGTCTGGGTATCCATCACACATTATTTTCTATATGTAATTATGTTTCCATGAAATATTATTTTTAAAATAATCCACTGGATACCCTGTTCGAAATACAAATTCTTGAAAGACAACTTCAGAGATTCTGAGTTAAGAGATTTAAGGGGATTGAGTCCCAGAGTCTACAATTTAATTTCAAACCAGATAATCCTTGGATCACACTTTGAAGTTTGCTTATGAAGTGAATAGTGCTTTAGCTGTAGACAGAGGTGGTCTGGGACATTCCCAAAGCATATTGGAGACTGCTGTTCAGCTTCAGGAGGATATACTAGGTCCTCTCCCTTCATTTCTGCATTAAAATTAGGTGGATTGTTCTGCTGCTACCTCTAGTCTCCTGGGGGTAATTTAGGTGGAGTAATCATCCCTGTCTACTGTCTTGCTGATGTGTGTCCTTATTTGTTTGGTTCTCACATGGACTGCTCCTAGAGTTGAATTCTAATTTTGATGGCTTACACCAAAGATGGTGCATTTCTTGTTTTCAAGCTGCTAGAGTAATTGGCTGAGTTGTCAAGGGTCATGAGAAGACCATGAAACTTGGGAATATTGATGATTATATATGTATGTGTGTGCACATATACACACACATATAAATGGAATTATTATTTTCTTTTTGCAACAGAAACTTCTATTATCTGGAGGCTAACAAATTTTAAAGGAAAGGCTGAAAAGATAACCATTATAATGACATTTTTTTCATTTATTTTTTAAGATTTTAATGTATTATTTTTTAAATGATACAAGTGCTTTTTATATGTATTTTAAACAAAAAAGCAATTTCAGGGTAATTTGTTAAGTGTTTGAGAATAATTACCAAAATAAATACTACTAAATACTATGCATACATGGAACAAGAAAGCTTTATATAGAATTTAAGACACTAAAGAACTATTTTCTAAAAAGAAATATCTAATTTAATCAAATCATGAAAATATGGCTTTTAATAATATCATTGATAATTAGCATTTTTACTGCAATTTTTAAAATTATTTCTTTTTTGTCTTTTTTATTTTTGTATTCTAAATTTCTGTGGTTACATAATAGGCACATTTATTTATGGAGTGAATGAGTTGTTTTGATACAGGCATGCCATGCATAATAATCACATCACAGAAAATGGAGTATATATGCCCTCAAACATTTATTTTTGTGTTATAAACAAACCAATTATATTCTTCTAGTTATTTTGGAATATACAATTAAATTATTGTTGGCTATAGTCATCCTGTTATGTTATCAAATACTAGTTCTTATTCATTCTTTCCAACTATTTTTTTGTACCCATTAACCATTCCACCTCCCCTCTCACACTCCCACTACCCTTCAGAGACTCGTAACCATCCTTCTGCACCCTATGTCCATAAGTTCAATTATTTTGATTTTTAGATTTCACAAATAGTGAGAATATGTGACGTTTTTCTTTCTGTGCCTGGCTTATTTCACTTAACAAATGACCTCTAGCTTCATCTATGTTGTTGCAAATGACAGGAACTGATGCTTTCTTATGGCTGAATAATACTCCATTGTATATAACATACATTTTCTTTATCCATTTATTTGTTGATGGACACTTATGTTTCATCCAAATCTTAGTGGTTGTAAACAGTACTGCAACAAACATGATAGTGTACATATTGTTTCAATATACTGATTTCCTTTCTTTCAAGTATATACCCAGCTGTGGGTTTGCTGGATCATATGGTAGTTCAATTTTTAGTCTTTTGAGGAACTTCCAAACTGTTCTCCATAATGGTTCTACTAATTTACATTCCCACCAACAGTGTATGAGGGTTCCCTTTTCTCCACATCCTCATCAGCATTTATTGTTGTGTCTTTTGAATATAAGCCATTTTAACTGGGGTGAGATGATATCTCATTGTAGTTTTGATTTGCATTTCTCTGATAATCAATGACGTTAAGCACCTTTTTATATGCCTGTTTGCCATTTGTATGTCTTCTTTTGAGAAATAGCCATTCAAATCTTTTGCTTTTTTTTTTTTAGTTGGGTTATCAGAATTTTTTTCCTATGGAATTGTTTGAGCTTCTTATGTATTCTAGTTATTAATCCCTTATCAGATGGGTAGTTTGCAACTATTGTTTCCCATTCTGTTTGTTATCTCTTCACTTTGTTGATTGTTTCTTTTGCTGGGCAGAAGCATTGTAACTTGATGTGATCCCATTTGTCCTTGTCCTTTTTTGCTTTGGTTGCCTGTGTTTGTGGGGGTATTACTCAAGAAATTTTTGCCCAGACCAATGTCCTATAGAGTTTCCTTAAAGTTTTCTTATAGTAGTTTCATAATTTGGGGTCCTACATTTAAGTCAGCAATCCATTTTGATTTGATTTTTTGTGTATCATGAGAGACAGAGGTCTAGTTTTATTCTTCTGCATATGGATATTCTGTTTTTCCAGAACCATTTATTGAAGATACTGTCATTTCCCCAGTGTACATTCCTGGCACCTTTGGCAAAAATGAGTTCACTGTAGGTGTGTGGATTTCTTTCTAGGTTCTCTATTCTGTTCCATTGTTCTATGTGTCTGTTTGTATGCCAATTCCATGCTGTTTTGGTTACTATGACTCTGCAGTATATGCCAATATTTTAGTGGGACTTCACTATTGTGAAACTTGGGAAGTGAGAAGGGAGTTGTACAGAGTCTCAGAGTTGTTTACATGTCTTTAAAAAATCTTTTTCTTCTCCATGACATATGAGCTTTATACCAAGTTGAGAGCCATGTCTCTAAATAGATTTCTGGAAAAAAAGCATACAATACTTAGAAAAAAGAAAAACTTATTTAATATATTTAAAAATAAAAATTATTTAGTTTCCCTGATTTATCAGTGTGGAATAAACCAAAAGAAAAAATTATATCATTTTCTTCTTCTGGAAGTCTTCTTTTTTCCCTCTGAGCAGTCTTGTCTATGCCATTCCTGTGATGAACCTGATCTCAGAGTGATTATCACAGATGTTATGTTCTGTATGTATCAAAATGGATTGTAAAGGATTCTGAGAAGACTGGGCTAGGAAGTACCAGAAATCTGTCTGCCTACCTAGAAAACAACTACACTGGTAGAATATTTCTGATGTAATTATCTTGGAACTCTGGAATCTATTGAAGGTTTGTAACTTCCAGGGAAGACTTAAATAATACATTGTAGTTAATGTCAGTCAATTTCAGTTTTAGTATAGTAGCAGCTACCCATCCTCCAGTCTTCACTCCTGTGGCAAGCATCTCTGCAAATGTTCTTGGAACACCTTGCCCACAGCTTTTAGGAGCTAGGGGAGGCAAAAAGTACCCAATTCTCCAAATATCAGGTATCTGTGCTCTGATTGCTGATTGCTACTTCTGATCACAGAGGTGCAGAAAATAAAAGGCAGCAGCCATTATTGTAACACGTTCCTTCTTTTTGCAAGCCCTGCTCCATAAGGTTGACTTGATTTCAGGGGATTTAAAGGGCTGGCACCTTTTTGTTCCCCCATCGTTTTTCTCTTTTTCTCCTTTTGTAAGCCAGACATTTAAGACTAGGACATTCAAAATCAGCTTCATGTACAGGGGGAATTATAAAGTTACCACTTACTCCAGGGGAAGGTATAGGCTAAGAAAAGACCTGAGAAGGTTTTAACACCTCACATGGGTCCTCAACACGGAAAAAACCTAAAACAAATTTTCTTTTTTTTTTTTTTTTTTTTTTTTTTTTCAAGGGAAACAAATTTATTGGTAACTTTGATCAATACCTGAAAGTTTTACATTTACACAATGTCACTTAGATGCACCATTTGGATAAACTGTTTGATAGAACATTTTAATTTGACTATTTGCAAAAGAAAAAGATTGATTTTTCTTGATTGGGATAAAACTATTTTTAATTGTTATTCTTTATGTGACTCTGAGTCATGTGTATCTTAAATTTTCACAAAATAATTTTGTATTTAAATATAATTAGTAATGCTTAAAAGCCTATAAATGTAATTTTAATGACTTGGCTATTATTCTACACTTTTTATAGACCATGAATTATAGCCTTCTAATTCAGTATGCTTGGCCAGTAAATAATTAGCAAAAATATTTTCTTATTTTTCAAAATTAACAAAAGAAAAATGGCAAAATGTAATCTTAGAGCATATCCAAATCAACTGTAGATCAAACATTAAATCAATGATGTGTCAGGTCTCCAGTTCCCAACCCAAAGCCCTTATTGTTTTTTTTTTTTTTATTATACTTTAAGTTCTAGGGTACATGTGCATGACGTTTATATCATGTATAACTCCCCAATGCAATCCCTCCCTCCTCCCCCTCCCCATGATAGGCCCCAGTGTGTGATGTTCCCCTTCCCGAGTCCAAGTGATCTCATTGTTCAGTTCCCACCTATGAGTGAGAACATGCGGTGTTTGGTTTTCTCTTCTTGTGATAGTTTGCTAAGAATGATGGTTTCCAGCTGCATCCATGTCCCTACAAAGGACGCAAACTCATCCTTTTTGATGGCTGCATAGTATTCCATGGTGTATATGTGCCACATTTTCTGAATCCAGTCTGTCACAGATGGACATTTGGGTTGATTCCAAGTCTTTGCTATTGTGAATAGTGCCGCAATAAACATACGTGTGCATGTGTCTTTGTAGTAGAGTAATTTATAATCCTTTGGGTATATACCCAGTAGTGGGATGGCTGGGTCATATGGTACATCTAGTTCTAGATCCTTGAGGAATCGCCATACTGTTTTCCATAATGGTTGAACTAGTTTACAATCCCACCAACAGTGTAAAAGTGTTCCTATTTCTCCACATCCTCTCCAACACCTGTTCTTTCCTGACTTCTTAATGATTGCCATTCTAACTGGTGTGAGATGGTATCTCATTGTAGTTTTGATTTGCATTTCTCTGATGGCGAATGATGATGAGCATTTTTTCATGTGTCTGTTGGCTGTATGAATGTCTTCTTTTGAGAAATGTCTGTTCATATCCTTTCCCCACTTTTCAATGGGGTTGTTTGTTTTTTTCTTGTATATTTGTTTGAGTTCTTTGTAGATTCTGGATATTAGCCCTTTGTCAGATGAGTAGGTTGCAAAAATTTTTTCCATTCTGTAGGTTGCCTGTTCACTCTGATGGTAGTTTCTTTAGCTGTGCAAAAGCTCTTTAGTTTAATTAGATCCCATGTGTCAATTTTTGCTTTTGCTGCCGTTGCTTTTGGTGTTTTAGACATGAAGTCCTTGCCCATGCCTATGTCCTGAATGGTACTACCTAGATTTTCTTCTAGGGTTTTTATGGTATTAGGTCTAACATTTAAGTCTCTAATCCATCTTGAATTAATTTTCGTATAAGGGGTAAGGAAAGGATCCAGTTTCAGCTTTCTACTTATGGCTAGCCAATTTTCCCAGCACCATTTATTAAATAGGGAATCCTTTCCCCATTTCTTGTTTCTCTCAGGTTTGTCAAAGATCAGATGGCTGTAGATGTGTGGTATTATTTCTGAGGACTCTGTTCTGTTCCATTGGTCTATATCTCTGTTGTGGTACCAGTACCATGCTGTTTTGGTTACTGTAGCCTTGTAGTATAGTTTGAAGTCAGGTAGCGTGACGCCTCCAGCTTGTCCTTTTGACTTAGGATTGTCTTGGCAATGCGGGCTCTTTTTTGGTTCCATATGAACTTTAAAGCAGTTTTTTCCAATTCTGTGAAGAAAGTCATTGGTAGCTTGATGGGGATGGCATTGAATCTATAAATCACCTTGGGCAGTATGGCCATTTTCACGATATTGATTCTTCCTATCCATGAGCATGGTATGTTCTTCCATTTGTTTGTGTCCTCTTTGATTTCACTGAGCAGTGGTTTGTAGTTCTCCTTGAAGAGGTCCTTTACATCCTTGTAAGCTGGATTCCTAGGTATTTTATTCTCTTTGAAGCAATTGTGAATGGAAGTTGATTCCTGATTTGGCTCTCTGCTTGTCTGTTACTGGTGTATAAGAATGCTTGTGATTTTTGCACATTAATTTTCAAAAAATGAAAAGAAAACAGCAAACTCCAGGTAAGGGGGAGAATCCTATGTCCAGAGGAAACACATTAGTAGATGTGTAGTATAGTTTAAATGTATTAAATATATGGTTTTCAAGCAAAAATAATCATAAGGCACACAAAGAAATAAAAAATTATTGTTCGTTTAAAGAAAAACACCTAAAACTGTCCCTGAAAAAAATCTAATGACAGATATATTAGACAAAGTCGTTAAAAGTACTGTTTTAAAGATGCTCAAAGAATTAAAGGAAGTCATGGAGAAAACCAGTAACATGATGTATTATCAAAATGTAAATACATGTAAAGAGATAGAAAACCTAAAAAGAAACCAAAAAGAAATTCTGGAGCTGAAAAGTACAACTAAAATGAAAAATTCAGAGTATTCCAAAGGCAGATATGAGCACATAGTGTAAAAATCTAGTGAAACTGAAGGTAAAACAATATAAATTATTGAGACTGATGAAGAGAAAAAAACATAAAGAAAAATGAATGAACCCTAAGGGACCCATAGGAAACCATCAAGTGGACCAACATATGCATTGTAGTTATGTAAAAAAGAGAAGAGAAAGAGAAAGGAGCTAAGAGAATGTTTGTAGAAATAATGGCTGACGATTTCCAAATTTGATGAAAGACATGAATATAAACATCCAGAAAGCTCAACAAACTCCAAATATGCTAAATCAAAGCAACCCATACCAAGACACATAATAACCAAACTTTCTAAAACCAATGGCAGTGACTTTTGAACACAGAAAGAAGCAACTCATCACATATGAGGGATTCTCAATAAATTTAGCACATAAAATAGAAAAGCTAGAGGAGATGGATAAATTCCTGAAAATATACAGTCCTCCTAGATTAAACCAGGAAGAAATAGGAACTGTAATCAGACCAATAAGAAGCACCAGGATTGAAAGGATAATGAAAAAATTACCAACAAATAAAAGTCCAGGACCAAATTGATTCACAGCTGAATTCTATCAAACATTCAAAGAAAAATTGGTACCAATTTTATTGACACTATTCCAAAAGACAGAGAAAGAAGTAATCCTCCCTAAATCATTCTCTAAAACCAGCATCACCCTTTATACCAAAACCAAGAAAGGATAAACACAAAAAGAAAACCACAAACAACTATCCCTAGTGAACATGGATGCAATAATCCTCAACAAAACACTAGTGAATTGAATCCAACTGCATATCAGAAAGATAATCGTGGGTTTCATACCTGGGAATTCAGGGACAGTTTAACATATGCAAGTCAATAAACATGATAGATACACCATATAAACAGAATTAATCACAAAAATCACATAATCGTCTTAATAGATGCAGAAAAAACATTTGACAAAATACAATATCCCTTTGATTAAAACCCTCAACAAAATTGGCATGGAAGGGACATACCTTAAGGTGGTAACAACCATCTATGACAAACTCACAACCAACATTATACTGAATGGGAAAAAGTTGAAAGCATTTCCCCTAAGAACTGGAACAAGACAAAGATGCCCACTTTCATCACTTCTGTTCAACATAGTACTGGAAGTTTTAACAGAGCAATCAGGCAAGAAAAAGAAATAAAGGACCATCCAAATCAGTAAAGAGGAAATCACACAGTAACTGTTTGCTGATGACATATTCATAGAATACCCTACAAACTCATCCAAAAAGCTCCTAGAACTGATAAACGAATTCAGCAAAGTTTCAGGATACAAAATTAATAAACACAAATCAGTAGCTCGGTTATAAACCAACAGTGACGAAGCTCCTGGGTGCAATGGCTCACGCCTGTAATCCCAGCACTTTGGGAGGTCAAGGCAGGAGGATCACTTGAGGTCAGGAGTTCGAGACCAGCTTGGCCAACATGGTGAAACCCTGTTTCTACTAACAATACAAAAATTAGTCAGGCATGGTGGTGGATGCCTGTAATCCCAGCTACTTGGGAGGCTGAGGCATGAGAATTGCTTGAACCCAGAAGGTAGAGGTTGCGGTGAGCCAAGATGGCACCACTGCACTCCAGCCTAGGAGATAAAGCAAGACTCAGTCTCAAAAAAATAAAATAATAGTAATAATAATAATACCTCCAATATTATGTTGAACAGAAGTGGTGACAGTGCATATCCTTGCCTTGTACTGGATCTTAGCAGGAAGGTCTTCAGTTTTTCTCCATTGATCATCACATTAGCTATGGGTTATTTATAAATGGCCCTTCTTATGTTGAGGAAATTTCACTCTATACCTAAATTGTTAAGAGATCTCTATCAAGAAAAAATGCTGTACTTGGTTAAATATTTTTCTGCATCAATTGAGACAATTATATTGTTTTCATTTTCCAGTATGCCATTATGAGATATCACATGTCTGATATGTGTATTTTAATCCAGACTTATATGCCAGGGATATATACACTTGCCCGTGGTATATAATCTTTTGAAGTGTTGTTGAATTTGGTTTGCTAATATTTTATTGAGAAATTTTGCATCAATATTTATTTGTTTTTTTTTCCTTGTGATTTATTTGTCCAGCGTTATTATCAAAGTGATGCTGGCCCTATAAAATGTGTTTGGAAGTATTTTCTTTACCTCTATATTTTGAAAACATTCAAGAAGTATTGGTAATAATTATTTGAATGGTAGAATTCAGCCTGAATTCATCCAAGTCATCTGGTTCTGATATTTTCTTTGTTGGAACATTTTAAATTATTTCTAATTTCTTTTATTTCTTATCAGTCTGTTCAAGATTTCTATTTCTTCTTGATTCAGTCTTGGTAGGCTAAATTTTTCTAAAAATTTATTCATTTTCTCCAAGTTATCTAATTTGTTGGCATATTAATGTTCATAATAGTCCCATATGTTTTTTTCAAATTTCAGAGGCATCTGTTGTAGTGTGTCCACTTTCACTTCTTATTTTATTTTTTGAGTGATCTGTCTTTTTCTCTCAGTCTAGCTAGACATATGTCAATTTGTTTATTTTGTCAAAAAAATTCTAGTGTTATTCATTTTTTTCTGTTTTTTTCCTATCCTCTGATTATTTCTGTTCTTTAATCTGCTAAATTTGGTCTCATTTTATTTTTCTTATTCTAGCTTTTTGGGACATAATGTTAGGCTATTTATTTAGTGTTAGTCTTTTTTTAATGAGGCGTTTATTTTTGTAAATTTTTTCTTTCAGAACTACTTTGACTGCATTCCATACATTTTGATATATTGTGTTTCCATCATTGGCTCAAGATATTTAAAATTTTTTCTTATGAATCCTTATTTGACCCATCGGTAATTCAGAAGCATGTTGTTTAATTTCCATATACTTATAAATTTTTCAAGATTCCTCCTAGTACCAATTTCTAGTTTCATATCGTTGTGGTTGGAAACAATACTAGGTATGATTTCAATCTTAAATTTGTTAAGACTTATTTTGTGGCCTAACATATGGCCTGTCCTGGAGAATGTTCCATGTGCACTAGAGAAGAATGTATATTCTGCTGCTGTACATTGGAGAGTTTTATACATGTTTGTTAGTTCCATTTAGGTTAAAGTTCTGTTTACATCTAGTATTTCCATGTTGATTTGCTGTCTGGTTGATCTATCTATTTTTGAATGTGTATTGTATTCTCCTGCTCTTACTGTATTGGTACCTATTTCTTCCTTCATGTCTAATAATATTTACTTTATATATTTAGGTGCTTCAATGTTGAGTGCATATGTATTTACCACTGTTATATCCTCTTGATAAATTGATCCATTTATCAATAAATAATTATCTTCTTTGTCTCTTGCAAGAGTTTTTGACTTGAAGTCTGTTTTACCAGATATATAAGTATTGTCACCTCTGATCTCTTTTGATTATTATTTACATGGAATATCTTCCTCCTTCTTTTCCTTTCAACATATATGTGTCCTTAAAGCTTAAATGGATCTCTTGTAGGCAGCATGTAGTTAAATATTGCTTTTTAATTCATTCAGTCACTTTGTCTTTTGCTTGGAGAATTTCATTCATTTATATTCAAGGTTATAATTGATAGGTAACAACTCACCATAGCCTTTTTGTTTATTTCTGATTGTTTTGCATCTCCTTTGTTCCTTTCTTCCTCTCTTATCATCTTCATTTGTGATTTGATAATATTTTGTAGTCCTTAGCTTTAATTCCCTTCTCTTAATAATTTGTATATCTGCTGTCAGGGTTTTTGTTTGTTTGTTTTGTGCCAACAATGAGGCTTAACAAAAAGCTTCATATTAGAGATAGGTATGATTTACATACTGTCATTACAATATTGGAGTATTCAGCATTTGACTATGTATTTACCTCTACCAGTGAATGTATTACTTTTATATAGATTCACTGTAGTACAAATGCTCTATGACTTATAATGGTGCTACATCCCACTAAACCCATTTTAAGCTGAAAATCCTGTAAGTAGGAAATGCATTTAATACACCTAACCTACCCAACATCATAGCTTAGCCTAACCTACCTTAAATGTGCTTATAACACTTAATGTTAGCCTACAGTTAGGCAACATTATTTCTAAAAAGGATATTTTTATAATAAAATATGGAATATCCCATGTACTATGTATCACTAGCCCAGGAAAAGTTCAAAATTCAAAGTATGTTGGGATTGTAATAGTTTCACACCATCATAAAGTAAAAAGCAGTAAATCAAATCATCATAAGTTGGAGGTCCATCTGTAATTATCATCTCTTTTTTCTGTTTGAAGAACTTATGTAAGCATTTCTGGCAGAGCATGTCTAGTGGTGAATTCATTCAGCATTTGCTTATTGGAGAAGACTTTACTTCTCTTTTATTACTGAAGAATGGCTTTGCTGGACATAGTATTCTTGGTTTGTGGAATTTTTTTTTATCACTTTGAATATATCATCTGATTCTCTCCTGGCCCGCAAAGTTTCTCCTGATAAATCTCATTGTCTAATGGCACTTATATGTGAGTTGTTGCTTTTCTCTTGCTGATTTTATAATTCTCTCTTCGTCTTTGACTTTTGATAGTTTTACCATAATGTGCCTTGAAGAGACTATCTGTAACCTCTATCTCTTTGGAGATCTTCCATCTTCATGCATCTGAATGTCCAGATCTCTCCCAAGACTTGGAAAATTTTAGCAATTATTTCATTAAATAAATTTTCTGTCCTTTTCACCATCTCTTCTCTGTGAAACTCCCATAACATGAGTGTTTGTTTGCTTGATGGTGTCTCGTAAGTCCTGTAGTCTGTCTTCACTCCTTTTTATTCTTTTTTCTCTTTTTCCTCATATGTATTTCAAAAGACATGTCTTCAAGTTGACAGATTATTTCTTCTTGAGCTATTCTGCTGTTAAAGTTCTCTATTCCATTTTTATTGCCTTGGTTAAATTTTTTGGCTCTAAGATTTCTGTTTAGTTTTATTTTATTATATCTCTCTCTTTGTTGAATCTCTCATTTAAATTACAAATTGTTTTTCTGATTTATTTGAATTGTTTACTTGTATTCTCTTGTACCTAACTGAATTTCCTTAAGATCATTAATTTCAATTCCTTTTCATGCAATTCATAAATGTTCATTTCTTTATGCTCAGTTACTAAAGAATTATTATTTTTCTCTGGTTGGTGTCATGTTTCATTGCTCTTTCATGTTTCTTGTGTCCTTGAATTGTGCATCTGGTGTTGTAGTCACCTCTTTCAAACTTTACAGAGTGTTTTCATAAGGCAAGAGTAACACCTGCAGATAGACCTGAAGGTGTTGGTGGGGCAGGGTGTGATAATTCTGTTTCCATGAGGGCACAGTGACATAGTCCCCCATGCAACTTCTTTAGTTGTGATTAATGTCAACAATGACTGCAAATGCCTCACTAGTCTAGGCTGCAGGAGCTTTTGACAGCAATGTTGACTGTGTAGTTTTTAAGGGCAAGGGCTTCAGGGATTCTCCTGTGCTTTTTTTTTCCTCAGTGAGGAGTCATAGCTGAAGAGATCTCTTTTGGTATCGGGTCTAAAATAGCCCACAGGTAGCTGCAGTGACATTGGGATCCAGGCCCAGATGACTGGACAAGCTTCAGAGCTAGGATCCCAGTCTTGAGATCCTGTAAAACTCCTATAGCACCTGGGACTTGAGGTACAGATTCACTTTTTAAGTATGATTGGAGGCAGTCCTTTCATTAAATTCGGGGTCTATTGGTCTAAGGCACACGTCAGTAACTTGGGCCCAGATGCTGAGCTATAGCTGTAGTTTTAACCCTGGTGGGAAATTTAAGCTAAAACAAGACATTTAAACTGATCTAAGAGGATGCTCTACATGTCTAAACAATTGTTCTGACTCCGTTACATAAGGTGCAAATTATTTAGGAATCTAATAAAAGTGTCAAGCAGTTAAGTGTGAAAATAAGGCTTAGTATTAGAGGGCCAACATGAAATCACAAGAATGAAATTTTTCCACTGCCTTAAACAATAAAAAATGAAACAGTGAAAATATATGAAAATAGTTTTCAAGACACTGAATATCAGACAAAAAGGAAACAACAAGATGTACTTTATAATTTCTCTATATTATAGTCATGCTAAAGTTTTCAGGATTTTGCACAGGGAAGGAGAACACCAGGAGTCTTTTTTTTATTTTTACTTTTTATTCTTTTAAAATTTTATGGCTACATAGTAGGTGTATGCATTTATGCAGTACATCAAATAGTTTGATACAGGGTTGCTATGTCAAATAAGCAAATCATGAAGAATAAGGTATCCATCCCCTCAAGCACTTATGCTTTGAGTTACAAACAATCCAATTACTATTTATTTTAATATGTGCAATTAAGTTATTACTGACTGTAGTCACACTATTATGCTATCAAATAATAGGTCTCATTCATTCTTTCTAACCATTTTTTGTACTGATTAACCATTTCCATCCCCAGCCCCTCAACCCACCACTACACTTCCCAGCCTGGAGTAACCGATTCTACTCTCTATGTCAATTAGTTGAATTGTTTTGATGTTTCAATCCCACAAATAAAGGAAAACATGTGATGTCTGACTTTTTATGCCTGGCTTATTTTCCTTAACATAATGATTTTCAGTTCCATCAATGTTGTTGCAAATGACAGAAACTCATATTTTTTATGGCTGAATAGTACTTGATTGTGTATACGTACCACAATTTCTTTATCCATTGAATGCACATTGAGGTTGCTTCCAAATCTTGGCTTTTGTAAACACTGCTGCAACAAACACAGAAGTGCAGATATTGCCTCAATATACTGATTTCCTTTATTTTGGATATATACCCAGCAGCGGGATTGCTAGATCATATGGTAGCTCAATTTTTAGTTTACTGAGGAACCTCCAAATTGTTCTTTATAGTGGTTGTACTAATTTACATCCCCACCAACAGTGTACAGTGTTTTGTTTTCTCCACATCCTTGCCATCATTTTTTATTGTCTGTCTTTTGGATATAAGCCATTTTAACTGGGGTGAGATGATATTTCATTGCAGTTTTGACTTGCTTTTCTCTGATGATCAATGACGTTGAGTACCTTTTCATATGCCTATTTGTCATTTATATGTCTTCTTTTGAGAAATGTCTATTCAAATGTTTTGCCCATATTTTAAATTGGATTACCAGGTTTTTTTCCCTATAGAGTTGTAGGAACTCTATAGGAAAGTTGAGCGTCTCATATATTCTGGTGTTTAATCGCTTTTCAGATGGGTAGTTTGAAAATATTTTCTCCCATTCTGTTTGTTGTCTTTTCATTTTGTTGCTTGTTTCCTTTGCTGTGCATAAGCTTTTTAACTTGATGTGATCCCACTTGTCCACGTTTGCTTTGGCTGCCTGTGCTTGTCGGATATTGCTCAAGAAATTTTTGCTCAAACCAACGTCCTGATTTCCCCAATGTTTTCTCATAGTAGTTTGAGTTTTCATAGTTTGAGGTCTTAGATTTAAGTAGGTAATCTATTTTGATTTGGTTTTTGTATATGGTGAGAGATAGGGGTCTAGTTTCATTCTTCTGCCTATGGATATCCAGTTTTCTCAACATCATTTATTGAAGAGACTATCTTTTCCTGAGTGTATGTGCTTGGCACCTTTGTCAAAAATGAGTTCACTGTAGGCATGTGGATTTGCTTCTCGGTTCTTTATTCTGTTTTGTTAGTCTATGTGTCTGTTTTTATGCTAGTACCATGCTGTTTTGGAGTACTGTAGCTCTACAGTATAATTTGAAGTCAGGCAATGTGATCCCACCAGTTTTTTTACTTAGGATAGCTTTGCCTATACTGGGTCTTTCATGGTTCCATATAAATTATAGGATTGTTTTTTGTATTTCTCTAAAAAATGACATTGGTATTTTGATAGAGATTGCATTTAGTCTGTAGGTTGCTTTGGGTAGTATGGCTATTTTAACAATATTGATTCTTCCAATCCATGAACATAAAATATTCTTCCCTTTTATTCTTCCAATCCATGAACATAGAATATTTTTCCTTTTTGTGTGTGTGTCCTCTTCTGTTTCTTTCATCAGACTTGTCCACCTCCCAAGCCCAAGCCCTTTGTACACTAAGTCCAGCTACTGCTGAAAACCCTAGTAGTAACACAGAATAGCACATAATTAAGGGGTGATGCTGTCATCTAGACCAGCAATTTCCAATTAGTCTGATTCATTAGAATCATCTCAGTTGCTTCAAAAAAATACAGATTCCCCCAGACTCCCACCCCCATTCAGGCTTCTGATTGTGTAAGTCTGAGAGAACGCCTGAAATCTGCGTTTTCACGTACTTCCAATGATTCTGATCATCAGTATGCCTTGCTACTTATACAAGGATTAAAAACATCGCTTTTTTCATTATATTTCATTATATTTCAATATATTTCATTATATTTCATTTTTTCATTATAGAGATCTTTAACTTCTTGATTAATTCCTAGATATTTATTTTATGTGTGGCTATTATAACTGAGGTTATATTTTATTATTTTTTCAGATTGTTATCTGTTGGCATATAGAAATGTTATTGATTTTTGTATGTTGACTTTGTATCCTGCAACTTTCCTGAGTTTATCAGTTCTAGCAGTTTTCTTGTGGAATCTTTAGGTTTTTCCAAATATACAGTCGTATCATCTGCAAACAAGGATAACTTAACATCTTCGTTTCCAATTTGGATGTCTTTTTTATTTTTCTCTTGTCTGATTGCTCTATCTAGGTCTTTCAGCAATAGTGATTACAGTTGGCATTCTTGTTGGGTTCCAGATCTTAGAGAAGAAGCTTTAAGCTTTTCCCCATTCAGTGTAATATTAGCTGTGGGTCTGTCATACGCGGCTTTTATTATGTTGAGGTATGTACCTCCTATCCTCAGTTTTTGAGTTTGTTTTTTTAATCATGAAGGGATGTTGAATTTCATACAATATTTTTCAGCATCAGTTGAAATTATCATAGAGTTTTCATCCTTCATTCTGTAGATATGATGTATCACATTGATTGATTTATGTATTATGAACCATCCTTGCATCCCAGGGAGAAATCCCACTTGTTCACAATGAATAAGCTTCCTAATGTATTGTTGCATTCAATTTCCTAGTATTTCATTGAGGATTTTTGGATTAACATTCATCAAAGATACTGACTCATAATTTTCGCTTTTTGATTTGTCTTTGCTTTTGGTATTAGGGTAACACTGGCCTTGAAGAATTAGTTTGGAGGTATTTCCTCCTCCTCAATTTTTCAGAATAGTTCGGATAGAATTGGTATTAGTTCTTTAAATGTTTGGTACAATTCAGCAGTGAGACCATTGAGTCCCAGGATGTTTCCTTTTTCATTTCTGATTTTGACTATTTGGATTTTATCTTTTTTTCTTAGTCTGGCTAAAGGTTTGTCAATTTTGTTTAACTTGTCATAAATGCAACTTTTGGTTTCATTCATCTTTTGTATTTTTTCATTTCAATTTCATTTATTTCTGCTCTGAATTTTATTGTTTCTTTTCTTCTACTAATTTTGGGTTTGCTCTTGCTTTTCTAGTTATGTAAGATTCATTGTGAGGTTTTCATGTGGAATTTTTCCTCCTTTTTTGGTGTAGGCACTTACAAGCTTTCTTCTTATTACTGCTTTTGCTGTATCTCATGAATTTTGGTATGTTGTGTTTTTATTATCCTTGGTTTTAAGAAACTTTTCAATTTTCTTCTTAATTTTTTTGACTCAGTGATCATTCAGGAGAATATTGTTTAACTTTTTTGTATTTGCATATTTTCCACACTTCTGCTTGTTATTAATTTCTAGTTTTATTTCATTGTGGTCAGAGAAGTTTCTTAATTTCATTTCAATTTTTTGAATGTTTTAAGACTTAGTTTATGACATAACCTATGGTCTATCCTTGAGAATAATCCATGGGCTGAGGAAAAGAATGTATATTCTGTAGCTCTTGGATGAAATGTTCTGTAAATATATATTTAATCCATTGGTCTATAGAGTAGATTAAGTCTGATGTTTCTTTGTTGATTTTCTGTTTGGAAGATCTGTTCAATGCTGAAAGTGGGGTGTTGAAGTCTGCAGCTATTATAATACTGGGGCCTATCTGTCACTTTAACTCATTGATAATATTTTATATATATGTGTGTGTGTATGTGTGTGTATATATATGTGTGTGTGTGTGTGTATGTATATATATGTGTGTGTGTATATGTATATATATGTATATACATATACACACACATACATATATCCATTCTCCAGTGTTGGGTGCATATATTTGTATGATTCTTATATCCTCTTGCTGAATTGACCCCTTTATCATTATATAGTGACCTTCTTTGTCTCTTCTTATAGTTTTTTTCTTGAAATGTATTTTGTCTGATATAAGTATAGTGACTCCTACTCTCTTTTGATTTCCATTGGCATGGAATATCTTGTTTCCATTCTTTTATTTTTAGTCTGTGTGTGTCTTTATAGATGAAATATGTTTCTTGTAGGCAACAGAATAGTGTATTTTGTTTTTCATCTTTCTAGCCACTTTATGTCTTTTGATTGGATAATTTAGTCTATTTACATTTAATGTTATTATTGATAAGTACGGACTTGTTTTCTGGTCTCCTCTTCCTCCTTCTTTCCTTTCTATCTTCCTCTATTGGAGGTGATTTCTCTAGGTATATGCATTAGGTTCTTGATTTTTATTTTTTTCTGTATTCATTGTACAGTTTTTAGTTTGAGATTACCTTGAGGCTTGTAAATACTATAATACATTATTTTAACCTGATAACAAGTTAACACTATTAGTATAAATAAATAAAAATAAATAAAAACTCTACATCTTAACTTTGTTCCTCATTTTGTAACTTTTTAAACTTGTTGTTGCTATTATATCTTACATCTTGAAAAGTTGTTGTAGTTATTATTATTGATTGGTTCATCATTTAATCTTTCCACTTAGGATAAGAGCAGTTTATACACCACAGTTACAGTGTTATAATATTTTGTATTTTGCTGTGTACTTATTATTACCAGTGTGTTTTGTACCTTCAGGTGATTATTTCTGCTCGCTAAAATCCTTTTATTTCTGATTGAAGTAGCACCTTTTCCATTTACTTGTAGGACAAGTCTGGTATATGAAATCCCTCAGTCTTTGTTTGTCTGGGAAAGTCTTTATTTCTCTTACATGTTTGAAGGATATTTTCACCAGATATACTATCTTAGGGTAAAACTATTTTTCTTCAGTAACTTAAATACTTGATGCCACTCTCCTGTGGCCTGTAAGGATTTCACTGAAAAGCTGGCTGCCAGATGAATTGAAGCTCCATTGTATGTTATTTGTTTCTTTTCTCTTGTTGCTTTCAGAATCCATTCTTTATCCTTGATTTTTGGGAGCTGGGTTATTAAATGCCTTGAGGTAGTCTTCTTTGAGTCAAGTCTGCTTGGTGTTCTATAACCTTCTTGTACTTGGATATTGATATCTTTAAGCTTGGGAAGTTCTCTGTTATTATCCCTTTGAATAAACTTTCTTCTCCTATCTCTTTCTGCACCTCCTCTTTAAGGTCAATACCTCTTAGATTTGCCTTTTTGAGGCTATTCTCTAGAACCTGTAGATGTGCTTCATTGTTTTTTATTCTTTTTTCTTTTGTCTCCTTTGACTGTATATTTTGAAATAGCCTGTCTTCAAGCTCACTAATTCTTTTTTCTGCTTGATCAATTCTGTTATTAAAAGACTGATGCATTCTTCAGTATGCCAATTGTATTTTTCAGCTCCAGAATTTTTTTTAATTATTTCAATCTCTTTGTTAAGTTTATCTGATAGAATTCTGAATTCCGTCTTTGTGTTAACTTGAATTTCTTTGAGTTTCCTCAACACAGCTACTTTGAATTCTGCCTGAAAGGTCACATATCTCTGCTTCTCCAGGACTGGTCCCTGGTGCCTTATTTAGTTAATTTGGTGAGGTAATGTTTTCTTGGATGATGTTAATGCTAGTAGGTGTTCTTTCATGTATTGGCATTAAAGAGTTAGGTATTTATTGTAGTCTTCACTGTCTGGGCTTATTTGTAGCTGTCTTTCTTGGGAAGAACTTTTCAGGCTTGTGAAAGGACTTGGGTGTTGTGATCTAAACTGCATCTGCTTTAGGAGGCAACTGAAGCTCAGTAGTGCTGTGGTTCTTGCAGGCTCATAGAGGTACCACCTTTATCATACTGAACAAGATCCAGGAAACTCTGGATTACCAGACAGAGACTCTTGTTCTCTTCCCTTACTTTCTCCCAAACACACAGAGTGTCTGTCTCTGTTCTGAGCCACCTAAAGCTGGAAGGAGAGTGACCCAAGCACCCTTGTGGCCATTACCACTATGACTCCACTGGGTCAGACCTAAATCAGCACAGCACTGAGTCTCATTCAAAGTCTGCTGTAACCACTCCCTCGTTACTGCCTATGTTTGCTCAAGGCCTTGGGGTTTTACAATCAGCAGATGGCAAAGCCAGCCAGGCCTGTGTTCTTCCTCTTCAGAGCAATGAGGTCCTCCAGGCCCCAGATAGGTCCAGAAATGATGTCCAGGAGTCAGGGACTAGACTGAAAAATCTTAGAAGTCTACCCGGTGTTCTACTGCATTGCGGCTGAGCTGGCACTCAAACCACAAGAGACAGTTCTTCCCACTCTTCTCTCCCCTTTCCAAAGGCAAAGGAACCTCACCCCATAACTATCACCATCTCAAGCCATCACCAATGTTCCCTTAAAGCCCAAGGTCTCTTAGGTCAGCTACCTGGTCTGGGACTCACCATTCAGGGCAGTAGGTTCCCCTCTGGCCCAGCGCAGGCCCACAAATGCCATCCAAGAGTCAACTCCTAGAATTGGAGACACCAAGAGCCTGTTTGGTGCTCTATCCCCATGCTAGTACCTAATGTACCTAATGTGCAAGACAAAGTCCCTTTTTCCTCTTCTTTTCTCAAGCAGAAGAATTTTTTTCCCTATAGCCACCACAACAGGTTATGTGCTAAGTCCCACCTGAAGTCACAAGTCTCAGGGGCTCACTAAGGCTTTTGATGTAGTACCTGGGTATCAGTGCTGGTTATTCTAGGCCCAAGGGCTCTTCAGCTAGCAGGTGATTAGTGTAGCCAGGACTGGTTCCTTTCCTTCAGAGCAGCAGGTTCCTTTATGGCCCAGAATGTATCTAGACATGTCATCTTGGAGCTAGGGCCTGGAATGGGAACCTCAGGACTCTGACTGGTGCTCTATCCTGCTGTGGCTGGGTTGGTATCCTAGATGAAAGACAGAGTCTTTGCACTCTTCCCTCTGCTCTCCTCAAATGGAAGGAAGGGGTCTCTTTTGGAGCCATGAGCTGTCCAGCCTGGGGATAGGGAAGGTTCAAGCAATTCTCCCACTTCAGCCTCCTGAGTAGCTGGGACTACAGGTGCATGTCACCACATTCAGCTAATTTTTGTATTTTTAGTAGAGACGGGGTTTCACTATGTTGGCCAGACCTGTCTTGAACTGACCCCGTGATCTACCCTCTTTGGCCTCTCAAAGTGCTGGGATTACAGCCATGAGCCACTGCACCTGGCCTTTTTTTTTTTTTTTCCTGTTAGATACTTGTTAATATGGTGTCCTTGCTGGGAGTGGGTGGTGAGAATCAGTGGAGTTTTCTGTTCCATCATCTTGCTTGCACAAACTCTCCCATAATCAACACCAGAAGTTCTCAGCAGACTCCCTGAATTGAGGAACTAGAGTTTAGAGTCCAGGGAAAACAAGGCCAATTATAGGAGTTCACAAAAAAATGTACAAAAACGGAGACAATAGCTCAGAGAGTGAACTCAAGAAATTGGCAGAGGGTCCCCTCAAGTATTTAGCACAACACTGATTAGTGCATGTGTTTAAGAAAACCAACTGACACTGGGGAAAGAACCACCCAAAAGGATTAAAACAGTGCCCATACTAACACAGAGCAAGAAATAGGCCTGTTCCCACAAGCCAAACCAGAAAACTTGTAGATTCATAGAAGGATGATTGGATATGGTGAGAGAAAATGTTAAAAAGCAATAGAATCTACCCAAAAGGAAACAGAGAAAAGAAGAAAGCACCTCCTCCCAATAATGAATGGAAAATCAAAGATCACTGGAACAACTTGAAGCAGCTTACTATGTGTATAACTGGAAGTTCCCCATGGAAAAGAGAGAAGTAAAGGAGAAAATATTTCACAAAATAACCAAAAATTGTCCACCTAGGATGAAAAGTCAAATTAAAGAAGCTCAGCCAACTCAAAAGGGACATTTAAAAAATCAATGTACATGGCAATCAAATTGTTTAAAACAGTGACTTTAGATTTTTAAATCTTAAAAGCAACCAAAGAAAAAACCACATGTAATGTACATAGTAACAAAGATCAGGATGACAACAAATTTCTCATCAGAAACAATGCAAGTAAGAAGATAGTGGAAAAATTGTCAACCCACAGTTATATACTGAACAAAAATATCTAAAAATGAAGAGGAAATAAAGACTATTTAAAATATACAAAAGGCGAAAGAATTAAATACCAGCAGACCTGCAGTACAAAAAAAAAGGGATAAAAATAAAGTATTTGAGGCAGAAAGAAAATGATATCAAATGGAAATATGGGTTTTTGCAACACACAGCACCAAACACTGTAACTACATCATAAATGTATTTTTCTTAGTATTTAAAATTGTTTAATGATAATTGACCATGAAATGAGAAAATTGTAAAAGTAATGTAGAGATGTTTATAGCATATATATAAGAAAAACATGTTACAATACTGGAATAAATGTTGGGTGGGAAGAAATGAAAGTAGATTATAGGATGTTTCTAATACTTTAGGTGAGGTGGTATAATGTAACTTGAGATAGACTATAGTAAGTTAAAAATTTATACTGTGAATCCTACAGCAATCATTAAAAGGACAAAACGAAGAGTTATAACTACTAATAAGACAAAAAAAAAAGATGAAATAGGAGTATAAGGTACTCCGTAATTCTAAATAAAGGAGGCAACAAAGGAGAGATGGGAGAAATGGAAAACAAATAGCAAGATGATAAATCTGACCATACCAATCATTGTGTTGCATGTAAGTGCTCTGCATACCCTAATTAAAAGGCATAAATTGGCAGACTGGATAGAAAGATAAGACTTAATTATGTGCTGGTTACAATGTAAACTCACTTATATATAAAGACCAATAAGGCTAAAGTGAAAGGATGTAAAGAGTCATACTATGTTAACACTTATCTATAGAAATTTGGAATGGCTATATTATATCAGAGAAAGTATATTTAAGAGCAAAAGTTCTAGCAGGGATAAAAATGCTACTTAATGATACAGAGGTGAATTCATCAACAGGAAATTACAGTTCAAGCATTTATGCACCTAATATCAGGAATTCAAAATACGTGAAGTAAAAACTGAGTAGGAATGTGAATATTCGCCAAAAGTTGAAAACAGGCACTAGCACTTAGAAAAGTCACAGTTAGATTTATTCTTAGCCAAGTTTCAGGACTTAAGCGCAGGAACACAGACTCAGTATAGACTGAGACTATGTCCAAAGTAGGCTGCATGAGGCACCATATGTATACATTTTCTAACAGGGCACAGTAAGATTTTTTTAAATTTGGTTCTGGTTATTTAATAACATATTAATAACCACTATATGATCTGCTCCATGTTTTCCCCTATAAAGTAAACTTGAAAATTTGCTAGAGATATCAATATACAAAACTCTATTAACCCTATCAGATTTGGTATAGATATCAATATATGAAACTCTAGTAACTCTATCATATTCTAAGGTCTATCTTTTCTAAATATATTCCCATAGCAAAGTAACCACATAATCACACATTTACAACTAAACACTCATGTAAGTTAAATGGGTATTTTTCCCCTGGAAGTCATAATGATATATTGCATTAGGCAATTACAGTTTTGAAGAACGGATAGTGCCCCATTCAGAGTGGTTGCTTAGGACATTATAATGGGAGTGTCACATTTATCACGGCATATAGGAGACACGATGCTTAAATACAATGGAAAGGCCATTAATGTAGAAAGGTTTTAAAACTGTCATCAGATCCATTAGAGTTGATACCAGTATTTTACATAAAAATTGCCTGCTGTGAGGATAAAGGTATCTGAGATCAGATCATTTGAAGAAAATCAAATAAGATACTTGATTGCTAGATGACATGGCTGTTAAAAGAACAGACACAAATATATATGAATAGAAGCTTAATGCATTGAAGACGGAAATGTCAAGAGAAAAACTTCCTTAAAAGTAGGCAGATTCTTTGGTTAGAAGCCAAAATAAAATGGAGATTCTCTTTTCCAGAATAGTCTTGGGGATAATACTTTTTGTCTATAATAAAAGAATATTCATCAACATATTCATACACTGTGGGCTCAGTCAAGTAATCCAATCAAGTACATCATCAAAGTGATCTTTAGTGTCTTCTTTCTTAAATCTTAACGTGGAAAAAATGCCACTGAAATGTTGTTTAAACTTTTAGTATCTCTGTGCTTCAAAATCAATATTAGGTTTTTCTGTCTATATTCTGACATTGACTAAGGTGTGTACTTGGATAAAGACCCAATATCAACAGATTAGTGAACGTGCTCTTCAATTTTTAGTAACGAGGAGGTTATCAGAAGGACATCTGTCTAATGCAAAGGAACACACAACTAGTGTCAGTCTGAAAGTAATCAGCTTTTTGAAGTTCTGAAATGAGTCTTATCTTCCGGGTTATATTCAGTGTTAGTGGAATTGTTAGGCAACTACTTTTCTTATGCTTACAAAATAATTGATATTTTATAGGATGGCAACTGAAAGAAGAAAAGTTCTGCCTAATGGGTTAATATGATAGGATTTTAAGATATTATGGCACGACTGTGACCCAATCTGAGTAGTTCTTGAGTCATCCTCCCACCTCCTTGAAATTTTATTCAGACATCCTCTGTGTTTCACATTACTAACCAAAATGAAGGCAAAATCCTATGAGGAGCTCAAGGATCCTTACTTAAACAGCTAGAATCCAAATGCCAAACACATGAAAATGAAAAATAATGAAATTGGAAAGGAGTGTGCCAAGAAAGCATTCTTGCCTGGAAAAGCAATGTAGCTGGATTTAACAAGGTCTAATAATGGTCCAAGTTATGCCTTCTTGCCCCTGTGTCTTCCCCTCAATTAAGAATCCTGGCAGTACGTAGGGTGGCTCACAGGTGCTCCCCTCAATTTGCGGTAACAAAGTGCTGGCATCCCCTGTGCCCTTCTCCAATCCTGCGGTCATGTATGGTATATGTGTGGATTTAGACTTCATCACACTTGTCTGTATTTAACCAACAGAGTAATCATATGAAGATATTTCTCAGAGGCATTCAAGCTACTTAGCATACCAAAATGTTCATCACTGAGGGAAAAGATCCTATGTTGTTCTTTCTTTTTTCTACTTTACTTCATTTTCAGAATATTTCAAATGAGCTGCATTTATTCTAAAAGAGGAAAAGTTAAAGGAAACTTTAAAATAGGGTGCATCCCAAATCAGAGTAAACTCCTTTTAGATTAATAAAGACATAAAACAAGCAAAGTCGCTCATCAAAGGAAATTTCTAAACAGATGTCGTACGTCTTTTCTAAGAATATTTGTGTGCATCCTGATGCAATATAGGAGGAGGAATGACCTACCATCTAACTAATTGCTACAGTGTTCCAGTAAGTATCTCCAGTTTAGGTCACTGTTTCCTAATTTCTTATTTTATGTAAATCAAATCTCTTTTACTTCATATTCCTTTGAAAGGAGGAGGAAACCTAGATTTCAGTTTGTAACATTTTTTGCTGCAGACTGTTTTGCTTTTGTGGTCATTCTTGGGTATAGTCTCATGAGTCAGCTGTTATTAGTTTGAGATAGTGCACACTAATGAGACGGCAGAATCCTCTTGATAGGTTTAGCCTGTGATAACCTTCGTCTTAATTCTGTTTTGTGGTCTGGAAACCATTTTGAACATATGCTACTTTGGGAATTTTACTCTCTCCAAAGCATTTTCAATTTGACATTTTATATTAGAAAATAGCTATGGGTCATTTATTAATAAAATCTTATTAGAATTACATAATTCTTAGACTCGTGGTCATTAATGGTACCAAATAAATTATGATCCATCCTTATTTCGATTATGATGGTGAAATAAGATGTAACTTTTGTTCTATTTTAAAGTTAAGTTCATAATAGGAATAGTTTGATTTTGCACACACAGATTTTGTGTGTGTGTCTGTGTGTGTGTGTGTGTGTGTGTGTATTTCTATGTTCTGGAATAATGGGTAACATAATTATATTCATTTATTTTGTTTTAACTATCTTTATTCTCCTACTATTATACCTTAATGCCCATTAAAGCTATCATTTCTAGCTAGTCAGTTGGTATTAAAACCTCAAATGAAGCATACTTCAATTAGGAGTAAAGGTTCAATCAATGAAAATACTTTTAAAAAATGTAACAAAAATACAAACTTCCTGTCTTTTACATTTTGCTAAATTTTTCATTAGCTTATAGCCATTTGCATTTGTATTCTTCTGCCAAAGCTGAAAATACTTCTAATTTAAAAAAAAAGAAGAAGAAAGAAAACACCTGTTTTGGGTCTAATTCTGAATTGCAGAGAACTATCATTCCTAATTACTAAATAGCTACAGAATTCCCATTTAAGTCAAATCAACTACACTTGAAAATAAACCTAGAATTTAAATGTTATCATCATTTATAATTTATTCTACTTCCGCACAGAAAAAGAAGCCTCAATTCAAAAGAAAGCCTTGGATAGATGTGTGCTTTACAAATCTTGCTTGATGGTTTTAACACAGATGACACCAAAATTTGAAAAATTTAATGAGAAGCAGCTTTTTTTTCTTAAAGCACATTTTGCAAATTAATCTTAACTTATTCTTGATACGTTCTTCTCCTCCCACCCAAGAAAAGACAACCTGCAATAATTCTAAAAATATTTTTATATTACCATTTAAATCTTCTAAAAACACCAATATGAAGCCATATTTAAGAAAATTTTGCACATAAAATAACTACTTTTAATTCAAGAGAATACGTATAATTAGATCTCAAAGACTGAAACAGATAACATCTACTTTTCATAGATTAGTAGAATCAGTGACCCAAGGAAATCCAATGCTAATTTCTCAGGCAAAATTAGTGAGGATAAGACTCTTAGACCTCAAATGCAGTTATAACTCTCTTGGGAAAGACTAAATTCTCCCAGCACCAATCTTTAATTTGTAGACATAGTTCAGATTCCTCCTGGATATTACCAATCAGTACCCCCAATGTAGGGAGCATTTATGTTGATTTTAAGTCATTTTAGGCATTAATTCATGCCATATATCATTATAATGCATATATTATAATTCTATATTTCTTTAAAAAGGCATTTAAATATGAGAACAATATGAGCTGCTAGAAGCAATTCTAAGGGAAGAAACCAATAGCCACTTTTCTTAGCTCTGTTTTGTTAGGCAAGCCTTCTTCTGTAGGTTATTTTAGACATGTTTGTTTACGGCTACTTCAAATACGGTCACAAATAACCTTGCTGATTCTCTTTCTGTAAAAATCACATGATATAGCACATATTCTGACAAAAGCACACATTGCAGTATTGATTTATAGAGGAATATGACAACAGTCCAGGTTAGGTCGATGCTAAGGTCTAGCATTCTCTTAGGATTCGATGTGCAAATGATGATTTACAATCAGTTGAGTGCATCTTAAAATATATGTGCAGCAACAACAAAACCATAAATTGCTGTGTTGTGATTTTTGTTTCACTTTACACATCCTTTGTTTTTTTCTTTTAGAGTTTTCCATGTGAGGTAGTATTGGTTTTAAGTCCTCAAAGAAAGATATGGAATCTGTAAGCCTGTTTTGGGAATCAGGATAATTCTAGAAACCCTCACTAATCCTTGGTACAGATAAAACAATACCACATCTGTCTTTTTCTCACATACAGCTCTGGGAAGGAAGAGCTCAGTATATGTTCTTTGTTTCCATCTCTTTCTCTAATAGTAAAGAAATTGTTCAAACATAGACTTTGCAATTGGGAGAACTGTATTTGAGTTCTGGCATTTTCACTCACTAAGTGTGTGGCTTTGGGCAAGTCACTTACATCTTTAGGTCTCAGTGATATACCCCACAAGAATAGGGATAAATATTGTATCAAATTCTTAGTGTACATAAGGTAATTTGATGAAACAGTACATGTAATAAGAAATTAACAGCTGATCCAATGTTAAATAAATGTTACTGTTACCATTATTTTTGAAAGTCATAATTTTTTGTCAGCTTTATTACAATAAACATTACCCATGAATTTTTATCATATATACAGTAGCCTAACCGTGGCCATAGTCATGAAATTGAACATATCCATCATCCTAAAATGTTCTCACAGTCATAGACTTTTAAGACTTGAATAAAATTTAGTGGCATCTAATCTAATTTTTATTTTATATGTAAGAAAACTAAGTTTTTTTTGAGGTGCAGAAAGTTGTTTATACTCACTTATCTCAGCAGTATCAAAGTTCACTAAATATTTTGTTTCTTTCCTCTGGACTCAGTTCTCTTCTACTTCATCACACTGGCTTTTTTGTGGTCAAAAGTTTTCTGGCTGTGGTAGAACAGGCTACTGTGCAGAGTAGATATTTCATGGAAGGATAGGAATGAGAGAGATTTCCAAAGAAATAGAGCAAGAAGTGGGCAGTGCACGAGTGAGCAATAAAATGCTGCCTGCTTCCAAATTCGAGTGCGTGAAAGATTATCTGCTCTTTCAGTCAAGATGCATTCACAAAGTTTTCTTTTTTTTTTTTTTCTGAGACGGAGTCTTGCTCTGCCGCCCAGGCTGGAGTGCAGTGGCCGGTTCTCAGCTCACTGCAAGCTCCGCCTCCCGGGTTTACGCCATTCTCCTGTCTCAGCCTCCCGAGTAGCTGGGACTACAGGCGCCCGCCTCGTCGCCTGGCTAGTTTTTTGTATTTTTTAGTAGAGTCGGGGTTTCACCGTATTAGCCAGGATGGTCTCGATCTCCTGACCTCGTGATCCGCCCGTCTCGGCCTCCCAAAGTGCTGGGATTACAGGCTTGAGCCACCGCGCCCGGCCCACAAAATTTTCTTTATCATTGGAGTTCAGAAATTTCAATAGTGTATCCAAAATACAATGTAGTAAAGGGAAAATAATATGCACCTTAAACAAATAAACTATAAAATTTGGGAGTGAGGTGGGTGTGCATAGAAGAAGAAGATTGTTTTAGAGAAACAAGAAGGACTTCACCCACCACGGACACAAAACAAAAATCATATGGACATTTAAAAAATATACATCAAACTCTGTTTTTCTTGGGAGGATCTGATTATGTTTTGTTTGGAGACTTTAACTTATTATACACCAAGTTACCATGGCCTTGTATCCTAGCTCTGATGGGCATTTTAAGCATTATACAGTTTGTCAGTCAGAATCACAGAATATCAGCAGTGCTGGTTCTCTTGAGATAAAAAGGCCTCACACTTCCTGCCATCTTTCTCTTATGGAAAGCCTGGGTAAGAGAAACGATACCTACACACAGTAGATAAAAATAGTGGCTTTCTTTATTTTTTTTATTTTTTTTTTGTTTTTTTGTTTTATTTTTTTATTTTTTTATTTTTATTTTTTATTATACTTTAAGTTCTAGGGTACATGTGCATAACGTTTATATCATGTATAACTCCCCAATGCAATCCCTCCCTCCTCCCCCCTCCCCCTGATAGGCCCCAGTGTGTGATGTTCCCCTTCCCGAGTCCAAGTGATCTCATTGTTCAGTTCCCACCTATGAGTGAGAACATGTGGTGTTTGGTTTTCTCTTCTTGTGATAGTTTGCTAAGAATGATGGTTTCCAGCTGCATCCATGTCCCTACAAAGGACGCAAACTCATCCTTTTTGATGGCTGCATAGTATTCCATGGTGTATATGTGCCACATTTTCTTAATCCAGTCTGTCACAGATGGACATTTGGGTTGATTCCAAGTCTTTGCTATTGTGAATAGTGCCGCAATAAACATACGTGTGCATGTGTCTTTGTAGTAGAGTAATTTATAATCCTTTGGGTATATACCCAGTAGTGGGATGGCTGGGTCATATGGTACATCTAGTTCTAGATCCTTGAGGAATCGCCATACTGTTTTCCATAATGGTTGAACTAGTTTACAATCCCACCAACAGTGTAAAAGTGTTCCTATTTCTCCACATCCTCTCCAAGATCTATTGTTTCCTGACTTCTTAATGATTGCCATTCTAACTGGTGTGAGATGGTATCTCATTGTGGTTTTGATTTGCATTTCTCTGATGGCGAGTGATGATGAGCATTTTTTCATGTGTCTGTTGGCTGTATGGATGTCTTCTTTTGAGAAATGTCTGTTCATATCCTTTCCCCACTTTTTGATGGGGTTGTTTGTTTTTTTCTTGTATATTTGTTTGAGTTCTTTGTAGATTCTGGATATTAGCCCTTTGTCAGATGAGTAGGTTGCAAAAATTTTCTCCCATTCTGTAGGTTGCCTGTTCACTCTGATGGTAGTTTCTTTTGCTGTGCAAAAGCTCTTTAGTTTAATTAGATCCCATTTGTCAATTTTGGCTTTTGCTGCCGTTGCAAAAATAGTGGCTTTCTAACATTTTATCATTAAATACTCTAAAACAATTTTGAAAACTATGAATCATCTTGTACATTTGAAGTTGACATCTAAAATTTTCCATCATTTTAACTTCAGTTTCAAAAAATACATAAAAGCTGTTTTTTAAATTAACACTTTAAAATAATACTGATAGATCACTATTTGAAACATTTTCAATAAAATGTGATGTTACCGTGATTTCATACCCACCATTGCTCATTAAAGGAAAATATGAACAAAGTATTTTTCACAAATCTAATGTCATTCCATTTTGATCTTGATGTTTTTTTATTCCCCCTCAACATATAATCTTATTCTTGTAAAATATATTTTATGTTATGAAAATATTTTCTAGATTACACTATACTACTTAATGGCAGCATATACACACACACATAAATAAACATCAATTTTTAAATCGTTTTCTACAGGCATCTATGTTGACCAACAAAAAATACATTTATTACAAATTTTGATAAGTAATCATTAAGGACAAAAAGTAAAATGGCATTAGAAATGTATTTTTAATGAACTAAATTAAACTCTTGTTTCATTTCAGTTTGTGTACCCTCCTTGAAAATAAAACAGAGTTCACACATGTTCTCACTCCTGTATGGAAGCTAAAATAGTTGATCTCATATAAGACAGTAGTATATTGGTTACTAGAGGCTGGGAAAGTGGGTAGGAAAATAGAGATTGGTTAATGGATACAAAATTTCAGCTAGATAGAAGAAATAATTTCCAGGGTTCTATAGCACTGTAGGGTGACTATAACTAAAAATAATTTATTGCATGTTTTCAGAAAACTAAAAGAGAGGCTTTTGAATGTTCCCAACACAAAGAAATAAAAGTTTGAGGCCGGGCACGGTAGCTCAAGCCTGTAATCCCAGCACTTTGGGAGGCCGAGACGGGCGGATCACGAGGTCAGGAGATCGAGACCATCATGGCTAACACGGTGAAACCCCGTCTCTACTAAAAAAAAATACAAAAACCTAGCCGGGCGACGTGGCGGGCGCCTGTAGTCCCAGCTACTCGGGAGGCTGAGGCAGGAGAATGGCGTGAACCCGGGAGTCAGAGCTTGCAGTGAGTCAAGATCACGCCACTGCATGCCAGCCTGGGTGACAGAGCGAGACTCCCTCTTACAAAAATAAAAATAAAAACAAAACTATTCCTGCCAGGGTGCCTAGTGGAAAGTGTAAATGGACCCCTCGGGGAAGGCATATTTCAGTATAAAGAACACTGGAGTAAGAAACGTAAGACTAATTTTACCTATGAAAATTTACTTATGTTGCTCTTTAGACCTCTAATAAGTTACATCATCAGAAAACTACATGCATCCTCAGTGAGAAACATCCCCACTGAGATATGAGATAGTCTTGATATTTTTGAAGACTGAAAGATTGAAAAAAATCATATGCCATTAACTAGAAATAAGATTAACTCAAGACTGCACTTGTGGGCCAATAGACCAAAAATATTATTTCAAGATAGCTGTAAGGCATCCAGTTTCTGACCTGACACATAAGGACCTTAGAAGTTGCTGCCCCCTCCTAATAACAAGTAAAATGTTGAAAAAAAAACTGAAAAAAGAAATTAGATCTATAAGAGAAGTGAGGTCACAGGGCAAAGCTCCTAAAATTAAAGAGATAGGCAAACAGATGCATAGAATCACAATTTAACTGCGGTAGAAATCTTCTCAAGGAACATTACCTGAGTAAGAAAACCTGAACTTTAATTGATGAATTTTTGGAGGCTCACAGTGGACAATTCTGAGAGTTAAAAAATTCGAGAGGGAGTAATGTCAGACCTCAGCAAGATAGTAGAATAGGAGGTTCCAGGCTTCAATAACGCCTGAAGAAATGCACAGACACCAAAACAAGGACACAAGAATTACAAGGAGAAACTAAGAAAACTCCAAGACTGGGCCCTAAAGAAACAGAAATCTGTGAAATTACAAGCAAATAATTTGAATAATCCTTGTAAAGAAGTCCAATTAACTATAAGAATATACAGATTTAAAAAATAAACATTTGGAAAACAGTACACAAAGAAAATTAAAAGTTTGACTAAGACATATTAATAATAAAAAATGAAAAATCTAGGCATGAAGAACACAAGGCTAAATTGAAAAAAAAAATTCAATAGAAATATTTAATGGAAGGCTTAAAATCTGAAAAAAAAAAGTGAGCTTAAAGACACAACATATGAAAGTATACAGTCAGAGGAGCAAAAAGAAAAAATAATAAGAAATAATTTGAAGAAAGCCTACAGGAATTATGGGACATCATAATGAGACCTAACTTCACATAATAGAAATTCTAGAAGGAAAAGAAAAAGGATCAGAAAAAATATTTGAAGAAATTAGTGGCTTCCTTAATCTGTGGAAAGATGTCAACATCCCAGTACAGAAAGTACAGAGGCCCTCAAACAAATTCAACTGTGAGAAATTTTACCAATTTACATACAATAATCAAACTATCAGAAATCAAAGGCAAAGAAAAAATTCTGAGAGCAGCAATAGGTAATAAACACATCACATACCAAAAGTCCCGATACAACTATCCATGGTTTGCTCAACAGAAACCCTGCAGGCCAGGAGAGAGTTGGAGTATATATTTGACGTGCTGAAGGGAAAATAATTACCAGACAAGAATATCTTACTCAGCAAATCTGTTGCTCATAAATGAAGGAGAAATAAAACCTTTCCCAGACACACAAAGACTAAGGGAATTTATTACCACCAGGCTTGCCTTATAGAAATTGCTAAAGAAAGTGCTTTTAGCAGAAGAAAATATGACTAATAACATAACTTATGAAAGACAAAACTTAATGGCATAAGTAAGACAGAGCTATATTAAGATTACTCTAGGTCTATAACAGTGCTGTGTAAAGCAATTTTATCTGTAGTGTGAAGGTTGAAATATAAAACTATTACCAACAACTATTGCTAAAATAAAGTGTCAAGGGATACATATAATAAAATTATGTCAATTCTGACATCAAAATGTGCATGGCAGGATAAAATCATACAGTGGTATGTAAAGTTAAGTTGTTATCAGCTTGAAAAATACTATTATAAGTATGAGATGTTTTAATGTAAGCCTCATCTTACAAAGCAAAAATCTGTGCTAGAAGCACAAAACAAATTAGAAAGTGTTCAAAGTACACCATGACAGAAAACCATCAAACCACAAGGGAAGACAGCAAAAGAGGAAGAAAGAAACAAAGTATTTACAAATAAAGCAGAAGATGAGTTCAATTCCTGGATATCCTTGTTAACTTTCTGTCTCGTTGATCTGTCTAATGTTGACAGTGGAGTGTTGAAGTCTCCCATTATTATTGTATGGGAGTCTAAGTCTCTTTGTAGGTCTCTAAGGACTTGCTTTATGAATCTGGGTGCTCCTGTATTGGGTGCATATATATTTAGGAGAGTTAGCTCTTCCTGTTGAATTGATCCCTTTACCATGATGTAATGGCCTTCTTTGTCTCTTTTGATCTTTGATGGTTTAAAGTCTGTTTTATCAGAGACTAGGATTGCAACCCCTGCTTTTTTTTGTTCTCCATTTGCTTGGTAGATCTTCCTCCATCCCTTTATTTTGAGCCTATGTATGTCTCTGCATGTGAGATGGGTCTCCTGAATACAGCAGAGTGATGGGTCTTGACTCTTGATCCAGTTTGCCAGTCTATGTCTTTTAATTGGAGCATTTAGTCCATTGACATTTAAGGTTAATATTGTTATGTGTGAACTTGATCCTGTCATTATGATATTAACTGGTTATTTTGCTCGTTAGTTGATGCAGTTTCTTCCTAGCCTCGATGGTCTTTACATTTTGGCATGTTTTTGCAATGGCTGGTACCGCTTGTTCCTTTCCATGTTTAGGGCTTCCTTCAGGGTCTCTTGTCCTGAATGGTACTACCTAGATTTTCTTCTAGGGTTTTTATGGTATTAGGTCTAACATTTAAGTCTCTAATCCATCTTGAATTAATTTTCGTATAAGGGGTAAGGAAAGGATCCAGTTTCAGCTTTCTACTTATGGCTAGCCAATTTTCCCAGCACCATTTATTAAATAGGGAATCCTTTCCCCATTTCTTGTTTCTCTCAGGTTTGTCAAAGATCAGATGGCTGTAGATGTGTGGTATTATTTCTGAGGACTCTGTTCTGTTCCATTGGTCTATATCTCTGTTGTAGTACCAGTACCATGCTGTTTTGGTTACTGTAGCCTTGTAGTATAGTTTGAAGTCAGGTAGCGTGACGCCTCCAGCTTTGTCCTTTTGACCTAGGATTGTCTTGGATGGAGAAAGATCTACCAAGCAAATGGAGAACAAAAAAAAGCAGGGGTTGCAATCCTAGTCTCTGATAAAACAGACTTTAAACCATCAAAGATCAAAAGAGACAAAGAAGGCCATTACATAATGGTAAAGGGATCAATTCAACAGGAAGAGCTAACTCTCCTAAATATATATGCACCCAATACAGGAGCATCCAGATTCATAAAGCAAGTCCTTAGAGACCTACAAAGAGACTTAGACTCCCATACAATAATAATGGGAGATTTCAACACTCCACTGTCAACATTAGACAGATCAACGAGACAGAAAGTTAACAAGGATATCCAGGAATTGAACTCATCTCTGCACCAAGCGGACCTAATAGACATCTATAGAACTCTCCACCCCAAATCAACAGAATATACATTCTTCTCAGCACCACATCGCACTTATTCCAAAATTGACCACATAATTGGAAGTAAAGCACTCCTCAGCAAATGTACAAGAACAGAAATTATAACAAACTGTCTCTCAGACCATAGTGCAATCAAACTAGAACTCAGGACTAAGAAACTCAATCAAAACCGCTCAACTACATGGAAACTGAACAACCTGCTCCTGAATGACTACTGGGTACATAACGAAATGAAAGCAGAAATAAAGATGTTCTTTGAAACCAATGAGAACAAAGATACAACATACCAGAATCTCTGGGACACATTTAAAGCAGTGTGTAGAGGGAAATTTATAGCACTAAATGCCCACAAGAGAAAACAGGAGAGATCTAAAATTGACACTCTAACATCACAATTAAAAGAACTAGAGAGGCAAGAGCAAACACATTCAAAAGCTAGCAGAAGGCAAGAAATAACTAAGATCAGAGCAGAACTGAAGGAGATAGAGACACAAAAAACCCTCCAAAAAATCAATGAATCCAGGAGTTGGTTTTTTGAAAAGATCAACAAAATTGACAGACCGCTAGCTAGACTAATAAAGAAGAAAAGAGAGAGGAATCAAATAGACGCAATAAAAAATGATAAAGGGGATATCACCACCGACCCCACAGAAATACAAACAACCATCAGAGAATACTATAAATGCCTCTACGCAAATCAACTAGAAAATCTAGAAGAAATGGATAATTTCCTGGACACTTACACTCTCCCAAGACTAAACCAGGAAGAAGTTGAATCCCTGAATAGACCAATAGCAGGCTCTGAAATTGAGGCAACAATTAATAGCCTACCCACCAAAAAAAGTCCAGGACCAGATGGATTCACAGCTGAATTCTACCAGAGGTACAAGGTGGAGCTGGTACCATTCCTTCTGAAACTATTTCAATCAATAGAAAAAGAGGGAATCCTCCCTAACTCTTTTTATGAGGCCAACATCATCCTGATACCAAAGCCTGGCAGAGACACAACAAAAAGAGAGAATTTTAGACCAATATCCCTGATGAACATCGATGCAAAAATCCTCAATAAAATACTGGCAAACCGGATTCAGCAGCACATCAAAAAGCTTATCCACCATGATCAAGTGGGCTTCATCCCTGGGATGCAAGGCTGGTTCAACATTCGCAAATCAATAAACGTAATCCAGCATATAAACAGAACCAAAGACAAGAACCACATGATTATCTCAATAGATGCAGAAAAGGCTTTTGACAAAATTCAACAGCCCTTTATGCTAAAAATGCTCAATAAATTTGGTATTGATGGAACGTACCTCAAAATAATAAGAGCTATTTATGACAAACCCACAGCTAATATCATACTGAATGGGCAAAAACTGGAAAAATTCCCTTTGAAAACTGGCACAAGACAGGGATGCCCTCTCTCACCACTCCTATTCAACATAGTGTTGGAAGTTCTGGCTAGGGCAATCAGGCAAGAGAAAGAAATCAAGGGTATCCAGTTAGGAAAAGAAGAAGTCAAATTGTCCCTGTTTGCAGATGACATGATTGTATATTTAGAAAACCCCATTGTCTCAGCCCAAAATCTGCTTAAGCTGATAAGCAACTTCAGCAAAGTCTCAGGATACAAAATTAATGTGCAAAAATCACAAGCATTCTTATACACCAGTAACAGACAAGCAGAGAGCCAAATCAGGAATCAACTTCCATTCACAATTGCTTCAAAGAGAATCAAATACCTAGGAATCCAGCTTACAAGGGATGTCAAGGACCTCTTCAAGGAGAACTACAAACCACTGCTCAGTGAAATCAAAGAGGACACAAACAAATGGAAGAACATACCATGCTCATGGATAGGAAGAATCAATATCGTGAAAATGGCCATACTGCCCAAGGTGATTTATAGATTCAATGCCATCCCTATCAAGCTACCAATGACTTTCTTCACAGAATTGGAAAAAACGGCTTTAAAGTTCATATGGAACCAAAAAAGAGCCCGCATTGCCAAGACAATCCTAAGTCAAAAGGACAAAGCTGGAGGCGTCACGCTACCTGACTTCAAACTATACTACAAGGCTACAGTAACCAAAACAGCATGGTACTGGTACCACAACAGAGATATAGACCAATGGAACAGAACAGAGTCCTCAGAAATAATACCACACATCTACAGCCATCTGATCTTTGACAAACCTGAGAGAAACAAGAAATGGGGAAAGGATTCCCTATTTAATAAATGGTGCTGGGAAAATTGGCTAGCCATAAGTAGAAAGCTGAAACTGGATCCTTTCCTTACCCCTTATACGAAAATTAATTCAAGATGGATTAGAGACTTAAATGTTAGACCTAATACCATAAAAACCCTAGAAGAAAATCTAGGTAGTACCATTCAGGACATAGGCATGGGCAAGGACTTCATGTCTAAAACACCAAAAGCAACGGCAGCAAAAGCAAAAATTGACACATGGGATCTAATTAAACTAAAGAGCTTTTGCACAGCCAAAGAAACTACCATCAGAGTGAACAGGCAACCTACAGAATGGGAAAAAATTTTTGCAACCTACTCATCTGACAAAGGGCTAATATCCAGAATCTACCAAGAACTCAAACAAATATACAAGAAAAAAACAAACAACCCCATCGAAAAGTGGGGAAAGGATATGAACAGACATTTCTCAAAAGAAGACATCCATACAGCCAACAGACACATGAAAAAGTGCTCATCATCACTGGCCATCAGAGAAATGCAAATCAAAACCACAATGAGATACCATCTCACACCAGTTAGAATGGCAATCATTAAGAAGTCAGGAAAGAACAGGTGTTGGAGAGGATGTGGAGAAATAGGAACACTTTTACACTGTTGGTGGGATTGTAAACTAGTTCAACCATTATGGAAAACAGTATGGCGATTCCTCAAGGATCTAGAACTAGATGTACCATATGACCCAGCCATCCCACTACTGGGTATATACCCAAAGGATTATAAATTACTCTACTACAAAGACACATGCACACGTATGTTTATTGCGGCACTATTCACAATAGCAAAGACTTGGAATCAACCCAAATGTCCATCTGTGACAGACTGGATTAAGAAAATGTGGCACATATACACCATGGAATACTATGCAGCCATCAAAAAGGATGAGTTTGCGTCCTTTGTAGGGACATGGATGCAGCTGGAAACCATCATTCTTAGCAAACTATCACAAGAAGAGAAAACCAAACACCGCATGTTCTCACTCATAGGTGGGAACTGAACAATGAGATCACTTGGACTCGGGAAGGGGAACATCACACACTGGGGCCTATCATGGGGAGGGGGGAGGAGGGAGGGATTGCATTGGGGAGTTATACATGATATAAACGTCATGCACATGTACCCTAGAACTTAAAGTATAATTAAAAAAAATAAAAAAATAAAAGATTGATAAATTTGAAAAAAAAAAAAACAAAACAAAAAAAACAAATAAAGCAGAAGACAGTTAACAAAATGGCAGTAGACAGACTTTACCTATCAAATAATTACCTTGACTGTAAATGGATTAAATTATCTAACAAAATGATAGAGTGATTGAATGGATAAAGAAATCAAGAAATCAATATGCTGCCTATAAGAACTTTAGCTCACTTGTAAGGACAAAACAGACAGAAAGTAAAGGGATATATTTCACACAAATGAAAACCAAAAGAGAGCTGGGGTAGCTATGCTGTTATCAGACAAAACTGACATTACATCAAAATCTATAAATAGAGATGAAGAGGGGTATTGTATAATAATAACGGGGTCAGTTTATCAGGAGGATACAACAATTATAAATCTATGCACACCCAACATTGGAGCACAAAAATATAGATTACAATACGATAATAGTAGGGGGACTTCAGTACCCCACTTTCAACAACAGAGAGATCATCCAGGCAGAAAATTTATAAAGAAACATTATTATTTTTTGAGACTTGGGAAACACTTTAGACCAAGTGGACCTAATAGACATATGCAGAACATTCCCTCCAACAGTAACAGGATATGCATTCTTCTTAAGCACACATGACACATTCTTCAGAATGGATTATATGTTAGGCCATAGTAGAAATCTTAGCAAATAGAAGAAGATTGAAATCATATAAAGTATCTTTTTGACCACAGTTTTATGAAACTAGATATTAATAACACATGAGACATAGGAAAACTCATAAATACATGAAATTAAGGAACCTCCTAATCATGCTCCTAATCAACCAATGGGACAAAAAAGAAATAAAAAGAAAAATTTCTACGTATCTTGGGACAAATGAAAATGAAAACACAATATTTTAAAATGTATAGAATGCAGCAAAAGCAGTTTTACAAGAAAGTTTAGAGCAATAAATACCTACATTAAAAAAGTAAAAAGATATAAAACAACTTAATGTTAAGCCTCAAGAAAACAAAGAAAGCCCACACTAAGCCCAAAGTTAGCAGAGGAAATAAAAAACTAAAGACAAGTACAGAAATGAATGAAACAAGGACTAGAAAAATAATATACATGATAAAGAGAACTGAGTTGTTTTTTGAAAAGATAAAATTGAAAAAGGAAGACTCAAATAAAATCAGAAATGAGAAGGCATGATAACTCCTCTTAGAAAAGATCATAACAGACTATTATGAATAAATATATGCCAATAAATTGGATAGCCCAGAAAAAATGGGTAAATTTCTAGATACATACAATCTACCAAGACTGAATCATAAAGAAAGATAAAATCTGAATATGCCAATAACAAGTAAGGAGATTAAATCAGTAATAAGATGTCTTTCATCCAAGAAAAACTTAGGACCCAATGCATTCACCATTGAATTCTAACAAACATTTAAATAAGAACTAATATCAATACCTCACAAACTGTTCCAAAAGAAGCAAAGTGGAGGGAATACATCCACACTCCTTCCACAAGGCCATCATTACCCTGATACCAAAGGCAGGCAAAAATATCACAAGAAAACAAAATTACAGGCCGATAACCTTGATGAAGACAAATGCAAAAATCCTCAAAAAATAATAGTGAACTGAATTCAACAACACATTAAAATGATAATTTCTCATGCTCAAGTGGGATTTATCCCTGGGATACAAGGATGGTTCAATATATGCAAATCGTAAGTGTGAAACATCACATTAACCATCTAATTCTCTCATTAGATTCAGAAAAAGCATTTGACAAAATTAAATATCCTTTTATCATAAAAACATCCATGGATGCTAATTCTATTCAACATATTATTGAAAGTCTGCCAGAGAAATTAGGCAGACAGAAATAAAAGGAAAAAAAGAAGAACTAAAAGGAAAAAAAATTCATATGGAATAGAAACACAGAATGTCCAAGGTAATCAGGAGCAAAAAGAACAAAGCTAGAGACATCATATTACCTAATTTCAAACTTTTCTACAAAGCAACAAACAATTAATGCCAGTACAATGTAATACTGGCATAAAAATGGATACATCAACCAATGGAACAGAATAGAGAGCTCGGAAATTAATCCACATATGTATGATCGATTGATTTCTGACTAACATGCCAAGAGTGCACAATGGGAAAAGGACAGTGTCTTCAATAAATGATTTTGGAAAAACTAAATATCTAGATGCAAAAGAATGAAATTGGACCCTTATCTCACACCATATACAAAATCAATTCCAATTGAATTAAAGACTGAAATATAAGACACAAACACTAAAACTATTAGAAGAAAACAGCAAAAAAAAAAAAAAGACATGACATTGTTCTGGGTAATGATTTTTTAGATTTGACCCCAAAAGTACATGCAACAGAAAGAAAAATAGACATGGGATTACAGCAACCTAAAAGTCTTCTGTACAACAGAGGAAACCATAAAGATAAAATTGGAGAATATTATGCTAAGCAACAAAAGGCAGGGATGGAAAGACAAGTACAAACAGTTCTCAAAGATGTCAGATGATATTTCATTATTTCATTGTGGTTTTAAATTGCATTTTCCTCATGATTATTGATATTGAGAATTCTTTCATATATCAAATATTTGTTTTAATCTTAAAAGAAGCCAGAGGTAAAGAAAACAAATTACTGATGAGTTGAGCATTATGCTAATACCAAAACCAAAGATGTTACACAAAAACTAAAAATCAATATTTTTGGTTAACATAGGTACAAAAATCCTCATGAAAATATTAGCAAATTGAATCCAACAGTGTATAAAAAGAATTATAGATGACGACCAAGTAGATTTTATCTCAGGTATGTAAAGCTTGTTTAACATTTGAAAGTCAATTAATGTAATTCATCATATCAACAAGCTAATGTGAAGAAAAATCACATGGTCATATCCATAGAAACAAAAAAAGAGCATTGGATATATATTCAACTTCCAGTTAAAAGAAAAAAAGGAATATAGGGAACTTTGTCAACTTGATAAAGAATATCTGCAGAAAACCTGTAGCAAACAACATACTTAATGGTGATAAACTCAAAGCTTTTCTGCTAAGGTCAGGAACAAAGCAATGATGTCCCCTCTTACAATATCATACTGGGAGTCCTAGCTAATGCAATCAGATAAAAAGGAAACAAAACATATAGATTGGGAAGGAAAAAATTAAACTGATTTTGTTCACTGATGACATGATCTTCTACATAAAAAAAATCTGAAAAAAAATCGACAAAAAGCTCTGGGAACTAAAAAGTGATTACAGCAAGATTGCAGGATACAAGGTTAATACGCAAAGGTCAGTCATTCTCCTATATACCAGCAATAAATAAATGGAATTTGAAATTTAAAAACCCTATTATTCTTTATATTAGCACCTTCAAAATTTAAATAGTTGTAAGTCTAACACAATATGTGCAAGAGGTATATGAGGAAAGCTACAGAACCCTAATCAAAGAATAACTAAATAAATATATGCTCCATGTTCTTAGGAAGGAAGACCCAATATTGTTAAGATATCAGTTCTTTCAAAGTTGGTTTATAGATTCAATTTAATTCCAATTCAAATCCCAGTAACTTCTGTTTATATCAACAAACTAATTCTAACTTTTATGTGGAGAGTCAAAAGACCCAGAAGAGTTAACTCAACACTGAAGGAGAAAAACAAAGTCAGAGGACTGAAACTACCCAACTTCAAGACCTACTATAAAGTTACAGTAATCATGACATTGCAGTGCTGGTGAAACAGTAGACAAGTAGATCAACAGAACAAAATAGAAAGCCCACAATTAGACCCACAGAAATATAGTCAACTAGTCTTTGACAAGTGAATAAAATGGGACAAAAATACTCTTTTCAACAAATAATGCTGAAACAACAGAACATGCAAAAATAAAAAGGATCTAGATGCAGATATTAAATCCTACACCAATATTAACTTGAAATGAATAATAAATCTAAAGTTAAAACATGAAACTATAAAATTTTTAGAAGACAACACAGGAGAAAAATCTAGGTGACAATGGATATGGCAATGACTTTTGTGATACAATACCAAAGGCATGATCCATTAAATAAGTAATTGATAATTTGGATTTCATTAAAATTAAAAACTTCTACAAAAGACAAAGTCAAGATAATGAGAGGACAAGCCAGTGGCTGGGAGAAAATATTTGCAAAAGACAAAACTCTTAGGAGGAGAAGAGAAGGAGGGAGTCTTCTCTCTCCTTCTGAGGAAAGAGGAAATATTTGAAGAGATAATGGCCAAGAATTTCTCCAAAATTAAGATGACGGTAATCCATAGACCCAAGAAGTACAACGAAGTCCAACATAATAAATATTAAGAAAAACACTCTTAGAGATATAATAGTGAAAATGCTAAGATCCAAAGATAAACAGAAATTTTTGAGAGCAGCCATGGGTGAAGGAGGACATTGAAGTGGAACAAAGCTGAAATTGTGCCTCAATGTATCTTTGAAACCCTGGTCACAGGAGCAGCTCTCACCTTTTATATCCTACTTAATACCTTAGGAGTTTCTAATACGCTACGAGGCTAAGCTGAACCTTCAAACACCAACGATTTTAGCACCACAAGAGTCACCATTGACAAACGTTTCCATCACTGGTATAAACTTCTATTTCCACTGGAATCACCTTCATGTTTGTAAAATGCAGATAATCCAGCAAAACCTATACAGAGCCTCGAGAGAATGAGAAAACAAACAAGATACTGGGAAAAAAAATATTTGCAAAACACATATCTGATAAAGGACTGTGAGGCAAAATTTACCAAGAACACTTAAAACTCAAATATAAGAAAACAAAATGGGCCAACAACCTTAACAGATACCTCACCAAAGATGATATACAGATAGCAAATAAACACATGGAAAGATATTTTATAAGTCATCAGAGAAATTGAAATTAAAACAATGAGATACCACTACACACCTATTAGAATGGCCAAAATACAGAACACTAACAATTCCAAATGCTGGTGAGGATGTGCAGCAACAAGAACTCTCATTTATTGCCACTGAGAATGCAAAATGGTCCAACCACCCAGAAAAACAGTTTCACAGTTTCTTACGAAACTAAGCATAGTCTTACCGTAGTATTTAGCAATCCCCGGATCCTGCTCCTTGGTATTTATCCAAGGAGTTGAATGTCCACACAAAAACCTGCAAAGGGATGTACCTAGCAGTTTTATTCTTAATTATCAGAACTTCAAAGCAACGAAAGCAAGGTGTCCTTCAGTAGATGAATGAATAATTAAACTAGGGTACTTCCAGACAATGGAATATTACTCAGTGTTAACAAAAATGAGCAATCAAGCCACGAAAAGACGTGGAATCAAAAACTAAATTCAGATTACTAAGTGAAATAAGTCCATATGAAAATATAATATACTATATGATACCAAATAGGTGACAGTCTGAAAAAGACAAAACTATGGATATAGTAAGATCAGTGGTTGCTGTAGTTACAGGGGAAAGATGGATGAAGAGGGAGAGCCCAGAGTATTTGTAGGGTAGTGAAACTATTATGTATGATACTACAGTGGTGGATACATGTCATTATATCTTCGTCAAAACCTGCAAAATGTACACCAAGCATGAACCTTGATGTAAACAGTGGACTTTGTGTGATAAGGATGTGTCAATGTAGATTCATCATTGTAACAAATGTATCCTGTCTCTGGTTGCTGGTTGGCAAGGGTATGCTTGATTGGAGTCAGTGGGTATGTGGAAACTCCCTGCATGTCCACTCAATTTTTCTGTGAATCTACAACTACTCCAAAAAGTAGTTTATTATTTTTAAAAACAAGTGTGCCTTGAGCATTTGCTGTAAAGTTGTTACTGAAAAAATTCACTTATGCTTCTTTTATTAAAACCTCTTACATTAAATTATTTAGCCATTTTTACTAGGTAAACGTTGTCAATATTCAATAACAAATATATTTTATTGTGTTATGTAAAAATGACTATATGACATTTTGTGATTCTACTTTTTCCTTGACTGTTAATATACTCAAAGTAAAATTTAATGTTAATTCACTGTCTGTATTCCTTAACTATAAAATACACTTACCTTATTTTATGGTTTTATAACTGTTTCAGCAATCTTATCACACATATGCAGTTTATTTAAATCATCTAAGTCTTTTCTTTCAAGATTTAGAGTATAGGTAGAAGGATGAATTAATTAAAATATAAATAATTAAAATATCCACAGTCTAGCTATTTAGCTGGTGTGTTAGTTGTTCTTGCATTGCTACAAAGAAATACCTGAGACTGGATAATTTATAAGAAAAGAGGTTTAATTGGCTCAAGTTTCTGCAGAGTGTACAAGGAAGCATAGCACTGGCTTCTGAGGAGGCTTCTGATGGAAGCTTACAATCATGCAGAAATTGAAGTTGGAGCTTACACATCACATGGTGAAAGCAGGAGCAGGAGGGGTAATGGGAAGGTACCACTCCCTTTTACACAACTAGATCTCATGAGAACTCACTCACTATTGCAAGGACAGCACCAAGCCATGAGGGATTGTCCCCCATGACCCAAACACCTCCCACCAGGCTCCACCTACAACACTGGGGGTTAAATTCAACATGAGATTTGGCGGGGACATATATTCAAACTGTATCAGCTGGAGAGGCTAAAATTTGTTCTCATGACAGTTACTTTCTGTTATGAAATTTGTAGTTTATCTTGTGTGTCAAATTATTGTGTATAGCTTTCATGTGCTCATTAGATAAGCAGGAGACTGCTTTTCCATATACAGCCAGTCCTCCATATCCATCAGTTGTGCATACCAGGACTGGTGTTACTTTCCATTCTCAGTTGTTTGAATACATGGATGTGTAACTGGCTGATACAAAGAATTAACTGTACTTCATCTATAGAGCTGATGCTTTTCTGTAAGCTTATAACTTATCTAACCCTAGTTATAAACATCTACTGGTCTCTGATTGGAGCAGTTACCAGAACTGCTAACAGGACTCAGAGCAACAAGACTAAACACAGCTGGAAACAACAATGATAGAGAGATCATATTGCTTTGCAACTATTTCCCACCAATATTGAAAGAAAAAGGTCTGCTACCTGTGTCTAATTCACATGGTTGTCAAGCTGTGAAGTGATCATCTTTGGCATTATCCTTCATTAAGAATATATCATAATTTACTGCTTTTTAAAAATGTGAATTTGAAGACTCAAAAGCCCAAGGTAGAGCCTTGAGTCTATCATTCAGATCTCATCAATGGGTTCTCAAATTCCAGGTTCTACATTATGGCCCATTTAAAAAATAGCTAGATATATCAGATTAAATATCCATTCATAATGTGTTTTAGGTAACAGGCTTTGGGCCAGTCTAAATTCAATAACTATTTATTTTTCTAGTGTATTAACAGATTTTGGAATGGATGCGAATAGTACTAATTGGGAAACAACTATTATCACGTTTATTATGGTTCTAGTTGTGCATGTAACAAGAAAGATGGTTGGTTATAGATTGGATGTAAACCTATTCACTAAGCGCAACTTTTTAGGGGAAAATATTTTTAATTTAGGTTAATAAGAAAATTAAAGACCTTGAATTTAGATATAACTTGTGAAAAATAATTTTTAATTGATACATAACTCTGTGTTTTAAACCATTAGAGATCTGAGTTCAAATAAACAGAGGATTACAATTTACAATACAAGAATAAATGTGGTGTTAATTAATGACTTGGCTTACAGCCTACTCCCACACTAATGTCCTGCTTATTTCTTTAGTCCTATTAGACATATTGTGCACGAAAATGCCTCAAAAAGTGTCATAGGCTATATAGACCATATGATCTCAACTCTGCTCTAAAAAAGTGCCTCTGTACATGTGTGTATGTGAAAATATTGGAAGACCACACTGCTATAAAATATTAATGGGTAATAATACAGTAAATTTTTACTTTTTTTGTGCTTTTCTGTATTTTATAAGTGTACTATGTATACGTAATTGTCATTTAACTCAAAGAATAAAAATAGATAGTTTTTTAAAATAATGACAAAATTTTCACTGCCAATTTTTTGTAGAAATCAAAGGCATGGAATTGACTGTACTTTAAGTTCCAACTCTACCATTTGTGGCTATATGTTTTATAGGATGTTGCTTTACTACAGTGTCCTTTTGCAATATTGGGAGGATGCATTGTAGGAGAAGTGGCTGTGTGCCCCTTCAGGATCTTCTGCATGGAGTTTCACTTGTGCAATGGGCTGTATGCTTATGGGTTACATATAAGATAAAGCATTTCATGCCCAACCTGTCCCCCTGTCTCTCCAGTCTCCTTACTATTGATTTGGGTGTCCTTTCTCTAGAACATGCAAAACATGCAATTATACCAATGAGCAGGAAAGTAATTAACAGGATAAGAAATACGCCCAGAGTTTGTTTTAGGTGAAGCTTTATCCCAAGAATTCAATTAGTTAAGAGTAACGAGGCAGGAGATAAGTAGGTCTCTAGACAGTCTAATAAGGTAAAAACAGCCGGGACAACCCCCTTATAACACAATAGGAACAAACACAATTATGATAAAGCCATCCTGGGATACTCAAGTTTAGATGATAATTTTAGCAAGTCAAACTCTGGGGCCACCTTTAAATCCTGGTAGGCCTGGGATATTTGAGAAGGTCCTGTCTCTAATCCCTGCCCCTGGTAACAGATGTTACACTGTTAAATAAGTGCACTAATCTCCAGAGAGAACACAGAACAACCTCACAATATGAATAAAGGTTCAGGTGGTCATGACTTGTATAACAACGTAGATAATCAGATTCTTAAAAGTGTGTGTAAGAGTGTAACTTTTCTCATTGATTTTCTCAAATCTGTTATCCATTCATTCATATGTTCATTCATTCTTTCATTCATTCGTTTACTAAAGATGCATAGAGCACTTTTCAGCTATGAGGTCTAATTGACAGTTTTGAGGAATAATTTTAGAAAGCCAAGAATTTTGAGTTTGGCAAATTTTGAATTTGAATTCTGTTTCTGCCATAAATGAGTTTTACGGGGTAGATCGAAGTTTGTGGAGCCTGAAGTGTATATTACTTCTGGGGTCTTCTTTAAGAAAAAGAATACAAAATTATGACTACAGGCTATGCAATTGAGGATCCCAGAAGCTTAAGCTTTATCAACTTCATAGAAATTCACCTCTGTAGTTGGGTTTGACCTGGAGCTTCAGGGTGATATGACCTTAAACAAGTTATTGAACTTTCTTGAGACTGTTTTCTCCTATGTAAAATGAGGATTAAAAATGTCCCTTACATGATTGTTGTGACAGTTAGATGGGACTATCAATGTATGTAAGTGCCTGGCACAGAGTGAACTCATGCTAAGTAGCAGCTGATGGTGCTGTCAGACAGCAGGCAGCCAGGTCAGACTGCTAAGTAATTTATACAGACCAAACAGTCAGTAGCTGCTCCCTATATTTTTCATCCCCCAGAAAAGTGCAGATGCTCAGTTGATTTGCCAGAAGCCCAGACAAATGCTGGAATGACCAAGCAAGTTTAAACAATATAGCAACTCTCTGGGAAGGAACAGCAGCGTATACCTGGCTTCAGATAGTCTTTACTGCTCAGGTAATTGGATTCACTGAACTAGGTTTCACAATGACAAAAAGCAAATGTTTAGGATACAAACCTTTCCTCAGTGGAGCAGAGCACCAACATTTCAAATAAATATTTTGATCAAACATTTCATCACATAGATCCTGTTTGCCCACAAAAATGCTTCTGCACCCATGTGCACTGGTTTTCTTCTTCCCAAAATATTTGCTTTCCATTTCCTGGACAAAGAATGAGAGCATCCCCACTGCACCCCCGCAAAAAAAAAAACACCCAAAAATCTAAACAAAAAAACCTTTTATTTTTTGTCTCTCTTCTTTTAACCATGAATTATCCAGACTTGCCATCATTGCTTAATAATGTTTTTAGTATTTATTTGATTAAGGCCAATGGTACATGATGAGAAATATTTCATCGTAAGTATAGAAAACACACTTTTCATTATGACCTCTGGTTTATTTTCTTACTTTCTAGCTTGAAACTCATTTTCTATCTCCTTCCTCCAATGCTCAGGCCCAAGTTCTGCATCCATATCTGCCCTTTTCATAGGTTCCATCATCTTGATTCTCTTATCTATTCAATAAAACTATTTTCTACATAGTGTTTTAGACCCAAAAATAGAAAGAGAAATAAGCTACAGTCTCTTCTCTCAAGTTGCACAAAGCTTAGTAGAAGAGATTAATAAAAGAGTAATGATTTAATTATGTTATGAAAAAATCTGTCATAGAGACACATCCTGCATCTTAAGGAAGTGCAGGACAAAAAGTGTTTCAATGTACCAGGGAATAGAATAAGGTCAGAAGGGATCAGGACAAAAAAAGTAACAGTGAAGCCAAGTTTTAGGGATTAGATAAAGTCTTATTAAGAGAGTACAAATGGCCGTTAATTGCCAACACAGAAGAATATGCAGAAATCTAGCAAGAAAGTGCATCAGAGGAAGTAGAAAGAGCTTGGTAAAACTGAAGCCTGACGTGTGCATGGAACTAGAAAAATAGACTGTATCTGGATTTTTAAGACTTTTATGTCATGCTGAGTTTAGTTTTTATTCTTTAGGAAAGTAGGTAAATTTTAAACAAATTGAGGTGGGATTTGTGTTTTGAAAGATCAGCTTGGCTACAAATTGTATGGCGGTTGAGAGACAGGACAGGAAAACCACTTGCAAAGCTAACATAATAAAGAAAAGATGAGAGTTTGAGCCAAGGTAAACAAGATGAGAATGGGAGAGAAGAGAGAATAAATGCAAATGTTACCGAGGAAGCAGAGGGAAGAAAAATGAGAGATGGCAAGTCCTGGTTGATTTCTGGGTTTCTACGTCTTTGTGTGAGTCTTATAGGGAAATTGAACACACATATAAATTACATGACTCTTAAAGTACACTGGGTGTACACATTGCACTAAGAATTCCTAAGCAAATTACACCATTAAGTGTGTTTAACCATTTACGAATGTGTTATTAATATTTTATTATTGTATTCTTAATAGAACATGAAGCAAGAAAGTCTCAGGGCAATTTTCAGGAAATCTGTAATTTTTACAAGTTTTACACCCCACAAGAAAGTTGCCAAGGTCTATTAATTTCTTGAGAAGTTATTCGTATATGAAATTTTAGTCCAGCCATTATACAAAGTAGGACTACAGCTTAATATTTTCCCATTTCTTTTCATTACAATGTTATTAGTGTGTTGATTTTTAATTGTTTTATTAATTATTAAATATATGCAAAATTATATTTATAATATATTGAAGGCATAAGCAATAATAATAAAATGAGCAGCCATATAACCCCCTATTCAGTTCTAGAAATGGAACATGACTAACACTTTGAAACCCCTGGGTGGTCCCCACTTATCCCATCCCATCTTCCCTGCACCCACCTCACTCTCAGGAGACTTATAAATCTGTTTATTTGGAGTTAGTTGTCTTTTTATCTTTAATCTCCAGTTTAACCACATGTATATCTTTCATCAATCATGACCATTTTGCATATAAATTAAAGCCTACTTGTGTACTCATGGATATTTATATTTTTTGCCAAACAATATATTCCTGAGATTCATCCATGTTGATGTATACAGCTGCGTTGATTCTGTGACTCTGATGAGTATTCATTATGAACATATTCTGATTTGTTTGTTCATTCTCTTATTTCCTGGCCTACCAGGAATATTCCTGCTTTGAACATTTTGGGGCATGTCTGCTAATGCATATGGTACATAAAAATCTTAATCAGCCGTTTTTTGCTTGAATTTCAGTTATATCATTTTTTATCGTTTGACTTTCACAGATTTGGGAGTCCTTCTATTTCAAGGATATCTCTTATTAACTATACATATACAATGCTTCTCAGTCCATGTATCCTCAAACTTATATAATTATATATTTTATATTATCTATTAACTGACAAGTTTATTAATTTCTGGAAGAAAAAAACTGCTGTCAACTAGAATTGGAGAGTTGATGCTATGAGAAGAAATGAAAGGTGATGCTACATTTAGGGAAAAAAATTGAACTTGATTAACGTGAGATTTATACTCAGAAACAAGTAAGGGTCACTAGGAAGAAGCAGAGTATAAGCAGGAATAGTTTGTGCAGAAATGGTATCATTGATTTAAAATGCAGAGGTTGCTGGGAGGAATCAGAGCTTCATCTGGAGGAAGAAGGAAAGGAGGTGCCATAAATAAGGCCCATACTTTTCTGGAGAAGGCTTGATAGGGAAGAATGTACTTTTCCCGGAAGACTGCATAGGAATGCATCTAGGATAATATAATGTGACAATGGACATACAACTGTACACTGGCCTAACAGTGTATTGGATCCTGAGATTGAGTGAAAATCTTCACTCAGTTATTGCCATAATCACAAGTCAATATCACCTCCAAAGATTCTAGGAGGTTGTGAACATGGACTGGCCTAGAAAAAGTGTGAAGTAGAAGTGTCTTTCTTTGCCAGCATCACCATTCTTCTTCCTTTGTGAGTGTCCATTCTCAGGGCCTTCATGCTGCCTGCTGGCTGCACAGGACCCTTATATCTCAGCCAACCAACTACACATCCTTCCATTGAGCAGATACTTTCATTTTTCTATTTTCATAGCAAACTTGCCCATCATCCAAAACTAGAAATTTTCTGTCTGTGTACCCCCAAGTTTGATCAAAGTGTAGAATTTATTATCATAGATAAACTTCTCTCACACTGACTTCTGAGAGATGCAACATTGCGTTGCATAGTTTGTGAAGGGTAGAGAGAGCGAGGAAAAAGAAGTAAGCACGGCACAATGAAGTCAAGCTGAGAGCAGGGAAAGATAGAATGCTCATTGGATCATATGAAAACATTGTCTCTTGATGATAAAAGAGAGCTTAGTCCAGAGATTAAAGAGTTTTCAGAAAACAGAGGCATGGTGCTAATGAATTTTGTGATAATCATAAGCACTTTTATAGAGGGTCAGTTTTACATTGTGGCAGTGATTGCATTATGAACATTTAAAAATTTTTTAGGCTACCAAAAATTCTAGCATTTGCAAGTTCATTGCAAGCAGCAGATGATTGAGGACCTCAGGAGTAGATGTAAATTCTGTTAGGGTGGTGACCATGTCCAACACATTAAACAAAGGCACACGGGCAGCGCTAGATAGTTTTCTGTTGAATGAATGAATCAATGCTGTCTCTTCCTACGTTTTCTACTAGGGCCTATCTGATAAACTTATTTGAGGTAACTTGTTAAGGCTGATAAAAGGTGATAATGTTTAACTAATAGTTAAACATTGATCAGAAACTTGCAAAGCCTTATTACAAAGAATCCTATTTAGATTGTGTGGAATTGCAGACAAAGGTACAAAATCTGCGGGGAAACAACCAGGAAATGGGATAATAGAGAAATTCAACCCACTTCCTAAATAATGAAAATCAAGGACATGAGATTAGAAAGAAAAATACGCAGCAGGACTGATTTATCAATTCCTTAAATAAATATTAATGCATATTAAGAGCAGACACTCTGACTTAATAGGAGGATATTGATAATAAAGATAAGTAAACAAGAACATTTTATTATATGTTAGAAGATATTAAATGCTATGAAAAAGTATTTAGAGTGAGGAAAAGGAGTTCAAGACAGCAGGAAAAAAGTAAAAAACACATTCAATCATTAATTCATTCATTTAGCCACTCAGCCAGCAATTCCTAGGCATCTTTGTCTTCAATACTTAGAATCTAAAGAAATTAGACACGGCCCTGCTCAGTGTAGTCGACATACATAAACAACAGAAAGAGTCAAGCTCTTGTTTTGTAAATACTGTAATAAAAAATGGGTGCTTTGGGGACTTCTAATAATGGCTAGCAATTCAGGGGAGGCTTTAGAGAAGAGAAAACATTTGCATTGGATCTTAAGAACTTGTTATGATTTAATCAGTGAAGAGGAGAGAAAGGAAATTCCAGGTGGCAGAAACAGCTAATGCAATAGTATGCAGTCATGAAAGAGGATGGCAATTCAAGGCAAGGTGAGAAGTTTGTTGTAGCTAAAGTATAATTACAACAAAAGGCAAACCAGGGATGTGTGTTGGGGACTGGTGAGGATGAGAGATTAGCTTTGCAGGAGATGAGCCTGGAAAGGAGCCAATCTCTCCAGCACACATTAACAGTTTCTACATACACGGAATACATTTTTATGCCGCCCTGTATTTTGATCCTACGAAACAACGGGCTTAAAAGTGCTACGGGACAAAGCAATATACTTTTGTTTTTACCACGGGTATGCTTAACTTTAACTAGATCCAGACTGCAAAAATCCAAATTTACAAAACAGATAAAATAGAATGTGATTATTTTGTGAACAAAGGGATTCTTAACTTTATGCAAAGATTTAGGTTCTTTGTTCTCAAATAGAAAACTAGTCCCTGAGCTTGCCAACTCCCTGGATGTGTCAGGATTTCCCCGTAATGGAGCTATTCCTGACACACTTCTGACTCTTCAGTAGGACTCATTTTTCTCCTGCTTTGTCTTTAAAGTTCTACCGATTCAGAACTTAAAACCAATTATTTATGAGACATGACTTTGTATTTCTACTGTGGTTTTGGTAAATCGTGTGAGGTTAACTTCCACCCAGCACACCTCCCCTTCCTTATAGATAAACAAATTGAAAGGCAGAAAGAAAAAGGAATCACTTAGATAGCTCTCATGGGGCCAAATCAGAACAACCCAGATCTGCGACTTGTGGAGAGGTGACACATGAAACTCATAAAGGAGATATGGGCCCCTGAATCCATAGGGGGCAGGAATGGGGCCACTGGCACTGTGTGTGACAACTGACACCAAACATTCCTGGTAACGCATGGGGATTGGGGCACAGGCCACATGAGCATAGGAATGTCAGAATCTTGACCTTGCTTGGAGCAAATGAGATGGTGAAAATCTCCTAAGGGGCATATAATGCCCCCAAATCTCATAAATGGCACCTGCATTTTGAAGATAAGCTAACCAAGGACATTAGAATAGTAGTATTTCCTGCGATTAAAGCATTGTAAGTCTGTCTTTATCAATTGTTACTCTTTCCTATTTAAACTTTTAGTGAACCAGCGCTTTTTTTTTTCTTTCTATAAAAATAACAAAAAAGTTTGGGGAATGACCTTTTCCAGATACTCTTACTACCACACTTCTCATGACACTAGGCTTAATGACTGAGTTTGTTAAAGTTTAATATTTGAGCTTAAATATGTTACTACCTTAAAATTAATATTCTAATATATTAATAAGTGTTCAAATATACAAACCGTTTACTGGCCAAAACTCTATGTTTTCCATAACATTAAAAATGCACATGTATGAGCATGTGTGTATTTTCAGTATCTAAAGCTAACATACTTAATGGCAAAAGATTGAATGTTTGCCCCTTAACGCTGGGAAAGGAGACAAAGATGTCTCCTCTTAAAACTTCTAATGATATTGTACCACAGTTCTTAGCCAGTGCAGTGAAGCAAGGAAAAAAGTACAACAGATCAAAGTAAAATGTTCTTTATCCATAAATTATATGAATGTCTACATAGAAAATCCTAAGTGGTATTTGTAAAAATCCTTCCAGCAAAGTAAGTAAATTCAGCCAGATAGTAGAATACAAAGTTGATATTTAAAGTCAGTTGCATTCTTATGTTTCTACATATTAGCGACAAACAACTGGAAACTAAAACTTTAAAAAGACATTCTCATGCCTGTAATCCCAGCATGTTGGGAGGCCGAGGTGGGCGAATCACATGATCAGGAGTTCGAGACCAGCCTGGCCAACATGGAGAAACCCTGTCTCTACCTAAAATACAAACACTTAGCTGGGTGTGGTGGTGGGCACCTGTAATCCCAGCTACTCGGGTGGTTGAGGCAGGAGAATCTCTTGAGCCTAGGAGGTGGAGGTTACAGTCAGCTGAGATTGCACCACTGCACTCCAGCCTGGGTGACTGCAAGACTCCATCTCAAAAAATAAAAAACACATTTATAATAGCATCACAAATTTAAATATTTAGGAATAAATTTAGTACAGCAAGAACAAGGCCTCTATATTTAAAACTAAAGAGTATTATTGAAAGACATTAAAATAATATATAAATATACAGAAAGAAAAGCCATTTTCAAGAATTGTAAGACTCAAAACTGTTAAAATGTTCATTCTCCCCAAATTGATCAATATATTCAATGAAATTTTAATCAAAATTCCAGCAAACATTTTTTATCAAAATTGATGACATCATTCTAAAATTTATACAGGAAAATCAAAAGCAAGTTAGTTACTTCCAAGTTACAATGGGGGTACAGGCATTGGATAAATGCTCCCATTCCAAATGGGAGAAATTGGCCAAAATAAAAGGGCCAGGGGCCCCATCCAAGTTCAAAATCCAACAGGGTAGTCATTAAATGTTAAAGTTTCAAAATGGCCTCCTTTGACTCTATTTGTAAAATTTGTAAAGGATCTAGAATAGTCAAAACCATTTTGGAATAGAAGAAATTTGGAGGATGGACACTACCTGATTTTAACGCTTCCTATAAAGCTACAATAATCATGATAGCATTATATTGAAATAAAGGTAAACCAACAGATCAATGAAAGAGTGTAGGGATTCTATAAGTAGACCCATAAATGTGGTCAAACAATTTTTGACAAAAGAATCAACTCAATTCAATGAGGGACAAATAATTTTCAACAAATATGCTAAAACAACTGGATATCTTTATTGAAATAAATGAACCTCAACCCAACATCACTTTGCACATAAAATTTAACTGGAAATGAACCATAAACCTAAATATAACAGCTAAAACACTAAACTTTTAGCAGAAATAGAAAAGAGAAAAACTACACGACTCCAAATAAGCCAAATATTTTAGATAAGATGTAAAAAAATTCCCCATCTATTGATGAAAAAGGGATAACAATTTTCTCCAAAGTTAATACCTACTTATCTTCTGTATTAGTCCATTTTCACAGTGCTATAAAGACATACCTGGGACTGGATAATTTACAAAGAGAAGAGGTTTAATTGACTCACAGTTCCACATGGCTGGGGATGCATCAGGAAACTTACAATCATGGTGAAAGGGGAGGGAAGAGGCATGTCTTACATGGCAGCAGGCCATCTTGAATTGTAGTTCCCATAATCTTCACATGTCGTGGGAAGAACCTGATGGGAGGTAATTTAATCATAGGGGGAGTTACCCTCATGCTGTTCCTGTGATAGTGAGTGAGTTGTCACAAGATCTGATGGTTTTATAAGGGGCTTCCCCTCTTTTGCTTGGCACTTCTCCTTACTGCCACCGTATGACGAAGGACGTGTTTACTTCTTCTTCTGCCATGATTGTAGGTTTCCTGGGGCCTTCTCAGCCATGCTGAACTGTGAATCAATTAAACCTCTTTCCTTTATAAATTGCCCAGTCTTTGGTACGTCTTTATTAGTAGCATGAGTATGAACTAATACAGATGAGAACAATAGACACCAGAGCTTATATGATGAGGGAAGTTAGAAGGACGATGAGCATGGAAAAACTACCTATTGGGTACTATGCTCACTACCTGGGAGATGAAATCATTTTTATACAAAACCCCAGCAATGTGCAATCTGCCCATGTAATAAACGTGCACAGGTCCTCCCTGAACCTGAAATAAAAGTTGGGGGAAAAAATCTAATTACTTGGAAAAAACAATGAAAGGTTTTTTGTTTTTTGTTTTAAATAAAAGGTAATTAGAATAGAAATTGAATTAAGCAAGGAAGACTTCCTGGAAGAGCTGATCTTTGTAAAACAAATTCGTGGTCTAGGGTACGGAACTTACCATGGGCCAGACATTGTGCCAGCATTTAATGGTAGACTCAGGACAAGTGCTGTTAAGTTATTCTCTGTGAACACACCTGTGCTAGTGCTCCTGCCACACACAGTCTTCTGATGGCTTATGATGGCCCTCCATCCCATTGTGAGTTCCTTGGGGTCAGGGGCTATATCTTGTTCCTTTCTGTATCCTAAGCATAAGACTTGGCATTTGGTAGGTATAAATTCAAGTCTGTGACAATTAACAGAACATTTAAAAACAAACTAAAGGTTCAGATTTATTGGGGGGAAAGAAGGTTGAACAATTGTTTAGAAAGAAAGCTTCTTGGTGCTGGCAGTGTCTTAAAGTTGGTGAGTTCTGATAGATGAATGTTAGTAGTTGTGAAGCAGGATTTATAATCTTGGAGTTATGGTTAGGAATTTTTAGTTTTGGATTGGGTTTGTGAGAGAGTTTTTGAAAGAGGCAAGTGTTTTTGTAATGCATCTAGCTAGGTTGTTTTGTATTATTAGTACTTTCACATCATTATACTCTGAGCCCTTGGTTTTTCATCATAATTATATTTGGTGGTAACAATCCAGTGATAAGACATCAACAGAATCCAGTGGAGTGGAGGCAGAGAAGCCCCACATATAAAGGTAGTAAAGTTTTAATGTTCATTCTGCTGTTGCACATACCCACCCCATTATAGTGTTATCATTTAGCTTTATGGCATCACAATCATATAAATGCTTACTGCAGTGATTCATGGTTTTTTTTCAATCCTGAAAATTTCCCAGTGCTATCCATTGAAGAGCAGACTGATTCCATATCAAACCCAATAGAACTGGTTTGGGAAATTTACATGGACTTCCCCAAATAGACTGACAAAAAATGCAATCTCTTTATTGGATAAAGAAAAATATGCATAGAATTATTATATTACTTTAGTTGAACATTAAATTTAATTAGAACATTATTGGATTACTGTTTTATTGTACAGGTAAGTGATGTCTATTAAATCAAGGCTCTTAAATGCCATTCATGCTTGCATAATACTAAGTTCTTGCTAGTCTTAACAGAAAAAAAAAAAAGCTGTAAATAGACACATCTCAAATTATGCCAAAAACCACCCTCAAATTTATAAACCACAACATTACAAGTGAATCAATTGTATTTCTATTGATGTTTCAAGCTTAAACTTACTTTTTCTGATTATGAAAGTAATATGTGCTCATAGAAAAGGGTATACAAAGGATAAAAGAGAAAAATTTTCACTTACTTAAATGATTCAAAAGAAATCATTTTTTAAATTTTCAGTGCTACTTTCCATCATTTTTTTCAGTAACGTTTTGGTGATACATTTGAGATCATGTGGTAGATAAATTTATTTATGCTACCTTTTCTATTTGCCAATATATAAGTAATATATTTTAATATCTATTTTATTTTAATTTTAGAATTATCTTTGTGCAAATTTTTAAACAATACAGAAAATTATAAAGACAAAAATAAAAAATCTATATATTCCCACAGCCAAAAGATGAGTTTTATTGTACATTGTTGTATTTCTATTTTTTTCTGTGCTTTTTATAGCTATTTCATGTATGCATGAAGTTTTACAACCTGAACTAATTTAATTTTGTAACTATAGTGTAAGAAAATATATATTTTATTACATCCCTTACCAGCACTAGGCATTATAATTTTTAAAGCCCCTATCAAATTTATTAGTGATATATGGCTTCTGTGTATAATTTCCATTTTTGTATTTTCAGTGAGGTTGGGCATATTTTCAAATGTTTTTTGATATTCTTCCAATGAGGTTTTATGACTTTTCTTAATAATTTATAACATTTACTTAGAAAGTAAGGATATTAACCTTTGTCATATTGGGTGTAAATTTTTTTCCCACTTTGCCTTTTAATATGCCCAGTCTTTATTCACTGGTTTTAAAATGCTTAAAATGATTAGACAATTCAGTAGGTCTTCTGCTATGTGATCTCATCTGTTGCTTTAGAATCTGTTGTTGTTTAGAAAACCCTTACATATCCAGCCCTTTGTTGATATTCACTTATATTTCCTCCTAATTTGTTATACAATTAAACATTTTAAAATCTCACTAAGTCTCTTTCACATTGCATTGTGATACTCCGTAACATATGTTAAGATTTACAAGCATTAGCATCTATTTTGATGCTATCTGTTCTACTCCATTTATCTAATTTCCAGTTCTGATACATAGAAAATAATACTTTAATTATTGTGATTCTGTAAGACCCTAAAATATGAACTAGAATAAATTCTTTGTTAATGTTCATAGCTACACTTATCTGTTCACTTTAATCAAAGACTTACAGAATTATTATTTTTTGTATTGCCAAAAAATCCATTTGGGTTTATTGAAATTGTTTTAAAGTATAAATTAATTGGAAATGGCCAAAACATCTTTACAATATGGGAGAATGTGGTTTGGGTTGCATTACATGCACCCATGTAATCTCAACATGGTTGTATTGAAAGCCATTATATCTTTCCAAATTTTAAGCTATCCTTGCATTCCTGGGGAGGAGTCCTATGTAATTTGGGTTAACTGTGCTACTAAGTATGGGTTCTTCATATGTTATTTTTAAAACTTTGAATCTTTATTATCACTGGGATTGCTGTATACTTGTGTTCTCTTGGATTTTTTGTGTTTCACTATGAAGGTAGCTTAACAAAATAGTTTGGTTTGTTTTTCAGGTATTTTTTAAGCTCTGAAATATTTCATATATAACACTATGATTATCTGTTTTTTGCAAACTAAGAAAAACTTACTTGTAAAACTTTCTTGACCAAGATATTTTATAGGTACATATATAATAAACATTTCAATATGTTCTACTCTGATTTATATTTTTACACAAAATTAGGATTACCTTATATATTTTTATTCAGCTATGCATTCATTTTTTATGTAAAGTAAAATATCTTCCATACAAGCTTTTATATTTACTTTATTTTTATAAATTTATTTTTTAAGATAATTATGTTTCACAGAGGTGTCCATGAAAAAAGTTCTTACAAATCTCTATCTATTCACGCTATTATTTTTTATTTCCAGTTTACACACAATTCACTCCTTTTTCCTGCTTGGGTTGCCTTCTTTAAACCTCGCTGACTTCTTTTAAAAAATGTTTATGCTATTCATTGTATCTTTCTTAAATAATAGTCCCAAAAGATATACATTTACTTTTGATATGTAATTTAGAAGATCCCAGAAATTTTGACATATACATTCTCCATTTAATTATGTTCTAAAGATATTTTATTTTCATTTTCTTTTAAAAACTGTTACTTAATGAATTCTTAGTTAATTTTTAGTTTTTAAATTCTTGAACAAAGGATGTAAATGGGTCCATCCAGTTTTTATTTTTTTTAAAGTTCAGGGTTATTGCATGGTTTTGTATATGATTAAATTTACAATTATTCCACAGGCATTTGACAAAAAATATTTTTCCTATTTGGGTATAAATTTATATCATTCACAAATATTTATGCTTATTTACTTCATTTCTTGATTTGTCATAGACATAGTATTAAGCTAAGGCATCTCACTATAATTGCTTTTTTTAAAGCTGACTTCTGTTCCTTTCAGTACTTTTCAAATATTTCTTTTAGGACAGTTTTAAGTTCACAGCAGAATTGAGAGGAAAGTCCAGAGATATCCTCTATATCGTGTTCCCCAACAAATGCATGCCTTTCTTATTATTAACATCCCTCCTCAGAGGGTATATTTATATAGTTGATGAACACTGACATGTCGTAATCCTCTAAAATCCATAGTTTTTATCTTAGGTTTCACTCTTGACATTGTACATTCTATGGGTGTGGACAAATGTATCCATCATTAGAGTATCATATAGAATATTTTCACTAGCCTAAGAATCCTCTGTATTTCACCTATTCACCCTTTCCCCTTCCTTGTTAATTGTTTTTATGTCAAATTATTTCTAACATTGTGTTGCTATGTTTTGTGTGTGTGAAAATTTATTACTGTTATCTTTCCATTATAGATTTTATCAGTAGAATTGCCCACTCAGCCATTTAATGCTTCCCCCCTTGAGTTCCTTTTTGATATTATTGTGACCTCTGTTTGCACATCTTTCTTTCTTTTTTGCTAATAAGAATTTTAACTTACACATAAATGTCACAGTCAATATATTTAACCTTAATTCTATATTTTTGTTAACACTTTATTTTTTTGTTTCCCAGCTACTTTGGATTTCTATATTGTACCTTGGAGGCTTTGTTTTATTTGCTTTGTTTTTATTCTATCCTTGTCAACTAGAAATTTTATTTTTTGTTTTACTGTAAGTTGTCCTTAAGTTTGTCAAATATTTAAACATATACCTTATTTTTTAAGGTAATTGCTTGGAAATGTGCATTTAATTAAAAAGAAGTTATTTAATCTGCAACAAAAATTCTGCTGTACATAGTTGAGAGAGGGCAAAATATAATGTATGGATGACATATTTCAGTAAAAAAAACTGGAAAATGCAACAAATTATTATGAAAATGGGTATTTGGTTTGTTAATAAAATATTTGTTATCACTGTCACTTTATTAGTATTCTTAGAAAGAACAAATAATCAAAATTATAATTTTCTTGCCATAATTTCCCAACAAAATGTTATATATTCTCTTTAGGATCATGCTGCAAAGACACCAGCTTTATTTCAACTCACACATTTCAACTATATTTTATGATTCCTTATTACATGTCAGGCAGCCATGAAAAAAATCAAACATAGTTCCTGTCATCATGAAACATACAGCCAAGTTGGAGAAATAGAGAAGAAACAAGTATAAGGAATGCACACATGCATGCACACACATCCCTCCTGTCTTGTGATCATTTTTCAGATGTATTTTAATGAGGCAGGAGGAGATATAGCCACAGCAAGTAAGCCCATATATTAACACGGAAGTTCTGATATAAATTTTGTCTTCAGTGATGCTTCATTTACAATGCTTATCTTCCAACCAGTTAAGATTCTTAATATATTCACTTCAAATTTCCCTGACCTAGAATTTCTGCTAATACTTTAATATTTTGTATTTTACAAAGAATGAGACAACTTAAAGGGACCTTAGAGGTTACTTAGCCCCAGGGTGGCAAATACAAGCACCGATGTCATGTTCCCACCTCCCGTGCGCACTGCAGACGTTGTCAATCAATCTCAGTAACTATTTATTTTAAAGCTGGAAATAGCTCCAGAAATTATTCTCATTCTCATGGCAGCGTTTTGGTTTGCATTAATCACCTGAAGTTTTTTCATATGAGAGGTCTATTGGAAAAAATTTGTGTCTTAGAATGAGGAAAATTATTGCCAACTAAAACTTAAAAACATCCAATTCTTAGTAGATCCATATTTTAAAAAAATCCTCTGAGTAATAATTTAATAAGTTGGGATTTTCAAATAGGAGTTAAATTTAAAGGAAAGAAAATAAAAATTTATTCTGTCATACTGCTCATTCTTAGCCCAATTCCTTTCCCAACTCTGACAAGTTTTAGGACTATTAGGAGATCTTGAACTAGATCTGTGGCATTAAGCATATGTTTCCTACGTACATTAGCTCAGAATAACATTTTCTTTCAGTGTAGACTCTTCCTCTATTTTTTTAAATACAACTCACCATTCACTTCTCATTAGACATGATACTCTCTTATAACTACATAACAATGCAAAAGCTGAACATCAATGTAGTCATTGAAGAATTATTTAAGAATAGATGTTGCACAATTGACAGCTATATTAATTTATTCAACAAATATGTATTGAGTGTCTTCTATGTACTAGGCAATGTAATAGGCTTTTGAGATACATCAGTTAACAAAACAGACAAAAAGGTTTCAGGCCCTTATAAGAGTTTCTAGTTGAAGAGGGCAGAGATGGAGATAACAATTAAGGTGACAGTAATTTATGTTGTATATTAGAAGGTGATTTTTGTTATACAAATGGAAAAGCAGATGAGAAATATTGGGAACCCTGAGAATGATGATGGGGTGCAATTTTAAAAGTGCCTTATAGAGAAGGTGACATTGAAGCAAATATTTGAGAGAGGTAAGAGAGTTAGCCATGCATATGGCTGGGGAAAGATGTTCCAGGAACTGGGATCAGCAAGGAAAAAACTCTTTTTTTAGATGGAGTCTTGCTCTGTCACCAGACTGGAGTGCAGTGGCATGATCTTGGCTCACTACAACCTCCGCCTCCTGGGTTCAAGCGATTCCCCTGCCTTAGCCTCCCAAGTAGCTGGGACTACAGGTGCTCGCCACCATGCCCAGCTAATTTTTTGTATTTTAGCAGAGATGGGGTTTCACCATGTTGGCCAGGATGGTCTTGATCTCCTGACTTTCTGATCCGCCCACTTCAGCCTCCCAAAGTGCTGGGATTACAGGCGTGAGCCATCACGCCTGGCCAGAAAATCTCTTAAATCAGGAGTGGTCCTCATGTATTTGAGGGACAGCAAGGATGCTATTGTGGCTTGGGCAGGGAGCACAAGAAAGAATACCAGTAGGAGATGACAGAGAAGGGGAAGGGCATATAATTTAGTGCATGTCGCTTTGCACAGGTAACCAAAATTTTATACAAGAGATAAATACATATTAAATATGTTAATGTAATTCATATATGTGATCTAATTAAGTATATTTAGTTAAGTTTTAGGCCAAAGACAGCAGGAATCTAATTACCTACAGGAATCCCCTCTCACTTTTGAATTCTTTAAAAATGTTCCTCAGGGCTCATTTAATAAAACAATAGATCTTATTTATGAAATTTTGATTTCCCTAGTCTTTATAAACTATCTGAGCCCTGCCCACCACTTTTCTAAATGCAGCCTACAGAACAAATTTTCACATTCGGAGTTTGTGTTTTTCCACATCAAACATAATTACCTGTGAACTATTTTGTGATATTTCTGCAAAATAAATTATATTACAATGCATTTTGGGCTCCATTAACTACCTAAAACAATTGATTTGAGTCTATTGCATCCTTAGCATGGTGATATAAACTGAAATAGATGTCATTATAAATGCTAAAGGTGCCTCATGTGTACCCTTCAGGCTTCTCTAGTGGTGCTGAAATGAGGTGATGATTCCACACAAACTCAACTAGCAACCAGAGTATTTTTATACATCTCCTGCATTCATTGCAAGAAGAATGGATTTCAACTTTCAGGGAGGCAGAGTCATATCTGAAGATTTAACTGACTTGAGGTGGACACAGCCTCTTTCCTACCACCCTCCAGGGACAGTCCTGTTCCAGCCTAGCTTCAGTGGACAAAGCGTCCAGTCACATGTGCAACCATTGTACAGCACAAGGACACTTCCTTGGACTGTGGAGTAACACAAAGGTAGGGCAGTTCTCACATATTGAACATTTAGAGTGTTTTATAAATTTCAAATCACACTCACGGTTATATGTAAGAAATCTGCAGAAAATGTTGCTTTAACTTTTTTCTAATTGGAAATAATTGAAGAGGCAAAGCTTAAATATGTAAAATAGAGAAGAATCAGGTTCCAAACTATGCAGCCCCAGCCATAATCTCATTCTCCCAGTGTGAAGGCTTCCTAACTCTTTCAAATACTAGTTCTAACTAACTAGTTAGAACTAGTTTCAAATACTGATTCAAAATACCACTTACTAAATCCACGACTCTGGGTAAATTGCTAAACCTTCTTGTGCCTCAGTTTCCCTATTTATAACATTAGGATAATAAAAACACCTTTTCATTCACACGAGGATTAAATTAGATAATCCTTGTAAAGCATGCACCAAGGTGTCTACATCAATAAATATTACAACTAATATTATTATTCTATATCAGCCATTTTCTATTTCTGTGAGTAACAGCAAGTGGGCAGGTTGACCTCAGAGAAACTCGGTTTTATCTGTAATAAAACTGATGAATATTTTTCTTCTTTTAGACCACTATCTGCTTTTAACTCAACTATGGGAATATGCTAGCTGGTGACAAAAACGAAACCTGAAATAGAAAAGTGAATATGACAAAAATGTGAAAAAAAAATGAGATTCCATCTTTAAATAACATTCTCTATTTGAAAGAATACTCCCCAGCTAAATAAAATTGCTTCTTTATGCATTGACTGCTGGGGAACATCAGGAGGAGATGGAGCAAAAATGCAGTTCAGATAGTGCCTTAATCTGCTCAGGCTGCTATAATAGAATACCATAGACCGGGTGGCTTAAACAACAGATATTTATTTCTCATGGTTCTGGAGGCTGGGAAGTCCAAGATCAAGGTACTGGCAAATTAGGTTTCAGGAGACGGCCCTCTTCCTGGCTTGCAGACAGACACCATATTGCTGTGTGCTCACACGGCCTTTCCTCAGTGGATGCAAATGGAAAGAGAGAAAAAATAACTCTCTTGTCTTTTCCTCTTATAATAGCACTAAACCCATCACGAGGGCACCACCCTCTGATGACCTCATCTAAACCTAATTATCTTCCAAAGGCTCCACCTCTAAATACCATCACTCTGGGAGTTAGAGCTTCAACATTGTTACTTTGGGGTGGCAGGGAGAAATAAAAATTCAGCCATCATAAATCATGTGCTGTATTTTTGACTTAGCAAGTCAGTGATTAAGACAATGATATGCCCAAGTGAGCCACACTTATTGATAGTCACAGTCTTGTGAATTTATTTCCTATATTAACACTGGGCTTGGCCATGCTTCTTACTTTCGCTAATTGAAAGTTAGCCAGCACAATGCATTGAGATATTTAATAAGGGTTTGCACATTACAGCTTATTTCTTTTGGAAGCGAGCCACCATGTTGCACAGAAGCTCAGGCTGGACAACAGGATAATGAGAGGCCAGATAGAGGGAGGCCTACACAATGAGACCATCTTGGACATCTTGGACATTCCAGCCACAATAGATCTCCCAGCTGAATGTAGTTACCAGAGTGACCTCAGCTACACTATGGGGAACAGAAGACCTGCTGAGCTGCTCCTAGCAAACCCATGGAATTGTGAGAAAAAATAAATCATTGTTGTTTTCAGCTACTAAGTTTTGGAGTGATTTCTAGCTACAATTGATAACTGAAGCAGTCAACATATCGTTTTGATAAAATATTTAAGCCACTTAGATTTTACTTCTGCAATAGATTTTTATTATACTGGTTTGGATGATAGCAAATCAAGGAGAAAAGAGAGGTCTATGACTGGATCTGAGAATGAATGCAGGAATGAGGTGAAATGAGGTTAAGGACAAAAATAAATTATTAATATCTGGCAGTAGAAATTCTCCTGGCTTCGGAATTGCATTTGTTTAGGAAAAAAAAAAATCCTTAGTAAGTATATCAAGTTGGATTAAGTCTGGCAGCATGTAATAGAAAAAAAACAACAACATAATGTCAGTGGCTTAAATGATATATGTTTATTTTCCTTGTGGTTTTTAAGGAAAACCAAAGTAAGACAGTCTGGGGCTGCTAAGGTCTTCCTGTGGTTTTCTGGTACCCAAGTTCCTTCTATGTTGATGCTCTACCATCAAATGGTATTGCTTCATGGTCTGCGATGGCTGGTCAGGCTCTGGAATTCAGGTCTGTATTCCAGTCAGCAGGAATCAAAGAAAAGGTATAGAGGGAGAAAAAGACTGTACCAAACTTCTGCTTACATCTCATGGAGAGAATTAAATGAAAAGGCCACACATAGCTGAAAGAAAGAAGAAGTCTTCTATATTGCTAGGTAACATGTGATGTGAGCACTAAATATGGCCAATAGGTCTTACTAAAGACTACCTTATTCAAATGACTGTGTGAAAGCAGTGTGTGTGTGTGTGTGTGTGTGTGTGTGTGTGTAATTTGCTAAATAGCTGAAAGTCATGTATGGAAAAATGTCTGGAAGAGTGGTATTCATGTGAAAGATCCCAGAAGTAGAAGTGACAAAGACAAAGTAATCCTCTCAGAGTTTTCTGAAAAATTTTGGGGAGGACTTTATACTTCAGCAGATTGCAAAACAAAGATTCAAGCCAATCATGTCTTTCTTTGCTTTTTATTGTTTAAAATGTAAAGCACACACAAGATCAGAATTAATGATATAATGAAGCCCCACCTATCCATCACCCAGTTTCAAAAATTTCAACACATAATTAATATTGTTTCACTTGTACACCACTGACTTTTCTCTCTCTCCAGCACTGGATTATTTTGAAGCAAATGCCAGACATATCACAAGCTAATCTTTCTCAGATCACAAAGGATCAAAGACCCTGAAAGCCTCTGGATTAAATGTGGGAAAATGTATAAAGTCAATCACTGTAGGGTCAAAGAGCAAGATTTGGATAGATTTAGAGAAAACAGTAGATAGTATAAGCAGTTTCGAACTGAATAAAAATAAAATATGTGAAGAGCTATAAGATGATTAAGTAAGCCAAACATGAGAAAGATGGAATGGCAACATAGAGAGTAGGTAGTGGATTTGTGAAATAGCTAAACATATGCAGAGGAAAAGAGGAGAAAATTATGCAGGTTACAGAACCTTCAAGGAGTTGCCAATGGATAACAAACCAGGACTCAGAAGATGAAGATGAAAGGAAAAGTGAAGAGGTCTATGGCAAACATCACTGGTTATTTGGCTAATATCCTTTCTAATTGTTCTCCTTAGTAATAGACCCCAATTGTATTCATTCAGCAATGTATCCTGCTAAAAGACAATTCCTAGCCTCTCCTTGCATATAGAGTAGGTGAGATTCATTGAATAGAATGAGGCTCTTTAAAGGAGACTGATTCAGCTGGAGAAGCTCACTTTTTATCCATTACCTTCTATTTCCAGTTCCTAAAGTCGTGATTCCTGGAGTCGCAACAGCCATCGTGGGTTAAAACCAGTGCAGGGTGTTGAAGCTTGTATCACCTTGCATTAATGACTGTGGTGACACCACATTAGCTGTGGCCAGCTGAACTGTGCACTGCTGATATAGGAGACAAAGAAGAGCCACTTGTGCCAGGAAGAGTGGGGGTCTCTACTAAATGTGGCCAAGACTAATTTAATTGACATAGGTATCGTGAAAGAGATATAGTAAAAAGTATTTGAAGAATGAATGGGAATTTTTACTGAGCAAAACAGGAAGAATGAAACATTTTCCACTGATCAATAGATGTTGCTATTCTGTAGACAGTGTCTCTCTCGATTGAATTTTTGGATAAAAAATACAAAGAATCAAACGTTTCTTGCAGAGCAGTTCTCCATAGCCGAGCCAGAATCAATGACTCAGTGGTGTCGCCCATTATTACTTATTAATTATTACTATTAGTACTACCTCTTAAAATTCTACTATACTTTGTGAATTTTATAGCACTTTCATATAAATTACCTTATATCCATTCATTCATTCACTTAACTAATATGTTTTGAGCACTTATGTGTAAATCCTCATAGTAGGCATGCCTGGGGGGATAAAGCACTGCATGGAATCATAGCAGGTAAGGCCCCCCAAATAGTTGCCATATAGTGATTGAGTACCCTATGCTGAACATTTTACAAGGTTTATGGTCTATTTCTACAGAAGAGGAAACTAAGTCTCAAATAACTTACTGATTTACTTGACTTTGTCCCTTTCATATTTCCAATACAGGCCACATACATTATTATTATCTCTGCCTTTGCCCTTTTGTACACTTACTATACATCTTGCTGCCAACAGTTATGGGGGAAAGGGTACAAAGGGACAGAAATATTTACTCACTGCTGGCCAGAACTATTGTACCAAATCCAGAGAACTGTGAATGGGGTTAAAGTAGTTCAAAAGGAAAACTACGTTTCCATCCTAATCGGATCTACTGTTCGTATGTTAAATAGTGGCATGCTGAACATTTGGTATAACCTAATGGAAAATCCCTCACGGGCAGAATAGATTTAGACTCTGTGAATACATCTTAGAGAAGTCACATCACACCCTCTTTTCTGCTATGGAAGCAAGGCACCACCCAGCCCTAGGCCAGTAGTGAGGGGTTAAATCTCGTTTCAGCCCTGCTTGAAGTGAACACACATTAGTCCCACTGAAGGCTTGGGGAGAAGGGATAAAATGGGAAATGCACGGGTATTTGGAAAATCAAAAAGAGGGTTGTCAGTATATCAAATAAAAATACAAAGTGCGTACTTAAACTTAAATTTCAGATAAATAATGAATAACTCCTTAGTACAGGTATGTTCCCAAATCCCAGTGACTGCATGGTTAATAACAGGTTGCAAAATAGAGGCAATTTATTGTCTGAATATTGCAAGGCACATGGACTCATTCTAAAACATTATTAGCTGTTTATCTGTAATTTGTATTTAACGGGATGTCCTATGTTTTATCTGGTGGTCCGAGTTAAAAAGAAATATAATACCTTTATCGAGGTTCTTAATTTAACATACAGAACATCTCAGAGGTCAAGAGAGCCTGAATTACACTCTGGAAAAATTTATATATTTTTTTCATTTTACAAATCGACACGTTTAACTATAATGAATAATGCAAATGTTCACTAGATAATTATGGCATACATATTTAAAATTAAACCAGATAATGATTTTTTATATTTTATTTTACTGTGGTAAGAATACTTAAAAGAGATCATACCTTCTTAAATTTTTAAGTGTATAATACATTATTGTTGCTTATAGGTACGAAGCTGTACAGCAGATCTCTGGTGCTTGCCCATCTCACTTAACTGAAACTTTATGTTTGTTGATTAGTAATGCCTCCTTCTTACTTACTAGCATTAGGTAGTTCTGGCACTATTATACGATGATGCTAAAATCCTAAATAAAATATTAGTAAATTTAAAAGGCTGTAAACTATCATGTACTTTAGGCAATATGGTTGGGTAGTGAGCAACAAATTTAAATTTTCAAGTCTACTTTAAATCATGTAAGTGTATCCCAGTTATTGTATGTATTTATTATTGGATATAATGGCAAAGTCTAGATTGGAAGGCTTTTATATAATATGCTGAGAGCTAAATGTTCCTCTCTCCTCCTCCTTCCCTCCCCACAAATGATTGGCTTCACTGGCCACAGAAGAGAAAATTGACCAACTGCTTGAAATATCTTTTTATTTCATCCCCAGGTATTGAAAGTCATCTTCCAGATTTGGGAACTGTATTTTCATTTCCTTTGGCTGTTGTAACAAATTACCACAAGCTTGGTGATTTAAAACAATATACACTTATTTCTGTACAGTTCTGGAGGCCAGAAGTCCAAAATCACTTTCACTGGACAGAAATCAATATGCAAGCAGGACTGCGCTTCCTTGAGATGCTCTTGGAGAGAATTCCTTTCTTGCGTCTTCCAGCTTCTGGTGGTTACTGCCATTCCTTGGCTTGTGACTGCATCACTCCAATCTTTGTCTCTGTGGTCACATTCCCTTTTTCTCTTCTGTGTCTCAAATTTCCTTCTGCCTCCTACTTAAAAGCACCTACGACTACACTTAAGGCCCACCCTGATAATCCAGGATAATCTCCCCTTCAGGATTCTTAATTTCATTACTATCTGCAAAATCAATTTTCTTCCATATAAAGTAACAGAGTGTCTAGGGGATTAGAACATGGGCATCTGTGGGGGCCATTATTCAACCTGCCACAGGAACTGACATTGCTCACTGCTGGGTCCCTGAAGAACACAAATTGGCTTGTTGGTGGACTTGGCCAGGAATCAGTTTAGCTGGAGATCCTTTCAGTGATTGTGAAGGAGGGTCCTAGAATCCAAACGTGAAGGCTTAGTGATCTGACGTGCACACCTGATGTCATGAGCATGGACCACGTCCCTCTTATGTTTCAAATATAGGCCACAGGCAGGGTCCATAGTCCCACCACAGAAAGCAGTTCTTGTGGTACTGGGGTTAATTATATGTTCTCAATAACCTGAAGTTCTACCCATTTCATTACTGTCTCTTTTTTTTTTTTTTTTTTTTTTTTGAGACGGAGTCTCGCTCTGTCGCCCAGGCTGGAGTGCTGTGGCCGGATCTCGGCTCACTGCAAGCTCTGCCTCCCGGGTTCACGCCATTCTCCTGCCTCAGCCTCCCGAGTAGCTGGGACTACAGGCGCCCACCACCTCGCCCGGCTAGTTTTTTGTATTTTTTAGTAGAGACAGGGTTTCACCGTGTTAGCCAGGATGGTCTCGATCTCCTGACCTCGTGATCCACCCGACTCGGCCTCCCAAAGTGCTGGGATTACAGGCTTGAGCCACCCCGCCCGGCCTCATTACTGTCTCTTTTTCCTGCTAGGATGCTAAGTGTGGATGGGTAAATATTCATCATTTTAAAAATGCTCATTAACATATATCAGGTGCCAGGTATTATGGTAGGCCATTTAAAGCATGGTGGTCGAGAGAGCAGCCTCTGAAGCAGATTGCCAGGGATCAAATTTCTGCTCCACTAATTACTGGCTATGTGATATACCTCTATGTCTCTGTTCTGCATCTATAAAATAGGCTCTATCTCATAAGGATGTTGAGGATTAAATGAGCTATTATGTGTCCATGCTTGGACTAATGGCTGGCTGTTAGCTGATCTTTGGTCTATCTAACTTAACAAATGTTAACTACTATTTATTTGAATGGAGAAACCAAAGAGATATGAAGCCCTGTGTGAGACACAGGGATAGCCAAGGCAAGATATGTGCATATAAGTAATTTTAAGTTTAGGAGTTAAGACAATAAGTTTAACAAGAGGTCTGAGCTTTGAGAGGTGTTTGTTTTTGTTTTTTAGAACTCTGACTTAAGGGAGTCAAGCAAGAGAAGAGAAAGAGGGAGGGAAAAATAAATGTTATTTTTGGAAGAAAGATGGTTGGGTAAGCTCTCTGTGGTACTGGTAGGTAGGTTTTGCATGTGGTTGGGTAGTTGGGCAGTCAAGTATTGCATTAACGCCAGCCTGATGCAGCTTGGGCTGGTGTGAAGAACCATGAGATCTGTAAGGCTTAGGGGTCTTCACATTTAGTGACCACCAAGTTACTAACCTGAGTATCATCTTAGAAAAAGTGGGTAATATTTACAAGGAAGACTTGTTTCAAGGATTAAAGGAACGTATGAGCAATCATCCACCTAATTCCAAAATGCTTTGTTTTCCATAGGACCAATTATGTGGGATACAGGCCAAGCATACAAATTGAAGTCTTCCTTCCTTTAAATACCACATAAAACCACCAAAGCTGGCCTCATATTTAAGGGACATTCACTCCTTGAACATTGTTTGAATACGTATTGTATGCCCAGGACCACACTAGGAGCTCTTGAAAAAGTTATGAATATGAGTATGAAATATTTCTGCCTGGAGAAACTTACAGACCAAAAGTTCTGCCTAGAGAAACTTAAGGACCAGTAGCAGAGAAAGTAATCCAAAGAGGAAAAGCCACATGAGTGATAAGTACCATCATGAAACTATGAACGGAATGCTGACGGAAGCCCTTAGAAAGGAACTTCTCATTGTCTGCAGAAACAGGGAAAAGTAAATATAAAAATATGTCCATAACAACAACAGTGAAGAAGGGGGCTCATCAGAAAATGGCACGTTTGGCTTGGACTGGGCTAAAGAGGGTGTTCTGGAACTTTGTGGGCCTTTTTGCATATGGAGAAATCTGGGTTGATAGTCTAACTCCTAAGGCCAATGAACAGCGGTTAGATGATTAACACCTGGGAATAGATTTCTGTAATATTAAAAGTGATATGTAGCTCATTTAAAAAAAATACATCTTAATATGTAGTACACAATATATCTAAACCATCGCAATGACAAAATCAAAGCAAGGTCCTGCGCACCCAAGGGCCTGGGGAGACGTGAGCGAAGACCCCAGGACCTTTCCCCTGTTCAGAGACCAAAGGGTTTTCAGAGCGGAGGTGGGGGCTCCCGGCAGGGGAAGTTAGAGCCGAGGGAGCGGCAGGAGCACGTGGGCTGAGTGGGGGTGGGAGGACGCAGACGGCGGAGTAACCGGTGGAAGTGTCAAAGAGGAAGGAGTGGAGGGCTGCTGAGGTGACAGGGTGTGGTCTGTGAGGGAGCGGGCGAACCCGGAGAGGAGAGCAGAGAGACCCACCAGGACTAGGAGGCAGCGGGAAGCGTGCCTGCGTCGCTCGGAGCGGTGACAGCAAGGAGCGCAGCGCGGGGGCCGGGCGGCAAGGGGAGTTTCCAGTCCTCGATAAGTGGAGTCCCTGCTCTGAGCTGCGCCAGCGCCTTCCGCCTGGGCCCGCGGTGCCAGACACCTGCCGAGTCCGAAGCGGGAGTCCGGCTGAGCCTTCGGCCCCCAAGTAAGTCTTGCCTTTTCTCTCCATTTCTCCTCCGTCGCCTCTACCTCTCTATCTGCGAAGCGAGGAGCTGCTGACTGGGGTTCTGCGCGAAAAGCGCACCGGGGAGCTCCGGCGGCGTCCAGGATGCTTCAGCCCCCGGGCGCGCCCCGGCCGGCGCAGGGACCCGACGCCGAGGCCCGCCGCCCGGTTCCTGTGCGCAGCATGGCCCGAGGCGGCGGCAGAGTTGTTGGCACTGATACGACCCGTCTTTTGTGTCTTGCCCGATCCCAGAGCTGTGGCAGGCCGAGGGGAGGGAGCGGAAGCCACTTTATGGCTCCTGGCCCCACCTCTTGCCCCCACCCCAAATCCTCCGGGATTTCAAAATGCCGCGGACTCGGGCGCAAGTGAGCGCCAAACCCGCAAGCTGGGCGAGTTGGATCCGGGTGGGCAGCCGGCTGAACCGCCACGCCGCCCCGCTTTTTTTATTTTCTTTTTAGATACGGCATCTAATTGGTGGGTGCTGGGAGGAGGGCTGGCTGGGTGAGCACGAGTGCCTGGGTGTAGGGAACGACCTACCTTCTTGCTTTCCTTGGGGTTTAGAGGGGAAGGTGTGGGGGCACCTAGAGCCCCGAAGCCTGGAGCGTCCCGCGCTAGCGGGCTTGCGCGCGGCCGGCGAGCAGGCGTTCGCTGGGTGGGTCCCTTGTCTGGCTCATTGTTCGCGGTGACTGTTCTTGGGGCCAGGCTGAGCGACACAGATATCGCTCACCGGGCTGTAAATAAAAGTGACGACTTGGAGGAGTGGGGGTCAAGGCTGCCGGGAGGGAAAAGGCTTGCCCGTTTTAGAAACCGACTTCGAGCTCGGAAGAGCAATCGTAGTCGACAGAGAAAGCCGCTCCTGAGTGCGAAACTTAGATCTGACTCTAATTCACAGAGACAGCCTAGTAAATTAAACCCTCAGAAACAGGGCACGGTATTTCCCCCATTTAAATTGTTTTCAGAGTAACGAAGATGGAGTTTTAAGTGTTATTGACAGCTGGCCGCTTTCTCTTGCTAGCACCTGTTTCCCTTAAAGATTCCTGGGTGGGGTTTATTTTTTCGCCCCCTCCCTCCTTTTTTTAGAATGTGCATTTATTCCATTTGTGCCTTCAGCTAGTCGAATTGCATGGTTCTGGGAGGAGAATCCATTTTTGAAAGCAAAGTGCAATTTCCACTCTACAAATGGCCAAGCACTGGTGTAGACGTCCATTGCTCCCCCACCCTGGCTGCATGCTAACATTCACCGAGGCAGACATGTACCCAGAATCAGAGGGAGCCGGTTATCCTCAGTGGGAGATCCCAAATACCTCTGCATACAGTTTTCCTTTCGTTGGATGGTAGATACTCTTATTTGACTTTCTTCCATTCTTTAAATTACAGTGGTATCACCTGTTCATGGTGCCTATTCCTTAGCCCACTACAAAAGAGGATGCATTTTGCTGGGAAAAAATGCTTTCTTTTTCTGAGCAGTTAACAATATTGTCTACAAATACACAATATTTGTATACATGTGTATATATGTATGTGTGTATGTATATATATGTGCGCATATATATATATATATATATATATATATATAGTATTTGTAGCTGGTTGTAAATCCCAGTAGTTACTAACGCACCCAACTGCTCTGCTTATATCTCACTTTGACATCCCTGATGGACCTGCTAAGTGTATCAGTCTGATGAAGCCTGGAATTACAGCCCTCAGCAGAAGTACTTAACATGAACACCTCTCTATGACGGCAGCCTGATTCCACAGGGAAAAACCATGCAGTGGGAGTGTTGTTTAGGGTATGGAAAGCTGTATGATTTATTCTAAGGAGAGAAGAGAGAGTTAGGTAGAAGAAAATAAAAATGGGAACTGGGTAGGCATCCAGACCATACTCACGGTTCAACAAATATATATGTGGAAAAGTATATTTCTTGTGTTTTCTCTCTCTCTCTTTATCATAATGTTTATAACCGTAATGCTTTCATAGCAGCATTTGTACCTCTTGTTTTTTTTTTTTTTTTTTTTTTGCTTAAAAACTATTATATTTTCAGCCTCTATTATTTTACATTTTCAATGCCAGTAGTGGCCACTGAATGCGTTGGATTTTCTTTCCAGTTGTTCTTTTGTCTCCTTGTATCCATGTCCAACTTAGTACAGGACCACATGAGCAATGAATCAACCAGGTTCTAATGAAGATTAAGATATGAAAAGTATTCACAGCTATATATAAACTGTATACTCATTTAACCGTCTTCCCACATGACCAATTTTAGCTAGTAGCTTGTTCATCTTCTGAAGTCTCCAGACTCCAAATTCTTACCCAGATTGATTACTGCACTAAATCTTGATTGTGCAAAGAACAGAACTTAATTATTTTGGTCTCATTTATCAGTCAGCAGTATTTAGTGTTGCCAAGATAATTATATCATTGAAATATGCATGACTTTAAAATATGTTGAAAAAGGTCCTTCTAAACTTGTTCATAAAGAAAAAAAATTAATGATTGTGTGTACTCTTGATACTTAGCTTTTGTGAAGCCATAATTTCACTGCTGTAGGCCCCTTGGCCATTCGAGTTTATTGAGTTTACTCTTCCACATGAAGAATGAACCATTGTTTTGTTGTCTAGGAACTGAAGGAAGATGGAAAGGGGGCATAGAAAATGAAGCACTTGTAAATGTTATTATTTTCTGTGTTTGGAAAATATATATTTTTAAGTAAATAACGATTATCTTCTTAAAGATACACTAAAATCTTATTAAGGGGTCTGAGAAAAAAAGAATTTTCAAAACAGAAAAGCTAGCTGCTTAATATTCATAAAAGGTTGGTGTTTACAAACACATGTATTTTTGAACCAATCTCAACATTTTAATGTCTTTCTATAGAATTATGAAGTGTTATTAAATTATTGTTATTGAAACATTGAAATCTCATCAAAACTTATATTTAAATGTACTGTCTTTTCGCAAATGCTTTAATTGTAATAGCCTGTTTGTTGAGATTAAAAAGAACATCATTGATGTCATGGTGTGCTTTGCATTTTAAAATAGTAGCTAATGAATTACAAACATTCATTACTCAACAACCACTTGCTGAAATTTCTCAGGACCCCCAAATAGAGATTTATTTGTACTATACACTATCGTTCATGCCCTTGCTGAGTTTATGTTGATCCCCTTTTCTTCTTCAAAATTAATTGCCTCTTAAATTAATACCATGTTGGGTCTGACTCTTTTGTTATTTTTCTCCTATGTCATAAATTTATGTGCAAATATCTTCAGCATTGTCTGCTTAGAGAACTTAATGTCGAAATGTGGGAATTAGTGGGGGGAGGGGTGAAGAGAGAAGGAGAACAACTTTTATTAAACCTGAAGTCAGAACTTAAGACAGGAAAAGAAGAGCAAGTTCCATTTAATAAAATTCAGTGAGGAATTTGTCGTTGACCTTTAAAAGTCTGAGCTGTGTAATGCATAATATACATTTGGGTAAATTAGGCACTAACTTCATATAGCATAAGGCAAAATAAGAGAGTTTCATGGTGCCTTTGCTTTGTTACATTTGAATGGTGGCTTAAATTCCACTCACTGTCTTTATAGTAAGTATTAAAAACTACCCACTGCTTTCTTATGTTGTATTTTTTGGGGGTGCTGATCTATTTATGTAAAAATGGAAATTGTCAATGTTTATTTTGGGAACATTTTATTTTAAAAGCTTAGTTTCTTCTATGAGTTTAGCTTTTATTAAATGTTTACTAAGAAAGATGATGTTTGATTCAATTTTCATAACTAAATGCAACTAGAAACACATTGATTAAGTGATTCAAATAAGCCCATTTAAATACTAAATTTAGTCTTCTCTTTCACAAGCTATTGTGAATAAAATGTTTTGAATTAGATTTTTATTTTAATAACCAATATTCATTTAAATTTCCTATAACGCGAAGACTAACATAAATGGGCAATAAAAATGAAACATTTGTGAAATGAGATATAAGACAATGCAAATTAATGATTATGTGTACTCTTGATACTTAGCTTTTTTGACGATAAATTAGTATTTTTAATCTCAGGGGTAATGTAGATTTCTTTTTTTTTTTTTTTTTTGAGACGGAGTCTGGCTCTGTTACCCGGGCTGGAGTGCAGTGGCCGGATCTCAGCTCACTGTAAGCTCCGCCTCCTGGGTTCCCGCCATTCTCTTGCCTCAGCCTCCGGAGTAGCTGGGACTACAGGCGCCCGCCACCTCGCCCGGCTAGTTTTTTGTATTTTTTTAGTAGAGACGGGGTTTCACCGTGTTAGCCAGGATGGTTTCGATCTCCTGACCTCGTGATCCGCCCGTCTCGGCCTCCCAAAGTGCTGGGATTACAGGCTTGAGCCACCGCGCCCGGCCGTAATGTAGATTTCTTAACTGATCACATTTTCTCTTTGCTTTAGGCACAAGAAAACTCAGAGCCCACGGGAGATTTAATTTATTAGTCATATGAGACTCCTCGGAATGAATATATGTGTTATCTTTCCAAATGACCTTACTTTATTCTACTTACGTATACAATTTCTCTGTCATGATGTCTTATTTTGTTTTTGTTTTTCAATTGTGGAAGGAGGCAGATCATCAAAGTTGATATGAATAAGCGTTTAGAAGTACAATCAAGTCTGCAAGTAGTTATTAAGGTCTACTATTGCAAATGCTGAGGTGACATGAGACAAAGGAGGCATGATTTCTGATCTAAAGATACTTGTATTCTGGCTGGGTGGAGAAGCCATAAACTCCTAAGTAATTAGCTCAAAGTAAGTCAACATGTGCACACATCTGTTGCACCAAAATGAAAGCCCAACCCTGACTTTAATTGACATGTCAGTTTCTAGAAAGACACTATTATAGCACCAATCAGAAAAGCCAAGTAACCAAATCTGTTAATTTTCTGGGCACACTAAAACTTAAGTAGTCTGAGGATATCAGGGTGGAAAATAAATGTGGAAAAAGTTATTGTGATTCCTTGGTAGTGGAAACTCCCATACACTTCTCTTTCCCTTTCTCTTCCTCTTTTCCTCCCTTCTCTTGATTCCTCTGTCTATCATTGGCCTTTCCCTTGCTACCCTGGCAGACCTGATTGACAGGTGTGACAATTCCCATGGCAAGCTAATCCCACCAGGGTGGCAACTTTTGAAATTTCTGTCTATGTAAATACAGTATTTGTTCTAAGTACCGCACTTAAATACAGTAGTTACGTTTAAGTGCCCACGGGTTATTTCTCTTTGTACTTGAATCAACAACCATTTTCAGCACTCAGAAGGGACCACCCACAAAACTGTTCTTTTTGACTGTAGAAAAACTCAGGGAGAAAAAAACAAAATAAAGTAAAATAAAGCAAAAACTTGAGAGAAAAAATAAAACCTAACAAAAAACACAAAACTAAATTATCACTAAATTATTGACCCAAAGTGGCATGTTTAGGCTAAGGCCAAAAACTCTGAATTAAACTTCTAAATTTAACCAGTTACCTCTGGATATAAACCTGATTTTCATTTTCTCTGTCACCCACGTAGACATGACTTTTTTTTTTCAGGTAGCTTGATTACAGTTAATGTTAAAATAGCTTAAATTCTAAAATGCAGATGTGTTGTTTTGAACTGAAACGAACTATCAAACAGACAATGATAAATAATGATCATTTAAAGTTGGCCTTTTAAAAAGCACATTGGATACAATAAAAATCAGTGTATTAGTACACTAAATGTGCTTCCAATTATGATATAAATAGTGCATAAAGCTTTAAAATTTTCATCAAATTAATGTATTACTGACATGCAAATTACTGACATCTATGATGTATGCCATGTGATGATTTCTAATTGGCAAGTGAACCTCAGAGGATTATTTATAGGTTACATTGCAACAAAGTGCTGGAGTAAATTCGCATTGTACAGCTCAATTCAAATTGGCGTTTGAGCTTTGATTCTCTTCACTTTCTCACGCCCCTTTTGATCTCCAAAGGCTCTCAGAAATAAGCTAGCTAAGGTGCTAAATACCTAATTGATAACATTTGGGCAGAGAATTTGTCTTCAAATGACCCCTAAGAGATTTGGAGACCAGTTAATATCCCTCACTAGCTTGTTCAGGTATGAATAACTCTTGAGGCTGTGAGTTTGAACTCCAAGATTTGGTAACATCCATTTCCATCCAAAGCACGTAAATGTTCACACAGGAAAAGTGAGGAGGAAACTTGCAAATTTACCAAGTGAATTAATTTTTAAGAATAGCTGCTTCTAAGGATCTAAGTGGAAATCCTATTTTATTCTCTAATGGCAATTGAGGCTTCTTTTATCTTTACTTTCCATTACAATTTGTATATGAAGAATGCAGTGAGAGAATTATAATGTATCTGTAATTCCCATACTAGATTAGTAGCTCCAAGTTTGGCCTTTCTTTATTCCATGTTTGTGTCTCCCTAAAGGTAGAATGACCAAACAAAAAATGAAGAAGTAAGTCCATTTATTCTGTACATTTTCATTTATTATGTGTTTTATGCATGACCTCATGAGGCAGTCAAAGATACATTTAGCTGTAAATTCCTGTTTACAAAGATCTAACTTATTAAATAACTTTATAATGTATTAACCTTTCAGATATTTTCTTCATACTATATCTATCCTGGGATGTACGAGTTAGCCTACCAAATTGGTCAAATATCTATCTTTTCTTAAAGATTTGTTAAAAAGAAACTCTCTTTTTGAAGGAATCTCCATAGCTGGGTTGAAATTTGACATCCTTGGTCGGGTGAGGTGACTCACGCCTGTCATCGCAGAACTTTGGGAGGCTGAAATGGGAGGACTCTTTGAGCCCAGGAGTTCCAAACCAGCTCTGGCAACATACAGAGACCCTGTCTCTATAAATAACAATAATAATAATAATAGCTGGGTGCGGTCATGCATGCCTGTACTCCCCACAACTTGAGAGGCTGATGTAGGAGGAACTCTTGAGCCTGGGAGCTTGAGGCTGCAGAGAGCCATGATTGTGCCACTGCACTGTAGCCTGGGCAGCAGAGTGATACCTGTCTCAAAATGTATATATGTCTGTGTATATATATATACACAGACATATATGTATGTATATACTTGATATTCTTTTTGTAGGAGCTTGTGTTTGTGGTGTGTTTTATAGTTTATATTGAAATCATGAAAATATTTAGACAATCTAAAAATATATATACAAATACGGTATTTATTATAAGTATTACTATCATCCTAAAGCTGAGGAGAAAAACTAAACATTGGATACACACAACACATGGAAGCGAATACTTGTGTTATTTTTTACCACTTTTGAATAATTTGTTCTTAGGCCTGTTACCTTTTATGGAAAGGTGGCTTCACTAGTAATGAGGCCTTGGTGTGGGTATGATCAAGGCAACTTGATTTCTTGCTGATAAAGGTTTATAAGGAAATTTATCTTTTGATTAGGAAACCCCACTTAATTTCATTAATACACATTGAATGAGGACTTACCGTGTCCCAGGTATTGAAATAAGAAATGAGTATTAAAAAGAAATAAAAAGGTCCCTGCTCTGAAGATATGTAGAATACAATGAAAAATTAAAGGTATCAAATAAATGTATAGATGAAATCATGCATATTACAGGATGTTGGGGGAGCTATAATGAAGGGGGTATGTCTCAATTTAGGAGATGGTATAGAAAAGCTTAATAGGAGAATTGAAGCTAAAAGTCAGGTATAAATTTTGCAGGTGAAGAAGCAGTAGATAGTAGTCTCTGTTATAGAGTTGCTGGAGAGAAGACAGGAAAGTGAGGCACAGATGGAGAATCATGAAAGTCCAGCAGGAAGTGTTATACATCAGACTAAGGTCATCATAGCACTCTGGACCAGAGATGAAGATTTGAAAGTATAATCCTGAATCCAACATTGTTATACTTGGCCTATATCCATGAAGCTGAACGTATCTAAGCGAAATACACAACCATGGTGTCATTTCATACTCATTAATCTTAAGTATGTTCTTAAGGTTATCGGGTGATCTTACTGTGCTTTCTGAGTCTATATGATACTTTCTCCTCTCTTCTTAAACACTCAGTACCTCTATCTACACCCTCATTCTCAGATGAAGGCTATGCTTCCTATTCACTGATAAAATGGAGAACATCAGAAAGGAACTTCCGTTGACACTCACTGCCACGTCTATCCATCTACCAGCACCTGCTCCCACATAATCTGCCTTCTTGCAAGTTTTCTCACAGAGCCCTGGTGGAATTTCAACAGTTGTATCTTAGTATAATGCAATGTAGAAATGGGTAAATGCAATTTGTCAATGAAAAAGACTATTCCCTTAGACCTAGAACTTCTATTTTTATTTGTTTAACCTTAAGAAATAATCTGAGTTTCAGTGAAAAATTTATATAAAGGAAGTTTCTTAGAATAATGTAAAATTAGAGACAATACATCTGCCCAAAGATAGAAAAAAAGCATGTTTATCATCATTAAACAGCATTTTTTTCAAAGAATAACTATTGATAAGGTAAAAATGAATGACATAGTGTAAAAAGAAAAATAAAACAATCCTGTACATAGTATGTCTTACAATTATGATTGTACATAGAAATGACCAGAGAAGTGAACATGTTAAAAGGCTGCCCTATCAGATATTGAAATGGAAATTGTTCCGTGTAGCAAATCTATTGAAAATATACTCATCTTGGAAGAGACAACTTGATGGGAAGATTCTGGCCATACAGAAAATGTCTACTGAATAAACACAATAGAAAAATCACAATAGAGAAAACCATTGTCCTGTTTCCAGCAGGCATTTCTCTTATCATATCCAATCCACCAAGTTTCATAGAATTAACTGCTAAAAGACATGACAAATTCACTTAATTCTTGCCATCTCCACTGCTATCCTTCTGGTCTAAGAAACCATCATTTTGGGCCTGGATCATTGCTGTATCTCCCAACATTTTCCTCTCACGCTTGCCCTTGCAGAAACAAAGATCTGAGAGGCCATATCGCATGGTGTTTGAAGCGTGGACCACATGGATGCGCTGCCTGAGTACAAGTCCCAGAGCTACCCCTTAATAGTTGTGAGACTTGGGGCAGGTTACTTCTCTTCCACTTTCCCATCAATAAAATTGATGATATTAATACATATCTTGTAAGGTTGTTATGAGGATCAAATGAGTATCCTTAATGTAAAAATACAAAAATGCTGCAAAATCTGCAACTTTTTGAGCACACACATGACACTTGCAGGAGATGCTCATTGGAGCATTTTGGATTTCAGATTTTCAGATTAGGGATGCTGAACTTGTAAGTCTACTGCAAATGTTCCAGAATCACCACAAAAAGATCTAAAATCTGAAATATTTCTAATCTCAAGAATAAGGAATACTGAATCTTATGTTTTAGCTGTTTGTCAAGGCTGAAATTACATTATACTCTTCTCTGCTTAAAACCATCCAAAGGCTTCTCATTATACTTTGTTTTTTTTTTTTTTTTTTGAGACGGAGTCTCGCTCTGTCACCCAGGCTGGAGTGCAGTGGCCGGATCTCAGCTCACTGCAAGCTCCGCCTCCCTCCCGGGTTTACGCCATTCTCCTGCCTCAGCCTCCCAAGTAGCTGGGACTACAGGTGCCCGCCATCTCGCCCGGCTAATTTTTTGTATTTTTTTAGTAGAGACGGGGTTTCACCGTGTTAGCCAGGATGGTCTCGATCTCCTGACCTCGTGATCGGCCCGTCTCGGCCTCCCAAAGTGCTGGGATTACAGGCTTGAGCTACCGCGCCCGGCCTCATTATACTTTGAATGGAATCCTTATAGTCACAGACATCAACTTCATTTCTCAGCACTCTGCTTCCTTGATATTTCTATGAAAAGCAAAAAACAAACAAAAAAACAGCTCTTGTTCTGTCACGGGGCCTTTGTGCATGCTGTTCCCTTTATCTGGGACACTTTTATTGACTCTTCATAGCTTCTTCCTGCCCTTCATGTTTCTATCTCTGCCGTCTCCTTGAAGAACCTGTCCCTGACTTCTGTTAATCTACAGAATACCTCTTACTCTTTTTATTCACTCTTTATTCCTTATTGTCTCCTTAATAGACCTTATCCCAATTTGAGCTTTTCTTTTGCTGGGTTAACTCTTTTCCCTTCTGTTTCATGACTAGATCTGATTACATTTGTTTCCCTTAATACTTAGCAGAGAGTACAGGATATAGTAGACAAATAAATAAATATTGGGTGGGTGGGTAGGTGGGTGGATGGATGGATGGTTGCATGGGTGGGTTGATGGATGATTGGTTTGGTTGGCTGGCTGAGATTCTTACTGTTAAGAACATGGAATTGTATTTCTGAGAGAAACTAACTTAATATTTACAAGGTCAAATATATATGTCATATATATGTCACTAAGGAGATACGGAAGGTTAAGTTATTAACACTCCTTATCATTTACTTCTAGTACCTAATGTCGTAAAAACGTTTGTCAAAACACGGGTGCATTTTGAAAGAGTTAGAGAGTTTGAGAGGGAGAGGCGGAGGTAAGTGGACTGGGGGACTCTAGACTTGAAGATAGTTCAGGCCAGAGCCGACCTATGGAAACTGCAGTGTAGGGGCTAGGGAGTGAGCTGGATTGAGGTGGAAGTATCAAGGTGTTGATAGTCCAGGCATTCAAGAGGAAGTATCAGATCAGCGTTTCACAAAGAACCAGGTCAAAAATACTACATAAAGTAACTTCTTAACTTATTAGCTTTAGAGAATGTTCAGTAGGGCCTTGAACACACTGTACCAAAATACGTGAATGAAAGATTTTTCTAGAAAATGACACTAGTTACCTGATGTCATGATATAAAAACAAAACTGTTTTCTTTCTTTGACTCAGCCAGTTTTTAAAATGGCAGTCAGTCAACTGGAGTATGTGTATATGTGAGTGTATCTATCTTTATAGACAAACTTTTTGTTCCAGATAGGAAGATACTTCATATGGAAGATGTTTTCATATACTGCTTTTTATCATGAAAGTATAAAGGCATGGAAAGTTTTGTGTTGAATGATGTTCTCTTTGACCAGGAGGTGTCACTACAGCTCACTCAAACTTGCTAGTGTGTTCTATAGGGACCAACCAGAGTCAGCACTTACCAGAATAGCATTACCTGCCTACCAAGTTCTCCACCAAGTTACCTTAAGGAAATGTGATGAATAAAATAATTATTTCCAGATGCCTATTTCTCCTCCATACAAATATTCTTATCATGAATTAGCTGAAACTTAAAAACTTGTTTAATATTCTAGAAACAAATGGCATTTTTACTTTCCTTTGAGTGTTGAGTGGGGACCGGGCAGAAAAAAACAAAGAGCAGAATAAAAAGAGGTAAGATGGACACAGAGAAACATGAAGAGAAGGGTGAAACAGAAGTGTTTCCAGGGACAATGTGCTGCGTGAAGACCCCGGAGCACATTGCTTTCTCACATGTCTTACTTGGACTGCATCATCCATTCCCTGCCCTTTATCTCTGCCCAGATAAGTCTAACTTTCTCTGCCAAAGCTGGGATAATTAGAATAAAAATGATTATCTGGTGTTGAGCTAATATACTATCATAGCTCTTTGACATAGATAATTTTCTCTCTCCCCTGATAACGTTATAAAATAGGTATTAATACAAAAATTTTCCAGGGGAAGAAAATGAAAATCAGAAAAGTTTGCATGCTTTGTGGTTATAATTGTGTATTTCACCATAGACTCACCAGAGGTCAAAACCACACTCTCGTTATTTTCATGATGCCTCTAAAGGATCACTCTCATGGGAGACTTTCCTAATGTCCTTTCACCCCTGACCCTGACCAATTTAGGTATCTCTTCTCAGGGTTCCAGTGCATCTGGTGCTCACCGTGTGTGAACACTCATCCAGAATGAGCACAGCCTTCTATTTCCTTGTCTTCCTCTTCATTCAGAGTCTGAGCACTTTGAGGGTGGACACGATGTCCTGTTGAAAGAAATGTGAGACCCCCATTAACTGGGTGGGTGACTAAGAGGAAAGGCTCACCGACAGGGGGGAATTCAACATGGGTGAGGGTGTGGATGAAGGACAGCAGAGAAAACAAGGACCCCCCAGGCCACCTGCCTTCACCCACAGCCATTGGCCTCAGGTGCTCCACAGCAACTTATCAATGAAGAGAAAAGTTTCAGAATTTTTTTTTTTTTTTTTTTTTTTTTGGAGATGTGAGAACAGGGTTAACCACCCAAGAAGAAGGTGATATTCATCCAGCGTAGCTCACACATTGTAGGTCCACTGGGACTGGAGGGAAGTAACTGGCATCTGAGGAGCTGTGTGTTCTGCTGTCCTCCAGGTGGCAGCATGGCCCAGCTGTTGGAGACAAGCTCAGTTCTTGGACATCCCTAATGCTGCCAGACTCAGAACTGTTTTTAGGGCGTTTAGTGCCCTGGGAATGATTAATGGCTCTGCCCGTTCACTGCACCCGGAGGGTAATTGAGCCTGCAATATTTTGGAGGCTGGAGAGAGGCTTTCTGAGCCACTGTCTGATAGAAGGGGCTGCAACATTTTGGACGTTATATCCCTTGGGAGACCTCCTGGAGGACATTTGTGTGCCAAAATAGATCTTTGGCAGAACTCTTTAAAGAGGAAAAAAGACAGTCCCCCTAAAATATGGGGAAATTGAGCAGTTTTAATGTTTTTTCAGAAATTTGGTTTGCTATATGTTCCATATTCTTTTTTCTTTCTTTGGTTCTGAAATAATATTCCTTTCCACCTGACTTAAAGCAAATCCCCTGGAAGGTAGCTTATGTTAATTGACTGAGTATTTTGAAAGCTTGCAGGCAGAGCTATGTAAAATGTCTTAATTTAAATCAGCGCTAAGCCCTTTCATATTGTAAGCTGAGGTATTTAAAAGTAAGATGATTGGAAATTTCTAAAGTTGCACACGGTTCAAGAGAATGTGAAACATGTTAGAATGAGCTACTGGCACGAGGCTACAGCATCCATTTATTCTCAATATACACATAATATCAATTATAGAAGACAACCAACAAAAGATCTTAAGCTTGTCGGGTTGGGTTTGTGTGACTGCTTCTTTTCATTAGAATTTTGAGTAACTGGGAAAAATGCCAGATTCTGAATGGTTTCTTGAACAGGATATACTAGGAGATCTTAGCATGGTTAAGAAAAAAAAAATCACATATAAATTCAGAAAACCTTTGCTCATCGATGTGGTCAAATGGGGAATCTAAGCCTCTCTTCTTCTGTAGTTTGGATTTAAGTACCTGTGGTGGTGATTTTGTAGCTGCTTCTGTGGATTTTTTAATATCACTTTGGTACTTTGAAGAACAGTTGTTCTTCCCTAACCTGTGAGATTGTACTCTCCGCCATGGAAGAGTCTCTTTTGCTGGCCTGTGATGATTTGAAGCTGTACTCTGTATAGGAGGTTATCTTCCAGATGTTTAGAGAGCCAAACTTCACTGGTTCTCTGTGTGCTAACACTTTTAAGTTTTCACAGGCAGTGAGTTTATGGTCTTTCAATCATTGGAATAGAGTAGAAAATCAGAAGAACAATTAGGATGGCCCCTAAAATTCCATTTTTAAATTAGCTTACAGATGTGCAGAGACTGCTATTCTATCTTGCCTTGCTTTGTTAAATTTATCTCCAAGATTGAACTTGCAAGTGTCTTTTTTTTTTTTTTGTAATGAAGACCTAGGCTAAAGATTGAAAAAAAGGAGTGGAGATGGAGAATTAATTGAAATAAATCCACAATAGTTTTGGATTAGTTTCTAATCCACAATAGCCTCTAATTTAACTACAACAACAAAATTAGTGGGAAAAAAAATCCTAGCATTAAGTCTTGTTTGATGATTCATGACTCACTGAAAGTCTTTTCTCAGCCTACCAGTTTCTTTGGCTGTTTTGGATAATTTATCAGAAATGTCTTGAAATGATCTCTTGATATAGAGATCTGTATTTCCATGCCGTCATTAATTATTACACTGTTTAATATATAAACACTATGGAGTACTCTATTATTGTTTATATTTCTTTTTGCTAATTTTTCAAAACACATTACAAATTGTTTTGTATGTCATATTTGTAAACTAATAATAATTTTTGCATATATTTAAATCATTTCCGTGGAGAGTCAAAAGGCTTACTGTCCTAGAAAAGGACAGAGTTGGTATTACCTGACACATGTAACATAAGGCCCTTTAACTTCATCCATGTTTTTGCAAATTACAGATTTTCCTTATTTTTTTGTGGCTGAATGGTATTCCATTGTGTATATAATGATCTCACTCATATGTGGAATGTAAAAAAAATGATCTCGTAGATGTACAGAGTAGGATGGTGGCTACCAGGGGTTGGTGCAGAGGGTGGGAAGATCTTGGTCAAAGGATACAAAATTTCAGTTAAACAGGAGGAATAGGTTCAAGAAATCTGTTGTACAAACAGTGACTATAGTTAATATACTATATTCTTGAAAATTGCTGAGGGAGGACTTTGAGAATGATTTTAAGTGTTCTCACGACAAATATGACAACTCAGTGAGGTAATGCATATGTTGGTTGGCTTGATTAGACCATTCAAAGTATATATTTTTCAGGGTGTGATATTGTACAATATAAATATATACAATTTTATCTGTCAATTAAAAAAATAAAATATGGATCCCATTGTGTCTAAGATCATGTTGTTTCCTAAAGACAGAGCTCTAAGAAAGTGGAGTAGGTGAAAACAGTAACAGCTTGGCCTCCTCCTGTGTTGCATAACTCCCAAGTAAATCTTTAACACTGAGGGTGGACCAAGCAGGGACCTGGATTCACACTTGTGATTGGATGAGATTTTTTTTTTTCTTTAGGGAGGATAAGATTTAATTAGTAAGCAAGAGAGCCAGGATTCAAATTTAACTTTTTCTAAACCCAAAACCCAAAATTTTCATTCTACTTCCTTGACACCAATATTTTTGACAAACTGTTCGTAGCAAAGGATCACAAAATTATACAGAGACAGGAGGGAGGACACTTATATGTCAATATGTTTTTGTGCTTCTCTGAAACACCTAAAGGAAGAGATTTCAGTGGGTACAGTCTGGAGTCCTTTCCTGGGAAGGAACTTCCCTTAAAAGCATCAGTCTGAGGACTAAACAGGAAAACAGGAAGATGTGGAAGCGAAAAACATTGACAGCTACTTTACACTTTTCCCCTATTGGTTTTGCCTTTGTGCCTCAGCATCAACAGTCAGTAATGGGGCTTTAAGATCATTAAAAATTTCTGTATGTAAGTCCACTTGTTTGTTTGTTTGTTTGTTTGTTTTTGTGTCGTTATTTCTAGTCTTTCCACAAAATATTTGAGGAAGCAAATCTGTGAGGGTAGTTAAATAGACCTATTGGCTAATGAAGAGGTTTATATTAAGGTAGAGAAGAAAGTTATGAAAACAGATGGTTTCAGCTGCTCTCATTACCAGCCATGAATTATACCACCTAGAGAACTCTGCAATTCCTGTGAATTCACAATACATTTCCAGCAAAGTGTTTTGCTACATCATCTTGGTGGGTGGAGTAGGTTTTGTGGTTGACTAAGGCAAAGGTATAAGCAAGCCACTTAGAACTCTGTACTCTAGAAAGAGTGTGTGTCTCCCCCAAAACAGCAGAAAATAAAAGCATTCCTGTTTTACTTGGAATATGTTTTAGAACGAATATTTAAATATCTAAGTGGATATGTACATGGGTCCGTGTGTGATATTTCTGCAATTCCTTCAAAAAAATGACGTAGTCCCAGTGTGAAAACCTAACTACAGAAGAGCTAGAAATGTATTTATTCCATCTTGACCTGTGCTCAACTTTTCCTTGATAAAACACTCCTCAAACCTTCCTTTGCAAGAACAACTTACTAAACTAAAATATGTCTCTCTTCTCTCATGCCTTCTCAACACCAAAGTGAAGGCTTTATTCTAGAGTATTTTGTGTGTGTGTGTGTGTGTGTGTGTGTGTGTGAACTGTGAGTATTTTGTGTGTGTGTGTGTATGTGTGTGTGAAATAATACAAATAAATAGCATTTACCACATTCATACTGTTCACCTTGCAGTGAGCTAGGTTAGCTGGTTACATACATTATTTCATTTAGTTCTCATTATGAAAATTACTATTATTAATACTGTTTGACAGATTTTAAAAAACAGAATCTTTGAGAGGCCAAGTAGCATGCCTAGTTTTCAGCCAGTTGCGGCAGAACTGAGGTCATCTTCAGAGACCACACTTTTTATGATGTGTATCTATATGTCTTTGTCTGTATACTCCACGTGACTACATTCTGCTTGAACAAAAAGCAAGATTACTCAATGAAGGAACACTGAATATTATCTGTGTACTTAAGTTGACCTGAAATAAGGGAAAGGGCGAAAGGACTGTGGAAATCACAAGACTCAAGTTTTGATTTAGCTTCCCCTGCTTCCTCACTCTGTGAGTATCTGATGCACTGATTGTATTAGCTTGTTGGGAAGAAGACCAACTACATTTGTGACAAGTATTATAAGACTATGAAGGACTAGGAAACAAGGTACACCTAATCAGATAAACAAATTTAAGTGGTACTTGTTTGAGGGAGAGTTAACCCTTCTCTGGGGTCGGAAAATTATATTTTATAAAATTCATGTATCTATTGAAAACAAAATGTGTACTCAAAAGCACAAAAGAAGCCTGGAACAAATTCACAGTGCCACTTTTAATTATCATTCTTAGCATTTTAGTCAGTGTTAATTATTACTATTTTATTCTAGTGAATTACTAAAATAAAGAAATATTAATTATGCACTATTCTAACCAGCTTTAAATTTATGTAGTAAAGTCATTAAAAGTTTCAATCTGGTGCTAGGATAAAAGTACACATACAATTTCACCATTTCACTAAGGCTGACATTTTGAGGTTGAGTTAAAACTGCAGGGCAGTTTTCAAAAAATTTATAGGTAGAAAAAGAAAGATATTTCCAAAAGTTAACGTAGAATGCTGCCCCAGCATTTCCTGGTTTCTGTGCTTAACAAAATCATTCATCATTGATTTAGAAAAAGTTACCAAAACAATATGATGACTTAATGATTTCTTGTTTCACCAGAGCCGTGTGGTTTTTCTGAGTGTGCTTTAAGAAAGAGGGAGAAGGCAGGGTGGGCATGAAGAGCCAGTATGTAAGCTGTATTCAAGGTGGTCTCTGTCTTTTAGAGCTAAGGGAAATGGTCTTTTGCCTTGTCTTGTTCATCTGTTTAGTAGAAAGCTCGTGTGTTTTGCATCTTGGAATATTCAGTCTTTTAAATTTACTTTCAAATAATTTGTTTCTACATTATGCTTCTTTGTTTGTAGAGAACAATACTTACACAAGTGTTTTATGAAGTAAAATGAACCAACACTGTACTCTACAAAGATAATTCAAAATAAAAACCATTACGGATGAACGGCATACATTATAGACATCTCTACCATATGTCTTAATGGGTCTGTTGTACTGAGCTCATTTACAAAATTCATAGGCACTAATTTATCTAAGAAATAGAGTGATAATGCTTTCCAGACAAAGAAAGAAATAGAAATGTAAATATAAAAGACACATTAGTAATTTTTCCTATGGCCCTGATTTTTTTATTTTAAATTATCTATTCAGAGTCCTAGCCGAAGGATAGTTTTAATAATACAGACATTATTCAATATCAGTAGAAGTCTGGCAACATTTCTTCCTAGAGTAGGTGGTTCTGAGACAGAGTAGGGACAGGGCTTGGCTTCACCCCCACTAGAGCATTCTTTTCTGCAGTCCCACTGATCACAAAACCTGTACCACTACCTCACTGAAGCCATAATGTTTAACCATACCTTTTACTTAATTCCAGAAACTGGCCTTAAGAGATCCAAATATTAAACCAAGGTTGTGAAGTGTCCCACCTCAGGCAGGAATGCTGAACAATTGATTTACAACCTGTTGCTGTTGGTCAGACCCCCAGGTGGTCCCTTATTCAAGATAATTTCTGTACCCTACTCCTCACATACTTTGCCCAGCCCAGACGGCATACCTTCCTCCTGATGTCAGTTCCCACACTTTGCCTAATACAAAACCTCTGCTGGCTTTTTTGGGGGGTCAGCTGGAGGATCCTTGAGCTTATGCTGTCTTCCTTATGCTTGAGCACAAGCCCCAAAATAAAAGCTTTGTTTGGGAAATTGCTTGGCCTCATGTTAATTTTCATTACATGGAGAGCCACAGAGCCTGTGGTCTGTAACAGATTCAGAGGGTGGGAGAACTTCCGATATCATTATGTTATAGTACGTAGTTAATCAGGAATGAGCAGGTCAGGAGAGGGCTCCCCCGACTCCACCAGGAATGTTAGGCGACCATCAGGTGATTGTCAGGAAGTTGTTACACTGTGTCTCTAAAATAGTAATTGGTCACAGCCAGTCCCTGGGAAAGGCGGTCTCCCAATAAATAGTTACACCTGAAACTGGTGATCAACAGCTTCCTGATAAGACCTGAGGAATTGGGCAGGTGGCCTCAAGCAGACACATTAAGAGGCAAAATGGCAGAGTTCTACTGGTGTATGACCTTCCAGGGACGTTCGACTGGAAAGGGAAGAATGCCTCAAGTGAGCATGTTTCTAGCTCCAGTAGCCACACTGCACATACTCACCTCCCAAGCACTAGCAGGCCACTGCACATATGGACAGCACACCTCCTCCCAAGGAAAGAATAAGGGGAGAAGAGATGCAAGACCCTGAAAGTATGTCAGCATATAAAACTCCAAGTCAAACGGTCAAACCACACACTTGATTTCTCAAGCCAACTTTGTGGCCCTCTTCCAAGTATACTTTCCTTCCTTTCATTTCTGCTCTAAAGCTTTTTAATAAACTTTCACTCCTGCTCTAAAACTTGCCACAATTTCTCCTTCTGCCTTATGCCCCTCAGTTGAATTCTTTTTTCTGAGAAGGCAAGAATTGAGGTTGCTGCAGACCCTTACAGATTTGCAGCTGGTAACAATTACACTTCTAAAAGCAAAAAAAAAAATGTGGACAAAGTGTAGGAAATTCTGTAATGAAGGAATTTCTGAGATGTAGACTCTATCCACCATGGTGTATAAAATGTATCTCAGAGATATCTCTCTCCAACAACATCTCTTTCTTTCCTTTTAGTGAAAACAAAGAATGCAAAATATTTATATAATTAGATCCTTAATTGTTTTTTAAAAAGTTATTTTCAAAAAGAATCTGAACTGTCGTTTCTTCAACTTCCTTTTCTGGATCTGCCTGTTTGAACTGACTCAGTTGATACCACCTTTCACTATTAAAAGTTTTGGGGCTCAGAAGGCAATACCCCCAAACTGGCACTTTGACATGTTGAGAGGTCTTAGAAGCTGCCTCAGAATCAAGTTCCCTCTAACCTTGTCCTGTTCCCTGACCCCCACATGCAATTGGGGGGACTCTTTCTGGAATTTCTAATCTGACTAAGAAAGCTGCTTTCCAAAAGAAAGGCAATTGTCTTAAGATCCTCTCCCTAGGAATCTCATCAAATAACTAGGAAAGATCAATCACTGGAAAAGAAAAGAGCCTGGAAGTCCATCACCATACCCAGGCAGATTTTTCATCTGTTCTTCTGAGAGGAGCTCTGAGAGATTGTCTGGGAGATTTTATATGTCTAAGAACAAGACAACCTTTAACCTTTGTTCCTGTGCCTTTTCACCCTTACAGGCCAATCCATTCCTCCATTTTCCTTTCCCCTATTAAGAGGTCATTTAAGCTTCAACCATCTGGCCCATCTTTGAACTCATACTTTATATAACTCCCATGCTCATGTGTGTATGTAAAACATTCGTTATGCTCTTCTCTAGGTAAGCTGTTTTTGTAATGAGTGTCGACCTTGACCCTTTATGATAGGGAGGAAAGGGATCATCACATTCTTTCTGCCCCTGCAAAAGGAAAATACTTTGGGCGTGTTAGGAGTTATTGAATGAATCTAATTGTTTTGTGGACATGAAAATCTGCACAATCCTATTTGTTTATTTAATTTAAGAGACTGAAAATATTATAAATCAGTGCTGTGTACCAGTATGTTTACACAGAAGTTAATTATTTTAAACAAAATATTCGTGGCATAGATAATACAGAAGAATTTGACAATAAGATATCTAGCAGTAACTGTAAGCTATTAATTGCAAACCTCCTTTGACTTGAGAAGAGAGTGGCTGGACACTTTGGACTGCTGGAACTCAGAGCAACTGCAGAGAGGGAAGAGTCGAATTGTTATAACAATTCGGTTTCTATTCTTATAGGTAGCCATTCAAGGTGATTTGAGGAACTATCACTCAGGCTACAGTTCATCAGTGATCATCCTAAGATATTCAAAAGCATTGAAGCCAAATTCAGTGAAAAATTTAACCCACTGTAGTGCTCTGTCTTTCAAATACAATATCAACGGAGACTTGATACTTTTCCACTGTGAGGTATATAAATATCTTGTGTCTCAAAAAATAAATACAAAGGTAAACTCTCTCACTATAGGCTATACAGTTTGTGTGAAAGATCATTAATGAGACACTGTAAAATATGTGATGAGAAATTATTGTTTACAATAAAATTGAGGTTATATCTTCATAATAATATTTCATTAAGTTCATCACTGTGGAAAGGGTGACTGTTTAATAACAACCATGTTTAATCACCTGGTCAGTTGAGGTCTGGATTGAATTGACAGATTTAACTACTTACTAGTAGGTTTTAGACCTTCTTCTGGAGTTAGGACACTAGGATAATACAATATAGAATCAAAGGGAAATTTAGAAATTAGCTAGGTGGAAATCTCAACTCTCACCTGTCAGTTCTGTGACCTTGGTTATATAACATCTCTGATAAATTATAGAACTTCGATAATAGACGGTGATCAAGCAGATCATATATGAATTAAATGAAACAATATATGTAAATCACCTATCACGTACAGCATATTTTAAGTGCTCAATTGATGTTTATGGTTGTTTTTAGGGAGGATTATAATTGGAGAATGATTAAACTTGTTGAAGTATGGGCCTATGTAGAATTTTTCAGGTAAAGGAATTTGAAACCAAAAAAGTTAATAGACAGCCTTGTGGGGAAAACAGAAACAAGCTGTAAAAATGTCAGATTTAGTTAGCACCTACTATGCTTTGGACACTGTAGTAGGCATGTGGTTGAAGAGAAAGCTGTATAAGAGGTCATAAGAACATCAAAATTAATATGTACCTGATTATAGTTCTTCCCAATTCCTTTGCAAAACTTTCTACCTCTGAAAAGAATCTGAGTTGCAATTTAAAAGTTGTTTGCTAATTCATGGCCTGGATTACAAAACCGGTTCCGATCATTGTAGATACCTAGTATATTTTGTTGAAAGTATGCTACTAAGGAAAATAATGAACTATTTATTGTCTTCTCCTTTTTGCCCTTATGAATTTTGGAACTTGATGTGATTAACGGTTTCCACGTGTGCCCTTCTATATATTTCTCTCTTTGAGAAAGTGAACCCTCAAAGGAAGGTATACTTCGTATAGTGAGAGTCTAACATATTATCATTACAGAGTTGTGCCTGGTGACAAATTTGGAATTAATCAATGAGTGAGAGTCAGTTAACAACTAAGTAAACCTTCAGGTTAAGCTCAGTGGTTTAGTGAGCAGGGTCAAAAACATATTTGCCAGATACATCAACGTTACTCTGCCAAGTTCTGAAATGCATAAAATATTATGTTATAAAAATGATTACTATCAAACATAGGGAGGTTCTGGTAAAAAATGCTGTGTGCATTATTTGCTGATGGCATTATAAATTGAGAAACCCTTTAGAAAGCCACAGATATATTTATACGCATGGCATTATATATTCTCTTATGAAAACATTTGAACAGACCATAATCTAAAAATTAAAAATATTTTAACCAATATTAATAGCAAAAAGTTAGAGATACAAGTCCAGCAAAGTAATTATTTTATAAGTTATAGTTTATCAACACCATTTAGTTTTATGAAGCCATTAATTTATGTAGAAATAATCAAGTTATGTTTATGAGACAATGTAAGTGAAAATAGTGAAATATAAAATTATATAATAACATTGCAACAATATAAATACAGCATGCATATATAGGTCATACACATAAATAAAAATAGTAGGTGGATAAGTGACTTTTGCATTTCAACATTTATTTATCTTATTTTGCCTTACAATACACTTCTAAAATTATCTCATTTTAATGTCATCAATAGATAATGTAGACACAACTGTACCTTTTCTTCAGATAATGCAATATCTTTAAAGCGTTATCATTAGTTTCCTTAATTTCAGCATCCTTCTACTAAAATTTTGGAATACATGGATGACTAGGTTAAGTGGGTATAATATTATTAACCTCAAGTCACATGCCTTGAAGGTTGTTTTAACAAATAAATATCCAATATGTATTAATGTTCGTATATAGTTCCTTTTACTTACTGAAAATCAATATAAGGTAAAAAGTCGAACGCCATCATGTGTATGTGTCTTTTTTGGCATGTATATGGAATCTGTTGGGAGCACAATGTAATGAAAAAGAACTCATGGCCAACAGGTTGGATGTGTTGATTTTACAGATAAGAGAACCCTGGGAGACAGAGAGATGAAGTGGTTTGGACAGGGTTACAATGCCAGTTGAAGGCAGAGCCAGGATTAGTATTTACATGTTCTAAGTAAGTTCAAAACTTTTTTATTCACCCCTTGGGCAGAATGCTTTTCCCATCACCCTGAATTGAACTGTCAGCTTCCTTCCAGCATTAGAGCCTATGAAGATTTTTCTCTACCTGCAGTGTTGCATTTGCACTACATTTCCATGTCTAAGGAAAACAGGAGCTTCCATCCTAGCCAGCAATTACTATGTTGTGCACAATTACACAGACATAATAAATGCATGGTTCTTGGGTGGTCATGTCTACATGTTCTCATTGGCTGCATCTTCTCAAAATCAGGAGTTCTGCTCCTCACCTCTACAGTATGAATGTGTTCACTTAGCCAGCGGCATTCCTATCTGTCACAACAGCATTCCTGCAGCCCTCTCCCCACCATCCACAGGCAGAAATCCTGGTCACAGCAAGCTCTCCCACCGGGGTAGCTTCCAAAAACCAACAAAAGCAAATTAGTGTTCCTGATTTGCCTCAGAAACAAACAGCAAAGAAGCCTCTCCAAAAATGCCTTAAAAAACACACAAATAAGAGAGAAAGTAACTTCAAGGGAAAACCTACCACTACTCATGAATGAGGTTCCAGGAGAAAACTTCAAAAAAGATAAATGGTTGCTGAGGACTATTTGCCCATTAGCCTGTGGTGGACAATTAGGCAGCAGTGGAAGAGGGAAGGAGTGGCTTGATTCACTTGAGGGTCCTAGGGAGCCAGCCTTGAAAGAATTTTAAAAAGAATACAGTCACTTGATTTAATTACTATGATGAAATGAACATTGATTATATTTAACCTGTCCAATGACTTGCAGTTCTCCCATCATTTATACATGGCTTCCTCCTTTGCTCCATTTGTTCTTGACCTTCTTATTTCCTCCTTTGTGCCAGTATGGTGAAGAAGTCCTCTACTATATCTCCCATTTACAATGTGGCAAGAGAATTTCTGGGTTTTAAAAATCCTGAGGTCAGTAGGCAATTATGAGTCAGAAAACTCTTCTGAGCCTCTTTGTAAAACCATTATTTTATTACCCTTTTCCAATAATACTGACCTAAAAACCTAGACAGTAAATAATAACTGAGCACTTATTTATGAATCTTGGACCTCATGGGAGGTCCAAGTCTAAGTAATGCTTTGTCCTTGTCCTCAAGAATTTCATGGTTTGAGAAGGGGATGTGAAGATTTGCTGATAAGGTTCCAATTTAGCAAATCTGCCTGGCTACCCTATTTGTCCTTCCTCCTCTTCTGGCTCCTTGCTCCCAGGCCATATTTTTGATGAAAAAGCCAGTCCTGTAAGAGAAAAGGGCTCTAAATTGTGGCTCCCAAACACGGGTCCTTGGAGCAGTACCTCCAGAATAACCACTGTGCTTTCTGAAACTGCTTAATCTAGTATGAGATCGGAGTATCCTGGGGAGAGTTCTAAGATGTCCATTTTACGGATGCCCTCTGGGGAATTCTGGTACTTCACCAGGCTGGGAAATCAACATCAGAGGTACCAATAATGGACAGAAGGGAGTGACTGTGGAAACAGGTACAGTAGCCACCGGCAGACACACACACACACGCACGCACGCACTGGCATGCAAACACTATATTGTAATGGTTAAAGACTTTCAGCTGTGGAGTCAAATTACCTAGGTTTAAATCCTGTCTCTGCCACTTAGAGCTGGGAGATTTGGGGAATGTTTTAAAACCAACTGGTCTTTAGTTACCACATTTTTTTTTAATGAGAAAAGTAATATGACTCACCTCATGGAATTATTATACTGATTAAATTAGTTAACATATTAAAACCATTTTGAATAGTGCTAGAGATATAGAAAACACCCAATAAGTATTACCTATCTTTATTATCACTATAATAAGGAAGTTTATGCTTAGAGTGTTATGAAAATGCAGATGAGGTATATCTTCTCTATTTAGTCCTCTGTATTAAATAACGCATTAAAAACCTGCTGATACACGACACCTTCTAAATACTAGGTGATTTTTGAATTGTAGTTCAGGAGAGGCTTGTAGGCTGTTTTGTGTTTTCTGTGTTCAGCAGTTGGTGATAACTAGCCACTACACTCATCATTACACTATACTGCTATACATTCCATTGCTTTCCATTTCTTCAGTATAAAGATCTCAGGAACAATCAAAATTATAAAGCATAGAAGAATATTAAACAGTTTTTAAATCCCATTAGTTGTCCATTTCTCATCATGGTCTTAAGTGAGCCCCAAAGTAATAATGTTCAATTATATTTGCGTCAATCAAAAATATTAATATTTCTGCTTATCATTGGGCAGAAGTTGGTATTCTCATTCCAGGACTGTTTCTGACCACCAGATTTGTCCTGGGCATGTCCCGTAACATCTTTGGGCTTAGTAATTTCACTGATAAATAAGATTGGGTTGACTTCTTGGGATAACTAGAGTCCCTCATACTGCCTGAGGTTTCTTTCACTCTGCTGTTTGTCCAAATTTGAGTAACAATAAAGGAAGAATCTTCACTAGTAAGAAGGAGTCCAGTTTCAGGATGCTGATTGGACCACATACCTAGCTTGTAGATCTCTCCTTTTTACTTTTTGAGATGTTCTTTGTTTTCTGCAATAGCTAGACCCAAGGCCATTCCGTTATTTCTGATAGGTAGGATAATCTCATGTTTCAAAAGTATCATCTATATATAGTATAGTTCAATAAAACATTAATCATGGGGAATAAAGTATTAGTACATGGGGAAATATTTCCATGATAAAAAAAACATTGAGATATGCTATGTTAAATTTAAACTGGTTCATTTTTTTGTCTACTCAGAATCTACAACATGGGAATGTACACTGAATTACCAATGGGAGAATATAGTATAAAATGCTTCCAACATATTTTGATCATGGAACCCTAACTTTCAAGAAATATTCCATGGGATTGACATTTCAAAGAGTACAGTTTTGCAAATGCTAGAGGAGTTTTGAGCATTTTTGACTTTCTAAACAAGTATCAACCATCCAATAATCCAGTTTTCTACCTGAAGTTCAATGAAAAGTAATGCCCAAAGAATCATTCATCAAAAATGGCAGTTTGAAAAACTTTATATTAATTTATTCACTGCTATACTGAAACATATTCCACTGTTTCAGTTCAGAGATCTCAAGAGTAATGTAAATTTTCTGAATATTTCATTTAAGAATGTATACAAATGTCAGATGTGAGGAAGAAATCTTAAGCTGAAATCATTCCCTCGTCCCAGTTGCCTGTCCAGGTCTGCTGTGTTGATCCTCAGCAACGCTCAACTGCCAAACAAGGCTTAACTTCCTTGTTTCTAAGGAAGTTTCTCAAATGTTGCGAATCCAAACTTAGTCTTTATGTATAAAAAGGAAAAGACTGAAATTCTTATGAATGCTTTTGATTCGTTGGGCCAAAGGAGCAATTGCCAAGGGCCTATCAAGCCCTTAAAGTGGAATGACCAGCAGTTCTTCTACCAGTGTGAATGTTAGGTTTTTGTCCTAAATGAAAGAAAACTACTACATTCTCTTCTTAAAAAGGAAATGGGATAAAGAAAACGATATAAGAAGTCTTTACTTCTGACAGATGTCCTATTTCTGGAAAGATGTTAGGCCTTTTACCCAATGACCTATCCTTCAAGTTTCAAACTTCAATTTTTAAAAATATGTTTAACTGATTAAATCCCATACCATTTTCTTAAAATACAGGCAGTTTTCACTAGCTTTTACTCTATGTAGACTTTAGTGGAACCATGAATGGGTTCAAATAATAATTCATCCAAGCCAAGGTTTCTTTTTCTGGACATTTCTATTTCTATTTTGAGGCCAGGGGAACACACAAAAGAAGGTGGGGTTTCTGAAAGTCATCATAAATAAGTGGAGGTTGTTATATGACCTCCCTTTCTTAGAAGTTACAAGCTGTGATTTTTTTTTTTTAGGATAGGTATACTTGGCCACTTGATATTTCTTTGATCAAGTTGTTATGTGCCCAAAACAGAATTGCTCAATTTTTTTTTAAGATATCTATTTAAAAATCCATGCTGGGCCAGGCGCAGTGGCTTACGCCTGTAATTCCAGCACTTTGGGAGGCTGAGACAGGCGGATCACGAGATAAGACCATCCTGACCAACATGGTGAAACCCCATCTCTACTAAAAATACAAAAATTAGTGGGGCGTGGTGGCATGTGCCTATCGTCCCAGCTACTGGGAATGCTGAGGCAGCAGAATCACTTGAACCCGGGAGGCAGAGGTTGCAATGAGCCGAGATAGCACCACTGCACTCGGCCTGGCAACAGAGTGAGACTCTGTCTCAAAAACAAAAAACAAAACAACAACAAAAATGGCAATGTGAATTTGGCTGAGAAAATGATGGTCCAGTTAAACCTTTCATCAGTAATACTAAACGTCATTTAAACATAACACATACTATGGTTTTTGCTTTTAATACTGTGTGTTTTTTTTTGTTTGTTTCCCGAGATGTAGGAAAACAGTAGTGGATTATAATGTCAATGCTCATATATTGCCTGATAATTTTTTAAAGTAACACATGTATATAATTAGAAATTTTAAATTGTACATAAGTACAAAATAAATTATAAATATCTTGCTACTGTACCCTCTGTAGAGGTAACTGCTACTAACAGTTTTGTGTGTGTGATGCCTAATGATACCAGTAAGAATATAATAATGATTGCCATTATCTATCTATACTTTCTCTATTTTTTTTATCTTTCAGTTTGAAAGTCATTCAAATGTACACTTTTCTGAAAAAAATTATATAGCATGCATACACTTGTATACCTGGCCATTTTCAAGCAACTATATAGCTTACATCTCTTTCCATACTAGTAATTATGGTTTACTTCATTCTCTTTAATGGCTACATAATGTTCTGCTATAAGATCTATCATAAATTAATCAGTGGGGACAGTTCATAAAGCTACTTGATACACAAAATAAGGATATATTTTGTGGATCTTGTTTTAGTCCGTTGCTAAGACAAAGCAGTATATTTCCAAGAATATATTTCCTTTTATGAAAGTACAAATATATTCTTTAGATGCATGATCCTAAACTGACAGTTTTTTGAAATGTCTGCAGCCTAAGTATCCTTTGGCATAAATAATAATTAGACACTATCTGAAAGTCAGAAGTGTCAGTTATTCTCCTAAGGCCATATTTATATAAGATTTGGAATCAAAATTTTAAAATTCTATCATGACCTTTTATCAAAGCGGAAAACATTTGGCCAAATTTACTTATAATCACAACATAATATTGTAATCTTACTGTCAAGAAGGTTAGACTAGGAAAGGAAAGAAAAGAAACAGATAATTATTGAGTGGGTTTTATGTGCCAAGGATTGGGTTAGATGGTAACATACATTATCTTTAATTAAAGGATTATCATTATTGATTATTAACAGTTAGCTCCCCTGAAGTTATTTCCAGCCACCGTGAGATAAATACTGCAGACAGTCAAGTCTTTATTACTCCCTTAAGTGTCCTCCTATTGTAACATTTCTGCCCTTATGAATGATAATGAAAACTGTTAAGAGGGAGATAATATTAAGGAGGCCAAGATGGACTGAGATTCTTTCTAATATTAACAATAAACTGACAGGTCACCCACAAAAATGTAAAAGGTGCATTAAAATTAAGTTATTCACCCAATCCCTACCAAATTTTTGTGATGGCCTTGAGAATAATTGTGATCACCAGCTACAAAGCTTAGGAAAAATTTTGGACATACGCAAGGATAATTAAGAAATAGGCAAATTAAAATTGAAATGATGACTTAACGACAATGGCAATGCATCTCTTCACTGACTGGTATTGGGTGCTATCTATTCCCTCATCACTTTGTTGTGTGTACCTGTGAGAAACCTTTGAGAAATTTCACTTCAGACGATAAGAAAGAGGTTAATGAGTCAGACCTTTCTGCTTTTCCCAACTGCTATTTTGTCTCTGACGGTGACGTTCTCACCTGACATTTGGCGAGTGGGTGATTATGAGCATGACGTATTGAGCACAGGAAGAATTCAATAAATGATTGCTATTGTTAGGATGGTCGCTATTACTACAATTTAAGTTATGACAATTCAAGCATTTCCAGCTTCCCTTAATAATAAAACTATCAATCATCCACTTTCTGTGATTCTATTTCCTTTTAAGTCTATACTGTTTCTCAAAGCAACACGTTTTCTGTTTGCTGTCCAATATATAAAGTAGCATTTTCTTTCTTTTTGCAATGGCATGACACCTCCTTGTAATCCTTTTCTGATGAGACGAAGGTGACTGTGTGACTATCATGATATAGAAGCGTGGAAAGAGTGTGGTACGAGGTGTCATGTCAGGAAGATGTGGATTCAGATCTTTTCCTGCCTCTGCTGTTAGATGAATAGCAGTTCCTGAGGCTGTGAAGGTTAAGTGACGTTACGCATGTAAAGCACGTAACAGAGGGCCTGGCACATAACACGTAGTCAGAAAATCGTATTTTTCCATTCTAGCACTGTCCCAGTCTCATTTTCCTTTCCCTCCTTTTCGGATCCCAGCATAAGGGATCCCTTAGTTCTAAAGAAGCACTATCCAAGAGAACTTTCTGAAATGTTGGCAGTGTTCTTAACTATGTAGCCACGAGCCATGTATGGCTATTTAAATTTAAATTCAACTTAATCAGAATTACATTACATTGAAATTTCAGCTCCTCAGTTGCCCTTAGTTACATTTCTAGAGCTCAATAGCCATGAGGCTAGTGGCTGTGTATTTTGGACCTCACAAATGCAGAATACTTCCATCACTGCATAAAGTTCTGTTGGACAACATTCCTCTTAAACAATAGGTTACAAATGAGGTTTAGTGTGACTACAGAGGTGAATTTTTACATTTTAGTTCATTTCAATTAATCATAACCTAAATTGAAATAACCACAGATGGCCAGTGCTACCACATTGGACAGCACAATTCTAGAGTATGCCACAACTGCCTTGCAGGTTTTAACTGGCATTTTACAGTTTTATCTGAAGCCAGTGATTCTGAGGAGTGGGTAGATGATTCTGCAACTCCAAGTATTTGTAATGCGTTTTGTTTCCCTCTCCTCCACTATGACTAGGCTATGATGGTCTTACATGCTTAGCTATCCCCAGGTTTTTAATTTGAAAACTCTTATATATCCCATTGAATTGTACTAGCCTCGCTTATTTTATTTCACTACAAAATCAATAAAAGACGTTTTGTGGTATGCCTGACATTGTTTGGTGAATGACAAGGTTTGGAGGAAGTATATAGGAAAATGACAGCCTGTAGCAGAAGGTCTTAACCACAGAGACTCAACACATTGAGGTGCTGTGATCATTTCTGAGGTGTGTGGCGAGTAATTTGTTACCATTGATAAAGTGTCATCATTTGCAAATTATTCCCTCTTTTTATTTTAAGAAATTAAAAGTCTTGACCACTGAGATAATAATGTTCCATTATTCATTTCCATTTTGGTGTGCTCACTTGAACGAGAAAGGTGATGTGGAGTTGAGTCTGGCATGCTGGTGGTGGCTCACAGACCTGGGCTCATTTATGAGATTGGGTCATTGATCAGAATGTCATCCATGTGTGTCAGCATGGAGAAAACTGTTACAAGCACCATGAGCAATAAGATGTCAAGCAGTACATTATACTGATGCCTGGTCATGGAGACTAATCATATCTCTCTCACTGCCTGAATCTTGTTTGAAAAATTAGATCACAGTGATTTAGTAATTAGACTGTGTAAGTGTAAAAAGTACGACTTAAACGTGTTTTCAAGGTGATACAGGGTCAAGGATTCGTCTTGTTGACAGAGAGAAGGGAAAGGTGATGCAGTGGAAGAGGTATTAGCGGGGATTAGGACAAAGTGGAAAAGCACAGTCTGGAAGGCTTCACAAGCAAAGAGAGATTTAAACATTTAATGGAAAAGGAGGAAAAGGTCACACAAAGACATGTCTGAAGGTCAGAAAGTAATATAATAATGCTAACAGCATGCAAAATGATTATTTAACTGAATTTAACTGAGTTGCCTGAATGTGTTCAGGTTTTTGTTTGTAGATTCTGAAGACACTTGTGTTTAGAATACACATAATGAGGGAATTTGGCATCTGTTCTTGTCTGGTTCCTTTACTTTACTTATGGGCCGAAGAAAATTGTTATGCTACATTAGAAATTCTCTTTGGACTCTCTAATCTTTCTGCCCTGATACAAATAAATAACCATCTACAAAAAATGTTTTATCCTGAGGGAAACTGTGATCACTTCTAATTCACCTTGTTATTGAGTAAACTTAAAAATTGTTGTTAAGGTATAAATCAGAAGATGTCCAGTTTTCTTAGGATAGAGTCTGAGTTTATTCTAGAAAATGGCAGATGGGCACAAAGACCACATCAGAACTTCTAACTGTTGGAGAAGAGTGAGTTTGGCTAATATAGTATCATCTGCACATTTAGCTTGTTCTTATTTTGGTGACAGTTACATGGATTTAAAAGCCTATTAAGAATGAGCATGATCTGTCTGTAAGTAGTGGAAGCACGTGATCTGATGACTGTTCTATAAACAGACCTAAGCTTCATTCTAGACAGAAATAGATTTTCACTTATTTTGAGGCTAGTTATAAATTGGAATGGTATTCTTTTTGATGGACAATTCAATTGCGTTTAAATTCAAATTAACATCTGCTGTTTATCCTTTATATCGTGCAGTGTACCTGAATCTAAACAGAAGCTATTAAAGATCTGTGGCTAGAGAATCTTTGTTCTCTGAAGACTTTAATGGAAAAAAGAGCATTCTCTAAACTCTTGTTATTGGAACCAGGTTACAGTTGCCCTTGAACATTAAGGATGCTTTTCTTTGTCCAGAGATATATTAAAGGGGGTTGTGCACAGTTACCACAAACACATTTTGCTATGCAGGGGTCTGTTAAAAATGTTGGGCATTTTTCAAATAATATATGTGTTTTAAATGACTAACACGCATATTATTCATATATTTTTGTTCAGATACTGTTTTATATATGGATTTAGCTCATATATATTTACAAGAACATTTAAATTCATAGATATATTAATTCTGTTAATACAGGAATTCATTCATAGCTACACCTGATATGTATGAGACACATTCATACATGGTAATATTTATGGATAAATAGAAATATATATATGTATATAATAAATCAGTTTCAGAAAATTTCAAAACTGATGGGAAACAATTAGCTACGGCTTCCATTTTTGGATGTTATTCTTTATTCTAAACAAATCTCGCTCACCTATAGAACACTTGATAATATTATAGGTTACGTGGAGACTGAGTACTCACATGTTGCCAAATGCTTGAAGAGTGTTTGTGGGTTTCACCTGTGAAGCATGTGAAGCACAGTGACAGAGAGGTCGAGGAGCAGTGCCCAAGGATCATTACAAAGCTGTGATCAAAGACATGTAATATTTATAAGTGTTATTTTTTAAAATTATAAAACCATACAACTGGCATTTTCCTCGCAAATATTTAGGCTACATTTGTAAAATGACAGGCAGTTTTCATGGGATGATACTCTGTCTAAATTAGTTCTGATAGGTAATTTACAACTTTAAAGAGGCTACTGATATTATTGAATGGTTCTTTTTTCTTTTAAAATACTAGGATGATATACCTTGTTATTTGAGAAGATTTTCATGTTAAATCTGCATGAAATTATAAAAACATTTTTCATGAGCATGTAGCTTTAAGTAACACTTCAAGTTCTTCACATTATTAAAATATTTATTTACTAATTATTTGTTTGACAGACTGTGGTTTTGAAGCAGCAAAATGTGTAACCTGTGTTAACTCAAATGAAAGATTCAAAAGCAAACATACACACAAGCATAGATAATACTTGGTAGTATATTTAAAGTCAATTGCCAGTGTATCCCTTCACAAAATAAAATATAACGTTATACATGGTACACACCCCAGAATATGCCTAATAGCATAACCAGAGCATGTTCTTTTCCAAGCCAATTTAAGAGGAAGACAGATTGTAATCAGAAATTTGCTTTAAAAGGTGAAATTGGCCGGGTGCGGTGGCTCAAGCCTGTAATCCCAGCACTTTGGGAGGCCGAGACGGGCGGATCACGAGGTCAGGAGATCCAGACCATCCTGGCTAACCTGGTAAAACCCCATCTCTACTAAAAAATACAAAAAACTAGCCGAGCAAGGTGGCAGGCGCCTGTAGTCCCAGCTACTCGGGAGGCTGAGGCAGGAGAATGGCGTAAACCCGGGAGGTGGAGCCTGCAGTGAGCTGAGATCCGGCCACTGCTCTCCAGCCTGGGCGACAGAGCGAGACTCCGGCTCAGGAAAAAAAAAAAAAAAAAAGGTGAAATTGAAGTCAAAGAAATTGCTGCTTCGTGAAAAATGTTTCTTAAGAAAATAATATGCAATACACAGGAAAACAAAGAGTCAGTTCCTTAATTTTCAAAGAGCTTGTAGAAATCAGTAAGGAAAAACCTAATACATCGATGGAAAAATGGACAGAAAAGATAAATACTTGAAAAATAAAAACAATTCACATAAGTTCAAATGACCAGTAGATATATAAAAAATGTTAAACGTCAAATATAATTAAAGAGATAAAAATCAAAATAAGATGCAATTTTTGATCTATGAGTTTGGCAAAAAAATGAGAAATTTGCTAATACTTTTCATTGGTGAGGATGTGAAGAAAGAAGCTGCTATTGCCTGAATATTTGTGTCCCCCTAAATTCATTTCTTGAAATCCTGACCCCTAGATAATGGTATTAGAAAGTGGGAGCTTTGGGAAGTGATTAGGTCGTGAGACACAAAAGATACCTCTTCCATATAAAAACACAGCAATAAGGCACTCTCTACAGTGTAAGAGGCAGCAGGCCCTCACCAGACCTGAATCTGCCTGGACCTTGATTTGGACTTCTCAGCCTCTGAAGATGTGAGAAATCATTCCTGTTGTTTATAAGTCACCCCCTGTATGGTATTTTATTATAGCAGCCCAAACAGACTAAGACGGAAGCTGTGTCAGACATTATGAGTGGAGCTATAAATTGGCACAATGCTTCTGAAGGAAATTGACATGATTAATCAATATTTTAAATTCATAATAATACCATTGACCCAACAACCTCACAGCTCAGGATTTACCCTAGTAACACACTTGCAAACATTTGCTAAGATGTTTGAACCAGGTATACCTTGTAATAGCAAACAACTGGAAAACAAAACAATTCCTATCAACAGGAAACTGTAGGGAAATTAAGTTTTAATGTATTGAACAGAATACTCTGATTCTGTGAAAAGAATGGGTTAGCTGTTGGTGCTGATATAGAAAGAGTTCTAAGATGTATTGTTAAGTGAAATGCAAAGCGTGTGTGTGTGTGTGTGTGTGTGTGTGTGTGTGTAAAATCCTCTGGGAGTGTATGTAATAGTCATATGTATTTTATTAAAAATACAGACAAAATTGTAGGTAGTGTGAGATGTGTAGCTTTCATTTTACACCTTCCTGTACTATTTGAAAAACGTTATGCCATTTTCCTGGATTTCACTTAATTAAAGTTAAATATATTAAAAAGATATATATTTATATATGTCATGTATATGTATGTTTGTATATACACATACACACAAATATGTGCATATATACACACACACCTGCTTCCTGCTTATGTACACACACACACACACACACTCTTTTATAAAGCATCCCTTAGCTAAATAACCTGAAGGGCTCCTCTCCACTATAAGGATTGTATCACTTTGAAGTCTATTGGCTGAAGTTTTGTTTTCTGATCACTTCTTGATTGGGTCACTGACTTACTTAATTCAAAATCCTCTTCTACTTTTGATATTGCTTGTTATGTGACTTTGGACCAATTAACCTTTTAGAGCTTCTAGGTTGTTAGTGTTATTGTTTGTTTTTATTGGGAAAATGAAGGAAATGCCTATTTCAGAGATGCTGTAAGAAGTATATGATAAAACAATTATGCACATAGTTCAATGCCTGGACCCGAAAAATGCACCATAGCTGTTGGATTGTTGCACTCATCCATTTCTCTTCTTGTCTTTTTTCCACAACACCTCTTCTCCTGGTCTTCATTTGCCTGTCTCTTCTACCGCATGAGACTCTGCTTCTGGAACCTGGAGTTAAAATGCTTCAGTCAACCGTATTATGGGTTGAATATACTCTTCTGAGGTGGCTTGAGAATCTAACCACCATCTATAAAATTGTTTCCAGAAAGTGACTCACACATTAACTTTTGGAACACAATCTGTTGAAAATTGGAAGATACCTGGACTGTGACTAACAGCATCAAACAAAGATGCATTCTTTCTCCATTTTGCTTATTATCTACAACTCAGTCATGCTTTTACACTGCCTTCAAAGAGTGTGATTGAGCTCTTGATAAAACCCTTTCAATTCAAATGCTATGATAGCCAAAGCAAAGTATTCATGGAGATTATGCTTTCCTTCAACATAGGGAACTGGAAATATAAATTTATTAAGCCTTGCTCTGTGCCAGACACTGTGTCAATTGTCTGATACATGTTATCTAATTGTCACAGTAACTCTAGGAGGCAAATATTCTTCTGTCCATCTTGGAAAACAGGAAATAGGCTCAGGGAGGTTAAGTAACATAGGCAAGGTTATGTAGCTTGTTAACTGGCAGAATCAAAGTTCAAATCCAAGTCATCCATATGATGCTGAACTCATGCTTCTTCTGTCGATTGCTAACTATTGAGGTTTTCTACTCCAACTACTTCTACATCTTATTTCCAAAGCTGTTCTTTATGTTTTTCTGACTGTTGGCATTGGCAATGCAACATTTAATCCATTTATGGTCCTCCTATATAGCTTTACACTTGCTACTTGAAGAAGTCAATCTTTTTGACTGTGGTAGAGTAATTTTTCAATGACCATCTTATAGAAGAATACCTTTTTGGTTGTCAGGATCTATTATTGTTTGGCTGGCTGGCATGCACTTGTTAAAGAAGCTGGATGGAGTTGGGGGTGGACTTTCACTGTCTCAACATGCTCACCACTCTTCTCCATAACTGCGAGAGATGGACCATGGATCCTGAGACGCCATTCACAGAAGCACATTCAGTAAAATTCTTTTAGGAGGTTACAGATACCAGGTTATAAGTACCATTTCTCTCACATGGCTGAATACAAGATTTTAGGAAATACAGCATCCTTAAGCATAGATTTCTTATTGCCTTTTTGTCTTTAAAGACTGTGATTACCGTCCTCCTGGTGTGATGTACCTGGGTCTCTGTTTACTTCATTAGCACTCCCAGACACAAATGTGAAGTGTTCAGAGTTTATTTTTTTATGCCATGTTCATTCTCTACTTCCTGTCAAAATTCCTTCATTTTTCAAACATGAGAAACATGGTGTTTTTATGCTACCCACCTTCCTTTCTGTAGTATTTGCTAAACTGGGGTTAGATAGAATTGTATTCTGTACTTTGTCAATTAGCTATTGCTGCATAGCAAACTACCCTCAAAAGTGATGTTGAAAATATCATCCATGTATTTAGCTCATAATTATGTGAAACAGCAGTATAAGCTCCAGTCAGCTGACTACATTTTCTGGTCTTGGCTAGACTTCTTTATGAATTCGTGGTCAGCTATAGGTCAGTTGTAGACCAGCTTTAGCGATCTTAGCTCTTACATGTCTAGGGCCTTGGGTGGGATAAATGGTCTGGCTTGGCTCTAATCCACGCAGTGTCTCATCCTCCAGCAGGCTCACACAGGCTTGTTCACGGCAGCTGGGCAGTGTTCTAAGAGAGTGAACAGATGCAGGCAAAGTCTCTTGATACCTAGATTCAGGAAGAGCACACTGTCACCTCCACTATATTCTGTAGGCCAAAACAAGTTGCAGGGCCATTCTAGCCAGAGGAAATGGAGAAATACACTGTGCACCTTACAGAGAGGAGCTGCAAAACCACATTGCAAATCTTGTGGACACAGGAAGAAGTGGAGAATTGGAGCCCTTTCTGCAAGCAATAAACCAAAACTTCCTTCTTTATTGCTGTTCTCTATCTCTTGCCAAAGTGACTTTTAGTTCTTCATTAATCTGTGCCAAGGTGCTGTTGCGGTGAGCTAGGTGATTGTAGTGTCAGATATACAATGGTTTATTTGTAATGTCTAAAAGATATGTTTTGAAAGAATTTGTGATTAGAGTGGCTACCACAAGCCTTCCTTCAGTGGAAAGACTGTAGAACATGCTTATCTGCACAGGAGTCCAGCTGATCATTTGTTGTTTCTGAACTGCTGGTCTGAGGAGTTTGGAGTTCCTGAGCTAAGCATGAGGGAATGGGCTCACCAAACTGCTATAATGAAATGGACTCTTTCTCAAATTATCTTATTAAAAAACAGCAAATTATCAAGGCCGAATAGACATTTTCCTTCCACAAGTTTATTCTCAACTATCACTGCTGCCTAATAATTATAGCTGCTCCAGAAATTAGGTCTTTCTGGTCTCTCACAGGTATTTGCTAACTAACGTGCTGTCCTGGCTAGACAGCTAAATCACTTGATGCAGGTAAAATACACGTCTCTAGAAAATTCTAAAGAAGTATTTGCAAACTTTTGTTTTACAGAAGATTAATCCTCTTTGTTGTTCCTTGAAAAATTGATTTTGCGATGATAGATTTGATAAATGCTCCTTATTAAATTAATCATTAATACTTGCATTCCATAACCACAATGTTAATATATTAAAATATCTGGAAAAATATGCCCTAAAAAGCCACAGCTACTTAATGGGCTAATTTTTCTGCTGTTCCTTCCCACTCTAATCCTGAGATCTGCTTTCTACCCTCTGTGCACTGCTCTAGGTCCCCTGGAATCTAACCCCCGTGGAACACATCCAAACTCTGTGCCCTCTGACTTTTTATTGAGTTTGGCCAATAGAAGATAACCTGTAGAAGATAAAAGGACAGGAGGAAAATGGATTTTCCTTCCCTGCATTTTTGCTGCTTTGGTGCCAATTCTCCAACAGTAGCTGGGCTCCTCTATGAATATAGCTCTTGCAAGGCAGGCCCTCCCCATGGCTCCAGCTCCCCCTGGGCTGTAAGAAACAATATTTCTCCTTCGCCCACTTCAGCCCCTTTAACTCCAGTTAAAGGCTTCCCCGTTATTGCATCTCCCTGGGTGTTTCTCCATCCCTTGATTATTTCATTAACCCTGTGTGCACTTCTTTAAGCAATTCCTTCATCAGAGTCTGTTCCTAGGAGTTTTATCCTGGGGTCCAAGGACCCCAATGACATCTGTAAATAGAAAAGGACGAGTGAACTTGGATAGGAAAAAAAAAAAATTGTGAACTTGTGTAGTAAAAAAAAATTACTCCTTTATTTCCGCTAACTTCTAAAAGAAATTTAGCATTTCCTTGACTTATGACTGTAAACAAAAAGACACTGGCAGTATCTCTGATTTTGTCATCAACGGGTATTGCAGATATTTTCATGTCACATTACAGGTTTGTAGACATCTTGAAATACTGTTTATTCATTGTCACTATTTTGAAACTGTGTTAGTAAGGAGGCTCAATGTTAGATCATGTTATTTAAATGGATTAATAAAGAAAGCACATTTATTCCTATACTAGAAATTTGTCTTTAAAATATTTTGTTAACTTGTGAGTTTCAATTTAATTTGTATCCTTTTGCAATCTTTATGCATTTTATTTTATATATTTTCTAAAATGGGGTCCATAGGCTTCACCAAACTCCCAAAAGCTTCATCACACATGCACAAGCAAGCCCACGCACACACACACACGCACATGCATGTACACACACACGTGCATGCACACACGCATATGCACGTGCACACACACACACACGCAAGTGATTAAGAACTCCCGAACCAACTGAGTGTATTATAATTCTGCAGGGCCATGACTGATATGACGCAAGTTCCCAGTCTATTTGACCTGGGAATCCATTTTTTATGTTTGTGGATTAGGATTTTATGGGACTGGTCTTTCACAAAATAAACTTAGGAATAGACATCCTGCAGAAAGGACCCATCATATGAGATGTCCAGAAATGGAGCAAGCGGTCTTGGAGCTGTCTGGTCAGAAAGAGACTGTTGCTTCCTGAGTCTCACTGGGTACAGCACTTGTGCATCTCGGACCTTCTTTGCCCCTTATTTTTTCTCCCAACCTGTTTTCTTTCCAGATACCACCAATCTTTTTCTTAGGTTCACTACTCTTGCCATCCACCACTTTTCCCTTCATAGCCCCTGGTTGAAATTGTCTCCCAATGTCCTGAATCCTATTTCGTAAATCCTCTGTGTTATAGTTGACTACAGGTAATCACACCAAAACAAAACACTGATTCTGTACCATCAAGAAGGTACAATATCCATCTTCCACCCGAGAAAAATCTCTCAGCTTCTCTGCATTTGTCAATGGAAATGTGATTTAGTCCTGTCAGGATAGTCAAACACATCTTTTTATTATTTATCTCTGGTTCCCTACTAATTAGCCATGCAGAACTGGAGATGACCGCAATTGTGCTATTACAAATACCCAGTCTCTTCCATTAACTGTGCTCTTTGAGAGTGACATTTTCCTTTTATTTATTTTAGTATTCTCAGGTCCTAATACCAGGAGCTCAATTATGCTTATTGGATGAATAAATGAGATGCAAATGTAAGCCGGGGCAAGAAGGGTTTGCTTTGTCAACAGATTTAGTGACTAAAAAACCACACTGAAGGAAACTTAAGGACAGCATTCATATTTTATTCATCATTAGGCCCACTAAGGACCATGGGCATAGTGTTGGCTGCTTACTGACTGGGCCATGATCCCAGGTTCCATCTCATAGTCCTGAGAGGCAGAGCCAGAGTTAACACATTTAGTCTTTGGAAAGGCACACCATAGTGCTGACTATTCTCCCTGAAGATTTTGTTTTTTTGCAGATATTTACAAAATCTTCACAGGGATCGTGACAGTCTTCTTTGATTTTTCTGGTCCTATCAGTGCCAAAACTTATCCATCTCTGTTAATAATATATGCAATTTTAGGTATATGTATTCAAAAGTCTTACTAAAACAATTACTCTTTGAGGAGTATTTTCTACTTTTCATCAGTTTTCTCTGTTTTAAACCTGTAACTTTTCTGTCGAAGAGATTTATAGTGTCTTTTTTTCTGAAAGCTTTTTACGGGTCTTCCTGAAGTTTGAGTTCTCTTCACGTTTTCTCCCTTTGATTTTTATTTTTTGTCACCTGTGGCAGTACTTTTTAAGGATTTTTTTTTTTTTTATTGAAGTTAGCATTTTGAACTGTGCTTCACATGGCCAGTTTTCTGACATCAAGCTTGCGTGTTGTCATCTTATGTCAGCTGGCTCCAAGTTAGCCTTCAGCTTTGAAGAGGAGACTTAAAATCAGCTTCCTGTGCATGAACTTTAGCAGTTGATAAGTCGATCATGTGCCCCTGTCTTGCCGGCTTTGGTCATCACTAACTTTATCGTGAAGCTCAAATTCTGTGTGGTCGGTAAAACTGTAGAGAACTTGGGAAGGGATACTGTCCTGCAAAATGTAATTCTTGGATTTATAAATGGTACATACATTTATTTGAACTCCTCTTTTTATTTCTTTGGTTACATTCTCTTACTCTATGCTTATCTTTTGAAATAATGTGTATTATAATTTGTGAATCTTAGCAATAACTGCAGATTTTTTTTTAATGTTTGCTATATGGTTGTGACTAAAATGCCAAAGCATTTTACTTCAGGACAACTTCAGTGTTAACAGAAGAAAAGATGAAATACTATTTACTATTAAATTTACATTGTTTTCACTCTTCCTGACTCTGACTTCAAAGACCAAGTTGAATGTTACGTCTTTGGTGAATCCATTCTCACACTTTTTACCATTGGTATTGATTCTTTTTCTATCCTCTGTGCTATGGATATAATCATAATAATGGTAATTGTACCTATCGGGCACTTAATGTTTCCCTGGCACTATGTTAAGTACTCTTCATATAATAGCTAACTTAATGTTAACAATAACCCTGTGAGATAAGTGTTATACTATTCTTGTCTCCATTTTACATGTAGGGATACTGAAGTGTAGACTGTGAAAATGACGTTTTATCTCAGATCTCTTTTTTTTTTTTTTTTTTTTTTGAGATGGAGTCTCACTCTGTCGCCCAGGTTGGAGTGCAGTGGCATGATCTCAGCTCACTGCAAGCTCCACCTCCCGAGTTCACATCATTCTCCTGCCTCAGCCTCCCGGGTAGCTGGGACTACAGGAGCCTGCCACCATGCCCAACTATTTTTTTGTTTTGTTTTTTGTATTTTTAGTAGAAACGGGGTTTCACTGTGTTGGCCAGGATGGTCTTAATCTCCTAACCGCATGATCCACCTGCCTCAGCCTCCCAAAGTGCTGGGATTACAGGCGTGAGCCACTACGCCCGGCCTATCTCAGATCTCTTTAACTTCAAAACCCTAGCAACCACTCAGCACTGTTGCCTCAAAAGAAAACTATACCTTATACCTCATTTCATTCCAAGTCACCAAAATTCTTGTCACACAGTAGATGCTCAATAAATATTTGTTGAATAAATGACTATGAAAGAAAGTTCTTCACATCAGTGACAGTTATTCAGTTGAACTATAAGTAGAAGTCTGGAACCTATTAACATCCACAACTCATCAAAACTTTGCTGTTTTATTCTTCATTACTCCCATCTTGATCTTCTATTTCCTGTCACTCTAAACCAATCATTTTACCTTCCCTAACTTCTACTTGGTTGTTCCTCTCGTTTCTTACTGCTCAGCGAAGACATGAGAATGGCAGAGGGAACCCTGCTTTGTTTGTATAATAGCAGCAGATCCTTGTTCTGATATCTGAGGTCATGAATACCCACTTTTTTCCTCCCTGTTACACCCTGGAGAACCCCTGGCATTTCCCAATCTTGAGCAGAGTAGAAGATTGAACATCAACCCTCAGTCTTATGGTCTCCTCAGATTTGATAGATCTGCCCTTTATCACTGGGAATGTCACCAACTCTGGAGACTCGAGGAAGAAGGCACAAAGCTATTTCGTATACACCCTGCCCCCTCCGTGTGCTTCTTACCATATGGTAAGAGTATGTTTAGTTTTGTCGGAAACTGCCAAACTGTCTTCAAGGTGGCTGTATCGTTTTGTGTTCACACCAATGAATGCGAGTTCCTGTTGGTCTACATTCTCACCAGCATTTGGTATTGTCAGCATTCCAGATTTTAGTCATTCTAGTAAGTGTTGTGGGATCCCATTGCTGTTTTAATTTATGTTCCCTGATGATACATGATGTGGAGCATCTATCCATATGTTTATTTGCCTTCCATATATCATTCTTGGTGAGGTGTCTGTTGAGGTCGTTGGCCCATTTTTTAATTGGGTGTTTTTTTCTTGTTGAGTTTTTTTTTTTTTTTTTTTAGACGGAGTTTTGCTCTGGTTGCCCAGGCTGGAGTGCAATGGCGCGATCTTGGCTCACTGCAACCTCCACCTCCCAAGTTCAAGTGATTCTTCTGCCTCAGCCTTCCCAAGTAGCTGGGAATATAGGCATGCGCCACCAAGCCCAGCTAATTTTGTATTTTTTTAGTAGAGATGGGGTTTCTCCGTGTGGGTCAGGCTGGTTTCGAACTCCCGACCTCAGGTAATCCGCCCACCTTGGCCTCCCAAAGTGCTGGGATTACAGGCGTGAGCCATCGCGCCCGGGCTTCTTGTTGAGTTTTAAGAATTCTTTGACTGTTTGGTATAATAATACTTTATTAGGTATGTTCTTTTCAGAATACACACACAGACATACACACATATAGTAACACAGTAATGTTGCTATATGAATTGAAATGTGTCTCTCTAAAAGACGTTGAAGTCCTAATACCCAGAACTTGTGACTGTGATCTTTTTTAGAAACAGGGACTTTACAGATGACCAAGTTGAGGTCATTGGGATGGAGCGTAATCCAACATCTTTATGAAAGATGACATCTTTGTAAAAGAAGCCACATCTTTATAAAAGAAGACAATTTGGATACAGAAACACACATATGAAAATAAAGGTAGCTATTAAGGTGATGCATCTTCAATTTGAGGAATGTCAAAAATTTCCAGCAAACCACCAGAAATTGGGAAAATAACATGGAACAGATTTTCCCTTCACAGGCCTGAGAAGGAACTGCCTTGCCAACATCTTGATCTCAGATTTCTAGCCTCTATAACTGTGAGACAATAAATTTCTGTTGTGTAAGCCATCCAGTTTGTGGTACTTTGTTATGGAAGACCTAGAAAACTAATGCAATTATCTATGCAGATTTAGCCGTCTCCCCATCTAAAACATAAACCCAGACATAAACCAAGAAGGTATCTGAGTAGTGACAATAGATGCCATAGAGGTCACAGACCCAAAGTCCAATATTTTGTTATCAATAGGCATGCATGCAGAGCCTCTTCATTTCTTTTAAATTTACAATTCTATCTACTATCTTTCTGCTTTTCAAATCCATAGCTGCAATGGATGAGTCAAGGACCAAGAAGAGTTTCTGTATAGACACTGATTGGAAGGTACCAATCACTGATAAGATAGCAGGGGAGGATCAAAGAACCTGTGAATAGTAAATACTGTCAGAAACAATCAAGGCACAGGTCTGCTTGCAAAGAAGCCACAAGAAGAACAAGATGAGCAGGGTCTGGCTCTTCAGCCATAGACTTTACCCTGAAGTCTCCCTGTCTCTGCATCCCCAGAACCCATTCTTTCATCTCATTCCACATCTCTGCTTTGGTTCACATCAGATATTGTGCCAGCTTCTTTCATTGCTTCATTTTTCTGATTGTCCTTCATGGCTCAATCATGTTATTCATTCTGAATTTTCAACTTGGTAAGCCTATTGGTTCAATATGTGTCCTATTGCCAAACAAGATTTTCTTCCAAGCTCCTCCTGCCAGTCAAAGGTGTAATGGGACTCATTTGTTAAAATGCCAAAGACCACAAAAAGTAAAGTGATCAGGAGCTCATTAGGGTAGAGGCATACATGCTTGAACACATGATTATCATCAGGGCATCATTGTGTTATAAAAGTACAATATGATTATTGCATTGACTCTGAGCCATAAAAATATCAAAGAAACAGCTACATATAAAATAATACAGCTTAGAAAAGCTCCTACTTTTGTACAAGTTGTTAAAAGCTTGGTTGCTTTAAAGTCATGGTTGTCCAGATTAACTCCTTATGGTTATTGGAGAGCTGTTTCTGGGTTGCTCTGATTTGTGATCTGTCCCTTCCTTTTCCCTTCCTTTCCTTTCTCTTCTCTTCTACCTTACATCTTTCTTTCCCTTTCTTCTTTCTTTCTTTCTTCCTTCCTTCCTTCTTCCTTCCTTCCTTCTTTCCTTTCTTTCCTTTCTTTTCTTTCCCTTTCTCTCTTTCTCTCTCTCTTTCTCTCTGTCTCTCTCTCTCCCTTCTTCCCTTCCCTTCCCTTCTCCTTCCCTTCTCCCTCCCTCCCTCCCTCCCTCCCTTCCTTCCTTCCTTTCTTTTTTCTTTCTTTTCTTTCTTTCTTCCTCTCTCTCTCCTCTTTCTCTCTCTCGCACACACACACACACACGCATGCATATATCTTTTTCTAAAAATGTGAGGTCAGCAGTGTGTGTGTAAAAGGTAGATATCTGCACTCAAGGTGCAATTTCAGGACTGAAATAGGCCCGCCTGACAAGGCTACATCCACCTTGTAGCCCTTCAGTACTTTGCAACCTTCTTTTCTACTTTAATTCTAATGATATATCATATTGTGTGAATTAAGAAAGCATGTTGGAATGAAGTCACTGAAACTGACATTATTAAAAAGAAATTGAATCCATACATTATGTATTTTATATATATGAGAATTCATATACATGAACACACACACACACACACACACACACACACATATATATATAAAACCTTTTGTTAATTTAACTGTTACTGATGGATACGTCATACAAGTGATTGAGTCGTACCAGCAGCCTGGAACCATGCCTGTAGATCAGCCACTTTACCAGGAAGAACATTGGTTTTGTATGAAGACAAATCTAGATTACTCCTGGCACTGGTACTTTTGACCCGGGGCAAGTTTACTGCTTATTTCTTTCCTTGGGTTAATCTATGAGGACTTAATAAACTACTGTCAGAAAATGGTTGCACAGATCAAATAAGATGATACATGATAGCTCTGTCCCATAACCAGTAAGCCTTGGTAAATGTTTATTTATCTCTTTTATTTGTTAAATCTCAGTCAGTTCCTAGTTGAAGTCACTCATATGTAGAGAAAAAATAACTGATGTTCACTCTTACATTGCAGGTAACTCAGATGTAGTCTCCTCCTTTTTTATTTAGGGCTTTGACATATTTGAGTTTATCAGATGAATTAATTGTCACCCTGGAAGGCTGAGACCAGAATGCCCTAGGAATTGCAGACAAGTGAAGTTTCCTTAAGGGGACTTGGAAAAGAGAGTAAAATAAATATAGAAGAGAGGTAGGCGACTGGCTATAACAAATCCTGGCAGTCTGATTTCACTCAGCCAGAGACTAGCCCTCTATGGAGTACGAAAGTGGGTCCCTGTATATAAGGATGAGGTTCCACCTAGCGACAAATAAATGACCATGAATAAATTATTCTCTCTGTATCCATCACAGCTTCTAGAAAATTGCCTTGCATATGGCAGCTCTCAGTATTTAATGAGTGAATGATTTATTCAATTAATTACTGAATTTTAAATGGAAAAGGCCCTGAGAGATCATATAATCCCAGACTGTTACTTTATACCTAGGAAACTGAAGCTCACATACTGTCTTACTGAGAGCATACTAAAGAGACTAGACTTGGGTCTACTGACTCCAACATGAGGCTCTATGCTACTGCTTTGGGGATACAGGATGTACAGAACCTTCATTTCAAACTAGAATCAGAAAAAGAGTTGACTTCTTCCAGCTGCGGCCTTTTTCTTTCTCCATAGATACAAATTCCCTGGTATCTTTTTCATGGCTATAGGACTGAAGATCTATTTATTTTCTAATTAAAAACACACCAAGCATGAGATGCTATTTCTTTGTCTTAGGGGTTCAGAATATCTAGGTGCCGTGTGGTGTGCTGTGCTTTCAGGTCTCTCCATGTGGTCTTAATGATGCTGAAAAAAAATGGGGGATGCAGCTTATGGTCATGGATACATATTGAAATTTGACAAGGGTCAGTAATTGTGCCCCAAGATGCCATGTGCTATGCAGGTTGTGAGGGTGTGCTGGTGTGCAGATATTGGCTCAGTCTGTCACAGCTGATCTCCTTTATTTCCCGTTTGTCTGCTGTCATTGGTCTAGAGTCTACACTTTATATGCATGCTGTTCACTTCTTCTGCATACCTTTGGTACTGGCTTTTGTCTAATCAAATCCTAAGAGGTCTGCAGGACTAGCTGAAGTCATATTTGCTGTATGATGAAGCTCCCGTTCCTTGACAATTACAGTCATATTGGTCTCCTTCTCCACTGTATTCTTAAAACTTTTGCAGTTTGACCATCCTTTATTCTTTATTATGTGTGGGACAGAATATGTTCTATGCTTCTATCTTCTCTAGAAGACTGACAACATATTAAATGTTCATCAAATGAATGTTTGGTCAAAGTCTGCTTTGGTTAGGGTTGCCAGATAAAATATAGACCACACAGTTAAATTTGAATTTCAGATAAACAGTGAAAAGCTTTTTAGTATAAACCTGTTCCAAATAGTGCATGCAACTTTATTGTATTAAAATTCGTTGTTTATTATCTGAAATTCAAATTTAACTGAAGTTTTATTTTTATTTGCCAATTTTGGCAACTCTCTTGGAAGTGTTTTTACCTCAGGCCTCTCTTAGAAAAATTCTTCTTTGTGGTAAAGAATATTTGAGGATTAGGCAATCTCCAAAACTTTTATCTTAACCTATGAAGCACAGGTCTGCTAGGATTTTTAATTAATCTGCTCCAGCTTTTGCCTGTGTAATCCTCACACTCTCATTTAATAAAATGTATTGTAACATAAGTTTTATTTTCCTTATACAGAATATAATCTATGTAAAGTTGTGTATCTTGAATATACAAATACTTTTCATGAATGCTAGATTTCCATGGTTACATAGAAGAAAAATTAGCATGTAGAATTCAAACAAGAAAGCGCCACCAATAACTGACATATAAATGCATAAACATCACTATAGTGTCAGAGTAACGATTTGCCTGTGTTTCCTTCTGTCTCCCATCCCCAGTAACTAACACAAGTGGTAGGTGCCCTATAAATAGCTGGTTCTTACTCTGCCTTCTCTGTCTCATCCATCCTTCAATAGACATTGAAGTCACAGGTCACCAGGATTTCTTCCTTTATACTCAGCTTTCTAAGTCAGTGGTTCTCGAAGTGTCATCAGTCCCTTGGCCAGTAACTGTCAGCCACACCTGATAACTTGTAAGAAATGCACATTCTTAGGCCCCATTCCTGAGAAAGAGATGAGAAACTGCCTGAGAAACACTAGGGGTGAGACCAACCATCTAGGTTTTAACAAGCCCTGCAGGTGGTTCTGATTGCATCTTAAAGAACCACTGGGAAAACCAATGGTTCCCTATGTTTTTATATATAACATACAGATAATGGATGTGTAGGTAATGATCACACTGCTGAAATGAACTTGATACAAATAAATCTTAGTCACTAGTGAGACTTGAACAGGACTTTCCTTTGTTTTACTTTTTACCCCTTTCCTCCTGTTTGTCTTCGTCCTCACAATCTAAGGCCTTGTTTTTTCACTTTTACCAAGTAGTATGTTGAAAAGAAAAGGTCTGGCCATTCGTCTCCTACTCCCCTCTTCCTCCTCCTCTTCGTCTCCCTTGTTCCCTTCCTCCTCTGCTTTCCTCTTTTCTCCCTTCTCTTTTTCTATTTTATTTGGTTTGAATGTTGAGTTTAGCCATTGAAATCCTTCAACAGGCAGTTCTCTCATCCTCTCTCTCACTCACATAAATGAGCCTGGACTAGCATTGTCTTGACTGATCCTAAAATTTTATTTTCAGCACGCCTAAACAGGTTGCTCTGACCAGCTTTTCATATCCACTTTCTTGATTCTTTAGCTTCTAAACAGTTATGTCTTCATCCATTCCTCTTTCTTAATCTTTCAGATCTCTGCTATTACTTGCTGTTCCTGCAGGTCACTACCCAAAGAGCACGCCCCATTTGATGTATGCGTTGCCTTCACTAAAATCCACTTTTCATCGCCATTACTCGCACTCTTTCCAGGCAGGGATGCTTTTTAAATACACACACATATTTGAGGAAATGAAATTTGTTGCTTATGCTTTCCAGAATTGGCCATTTACTAAGATTCTATATATCTAATTCATAATTACTTTTGTTTCTTACGTAGGACAATTCTTCTATTTCTAATTTCATAAAACTGTGCCCCAGCAGTTTATCCCTTCAGGAGACAGCAATTAGGAGAAGAAATATTTTCTAATTCTTACCCTGCTTTCATTGTTTCTAAAAAATCTTCTGAGGGTAATTCATAGGCTAAACAGAAATTGTAAACTCTCTTTGAAAATTGATTTTTTTTAACGTAAAATTCACATAACATAAAATTTATCATTTTAACCATTTTAAAGTATGAATAATTCAGTGGTTTTTAGTACATTCAAAATATTGTGCGAACATCACCACTGTCTAATTCCAGAACATTCCCATCACCCCCAAATAACCCCCATACCTGTAAGTAGTCAATTTCCTTCTCCTTTCAGCCCCTGTAAACCACTAATCTACTTAGTGTCTCTAGAGAGTTTCCTTTTTTGGAGATTTTATTTAAATGGATCATATAATATGCAGTCTTTGGTGTCTGGCTACTTTCAATTAACATAGTGTTTTGAAGGTTTTTCCATATTGCAGCATGATCAATACTTCAGTCTCTCTTATGACAGCATAATATGCCACCATAAGAATATACCACATATTGTTCATTCATCAGTCAATAAACATTTAGGTTGTTTCCACCATTTGGCAACAATGAATAGTGCTATAATAAACATTTGTGGTGAATTTTTTGTGTGAATGGTTATCTTGGTTTTTATATACCTGGGAGTGGAATTGCTGGGTCATTTGGTAACTCCATGTTGAAATTTTTGAGGAACTGTCAAAGTGTTTTCGACAATAGCCGTAGCAGTTACCATTCCCATCAGCAAGCTATGAGGCCTGGAATTTCTCCACATCTTCTCTAGCACTTGTTATTCTATGGGTTGTGTGTGTGTGTGTGTGTGTTTTATTACAGCCAAGCTAGTGAGTATAAAATGGTGTTTCATTATGGCTTTAATTGGCATTTCTCTAATGAATTATCATTTTGAGCATTTTTTAATATTTATTTTTTTCACATTATTGCTGACTTGAAGATTGAACATCTTTTCATGTGCTTATTTTCCATTCACATACTTTGTTTGAAAAAATGACTGTTCAAATTCTTTGCACATTTTTAATTAGGTTTTTAGTATGATTATTGTTGAGCTGTAAGGGCTATTTATATATTTTGAATACTAGACCATTATCAGATATATGAAGTACAGATATTTTCTTCCATTATGTGGGTTGTCTTTTTACTTTTATAGTGTTCTTGGACACACACACACACAAGTTAATTATCATGAAGTTAAACTTGGTAATGTTTTTGTTTGCTGCTTGTACATTTGGTGTCATATTTAAGAAACCATTGGTTGATCTAATGTCATAAATATTTCTACCTGAATTTCCTTCTAAGAATTTTATGCTCTCAGCTTTTGCATTTAGGTAATTAATCAATTTTGAGTTAATTTTTGTGTATGTTTGAGGCTGGGGTCCAAATTCAAAGTTTTGCATGTGAATATCCAGTTGTTCCGCCACCATTTGTTGAAAAGATTATTCTTTCTCAGTTAAATGGTCTTGACGTATTTCATTGAAAATCAGTTGATCATAGGCATGGGTTTACTTCTGGGCTCTATTCCACTGATCTCTATGTCTATTTTTATGCCTGTATCACAGTATTTTGATTACTGTACTTTCACAATAAGTTTTGAAATCAAGAAATATAAGTCCTTTAAACTTATTCTTTCTTTTCAAGATCATTTTAGCTATTTGGGATCTTTTGAATTTTCGTATGAATTTTAGAATTAGCTTGCCAGTTTATGCAAACCAGCAATTAGCATTTCAATAATGATTGCATGGTATCTGTCAATTTGGGGAGTGAGGCCGTCTTAATGACATTGAGTCTTCCAGTGTATGAATGTGGGATGTCTTTCCATTTCTTTAATTTATTTCTACAACTTTTTTTGTAATTTTCAGTATTTAAATCTTTTACTTCATTAGTTAAATTTGTTCCTGAATGTTTTATTCTTTTTGATGCTATTGTAAATGGTATCATTTTCTTAATTTGTTTTTCAAATAATTTGTTGTTAGCTTATAGAAAAGCAGCTGATTTCGTATGTCGATTTTGTATCCTACAACTTTATTGAATTTATTTATTTTTTAGCTCTAACAACTTTATGGAGTTTTGGGGATTGTCTGTATATATAAGATCAAGTCATTCACAGACATATACTTTTACCTCTTCTTTTTCAATCTGCCTGGCTTTTATTTCCTTTTCTTGTCTTATTACATTAGCTAGGAACTCCAGTACAATGTTGAATACAAGTGGTGAGAGAGGACATTCTTGCTGTGTCCCTGATCTTGCAGGGAAAGTTTCTAGGCCTGTTCTAGTGTCTGCTGCCTGAGAAAATGGATAACAGTTGGGACAAATACTATACCAACCAAAACTCTTGGGAGGAAAGGTTGGGAATGAGATGTTTTGGGAAGAAGAGTTTTGAAAATGTCTGACATACTTCTGGGATTTCCACGGTCAAACGCAGTCCCAGGACTGTTCACAAGCTCAGGAAAGACCTAAGAAGACCCAAAGCAATCACCTCTGGCAGACTTCTAGGCTCTGTGAAACCAGGATGTAAAGTCTGAGACAGAGACTAATGCATTTATGCCTGTAAATGTTATATATACATATAAAAATATATATTATTACCACATACAATGTTTCAGTAGCTTTTGGGATACACGTGGTTTTTGGTTACATGGATGAATCGCGTAGTGGTGAAGCCTGAGATTCTAGTATACTTGCTGCTTGAGCAGTGTACATTGTACTCAATGTGTAATCTTTTCATTCCTCAGTCCTCTTTCACCGTTCCCCTCTTGAGTCTCCAATGTCCGTTATACCACTCTGTATGACTTTGCATACCCATAGCTTAGCTCCGACTTATAGGTGAGAACATACAGTATTTGATTGTTCATTCCTGAATTACTTTACTTGGAATAATGGCCTCCAGCTCCATCCAAGTTGCTGCAAAGACATTAGTTCATTCTGTTTGTGGCTGATTAGTATTCCATGGTGTATATATTGTCACATTTTCTTTATCTACTCATCAGTTGATGGACACTTAGGTTGGCTCCATATCTTTGCAATTGTGAATTGTGCTGCCATAAACATTCATGTGCAGGTGCATTTTTGATATAATGACTTATTTTCCTTTGGGTAGATACCCAGTAGTGGGATTGATGAATTGAATGACAGATCTACTTTTAGTTCTTTGAGAAAATTCCAAACTGTTTTCCATAGAGATCAGACTAATTTACATTCCCACCAGCAGTGTGTACATGTTCCCTTTTCACCACATCCACCCAATTTTTGACTTTTTAATAATGACCATTCTGACTGGGATAAGGTGGTATCTCATTGTGGTTTTAATTGCATTTCCCTGATTAGTGATGTTGTACATGTTTTCTCATGTTTGTTAGCCATTTTTGTATCTTTTGAGAAATGTCTATTCATGTAATTTGCACACTTTTTATGGGATTTTTTTTTCTTGCTGACTTATTTGAGTTTCTTGTAGATTCTGGATATTAGTCCTTTGTCAGATACATAATTTGCAAATATTTTCTCACATTTTGTGAGTTGTCTGTTTATTCTGATGACTTTATTATGTAGCTTTTTAGTTTAATTATGTCCCATTAATTTTTTTATTATGTCATATTTGCTTTTGGGGTCTTAGTAATAAACTCTTTGCCTAGGCCAGTGTCCAGAAGTGCTTTCCCTAGGTTTTATGCTAAAATTTTTATGCTTTTGGGTCTTAGATTTAAGTCTTTGATCCATCTTCAGTTGAGTTTTATAGATGGTGAGAGATCAGAAAGCAATTTCATTCTTCTACATGTGGCCATTCAATTTTCCCAGCACCATTTATTGAATTGGGTGTTCTTTCTCCAATTTATGTTTTCCTATGCTTTGTTGAAGATCAGTTGGTTGTAAGTATTTGTTTTTATTTCTGAGCTCTCTATTCTGTTCCATTGATCTGTGTATCTACCTTTATGCCAGTACCATGCTGTTTTGGTTACTATAACTTTGTAGTATAATTTGAAGTCAGGTAATGTCATACCTCCAGATTTGTTCTTTTTGCTTAGGATTTATGCTTGTAAATGCTTTTGACAATGTTCCCTCAGGTAACAGCTTTAGTACTAGGCAATTTCCCAGTCAGGTTGGATAAATACTGGCCTTTTGAGTAGGTCTTCCAGGGAATCATTACTACATAAGAATTCTTTGTTACTTTGTTACATTCTGCTCCATCAGATAGTGGTACCTGCTCCCTCAGATAGTGGTACCTGGAATGATGACTGTTATTTTCAAGGCTGCTGTTGAGCTGGGTAGCAGGGGGTAGGACTAGGGTAAATCAAAACACAAGTTAATGCTTCTTACAGAGAGTTAGCCAGTTTTTAGTTTGCATGCTTGTGTTAAAAATGTTATCTGGATTGCATCAATCTTTTGGTTAGATTCCAGAGTTCTGAAAAGGTTGATTCCGATAGTTTTGGCCAGATTTTTAAAGTTATTTTCAGGGAGGATCATGTTCTTAGAGTCTTTTAATCTGCCATTTTCTATAATGTCTGGGAATTGATTATCGAAGAACAAGATCTCCCCTTTCCTGGATAGCTTGATAAATGGATCACACCTACTGGGCATGTTTAGTCTGGCCAGAAGAAAGAGGATTCATGTAGTGTTCTCTCTAGCCCCATGTCGCCATATTTTTCCAGAGTCTAATATAATGGAATTCTAACTATTTAATATTGTGACTCATGGCATTTTGTGTAACCAATATCAGTAATAATGCAAGTAAAAACCAAGTCCTAAATTTTTTTTTTTTTTTTTTTTTGAGGCGGAGTCTCGCTCTGTCGCCCAGGCTGGAGTGCAGTGGCCGGATCTCAGCTCACTGCAAGCTCCGCCTCCCGGGTTTACGCCATTCTCCTGCCTCAGCCTCCCGAGTAGCTGGGACAACAGGCGCCCGCCACCTCGCCCGGCTAGTTTTTGTATTTTTTTTAGTAGAGACGGGGTTTCACTGTATTAGCCAGGAGGGTCTCGATCTCCTGACCTCGTGATCCGCCCGTCTCGGCCTCCCAAAGTGCTGGGATTACAGGCTTGAGCCACCGCGCCCGGCCCCAAGTCCTAAATTTATACAGCAGTTTTAAAATGGTAACAATGGGGATGTGTATTATCAGTTTATTTTCTTCTACCATACTGTGTAGGAGGGGTTTTTTATTAACCTGCTAACATAAAGGATGAACAAAATCATGAGTAAATAATTCTGACTGTCTTCAGATGAATCCTGCTGTTGCTAGAGGTTAGTAGAAAGAATAATTGATTGAGTGCATCTTATATGGAGAAAATTCAACTATAGGTGTGGTTAGGCTAAGAGTCAATTACTTTCTATAAAAGGGAATAAGAAAATGCTGAGGAATTATTTGCCTATCTTGGATATCAGCTAACATTTCTTTTAGGAAGGGGAAGGACATAGATTATCAAGCAGCTTGGGCAAATAGCACTGGATGGGGATTCAAGATAGAGTTCAAATCACTAATTCTATGTATAGCCTCTAAGGCTCTCTGAGGCTTAATTTGTCATGTAATTTCTGAAGTGATTTGTTCAGACCTGGGTTGCAGACAAGTGATAATGACATTGCATCCTCCTGCTGGATAATGCTTATGTTCTATTGAATCAAATGGACACATACACAACAAGACTATCACCGACTTTTAGAATTTTGTGTACTTGAACAAGGTTTATCAGAGTTATTCAGTGGCATTCGGTAAAATTAGCACCACCAATAGGAATAAGGTTGATATAGAAATAAGTCTAAGTGTACTATACAGAATCCTGGTCAAGTTCTCACTGTGGTCATACTTACTTTGGACTGCCAGAGCTAATGGAATTCCATATAAGGACTTTCATAAGTTCTATTACAGGTCTAAGAACATGGGTAAGACATCTTGAGGCTGGCCATACTTTATTGGTCCAATATGCAATATTTATTGCACTTAAATGATCACACTGTGATTTTAGGATTGTCTGACAAACCCCAGAGGAGGTCTATTTTGCCACATTGGAAATGACTGTCGTGATAAATGCTTCTGCTAATTTTTTTCACTTATTCTTCTCTCAAATTGCACTATGTAGAGAGGCAAGAAGTAGTGTACAGTGATCACTGGACTATGACTGAAGGGATAGGAGTGTTAGTTTTAACTCTGCCTCTAATTCAGTGGCCTTAGCTACTTGAATTGGCTTGGTAGGCTGGGTCTTCATCTATGAAATGGATTGGATCAGTGGCTTTGCAAGTGTGATGTGTAGAATTCAAAGGGCTCTACGAAGTTGCTTTGGACTGCTTTAGGGTGTGAGAGTAGGTCTGTATAGGTAGGACTCTATACCCCCTTTTAACTATGACCGTTTTAATTGTTTGTTTTATATATTTGAGCCTCTGAGTACAAAAATCTTTAAGGGAAGATTCTGAGGCCCTGAAGGTCTGTTTCTGGAAGACTGCAGTTATGAATCTCTTTGGCCCATTGTCACTGAACTCCGTGTTTCTAACTTAAGCACAACAAAACTGTGCAACTTTAAAATTAATGGGAGTTCCACAAGTAGCAGCCAAAGAACTAGCAGCACTCTTTAAGAAAGGTCAGTGGTTACAGGGACGTGTGGGATGGTACAATGTGTGGAGCGTCCTTGTCAAGTGTGCATTTATTGATAATGATGATGACACAAGTATTCTGACAGTAGCTAGATATTTTTGGTATATACATGTTCTTTTTCGCTGTAGTGCATTTTTATTTTTGTCATATTTTGCCAAACAATAAATAAAGACATCATTAATATTCATGAGAGGTTGCAGGAAGAAAATGTTGAGTTTATTTTGCTCTCAGGGACACAAACCACTGAAGAGAAGATGCTGTAAACTTGTCATTGGAGAATAAAATAGCAACAACAACAATAATGATCTACCTAATTCTCCAGGGTACACTAAAAGCACACAGAGTTGCCCAAACTCATTTATGAAAGTGAAACACATTGTAAGGCCCCATATTTTACCGTTATGTGCCTTGATTTGACCCCCTCTCCCCCTAGAGTATACCTGAACCCATTCTAACTTTCTCACAGATAGCAGAAACTTAAACTTAGATGCAGAGCCAAAAGGGCTTCTTGCTACTATAATAGGAATTATATTTAGCTGCCAATATTTATATTTTCTCCAATAGATTGTGCTTTCCTTGGGACCAAGGAATCTGTGTTCCCAAGAGTGCCTGGCACAGTATTTTGCCCATAGTTGAAGTTCAATACATGATTGTCAAAGTGAAAAGTTAAGGGATGTTTAGACAAAAAAAAAATCTAGGTCACAAAGGCATTTTTGCAGAACCCATGTATATTTTCTGGCCTGAGTTTGCTGGCAGCCATGCTTAGGCTGGGACCAGTGGAAATGGGTCTAGAGCCTGCCTCAGAGTGGCCGATAAGTCATCTGAAGAATCAAGATGAAAACTTCCATTTCAAGCAACGGGGAAGGTGCTCCTCTCCTCGTTTAGGATTCATTGACACTTAGGAATAAATATGAAACTCAACTGAAACCTCCCTCAGTTTGCATACATGAGAAAATGATCACATTCTTCAATACAGGGATCCTTAAGCCACAGGCCGTGGACTGTTACCGGGCCACAGACCAGGTACCTGGCCACATAGCAGGAGGTAAGCAGAGGTCAAGGAGCTAGCGAAGATTCGTCTGTATTTACAGCCACTCCCCATTGCCTGCATTACTGCCTGAGCTCTGCCTCCTGTCAGATCAGATGTGGCATTAGAGTCTCGTAGGAGCATGGACCCTATTGTGAACCACACATGCAAGGGATCAAGGTTGTGGGCTCCTTATGAGAATCTAATACCTGATGACCTGTCACCATCTCCCATCACCCCCAGATGGGACCATCTAATTGCAGGAAAACAAGCTCAGAGCTCCCACTACGTTATGGTGAGTTTATAATTATTTCATTATATATTGCAATGTTATACAAATATAAATAAAGTGCACAGTAAATGTAATGCACTTGAATAATTCCAAAACCATCCCCCAACCCCACAACTTTTTCATGGTCTGTGGAAAAATTGGCTTTTATGAAACCAGTCCCTGGTGCCAAAAAGGTTGGGGCAACTGCTTTAATAGAACTCCTGGCGCTTCCCAGGTGAGGCGATGCCTCGCCCTGCTTCAGCTCTCACTGGTCAGTCTTAATGCTCGTCATCGCTGGCCATCAGAGAAATGCAAATCAAAACCACAATGAGATACTATCTCACACCAGTTAGAATGGCAATCATTAAAAAGTCAGGAAACAACAGGTGTTGGAGAGGATGTGGAGAAATAGGAACACTTTTACACTGTTGGTGGGATTGTAAACTAGTTCAACCATTATGGAAAACAGTATAGCGATTCCTCAAGGATCTAGAACTAGAAGTACCATGTGACCCGGCCATCCCATTACTGGGTATATACCCAAAGGATTATAAGGCATGCTGCTATAAAGACACATGCACACGTATGTTCATTGCGGCACTGTTCACAATAGCAAAGACTCGGAATCAACCCAGATGTCCATCAGTGACAGACTGGATTAAGCAAATGTGGCACATATACACCATGGAATACTATGCAGCCATAAAAAAGGATGAGCTTGTGTCCTTTGTAGGGACATGGATGCAGCTGGAAACCATCATTCTCAGCAAACTATCGCAAGAACAGAAAACCAAACACCGCGTGTTCTCACTCATAGGTGGGAACTGAACAATGAGATCACTTGGACGCGGGAAGGGTAACATCACACACCGGGGCCTATTATGGGGAAGGGGGAGGGGGGAGGGATTGCACTGGGAGTTATACCGGATCTAAAGGACAAGTTGATGGGTGCTGACGAGTTGATAGGTGCAGCACACCAACATGGCACAAGTATACATATGTAACAAACCTGCACATTATGCACATGTACCCTAGAACTTAAAGTATAATAATAATAATAAAATAGAACTCCTACTTCCCAAATGTTTCTCATATTATTCTAAAGAGCAGACAGGGTTGAGAAACATGAAGACCTGGAAAGAATATGGGCTTCGGAGTCCAAGTCTTAGGTTCAAATCCTTCTGTGTCCACTGACTATCTCCATCATACTGAATGTAGAGCAGTGCATAAGAGCCTGGCTGGCTCTGTCACCGCTGCATTGCGTGATTCTAGAGCTCGCTGTATATCAGTTTCCCGTATGGTAGATGGGTATAATACTAATACTTGCCTTATAGGGTAGTTGTGATGATTACAGAAGTTGTATGTGTAACATTTGAGTAATATGTGATCAAGGACTTAGTTCCTGTCTCATTGTAAATTCTATACAAGTAATTTGTATTATTGTTGTTGTTATCTACCCAACTAAGCTTCAGTTACATCTTCTGTAAATGGGGTGGTAATTATCTTTAAAAATTATGTGAAGGTATAAAATGACATTTTAGAAGTCCTTAATATATCATAAATATTCAATAAATTTGAGCTTTTATTTGTATAACATGATTATTATCAATTTGGATCTCAGTAGTTGGAAAAAGCCTGTTCTATACATACAGTAATTGGTCATCCTAAAAGAGAGGCACGCAAGTGGTCTTACCATTCCCAAGTTGTCCATGTACCAGCTTTCTGCCATGAATTGTTTCTCTCAGAAAGAAAAATGTGTTGGTCAGCTTGTTGGCATTTTGCTACTGAATATAGGATTTAGGCTCAAGTAGACTTATAGGTTTTTGGCTTGATCTCTGAACGAGGACCTCTGATACAGAATCTGGAGTTTAATCATAATCATATTACTGAGAATGGGTATATTATTTTACTTCCCTGGCTTTCAGGTTATTTTTAGGTAAAATGAAGGAACTGTAATGGAGCGATGATGAAGACTGAATACACTGGTGCAGTAAAGCACTTAGTACCGTACCTCTGGTTGCTTAGGAAATTTTATTTTCCTCCTTTCTTCATCTATAAAATCAAGACTTTTCATGAGATTTCCTTTTTAAGATCATTTCCAACTTCAGCATTTAGTCTCAATATGATTTTATACATCATGCATTGGGATCTCCATGGAATTTTTGCATCTTGATATCTTATGTCACTAGAGGAATTTTAGTGCACCAAAACAGTACTCTAATGCTGTTGAATATTAACATTTATTTTCTTACAATTAGTTAAAATTAGATTGCCTTGACTATGCAGAAAAGGGCAAATATTTGAATCATGTACATAATGATTGGTATTTGCCAAAAATTCAAATTCATTGATTAGTCAAGGCCAAACAGTTTGAGATCATCCAAGGATCTAGAGAAATTAACCCCACTGTATGAATATATTTTCTTTGTAAATCCTACTGATGACTCTTTGGGGAAAATAGTGTATTAAAACATAAAGATGGTTCAGAGAGAAGTCTTTTAAGCCAAAACATTCTAAAAGGTTTTGCTATAGTGTCCATCCAGACATTCTGAAAGGCAGGTTAGATGTGTCATCCTTGCTTAACCACCGAAGAAATTAAAACACCAAAAAGAATGAGAGCTTCATCTATTTCCGAGCAAGGAAGGAACCAAGCTGAGATTAGAAAGATTAGAATGCAAATGGCACTATTATCTAGACTTAAATAAAACAATGTGTAACCCAAAATGTGTATTTACAAAATATTTCTAGAGTTACATGACTCTATTGGAGTGTATTTTCCCTCTTACTATTCAATATTCCATTTAACTCTAGGAGACACCGTAAGAACCACAGAGTGTTAAACTTGGGGCTTGGAAATCAGAGTCTGTCCCTGAATTTCACAAAGGAAACGACTGAAATCAAAAGAAGGCAAGGTACAGCTGTTTGCATTTTCAGGCCTGTGTGTAAGTGGTCACCACCTATGTGGTACAGAATGCGACATATTTTTGTTGTTGTTGTTTCGTTTTTGGTTTTGTTTTTTAATTCTGGAAGCTTGATTTTGTTTGCCTGGAGCCACAGTAGGGTTTGTTGTCTTCATCTCCTCTTCCCCTTTCTCTCCCCTAGCTGATTTCCATGCATTCTGTTTTCAAATACATCCTAAGGCCAAGTACATTGAGGAGAAATAATACATACATGACCCAGAGTGGAGCTTAACTTAGGTTGTCAAACCAACAGAGAGAGAGGGGAGAAAGAGAGGTAGGAAGTCACGGAGGGAGGGAAGAAGAAAATGATGGAAAAAAAAAACAAACTTCTTAAAAATCAACCTGTGAAACAAAACACTGCTTGCCAAATATGTGTCTGGCTCCTGTGGACTTTCTAGTTCTGCCTGATTACACATTTCCCCAGTAGGTTCCTGAATCTAAAAGAATTTGCCTAGCTGAATGTAGGGGCAGGTTGGATAGAAAAGTCTGTATAACACATGAATTTCCCTCCCTGTATTTCTGGCCCTTGTCCTTTGAGTTTCCTGGCAGAGTCAGGATTACCCAATCTGTACAAGCTTTGTGTAAAGGAAGGAACGTGAGTCTTGAGTAAGGCAGTCAGGGGTGTGAATTCCAGTTTTGTTATTTAGGACTTGTGTGGCCTTGGACAAGTCCCTTGATGACTCTGGAATTTGAAACCCACCTTTAACATGGAATAAAGATAATTCTTTTTTACAGTGTTCTGACTATAACAGATAATCCATTATAATGCCCTTAATCAGGGGCTATCTCAGATTAGATACTTCGTATTTACAAGGGATTACTATTAGTTGGTACAAAAGTAATTGTGGTTTTTGCCATTAAAAGTAATGGCAAAAACCACAATTACGTTTAATATTTTTTTTAAAAAACATGCACTTGGCTATTTTGAGGTATCAACCCATTTTTGCCTGATTATCTTAAATTACTGCCAGTAGTTGCTTTACCAAGGTTTTAAATGCAGAACAGCCACAGGATCCTCAAAGCTGAGCTGCTTAATCTGAATTTTCCTCCCAGTTGTTCCTTTGTGTTCTGCATAATACTTTGTAGACCCGGGTCAGGCTCAATCAAGTAAAACTTCATTCTGATGACTTAGGGTTGGTATGTGATGAAGAAGGAGCCATAGGGCATATGCATATGTATGAAAACTTGGGGGTCAGGCTTGAAGTTTTGTTAAATCTGCAAAAAAAACAGATATTGCATTAAACTATAAACTAGTGATAGTTTTCTCAGGGGTTTGAAGGAGAAAATGTTATTGGTATCCTTATGATCAACTCTATGCAGGACTGGAAATATATCTCTTTTTAAATAATATTATTTCCAATTATAAAAGCAACCCCTGATCATTATACAAAATCTGGAAATTTTAAACAGTAGAAGTGACTATCATTGACAGGAGAATACATTATATTTTAGTACAAAACTAGGTGAATATGCTATGCATAGTAGAGATGTATACCTACTATGTAAACATTTCTTAGAGAACTGAGGTTAACCCCTGTTATTAAACAGCTGTGGATCACAGGTTGTTTGAGGATGTACTAGCTCTATATTACATTCTTGAAACTTTACCATGTGTATGTTCAGCATCCTGAAAACACACATAGCCACTTATATACATTCACAAAGCTCTACTGAGCACTGTTGCTTTGTGGGCTGCCTGAGAAATTGGAATCTCCAAACCTGAGTGGGTTTGGAATTTGAGAAGCCAACCAGTGAGAAATACAATTTTAGTACAAAAGGTGGAAGAGGATTCGAAGTAGAAGAAATAGCAAACAGTAAAACCTAGACTAGGAAAGTCCATTGTTGCATACCTAGACTTCACTCTCAAAATCTCCTTGCATCTCATAGTATCAACCCATGAAATGGTTATTTGTGTCCCAATATAACTTCTTACATCATCATTATCTGTGTTAAATTTGAAGAGCCCAGGAGGCAAGAATTGGGGCAATTTGACTTTGTTTTTCATAATACCATGCAGAAATTGAAAAAAAAATGGCTTGTAATGATTTTATCGGGACCCAGACCTTTGGGGAGTATTGATTTTAACTTGAATAGTTATGTGGTAGGAAGAAATGGAAGTTTTCATTAGGCAAATTCAAGTCAGTATTGTTTTGTTCGATATAAAACCGACAATAATAATTAGGATTTAAGAGATACCAGGAAATAAGAAAAAGTGGCAGAAAGTGTTTTTACTGCTCTGTGTACAATGCCTTGATATGGAAAATGATTTTAAATGGCAGAGCATAATAAAGCGGAGATCTCTGGTGTGTGAGTTTTAAGCTCTAGCAAATGGTGCTTTCTTGGGAAAAGAAAGCAATAGATATGTTGAGTGTTCTTGTTGAGTGCACTTGCCCAGTGCTTGTAGAAGGACAGAATTTCATTCATCCGCTCATTCATTTATTTTTCATGAAAATGATTGTTGAGCACCTACCATGTTCTAGGCTGCATTCTACATGCTATGGATATAGCCATGGACAAAATTTGACAACAGTCCTTGCATGGAGTTTACAATCTCAGTGGGGAAGGTGGAAAATAAACTAAATATATAATATGATAATCAGGTAGTCATAAGTGGTATAAATAAAAAGAAGGCAGAGAAAAGGTTGGAGAGTATGTGGTTGTGCTAGTTTAGATAGCATCTTTGAATGAAGGAGAGAGAAGAGTCAACAGTAACCTAAGGAAAATGAACCTTGGGGGCACTGACTGAACATTGGGAAGGGCCATAAGAAGAGCTGAGGAACTTCGTGCTCAGAATAAAAAGGTCACAGCATGGAAGAGTATGAGTGGCATGGACTTTAGAATCGGGTAGATCTGGATTTGAATCTTTTCCATTGAGCGAGAACTTTGTGATTTAGGCCAAATTAGTTAAACTCTCTGAGTCTCTGTTTCATCATCTGTGAAGAAGAGTATCTTTTCTTCAGGGTTGCTAAGGATTAATCATGCATCAAAATGTATAAGCTTAGTTTCATTCTAATATCCTCAATCCATTTCTTGATTATAAGCATGTGTTATAAAGCACCTTACAGATATGATCTCATTTAATCCTCAGAACAATGTTGTGATAAATAGCACTATTACTCTCATTATACAGATGTATGAAAACTTAGGCACCGAGAAGTAAAGTTACTTGTCCAGGTTTGTACAGTTAAGTGATGGTGTCATGTTTAAACGCCCAAGAAACCTGACCCTGTCAGTAGTTCCAGTATCTGTTGTTGCCATCTTTGTGTCCACGAGTACCCAATGTTTAGCTCCCACTTATAAAAGAGAACATGCAAAATTTAGTTTTCTGTTTCTGCAATAATTTGCGTTGGATAATAGCCTCCAGCTCTATCCATGTTGCTGCAAAGGACATGATTTTGTTTTTTTCAATGGCTGTGTGGTGTTCCATGGTATATACATACCACATTTTCTTTATCCAATCCGATATGGATGGGCACCTAGGTTGATTCCGTGTTTTTGTGAATGTGTATAGTGCTGCAATGCATATACAAGTGCATGTGTCTTTTTGTGGAGTAATTTATTTTTCTTTTGGTATATACTCAATAATTGGGTTTCTGGGTCAAATGGTAGTTATGTCTTAACTTCTTTGAGAAATCTCCAAGCTGCTTTCTACAGTGGCCGAGCTAATTTACCTTGCCTCTAACAGCGTGTAAGCGTTCCCTTTTCTCCATAGCGTTTTTAATAGTAGCCATACTGATGGGCTTTACTGTCCTCAGTTATGAAGTGAAGGCACTGGAAGAGATGGTCCCTCAACACCATCCATTCTTGTGTTCTCTGATCTATGGGCACAGTGAGGAAGAAGTAGGTGTTGTCTGAGAAGCAAGTCTGAACTCTCAGATGGGGCCAGAATATAGTTGTTTGTGAATGTCAGCTTCTGGCTGCAGCACAGTATGATCTAGAGCATCTGGATATCTGTACTAGTAAGGAAGGTGTTCTGCTGTTATGTGTCCATTTTATTATTCACAATCTCTTTCATGAACCTGCCAATTTTCTGCGTGCTAAACATGGAATATAGTTTGGTGTGGACAAATTGGTGATCTTTGTGATGCTTATTCTGAAATTTTGATCCTCTTGTTTTCAGAGATCTGTTTGTATCCTGAACATTGAATACAAAAAAGGTGAGAGAGGATTCTCAGCATAAGAAATTGCAAACACAGAGAGTAAATATCCATCAAGAAAAAAAATGTTTGTGTACAGATAGCAGTAGTGGAATGGTGTGAGCCGAGAGGATAAGGACACAGAGACATCACAGCATAAAAAAAAAAATCATAAACATGCTTTGTGGGAATGGCAAAGTCATAAGACTCTGAAGCTTCTTTCAGGGGTCAGATGGTTTCTCACGACCTTTCCCCTGTCTTTCGGCTATATGCTCCTTTCTCAAGTATACATGAACTAATTTTAGCAACCTTTCAAAATACTTTAAAGAAACAAGGCTGCCCTATTCTGGGTCCTAGCAGGGAACAAATTTACCCGAGACTGTTAAAATAAAAGATGTATAGTGAGTGACTACCACCAGAGGTGTTGGCTGCATTAAGTGAATAATCAAGGGATAGAGATGCTTCCAGAAACAAGCAGTTAACCATGGGTGTCTCTAAGAGTGAAGGGGTGAAGAGAGAAAACATAGGGTTATTAGAGCCTAGTTGGAGCTGGATGCATGAAGGAGGGAGATTCAGCCAGTGGGAGCTAAAGCATGAGGGACACAAGTACAGCCCACAGTGTGGGGCCGAAGGAAGGAGGGATGGATCAGGGAAGAAATCCTCCTATTATGTTATATATTTGTAAACTAGAAATTCAACATAGTGATAGCCAAGGTGTCCAACAGGGTTTCATTCCTTTCTGATGATTCCAGAGAAGAATCCATTTCCTTGCTTTTCCAGCTTCTGGAAATTACTTACATTCCTTGACACATGGTCCTTTCCTCCATCTTTGTAACCAGTAATGCAATAGAGTTGAGTCTTCTGACCCTTCTCCCATCATTACGTCTCTTTCTCTGACCACAGCTGGGAGATATTCTCTACTTTTAAGATTTCATGTAAGTACCTTGGGTTCACCCAGGTAATCTAGAATAATCTCTCTAATTCAATGTTCTTAACCCTAATCACATCTGCAAAGTCGCTTTTGCCATTCTGAGAATCAGGGCATGGACATCTTTTGGGGGCCGTTATTCTGCCTACTATTGCAGTCTCCTTGTGAGGGGATTTCCTTACAAGGCACATAGCAGGACAGAGAGGGAGAAAAGAGGTCTGAGTGTGTGGAGGTGGCCAAATGAAGAACAGCCAGCACAGAGGCAATCTGACATCTATTTCTCATCTCTAAAATGTACAAATAGGTTGAACTTAGTTAATTTTAATGTTATCAATCTATTGACTTTAATATTTATTCAGTTGTTACTTGACCACCTATTATATAACCAGACCTTTGCTAACTGCACATAGAAAAACTACACTAGAAATAGAAGACTCAGTCTTTAGTCTGAGAAGTGTATCATCTAACTAGGTCAAGGGCTGTTAGACCTGAAACGACTAATAAGAGATTGAGGCCTGAGGTATTGGAGGAATGAGGAGAAAAGGGAGACGAGAAAGTTCTGTGGGAATCATGGAAGGTATTTCATGCGGGTTATTTAAATTCAACTGAATCCTGAAACGTGATTAGGGTTTGGGTTGTCAGAAGGGAGAAAACATTCTGACAATCTAGAAAAAGAAAGCAAAAAATGCTGGAATGAAAATATGAATTTTGCATATATTGTGCCTTCTATATAGCAAAAGTTAAAAAAACCGACTGTCATCCATTAAATGGCAGTCATGCTCATAAAAATGTATAGAAACCTACAGAGTACATTAAGTTTAAGAAAATATGATTTTACATGAATTACTAAGGAATTATATTTAATATTCACTTCAGCTGACAGTGGAACTATAATAGTCATCACTGATAAACATACTCCTATTTGTTTTTTTATCTGTCTATCTATCTATCTATCTATGTATCTTCTATATATCCATAAATACTGGGTTTTTTTCTTTGTCTCATTTGACAGTGCTTAATTTCTTCTAGTTCCCAAACTTCTAGTCTGTGTGCATGTGTGTCATATTTGATTCTAAATATATGAGAAGAAATAGTCTAACTCTAAAAATGCCTTCAGTCACTTTACCATTTGTGAGATTATCAGACCTTGTGGGGTCAACTAGTTTTTAATAACCTAGAATGTTTGCAGAGTGTAATGAGCTGGGAACGGTGTCAGACTTGAGGGTCATAAGGCAAGGGAAGGATTTTTAATCCCCTCCATTGACTATGGGGATGTGGACCTCCTCACCTCAGGTTCAAATCTATAAAATACGTAAAATAATGACAGAGTTAATATGAGAAGCAAGTGGTTCACAGTAATGACATTGCTCCAAAAAATTCAGAGTACCTTGTAAATACATGGTAGTCAGCCAGCTGAAGCATCATTACTTAAACATAGCCATAAACCCAGTAGAACCCAAAAATAGTTGTCAAAATATCAGCCCAATGAGAATCAGAGACAATTCATTCTTATTTATTCTTAAATCAAAAAAGATGCTCAGTTCCCCATATTCTAAGCTTTATCAACTTAGAAGCAAAAAAATTAAAAACTCTACAGGAAAGGCAACAGCTATTATCCAAAAACTCATTGTATCTCATTATCAGGAAACAAAGGAGAAAAACATTTATGAAGAAAACCGTCAAAAGCAATTAAAGACAGATGCCTGTGGGATTAGGAAATCCCACCATTCGTGGTCATTCCCTGTTCTATAGAAAGCCCAGTTTACCCCAAAGTGCCCAGAAGGCATCACTGTTTATATGGGCTGGAATAATGAATATTTGTAATGATTACATTAAATTACACAGAATGGTTAAATTATGTTTGCTATGATTTGCCTAAGACAACAGAGGTATACCTAATACATTCTAGAGATATTAATTCTAAATGGTTAAAATTTTAATGACGTTGGGAGTCTTCTGAAGTTTTTTGGAAGACTTAGCTCTGAGACACTTAAGAGTTGTATTGTATTATTCCATTGATTTACAATGTAGAATGTCAGACATGACAACCATTCATGTGTCTGACTCCCTAATAATTACAGAGTTGAGTAAGAGATAACAGTAGCCTCCAAATTCTGGGCATCCTGTCACTTCTCTTGGAGAATTTTGGCTTACTTTGGCTTTTAAAACTGGGGAACCTCAGTGTTATTACCAAAGTTGAGCAGCTTTATCGCATGGATGCTTAATAATAATTACCAAGTTCTGAAACTTCAGTTACATAAGTGGACTAGGCCGGGCACAGTGGCTCATGCCTGTAATGCTAGCATTTTAGGAGGCTGAGGCGGGTGGATCACCTGAGGTCAGGGGTTCAAGACCAACCTGGTCAACATGATGAAACTTCATCTCTACTAAAAATACAAAAATTAGCCGGGCATGATGGTGCATGCCTGTAATCCCAGCTACTAGGGTGGCTGAGGCAGGAGAATCGCTTGAGCCCAGGAGGCGGAGGTTGCAGTGAGCCAAGATCATACCACTGCACTCCAGCCTGGGTGACAGAGTGAGACTCTGTCTCAAAAACAAACAAACAAACAAACAAACAAACAAACAAAACCAGTGGACTAGCTGTGATCTAGGACCTTATAGTTGGCATGCCTCATGACAGTTCACCTGTATTACTTATAGTTCATTTGCACTCTTATTAAATATTCATGAGTGCCTAGTCTCTGCAGGGCTCCATGTTAGGCCCTGGGGATACAAAAATGAATGGTGGGATAACCTGAAAACAAAATCATGGTTTTATTTTTCTGTGGGTTCCTCATCAACTACCCCCCTACTTTCTACCCACCCCCCATGCTCCAAGAAGTTAAGGGAGATGGGAGTGTCCTGGGTTCTAGGCTTTCTCATGTTCTAAGAAAAGGTTCAAATACTTGTGATTCAAGGAAGCACAGGGGTAGGCTGTGGACTAGGAGCCTAAATGTGCTGAATCTATTTCCCAGAAGGTGAAGGAACCAGAGAAAGGATGTGGGAAGAGGCAGCATAGAATAGATGGTGGCTAATCTTGAGAAACATGGTGATCCTTAGCAAAAGGAAGCATGGGGAAAAAGATTCTCTGAGCAGAAGGGTTCTTGCCTTTTCTAGGACTATTTGAACTTGGTTAATAAGCCTCTCAGCTAGAAGCTCAAAGGAGTAAGAACAGAGACCACTTCCCACATTTCCAGGCAGTCTAATATCTTGGGATTATCAAACAATTCTGGGCCAGTGACAGTCTCAGACGGCAGGCACCGAGTGAGGATTTGGAAGAAGATTTGATTTGAATTTAAAACACAAAATAATATGGTATTTCATGTACCTCAGAGTCATGAAACAGATTCATATTCATTGCAAGTGACCAGGTCATGGATCCTGCTCTAAAGGAGCTTGTGGTCTACAAGGATCTTTTCTACAAAATAAAACTGATCATTCTGTCAGATTTTGACTGGCAGGTTTTCTAATGTTCACAATAATCCTGAGACACAGGAATGATTGTCTGTATTTTATAACTAAAGGAACATCCACTATGATATATCTGTTAATGGAAGTGGATACAAGGCACAGAAGTAGCACAGAACAAGACATGACACGCCGGATAACCATGGACCAACCTAACTCTCTCTGGGATGTCTAAACATAGAGCATTAAAAGAGAGAGAGAGAGAGAGAGAGAGAGAGAGAGAGAGAGAGAGAGAGAGAGAGAGAGAAAGAGAAACAACCTTTAGCAAATCCTGAAAGAAAACACTTTTGAATGCTATTGTAGAGGAATGGCTCCATTATGTATATTTGTTTAAAAACTTTCTTTACATAATTTTTCAAACATTTTGGAAATTGTATAAAATGAGTGACAGCTCCTTTAAATATCAGTTGCTATCACTAGCCCTCAGTTTAACTGAATGTTGTCTTTAAGAAGTGAAAGGAGTAAGCAGTTTCTGCTGTGACTGAAAGGTCTGCTATAGAAAGTGGAATGAACCACCCCAGATTGAGAGCTGAGGACCAGAGGGGACGAAGGTCACTGCATGGGGCTCTCTTCTGTCACATGCCAAGTGCTATTTGACACAGTTGTGGATACTCTAGCATGAATAGTTGCCATGTTTTTGCCTTAGGAATTTTCCAGTTACATTTTCAAAAAGGTGGAAGGATGACATGCAGTGAATCCTTTATTTGATTTATAATGTGGAAAGATAAGATTTTAAATAATTGATGCATTAAAAGGTTTTGGCACCTGGCTTCACATTTGCTTTTTATTTTCCATCTTGAAGCATCAGATCAAAGCTACCTAAAATCTGTCTTTGAGAGAGCAGCTCCCAGAGGTACCGGATACAAAGGGATAGGTCAAAAGGTGCCAGAAACCCCCCAATACAAGAAAAATTGCAAATGAAAGTAGTCAGAAGCCTTTCCTTTATGAAAAGCAGATTTCTAGTAAGATAGACTGTAGCAGTTCAGTTCACAATTCTAGCCTCCTTCTGAATTGTAGGCATCCTTTCTACAATATTCCTGACATAAAGGTTTTCCTGCCTCTGCTTGAACTTACCCTTTGTGAGGCAGATTCGTCATCAGGAAATCTGTCGCCATGTAAATTCTACTCATGACTCCTGTTTCTAGAGCATGGCGTATGATATCTACTCTAACTTCTATATGAAAGCCCTTAAATAATTTAAAGATGACTGTGATCCTTGTTCCCAAATACTTTAATTTAGGTTTCCTCAAACATGTCATATTGGCTGTTGTCTTCTGGATGTGCTACCATTTCCAATTTCCATCCTAAATCGTGTATAAGGGACTCAAGATCTCTGACTCGGTTAGTATAGTAGAATTATTGCTTATTTTGTTCTTTATTTTTATTTTCAAATTAATGACTATGATCTTTTAAATAACACATTATAAAAGTTCAAGTCATCCAAATAAATACAAAGAAAATAGCAACAACTCTACCTATAAAATATATCTCAGCAATGTCTACTTATTTTCTTCTATATTTGTTATTATAGCTATTCTGATAGGTATGTAGTTATATTTTATTTTGGTTTAAATTTGCACTTCCCTGATTATTAAAGATATTGAACCTCTGTTCATGTGTTTATTAATATTTGCCATTTGTATATCCTCTTCAGTGAGTCTCTGTTCATATATTTTGTTCACTTTCTAATTGGATTTTTAAAAAAATTATTGAGTGTTGGGATTTCTTCATTTTAATTTTAATTTTGTTTATAATTGACATAATAATTGTATATGTTTATGCTGCATAGTATGATGTTTCAATACATGTGGACGTTGTACAGTAAGCAAATCAGGGAAGTTAACATGTCTGTCACCTCAGACCTATATCATCTCTTCGTGGTGATAACTTTCATGATTTACTTTTCTAACTATCCTAAAATATACAGTACACTGCTGTGAGCTATACTCACCCTACTATGTAATAAAACATTAGAACTTCCTATCTAACTGTTACTTTGTATCCATTGACTTACCTCCTTTACTCTCCTCTCTCCACGCCTCCGCAGCCTTTAGTAACCACCACCCTACTCTCTAGTTCCATAAGATCGACTTTCCTAGATTCCTCATGTGTGTGAGATCATATGATTTTGGTCTTTCTGCATCTGAGTTATTTCACTTAACATTATGTCCTCTGGGTTTATCCATGTTATCACAAATGACAGGATTTCACACCCTTTTATAGCCGAATAGTGTCCCATTCTGTATATATGCCACATTTCCTTTATCCATTCATTCATTCATGGATACTTGTTGATTTCATCTCTTGGCTGTTGTGAATAGGGCTGCAGTAAACGTGGGAATGCAGGTATCTTTTTGACACACTGATTTCAAATCCTTTGGATATATATGTAGTAGTAGAATTAATGGGTTATATAGTAGGTCTATTTTTAATTGTTTTTTAGGAATCTCCATACTGTTTTCCATAATGGCTGTACTAATCTACATTCCCACACCAACAGTCAAGGATTCCTTTTTCTCCACATCTTCACCAGCATCCATTATTCCCTGACTTTATGATGATACCCATTCTAACTGGGGTGAGGTGATATTTCACTGTTTTGATTTGTACTTACCTAATGATTAGTGATGTTGAGAATTTTGTCATATACTTGTTAGCCATTTGTGTGTCTTCTTTGGGGAATATCTATTCTGATATTTTGACCATTTTTAGATTACATTATTTATATTTATTTGGATATATTTTTATTTATTTATATATATTTTATTTAGATATATTTTTAGATAAACATTATTGAGTTTTTTGCTACTGAGCTTTTTGAGGTCCTTATACGTGCTGCATGTTAAACCCTGTTAGATGCATAGTTTGCAAATATTTTCTCCCATTTTGTAGGTTGTCTCTTTACTCTGTTTATTGTTTCCTTTGCTATGCAGAAGCTTTTTGGTTTTGATGTAATCCCATTTGTCTATTTTTGCTTTTGTTACCTGTGTGTTTGTGGTCCTATCCAAAACAATACTCACCCAAGGAAATGTCGTGAAGCATTTCCCGAGTGTTTTCTTTCAGTAGTTTTATAGTTTCAAGTATTACATTTAAATATGTAATTGATTTTGTGTTGATTTTTGTATAAGGTGAGAAATAAGGGTCTAGTTTCCTCCTTCTGCATGTGGATATCCAGTTTTTCCAGCACCATTTATTGAAAAAGACTGTCTTTCCCCAATGTATGTTCTTGGCACCTTTGTCAAAAATGATTCGGCGTGGGTTTGTTTCTGAGTTCTCTATTCTATCCAGTTGGTCTGTGTGTCTGATTTTTTATGCCAGTACTATGCTGTTTGGGTTACTGTTGTTTTCTAGTATATTCTGAAGTCAAGTAATATGATTCCTACAGCTTTTTTCTTTTGTTCAAGATTGCTTTGGCTATCCAAGGTCTTTTGTTCTTCCGTACGAATTTTAGGAGTGTTTTTTCCATATCTGTAAAGAATGTCATTGATACTTTGACAGCAATTGCATTCGATCTGTACATCACTTTGGGTAGTGTGGACATTTTAATGATATTAATTCTTTCAGACCTTGAACATTGAATATCTTTCTATTTCCTTGTGTCCTCTTCAATTTCTTCCTTCAGTGTTTAATAGTCTTCATTGTAGAGATCTTTGACCTTCATGGTTAAATTGATTGCTAGATATTAATATTTTTGGTAGCTTTTGGAATTACTTTTATTTCTTTTTGGGCTATTTCATTATTGGTGTTTAGTAATGCTACTGATTTGTGTATGTTGATTTTGTATTCTGCCACTTTTTGAATTCATTTATTAGTTGTAATAGCTTTTGGTGAAGTTTTTGAGATTATATATGTATATGATTGTGTTGTCTGAAAACAGGAACAGTTTTACTTTCTCCTTTCCCATTTGGATGCCCTTTGTTTCTTTCTCTTGCCTGATTGCTCTCGCTGGTACTTGTTGAATGAAAGTGGTAAGAGAGGACATGCTTATCTTGTTCTAGATCTTAAAGGAAAAGCTTTTAGCTTTTGCCTGTGCAGTATGATATTAGTTGTGTGTTTGTCATATGTGACCTTTGTTGTGTTGAGGTATGTTCCTTCTATACCTAATTTGTTGAGTGTTTTTATCGTGGAAGATGTTGAATTTTATTGAATGCTTTCTCTGCATCTGTTGAAGTGATCATATGGTTTTTGCTTTGATTCTGTTAATGTGATGTATCATGTTTGCTGATTTGCCCATTTTGAATTACCCTTGCATCCTTGGGATGAATCCAACTTGGCTATGGTGAATAATCTTTTTAATGTGCTGTTGGATTTGATTTGGTAGTATTTTGTTGAGAATTTTTATGTCTGTGTTCATCAGGGATATTGGCCTGTGGTTGTGTGTGTGTGCCCTTGTCTAGTTTTGGTACCAGTGTTATGCTGGCCTTGTAGAATGAGTTTTGAAGTACTCCCTCTTCTTGATCTCTTTGGAAAAGCTTAAGAAGAATTGGCATTAGTTCTTTAAGTGTTTGGTAGAACTCAGTAGAGATGTATCATCAGGTTCTTGGCTTCTATTTGATGGGAGAACCTTAATAACTGCTTCAATCTTGTCACTCATTATTGGTCTATTCAAGTTTTCGATTTCTTTATGATTCAATCTTGGTAGGTTGTATGTGCCAGGGAACTTATCCATTTTTTTCTAGATTTTCCAATTTGTTGGTGTACAGTTGTTCATAATAGTCTCTTGTGATCATTGTATTACTGTGATGTCAGTTTTAATGTTTCCTTTTTCACCTCAAATTTTGTAAATTTGAGTCTTCTCTCTTTTTTCTTAGCGTAGCTAGAAAATGTGGCGATTTTACTTATTTTTTTTTAAAAAAACAACTCTTTGTTTCATTGATCTTTGTATTTTTTTTAATCTCTATTTTGTTTTTTGCTTTGATCTTTGCTGTTTTTCTCCTTGTACTAATTTTGGGTTTAGCTTGTTCTTGTTTTTCTAGTTCCTTGAGACATAACATTAGGTTATTAGAGACCTTTCTACTTTTTTTTTTTTTTTTGAGGCGGAGTCTCGCTCTGTCGCCCGGACTGGAGTGCAGTGGCCGGATCTCAGCTCACTGCAAGCTCCGCCTCGCGGGTTTACGCCATTCTCCTGCCTCAGCCTCCCGAGTAGCTGGGACTACAGGCGCCCGCCACCTCGCCTGGCTAGTTTTTGTATTTTTTTTAGTAGAGACGGGGTTTCACCGTGTTAGCCAGGATGGTCTCGATCTCCTGACCTCGTGATCCGCCCGTCTCGGCCTCCCAAAGTGCTGGGATTACAGGTCTACTTTTTTGATATAGGAGATTTCTTTATATATTTTGATACTAGTCATCGTATATGTGTATTGTAATTATTTTCTTCCAGTCTGTAGTTTGTCTTTTTATCGTCTCAATGTGATCTTTCACAGACAAAAAAAGTTTAAAAATTTTTATCAAAAGAGTTTTTAATTGTGTCAGTTTTTCTCTTTATGGATTATTCATTAAGTGTAAAGTATAAGGATTCTTTGAATAGCCCTAAATCTCAAAGTTTATATTGTGTTTTACATTCGTGTCGGTACTCTATTTCAAGTTAATTTTTCTGTAAAGTTTGAGGTTTAGATTGAGGTTCAAAACGAAACTGTTACCAATGGATATCCAGTTACTCCAGAAGCCATATATTGAAAAGGCTGTCTTTGCTCTCTTGAATTGCATTTTCACTACTCTAAAATATGTGTGGAGCATTTTTTGTGTAGGTCTTTTTCTGAGTTTCTTGGTCTACTCCATTAATCTATGTGTCTGTTTCTCTACTAACACCACAATATCTTAATTATAGTAGCTATATAATAAGCCTTAATATTGGGTAGAGTTATTCTTCTCACATTATTCTTCTCTGTCAAAATTGTTTTAGCTATTTTAGGACTGGGGTCTTACCACATAAATTTTAAAATAACCTTGTCTGTTACTAAAAGAAAAATTTCAAAAATGTACTGAGATTTTGGTAGAAGTTGCATTAAACCTATAGATCAACTTAGGGAGTATGGACATACTATGTTGAGCTTTCCAATCCATGAATATGGTATACCTTTCAGTTTATTCATGTTCTCTTTCTTTTATTATCATTTTGTAATTTTCCACATACAGGTCTCATAGTAGTTTTGTTAAGTGTATTCTTATGTACTACATGTTCTTTGGAGCAGTTAAAATTTTTCAAAAATTACAGTTCCCATGTGCACATTTTTATTATATAGAAATTCTGTTGATTACTGTGTTGATCTTGTATTTTGTGACCTTACTGAAAGCATATAATAATTCTAGGCCAGGTGCGGTGGCTCACACCTGTAATCTCAGCACTTTGGGAGGCCGAGGTGGGCAGATCATGAGGTCAGCAGTTTGAGACCAGCCTGACCAACATGGTGAAACCCTGTCTGTACTAAAAATACAAAAATTAGCTGGGCTTGGTGGTGCACGCCTATAATCCCGGCTACTAAGGAGGCTGAGTCAAGAGAATTGCTTGAACCCAGGAGGCAGAGGTTGCAGTGAGCTGAGGTCGTGCCATTGCACTCCAGCCTGGATGACAGAATGAGACTCTGTCTCAAAAAATAAAAATAAAATAAAAAATTCTAAAATATTGTGTATGTATTTATTTGAAGTTTCTATGTATTCCATCATGTCATTTGCAAATCAGAACAACATAATTGTCTTTCCAATCAATATGATTTAATTTATATTTCTTACCTTATTATACTGTCTTGACTTTTCAGTATTATGTAGAATAACAGTGAGGAGAATAGAAATTCTTTTCTTTTTCTTTAGGTAGGAACTGCAATTATTGATTTGAAACTTTCCTCATATCTAATGTAAGTCTTTAGTGTTACCAGTTTCCCTCTCAGCACTGCTTAAGATACATATCACATATTTTGATATGTTTTATTTTCATTTGAACTCAGTTATATGTGTTTTCAGTAGACTTTTTCTTTAAACTATGGATTATTTAGAAGTGTGTTGTTTAGAGGTTTTCCTGTTGTCTTTCTGTCATTGGTTTCTAGTTTGATTCCATTAAGTCTGGGTAACACAATTTGTATGATTTCAATTCTTTTAAATTTGTGAAATCTGTGTGTGTGTGTGTGTGTGTGTGTGTGTGTGTGTTTTAGTATAGTATATGGGTCTATCTTGGTAAATGTTACATGAGAACTTGAGAAAAAAAACCTGTGTACTCTGCAGTTTGGAAGTGAATTGTTCTATGTACGTCAACTGGATTCTGTTGGTTGATTGTGTTCTTCAGATCATCTGATTTTTCTGCTGAAGAAGAGTGTTAATGTTCCCAACTATAATTGTAGATTTGTCTGTGTCTCCTTTCAGCTTAGTTTATGCTTAATGTATTTTGAGGTTCTGTTTTTTAGTGTATACACATTTAGAATCATTTTATTTTTATTGATTAATCGTTTGTCATTATATTTATCTCTAATAAATTTCTGTCCTCTGTAGCCTACTTTATAGAATATTAATATAGCCACTTGAGCATTTTTGATTAATGTTTATATATCTTTTGCCATCTTTTTATTTTTGATTTGAAGTAGGTTTTCTATGCTTCACTTAAGATGGGAAATTTTAAATATCAGAGCTTTCTTTGTTAGCAGCATATAGTTTTGCAATTTATTTAAATCTGCAATGACAATCTTTTTTTAATGGGTGTGCTTAGACCACACATTTAAGATAATTATTAATATGTTAGAACCGAATATATTTGATGATTAGTTTTTATGTGTCAATTTGACTGAATTAAGAGATGCCCAGATAGGTGGGTAAAACATTATTTTTGGGTGTGTTTGTGAGGATGTTTCCAGAAAAGGCTAGCATTTGAATCAGCAGACTGAGTAAAGAAGATAAAGATAATACTAATCATGTGTACAGGCATCATCCAATCTGCTCAGGACTCAAATAGAACAAAAAGGCGGAGAAAGAGTGAATTCTGTCTCTCCCCTTGAGCTGGGACAGCCATCTTTTCATGCCCTCAGACATCAGATCTCCTGGATCTCAGTACTTTGGTCTCTAAGACTTATCGCAGTATTATTACATGCCCTACCCTCCCTAACCCCCTCTCCAGTTGCCTTTGGACTCTGACTGAATTGTGCCACCAAGTTTTCCTTGCCCTCCAGCTTGTAGACAGCAGATGGTGGGGTTTCTCTGCCTCCATAATTGTGTGATCTAATTTCCATAATAAATATCATACATATTTATTATCATATAAATACACTTGGCTCTGTTTCTCTGGGGAATCCTGACTAATACATATTTTTATATTTTTGATATCATTTTATTCTTTGTTTTCCACTTGTTTCCTTTCATTCTTCCTCCATTTTTCTTTCTTGCCTTCTGTGTATTATTTAACACTTTTTAAGAATTTCATCTATATTTATTTAATGTTTTTGAGTGTATATTTTTGTAGAGTTTTTGTAGGGGTAGCCACCTGGTATTACAGTATACATACGTGATTTACTCCATGCATACGACCATTTTACCACTTCAAGTGAAGTGTAGGAAGCTTTCTTTGGTTTATGTCCTTATATCTTTCTCACTTTTAAATATCATTTTCTTACATGTCAGATGAAGTTATAAGTTTTCAGTCATCAAATCTGATTTACAAAAATAATAAAAGAAGGATAGTCCCCTGGATGTACCCATACTTCTGCTCTTCCCATTGTTCATTCTTCCTTCCCAATGCTCCAAGATTCCTTTATTTATGATTACCTTTTTGTTTAAAGAAGTTCTTTTAGTCAGTCTTTAAGGATATGTCTGCTCATGACAAATTGACAGATTTTTTACACTTCTTTAGTGTCTGAGGAGATCTTTGTTTCCTTTACTTTTCTGAAGGATAATTTTGCCAGATATAAAATTTAGAGTTGAGAGTACTTTTTTTTTTTTTTTCCCCCAGCACTTGAAAAATGTGGTGCCCCTTTCTTCTGGCCTCTCTGGTTTCTGATGAGAAATCCAACTGTCAATCAAATTGTTTTCACCCAATAGGTAGTGTGTCATTTCTCTGTGGCTGCTTTCAAAATTTGTTCTTCGTCTTAGAGTTTTCAGAAGTTTAATGATGATATTTCTTGGTATGTATTTATCTGGATTTATCTTATTTGGTATTACCAGAGGCTTGAATCTGTACACTGGGTTTTTTACCCAAATTTGGAAAGTGTTCAACTGCAATATATGCAAATATTCTTTCAACTCCATTCTGATTCTCCTTTTGGTAGATATTGATGATATGAATGTTGGATTTTTTGTTATTGTCCCATAGGCCCCAAAGGCTGTGATTTTTTTTTTTTTGAGATGGAGTCTCACTCTGTTGCCCAGGCTGGAGTGCAGTGGCATGAGATCTCGGCTTACTGCAAGCTCCGCCTCCCAGGTTCACACGGTTCTCCTGCCTCAGCCTCCCGAGTAGCTGGGACTACAGATGCCCGCCGCCATGCCCGGCTAATTTTTTTTGTTGTTGTTGTATTTTTAGTAGAGACGGAGTTTCACCGTGTTAGCCAGGATGGTCTTGATCTCCTGACCTCGTGATCCGCCCACCTCGGCCTCCCAAAGTGCTGCGATTACGGGCATAAGCCACCGCGCCCGGCCGATTTTTTTTTTCTTTTTTGTTTGTGAATAGTTTATTTTGTCTTTGTTGTTCAGATGGGGTAAATTGAGGAAATTATATCGATCTCTCAAGTTCATTGATTCTCTCCTGTCATCTTTATTGTTTTAGCCCATATAGCATGTTTTTTTTTCTGTTTTGGTTATTGTATTTCTCAGTTCTATAATTTCTATTTGGTTCTTTTTTATAAAACTTATAATTCTTTGCTGATATTTTCTGTATTTGTTTCAAGAGAGTTTATAATTTATTTTTAAAAAATATTATACCTTCAAAATCCTTCTCAGATAATTTCAATTTCTGGTTCATCTCATCTTGGTGCTGTGTCAGTGCTTGTCTTTTCTCATTCAAGTTGGAATTTTCCTGGTTCTTGGTATGGGGTAATTTTCTGTTGCATCCTGGACATTTTGTCTATTATATTAGAAGGCGCTGCCTCTTATTTAAATTTTTATTTTAGCAAGTGGTCATCTTGTATAGGTTTAACATGCACGTTCTGGCCTATTTTGTGGGTTTTGGTTCCAATCATACCTTAATTTTCATGGTCTTTGTGATATTATTTAGGCCCTCTTGGTTTAGTTGGTGTACTGCGGACCCACTGATCCATGCTAGTACTGCCTGAGGTGGTGGAAGTTCTTTCCCCACCAGCAATCCCAGTGTCTTCTAGAGCGGAAAAGAAGTCTCAAAGAGATTTATCTGATGTGATAGGATTTTTCTGCCTGTGTTGTTCATTCAGTCATTGTGATGTCTCTGTACAGGTTGGAGGGATCTCAGGCCCATGGGGCAAAAGAGGCTGCCGTGCTGAGCCACTTGAGGAAACGTCTGTCTTGCTTGTGTTCGTGATTGTCCTGGTATTTCTTAGATGGGAGAGATGGAATGGGGGAATTTAAAACGTGGGAGGGAAAAATAGTGCTTTCCTTGGATACTTATCAATAGCAAGACTCCTGACTGATCCCTCTTGCTACTGGTGCCAGTCTCATCTGGTGTTGTCAGAGGGAAAATGAGCCTAAATGGCTACCTTTTGTTGCAGTTTTGCATCAGAAAATACTGGGGGTGGTTAGGCTTTTTCTGTTGGGAGGAGGGACCTAAGGTACCATATTGCTTTGCTGTTCCTTCATTTCTGCTGTCTCAAACAATTTACCTTCTTATCATTTTTTAGAGTTATCCTTTGGTGGCCTCTGAATATTATTTCCAGAGTTTATAATTGTACACAGCAATGAGGAACAGGGAGAAATAAGTCTATGCCAGAAGTCCAGCTAGTGCTATTTTTAATTTGCTGTGTGGCTTATTTTACTGAGTTTTGCCTTGTTTGTTCATTCATGTGTTTGATTATTTTTGTCTAGTGCTCCCCATTTTATTAATAACCTGAGATAGAAGGAACCACGTCTGTTTTGCTCTCTGTTGTATTGATAGCACCTGTAACCCGACCTGCCAGGTTAGGTGAATATTACTAAAAGTTATTTCATTTGCTTTCCTCTTGGTTTGTGCTTCTGATTTCCTTTGTAAACGCCTGGCTTTCTTTTAAAAAGTGCATTGTTTTCCTTTTCTTTAGAAACTATAATTTTTGAGGTATGTAGAATTTTTAGTATCTAAATGCATTTGGCCTCGGCTCTATTTTATTGGATTTTGCTTTTTAATGGCTTCATTGATATATACATCACCCATTTAAAGTGTATAATTTAATAATTTTAAGTGTATTGACAAATATGTCCAACCATAACCACGGTCGATTTGAAAACATTTTCATCACCTCCTAAAGGAAACCTTTACCCTTTAGCTATCACCTATTGACTTCCTTGTTTCCTCCTTCCCAGTTCTAAGAAACTAATGAATTCCTTTCTGTTTCTATGGATGTGCCTATTTTTTACATTTCATGTAAATAGAATAATATAATAGTAGTGTTTTCTGACTATCTTCTTTCACTTAGCATAAAGTTTTTGAGGTTAATTCATGTTGTGTGAATCAGTACTTCATTCCTTTTTATGGCTGAATAATTTTTCATTACATGAATATACCATATTTTTCCTATTGTTTGTCTATTCATCAGGTGGTGTACATTTGAGTTGTTTTCACCATCTTGCTACTATGAATAATGATACTATAAACAATCTTATACAGAATCAGTGTACAAAAATCACTAACATTCCTATACACAAAAAACAGTCAAGCTGAGAACCAAATCAGATACGAACTCCCATTCACAAATGTCACAAAAAGGATGAAATATCTAGGAATACAGCTATCTAGGGAAGTAAAAATCTCTACAAGGAGAACGACAAACCACTGCTCAAAGAAATCAGAGATGACACAAACAAATGGAAAAACATTTTATGCTCATGCATAGGAAGAATCAGTATCGTTAAAATGCCCATACTGCCCGAAGCAATTTATAGATTCAATGCTATGCCTATTAAACTATGTATTAGTCTATTCTCACAATACTATGAAGAAATACCTGAGATTGAGCTATTTATAAAGAAAAGAGGTTTAATTGGCTCACAGTTCCATATGGCTGGGGAGGCCTCAGGAAATTTACAGTAATGGTGGAAGGCATATCTTCACAGGGAGGCGGGAGAGAGAATGAGGGCTGAGCAAAGGGGGAAGCCCCTTACACAACCATCAGATCACATGAGAACTCACTGACTATCATGAGAATAGCGTGGGGGAAACGGCCCTCATGATTCAATTATCTCCACCTAGTCACACTCTTGAAACATGGGGATTACTACAATTTAAGGTGAGATTTGTATGCAGACACAGGGCCAAACCGTATCAAACTACCATTGGCATTCTTCACAGAACTAGAGAAAACTATTTTAAAATTCATATGAAACCACAAAAGAGCCCTAATAGCCAAGGCAATCCTAAGCAAAAAGAACAAAGCTGGAAGCATCATGCTACCCAACTTCAAACTATGCTACAGAGCTATAGTAACCAAAACAGCATGGTATGGGTACAGAAACAGACAGACAGACAAATGGAAGAAAATAGAGAACTCAGAAATAAGGTCATACACCTACAACTATCTGATCTTTGAATAACCTGAGAAAAACAAGCAATGGGGAAAGGACTCCCTATTCAATAAATGGTGCCAGGATATCTGGCTAGCCTCATGCAGAAGATTAAAACTGGACCCCTTTTTTACATCATATACAAAAATCAACTCCAGGTGGATTAAAGATAAATGTAAAATCCAAAACTATAAAAACCCTGGAAGATAAACTAGGCAATAGCATTCAGGACATAGGGATTGGCAAAGATTTTATGATGAAGATGCCAAAAGCAATTGCAACAAAAACAAACATTGACAAATGGATTCTAATTAAACTAAGCCTCTGCACAGCAAAAGAAACTATCAACAGTCTAAAGAGACAACCTACAGAATGGGAGGAAATGTTTGCAAACTATGCATCTGGCAAAGTCTAATATCCTGCATCTGTAAGAAATTTAAACAAATTTACAAGAATAAAAAACACAACCCCATCAAAAAAGTGGGCAAAGGAAGTGAAAAGACACTTTTCAAAAGAAGGTATACAGGAGGCCAACAGTCATCTGGAAAAAAGGCTCATTACTGATTCATCAGAGAAATGCCAATCAAAACCACAATGAGATACCATCTTATGCCAGTCAGAACAACTATTATTAAAAACTAAAAAAAATAACAGATTCTGGCAAGGTTGTGGAGAAAAAGGAGCACGTATACACTGCTGGTGGGAGTATAAATTAGTTCAACCATTGTGGAAGATGGCCAGCCATTGAGGAAGATAGTGTGGCAATTCCCCAAAGACCTAAAGACAGGAGTACCTTTTGACCCAAAAATCCTATTACTAGGTATGTACTCAAAGGAATATAAATCATGCTGCTATAAAGACACATGCACACGTATGTTTATTGCAACACTGTTCACAATAGCAAAGACATGGAATCAACCTTAATGCCCATCGGTGACAAATTGGATAACGAATATGTCTCACATCTACAATATGGAATACTAAGTGGCCATGAAAAAGAACAAGGTCGTGTCCTTTACAGCAACATGGATGGAGCTGGAGACCATTATCCTTAGCAACCTAACACAGAAACAAAAAAGCAAATACTGCATGTTCTCACTTAAAGTGGGAGCTAAATGATGAGAACACATGGACACACAGAGGGGAACAACACACACTGGGACCTATTGAAAGGGTGGCAGGAGGGAGAAGATCAGGAAAAATAATTAATGGATCCTAGGCTTAATATCTGGGTGATGAAATAATCTGTACAACAAACCCCCATGACACAAGTTTACTTATATAACAAACCTGCACATTTACCCCTGAACTTAAAAGTTTTTTAAAAAAAATCTTGTACAAGGTTTTTGGGAGACTTGTATTTTAATTTCTCTTGAGCATATACCTTAGTAATTGAATTGCTGGGTTATATGCTAACTTCATGTTTAATCATTGCAGAAGTGACAGAATAATTTTCAAAGTAGTTGTACCAACTTACATTCCCATCAGCAGTGTGTGAGAATTCTCTCTCTTCATATCCTCTTCAACAATTGTCATTGTATATATGTGTATGTGTGAGTGTTTTATCATAACCATTCTTGTTGTGTTTCCCTGGCTGGAACTTCCAGTACAATATTAAATAGAAATAGCAAGAGGAGATACCTTTGGTTTCTTTCTTGTTTTAGAGTGAAAGCATCTAGTCTTTTACCATTAAATATGATGCTACCTGTAGGTTTTTCATTAATGTTCTTTATCAAGCTGAAGAAGTTCCCTTCTATTCCTAGTTTGTTATGTATTTTTGAAAAAGTATGTCATGAAAAAGTATTGGATTTTGTTAAATACTTTTTCTGTGATTTTTGAGATAATCTTTAAAAAATTTTTCTCTATGGATTTAGGCTGATGTATTGCTTTAACTGATTTTTGGGAGTTAACACAGCTTTGCATTCATGGGATAAATCACATTTGATCATGATGCACAATTCTTTAATATGTTGCTGGATTCAGTTTGCTAGAATCTTCTTGAGGATTTCATATCCACGTGCATGAGAGATACTGGTCTGTAGTTTCCTTTTCTTGTGATGTCTTTGTCTGATTTTGCTGTCAGAGTGGCACAGGCCTAAAGGAGTTAGCTGGGATGTGCTCCCTTCTCTTCCATTTTTGGAAGATTTTGTGAATAACTGGTATTAATTCTTCTTTAAATATTGTGTTAATACAATAAAATAGGGAAGCCATCTAGGCCTTGACTTTTATTTCTGGGTGGCTTTTTTTATTGATAATAAATCATTCATTATAGTTTATTCATATTATTTATTTCTCTTGAGTCAGTTTTGGGAGTTTGTGTCTCTGTAGGATTGTATCCATTTTATTGAAGTTACCTAATTTGTATTTCAGTTATTGTACTTTTCAACTATAGAAGGCCAATGTGATTTTTAAAAATAATTTATATTTCTTTATTAATATTCTCCATTTGATGAGAAATTGTCCTCATACTTTTGTTTTAAACTTTAATTATGGTTTCCTTTAGTTCTTTGGACATACTTATAATGGCTACTTAAAAATCTCTGTTAAATCTAACATCTATTTACTCTTATGGGAAGTTTTTGTTAACTTATTTTTCTTTGTATTTATTTTTTTTCTTTTCCATGTATAAATTATAGTTTCCAGTTTCTTTGCATGCCTCCTAATTTTTTTGTTGGAAACTAGACATTTTAGATAATAAATTATAGCCATTTGGGGTACCGATTCCCCCACTGTGGGGATTGCTATTTTTTACGTGGTTGTTTACTTATTTAGAGACTGGCTGGATGGTTTTAGTGACGTCTGTATCCCACAGTGTTAATCCTCTGCTGTTGTTCCTCAGAGGGTGCAACCTTTGTTGTAACCATAGTCATGTTGGGATGACAGTGGTTTTTATCAGGTCTCTCTGTCACAGTTTCTTTCCCTAAACACACTCAGGCTTGAAGCTCCACTACTTGCTGGCGGATTCTTCTATTGTCTGGCAATATCCTAAGGCATAAGGTTCTCAGCAGACTGATGTAATCAAATGTAGTCTCTTTGGGGGGAATATTTCCTGAGGTCAGTTCCTGAGACTGGATCTGACCCCAGCAGGGCTCTTTGTCACTTTCCCCCATTCTGTCTGACAATCTGATCTACAATTTTGCCTATCTCTCCAGTGAATCTCCTAATCTGCCAATTGTCTTTTTTGTTTTTTGCAAGTTATCTTTTGGACTACACTTTTTTTCCCAGAGCCCCTTAGACTTGAACTTCTTCACACCCTGTTGCAAATGAAGTCTGCTCCTTTGAAAAGAGATTAGTAGCTATCTGTTTTAGGACTGCTCTTCCTCTTGGGCAAAATCTCTAGATTTTGCCAAAGCTCTAGAACTGTTAGTGGAGACAGCGCTTTCCTGAAGTTCTTTTCTCTAAGTGACAACTTTGTTTTTAGAACTGAATACTTGATGGGATGGAGTGGGCAGAAGCCTTAAGTCTTTTTTGTTTTGCCTTTTCCAACATGGAACCACTGCCTTATAAACCGTGATGAGGGCAGCTGGGGCCCCAGTATTCTTAGCAACACCATGCTTAAGACAGACCTACCATCTCACAAATTGGGGCTGGGCAGAAGAAGGGAATCCCTATTTCTCATCTGGATTGGAATTTCTACCATGCTGAGCTGGAAGGGGAAATGGAAGGAGCAGATTCTTGTTCAAATACCACAGACTTTTGTTGTCCTGTCAAGTTTTAGTAGATTTTTGAATAAATGTTTTCTCATTTTCTCTATGCACTTAGGACTATTTCTAGAGAATTTAGATGTTGTTTTAAAACAATTTTCATCTGTTTCACTGGGAAGCTGGTTCATGGAGCTCCTCTCTGTGTCATGCCAAAAGCAGAAACATCTCCAGTAATTCTACCATGGCTTTCTTTATTTCTGAGTTCCTCATTTTGCTTTATGCCTTGGTTGCTGGCATATATCATCACTGAATCATTTGTTTCTTTCAAGACGAATTCTTGAACGTTCTCTGAGTTTCTTAATGATCAAGAATATCTACCTAGTACTTTTGCACTTGAATGAGATTAGACACTTAAAATAGTCTTGATAGATACTTTTGTTTTATTTAAAACTTTGTAGACCTGCTCCCATAGTCCTTGTCATTAAAGGCTGTTTTGTGGAAGTCTGTTTTTTTCTCTCTTTCTACTTGGAAGTAACTTCGTGTTTTTTTTCCTGTACCTTTTTTTCTTTATCCTCAAAATTAAGTAACTTATAAGGATATATATTAACTTTGATGGTTTTGCATCCTGGTCTATGTTGTGTCTTTTCAAGGCACCATATGTGTTTATTTTTTCTTCATTTAAGAGTACATTTCCTATATGTCTCAATGTATTTTCTGGTCTACTTACGGGATTCTTTAATTTTTTAGACACCAGTTATCCAGATTGAATTATCTGTATTCTTTGTATCTATTTTTTGATTTATGTTTTTCTTCTTTGCATTGATATTTCACAATTCTAATCTGGTTTTTGTTCTTAAAAGAATTTTAGATATCTGACTGTATTTTGGTTCTCCATCTTTTCTCCTTAGCTTGGCATTCTCCCTTTTCATCTTTTTATCTGTTGTTTTATCATCTTCTTTTTGTACTGATGTTTTACTCCATCCAAGTTCATATTAAGTTCAAGAGTACATAGCACTTTTCCAGATTCTGTTATGACTTCTTAGATTGGATTTTCTTTATAGATGGATTTTTTGACTGCTTTTGATTTTATGTTACTATCTTTTTTTGTTTGCTTGTTTTCTTCTATTAAAGAAACATAACTGCATGATTTCTATGCTTTTCTCTTTGTATTTTTCTCAAGTTTTCATCATCAGTTCTGTCTAGGCCCTTACTACCCATAGTGCAGTCTTCAAACCAGACATACTGGTGTTACCTGGAAGCTTATTAGGAATACAGAATCAAAGACCCCACCCAAGACCTACTGAAATAGAAACTGCAGTTTAACGAGCTCCCCAGGTGATCTTTATGCACATTAATGTTTGAGAGGCACTGCTGAAACTTTATTGCACAGTGAAATAACATAGGGGAGTTTAAAGAATACTAATGCCTGAGATTCTCACTTAATTGCACTGAGATATGGCCTAGGCGTGAGAGTTACTCTAAAATGCAGCGAAGCGTGAGAACCACTCACCTAGACCTTCCATTTACTGCTAATATTATGTAAATCACTTCTTTTTGTCCTTTTTCCTATTTCATTCATTTTGTCATTTTCTTAATTTCTTTAGTTTTGTCATCTGTCCCTTCCATTCTACCCTCCTTTGTGCACACCCAACAAAGTGGATATTGCCTTCTATTTATTCTGTAATCTGCACGTGAGTGTTAGGGGGGCAGAGGTGGTAAGCAAGGAGGGAAAGTTTAGCTATATGAATGGTAGTAGTGGGTTCAGATCTTTCTTTTGAGATTCCATTTAATGTCTGACCTCACCAGCCAAGGATACATCCCACCCCTATGTATGTTGTCCTTGGAAATGGCCAGCACTTACGCCCATCTCCTTGGAATGCTACTAGGTTTCTCTCTTAAATATTGTTCCTTTCTTTATCCCATGACTGCCCATGCAACTTGAACCTGCTTCTCCTTTAGTGAACAATTCTTAGGAAATGTCTCGGTTTTCCTAAACTGAGGAGAATTAACGTCATAACAATATTGATCAGATAAATTTATTTAGATCTTTAGTTCTCTCAGATACGTTTCATAGTTTCTAGAGTACAGAGTTCGAACATCTTTCATTATATTTATTGTAGTTTTATATTTGTTACATTTTAACATATTTATTAAATATATATTTGTATATAATAAAATATGTTATATATTTTAGTTATTTATTATATTTTATTATATGTTATAGTTATATTCATATGTATTTGATTTTATCAATGCTATTTTAAGAATTTCATTTAATTATTTATGATAGTGTATAAAATTATAGTTAATATTCATATATTGACCTTCTATCCTATAACCTGGCCAAGTACACTTAGGACTGCTTTATAAATTCTTCAGGATTTTCTACATAGTCATACCATCTGATAATTAAATAGTTTTCTTTAAATCTCAATCTTTGTGCCTTTTCCTTCTTTTTCTTTTCTTTTTTTTTTTTTTTTTTTGAGACGGAGTCTCGCTCTGTCGCCCAGGCTGGAGTGCAGTGGCCGGATCTCAGCTCACTGCAAGCTCCGCCTCCCGGAGCTTTACGCCATTCTCCTGCCTCAGCCTCCCCAGTAGCTGGGACTACAGGCGCCCGCCACCACACCCGGCTAGTTTTTTGTATTTTTTTAGTAGAGACGGGGTTTCACTGTGTTAGCCAGGATGGTCGTGATCTCCTGACCTCGTGATCCGCCCGTCTCGGCCTCCCAAAGTGCTGGGATTACAGGCTTGAGCCACCGCGCCCGGCCCCTTCTTTTTATTTTCTTATGGCATTGGCCTCTAGTAAAAATTTGAATAGAATGATGATGTGACAGAAGATACCCTTGCCTTCTTCTCAATCTTAGTGGAAAAAAATTTAATATTTTGTCATTAACTTTGATATGAACACTAATAAACTAACCACATAGATTCTGTAATTAGTCTTTTACTATATTTGCTTTCTCACAAACTATTTAGCAATTCATCTATGAATGGATCAACCCATCTAATATGTATCTAAAAAATACATATTACAGGCCAAGCGCAATGGCTCACGCCTGTAATCCTAGCACTTTGGGAGGCCAAGGCAGGCAGATTGCCTGAGGTCAGGAGTTCAAGACCAGGCTGGCCAACATGGTGAAACCCCATCTCTACTAAATATACAAAAAATAGCTGGATGTGGTGGTGGGTGCCTGTAATCCCAGCTACTCAGGAGGCTGAGGCAGGAGAATTGCTTGAACCTGGGCAAAAGAGCAAGACTTCATTAAAAAAAAAAAAAAAAAATATATATATATATATAAAACAAAGTAAGTTACAGACATCTAATACCTCACTCCAAACAGCTAAGTGTACAAAGTATTAACTATGTATGGTTCATTGCTTATTTACAGTCCTCATTTTGTCTTTTGTGGTAAAATCTATATTTAATGAAATACACAAACCAGAATTGTATTATTTCATGATTTTTTGACAACTCCATACACCTCCATGTAATCCAAACCCTACTGTGAAAGACAAAAATGCAGTGGAAGATTAAGGAGATGATTTTATTTAGGCTGTTACAGTAGGGAAAACATTAATTAATGAGAAACATTTTAAAGAAAAGGAAGTGGGCCTAGAGTTTCACAGAGGTAGGTAAACCAGGAGGTCACCTCCACAAGTCTTATGAGAGCCATGAGGAAGGACAGGGCCAGGTCTTACCTGGGAATATGCAAGGGAAGGGGGGTCACTGGCAATCAGCTGCATCTAGGTAAATAAAAGTGTGTGTGTGGGTGGGTAGCGGGGGAGGCTTCTTAACCATCTCTGTATTTTAGGAACACAGGGCTGAGATAAAGTTCAACATTATCAGTCCACACTTTTATTTAAGAAGAATGTTATTTGTTGTTGTACAACTCAGAGAAGATAATAAACATCCTGAGTGGGTCAAAGAAGGGTCTGAGAAATAGTCTCAGAAAGAACTCTTGTTGGTGTTGTTCCTGTATAATCAGTTAAGTCATCTTTTGAGAATTGGTGGCAAAGGTCAGTTGTTTTAGAACCCCCTAACCCAGGCATGTTTTAAAAAGAGATGGCAGAACTGAAAAAGAGAAAATATAAATATAAAAGGTTGTATTAAAGAACCAGGAGTGGGACTGGTAGTTATCAGTCCAGTGGATTCCAAGAGGTCAGTGGAGGAAAATATTTTTATTACACAGCACTGCTCGTTGCTTTCAAGCTGGAATATTGATGCATTTGGTGATGTTGTTCACATTCTTATGCAGGAGTATGTATGACCCAAGCATTTCACTAGACTTTCTTTCCAGGAAGTATTTTGGATCATCCATCATCTACTGTTGTGGCGAGTCTTTTCAAGACTTATATCAGGTTTCCAGAATTTAGCTCACAAGCCTTCTTCAGATCCCAAGTAAAAGGGCCAAATGCAAAGCACCTTAGAGTCAAGTTAGAGATCTGCGCAATTGGATTTTAGGTGTCTGATGATGAGCCAGAAAGGAGAGAGAAAAATGAAAAAGTTAGTTTGGAGACGTGTTGCCAGACACTGAAGGAAACTGGAATAATTGAAAATTTGATAAGGATTTTTAACTTTTACAAGTAACAGAATCCAAGGCAACTTACAACTAAGTACTAAAACTGTGTTTTTCCCATAGTGGGGGAGAAGTCAATTAAATCTCTACTCGAAAAGATGGAGTTTGCCTATGTATTTCTTACCTGCAATTTAAAGGGTTGCAAAATAGCACAAAGACATTGAACAAGGCAGATTCTGATTACTCAGAAGAGTGTGCTATAGTTGGTTCATAGTTTTGCATTGTAGTACAACACTTCTCTACAGTCACCCTGCTTTTGATCAAAAGTAATATCAAAGAAAAAATCATTCTTGATCACAGAATAAGGCTTATAACATTAGATTTGGCTTGATTATTTACATAGATGCAACAAGAATGGTAATTTACAGATGTGAGGGCGATCCAGCTGTGACATCTGTCACCTCATTGATTGCCAGGGTTGATTCAGCCGATCTGGCTGGCTAGACGTATGTCCCCTTCTTCCCTCCGTGTGCATCCCTCCAGAAGCTTTGCATTTGGAAGAAGAGGTCGAACACCCCCGATAGAGGAGGACCAATAGACAGTATACGAGTAGCTGTGCTCCCCTGTTAGAACCTCCAAACAAGCTCTCAAGAATGGTGATTTACCATGTAGACCTTAAATTTGCTTTACTGGAAATTTTTGTGAGGAATTTCAGATTGGACTTTTAAAAACCTCTTTAGGATAGGAGGACAAGCCCAAGATTTGCCATCTAATTTCACCTGTAATACCTGTAAATTTGCAGGAATTTCTTCCCAAGATCCCCTCAATTTCCTAAGTTTCCCAAGCCTCCTAGGACAAGACCTTCTTTACTCGCCTGTAAGGTTGGGAACCCTGTAAGTTTATTCTTATTTGTGCTATTGTTTTCTTCATTACCTTGTGTCTATACCATTTGTTACGGATCTTTTTCAGGGAATTCTAAGGCAAGATGTGCTGTTAGTTTTGCCTTTTGTTTCTAATTTTGATGCCCCAAGAATGAGATAACCCTTCTGAAGTGGGAGCCTTTAAGGCAAGTGAAGTCTTGCCTTACAAAAAATAAGACCACAGAAATCTTTTGATTTACAGTGCCCAAGCCTGTTGCCCAGACAACAACATCTGCACTCTTCCCTAACAACATTAATTTTAATAGAGACTACGAGGGTTTGGGCACTTAAAACTTGTGTTAAGAGGACCCAAGAAAGGATAGAAATCAATAGTCTCTGCTGTCCCTGTTGAATAAAAGCTTTTGATAGTACTAATAGCTATGTGAAAGGCAAAAATCCTCACTTAAATGATCAGTTGGCCTTGAAAATAACACTAAATCAACATAGGTAATTTCTGTTTGTTCATTTTCTGCAGTCTTTAGCCAGAATTCTATCCTTAGCCAGAAAATATGTTAGTCCCCACACCAAATAATAAGCCTGCTATAATTCCAAACCACTTAGCAACCTTTTCTGTGTCATTCAGGTGTAAATTAGTGAGTGTTATGTTTCCTAATCAGAGTTGCTATCATGATATATTAACAGGGAAAGCTAATTGAATAGCAGAATTCTTTGAGTGAAGCAGCTCTTTCAGTTGGCACTGGCTTACCATATCATGGCAGTATTTCATTAAATCTTCATAAAGTACAACTTTATTTAAGATGTAATAATTGACTGTCAGTGGAAAATAAGTGGTAGGCATAGTGGGGAGTAGGGGAAGCTTCTGCCAGTGACTATTCTACCTGCTGTTTTTTCTCACAGTCAGAACATCTCTTTGGTATGGGAGAGAGAGAAACTGAAATGTACTGACCTCTTTGTAGAGCTTGGGGGTATGGACCTAAAGGCTTCAGAGAAACACAGCACATGCTGAGCAGCCCACAAAGCCCCCATTATTGCTGTGTGGGCAACTCCGTTTGCATTTCATTGAAAATGTTGTCTTGCACATCAACATAAGCAATTAAAAAATAAAAGAGGGAAAACATCCGCCTGCTTGTTTAAGATGCTCAGCAAAAGAAGGGAAGCTTGAGATTTGAGAGAAAAGGGAAGGTTTGTAGTATCAAACTTCCATCCTCACCCCCCTACTGAAACTTGCCTGTAAAGCTACTTTTTAAAAAGCCTTGAAAAGAAGAGGAGGGAAAAGCCCTGAAAGAAGCTTTCATGTCTGCCAAAATGTAGGTTCATTAACCAGTATATAAAGAAATGAAATTTTGGTTCACTTGCTGTAATATTAACTTAAAAATAAATTGAATACAATGTATTTAATTTCTCATGCTGTCCCTCCAGGGCACAGGCTCTATTTATGAGCTCAATAAATACACAGTAAAAATCTGGATGGATAGAGAAATCGAAATATAAAAGCTAAGAAAAGTTGAAAAGGAATCCAAGAATGAGGGAAGGAGGTAGACTGTGTGAAAAGAAAACAGAGGAGAAATTAGAGAATGAAACTGCTATGAAGATTTCAGAAGTTGTATGTAAAGTATTGCAGTAAGGGAAAGTATCTTAGATGTTGCCTTCACTCTCTGCCTCACCTTCTTCTGCCTCTGCCTCTCCAGCTTTGCGTAACTGAGTTCCCTGATGTTCTGTCACACCTCCCTCTCCAGGGGCTGTTCATCTCAGTCTCCTGGACCATTGGTATCAGTCAGGAAGTTTGATGGTCCAGTCTTTCAGCAGGTGAATTTGTCTGTGAAGATAGGGAATCATTACCTGAACTCCACCTAATTTCTGCTAGAGGGAAGGTTCTACAAACGAGCCTATGGATGTGTTTCTACCCACCTGCACTGAAGCTGCAATTTAGATTTATTGGGGAAGGTTAGAACGGGTGAAAATGAAGAAGATTACTTATGCTGAATGCGGTTGACTGAGAGTAGGAAAATAGACAAAGGAACTGTTAACAGAATCATTGATATCCAACCCTGGAAATGATGGCGGTGGTGGTCCAGTGAGAAGAAACAACACTAACAGATTTTGTATTTGGAAATAGGGTGTGATATTTAGCTTCATGATTGCCTGCATTTTCTGTAATCAAGAGATGTGATCGCCTTGAAAAATACAGTTGTAATCACAACACAAATATAGAATACATATGTGCTAACTGAGAAAGGAAAAAGAATAAAATTAACATTATTAACAGTCACTGTTAGTGTAAGGATACCTTATCTTACTGCACTTCACTTTATTGCACTTTGCAAATGTTGCATTTTTTACAAATTGAAGGCAACCCTGTGATGAACAAGTTTATCAGTGCAATTTTTCCAATATGTGCTCATTTTTGATGTATGTTGCATTTTTGGTAATTCTCACAACGTTTCAATCTTTTTCGCTGTTATTATATTTATTTTGGTGATCTGTGATCATTGATCTTTTATGTTACTATTGTAATTGCTTTGGGGCATCATAAACTGTGCCCATGTTAGATGGCAAACTAATTGATAAATTTTGTATGTGGTGTGACTGCTCCACCAACCTGCTATTCTCCCTTCTCTCTCTCCTTGGGCCTCCCTATTCCCTGAGCCAAAACGATATTGAAATTAGGCCAATTAGTAACCCTACAGTGGCCTCAAAGTATTCAAGTGATAGGAAGAATCATGTATCTCTTACTTTACATCAAAAGTTAGAAGGATTTTTTTTTTTTTTTTTTTTTTTTGAGACGGAGTCTCGCTCTGTCGCCCAGGCTGGAGTGCTGTGGCCGGATCTCAGCTCACTGCAAGCTCCGCCTCCCGGGTTTACGCCATTCTCCTGCCTCAGCCTCCCGAGTAGCTGGGACTACAGGTGCCCGCCACCTCACCCGGCTAATTTTTTGTATTTTTAGTAGAGACGGGGTTTCACCGTGTTAGCCAGGATGGTCTCGATCTCCTGACCTCGTGATCCGCCCGTCTCGGCCTCCCAAAGTGCTGGGATTACAGGCTTGAGCCACCGCGCCCGGCCTAGAAGGATTAAGCTGATTAAGTAAGTCCTATCAGAAGCCAAGACAGGCTGAAAGCAAGGCCTCTTGTACCAGTTAATCAAGTGTCAAAAGCAAAGGAAAAGTTCTTGAAGGAAATTAAAAGTTCTACTCCATTGAACACATGAATGATATGAAAGTGAAACATTTTTACTGTTGAAATTCAGAAACTTTCAGTGGTTTAGATAGAAGTTCAAACCAGCCACAGCCTTCACCTGAACCAGAATCAAATCCAGAGCAAGACCGTGAATCTCTTTAATTTTCTGAAGACTGAGAGAGGTGAAGAAATTAAGAAGAAAAGTTTGAAGCTAGCAGAGGTTGGCTCATGAACGTTAAGGAACCTCTATAACATAACATAAAAGTTCTCCGTAACATAAAAGGTCAAGGTGAAGCAGCAAATACCCGTGGAGAAACATCAGTAAGTTATCCAGAAGATCTAGCTAAGATCATGGAAGAGGGTGGCTACTCTTAAACAACAGATTTTCAATGTAGCTGAAATGGCTTTCTATTGGAACAAGATGTCATGTTGCATGTTCACAGCTGGAGAGAAGTTCAAGTCTGGATTCAAAGCTTCAAAGGACAGCCTAACTCTCTTGTTGGGGGCTGATGCAGCTGCTGACTTTAAGTTGAAGCCAGTGCTCGTTTGCCATTCCAAAATTCCTAGGACTCTTTAAGAATTATGCTAACTCTACTCTGCATGTGCTCTATAAATGGAAAAATAAAGCCTGGATGACACTACATCTGTTTACTGCATGGTATAGCGAATATTTTAAGACTATTGTTAAGACCTACTGCTCAGAAAAAAAGATTCATTTCAAAATATTACTGCTCATTGACAATGCTCCTAGTCACCCAAGAGCTCAGATGGAAATGTACAAGGAGGTTAATGTTTTCATGCCTGCTAACAAAACATTCATTCTGTGGCCCATAGATTAAGGAGTAATTTCAACTTACAAGCCTTATTCTTTAGTAAATAATTTTGTAAGGTTATAGTTGTCTTAGACAGTTATTCCTATGATGAATCTGGGCAAAGTAAACTGAAAACCTTCGGGTAAGGATTCACCATTATAAATGGCATAAAGAGCATTCATGATTCATGGGAGGAGGTCAAGTTACCGACATTAACAGATGTTTCAATGAAATTGATTCCAACTCTCATGGATGACCTTGAGGGGCTTAATACTTCAGTGGAGGAAATAACTGTAGATGTGGTAGAGATAGCAATAGAACTAGAATTATTAATAGACACGAAGCCTGAAGCTGAGACTGAATTGCTGCAATTTCTTCATAAACGTTAATGAATGAGGAGTTGCTTCTTATGGGTGAGCAAAGAAAGTGATTTCTTGAGATGGACTCTACTCCTAGTGAAGATGTTGTGAACGTTGTTGAAATGACAACAAAATGTCTAGACTATTATACAAATGCAGTTAACAAAGCAGTGGCAGATTTGAGAAGATTTGACTCCAATTTTGAAAGAAGTCATACTGTGGGTAGAATGCTATCAAATTACATCACATGCTACATAGAAGCCTTTCATGAAAGGAAGAAGAGTCAATCCATGCAGCAAACTTCATGGTTGTCTTATTTCAAGAAATTGGCACAGCTGCCCTAGCCTTTAGCAAATCATCACCCTGATCATCAACAGAGAGGCAAACCATCAACAGAGAGGGAAGACCATCTGCCAGCACAAAGATCGTGACTCATTGCAGACTCAGATGGCCATTAGCATTTTTAAAAATAAAGCATTTTAAAATTAAGATATGTATATTATTTTTTTGATATAATGTCTGTGCATCTAATAGAACACAGTATAGTGTTAACATAAATTTTATTTTCAATGGAAAACCAAAATAGTCATGTGAATTTACTGCAATATTTGCTTTGTTGTAACATTCTGGAACCAAACCCACAGCATTTTTGAGATATGCCCATGCTTACTATTTTTCATTTCTTTATATTTCCATGATATACCTAAATATAGATATTTTTATCCCAATTTTACAAATAAGGATATGAAAGCATATATAGGTTTACCCTAATTATAGAACTAGCAAGTAGCTGAATCATTTAATTCAGCTTAGTTTTATACTATACCCTATCCTTCCTCTATTACAATACTGTACTGCCTGGCATGGAAGAATAATAACTGTCCTTATTACTGTGAATGATGTGATAATAATGTGCTTAGTGTCCTACTCTCTAAACACAAAGAATTCATGTGTGCATATGTATGTATAGGTACTCACTGAAAACAGGACATTGGCTAATTTTGACATAAAAATTATTGTTAGGAACATGATCAAATCCACTTTGTCATGACCCCTACCGTATCCCCACCAACAATAACCACTTTAATGACTTCTAGTAGCATAGATGCTTTTCGTCTGTTTTTGAATTTTGTGTAAATGGATTTATGCAGTATGTGCTTTTTGTGTCTGGCTTCTTTTGCTCAACATTAGACTTGTGATATTAATCCTCATTTTCACGATAGAAAACTATACAGCAGGGAGAATAAATAATCACAGTATCCTATTATGTTTTAACACAACTTATCTATTCTGTGGTTGATGAACATTTTGGTAATTTTCAGGTGCCTACTATTGTGAGTACTGCTGCTACAAACACTCTTGTAATTGTATTTTGGTAAATGAGTAGACACATTTCTGGTGGATATATGCCTGGGAGAGTGATGGTCATAGAGTATGCATATATTCAGTTTTTTCGTATTTTTTAAATGTCTGTGAACAGTGTAGACTATCGTATTTCAATGTCACCCAAGGAAATTGTACAGAACAGAAGGTGATAATAACATGCTTGAGGGTCAGTTATGTGTGGGGCATTCTACTGGAGGTTTTCCTGGCAACTTTTAATGTAGATGATGCTATGATCCCTTGTCTGTATCTTTCCTTTGCCATTGTTCTTGACATCAGCCCCAAGGTTCAAACCATCTTTTCCCTTTTCTAGGTGGACACTTACCAGCACTGTTGGGCAACAAAGTATGCTTTTTATGTGACCTCTCTCCCAACATTCTCATGCCATTTCTCTGCTGTGCTCCCTCTCCCCTTTCAGCCAAGCTCCTTCATGTCCTCACTCTCCTACCTCCCTGTTTTTTCACTGTGATTTCCTTATGTTGAGCTTAACAGGAGCTAGCATTTCTAGACTCCAGAGTGGCTTTTAGTCCTGATTTCTCAGAGGCCAGACTGTTGGAAAGCCCTTCCCAGTGGTTTCCTTTCTGTCATTTGAGACACAGTGGTGTCCCATATTCCACCCCACCCTCATCTTCCTCTTTTTTAAATTTCTAAGACCTCTAAACCCCAAAGTGGCAGGACCTAGAATGTGGTTGTGTGGCAGACACACCAGGCACAATCAGCAGAAGGAAAAGTACGTGTGTGTGTGTGTGCACGCGCGCGCATGTGTGTGTATTTGATTTTTCACTCAAGCACATGCCCTGTCCTGAATCGTTTAAACACTCATGAAGGCTGTGACACCACAAGTTGTTTGGCATTGCGAACTCTAGGCACATACTGATTAATTGGTTGAATTGTTCTTTGCCTTTCCATTGGAGGTTTTGGTGTTTACTTACAGCTTACCTCTGTCTCCTCTCACTCAATTCCTGCCACTTTTCTTTCCAAACTTTCATTTTCTTTTCCTACAAATCTCTTATACTGGCGACGTTCACATTCTACTAGAAGTGGCCTGAGGAACACTTGAGCCTCTTCGACTTTAGGAAGAGAGCCAGGCCTCATCAGTAGTGGGTGGGCTGAGGCTCGGGTTGTTGCCTTTACTTTCCCACTATGCTAGGAGAAATGTCCAACTGGAGACAATTTGAGGCTACACCAGAAACACAGCAAGCACACCAACTTAACACTTCTTATATGTGTGAGCCTGTCTCAACACTGTGTTTAATCATAGCCCACCTACTCACCCTTACCACAGCTGGCACAGGCAAACCATTCACAGACAGCAGGAGCTCCAGGCTGTTGCACAGACAGGGTCCTGATCACATCTGCTGCCACTCTTGCACATATCTCATTTGGATAGGAAGTCCTGGGTCTAGAACCTCCATTTCTACTTGACCTTCTATTTTAACTCCCTTTCTTGGTTTAGCGGGCTTTGGCTTCCTTTTTCTATCATCACCTCTACCCACTACTTCTGGTTCACTTGAAGAGCCAAGATCCTAGGAATCCCACAAAACTAGCTATAGCCACCAAAATTGTCTCCCTGACGCACAACACATCCAATTCAGGAAGGTTCAGACAGGAGTCCTTTTTAAAAAAAATCCATAAGCAAGAGGCCTACCTCAAATAGAGCACATAGTATCATAGATGTAAAGGTGTTTGAGCATCTACCAGAAGATGTGCTTGAACCTATTGTTTATATGGTGACAGTTAAACACTTGTTATCACTCACAGCGTATAATTTTTAAAAGATAACTTTAAAAAGCCGAAGTGAAATACAAAGAACACTGGGTTACGCTGAGTCTGCAGTTGTGGTCCTGTCACTGGGCCCCCGTTTCTTAACCACTAACATAAGTTTATTATGATGGTTGATTCCCAAGGTCCTGTCTAGGTTTTTAAGTCACTGTACTACAAGTCTATTGATAAATGATTGTGCTGTGTGATCTAGATTGTACTGTAAATTTGAGATTCCACTGTAAATTTTGTGAATTCTCTTCTCAGTTGCCCTAGAATTCGAAAAGAATAAGACCAGTTTTCTAAGATAATTACAAAAACTATGTTCTAGTGAATGTGCTACAGAGTTATGAAAAGTTCTGAGGCACTGTCTGCCATGACATTCTATTGTCGGTTTTGCATTATTTTCTGTATCTTCTTTTTCACTCAATTTCTTATATTTTCTAGTAGAAATGGGACAAGGTTCCTTCAAGTGTAACAACCATGATTTCCTTTATCATTCTGTGCTTTAGAACTTTGCTTCAGGTACTTTTAAATGAGCAGTCCCGAAATCTTGAAATTAAACTGCCAGTTATTAGAGATGATATTTCATGCCTCACATGGGGCGCACCTCCTTTTCATATTGCATTTGTGATAGACAGTTCCTTGCATGAATAATAGAATGACCCTGAATGAATTCACGTCAGCTCTGCCTCAGGGAGAAACGCAAGGTGAGCTCCATGACTCCTAGTGTGATCCTTTGCCTGTTGACATTACTTTTAAACTTTTCTTCCTAAGGCTGCAGCCATGTGTATTAAATAAATGATAAACACCATTTCTCTCACAAGGCTGGCTCACCATTTGAGCTACAAAGAATGCTTTGCAGGTAGTTGAGAGGTTAATATTGCTGAATTATTTATTTATTCTGTGTAGTTTAAACATTCCTATCGTCTGTCTTTCCCCCACTGTGTCTCTCTCTCTCTCAATCTCTCTCTTTTTTTTTTTTTTTTTTTAAACCTTACTAGTGACTGATTCAGAGTAGAGGAAATATATAATCTCCAGCAAGGACAGATTATAAAGGTGGCCTCTGTCTTTGGTTGCAAAGACAAAGAAAATGGGTAACAAACCTTGTTTCTTACTTTATTGGAGAGGAGTTCACAGTTTGTTTGTTTTTTCTTTCTACAAGAAAACAATTGGAAGAATATAGATGTTTGAAAAAGAAAAAAAAAAAAAGGGAAGGAGAAGGCAATACGTGATCCTACTACAAGGATAGGCCCTGAAACTGTAGATCTCCTGAAACCCCTGTTGTTTATCATCTGCATCTACTCTGCTATTGCATTATTTTTGTGTAATTCCGATGAAAGGTGGATGAACTGGATGAGGACGTTCCGGAAGGGTAGACAAAGAGGAGAAGAACAACCGCAAAAAGCATCACTTACCGTGAGGAATGAAATTGCCAGGTGGCCACTCTAGAAATGCCTTGACACACTCATAGAAGTCCTTCAAGCATCCCTAAGTTTGCAAATGAGAAAATCATTGGACGGGTTCCCACCCTTTTCTCTAGTCTCATTTCTATCCTAACTTCATACTTCAGGTTATACTCTTCTTCTTAACTTTTACTTTTACAAACATTTTTAAACTTTTACTAACTTATTAACTTATTAACATTTTATTAGATATTGGATTTTTTTTTAAGGCAAAGGTTCTCTGATAACTTTTATGAGTGATAATTAACAAAGAACAACCAAGCTAGGCTTATTCGCCAGCTTAATCATTCCATCCCACATGTTGACTCCATGCCTCATTCAGAATGCAGGTCCTTAAGAGGATGTGTCTGAACTTTAGGACTCTGGGTTGGACCAGTCTATCCTTCATGGTGCCTTATCTCTTCAGTTCCTGAAACCACTTGTCTGACCTTCAGAGAAATGAGAACCTAAACTCTGAGTAGTTTCTTCCAGTCTATAGAGATTCTGAAGCCCCGTTTCCCAGAATGAACTTGCCCAGTGTACAGAGGGTCTTAGGGCTATATGGCTGACTTGAATTGGTCTGGAAAGTGGTTCTCAAATTTTTGGTCTCAGTACACCTTTACACTCTTACAAATTATGTTTACAGGGCTTCTATCAATGCTATATTAGATGTCAAATTTCAGATTATAAAATATGTATTGATTCATTTAAAACAATAATAAGCACATTAATATAAACATATATAATGTATTACTGTGAAAATGGCTATTTTCCAAAACAAAAATATTCCATGTGAAGAGTGGCATTGTTTACAATTTTTTTTTGCAAATTTCCTTCATATTAATATTTGGTTTAATAGAAGAAGCTAGATTCTAATATCTGCCTCTTCAGTTTAATCTGCTGCAATATGTTGTGTTAGGTGAAGTACGTAAAATTTGGCCTTCCACAGATAGGTATTTGGAAAAGGGAAGACTTCATGAGTGACCTGACATGGTCTTGGAGGTCTCTAGAGGTTCTTGGCCCTCACTTTGAAAACTGCTGGTCTCTTAGGGAATATCCTCTGGCTCTCAATGGGCCAGCTATCTTTTTTGTCATCTGAACCCTCTCCCTTATATTCACTGTCCTAACCATTAAATTGGATGATACCCTACCTTCTGAATGAACCAATGCAACATTAAAGAGATTTAAGCCACCTGTTTCAAAAATGGAACTATTCAACCCATCACGGTGTCTAGTGGAAGACATTTCTAGTGTTCTCTGACATACACTTCTCCCCCTCTTCCAAGCACATGGAAGAGTATAGCTCTCAGACTCTGTGTAATGAGCAGGGCTATGTGAGTTAGTTCTGATAAACAAGCTCTAGGGAAACGTATGTGTAATTTTAGGACTTAGGCAATGAAAGCTCATGTGTCTGTCTCCCCTGATGTGGGAAGAATAAAAGATCTATGTCCCAGGTGGTGCAGTTAAGAGATGGTAGAGTCCCCATCAGTTGCATCATTGAGTTCCTGTGTATAGAAGAGCTCCCCAACCTGCACTGGACATGTAGTAAGAGCAAGAAATAAGTCTTTGTTAGGCTAAGGCAATGGTATGTAATGGCTGATTAGTTACTGCAGCATAACCTAACTCATACTTAAAAATACATATAGTCTCTGAAGGAAAAGAATCCTTAAAAAGAGTTTATAAAACCAATGCTAAATCTTTGAATGTCAGAGTTCTAGCTCATTTGAGCAGCCTAGATTCTAATAACTGCAGCTGACTCCACCTGTTTCTTCATGTGCCCCTGCTGTCTCCTTTGTTCTAGGTAGCTGGGTTCCATAGCAGAGTAGAAAAAGGCAAATGGAAGTCAGTGTGATAGTTTTCATTGTTTTACTCCAGAATCAGCTCTGGTCCCTATACTTATACCAAAATTGTTCCACATCCACAAAGTAACTTCCCTTCCTTGGTTACTAATTTCTCAATGACACCACCATTCTCTGAGATCATCTCGGCTTAAAACATCAGAGGCACTTTGACAATTTCCACTTATTCACAATCACCTGATTCTGTTCATTTTTTCCTGAAAACCATTGGTTAGGCCATTCTTGCATTGCTTTGAAGAAGTACCCAAGACTGGGTAATATAAAGAAAAGGGGTTTAATTGGCTCATGGTTCTGCATGCTTTACAGGAAGCATAGTGCCAGCATCTCTTTGGCTTCCAGGGAGGCCTCAGGAAGCTTATCATCATGATGGAAGGCAAAGGAGGAGATGGTTTTTCACATGACAAAAGCAGGAGCGAGAGAGAGAGAGAGTGCAGGGGTTGGGGGCACACACTTTAAAATGACCAGATCTTTTGTGAAGTCAGAGGGAGGCCCAAGCCATTTATGAGGGATCTGCCCCCATGATCCAAACTCCTTTACATTTCAAGATGAGATTCGGGTAGGGACATCAATCCAGATGATATTAACAAGTCTCATGTCTGTCCATTCCTCTCAATTTCTGCTGCTGAGATTCCATTGCTATCTTGGCTTGCTGCTTGAAATACGGCCCCATGTCCCAAACTAGTTAATGCACCTTCAGCATTTCTCTCACATTCCAGTGCCCCGTGGTAGAGGGGAAAGGGGACTAACTGAAGATCTAACCTGGGCAGTTACCATAGTAGTTGTTTTGCTTGCTCCATTTTACTTAATCCTCACAATATCTCTTTAAGGTAGATATTGTAGATATTGGTAATTTGATTTTACCAATGTTGAAATTAAGACTTGGAAAGTTTAAGAAATTTATCTCAGTATCACAGTGCTAGTAAATAGTGGAGCTAGAATTGAAACCAAAGTCTGGTTCATCCCCCCACAGAATTTCTATAATGGCCTGTTGCCATTCAATAAATACTGAATGAGTAAGTGAGTGAGTTAGTGAATGAATGCATGAATTAATGCATGAATACATGAATGAGAGGAGTAGTGGGCAAAAGACTTGTCATATGATTTTGTGCACTTTTGCAAGCAGAGGGCAGTTGCTTTTATGGCTGTAGTAGCTGCTGTCACCCCGGCTGTGAATATTGCATGTTCATGTCTGTGACCGTCCTTCCACCTGCACACTCCACAGCCCACACTCTTACTTAGGACAGCCGAGCACAATTTAATCAGCTAGTATTGAAATAATTCTGATTAGGAGCATACTAATGCTTCCTTCAATTAGTTTACTCCAGAGTTAATCCCATTTACTTTTTCTGTTTGGGCAACCAGCTGTTTGAGGTTGCTGAGCAACCCAGAGTTGAAGGGTGGGAGGGTGGAGAGAGATTGAGGACCAGAAGCTTCAACCAAGGTGAAGATTAAATGAGACCCAAATGTCAGAGAAGATTTATTTTAAGGCACCAACCGACTATTCCAAAATGAACATTGAAAAGGTGAGCTAACATGCCTCTAATCCCAGCACTTTGATAGGCCAAGGCAGGTGAATCACAAGGTCAGGAGTTTGAGACCAACGTAACCAACATGGTGAAACCCTGTCTCTACTAAATATACACAGATTAGCCGGGTGTGGTGGCATGCACCTGTAGTCCCAGCTACTCAGGAGGCCAAGGCAGGAGAATTGCTCAAACCTGAGAGGCAGAGTTTGCAGTGAGCCAAGATCGTGCCACTGCACTCCAACCTGGGTGACAGAGCGAAACTCTGTCTCTAAAAAAAAAAAAGTAAAGAAAAGGTGAACTAAATTCAGTTCAGCACATTTGTTTTTCAGTATTTATAATCTTAGCATAATCTAATTTTTCTTCTGAAACAGTGCAGCAACAAAGAGCCAAGGGGATTTGATTCTGAGTGAAAGGCAAAAAGTGAGGCTTCAGGGAAAGCAAGAATGGTTGTGAAATGGCAGCTTTCCTCTGGGATGGCTGTGTTGTTTCTGTAGAAGTGGATTAAACAATGGAGTGTGTTCAATCCTGCAGAAACTTCCCTAGCACAAAGCAAGGGGCCGAATATTACTGAAAATACGAATATTGTAGAGAGGCAGAAAGAGAAAAATCACAGGAGTGGGAAAATCTGAGGGCATTATGAGCAGACACTAAAGATCAGAGAGGAAATGGAATGTGAGCGCTCAGCCCCAGCTTTTGCATTCTAGATCGTCATCCCCACAACCACCACAGTCCTGGGAGTATTACTGGTGGCAGGCTGATGCTTGAGGGGTGGGGAGTGCGCCACTGTAACTTCATCCTGGGAGGACTGAAATACTTACTGGGCTCCTTTCAGATGCGCTGGGTGAATGTAAAAAAGAAGAGCTGTTCAGTAATCTAAAAGTAAAGAAAAACTTCCAGGTGATCTTGAGAAAAAAAAAGTCTTTCTCTTTAAAGCCTCTGCAATACTTCTGCAGCATACTGCCTATGGGACAGAATTATTTTTCATCTAAGAAATACAAGGATACATTCACATCTCTGGTTAAGGCCTATACATAACAGAAATTGCAGGGATCGCTGTGAAGGTTTCAATGAAAGCTAAAATTCCGAATGCCACTGGAGTCATTATGCCACCTTTGGCAAATCAGTTACTAAACCCAGATCTGAAAACAATGCAACATTTTTTTTTCCCTGAAAATAAAGTAAGGATGTTTCATTTAGCATCCAGTCTCACACTCTCAGAGGGCAATTACTTCCACCACTTCCATGGGAATTAAACTGAAATGAGAGAGGAAGAGAGAGATTGAGAAACTGGGAGATGAAGAATTGTTCAGTTCCTTTTAAGTAGAAGAAAGGCATGGCCAAAAGAAACAGATATGTCTTTTAATAAAATAATAATCATTGAAACATTTTAAAATCCAAACTTTAAATAAATATAAATCATTTATATATGTATATCACTGGAAATGATTTATATTAATTACTACAAATGTATAACATAACATCAATTTAATTATATATATATATACACACACACACACACATTCAAATTTAGAGTGAACATCCTTTCTACTACACTCGTGTCATATCACTTATTTGAACAGTAACTGAGACATCAAGATGAGGTAATAAAAATGACCACAGTCTCGTGAATGAATACTTTCTGTGAATGAATACTTTTCTCCAATACATACAGCCGATATGTGGGACCAGAAAAACAAAAACTTAACCACTCGTATGGGTGCATAGAGTAAGTAAAACATTTATTGCATGAAGTGGTTTAAGCAATTTGTAGCCAGAAAACGGAGTTGTATAATTCAAGTTCCTCTACAAAGACATGGAAATAGCCCTCTTATACAGAACCATTTATACGATACCATCTCTTGCAATGAATTTCTGTTTTGGCAAATACAGTCTTTCAGTGATGTATAGCTAGGCTATTCCGTTACGTTTCAGGTCTTCATTCAGAGTAATAGAAGAAAGAGCCACAGCATAATATTCCTCATATCCAACTTGGATACTTAATGGCAGGCAAATTAATGGAGAAAAAAGCCCTAAGTCTAAGATGGAAACTGTTGGAAGGGCCATGAAAATTTGAACGATCGTATTTGGAGTTCCTCAGTGCTATAAGGGCAAAAAGGTCTCCTGTTTAATATAAGATTACTAAACATGCATTGCTTTTGTGTTCACATGTTGTAACCGCAGAAGAAACTTGGCTGATGCCCGAGGTTGTAAGTCTGTTACCTGAATTTCTCTACCTCCCTCCCTCACGTTCAGAAAACCATCTCAGGAAAATGGGTGCCTGAGGATGCAGGCTTAGAACTCCAGCACTGAACTGTCACCTGCAGATGGCATCTAAGATCGGACTGAAAATGACTGGAGCCTTTATTAAGCCTGTGTTGTTATCTGTCTTTCCCGCTCTTCCCTTCCTAACCAGCTGCCTTGATTTGAAGCATTTGTCTCAGTTTTCTATGGGAATTCTGGGAAACAGGACCACATCCTTTTAAACTGGTACCAACTTTACTCCCAGATATTTCTTCACTCTGCCCTACATATGCCACCGTGCTGCCCCACTATTATCTATAATACTTTGGTTTTTCTCTCCGAACATTCTTCTGGCACTCATATCTTCAACATTATTACAGAAAGTTATTTTTATCATTATAATGGTTTGATAATACCATAACACTGTGATAGGCCTTTTGTTGTGTTTGATTGTGTCTGTTTAATCTATATCTGTCTTTAGCTGTTCTCTCTTTCTCTGTCTGTCTCTCAAGTCAAAGTGTACAACAGTAAGCAAAGTTTGGCCTCTGTTCTCTTGTGAAATCAAGTTAACATGCTCCACCTGTTGATATATTTATAAGAGAAATCTTGTGTAGATGCACATATGCAGAATTTCTGCTCTTTGTTTCTCAGGAAATCTCTTTTCTCCAGTGCAGGAAGAACACATTAAAATGAAAAAATCATGTTATTTTTAGAAAACAGAAAAGCAAATAAATGTGTGAATAAAATATGCACTGTTTCACTTCTTGAAACATTGAACATTGAATATTGATTGAAAGGCCACCATGAACTTTGAAAGACCACTGTGTTCAGAGAACTGTGATAGAAACTAAAATAGTAGAAGAAGATGTGATACTTTCGTTTTGAGAGGTTTACAATGGGATGCAGAAAAAAAGAAACCTGTAAATGTGAATGGCAGTGTATTTGGTTAGTACCTACTGGCTATATAAAATTGCTTTTGGACGTGTTTCATGATTCCTTATAAAACGAAGGCTTAATAAGTTTACTTGGCAGCTGATGGGCAAAGTTTAAAAAAAAAAATAAAATGAGTTTTTTGTTTTCCTTTAAGCAGTTCCTGGCAATGCTTTCTTTTTTTTTATTTCCAGCAGATGAGTTTTTAAAACAATGATTGCATTTAGAACCATCAAGAAAGCTTGTTAACCGTGCATTTGATGAGCCAGGTCCTGAGATCTGAACTGGGAGCTGGCTTGGTGCACACATGGCAGGGCCAAGGAGGTCTTGGATTTCCATGCAAGGGATACACAGACAAATGAACATGATAAGAGCAAATGTTAGCCTTGCACCCTTTGAGTAGCAAATCACAGTGTATATTGTGTAGTCCGTGAAGATTGGTGTCATCTATTCCAGGGCCTGGGTACTGTGTACAGGGTGAGCAATGACTTAGATGGAGAAAATATTTATCATTTGCTTTGATCACTTTTTCATTGCAACCACATTTCCTAAGAGAATGGGTATACCAGTTCAAATATTTGCTCTTCATTTCATGCTGCTTGGCAGTCTTTGCATCCTTTGCTCTCTGACTTGTTCGCCTGGCTGTGCAGTCTGTTTCCCAAGAGTGCTCTTGATGAGATATTTTGTCTTTATCAGGAAATTGATTTCTTGCATCTTTTTCTGAGATTACTGAATACAATATTGGAGTAGAATGACTCAATTCTTGGAAAAATGTCTAATTTGGGATTCTGGTGGTTGATTTTTTTTCCAGTTAGAGGGTCAAAGCCGAATTTGAACTTGTTGGCGGGAGAGGCAGAGGAGATGCCTTGTGGCCTGCCTGGTTCTTCCTTGCATGAAGCTCTCATCCTCCTCCAGCAGTGTGCTGCCTCATCACCCAGGCTCTGGGTGCATCTTGCTTCCACCAGAGATAGCATCCTGCTCCAGTGTAGCTTTTCACTGTTTCCCTAGTTCTAAATCTTGACTGAGATTTCTTGGTCTTATTCTTTAATTCCTTAAGCATCCTGGCAGTTCCTTACTGGGCTATCTGCCCTTGCAATTGTGCATTGTTGCACTTTTGGTGAGATGAGCCTAAATTTACCACTCTTCCTTGGTGTTAAGAGGTGGCTTAGTGGCCTAAGCTTTGAGTTAATAAAGGCTGGACTCTTGAGTCCAAGACTAGCACAGCTGTTTGCACTCTGTGTCTTCCCATAAGAGATGCACCAAGCAGTTTTATTATGTGTGAGGGCCTTTGCCGTGATACTTTTGGGAAGGGCAATGTGTATATTTATATTTCTCCTTGATGTTTTATTCATGACCAATACTTGTTTAGTCTGTGATGGCAATAGGGAGCAGGAAAGCAGTCTGTGTGTCTGAGTCTAGTTCGTTTAGGTCTTAAACTCAGAACTGGTTTAATGCAGCACGTGTATATAGTTATTATAAACAATGATGGCAGGAATGCACAATTTCTGTAATTAAAATGCCCAGTATATTCAATTCACTGGATTTTACCCTGTGACCACTGTGCTGTTTCTCTCTATGTGAAGAAACGCACTCAATTAAGTCTTGCATAATGTGCGCTTTGTAAGTCCAAAAATTTTTTTCAAGTTGCTTGTGGTGTCATTGGTATTTATTCTGCAACGTCAGCAGTGCTTGTGGGCCAAATGCAGAGTGCAGGCTGTGGTTGAAGCAACTTTTTGTTGCTGTTGTTCACATTCCAGCATTCTTAAGAACTGCCTGAAAAGAAATGTTGGAACTGCTTTCTAAAAGTACTTTTCAGAGCCGTGCACTATTGGAGAAGTTAAGAACCTTACAGTTCCGAAGGAAAAAAAAATGACTGTGGGAATCTATTTTATTCCTACTTTGTGACAACGCTAGTTTATTTAAATCTCTCTCTCTCCCTGTTTTTTTTTTTTTTCTTATAGTCTTTCTCTGTCACCCAGTGTAGTGGTGCGATCTTGGCTCACTGCAACCTCTACCTCCTGGGTTCAAGCTGTTCTCCTGCCTCAGCCTCCCAAGTAGCTGAGATTACAGGTGCGTGCCACCATGCCCGGCTAATTTTTGTATTTTTAGCAGAGACAGGATTTCACCATGTTGGCCAGGCTGGTCTCGAATTCCTGACCTTGTGATTTGCCCGCCTCGGCCTCTCGAAGTGTTGGGATTACAGGTGTGAGCCACTGTGCCTAGCCTTAAATCTCTTTCTCAAACCTAAAAAATAAAATTTAAAATGTTACAAAAAGCATTTCTGTGTTCTCATTTTCTGACTTCCTTTTGAGGTAGGAAAAGAATAACTCTTGTAAATAATGAAATGATTCTGTCTTGCACAGAACACAAAACGAAACATTCCAATGCACTCTTGACAGCATGCCTCTGTGTCCCTTCCTGCAGGATTCTCCTGAACTTTCCAGAGACCTTCATTTTTTCCTTACCTATAGTTGAAAGGCTACCTATAAGGTGAAATGTATATGTTGTTTAAATGTTTATTCTTTTCAGCTATTGGCTAACAGTTGACAAAGATGGAGATGAGAACCTACAATCTTAATATTTGAAAGTGTTCATTCTCTTTTTCTCTGTCCAGTGTGGAACAAAATTTGAAGCATTTAGTTCTCTTGTGCAATATTTCCTTTGTCCTAGCTGCCTCTGAAAGGAATCATTAATACCCTTTTAGTCTTAGCTTAGCCCTAGGCTTTAACGGAGTAGGGAGAGCCAAGAGAAGCAGAAAGACAATAGGCCGGCAAGAGGGGGCATCAGGTTTGAAGTCCCCGTTGCTCACTTCTCACTAGCTGAAAGGCCTGTGTTTGTTCTGTGCAGCACGTTTGTCAGCTATAAAACAAAGGTAAATACACATACTTATGTATCTTCTATGGAAGATATTTGTTTATATGTTTTAGTCTTTGTTGTATCTTTGCAGGTTTAAGAGCATCAAGTGAGCTCATGTTTGAGAAGTTATTTTTGAAAATTCCAGATTAGATAAACATAAGTTATTCATCTTATTTTTCCAACTTCAGCGGGAGCCAGGAGTCCACAGTTTGAAAAATGAAGACACTCTTCTTCTTCAACTCTTCTTTTCCTCTCTCTAAATTAACAGTGGGTTAGCATGAGAAGTTTGGTCCTTTTCAAGGCCTAATTTTACTGTGAGTTTATAGAACCAAACTTCTGAAAGAACTAGGGATAGATCTTTAGGAGATTACTCTCCTAAAGAGATAGCGAGACCTATCCAGAGAAATAACCACTGTGGTGTGAAGGAGGAAAGAAAGCTCCTATGGCAGGGAAATGGAGATCTTCAAAGCAATGATTTAGGAATTGTATTTAAAAAAAGATACAGAATGTCTCTTATGGGAGATACAATAATGTGAAAACTTCAATGTTAGAATTAAGCACAGAGTTAAAATGAGATACAAACATAATCAGAGTTAAATGTAAAATTTGCTTTGACATATAGTCAAAGCATATGGCCCCAAAGTTAAAAACCATGTAGTTGGGAGCCAAACCAAATGCCAGAAGAGCTTGTTTCTCCTGAATTTAGCTAAGAGATTTTTCTTAGCCTTTCAAACTCACCTGTCACAAATAGGTTCCATTTTTAGCTCCATCTCTGAAACATTCTGTGATTCAGATGCCCAGTGCTGCCTCCATGACTAGCCTGTTGCCCTCCTGCCAGCCCCCAGAGCCAGAAACTTGGTGGTGCTTTTCCTTGGGTACATTCACAGAATCTCCCTTGACCTCAAAAGGCCCAAGTGTCAATTTTCTGATGTAATCAAGTATGGATGCTAGAGATACAAGTCATGTATCAAATTTCTAGTTTAATTAAAGACTTGCATTTCATATTGAGCTCCTTTCCTCTACCTTCCAACCCAACCCCATTTTCTTTACCTGATTGTTTATGTGTAAGAAGACTTGCTATCTAATGTAGGAGGTCACAACAGCTACTGACAGGAATAATCTGATGATGGGTTTTGGAGAGATGAATGGAGAATGGTGGATGTGTGGATATAGCAATTGGCCTAACTTCATCACAGCATGCCTGCTTTTAGAAATAGCAGTTGCCACCATCTTGCCCCCTTTTCAATAGATATTTGCTTTATGACATTATGAAAAATCAATATGACATAAGTGTAGCATGCTGAAAATTAAACAGTCACAAAAAACCCATGGCTGTGTGTGCAACTGAGCCTGTCCAGATAACCTGCTGGCATTTATATATTTTCTTATTCATTGAAGCCTGTGTAGACGAAACAGAAAATAAAGCAAGGGGGAATGTTAACTGAAAAACAGTTTATATGCCTGAACATATTTTATAACAGCATAAAAGTGAAGAACCAGATATACTGTTTTAACTGGGGATTCCTTCAGAAAGGTGGAATATAACCTGGTGAGTGTTTTATCAAGATATGAGACTTGTAATGCAAAAATACTGTTTCCATTAATGGATGAGCAAACTCTGCCATAAATATTCACACAATTGGTTACCAAGTATAATTTAGGGCCATGTTTGAAGAACATTTTCCATATGAATATGTTTCAACACCTGCATCTCTTTAAAGCTCACTGTTCAGTAAGGGGAGTTGGTAGGCACGTGACTGGGTGGAAAAGGAGAGAAGCAAATGGAATTCTAAAAATCATCTTTACATTTCGGTCTGTAAAAAGGAAAATAAAATGGCTGTAATTATAACACAGCCCTTTCCTCCCCCCGCCGTCAAAGCAGTTCTCGAGCCCATTTTGAGAATTTCTTTCCACTTGCAGAATGAATCATCAGAGAGGGGATATTTTGTCTTATTTAAGGGCACACAAACCTCAGCCAGAATTCTCTGTTGCAAGACAATTTGGTGAATAGATTACCATCAGTGATATATAGTGGAATGCCGAGTCAGATTCTTTGAAAAGGAATAAATAATATATTTAAAAATATATATTTGTCTTGGGATATTTAGGCCCTAAAGGCACAAGACATTTTTATGATTTCTCAATTGCTTTATAAAACAGACGTTTCAACTACAAATATCTATTAGTCTTCGGCTTAGTTTCTTCCACAGGATTTCAGAAACTCTCTTTTAAGCCATTGTTTTCAGGTGATTTAGCACTCATCAGTTCTAGCTTTTTTGTATAACCCATTACTTTTTTTCCTCTCACTGTGATCTATGTGATACTATTTCTACCCCCTACAAAAATGTTTATAAAGAGATCATGAGCATAATTATCAAACAACATACTTTTTTGCATAAAATGGAAAACCTTGAAGGAAGCATTTGTTTACTCATTCATTGAATACTTAATTCATATCTACTCAATCCCAGGCACTGGCCCAGGTGCCATGGCCACAGCAGGGACTTAGAGGTTTCTCTCTGCAAACAACTACAGTTATAACAAAATAAGGAAATAAATATACAAAATGAGTGCCCATTGTGATAAACACTCTGAGGCTGACTGAAATACTGATGAGGTAGAGAGTTACTAAGGGTGTTAGCTAAGGGTTCCTTTCTATAGTGTGATCAAGGGAGCCACTCTATGAAGGGGTCATTTAAGATGAATACAAGGAGCCAGGGGAGGGGGCAATGGAGTGATAGTTTCCTGCAGAGAGGAAAGCCAACACAAATGAGAAAGGAAGGAGGTTGGCATGTTGCAAGGACAGAAGGTAAATCATTGTAGGGCTGAAATGAGATGTGGATGAGTTTGGAGATATGAAGAAGGACCAGAACATTCTGGTCCTTACAGCCTGCAGTAAGCGTTTTGGATTTTACTCTAAAGTGTAACAGTTCTGTGTAAGCGAAATGACATGATCTGATTTATACTCTAACAAGATCACTTTAAAAGGGAACAGTTAATGACTAAGGCAGTATTGGTAAGTAATGGGAATGATACAGTGAGAAGAAACTCATGGGGATGTGACCAGGAGCCCACCAGGGTTAGGGCGGAACTCGCACTGGGAAGAAGACGGTACCCGCGCTGCTTCTCCTAGCCCTGTGGAGCCCCCGGGTGTGGCTGTCAGTGTCCGACTTGTAACTTTCTAAGCTCAGCTCAATATAGACAAAACGAGTTTTTTGTCTTTTTTTTTTTCTTCTTTTCTCATTGGGCGTACACACCTTTATTCTAAACATCAATAAAAGGGAAGTCAAAAATACCAAAAACATTTAGGACAGCTTGCAGCATGAGTCTACCTAAGGAAACAACTGTTTGATATGGAATAAAATGGCATATAGAATGCCCTGCAGGGTGACTTAATGACTGAATTGTGTCCACTGGATGGAACATTCACCCCAAGCCTTTCATAGAAGTCATTGTGTTGTTATTCGCCTGGTGGTAAAATTACCCGTTATGTCTGTGCAATGCTCCATCAACTCTGTTTTCACATCTGCCCTCCAGTAGGCTGCAGGGGTGGTGAGAGTGCCAGTTTACAGTTGTGTATTAAGCCTCGGTCTCTTGTCTCTCCTCCTATTGCAAGGGCTTCCTTAGTTCCTTCTGCAATAACCAACTCTTCTGACCCAGCTCTGGGCCCAGCTTCTCCAGCACGTTGCTACTGCCTTGCTCCTTACTTTGTGCCAATTCTTGAAGAGGATAATGAAGATAATAATATTAACTTATATTAATTGAGTCTTTACCTTGCTTCAGACATGGTGCTTCTTTACCTACACTGTCTCATTTATTCTTTAGGGCATCCCTAAAAGTGTTCTCCATTATCCCCATTTTAATAGTAAAACTAAGTATCAGTAAGATTGTGACTTGTCCAAGGCCATGGAATAGGTAAGGAAGCAAAGAAGTCCAGAGAGGAGACAAGGATGTAAGCAGAAGTTGCAGTGGGAAGGCTGGGATGGCAGATGTCAAGGTGACTGCTGAGTGGGTGGGCATCAGGAGAACATATGGGTTAGTCTAGCCACAGTGACATGCAAATGAATCATAAATGAATCAGTTGATCCTTAGAGACCAAACCAACCAGACACACCATTGCTTTCCAACTAATCCTTTCATTTTCCTGTGTTGGTCCACACAAAATGACCAGTTTGGGACAAAACTCAGTTTGCTTGGAATAATTTCAGTCATTTAGGAACCTCCGACCTACTTTATAAGCCAAATTTGCCTCACAGCACATAACCTTCGAAGACTGTTTTTATCCAAATTAAAACGCAAATGATGCTCATCCAAATTTTCATTCAGTGTAATTTTGGATTCCTTTTGGGTATTTACCTTTGGCAGGGAAAGTAAAGCTGATCTGCTCGGCCAATAAACAACAGTTGTTTCAGTGGGGACTGCAGGAGGGCTTTCAGTTAAATCAAGATGAACGTTTTAAAAGTAAATTCAGCATACATGGAGCTACTTCAAAATATGGACTGGTAAGGAAGTAATTAATGAGGCTGACATAAACCAGAATATGTATATTGTTATTCTTGATGACAAACTACCCTGGGTGGAATCTATTAAATACACTTGAGTAACCTACATCCATCAAAAAGCTGTTTTTCCCTTAGAAGCTACTGTCGACCAGAAGCCATCTTGCCACATAATAAGATCCTGTAGATACTTGATGAAAAACTGCAGGCACATATGTGTGAGCACTAAAAACAATACAGAATTAGTGTGGAGAATTATTAAAAACATTTCCATTAGTTGTCTACTTAGGAAACCCTAGCTCTTGTACAGAGGAGCCAGTCTCCTCAGCTAATGACTATGGGACATATACATGAACAGATTAGCATAAATTTATCCTTAATGTAGCTATTAGTTGGGTGTTAGGGAGCCTCAGAATATTTGGAGAGTCTGATTAATCTGAGCAAACTTGGAGAATAATGGGATCGTCAGATCACTGGAAGCAGCTGTGTCCCGCCTGGTGGGTGCCCTCCGCAGCTCGGCTGCAGTACTTTCCTCCTCCTCACGCTGAGGACTTTCTGCAGCAAGTGGTTTAATGTCTGCTTTTCCAGTCTTCAGGGCATTTCATTCTTGGCTGATTGCTCTTGTATTGTCTGTAGTGCCAAGTGAACCTGGGCCACTTGAAAACTCATGAAAAAGGGAAATGGAGAGTTTTACCCATTTTAGGTCAGTATAAAAGAACGCAGTCAAGTTAACACACGTATTGAGTGCCTGTTGTGTACTGCACAGTGTTGAGTCCTGGGGGGTGGGCCGTGTGGGGGGAGGCACGATTATAAATAGTATAAAAAATAAAAACGTGAATAAAACATGTCCCTGCCATTAAGCTATACACAAGCTTATGTCCTACAATCCTTTTTCTACTTATATAGCTAGGTGCTTTTTTAACAGAACAGACAGATTTGACATTTTAGATTTCCTTTGTGGCTCCCATTCTGGTTTTAATTTATTAATCAGTGATAGGTGATTGTTTGGGAACATGGAAATTGTAGATCCTTTTTTAAGAGGTTCAGGGAACATGGGGACTTGCACTTCCCCTGTTTTCCTTCTGCCACCCATCTGCCTTCTGTGAAGTCCCCAAAGACTAGGCTTAGGCCAACACAGTTGTTGTATGTCATGTAGCCACCAAGCTCAGTCCATGCTGCTGCATCTTAAATATGGTATTGTCTCTGACCATCCTTGCCATTGCCCTAAACCACCTGCAGAGGACTACTGCATCTTATTGCCTGCAAGAAAATAATGTTTAATATTAAATTCTGGAAATAACATGCTACTCACCTGCTTCCTCCGTGGAAAAATTATATCTTGAGATACAAAGACAGGCAGCATAGACTGTGGGTATAGAATGTGGGTGGGGGTGCATGGAAAGAAAAGTTATTGGGAGCTAGACAAAACGGGGTTCGAGTTCTTGTCTTTGGGAAAATCGCTGTCTCTAGGCCTTCATTTCCCTTATTTAGGTGGTTGGAGTCAGCGATTTCTAAGACACAAATGGAACATTCGGTGGCTCCATGATTCATGTCAGCAAAGGTCAGAAAGGCAAATAGTGTAAATAGTGACAGCTAGACATCCATTCCCCTCAAGAGTAAAATCAGTACATGGGTCTAGAGGGAGCAAAGGCTCCTCAATCTATGCCATCCAAACTACTGTCAGAAAGTAGACATACATAATCTCTAGTGTTGGGGCATCTGGGGCTTAACACCAGCATAAGAGATGGACTTGAGGCTCAGCAGAAATGGAGCAGAAGCAACAACAGGTAGCTACTGCTCTTCCCTCCACCTAGGCCATCCGTGAAGAGGCAGGTGGCCCTGAAGGTCACTAGGCAGATGTCCAGCTGCCCTGGGGGCAGCCTGATCTTGAGTATTGCTGCCCACCTGATCTAAGCTCACTGCTGCCTTTAGCAGGAGGCAGGAGCTCTGGCTGCTGGGCCACAGCCTTTCTCTACACTGACAGCTGCTGCCGCCACTCTCTGCCAGGTGATTTTCCCTCTTAGCAACAGCTGTGAGAGGGAAGAAGAGAGAGGGGCGGTGACCATAGGGCAATTCTCTTAAAAATAGCTCCAGGGTTTGTGCCACAGCGTACTGATTTGGCCTTTGGCTGGATTTAATTTGCATAGTGAGTTCAAGAGTCCCCCAGACTGTGAAGGAGAGAAAAGCAACAGTATTTATTTGGGTCAAATGCAATATATAAGACTAACCTGTATAGAAAATATTTTAAAATCTAGGCTTTTATTCAGAGACTAGGGGTAATAGAAAGCAAGTGAAAGAAAAAAGTTAACAGTCACAAAAACAGTAACAACAGTAACAACCAAGTAAATGCTCAATATGCACTAGTCCCATGTTAGCCCCTACTGCATACAGTTTATCCTCTTAATTCTTATAAAATCCCTGAAAGGTTATTTTAAAGAAACCGAGGCTCGGAGTGGTTAGTTAATTTACTCCAATTTACACATTATGAGAATGTGTCCTGGGTGCTGTGATTGACTTAATTCTTTCACTGTTTCATTCTTTTTAAGATCCTATAGTTGTTTACTGCCCTTTTAGGGTGATATTATCCTAGAAAATAGTTTTTATTCTAATAATTGTCCATATGTAAGCCCTTTTCTGTCTTGTGCAAGTTTTGCCATGACTAATGCAAACTTTTCTTATACAATTTAGATCAGATCCTGAAAAATGAAAAAAGAAAAACAAAAAATAAGAGAGAAGCATACTAACTGTGTGAGGCAGAATAATGTCCCCCAGATATGTCCACATCTTAATCCACAGAACCTATAAATATGTTGCCCTACATGGGATGAGGGACTTTGCAGATATGGTTAAGTAGGGATTCGGAGGATATTCTGGGTGAGTTGGTCCATATAATTATAAGGATTCTTACCAGTGGAGAAGGGAAGGGAAAGAGAGTCACCAGTGAGAGAAGGGGATGTGATTACAGAAGCAACACCAGAGAGATACAGTAGGAGAAGGATTCACGTTGTCTTTGATAGGCTTGAGGAAGAAGGAAGAAGGCAATGAACAAAGGAATGGGGTGGCCTCTCGAAGCAGGAAAAAGCTAGAGAATGGATCCTACAGAAAGTAATGTGGCCCTGTCAATGGAGCTTGATTTTAACCTGGAGAGACCTATGTCATACTTCCAACCTACAGAGCTGATGTTTTAAGCCACTGAGTACATGGCAATTTATTATAGCAGCCACAGAAAGGTAATACACTAACCAAGAATAGGCAGTGTAATTTACCAGAAGAATTTATGGCAAGGACACATGGTTCCCACTCTGCAAACTGAGCTGAGCTTGGACCTATGCTGGTTGTTTCAGGGCAGACTGAAGATTCTGATTTAATTCCTCTTACTTCTCCAGATACATGTGAGGAATAACCTTTTCTTTTAGAAAAAAGGAGAACAGGAACAAAAACATGCCTAACAAGATGTCTAAAGATACATAGAAACAGACCTTCATCGCTGCCTTGTTTTCCAAAAGTCGAAGACAACTGGTGAACTTCTGGAAATAATGAAAGCACATTTCTCGACACAACAATCTGATATTATGCATAGGTTTCAATTTCGAGGTAGGTGTTGATGCCTATATGGCAACGATTTGGGTGCTAAATTTCTAAAGGTTTCTCATGATCTCTGCATTTACTGTTCCAGTTTCTGGAATGTTCTTCCTCATGACTTTTACGTGGTTTACTTCCTCACTTCTTCAAGTCTTTGCCTAAATATCACCTTCACAGTGGGGCTCCTCCTCATCGATCTATTTAAAATCATACACCCTTTCTTGTTTTGCCTCCCTCTATGGATCGCCACTGGATGTAGTAAATGTCTGACATTAATTTTCTTGGCTTTTTCTATCCTCCCATTAAAATATATGCTTCATAAGGGCAGGATTTTCATCTGTTTGGTTTGCTTAGGTATTCCCAGCATTGTCTGGCACTTAGTGGAAATTCATTCTATATTTATTGAGTGAATAAGGAATTGTTGGACTTGGAGGGGGTGTTGGTGAAGTGTAAACCTTCCCTGAATGATGGCACCAGTATATAAGTTTATACTCATATTGATGATGGCACTGTTTCTTCAGTTCCAGGAAAGACCAATCAGTTCTAGGAAAGGCCAAATAATTAGGCCCTAAACTGCTTACGCCTGAGAGCTCAGATTAGATTTTGCTGCCTATCCTGATGACAAAATAAGTTTCCTACCCTCTCCCTGATCTGCCTCTCACCCTGTCATCACTGTCTGGTCAGAACACATGGGTAACAACATAGGTTAAAAGCCTGATCAAATGTGGAGGGTGTTACATTTAAATACACCACATGAGGGATTCAGATTAGTTAGAGTGTTTTAGCATGAGTTTTCTACCATTATGCATACATTACATTTTTTCTCCAGAAAGAGGTTGTCATGTTATCTTAGTTATACTGTAAGTAGCACCTCTGATAATTCTGTATATAAAAGTTTATTGGCCAGGTATAGTGGCTCACACCTATAATCCTAGCACTTTGGGAGGCTGAGGTGGGCAGGGCAGATCACTTGAGGTCAGGAGTTCAAGACCAGCCTGGCCAACATGGTGAAACCCCGTCTCTACTGAAAATACAAAAAAATTAGCCAGGCATGGTGGCGGGCGCCTGTAACCCAGGCTACTTGGGAGACTGAGGCAGGAGAATTGCTTAAACCTGGGAGGCGGAGGATGCAGTGAGCTGAGATCATGCCACTGCACTCCAGCCTGAGCCTTCTATCTTAAAAAAAAAAAAAAAATTAGAGTTCATGGGGGTACCTCAATATTTCTTCTCATTTTGAATTGAACTAAGAATGGCACATCCAGACTATTCTGCTCAATGTAAAGGCACCTATTCTTTGGTAAAAAGGAAGCAGAAAATAGACACAAAGAAATAAAAATGACCACAAACACTTCGGTTTTGGTAGAACTACTCCAGGTCTTGTCCATATTAAGAATGTCTCAAGATGATCCAAAATATTCCAAATTTCATTTAAACTGTTGCTACATAAGTTAGTATTTCTTATATACCCATTACTTATAAAACTCACATTTCTAGAAAGTCTCTTTTTCTGAGGATTGATGTATATTTTTTTCCTAAATTGCATTGAATTGAAATTATGAACTAGACTCTTATCTGAGCTATCACCTCACATAGGCTGCTACTGTGACTAATATTGAACTGGTTATATGAAATATGAGAGGAAATTTGCCTACAAGACCTGCCAAGTTTGCAATCACTCAAATATATTCAACAACAATATTCAGTCCTCCTGAATTATTAATGAAGCAAAGCTGAAAGACTCACCCTGACCATCTCTATTCACACTTAGATGAGAATTTATTAGGGAAACAAAAATATATGCTGAGTGTTGTTATACTAGCACCTGTTTTTTGTTTATGTCTTCCATAAAGTTTAGAAATAATCATCTGGGTTTCTTATTAAAAATGTAAATTCATGGGCCTCTCTCCAGACCAACTAAATCAATTTCTCTAAGAGTAGGGCCCAGAGAATCTGCAATTTTAAACAGGTTTTCCAAGTGATTATTATGTCTTTTAAAATTTGGCCAACTGACTTATAGTGTGACTCTCTTCCACTATAGTCACTCTCCTTGGATTGGTGACCTGTGAGTAGATGGAGTGGTGTGGCACTGTCATGTTACTGTTATGAGCGTGGCCCATGGGATGACCTGGTGACCACGACGTGATTAGGAGTATCTGTAGAGCAATGTGACATTGACTACTTAGCTCCACCTCCTGGGCTGAACCAAAGCTACTTTGTGAAAGTGGCCATGATCCCTCATGGTCGTTGCCCTAGGAATAGCACTATCTGGAAAAAAAAAAAAGCAAGAAGAGCATTCCTTTCCTTGGTTACCAGACTGTGTTCACTAAGAATAAAGCTGTTTTATATTGTAGAATGGTATCACTCAGAGCTGGTTGTTTTGTCTCATCTAAATTTTTGCATTTTTATACTACAGTCAATTAAGTAGAATTAATTTAAAGTAGTATTTTTTTCTTCTGAAGAACATGTTAATGAAGAATGTCCCTATCCTGCCAATTTTGCTGTCACACAATGGAAAAACATTGCATGTTCTGACCTTTTCTGACCACATGGCAGTTCTGGCTTTTGGACCACAGGCCAGAATACCTCTGTGAAGGCTGAGATGCCAGCAAGGCAGCCAAGATGAATTCTTCACCAAGAAGTGGATCTTCTCATATTGACCAGAGCCTGCTTTGATCCAGGCCTTCACCAATTTTACTTTCTCCGTGCTAGCACCTGCTGTTGGCCTTCTTTCCTACTTTGTATTACAATAAATAATAAATTGAATTGGGAGTTCTGATGGATAATGCTTAGATAACATTTGCAAGCTTTCTCTAAACTTTAAAGTGCTATGCAAATGAAAGGTTTTATTGAAGTAGATAAAGATACACAGGACTTCCAGTTAGAGGAGAGGTTTAGTGGTAACTCATTTTCTTTTTTTTTTTTCAGTGGCATGATCGTGGTTCACTGCAACCTCCACCTCCCGGGTTCAAGTGATTCTCCTGCCTCAGCCTCCCGAGTAGCTGGGACTACAGGCACGTGCCACCACGTCCAACTAATTTTTTGCGTGTTTTTAGGAGAGACGGGGTTTCACCATGTTTTCCAGGATGGTCTCAATGTCTTGACCTTGTGATCTTCCTGCCTCGGCCTCCCAAAGTGCTGGGATTACAGGCGTGAGCCCCTGTGCCCGGCCCAGTGGTAACTCTTCTTCTAGCTGGCTCTGGTATTAAGAGGCTTTGCAAGAAATTTTTTTTCTTTCCTCTTTTATAACGTTTTAATTACACAAGCAATATGTATTCATTGTGAAAATAAATAGAAAATAGAGTTAAAAGCAAGTAAACATAGATTGATGGCTAGACATGGTGGCTCACCCCTGTAATCCCAGCACTTTGAGCGGCTGAGACAGATAGATCACCTGAGGTCAGCAGTTCAAGTCCAGCCTGGCCAACATGGCAAAACTTTGTCTCTGCTGAAAGTACAAATGGGTGTGGTGGTGGGTTCCTGTAATTCCAGCTACTCAGGAGGCTGAGGCAGGAGAATCACTTGAACCCGGGAGGCAGAGTTCGTAGTGAGCTGAGATCATGCCACTGCACTCCATCCTGGGCAACATAGTGAGACTCCATCATAAAATAAGATAAGATAAAATAAAATATTTATACAAATAAACAATGAGGTCAATCATAATCTCACCAAGTAGAGGTATCACTGACATTTTCATTTCTAACATATTATATATGTATCCTTCTTAATATAATTTTTAGAAGATATGCAACTCTTCAACTCAATATAGGTATGCATATCTTCATTTTGAAAAGTGATTTTTTTGACAAAGTAGTTTATATATGTGCATATGCCATTTTGCTATTGGCAATATATTTTAGTATTTAATTACACAAGCATAACATTATAGTTTTTATGTACACAACCCAAATGCCTGTGTTTGAATCCTGGTTCAAACTAAGATAGTAATTTAAATTCTCTGTGCTTCATTTCCTCATCTGTATAATGGGCATAATAATAGCGTTTATCTTATTGGGCTGTTGTGAGGATTAATGAGATAATCAATTTTCTGTTAATTACTTAGAATAATGCTCTATACATAGAGAACAGTCAATAAAATGTTATCTGTTACTATTAACAAATTCCTTGCTGTTACTGCACATTCATATTAAAGAGTTTATTAACTGCAAATTTATGATATCATTTGGGCAAATCAAACCTCTTAGAATTAGTCTCATCACTTTTTCGCTAGGAGCTGAAAAACTATCAAATGACAGGGAACCTGGAAAAAGATTAAAAATGGATACACACTTGAAGGATGAGTGGTGATGAAATTGTTGGTAATCCTCAGACTTTTTCTTTACCTTGACAGGTCCTTCTTCTTTCAGGTCTATGGAAAAATATGAATTTTCTCAGCCCAATTACCAGATAATTTTTCCCTAATTTCTGCAGGAAGCTCACAGATGTACTAATTTGACAAACGTAATGGCCAGACTTCAGAACATAAAGCGGGGAGTTCAGTGACCGTCACTAGGAGCAGTGTTCATTCTAGGGTAGTGTTTGATATGAGCTGAAGTTTAGTTAAAGGGGGATACAAAGAGGAAAAGAAAACAATTTTAATGGTTTTCATCTATATCTTCCCTTCATTTCCAAAATGTCTTTTAGTTTCCTTCCAAATGAAATACAATGACTGACTGTTACTTGCAAAATGGCAATTATGCTAATTATGCTTCATGACTTAAAACCATATTCTCAACGATATTTATAAGAATTACATAAAAGAGATCTGTATGCCATGACATACTTGTTTGATCAAAGTGTATTTTGTTTACCAATTTAATCAAGAATCTTAGGATGAACAGAGAAATTCTGGTGATTTTTTACATGTTTGTTTCCTGCAAGAATTTCAGAATTTGGCCTGGCTGTTTTTTTATTTTTACAGATAGTTGAGAGGTAAGCCACTTGGCACTAAGCCTGTACATTTCAGGGTATATTTTATGAAAAGGTAAGCATCTTCTAATATTTAAGAACAATCTTCCAATATTTAAGTACTGGCCCAGCTGTAGCCTTTTTTCTCTGGTGTACATATTCTGTGTAGGTGAAAAGACCCTCTGTTTAAATTCCAGCTCTGCTAACATAGTCGCCACATGGTCAATTGTATGTTGTTGGATAAATTACCTTTCTTTCCAGGCCTCAGTTTCCTTATATGCCAAAAGGGGATGAGCCATCTGGAGGTTAAATGAGAATAATATATACTGCATCTGGCATAATTTCAGGTATATAGTAAATAGTCAATAAACATTAAGGCATTACCCTTCCTTATCTTTGGAGTATTAAATATACTTTACCTATAATCTCTAAAATAAGTGAAGATTTGAGTAGACCCTTCTTAAGTAAACCAAGAAAATCCCCTTGAAATCTTTAGAATGAATCCCCTAAGACACAGATAGGAGGTCCAAAGGTTCTTCGGCAGAAGAATTTCTCAGAGAAACCTTTGGACAAATGGCCCAGTCCTCTTACATAACAAGGTTGATAATGCCGTGAAGTGTTGGGTTGGGCTATTCATGCATCTCTGTAAAATAACTATAATGATCACTGACAGAAAGTTGAAATCAAAATGTTGCCCATTTCCCCTGTAACTTTAGAAGGAGGGTTCATGGGAGAAATTACGTGAGTGCTAACTCATCTCTCTTGGGTTGGAACTATTTTGGACAGTAGCTAAAATCAAATAAGTGAAGCTACTCTCTAGTTACTTAAAAGTTTTACAACTAACCCATTTGAACATTTTTATTTTATTTTCTGTCACTTATTGATTTGGCATCATATGGAGTAACCAAAGTTAAAACACACAGCTGCCAAGTCTCTTAACATCTTTCAAGGTGAACACTCAAGTTGCCCCTCCAGCGTTACTATAGGATTGACGTTTACTTTTAGAGATGTGCTTGTAATTATAAAGTGCAGATATTTCTTGGCTTACAATAGGATTATATCCCAATAAACCCACTGCACATTTAAAATAAGTTGAAAATACATTTATTACAGTAGTCCCCCGCATCAGTGGTTTTGCTTTTCACAGTTTCAGTTTCCCCATGTCAATCACCATTTGGAAATATTAAATGAGAAATTCCAGAAATAAACAATTAACATTTTAAATTTCACACCATTCTGAGTAGTGTGATGAAATCTCATGCTGTCCTCCATCCTGCTCTGTCCCACCTGGGATGTGAATCTTCCTTTTGTTCAGTGTATCCTTGCTGTGGACATGGCCTTAGTCACTTCGCCATCATCTGGAATATCTGATCAACTGTTGGGGTATCACAGTGATTGTGTTCAAGTAACCCTTATTTTACTTAATAATGATCCCAATGCACAAGAGTAGTGATACTGGAAATTTGGATATGCCAAAGAGAAGCCGTAAAGTGTTTCCTTTATGGGAAAAGCTGAAAGCTCTCAATTTAACATGGAAAAGACACAGTGTATTTAGGATGTTTTATATCCATAGTTTTGTGTAACTACTAGGGATCTTGGAACATATGAACATATTGCCCTTGTGTAAGGGGAACTACTGTGCACCTGACATACTGTACATCTTAGCTTAACCTAACCTACCTTAAGCATGCTCAGAACACTTACATTAGCCTATAGTGGGCAAACTCCTTAACACAAAGTCTATTTTATAATAAAGCGTTGAATATGTCATGTAATTTATTGACTACTGTACTGAATGGAAAAACAGTGGTTGGATGAGTACTCACAATATGCTTTCTACTGAATTCATACTGCTTTCACACCATGGTAAAGTCAAAAAACCCTAAGTTGAACCATTGTTAAGCTGCGGACCGTCTGGATATCATTCTTGAGGGGAAAGTAGGGCCATACTTCTCAGAAGATAGCCCTGACTGGCTGTGCAAGAAAAGGGAACATGGTTCATCTTCCCACTCATTTTCAGCTTTCTCACTATAAATTCTAAATTTCTGGTTCTGTGTGGTGTGAGAAAGATTCTTGTGAACAAGTCTTTTCAGGTTTGCGGCAGGTGGAAAAGATAGATGAAGTGCACCTTTTTCATGTGGTAAGTGTTTTCTCAGCATCAACAAAACTATATGCCCGACACTTAGCGATGAAAGGGCTGTAAGCTCAGCTTGGGTTTAGAAACTATATGCCCCATCATGTTACGAACTGAGAGATAAAAGCAGCCAGTTTCAGAGGCTGTGGGATGGGGCAGGAGCTATGGTGCTAATAATGGGGAAGATTAGGTTTCTAGTCCAGGTTGTTTTAAGCTATTGTTTGTGTTTGTAGAGTACATATGACTTATTTTAAATAGTGATGACTTATTTGCAGTGAGCCAATTGTTCTTTTCACATTTGTTCCTGTGGTTTATTCAACTTGTAGGCTACTTTGGAGGAAGTTTATAAAGTCCTGAAGGAATTTCATGGGGGCAAAATTAATGTTGTCAATATATTCAAATATAGTTGATGATGTTTTAAACTTAAGTCTTTTATGTAGTGATAGTGTTATGGATATCTGGGTGCTAGAAATTTTTGTCTCGCTTAATTCTCACAACAGTCATATGAAAGAAGGAGTATTTTCTATATATTATTGATGAGAAAACTAGAGCCCCATACACAGCTCTTTCCAAATGTTACACTATATCTTAGTCTGTGGGAGTAGTCAGGTCAAAACAGAAGGAAAGAAATATCTGAGTATTATCAGCAAGAAGTAGACATGTAAGTTCTAGTTCTTTTGTTGTGTCATTTCTTAACAAATTCATGCAAGGTTTACGGTCATAATTTACCACAGGATTTCTTATTTGATTAGGATCAATTATATACTGCCTAATTTCTTGGCCAAAACTGAACAAAAGTACAACACAATTCATACTTGGTGGGTAAAATTCCAAACTAAGCCTGATAGCACTTCAATTTGGAATTTCAATCAAAACTCGATCATTAAAGCTTCATTGTTCTACTACTTCCTGTTCAAGATATTTTATCAACAGAGCATGAGACAAATCAACCCCAGGAGGTTGACTTTTGTTGCATCTTTCTACACATGCAGTTACTTGATCTGTTTATTTAGGCAGCAAGAAGGATGCATTATATGCTCTCTTCGATAAAAGTTTATATAGGTAAAGTAGGATTCGGTTGCTCATACACACAAACTGAGACCTTTTGTGAGAGCTCACATCATGTTTTCTTTTAAGGATTCAGAAGTTATTAATGTAATTGCTATCTCAGAGACACAGCAGTCATTTTAATACCCTTATTTCTCAAGTGTTTTCACCTCTTAATTCTTGAATATAATCTACTTTGGAGCCAACAGGGGATCACGGGAGGAGATTGAATGTGATGCCCGCCAGAGGGGTTATGTGGATTTTTTTTTACATATATTTTGATATATTCAGTTCCAGAATCAGATCATTTTGTAGACTAGCACAGTGATATTTACCCTGAAGTAAAGGGTGTATTTCCATTTCTTTCACAAATTAACAGTTATCTTTTGCATTTGAAAATTTTAGATTTGAAAATCTTTTTACTTTAACTTTGAGTCTCATTAAAATTACAGAAACGGGAATGAAAAAAAAAATCCATATATAGCTTTTTCTTCCACACAGCAGTTAACAACAAAAGTCAAGGAGTACCCTAGGCTGTTCATATTTCTTCCTTGCCTGTGGGAAATCTCTTTCGGTGGGTTTTATCCTATGTCTACATGAGGCAAACTAAATGTCTGTAGCAGCTAAAAGCCACGGGAGACAGTTCCTGGCAACTAGTCTTAATTATGGAGCTATCTTCAGTGACCTTGCCATTTCCTAAAGCTCTGTGTAAGGAGACTCTCCAGTTTGCCATCTTCAGCAGTTTTTATCCAGTAAAGCACCTTACTGGTATTAGCTAGGGCAGAAGGCAAGGTATGGCTTCACTTCTCTGGTGCCTCAACTCTGACTGTGATGTTGGCCTGACCACCCCAGTGATGGGCTAAGGTTTAAATTGCAGTTGCAATGGACAGCACTCATTTTTGCTTAGGCATGTTTCTAAGGTTTTTCCTTTTCCCCCATTACCATCTTCCTCACCTAAAACACTTCGTTTTGCTGCTGGATGACAGCCATAGCTCCCTCTGTCTTCTTGTGTTTAGTCTCTCCCTGTCTCCATCATGTGAACCAGTGACTTTACGATTCTTCCTAAAACAGTGTTCTTACTGTGATATTGCCCTTCCTAGTTGCTCTGTGTATTCCATTGCATATGTGATTGAGCATAGTCTGTCTTTATTCTCTATAATCAAATTCCTTTCTTTTCACATGTTTATCTTTATGCACATCTGCTCCAGTCAGGCTGTTTTCCTCGCTGTGACCTGTCAAAATGATAATTAGTCATGTCTTTATGGATTCTGCCTTCTCAGTTTCCTGTATTAATCCCTGAAGAACCTCCAGACATGTGCCTGGCCTGTGCTTGTTTCCCTTCTTTACATTCTTAACTTTGCCACGGTATTAAGGGTGGAATCTTTAGATCAGTAATATCCAACAGAAACACAACACAAGCTGCATAGGTCCTTACATGTGCAATTTTAACCTCTCTAATATCTGTATTAAAAAGATAAATTAAAACAGGAGAAAATAATTTAAACAATATTTTTATATAACACAGTATATCTAGTGTATTATTTAAATGCATACTCAGTATAAAAATTATTAGTGTGATATTTTACTTTTGTTTATAAATCCAAAGACTTTTTAATAAGGTGTATTTATACACTTATAGCGCATCTCAATTCAGATTAGTCACATTTCAAGTACTCACTTGCCCCATGGGATTGGACAGCACAACTTTAGACCATTTTAGGCCAAATATTTTCTCCTTTTCATAGACTTTATTTTTTAGAGCAGTTTTAGGTTCACAGAAAAATTGGTAGGAAAATACAGAGATGTCCCATGTACCCCCAGGCCCACACATGCATAGCCTCCCCCATTGTCAACATCTCCACAAGAATGGTACATTTGTTTCAACTGATGAATCTGCATTGGCACATCATAATTGCCAAAAGTCCATAGTTTATTTTAGGTTTCTCTGTGCTATTGTACATTCTGTGGTTTTAGAGAAATGTATAAGGGTATTTATATATAGTATCATATAGGGTGTTTTCATCGCCCTAAAAATCTGTGCTTTGCCTTTTTATCCTTCTCTCCACCTTTACCTGATGGCAACCACTGATCTTTTTACTGTCTCCATAGTTTTGCCTTTTCCAAATGTCATATAGTAAGAATCATACAGTATGTAACCTTTTCACATTGGCTTCTTTCATTTAGTAATATGCACTTAAGCTTCCTCCCTGTATTTTCATAGCTTGATAGCTATTTTTTTAGTGCTGAATATTATTATTTGGATATACTATAGTTTATGTATCCATTTACCTATTGAAGGATATCTTGGTTGCTTCCAAGTTTTAGCAATTATGTTTGTTTATTTATTTGTTTATTTAAAGCCAGTGTCTCTCTCTGTTGCCTAGGCTGGAGTGCAGTGACACCATCATAGCTCACTGTAGCGTCAAATTCCTGGGCTCAAGCAGTCCTCCCACCTCAGCCTTCCATGCAGCTGATACTAAAGGTGAACACCACCATACTCAGCTAAAAACTGGCTGAGTATAGTGAGGGAGTCCTGCTGTGTTGTGTAGACTGCTCTCAAACTCTTGGCTTCAAGCAATCTTCCTGCCTTAGCCTCTCAAAATGCTGGGATTATAGGTGCAAGCCACCAAGCCTGGCCCAAATTTTGGCATTAATGAATAAAGATGCTATAAACATCCTTGTTCAGGTTTCTGTGTAGACTTAAGTTTTCAGCTCTTTTGGGTGAATACCAACAAATATGATTGCTGGTTTGTATAGTAAGAATATATTTGGTTTGGTAAGAAACTGTCAAACTGTCTTTCAAAGTGGCTGTACCAGTTTTTATTACCACTAACAATGAATGACAGTTTCTGCTGCTCCATATGCTTTTCAGCATTTGGTGTTTTCACTGTTCCAGATTTTGGTCATTCTAATAGGTGTGTAGTGGTATATCATCTTAATTTTCCTTTATCTGATGACATATGATGTAGAACTTCTTTTCTTTTCTTTTTTTTTTTTTTAATTATACTTTAAGTTCTAGGGTACATGTGCATAACGTGCAGGTTTGTTACATATGTATACTTGTGCCATGTTGGTGTGCTGCACCCATCAACTCGTCATCACCCATCAATTCATCATTTATATCATGTATAACTCCCCAATGCAATCCCTCCCTCCTCCTCCCTCCCCATGATAGGCCCCAGTGTGTGATGTTCCCCTTCCCGAGTCCAAGTGATCTCATTGTTCAGTTCCCACCTATGAGTGAGAACATGCGGTGTTTGGTTTTCTCTTCTTGTGATAGTTTGCTAAGAATGATGGTTTCCAGCTGCATCCGTGTCCCTACAAAGGACGCAAACTCATCCTTTTTGATGGCTGCATAGTATTCCATGGTGTATATATGCCACATTTTCTTAATCCAGTCTGTCACAGATGGACATTTGGGTTGATTCCAAGTCTTTGCTATTGTGAATAGTGCCGCAATAAACGTACGTGTGCATGTGTCTTTGTAGTAGAGTAATTTATAATCCTTTGGGTATATACCCAGTAGTGGGATGGCTGGGTCATATGGTACATCTAGTTCTAGATCCTTGAGGAATCGCCATACTGTTTTCCATAATGGTTGAACTAGTTTACAATCCCACCAACAGTGTAAAAGTGTTCCTATTTCTCCACATCCTCTCCAACACCTGTTCTTTCCTGACTTCTTAATGATTGCCATTCTAACTGGTGTGAGATGGTATCTCATTGTGGTTTTGATTTGCATTTCTCTGATGGCGAGTGATGATGAGCATTTTTTCATGTGTCTGTTGGCTGTATGGATGTCTTCTTTTGAGAAATGTCTGTTCATATCCTTTCCCACTTTTTGATGGGGTGTTTGTTTTTTTCTTGTATATTTGTTTGAGTTCTTTGTAGATTCTGGATATTAGCCCTTTGTCAGATGAGTAGGTTGCAAAAATTTTCTCCCATTCTGTAGGTTGCCTGTTCACTCTGATGGTAGTTTCTTTTGCTGTGCAAAAGCTCTTTAGTTTAATTAGATCCCATTTGTCAATTTTGGCTTTTGCTGCCGTTGCTTTGGTGTTTTAGACATGAAGTCCTTGCCCATGCCTATGTCCTGAATGGTACTACCTAGATTTTCTTCTAGGGTTTTTATGGTATTAGGTCTAACATTTAAGACTCTAATCCATCTTGAATTAATCTTCGTATAAGGGGTAAGGAAAGGATCCAGTTTCAGCTTTCTACTTATGACTAGCCAATTTTCCCAGCACCATTTATTAAATAGGGAATCCTTTCCCCATTTCTTGTTTTTGTCAGGTTTGTCAAAGATCAGATGGCTGTAGATGTGTGGTATTATTTCTGAGGACTCTGTTCTGTTCCATTGGTCTATATCTCTGTTGTGGTACCAGTACCATGCTGTTTTGGTTACTGTAGCCTTGTAGTATAGTTTGAAGTCAGGTAGCGTGACGCCTCCAGCTTTGTCCTTTTGACTTAGGATTGTCTTGGCAATGCGGGCTCTTTTTTGGTTCCATATGAACTTTAAAGCAGTTTTTTCCAATTCTGTGAAGAAAGTCATTGGTAGCTTGATGGGGATGGCATTGAATCTATAAATAACCTTGGGCAGTATGGCCATTTTCACAATATGATTCTTCCTATCCATGAGCATGGTATGTTCTTCCATTTGTTTGTGTCCTCTTTGATTTCACTGAGCAGTGGTTTGTAGTTCTCCTTGAAGAGGTTCTTTACATCTCTTGTAAGCTGGATTCCTAGGTATTTTATTCTCTTTGAAGCAATTGTGAATGGAAGTTGATTCCTGATTTGGCTCTCTGCTTGTCTGTTACTGGTGTATAAGAATGCTTGTGATTTTTGCACATTAATTTTGTATCCTGAGACTTTGCTGAAGTTGCTTATCAGCTTAAGGAGATTTTGGGCTGAGACAATGGGGTTTTCTAAATATACAATCATGTCATCTGCAAACAGGGATAATTTGACTTCTTCTTTTCCTAACTGGATACCCTTGATTTCTTTCTCTTGCCTGATTGCCCTAGCCAGAACTTCCAACACGATGTTGAATAGGAGTGGTGAGAGAGGGCATCCCTGTCTTGTGCCAGTTTTCAAAGGGAATTTTTCCAGTTTTTGCCCATTCAGTATGATATTAGCTGTGGGTTTGTCATAAATAGCTCTTATTATTTTGAGGTACGTTCCATCAATACCGAATTTATTGAGCGTTTTTAGCATGAAGGGCTGTTGAATTTTGTCAAAAGCCTTTTCTGCATCTATTGAGATAATCATGTGGTTCTTGTCTTTGGTTCTGTTTATATGCTGGATTACGTTTATTGATTTGCGAATGTTGAACCAGCCTTGCATCCCAGGGATGAAGCCCACTTGATCATGGTGGATAAGCTTTTTGATGTGCTGCTGAATCCGGTTTGCCAGTATTTTATTGAGAATTTTTGCATCGATGTTCATCAGGGATATTGGTCTAAAATTCTCTTTTTTTGTTGTGTCTCTGCCAGGCTTTGGTATCAGGATGATGTTGGCCTCATAAAATGAGTTAGGGAGGATTCCCTCTTTTTCTATTGATTGGAATAGTTTCAGAAGGAATGGTACCAGCTCCTCCTTGTACCTCTGGTAGAATTCAGCTGTGAATCCATCTGGTCCTGGACTTTTTTTGGTGGGTAGGCTATTAATTGTTGCCTCAATTTCAGAGCCTGCTATTGGTCTATTCAGGGATTCAACTTCTTCCTGGTTTAGTCTTGGGAGAGTGTAAGTGTCCAGGAAATTATCCATTTCTTCTAGATTTTCTAGTTGATTTGCGTAGAGGCATTTATAGTATTCTCTGATGGTTGTTTGTATTTCTGTGGGGTCGGTGGTGATATCCCCTTTATCATTTTTATTGCGTCTATTTGATTCCTCTCTCTTTTCTTCTTTATTAGTCTAGCTAGCGGTCTGTCAATTTTGTTGATCTTTTCAAAAAACCAACTCCTGGATTCATTGATTTTTTGGAGGGTTTTTTGTGTCTCTATCTCCTTCAGTTCTGCTCTGATCTTAGTTATTTCTTGCCTTCTGCTAGCTTTTGAATGTGTTTGCTCTTGCCTCTCTAGTTCTTTTAATTGTGATGTTAGAGTGTCAATTTTAGATCTCTCCTGCTTTCTCTTGTGGGCATTTAGTGCTATAAATTTCCCTCTACACACTGCTTTAAATGTGTCCCAGAGATTCTGGTATGTTGTATCTTTGTTCTCATTGGTTTCAAAGAACATCTTTATTTCTGCTTTCATTTCGTTATGTACCCAGTAGTCATTCAGGAGCAGGTTGTTCAGTTTCCATGTAGTTGAGCGGTTTTGATTGAGTTTCTTAGTCCTGAGTTCTAGTTTGATTGCACTGTGGTCTGAGAGACAGTTTGTTATAATTTCAGTTCTTGTACATTTGCTGAGGAGTGCTTTACTTCCAATTATGTGGTCAATTTTGGAATAAGTGCGATGTGGTGCTGAGAAGAATGTATATTCTGTTGATTTGGGGTGGAGAGTTCTATAGATGTCTATTAGGTCCGCTTGGTGCAGAGATGAGTTCAATTCCTGGATATCCTTGTTAACTTTCTGTCTCGTTGATCTGTCTAATGTTGACAGTGGAGTGTTGAAGTCTCCCATTATTATTGTATGGGAGTCTAAGTCTCTTTGTAGGTCTCTAAGGACTTGCTTTATGAATCTGGGTGCTCCTGTATTGGGTGCATATATATTTAGGAGAGTTAGCTCTTCCTGTTGAATTGATCCCTTTACCATTATGTAATGGCCTTCTTTGTCTCTTTTGATCTTTGATGGTTTTTTAAAGTCTGTTTTATCAGAGACTAGGATTGCAACCCCTGCTTTTTTTTGTTCTCCATTTGCTTGGTAGATCTTCCTCCATCCCTTTATTTTGAGCCTATGTTTGTCTCTGCATGTGAGATGGGTCTCCTGAATACGGCAGACTGATGGGTCTTGACTCTTGATCCAGTTTGCCAGTCTGTGTCTTTTAATTGGAGCATTTAGTCCATTGACATTTAAGGTTAATATTGTTATGTGTGAACTTGATCCTGTCATTATGATATTAACTGGTTATTTTGCTCGTTAGTTGATGCAGTTTCTTCCTAGCCTCGATGGTCTTTACATTTTGGCATGTTTTTGCAATGGCTGGTACCGGTTGTTCCTTTCCATGTTTAGGGCTTCCTTCAGGGTCTTGTAAGGCAGGCCTGGTGGTGACAAAATCTCTAAGCATTTGCTTATCTGTAAAGGATTTTATTTCTCCTTCACTGATGAAACTTTTGGCTGGATATGAAATTCTGGGTTGAAAATTCTTTTCTTTAAGAACGTTGAATATTGGCCCCACTCTCTTCTGGCTTGTAGAGTTTCTGCCGAGAGATCTGCTGTTAGTCTGATGGGCTTCCCTTTGTGGGTAACCCGACCTTTCTCTCTGGCTGCCCTTAAGATTTTTTCCTTCATTTCAACTTTTGTGAACCTGGCAATTATGTGTCTTGGAGTTGCTCTTCTGGAGGAGTATCTTTGTGGCGTTCTCTGTATTTCCTGAATTTGAATGTTGGCCTGCCCTACTAGGTTGGGGAAGTTCTCCTGGATGATATCCTGAAGAGTGTTTTCCAACTTGGTTCCATTTTCCCCCTCACTTTCAGGCACCCCAATCAGACGTAGATTTGGTCTTTTTACATAATCCCATACTTCTTGCAGGCTTTGTTCATTTCTTCTTCTTCTTTTTTCTTTTGGTTTCTCTTCTCGCTTCATTTCATTCATTTGATCCTCAATCGCTGATACTCTTTCTTCCAGTTGATCGAGTCGGTTACTGAAGCTTGTGCATTTGTCACGTATTTCTCGTGTCATGGTTTTCATCTCTGTCATTTCGTTTATGATCTTCTCTGCATTAATTAGTCTAGCTGTCAATTCTTCCACTTTTTTTTCAAGATTTTTAGTTTTTTTGCGCTGGGTACGTAATTCCTCCTTTAGCTCTGAGAAGTTTGATGGACTGAAGCCTTCTTCTCTCATCTCGTCAAAGTCATTCTCTGACCAGCTTTGATCCGTTGCTGGCGATGGGCTGCGCTCCTTTGCAGGGGGAGATGCGCTCTTATTTTTTGAATTTCCAGCTTTTCTGCCCTGCTTCTTCCCCATCTTTGTGGTTTTATCTGTCTCTGGTCTTTGATGATGGTGACGTACTGATGGGGTTTTGGTATAGGTGTCTTTCCTGTTTGATAGTTGTCCGTCTGACAGTCAGAAGGACTGTCTGTTGGTCTGTTGGAGATTGCTTGAGGCCCACTCCAGACCCTGTTTGCCTGGGTATCAGCAGCAGAGGTTGCCGAAGATAGAATATTGCTGAACAGCGAGTGTACCTGTCTGATTCTTCCTTTGGAAGTTTCCTCTCAGGGGTGACTCCACCCTGTGAGGTGCGGGGTGTCAGACTGCCCCTAGTGGGGGATGTCTCCCAGCTAGGCTACTCAGGGGTCAGGGACCCACCTGAGCAGGCAGTCTGTCCGTTCTGGGATCTCAACCTCCGCGTTGGGAGATCCACGGCTCTCCCCAAAGCTGTCAGACAGAGTCGTTCGCGTCTGCACCGGCCCCTGCTGCTTCCCCTATTGGGCTTCAGCTGTGGGCTGTCCCCAGAGGTGGAGTCTACAGAGACAGGCAGGCTTCCTTGAGCTGCTGTGAGCTCCACCCAGTTCGAGCTTCCCAGCGGCTTTGTTTACCTACTTAAGCCTCAGCAATGGCGGGCGCCCCTCCCCCAGCCTCTCTGCTGCCTTGCGGATAGATCGTCGCAGACGGCTGTGTTAGCAGTGAGGGAGGCTCCGTGGGCGTGGGACCCTCCCGGCCAAGTGTGGGATATATTCTCCTGGTGTGCCTGTTTCCTTAAAGCGCAGTATTGGGGTGGGAGTTACCCGATTTTCCAGGTGTTGTGTGTCTCAGTTCCCCTGGCTAGGAAAACGGATTTCCTTCCCCCTTGCGCTTCCAGGTGAGGCGATGCCTCGCCCTGCTTCAGCTCTCGCTGGTCAGGCTGCAGCAGCTGACCAGCACCGATTGTCCGGCACTCCCTAGTGAGATGACCCCAGTACCTCAGTTGAAAATGCAGAAATCACCGGTCTTCTGTGTCGCTCGCGCTGGGAGTTGGAGACTGGAGCTCTTCCTATTCGGCCATCTTCGGAACTTCTTTTCATATGCTTATTTGCTATTTATCTTCCTTGGTGACGTGTCTGCTAAGATCTTTGGGCCATTTTTTAATTGAGTTGCATGTTTTCCTATTAAAGAATTCTTTGGATATTTTGGATAACAGTTCTGAATCACGTACGTCTTTTGCAAATATTTTCTTCCAGCCTATGGCTTGTCTTTGCAGTCTCTTGACATGGCCTTTCATAGAGCAGACATTTTTAATTTTAATGAAGTGCCAATATCAATTATTTATCTTGTGGATCTTGCCTTTGGTGTTGTATCTAAACAGTCATCATCATACCCAAATCATCTAGGCTTTCTTAAGTGTTATTTTCTAGGAGTTTTATAGTTTTACATTTTATATGTAGATTAGGTTTGCATTTTTTATATTTTGCATTTGGAGTTAATTCTTGTAAAAGGTGTAAGATCTGTGTCTAGGTTCATTTATTTTGCATGTGGATGTCCAGTTGTTTCAGCACCATTTGTTGAACAGACTGTCTTTGCTCCACTGTATTGTGTTTGCTCCTTTGTCAAAGTTCAGTTGACTACATTTACATGGGTCTATTTCTGGGCTCTCTATCCTCTTCCATTGATCTGTTTGTCTCTTCTTTCACCAATACCACACTGTCTTCATGATTCTATCTTTTGATAGTAAGTCTAGAAGTTGGTCAGTGTAAATCCTCCAATTTTGTTCTTTTCCTTCAATATTATGTTGTTTATTCCGGGTCTTTTGCCTCTCCATATAAACTTTATAATCAGTTTGTCAACATCTACAAAATAACTTGATGGGATTTTTATTGGGTTTGTGTTGAATCTGTAGATCAAGTTGGGAATAACTGACATCTTGATAATACTGCGTCTCTCTGTCCTTGAACATGAAATATTTCTCTATTCATTTAGTTCTTTTTTGATTTTGTATGAGAGTTTTTGGTTTTACCCATATAGCTTGTATATATTTTGTTAGATTTTTACCTAGGTATTTCATTTTGGAGGGTGCTCATTTAAATAGAATTGCATTTTTAATTTTAAATTTCACTTGTTCATTGCTGGTATATAGGAGAATAATCAACTTTGGTATATTAACCTGTGTCCTGAAACCTTCCTGTATCCTTAGTATGATAGCTTATTAGTTTCAGGAGGGTTTTTTTTGTGTGTGTCTGTGTCTATTCTTTTTTTTTTTTTCTTTTTTTTTTTTGAGACGAGTCTGGCTCTGTCGCCCAGGGTGGAGTGCAGTGGCCGGATCTCAGCTCACTGCAAGCTCCACCTCCTGGGTTTACGCCATTCTCCTGCCTCAGCCTCCCAAGTAGCTGGGACTACAGGCGCCGCCACCACGCCCAGCTAGTTTTTTGTATTTTTTAGTAGAGACGGGGTTTCACCATGTTCGCCAGGATGGTCTCGATCTCTTGACCTCGTGATCTGCCCGTCTCGGCCTCCCAAAGTGCTGGGATTACAGGCTTGAGCCACCACGCCCGGCCATGTATGTCTATTCTTTTGGATTTTCTCCATGCGTGAACATGACATCTGTAAACAAGGACAGTTTTATTTCTTCCTTCCCAATCAGTATGCCTTTTATTTCCTTTTTTTCTTTTTTTTTTTTGAGACAGAGTCTTGCTCTGCCACCCAGGCTGGAGTGCAGTGGTGTGATCTTTGCTCACTGCAACCTCCACCTTCTGGGTTCAAGCAATTCTCCTGCCTCAGCCTCCTGAGTAGTTGAGATTACAGGCACCTGCCACCACGCCTGGCTAATTATTGTACTTTTTTTCAGTGGAGACGGGGTTTCACCATGTTGGCCAGGCTCGTCTTGAACTTCTGACCTCAGGTGATCCACCTGCCTCGGCCTCCCAAAGTTCTGGGATTACAGGCATGAGCCACCATGCCCGGCCTCCTTTTCTTATCTTATTGCATGAGTTAGTACTTCCAGTATAGTGTTTAAAAGCAGTAGCGAGAGGGGACATCTTGCCTTGTTTCTTAGTGGGAAGGCTTTAAGTTTCTCACAATTAAGTATGATGTTAGCTATAGGATTTTTGGGGGGTTTTCTTTGTAGATTTTCATTATCAAGTTGAGGAAGTTCTCCTCTATTCCTAGTTTACTGAGAAGTTTGTTGTTTTTTTTTGTTTTTTAATCATAAATGGTTATTGGATGTTGCCAAATTTTTTCTTTCTGTATCTACTGATATGGTCATTGATTTCTTTTTTAGCTTGGTGATGTGTGGATCACATTGATTGATTTTCAAATGTTGAAACTGGACCAGCCTTACATAGTGAGGGTAAATCTCACTTGGTTGTGGTTGATTTTCATACATTGTTGGATTCTATTTGTTAATATTTTGTTGAAGTTTTTGCATTTATGTTTATAAGAGATATTGGTCTGTGTTTTTCTTTTCTTATAACCAAAGATGTTTGGTTTGGGGACAAAGGATAATGCTGGCCTCATATAACATGTTTAGGAAATAGACCCTCTGCCCTAACTTTTGAAAGAGATTGCAGAGAATTGGTATGAATTCTTTCTTAAACATTTGGGAGAGTTCACCAGTGAACCTGTCTGGGCTTGGTGCTTTCTGTTTTGGAAGGTTATTAGTTAATCGATTTCTTTATAGATATAAGCCTGTAAGATTGTCTGTTTTTTTTCTTGTGCAAGTTTTGGCAAATTGTGTCTTTCAAAGAACTGGTCCATTTTATCTAAGTCATCAAATTTGTGGGCATGAAGTTGTTCATAGTATTCCTTTATTATTCTTTTAATGTCTTTGGGACTGGAGTTATGGCCCCTCTTTCATTTTTGATGTAGTAATTTATGAAGTCTGTCTCCATTTTCTTTTCCAGTTTGTCTGACTGGAAGCTTGTCTTTTTTACTGATCTTTTCAAAGAACTAGCATTTTGTTTTGTTCTCTGTTGCCTGTTAGATCAATTAAGAATAAGAAAAATAATGTTTTTAATTCTACTTTCACTTATCCTTCTCTAATGGTCTTCCTTTCTTTATGTAGATACACATTTTCGATCCATATCATTTTGTTTTACTCTGAAGAATTTTTAGCATTTCTTACAAGGCAGGTCTACTAGGAAAAAGTTCCATCCATTTTTGTTTGTCTGAGTAAGTTTTTATTTATCTTACATTTTTGAAGAATAATTTTGCAGGGTACAGAATTCTAAGGTGGTTGGTCCCCCACTCCCAACTCAACACTGTAAATATTTCCTTCCATTCTCATATTGCTCGCATGGTTTCTCAGAAGTCAGATATGATTGTTATCTTTGTTACTTTAAGGGTAAGGTGTTTTATCTCTCCGGCTACTTTCAAAATTTTTTCTTTATCTTTGTTTTTCTGTAGTTTGAAATGTATCTGCCCAGGTGTAGTATTTTAGGCACTTATGTTGTTTGCTTTTCTCCAAGCTTCTGGGATCTGTAATTTTGAGTTTGTCATTAGTTGGAGAAATTCTCAGTCCTTATTTTTGTCACGTATTTCTTCTGTTCTTTTGTCTTTTTCTTCTCCTTTGGCATTCCCGCTTTATGCTTATGTTACTCCTATTACATTTTTTCCACAGTTCTTTGATATTCTGTTTTCTTTTTTTTTTTTTCAGTGTTGAGTGCTTTTAAGTTTTTGAAGTTTCTATCAACATATCCTCAAGCTCAAAGATTGTTTCCTCAGCCATGTCCAGCCTACTAGAAGCCCCTCGAAGGAATTTCATTTTGGTTCTTTCTTAAGATTTCCATCTCTCTGCTTACATTGACCATAAGTTCTTGAATGTTGTCTGCTTTATTCATTGAAGCCCTTAGCATATTAATCATAGTTGTTTTAAGTTCCCAGTCTTATGATTCAAACATTCCTGCTATATCCCGTTCTTGTGTTTGCTCTGCCTCTTCATATTGTGTTTTTTGCCATTTTACATTCCTTCTAATATTTTCTTGATAGCTGGACTATTTTGGACTTGGTAAATGGAACAGCTGTAAGTAGGCTTTTAGTGGTAGTAAGATGTGGAAGGGAAGCACTTGATAATCCTATGATTAGGTCTGTGCACTCTATAGTCCTAAGCACTCTATAGTCTTATGATTGGTGTCTAGACTGTGAACTACACAAGTATTTCTCAGTTTTTTTTTTTTTCTCCCCCTACCCCGAGGAGAAAACAACAGGACAGGTGGGAATAGCCAGAGTGTGTCAGTGTTGGATATTTACCTTCCCCTGTTTCACATAGGCTCTGATAAAACCCCAGCAGGTTAGCTTTGGGTTAATGCGTTTCTCCTGTGGGCACACCTTGTTAAGAAGAACAGAGTGCTCTGGCGTATTTCCAAATGGTTCCCTTTTTTGTCTTGCTGCTAGAAGCATGAGGGGATTATTTTTTAATATTTACTGTAGGAACCTGGTTGAGCAGGTAAATCTCACAATATTGTTCCCCACCTGTGCTATGACAAGTTCCCTGGAGTTTTTAATTTTCAAAATTGTCCACACTGAGCTTTCAGCAGTTCATCAATTAGAGTTTGGGGTTCCTACCTGTCACTGGTTCCCAGGGCACTTTCCACCTGTGAGTCTCTAAGCCACAACTCCCTGTATTCACCTGTTTGTGTCTCCTGTCTTGAAGTTAGTACTTTGCCCTGTGCCCTCCTCTCTCTTAAGGATCTTAAAAAAATATGTTCACCTCTTTATTTGTTGTCAGGACAGAGTGGTATCTTTCAGGCTCCTTACACCAGAAACCAAAGCCCTCAAACTTTTTATTCCCTCTGCCTTTCTGTTGCCTGTCTCTGACTGCTCAGTGGATATTTCTGTAGGGATGCTCAACAGTCTTCTTCAGCTGATCATATCCAAGGAGACCTCATGAGTTTCTTCCCTGCATTCCTCACTACAGCATCATCCTCTTGTACCCCTAGTTAGAGACCTTAGAATTAGTGTTCAGATTCTCTCTTCATCATAAAGAGTCTGTCATTAAGATATAATAGTGTTCTGATTTTGTTTTGCCTATCGTCCCTGTTCTGTATTTTATCATTGTAGCAACAAAATTTGTATCACCCAATTTCACTTTATATGCAGTGATTCAACATTACCTATTTTTAAAGCTTCAGCTCCCCAATGCGTTATAAAGGTCATCTTGCCCTGGTCCTGTTAGCTTTTCCAGCTATAACTTCTGCCCCCTTCTCCCTATGCATCGTATACTACAGATGTCCATACATTTTGTAATTCCTCACAGTTCACCTCTTTCATGCTTTCCTAACTTAATGCATGCCGTTCTTTAGGCCTGCAATGCCCTTTCTCCTGTTCTTTTGAAAATAATTTCACTTTATCCGTTCGGCTCAAACATTACCTCCTCTACAGAGTCTCCTTCTTCCATGCAGGAAGAAATCAAGTGTCTCCTATTTTGTTATAGCACTTTACCACCTGTATTGTTTATAGGCATTTCCTAACTCTCCAGCCCGCCCTCACCTTAGATTTATGTATTCCTTGAGAGCAGAGAGAGTAAGTGTTCACCTTTGTATTTCTAACATCAAGCGCTGCCTGTTACCTGGATAGCAGTGGTTCAATACCTGGGTGTTCACTGTGCTGCTGATTGGCTTATTGACCTCACTATGTAGCTTGATACTTATATACACTGTGATTACTTTAGAAATATTTTTGCCTTCTGTGCTGAATTATAAGCTACTTCATAACAAGGCTGTCTTTATTACTCATACAGTATTAACCAGATAAAAGTTAATTTGAAATATATGTATGTACATCCCTGGTTTCATCCACTTGGTTCAACCAAGGGAAGCCCGTCTTCCTGGTAAAGAGTATCTGGTACAGTCAAGGGATTCCTGTCTGTGTGGGCTCTGCCTTTCACTGAGTCACGTGTGACAGAACTGAGTATTATCTAAGTTGCAGACTTGGGATCTTCCCTAGAAAGGAACACAGTGACTAATGTGAAATATTTTATTTGGAAACTTTAGATATAGATAATGAATACATGTATTTCATTGGTCATCCTTTAACAATATTTATTGTGTGTCTACAGAGTGAAAAAATGTGGACATGAACCACAATCTCAGAGTGAAAAATAAGAGGTCAATGTCTGTTATAACTTTTTAAATTTCCGTTAAGAAACGATTATGTAAGTTACGTTTTTTGCCATCATTTTAATTAGAAGAATATGTACATTTTTATATTCCATGTAAGAAATGATCCCATAGTGCGGTTAATATACATTTGAAGAGGTGTTCTTTATGAGGAAAAATTGTTTTTACCTTTCAGTGTAAGAGATGTAAGCATATATCGTTGTTTCATGTTATTTATATTAATCACCACATATTTTCATGTCTAAAACTTCTTTAGCTACTGGTTATTTTTATTATGATTGATAGTTACAGAGAGTGGCTATCTAACCATTTCAGTCCTGTTCTATTGGGCTATTTTTTAAATGCCTAATAAAACAATCTTTCTCCCACTCTGCTACTCCCCAGAGAGCTGGAAAGCCCCTTCTGATTGGAGGACATCATTAAAAACAGTGGGAGGCACTACCAGTTTATCAGTTTAGCACTCTTGATTGTGAAAAGTCTCTTTTAGCCATTTTGTTGAGACTTAGGATACGTCTATGCTTAGATAAAATAGAAAACTGTGTTTGAAGACTTGAAAGCTCCTTTGACATCTATGGAATAAGACTCCAACCCAGAAGGCAGGCGGATGGCAATTTTCCCCCATTTTAAAAAGCTTTATTTTAAAATAATGTTATGCTTATTGAAAAGTTGCAAAAATAGTACAGAGAGTTCACTAAATATACTCTTCACTCATTTTCCCCTAACACTAGGAAATTAACTTTGGAAAAATACTATTGACTAAACTTCGTATCTTATTAGCGTTCACTAGTTATGTTTTTTTCTTTGCCTAATGTCATTTTTCAATTCTAGAATCTGATCCTGGATCTTATACTGTTGTTTCTTTAGTCTGTTCCAATAATTTGTGACAGTTCCTCATTTCTTCCATGTCTTTTGTGATCTTGATACCTTTAATGAGTTCTTGCCAGATATTTTGTACGATATCTATCGGTTTAGGTTTTTCAGGTACTTTCTCATCATTAGATTCAGGTTATACACTTTTGGCGAGGGATACCACAGAAGTAATGTTGTGCCCTTCTCAGCGAATCGTATCGGGGATACATGATGGCTATACATATGTATTATTACTGGTGACATTAACCTTGATCACTTGGTTAAGATTATGTCTACTGGGTTTCTCCACTGTGAAGGGCCAATTTTCTATTTCTAATCGATAAATATCTTGGGGGAGATACTTTCAGTTAATGCCAACATCCTATTTCTCCTCAAACATTTGAACAGTGATTTTAGTGTTAATTGGTGGATGTTGCCTGCAACTGTGATATTTCCCTAATGGTGATTTTGTGTTTCCCTCAGATGTCAATTATTTTTGTGTCTTCCTTCCCTAGGAGGACACATTTCTACATATACCTAGCTTCCAAGGAAAACGTCTAATTAAAAGTTGATGTATTTGCAAAATTTATTACCGCATAAATTTTTTATACCTGCTCATCTTAGTCTGTCCTAGTCTTTGTCCATCTCTGTATCTACCTACCCACCTACCTGTCCATCTACCTATCTGTTTATAAATTCACATTAACAAATCCATGATAATAGAAAGTCAAATTAATCAACTCATATCATTTACGAGACTATTATAGCTGATAAATATGTATCTCTCATCTTTCCATATTGTCTGTGTAAGTGCTGTGGCTTTTTCACTCCGGTAGTTTGGGGAGTAGGAGGGAGTGGTGCCCACGGCTTCTTCTCTCCTGTTGTTCAGCTAGTAGGAAGGAGTGTTACAGCCCTTTGACTCTCACCACCCACAGCTTAGCGAGCAGGAGGGCTACAGCTCTTTCGCTCCTGCATTTTAGCATGTTCCACGTTCTTATCCTGCTATCAAGAGGACTAGGGTACGGGAACACTGGAGAGTGAGTAAGGCAGAGTAGAATTTTATTGCATGACGGAAAGAAAACTCTCAGCATCAAGAAAAGACTCAAACATAGGTAGCCATCTGTAAGGCTGAGTCCTGGGTTTTCTATGGGCTTCGAATGGGGGAGTGTATGCTGATTGGTTCACGGATGGGCTTGGAAAAAAGCACGATTCGACTGGTTAAAAGGCATCATTCAAAAGGAACCAGTCGAGGGAGAGAGAGAGGATAAGATGGGGATGGAAGTTCTCACTCTGGTCATGGATTCTATCTGAAACTGGCAGCTCCATTTTCAGGCTTTAAACTATCCTTGGCTTGAAGGCGGGTTTTCACCAGGGATCTGTCCTTGTCTGCCTAGGAATTTGTCTGTCTCTTGTCACTATGGTAAGGAAATGTGGCACATATTTATGCTTTAAAGGCTGACTGGAGTCTTAGAAATTAATACAAAAAAAAAAAGGAGAAATGAAAATAATTAACCTGTTTGTATTTTATATCTCCTAAAATCATCACCTCTCCATTTTATTATCTGAAGAGTCAAACTGCTTTCTGAGTTAACTAATGTCATTGTCAAAAGGAATAGGCATGAGGAAAGAAAAGAAAGACAATAAATTTGTTTGGGACACAATTGACACATACAAGTGGCAAAAAAAAAAAAAAAAATCTGATGATAAAACTGGAGTTCTCCAGATATTTTTGATACCATGGCACCTAAAAAGAAAACTTGCATCTAATGTTATAGGTGTTTTGCTTGGTTTATTGTAGTTTGGTTTTCTTCTTTTTGTTAAGTACATAGGCTAGGAGACCAAAAGAAACAAATCTAAAGACCAAACAAATGCAATCAATACATAAATATATAACACAAGTTCACACAAATTTTCACAATCCAGATATAACTATATTAATATTTTGTTGTACCTATTTATGTATATATTACTCTTTTATAACTATGAACTTATAAATATATAAAAACTTTAGTTCAGTGTCTTCATTTTTCATTGTTCCAGCAAAAATGGCTTGACCTGTATTTACCTAATTTGGAGGTATATATCTTTTAAGATGCCATGTCAGAAAAGCATATCGGTTTCAAATGTAAACACCAAATTAAAAAGACTTAGAATCAGATCTTAAAAACTGCAAACTTCAACACTTCATTATTAACTGCGCTCCATATGGAAAATGTTACTGGCAAGTTCTAAGATACATAGGAGCAACAGTTTATTTAACAATGCTTATTGATTCTTTTAAGCAAATACAGGGAAGCCAACTGGTATATGAGAAAAAGATATACATATATATGTTTATATACATATATGTATATGTATTTAAACTATTATATTTAGATATATGCTATTTATACTATCTACATATCATACTTTATATGCATATGAATATGTGCACATATGTGTGTGTATATATATAGTAGTGTAGGCTATTATACATGTGTATGTGTTTTTATATATCTAGGTATATATAGATATAATGAGTGTAAGATACACTGTTCTGTATTCTGCTTATTTCACTTAGGACTATATTGTGAACATCCTGCTGTGCCAGTAAATGTAGTTTAACCTCATTTTTTAAAGGCTGTTATTATCCCATTGTAATGAGGTTCATTTATTTATTTAAAACCATATATATATAGGCATTTGATTTTAGTTCTTGTATTTGCTATTGCAGACAATCCTTTGATGAAAGTATCTTGTGGTAGTTGCCCCAATTTATTCAATCAGTTGTTTTTGTATGGAGTAGGCAGAGTAGGCAATATTTAATTATCCATTGTCCTTAACTATTATGTGATCCTTTCAAAGTAAGAGCACAGGGTGAAGCATTTTTTTTTTTTTTTAGACAGAGTCTCGCTCTTGTAGCCCAGGCTGGAGTGCAGTGGTGCGATCTCGGCTCACTGCAACCTCCACCTCCCGGGCTCAAGCGATTCTCCTGCCTCAGCCTCCCGAGTAACCTGGACTACAGGCGCCTAACACTAGGCCTGGCTAATTTTGTATTTTTAGTAGAGAAGGGGTTTGGCCATGTCGGCCAGGCAGGTCTCAAACTCCTGACCTCAGGTGATCTGCCTGCCATGGCCTCCCAAAGTGCTGGGATTACAGGTGTGAGCCACTACACCTGGCAGGGTGAAGCATTTTAGATCCAAGCTCTGTCATTATTTCGTTTCACATATTGTAATGAACTGTGACAGAAATGCCCTTTAAAATGCATTACCTTCCAAGACCTCATCTCCAAAAGTAAAAACAACCTTAAACCCTGTTTCCCATTTAAATCTCCTTTATGTTGTTCCCTTGGCCACCAATCCATTCCTTATTGTCCCTGCTCTCTTCCATGGTGGTTGGGTCTAAATGTTCAGTCTCTCCATTTACCCTACTAGGTTCTCCTCCTTGCATATCCTCTTTACCTCCAGTTCCTAAGTCATTAGTGAAGAGACTGATTTATATCTTGATATTTCATTTGCCTTTGTGATTGTTATTTTCAGGGCAACTTCTGGAGTTAAAAAATGAAATTTAAATGCTCATAAGAGATATAAATTTGTTGCCTCTAGCGGTTGCTCAGGTACCAGGAAAAAACAAACAAAAAAACTCATGAAACTCATGTAACTAGTTATTAGAGCCTGCATAGGTAATTCGATTAGTAGGAAATTTCAGAAAAGTGCCTGCTACTAAATTACTTTGAACATCAGGGGTCCGAATCAAAGCTGCTGTCCACTCTTCCCAGTGAAAACCTCCCTAAGCTATACTGCGTTGGAGGGGAAAAACCGCATGTTAAACCATTACCGAGACGGATTCTGTAATGCAGTTTTCACTAATTTCTTTGCTGCTGGCCATGAAAATAACTGGAACTCAATTCTCTCACAATCATGCTTAACATCTCAAATCAGAACAAATGTAAGGAGTTACAGAAATGTTACAATAAATGTTATTTTATTTTACTTATGGCAATAATGACTGTGCTTTTAACAAGTGCAGCAGTCATACTACTCTAAACCAGAAAGAAAAAGAGATCATTTTATTCCATTTGGCTTGCCCTGTTGAAAGCATTTGTTATGCACATTCTTGTTCAAAAGGTGTTGCTTTTCTAAGGCATTCACTTGATGTGTGAAGATCAGACTTGTAAACAGGTCAGATGGGAAGCGCATTTTTCTCTTCCTCCATTCTCAAAATTTCCTTCTTGTCTTTTGTTAGGTTGTGGCCTGATTTACATTTACATTTTTGTTAGTAAGCACTGAGCTGTTTACAAGCAATGTTGCCATGCGAACCTTGAAAATAGATCTGATGGGGAATTTTGAAAGTGCCAAGCTGAAGCTCAGAATGTGGAAATCAAGTTTGTAACATCTTGGTTGTTAAGCACTGCTTGTTGAAGGCAAGTCAGTGACTTCCTTAGAAGTATGTGTGTGTTGAAGTAAGTGGGATTTGTCATTTGTCAGCGGAGAAAGAGATTCTTCTTACATGCCAGATTCTGTTTGCTCCCCTCCCACCAAAGCCACACACGCCTGACTACAGTTAGTAGGTCACTGATGCCTGCCTGGAAAATTCTAAATAAATAGCTCAGATTCTGGACCTATACTCTGGACATCTGGAACTGCCATTTCTAGGAGATTGGCCTCGTTAGCCAGAGTTCCATGCCAGTTCATTCCTGGGCAGTGGAAGTCAGCCCAGAGTCAGGTGAGACTGTGTGTCTTGGATGATCAGGTGTTGGTTATATTAGTGATGCCTTTGGAAGGCAGATACTACGGTGTGGATACTCTGCCCAGGCCTTGGCATCCCCTGGAACTGGGCCAGCATCCTGGCTTCTCACTTACTAGCTAGGTGACCTTGGGTTAAGTTATTTAGCCTCTTTTTTCCGGAAGTTTCTTCACTTGTAAAATACTGATAACCACTTCTAACTCATAGGTTTATTGTAAGAATTAAATCAGATAATAAATGTCAACCAGTCAGTGGCTTAGTGCCAATCAATCGATAAGCATAATATAACTAGTAGTTCTTTCCATTTCATTAATTGCCATGCCCTCATATTTTCTAACTTTTTTATTAAAATCCACAAGTGAGGGACATCTGTTACCTTAGTTACATTTCATTGTGAGCAGGCACCTGTATGTTTGAATTGAAGGTTGTGGTAAAATTACTTTGTATTTCTATGTTTAAGTATTTTACAGATATGTTAGTAGGAAGCTTATCTTTGTATTTACCATACAAGCCTTTTTCAGATAGTGCTTTTTGTCTTTCAACTTGGGACTTATAAGTAGAAAATATAAAAACAAGGTAAATATTAGATGGTATGCAAGCTACAACAAAGAATATTTCACTTAGCTGAGAACTCCTTTCCTCATTAAGGAAAACATGGCATGCTGTGTTGGACTGGGAAATCCTGTTGGGAGTGGTGCGTCTCCCTGTGGGAGGAGGACTGCAAAATTCTCCATGTTTAGACACTCAGGAGTGCTTTGCAGGCAAGCTAAGACCTTTTCTGAGAGAAAGTGTGGTGGTGGTCAGGGGAAGTAATATTTGTTGAATGCCTACTAAATGCCAGGATCAAGGTACTATTAATAGTTTATTTCACTTAATTATCTCAGCGTTATACCTATTTTGTTTGTTATCATTATCTCTATTTTATAAATATGGAAAATGAGGCTAAATTTTTTGTTCATGGATCTACTGCAAGTGAATAAGAGAATACAAATTTGAATCCAGATGTGCTAGCTTTGAAGTACATTCTCCTCCAGCGTGCTGATCTTGGCTCACAGATGGAAAGAAAGCTGCAAAACAAATTGTTAAAATCTGGTAATTCAGGCACAAAGACAAAAACTAGTTTTAAATCTCGATTCTAAATCCCTTAGATGAAATAAAGAAGGCAGGAAACATAATATTTCTTAGGATAATCATGTAGCTAGCAAGAGTACGTGGGCTCTTCGTTGATGCCAAGCTGATGTGAATTCTAAACTGTTTACCAAGAGACTCTGTCAGGATACTTAGGGAAGTTTTTCAAAACACTTAAGCGTGGGCCCTGTTCCTGAAAACCCTGATTTTCCCACCCAGAAGAAATAATTATGCTGTTGGGCAGTTAACTAGACATTATGGAAAAGACAAAGCTTTCTTTAGTACAGATCAAGGACCTGATGGAGCTTGAAGGCATAAAGGTGCAATTCCAAATACCTCAGCTGCTGTAGATGAAGGGGCAGCATTTGCTCTAGATCATCGTCACGACGTTTCCTGGTATTCTTTCAGGTAGGTGACCAAAGCTCAGCCTGCAGCTCCTCTGACCAGGCTTCCAGCTCAGGCCCTGCCCACAGAGGTGGTACACCTGATGCAGCTGGCCAGCCTCTGTCTCCTACCACAATAAACTCTAGTGCACCCCTGAGCCCAGTAGCCTCTTCGTCCTCTCACCAGCTTGCCTCTGTGACTCAGGAAAAGGAGGAAGGAAAGAAATGGCCCACCAAAGAGAGATGGCGATGGAGTCCACTGTTGGGGAAAACAGTCTTATGTCTGTCTTTTCATTTTAATCTTCAGTATCTTCTCAGTTAATTATTCTCCATTGAGTCCTATCATTGGAGTAGACTTTCATCAATCAAGACATAGTTCATTCATCACTATAGTAAATTTTAAGCTTCTTAAATCATGAATCTCATTCTAGCCAGATTACCTTGGTGTAGATTTTAATCAATGAAGGTAAAACTTTTTCATTCTTTGGGCAAAAATGTTTGAGAACTTAAAATGTGCCTGACATGGTTCTTGGTGCTGACCATACACAGCTGAACAAGACAGATGATACTCTGTGCTTATGGAGCTTGCCTGATGGCGAACAAGGCAGAGTGAGAGTAATTTATTTCAAGTACTACAAACACCAAGGAAAGGAACTGCAGGACGCTTGTGCAGTAGAAAGAGCTGAGGGGTCAGGGAAAGCTCTGTGGAAGGAGTGTTTAAACAAATGGAGAAACCACCTTCTTCTCATTTTCTTAACCTGTTCACTAATAAGCTACACAGCTCATAGCAGGAACCTATAACAAAGGCATCATGGTTCTTGTGGTGATCCTGTATGTACTGACTACAATAGACAGATATTTAGAGGTAGAAATAGATGAGAAACTAAACAGGCTTATAAGGTTCTGGCCTCATTACCTCAAGCCAACAAAGTAATACTAATGTCAGAATATTTTCGCTTAAGTGGAGTACATCATTGGTATTTCCTTTAGTAATTGCGATATGACAAAGTATGCATTGTTTGGGTGCCTTTCGGTAATTTAGTTCTTGCCTTGTCCTTCCCTGCCTCCGTATCTCTTTTCACTCCCTTTGCAGCAGTGTTTCTTTTAGGAATGGTCTTCAAACCTGCCTCAGATTTCAGCTGGGTGGATGCTAAAAATGTTTCTCAGCCTCTACCACAGACTTACCAAATGTATTTAGGGTTGGACCTATCTGTGTTTTTTAACAAGATCCCAAGCCATCGTTTCTGCATACTAAAGTTTGAGAAACAGAACTTGATAGTCATATCTTTCTACTGTTGTCTCATTAACATAGTCATCTCCTCACCCGGCTGATAAAGATTCTGTCTAAGAACTGCACACCGCCTTTGTGATCAGCTTCCTGCCTCCAGGCTGCACACTCGGTAAGGTGACAGATTAAAACCGTGCTAAACTGCTCATGCTGTACTGCCTCTATTTATAATGAGCATCTGGTGGCACCTTTGCTGATCGTGTATTTACCTCCTCTCTCTCCCACCCGGGGATCCATCTCTCACATAAAACATGCACAGTCTTTTGTTAGGCTTTTCATTTTATATTCTGCTCTTCCCATTTTGCTCTTCTTTTTTTCTCTCTTGATCTTGCCTAGGACTGAGCATGTATGTGTTTGCATGTGAATACAGAAACGAGTGTTATCTCTATATGTATGTATTTCTAAGTGTGTAGACATGATGGAGGTGACCCGCAGGTAACCAAGCCCTCTGTTTTCTTTCTGCCTTGGATAAGGCATTCACAGACAGGCACTGTCTCCTGGAAGGGATCATTAAATAGGTCAGACACTCTACGGTGTTGGTTATATATAACCATAACAATGGTTATGGTGATGAGTCACTAATGGATGGGTGAGGCTATCATGGCTGAGGAGGCAGGCACCAAAATGGCATCTCTGCTTCCATATTCTCCATGTTCTAAACCTGGCTGAGGAGCTTGTCAGGGTGTGCAGGGGTGACAGGGAGCCATTGTTCATGGTATTAATATCCCAATCACCACTCATTAATTCAGCCAACATTTATTGAGTCCCTGCTATATATTGGAATCTGTGGACCCACAGAGGTAAGTAAGACATAGTCCCTGTTTTCCAGAAGTATTGTTTGCGAGTGAACTCCACACGCAACAATGATTTCTCAAGAGAGAATGTTGTGGGATCTCAGAGGTAGCCATGATTCTTTGGAAAGATCAGGGACAGCTTCTCAGAGGAAATTACTTTCAAATGGACTCTGATGAGTATGTTGTACAATTCCAGGTAGACAAGCGTGTGGGAGTTGTTAATTGTAGGACATGAGGTATGGACACCTGCAGAGGTAATGCATCAGGAATGCGTACCTTATTGTGGATCTGAAAGGATGAGACTCTATGCCTTAAGTGAACTTCCTCCTCCATTTGACACAGTATTGTTTGTGTTGCCCTATTTCCATCTTTAGCTGTGACAAGAGCATCAAGGTCACAGTAGTACAGGACATGAGTTTAATTTCTGATTCTGTCACAGATCTCACTGGCAAATTCTGCTTGCATTTAATTTCACAGTATACTCTACCACATCTTAGGCCACAGTGAAAAAGGGTCACCATAGGAAAATCTGGATAAATGTCGTCTCAATAGTCCAAACCTTGGACAGCCCACATGATTTTGTTAAATTTTCTTGAGTTAACAGCTATGAACATTGCCCTGATCAACAATCACATGTTCGTGTGTGTGCTTTAAAAGGGCAGGCTTTAAGGAAATAACACATATGTATGCAAAGATATAATAGAAGTATATTCGGTGCAGCATAATTTAGAATAGTGAAAAATCAGAAACTAATAAATTGTGAGCAGCTTACTTAAGTAAATATTGTATATTCATATGACAGAATGGGATGCAATAAACATATTTTTAGTCTTAATTATATAGGGAAATGTTAATGGTATACCTTGGGAAAAACATGTATAGTGTTATGTGCCTGTAAAATATATACAGTGTTATGCCTACTTTTTCAAACGAAATAAAGCATGGACATATGCATAAACATGTGAGTGTGGAGACAGAACTATTTAAAGAAATGCAACAAAACAAAATAACAGTATCTTTGGATGGTGTAATTACAAGTGGTTTTTATTATCTTTATACTTTTCTACATTGTCGAAAATTTCTTTAATGCAAATACAGTTTGCAAATTAAAAGACTGAGGGGTAAATAAAAACAAAAGCCAAAAATAGATCTGTGGTAAACATTTCTGTCCCTTGCCATTATGAGAAGAGACAACATAGAAAAACACACCAACAGCCAATAACCTATGTTTGTAGTTACTTAGTGTGTTTACAGTTCTCATATTGCATCAGCAGAAACCTAATGGAGTGATGGCTGAGTCACTTACATGGTCTTGGAATGAAGAGCTCAGTGAAACAGTCCTGCCTGTTTCCTAAAACCGTGTGCAAGTTTGGCACAAAGCTCACCTCTCTTTGTCTCTTTATTATTATTCTTCCAATGTGTTAGGGTTTGGAATGAGAAGTGCTGAGTCTGTTTCTAATTAGTTTACTTATCTGAAGAATGAGTGTAAATGGCATTAATGCACCTAACAAGACATGTTTGGTAATTCTGCTTTTCCTTAACTAATAGCACTACAGCATGCTGCAGTGCCAACAAACACTGCCCCCTTGTTTACATAATAACTGAGCTTGAATTGGTTTGTGCATATTTATGTGACCTTGAGTGGAGATTAGAAAATGCTTGCACGATTGAAGAAATACTCAGGTTTCCACTCTAGCCTTGCACATGTCGGCCAAGGCAGGCTGCTGAAATGTTGAGTCTGAGCAGTGAGTCCGTGAGAGAAAGGGTTCCTGTCCCGGATAGCTTATCTTTAAGTTCAAGGCTTTCACCTAATTGTTGGTGGTGTTGCTGTGGTTATGCATAACCAGAAGGAACTTGGGAACATGTCCCTAGGTGGCACAAAACGGGGGAGATGACAGCTTTTCTTTTACCATGCAAGCTGTGTTTCCCTGCTTTGGGATGTAACTCAAGATGATTTTCCAAGTCCACTTAAGCTTTAAATGAAGAACAACACTTCACTCTGGAATGTAGCTGTGGCTGTGGGATCGTTTTTTCTTAAGGAGTGATATGGGTAAGAGAGGTATGCCTGGCCACGATCTTAAGAGCCTTATCTGCCAGATTAGGCTTTAGGACTGTTCACAAGGCAATCATGCGTTTTGAATAAAGGATTGTGATGGAAGATTAAGACCCTAAGTGGGAGGATCCTGAATCACAGAACAGATCTGCATATGTGCACAATATAGTGTCCTAAACATAGGCACCATTCAGCTACAGGCACGAGTAGCCAGTCATTTATATAGTGTTACCACCCCCAACAACTAGTGCCCATCTATCGAGCTGGAAAGACAAAAGACAGTGAAAGTCACAGCTCAACAGAGTCAAACAAGAACTTACTGTAACCTAAAATAATTAGATAATAGTAAGATAAGAACTTGTTACATGGAAGCTGTCACTGTCGTCATTGTGTATTGTTTTTATTGGGAGGAATTTGTAAGCAAGGTGAAAGAATAGGCTTGGCAACCTGATTATTCTTTATGACTCTTAAAATTCATGGTTTAAAATGACCTCTGTTCAAATCTAGAGTGCTTATTCTGGCTAGATAAGCCACGATGAACAGATTACAATTTAGTGAGTGACTATTTGTTGTTTGAAATAGTCCACATTGTTGTGAAGTACATATCATAATGTAAAATAGAATAATTGATCCAAACCTAAAGAAAAATGAGTTAAAAACTTGAAGAAAAAATTTATAGACCATAAATGATGTAAGTTGAGGCATGCTAACGTAGTTCCCATTTAGTGAACATATCTTTGTAGTTCAGCTCAAAAGGCCATACATGACACCCCACAGTCCACTTTGTAAGAGCTTATTTGAGTATCTAGATGACAATAATGTCATTAGTCCCAAACCCAGAAGTACCACCTAGGATTTGATGGTAGGTGTCAACATGTAATGGGATATTGGGAAGTGAATTTGATGGCATACATCATTCACTCAGTCAGTCAGCAAAGATTGATTTAGTACCTCTTGTCAGGCGCTCTTCTAGTTATTGCAGACCATCATGAAACAAAACAGATAAAACCCTTAATATCATGGACATTGCATTTTAACTGGGGGAAGGCAAACAATAAATAAGTAAACATATCCATGTGTGCTGAGGTGTTATGATAGGTATATTGATTTTCATCCACAGTTCCTGGCTTACAGCTCCCGTAGTCCTTGTTATAATGTTGGGGCACTTTATGCCTCGGGAAACGTAATCTCTCTCTGACCTTCTCTTGTCCTCCTTTTACCTACCGAAGGCAGCAATCTAATCTGATTGTGGGTCAAAAAACCCTCATTCCAGAGATGTTTCTGCTCCATACTCTAGAGGAAGGAATGCTACCCAGAAAGGCCCAGAAAGATCTGAACAGTTAGGTCTTGTTGGGTTAAATCATGCACTTTTTATTTTATCATAGTTCTACGTGGTTGTCAGTTGGCCTGTGTAATAAAGCCTCCATAAAATGACAAGAGTACTGGATTTGTAGAGCTTCCGGATAGCTGAACATGTGGAGGTTCCTGGAGGGTGGTGCACCCAGGGAGGACATGGAAGCTCCATGCCCCCTCCCACTAGATTGCCCTACACATCTCTTCATCTGTATGCTTTGTAATATCCTTCATATTAAACCACTAAATGTGTTTCCCTGAGTTCCGTGAGCCACTGCAGCAAATTAATCAAACCCAAAGTGGGGTTTATGGGAACCCCCACTTAAAGCCTGTCAGAATTTCTGGGGCCCAGACTTATAACTAGTATCTAGGAGCAGGGGGAGCAGTCTTAAGAACTGAGCCCTCAACCCATGGAATCTGACGCTATCTCCAGGTAAATAGCGTCAGATTGAATTCTAGGACACTTAGCTGTTATCTGCTACTTAGTATTTGGGAAAATCCTCCAAACATTTGATCACAGAAGTCTTCCGTGTTGATTACTATTATCTTGGTGTGAGAACAGAGGAGAAATCTGGTTTGAGTTTTTCCTACACAATTGGTGTCAAAAGTAGGATTTGCTAGAATGGCCCTGGCCCACAGAAACATATGGATTGGAAAAAAGAAGGGTGAAAGAAGGGAGGATGAGGAATTTAATTCCTGGGTGGCTACCTAGTCACCCATGGTATGAAACTGTAGTTACACTGCATTTCATTACTAAAGGTAAAAGTTACCAGTGGAATTAAAGGATGATAGTAGTCTCAATTTTTGAGAAATTGGCTTATTGGATATGCAAGAGAATTCAAAATAATAAGAACCGTGCTAAACACACTATCCCTTGGTTATTGCTATCTATAATAGCTAAAATGAAAGTAAAAGAGAATTCTGAGTCAGGCCTCGGGGCTGGACTGAGGTCTGATGTGTGTCTCTCTGAGCTCAGGCTTCTAGCCTTAAAGCCACCCACAAAGGCGAAAATTATGTGGAGGCAACAGAAAGTACCTCAAAGACCTTTTTTTTGGTCACCAAGAAGTTAGTCGGTAGGGCAAAACCAAGAAACTGTTGAAACTAGAGGGTACAGTGAAAAGGAATTATCTCATTTTGTGGATAGGTGTCATAAGCTCCCTGAGGAACCTGTTTTAAAATGGATTGTGAGAGTAACTAATTTAGGAGCAGTGTCTTTGGTTTTAAATGCTGCAGAGAAGAACATGTTTGGGTTGATGCAGAATCCACAGTTCATATTGAACAATCACAGATGGATATATATGATCCAGATATACAAGAGTTTATTCCCAAGGAAATAGCCAGTGTAGTGAACTGAATAAAAGCCACTGTAAAGTCAGTTTACAGTGAGAGGAGGGACTGCCCAACTCTCCCTCTAAATGCCAAGTGGAGCGTCTCAGAGGAAGCAGCTGATATGCTTCCTGTGCAAGTCATGTTGGACTGGCCTTATGATGACTGGGATATTTGGCCCCTGAATATGTCTGTTACCCAGATTATGGTAAATTCTGTGATTAAGGGAGTGCTTTCTACATGGGTGCCCCATATGACGTTATTCCTGCAGAAACGAACAACAGTTCAAGAAGCCTTATCTGATTTGTGGTCTTAGCTTCCATGTATGGGTCTCACTGATACTAAGGAATTAAAAATAAAATGGGAAGAGAAAAAGGGGGAGAGTCATAGGACTCATCCAAGCAGGGTAGAAATGTTTAACTGGTTACTAAGAAACGGCGTGAATAAAATGGAAATTGATGGGGTTAAGACGGAGCTCTTACTACAACACCGTGGAAGGTCAAGTGGACCAGACGGATCCTGTGATGTTCCCCCAGCATAAAAGGGCCTTAAACCAGTTTGCCATATTCTCTCCAGTATGGAGAAACTTAAAAAGTCAAAAGGCAGAGATTACAATGGGAAATCTGATCTGACATTGCCTGAGGCAGATTAATCAAAATACAAATTGGCAAAAGGGCTAGGGTCCTTTAGCTCAACCTCTGGCTGGGCACCTAAAGGTTTTTTTTTTCTTTTTCTTTTTTTTTGAGACAGAGTCTCACTCTGTTGCCCAGGCTGGAGTGCAGTGGCACATTCTTGGCTCACTGCAACCTCCGCCTCCCTGGTTCAAGCGATTCTCCCGCCTCAGCCTCCCAAGTAGCTAGGATTACAGGCACCCGTCACCGCGCCCAGCTAATTTTTGTATTTTTAGTAGACATGGGGTTTCACCATCTTGGCCTGGCTGGCCTCAAGCTCCTGACCTCATGATCCACCCACCTCGGCCTCCCAAAGTGCTGGGATTACAGGCGCGAGCCACTGCGCCCAGCCCCACACCTAAAGCTTTTTGCACAAGAAAGAGTAAAATGGTTTGCGTGTGGAGAAGAGAAGTTCCTGAAACTAGAACAGAAAAATGTAAGGGTTTATGTGATTATGAAGTTGGTATATTTCAGCATGGTTCGTGTGAAGTGGTTGTGTCTCTTTTACCTGATTGTGTCATGGGAATGGACATTGTATCTGGGGAATGTTTCCCCTACCTAACACTGTAAAACAGAAGGCCTGTAAACCTGGCCTTCGGGCAATTGGATATGCTAAATGCAAATCTGAGGAAGATTGCCCAAGTCCACATAGTGCAGAGTGGAAACTGGAGTGCTGATAGGGACAAATTCTTCACCTGATAATTATCTGTGGAGCTGTTACTGGGGCTCATGGCAAAAGCCTGTGAGCACTTCCCAGCAACAACTACTGGGACTTTGGACTGGAGAATTTTCACTGGAGGTGCATTTACTACCTTGTTATTGGACATTAACTGAAGCTACCCCTATGAATGAAGAACACTGAAACTTGAAATAACCAGAATGCTTTGGGTGATAGCAGAGAAGTGCTCTAATAGGGACGGCAGTGTCCAGAAGTGTTTTGTAATACAATGGAAATGGCTTATATAGGAGTGTGCGACCTGGAGGATGGAAGGAGGAGATATGTACAGGCAGGGAGCCTCTTTACCCCTAGAACTGACTCTGAAACTGTGTAGGGTGCTGTTGGATTCTATAGACATTTGGACAGTGCACCATGATCAGCTCTCCACTGGAGCTGCTTGGTTTACTGACAGCAGTTTCAAAGTGAATGGACAACATCCTGTTTAGAAGCCTGCTACTTTGTCCAAAGAAGGTAAAAACAGATCAGCTCAGTGGGTTGGACGGCATCCTGTTTTCCTAACAGTAATGGAAGAGTTTAACAGTGGTGGAAGCCCCTGTGTGTTTGGGTTTTTACTGACTCAAGGACAGTGACCAATGGCCTGGCCATATACTCAGGCAAAAGGATGATGGAAATCTGGCCAATTTAAAGGAAATTTGAGGGGTGTATTAAGGTAGAGCAAGTAAATGCCCATAAGAAGAACCCTAGTCCAATTTTGGAAAGTGACTGGAATCAACAAGCAGATATCCCCATGTGCTCTCCTAAGGCAATCACCTGGGTCCATGAAATCAGTGGATATGGGATATGGGAGTATTGCAGCAGTGCAGAGATGGGCTGAATCTAGACATGTTACTCTTACATCCTCAGGCACAGAATGTCAATAAAAACTGTTTTGTTTATCGGCAAAAAAGACAGAGAACGTTGATGGCCATGGGGCAGATTCCTCAGTGGAAAGGCCCTGATCATAGCTGGCAAGGGAAAACTGATGCTGGTAACCCTGAGGGCTACAAATGAGTCTTGACAGGAATAGACACTTTCTCTGAAGTGGGCTTTGCTTACACAATGGAAGATGAAAATGTTCAGAGGGCTATTTAAAAAAAAAAAAAAACAGAATATATTGCATGGATTTGGATGGCCAAGCATCATTTCTTCAGACCAAAGAATACGCCATGCAACCCATAATTTCCAACAATGGGCAGAGAGATAATGCTCCTTCGAGTAATAGTTTGGTAGAGAAGTAAACAAGCAATGGAAGCATCAGTTGTCTGAAACAGGGAGAGATGAAAGCATGAAGGCTGGCTTACATGGCTTCGTGAGTGTGCCCACACTCAGCGTGGGGAGGACTCAAGGAGTGCCCCACTAGATTTTTCTCTGTTTTTATGGTTGATCCAGGGAAGGGGACTGGGGAGGATGCTGCTAAGACTATGCAATGCTTGCCAAGGGAGGAGTATAATGAAATAATGACTATATATTTTTTCTTCATTCCCCAAATCACCTCAACAATTTTTTCCTTCCCCCAGAATTCCTAAGGACCTGGTGGGGGTCGGTTGTGCCTTTACCCCACCTAGAAAAACTGAGGCTAAGAGTGAATGCAGCGATATTGCCTGCAGGCAAAAATAGCTCACTAGTTTTGCACTTGTGTAACCTTATGCTCTCTGGATGGAAATGGACTGAGGAAAGGCACTTGCTAGAGTAGCGGTGCCGCCTGCAATCTAGACTGACACAGTGGCAATTCAAAGGTCCTTTCCAAAGGGGAAAAAGTTTGGGTGTTAGCGGAGAGAAGGAGAACTGGTAGCTGAGAGTAAAGAAATGAATAAATGGGTTATTAATTTAGGAAACCCAATATTTACACCTTGAAAGAGGTTCGGACCACTGTTTGGTGTACTTGTCTCTTAACGCAAGTATACCAAATACCTGAAAGAGTGAAGTTATGTGTTTGCTGAGGCCACTGCTATTTTTGGATGCTGCCAAGATGGAAGGGGATAAATGCTTGAGGGGATGGATACTCCATTCTCCAGGATGTGCTTATTTCCCATTGCATGCCTGTATCAAAACATCTCATGTACCTCATAACTATATACACCTACTATGTACCCACAAAAATTTTAAAAATTACATTAGAAAAAATTATGGGAACGTTAAAAAGAAAACAGAAAGATTGAAGGTAGGCCTGCAAACCTGAGTAGCCTCACCCTGGGAGACATTAATACTGTATAATGGACTGGCCTCAATATTAATGACTGAGTGAGATTCTAGTAATGTGGCAGCATCTTTTGAGTTGCATATTCTTTTGATGTAGGGGGTCCATGTTCAAAAACCAGGGGGCAGCCTGTGATGCTATGGTAGATGCACTGGTTTTTAATCCACTGTTTCTGGGGCACTTTAGACCTTAGGAATAGAATCTCTTCCTCTGACCTTCTCCTGTCTTCCTTTCATCTGCCCAAGGCAGGATTCTGATCTGATTGTGCGTTAAAATACCCTCATCTCAGAGACATTCCTGCAGCATACCACAGAGGAAGGAACGCTACATAGAAAGGGCAAGAGAAATCTGCACAGACAGGCCTTGCTGGGTTTAGATCATGTACTTTTTGTCCAATCACATTGCTACATGGTTTTCCATCATGCCTATGTAACGCAGCCTTCATAAAAACTCAAGAGGGCTGGGTTTAGAGAGCTGCTGGATAGCTGAACACGTGGAGGTTCCTGGAAGGCGGCACACCCAGAAAGAGCGTGGTAGCTGCATGCTGCTTCCCCCATACCTCACCCTACGTATCTCTTCATCTGTATCCTTTATAATAATCCACTAAACGTAAGTGTTCCCTTAAGTTCTGTGACCTGCTCCAGCTAATTAATTGAACCCCAAAATGGGGTCATGGGAACCCTAGCTTGAAGCCAGTTACTCAGAAGTTCCAGGGACCCAGACTTGTGACTGGTATCTGGTGGGGAGGGGTCTTGGGGACCTCTTGGCCTTCAACCCGTGGGATGTGACACCATCTCCAGATAGTGTTGGAATTAAATTGGAAGATACCCCACTTGGTGTAGAGGGGAAACCTCCACACATCTGGTCACAGCAGTATTCTTCTGTGTTGATGATCCTTGTTGTGGTGTGAGAGCAGAGAAAAAATGTGGTTTGAAAGAGTTTTTCCTAACACATATACTATGCCAGATGTTGAAAATGCTATAAAGAAAAATTGGGCCAGATGCAGTGGCTCATGCCTGTAATCCCAGCACTTTGGGAGGCCAAGGCGGGCCAGCACAGGAATTAGAGACCAGACTGGGCAACATGGTGAAACCCCGTCTTCATTAAAAATACAAAAATTAGCCAGATGTGGTGTCACGTGCCTGTAGTCCCAGCTACTGGGGAGGCTGAGGTGGGAGAATCACTTGAGCCTGGGAGGTAGAGGTTATAGTGAGCTATCATGCCAATGAACTCCAACTTGGGCGACAGAGTGAGACCCTGTCTCGAAAAAAGAACGAAAGAGAGAGAGAAAGGGAGAGAGAGAGAGAGAAGAAGAGAAAGAGAAGAAAGAAAACCAAAAAAAAGAAAAAGAAAAATTAAATGGGATAGGGGAGATAGAGAGTGTGGGGAATTGTAAGGTCACTGTTTTTTACAGGGTAGTGTTTAATCTCGTGACATTTGGGAAAAACCCTAAATAAACGAAGAAGCTAGCCAAGTGGTTGTCTGCGGGTGAAAGCATTCTAAGCAGAGAGGACATTAGGAGCAAAGGCCCTGAGGTAGAGGCATGCTTGGCAGTTTTCAAGAAGAGCAGGGTACGTGGATGGAGCAGAGTAGGCAGAGATGGTAATGCAGTCTCAGAGCCAAGTGGGAGCCAGCTGATGAGTGACAGGCCTTTGTTGGAGAGGTTGCCTGGAAATTAAGGAGAACGGGAGAGTGAGCCACGTAAACCATTCTTCAGAACAAGCGTTATCTGTGAACCAGGCAAAGAAAGTTACTTAAGTGCTAACTTTAAAAAAGAAAAGTGTCAAAGAGAAATGTGCCTGGAAGAAGGTGCAGTTGGAATGGTAACTGCTACAACCGTCTCTGAGGAGAACAGGGAACCCTCCAGCCTTTTCAGTTAATCATGGATCGTTATCTACTGTCTGTTTCCCCTTTCACAAAAGTGGTCAGCTCCTGCTGTCAGGAGAAAAGAATACATATCTATGATTTTACATTTATAGTAAAAAAAAAAAAAAAAAAGCATTCTTTCTAGAAAATATTTACTTTTTCCAACGCTCTGATCCAGAAGCCATCAGCTGAATCCCAGGAGTGGGTTTCAGCTGGCTGATGGACACATCATGCCCACATGAGATTGGGGCGTGAAATGATGTTGTGGCATCACAGCCCCAGGCTTCAAATAAACTGTCCTAAGCAAAAGAGACGTAAGGAGTAGGAAAATACTGACTGGAATAGATACCGAAACACCACCCTTGCTGTCTCCTTTCTGAGGTCCTGGTGTTTGTGACGAAATTCTCGGTATCTCCTGGTGCCATTAGAATGGGAGGAACTGTTGGGAGTGTGAAGTGCTGAGATATTTATGACTGCAGCTTGAGTGATCATTCCAAAACTATCTAGAATAAGTAGAATTTTTAACCCATTTTGAATCTTAATGACTTGAACCCTTCACACAGAAAAGATGGTTCATATATATGAAATTATTTTAGGACATTTAGAGACCTCTCATGTCAGCCAGTGGATTCAGGTTATGTTTTTTTTAACACTACCAAAGGATCAAAAATAGAGTTAGGGGCTGGGCCTGGTGGCTCATGCCTGTAATCCCAGCAGTTTGGGAGGCCGAGGTGGGCAGATTACTTGAGGTCAGGAGTTTGAGACCAGCCTGGCCGACATGGTGAAACCCTATCTCTACTAAAAATACAAAAATTAGGCAAGCACGATGGTGGGCACCTGTAATCCCAGCTACTCGGGAGGCTGAGGCAGGAGAATTGCTTGAACCCGGGAGGTAGAGGCTTCAGTGAATTGAGATTGCACCACTGCACTCCAGCCTGGATGACAGACCAAGACCCTGTCTCCAAAAACAAACAAAACAAAAGTAGAGTTAAAAATGACACCCCAACTAATTTCTGTATGTTGGAAGTAACACTTGCTTGGAAGAGAAAGGTCCGTTTTCATTTCCGTCTTGCCCGTGAGCAATTGTATGATTGTGGACAGGTTGCATTCTCCCAGAACCTTCCTGTCTATAATACACGGATAATTATAATTCTCTGTCTGTAAATTTTTCTGAGTATTACAGTTGAGATGGAACTGAGTACTTTTTTAACTATAAAATTATAAATAAATATAGCTCTGTGGGATTGAAAGAATCTGTCTGTCGTGATTCTCATACAGTTTCAATGAGGCACTTGTTATTCCAGAAAACATTACTCAAAGTAAACTCTCTAGCTGTAGGGCTTCAGAGGACACTGCTTTCAGACTCATTCCTTGTGCCTTCTGGGAAGGTCAATTTCCCCAGTAGTGAGCTCATTTTTAGTTTGCCCCCCACCCTTTTCCCTCCTTTCACCTGCAGATCTGAGAGATCACTACGGTGCCAGACGCTTTTGAGCTACTCCAACTCTGGGCCTTTAAATTCAATGAAATCATTCCATGTCGGACCTAGCACATACTTTACCCTGTGTTTTTTTTTTTTTTTGGTTTTTTTTTTTGGTTTGTTTGTTTTCAGTAAAATCCAAAAGGAAGGCCATTAGCCTGATACAGCCCAGTATCAGGTTCCTGTGTTAGCCGACTGGAGCCTAATGTAAACAGTACAAGGAAACTAAAGACCCAACTAGTGAAAACCAACAACGAATCTCTAACTAGTCTTTTCACTCTAATCATGTCCATCCCCTTTGTCTTCTTTCTGCCTAAAAGTTCGTTGCCCGCACTGCGGCGGAACAGTCTGAATTCCTCTGATTGTGAGTGCTACTAGAGTCATGAGTTGTTCTTTGCTCAAATAAGCTCTGTTAAATTTATTTTGTCTGAAGTTATTCTTTGTAACAACTGTTAATCAACTAAGAAGTAATGAGCGATAACATCTTGTTCTGTAGTTTTCAAGAAACTCTATTAAGATATTCTAAGCGAATAAGTTCTGCAAATCTGTCTTACCTCCTTAAGCAGGAAATTTTAACAAGTGTTTATTGTTAAAATGTTTCAAATGGTTATTGTTTTAAAAATGTACTACCATTACTCACTTTAGCATAGTATTCTGAACATAGTTTAACCTTTTTTAAAATCTAAAATTATCATTATGAGCAACAGTTATCTTAGTGCAGTGATTACTAAAATAACTTTTGCTGGGTGCTTGCTTCATTGACCCTACACTAAAGAGCTCAAATTACTTCTTTTATTTTTTATTTTTTATTTTTTTATTTTTTATTTTTTTTGAGGCGGAGTCTCGCTCTGTCGCCCAGACTGGAGTGCAGTGGCCGGATCTCAGCTCACTGCAAGCTCCGCCTCCCGGGTTTACGCCATTCTCCTGCCTCAGCCTCCCGAGTAGCTGGGACTACAGGCGCCCGCCACCTCGCCCGGCTAGTTTTTGTATTTTTAGTAGAGACGGGGTCTTTTATTTTTTTAAGACAATATCTCCCTCTGTCACCCAGACTGGAGTGCAGTGGCACAGTCTGTCATTGCAACATCTGCCTCCCAGGTTCAAGTGATTCTCCTGCCTCAGCCTCCTAACTAGCTGGGATTACAGCCACATGCCACCACACCCAGCTAATTTTTTTTTTTTTTTTTTTTTTAGTAAAGGCAGGATTTCACCATGTTGGCCAAGCTGATCTCCAACTCCTCACCTCAAGTGATCTGGCCGCCTCAGCTTCCCTAAGTGCTGGGATTACAGGCATGAGCCACCGTGCCCAGCCCTCAAATTACTTTGAAGACATCTAATATGTTTACTTCTTTGCTTAGAGTAACCTGTATCTTCCCTGTTGATTTCCTTTTAGTGTAAGCCCTCACCTATCGCTACTTTAATCCCTGTTATAGGGCTTCCCAAATGTAGAGATTTCACTGAACAGTCTTTAGGTTTTTTGCCACATCCATTTAATCTCGGTTATTATATACAATTCTTTTTTTTTTTAATTGACTATTTGGATTTTTTTTACTTAAAATTATTTTAAAAGGAAATTGTATCACTACTGTATTATTAGTATAGCTGCCATTTATATTTTAGTGCACTAAATATCTGAGGACTTCTGCTTCTGGCCAAGATAAAGTAAAAAGGAATAGATTTACACTTCTTTGTGAAACAACCAAGTAGCAATGGATAAAATATATGTGATAATGGTTCTCAAGATACTTTATGTCAGGTAGTGAAGGACAGTGATTCCTGAGGGGTGGGGAAAAAGCAAGGTAGGGCCTGTGAGTGCTCCAGTTTACTCTTTGGAGAGTTTCCAGGCCACCGTGCAGGGAGGGAAACCAAGGAGGATCATGGTATGCTCCCTGTGTTGAGGATATGAAGCTGAGAGTCTGAGAAGACCAGGGTGGCTGAAGTTCTCAGGACAGAAGTCTTGAAAAGAGAAAGCCACATGGAAGAGAACTCTAGAGATCTGCAGGGGGTCTCTTTTGAGAATTCAGTTAAGTACTGGTCAGTGCAGTGTTGTACTGGGTGTTCTCACTAGCAAAATATGGCAAGAAGAAAAGGTCATCTTGGAAGGAAAAGAAGAAGTAAAACTCTGTTGTTTGCAGGCAACATAAACATCTATGGAGAAAACCTAGTGGAAAAAGCTCCTTGAATGAAGTGAGTTTAGCAAAGTTATATAGTATAATATCAATATACAAAAATCAATTACATTTTTATATGTTAGCAATGACTATTTGGAAATTGAAATAAAAAGTTAAAACCATTTAAAATAACATCAAAAATATGAAGGTCTTTGGAATAAAGCTGAAACAAGTATGCATAATTTAAACCTTGAAAACTAGGTTTCAGTTGGCTGATAAAACACTACAAAATATTGCTAAAGGAAATTAAAGAAGACCTAAATAAATAGGTAAATATACTGTATTTATGAGTTGGAAAACTATTTATTATTAAGATATCAATTTTATCCATATTAATCTGTACAATCAACACAATTCCAAATCAAATTTCAGTAGACTTTTTTGTAGAAACTGACAGATTCTAAAATCCATATGGAAATAAAAAATGACCTAAAATGATAAAATGGTTTTGAAAAAGATAAACATAAGGGACAAACACTAATAGATTGTAAGGCTTATTATAAAGCTGCAGTAATCAAAACTGTGGTTTTGGAGTAGAAAAGATCAATAGAACAGAATAGAAAGTACAGAAGTAGATCCACTCATGTATGGACACTTGATTTCCAACACAAGAATAAATACAATTTAACAAAGAAAGTAAATTTTTTTTCAACAAATGGTGCCAGAATAAATGCATAGCCACATGTAAAAAGAAATTGATTTATACCTCATAGCATACACAAAACAAAAAAATTAACTCAATATTGGATCAGAGACACAAAAAATTTAACTCAATATTGGATCAGAGACCTAAATATAAAACCTAAAACTATAAAACTTCAAGAAGAAGCCGGGCGCGGTGGCTCAAGCCTGTAATCCCAGCACTTTGGGAGGCTGAGACGGGCGGATCACGAGGTCAGGAGATGGAGACCATCCTGGCTAACATGGTGAAACCCCGTCTCTACTAAAAATACAAAAAACTAGCCGGGCGAGGTGGCGGGCGCCTGTAGTCCCAGCTACTCCGGAGGCTGAGGCAGGAGAATGGCGTAAACCCGGGAGGCGGAGCTTGCAGTGAGCTGAGATCTGGCCACTGCACTCCAGCCCGGGCGACAGAGCAAGACTCCGTCTCAAAAAAAAAAAAAAAAAAAAAACTTTGTAAGAGAAAATGTTTGTCTCCTTGAGTTAGGCAAAGATTTCTCAGATATGACACTAAAAACATGACCCATAAAGGAATTAACTGATAAAATAATAAAGCTGAGTTACAGAAGCCACAGCAAAAAAAGAATCTGTATTGCATGATTATATTTCACAAAAATGTCTAAGGAAATTTAAACTAATCTATTGTGACAGAAAACAAATCAGTGGTTATCTGAGGATGGACAAGTGTGGGGGTGGCACAAGGAAACATTTGGGAGTGATTGATATGTATGTTCTCATCTCGATTATGGTGATAGTTTCATAGGTGTATACACATATGCCTAAATTTATTAGGCTGTACCTTTTAAATATGGCCGTTTTATTATGTCAATTTTACCTACAACAGCTATGAAAATGTTAAATATCTAACTGTTACAAAATGTTTGTACACATATCTCTAAAAGTCATCTTGTGTATTACCATCAGGAAACCCTGTTGCTACCTATGCCAGATTTAGAGTTTCCGAAAGGAAGAGTAACTCAAAGACTTAGTTTAAAAATTCTGCTTTTGCCATCCATATTACATCTGTGAGTTTGGGTTGACAGATATGTTCATGTCTCCTAGTAAGTATTAGGACTCCATGAGACTAGTTTTTTATGTAGCTCAAGATTTTTCCTTTCAAAGGGAAAATGGAGACTTGGAAGGCTGTGGAATAGCTTTGGGAGACCAGGGGTTTTGGCTTGACAGTACCAGAGTTTTGTCTTCATTTGTTCCATGTGTCTAAAAAAGTCACTTACTATCATCTCTGGGCCACATGTGGAAAACAAGAAGCTTAAATTTAATCCCTAAAACTTTTTTCATGACTATCATTTTGTCTTCAGGCTGTAGCTGTGTTGTAGAGGGCTGAGGTGACTGGAAGTTTAATTACCAGATGATAGCACAGGGTAACAGGAGAAGAGTTACATGACTTTAAATAAAATTCACATAAAGCCAATTCAAATTTAGAAACAGAATGATTATAGTGAAATTCTATGGTGACATAGTAAGAGCTGAATAAAAGAATTGCTTATCTCTTTCTCTATTTTTATAAAAAGAGTTTTAAAAGCACATCTTTTCATCTAAGAATGGTCCCAGGTTTCTATCTTAAGTAAATTTTTATATATTTTTTTCTTCCAGCATTTAAAAAAGAAGTTAATACTGTCAGAGCTCTCCCTAACTCTGGCAGAGAGCTGGTGACTGTATAATTGATGACAACTTGCAGTCCTACTATAGGTTTTGTGATTCCACTGAAGTATATTTCTTTTTCTTTTCTTTTCTTTCCTTCTTTTTTCTTTTTCTTTTTTTTTTTTTTTTGAAACAGAGTCTCTCTGTCACCCAGGCTGGAGTGCAATGGTGCCATCTCAGATAACTACAACCTCCCCCTCCTGGCTTGAAGCGATTCTCCCACCTAAACCTCCCAAGTAGCTGCGATTACAGGCACCCGTCATCATACCCAGCTAATTTTTGTATTTTTGTAGAGGTGGGGTTTCACCATGTTGGCCAGGCTAGTCTTGAATTCCTGACTTCAGGTGATCCGCCTGCCTTAGCCCCACTAAGTGCTGGGATTACAGGCATGAGCCACCACGCTGAAAGTGTATTTCTTAACATAGTCTAAGATAAACCAAATTACCTTAGAATATCAGGGACAGCTTTAGAGTGATGGTAAAAATTAAAATCTAAATTAAAATCCAAACCTCACATACTTGATACTTCTTCCAACAAATGGACACCTGTTTACAGCCAGTGTTGAAAATTAGAGTAGGCTCTTCTAAGAGAAAGTAGCCATGTCCCTCCAAATAACAATTGAGACTATTGATCAAAATTTCTAGTCATTTCAGACTACAGCACTTGTTTTAATGATCTACTGAGCATCCATAATCACAGTGCAGGTACTAGAAAGCTGGAACTAACTAGAGATATTTAAAAAGCCACAGGTAATAAAAGTATTCAAAGTAATAGTGCTTTATTCTCTGTTTTTTGTTTGTTTGTTTTCCCTAGTAAAAATCTGCTCCTCTCCTGAAAGGATGAATTCATGGCATATCTTAGAAGCTAGATATGAGATGTGGAGTCTTTTCTATGTCCAGTCATTTCCTTCATAATGCCTTTTCCCTTTTACCAAATCTGTCATTGGAAAACAAGTAGTCCCAGATTCACTGGATCTCTTTAAAATAAATGGGAGCTACTACACCCAGAAAATTATTATTATTAATAATTTAGTGTGAATTAACTTGGTGTGGTATTAAGAAATTCAGTGGAATTTCTGTAATACAAATTAAAATCTGTGGTTCTATGGGGTCATTGTTTGGGACAGGAGAGTTTCTGAGGCCCTTCCATCTTGTTGCATAAATGCTTCCATACTGTTTCCGGGAAGTCTCCACTCTTTGCCCTGTTTTTCTTCCATTAAAATATTGTTCATTTGATGTAGCTCAATAAAAATTTTTCCTGTCAGAATAATTTCAACCTGCATCCTAAGTGACACACCTAACACATATATTTAGGTATAAGGCTGAAATATTTGCCTCATTCCCTACAGAGAATTTGTTAATTTGCTCTTCCTTTGCTTCATTTAATACTGATTGTGCTTCATGAGCTCTAGAGCCAACCAGAATGCTTGGGTTTAAATAGAGCTAATGTCAGTTACTGGCGGTATGACCCTGGAAAAGGTACTTAACATCTCTCTTCCTCATCTGTAAAATGGAGACATTAGTACTTCATCATAGGGATGGTATAAGGATTTAATGACTTGAAATGTAAAACTCTCAGAACAGAACCATACACACATAAGTACTGCCTATGTAGGCTGTTATTACTACTGTTGCTACTATAGGTTGAGCATGCCTAATCCAAAAATTTTAAATCCAGAATGCTCCAAAGTCCAAAATTCTTGAGCACCCACATGATACCACAAGTGGAAAATTCTACTTAATCTGTATTACTGTGAGCCAGGCAACAGGAATTCAAAGGTGCATAAGAGAACTTCAACTGTGAAGCCAGTACATATGTGATTTCATGAAGCCAGGCTGCCTTGACTCAAGAGTACATCACACACACACACACACACACACACACACATACACACACACACACACACACACACAGAGAGAGAGAGAGAGAGATTTTTTTTCCTGCTATACCAGACCAGATCAACAGTGTTGGTTGAATTCTATGGGAGGACTCAGGTAGAGCTTTCAAGAGGAGTTAATATTTAGGTAGCGTCCTGATGAGAGTTGTCCTATAGAGGATGGAAGAGGCATTTGTGGTAGAGGAAACAACATGATTACAGAAATTAGATCCTTTCTGTGACTGCCCTTGTTCTTAGCCAAGGAGTTGCTGCAGTTACCCTGTTGATCTGCTCTTGAAGGATATGAGATAGGAGGGCTGGAGCAAGGAACCAGGGCATCCATAGGCATAATCTACCAAGCTTCATTCTCCCCAACTCTCCCAGAGCAGACCTAGATGAACCTTATCTCTTTTTTTTGTCTACACAGTATAAACACACAGTGGTTCAGCCATAGTCATTTATCTAAGCCTGCTTCTCCCATACAGAAGGGAATCATATTCATTAGGAGCAATACTGCCAGGAATATTGTTAACAACTTTGTTCTGAAAAGCTGAAGGCACTTTCTGTGGATTTGATTTTATTTCATCATCAGAGAATGCTACTTGAGGTTTTGCAGGTGCAGGATAACATCTCTGTGAGGCAGAGGCACTTTTGTTTATTTGTTCGTCCTTCATGACTCTACAGGGCATGTTGGTGCATCTGGTTAAGCCCAGAGAAGAGACATTCGCAGACATGGGCCCCACCACCAATTCAGTATGCCAAGATGTATTAAATATAAAGACAGAGAAATATTATCCAGTGGTTTCCAGTAGTTCTGCTGCTTGAAGGGTCTTTGTCTGAATGTTTTAAAATGTGAATACTGTTTTCATAGCCAATATTGTATGAGGCTGTAGTATAAATAAGGTGCTACAATGAATTTTAACTGCATTTAAGCAGAGATTGCTATTACCAAAAGATGCGGAAAAGAAAGTGGAATTGAGATCATTATAAAAAAATATGGATCTAGAGATAAAGCCTAATAGAAAAACAGATTTTGGTAACTGCCTGGAGTAAATTGAAATTTGGTCTCAATGCTAATGTGGTAGAATATATTCAAGAATAAAATACTGACTTAATCTTGGTTATTACTACATGGAGATAAACTCCTCATCCATGGAAGATGAAATAACCTTGGAAGTTCTCATGCCATTACTGTGTAGTATACAACAACAACGGCAACAACACAACAACAGGAAATTAACTAAACGGGGTCTCTTATTGGAGAATGACCTTTTGTCAACTTCAGAACAGTTGACTCATTTCAGAAATCAGCATAATACAAGAGTATTTCATTTGTCAAACATCATTGGGAAAATTTTTGTGAGTGCACATATATGTATGTGGTCACATAAGTGTTTTCATTATAACCCAGTCATATCCCTTAATCACAAATCAAGTTTATATTAATTTCAAATCAAGTTTCTAATAATTTCTAAAGCAAATCAGGTTTCTAGTAATTTAACTGCTCTTAGATTAGTACACTATCAAAATAGTCCTTTATTGTTGTCAAACTTGCTCTGAACTCCTTAACCAGGGCAGTCACTAGGCCAGAAACTAAGCAAATAACGGGCTTGCATACATCAGCCTCATATCCTGCATAGAGCATATAAAAATAAATGTTAGAAAATTTAACTTCAAACAGTAATTTGAACATGGGGTCAAATATTTAAATATCTTTGAAATTGGATACTCAAGGTATTCTGTTAGCAGGGGCTTATTTTCACATGACCACTTTGTTTCAAATGACAGCAGCAAACCACAGACCCTTCAGTCATCTCTCTGTCCCTTTCCACCAGCCGTCTCCATATACCTGGGCTTTCCACTTAAATACGATTGTGGTGTCTGTTTTTGTGCAGAGGAGACAAAAATCCAAATGTTTCCAATGCAAAAGCTTGTTCTTATCTCTGTTATTAAAAATGGTAAAGCTTCATTTGTATTTTATTAAAATGATTGGACAACTAGTATTTTAAAATATGTTTAAAATGGACAACTAGTATTTTAAAGCTGTTTTGGCTTTAGCTATTGAGCTTAAGACAGATGTGGATTCAAATTGTTTGAACTTTAGTGAAAATACAAATGTTAAGGAAAATGGTATTATGAGTGGCTTCTTTATCTTAACTCATGAGGCCAGTCTGTTTGTAAGGTTTTCTGTACCTGTTCAGAGGTGGAACTGTATCATGTCTATGACATACTGTTTTGCTTGTATGATAACTTTCAACTTTCATTGCCAAACTCCTGAAGTGTTTTTTATTGGCTAGAGTCATGGTCAGAATCAAGGTCAGACATTTTTGTTGGATGCATATTAGCAGTTCAGCCTGACTCTTCATTAAATACCCTGCCCAGCTGTCAAGCTAAGCAGCCTCTTATCTCTCATGGATACCCAGTGTTTTCTTGTCTCTGTTTCTCTGCATATCACCTTATTCCTAAAGAAAATGTTCTTTCTCACCATTTCTGTGTGTTTATATCATATCTGTCCTTAAAGGGGCAACTCAAATGTCAAAATTCTTTGAAGAATTCCCTAAGTATGACATGATCATTTTCCCTGTCTCTGGATAGATAAAGATATGTATTACTGTTTTTATCACTACTCATTGTAAACTATTGATTGACTTGTAAAGGTTAATCTAGCACTATAATAAGCAGTTTAGTGCATCATCTCATTTTGTGATGCTTTTGTTTCTACTCTAACAATAATGATGATAAATATTAAATGTGTGTTCTTTAATATGAAAATTTTCTCATGTACATTATCTCATTTAATCTGCAGAACAACCCCATAAGGTAGGTGCTATTATTATTCCTGATTCAGCTAAGAGGTAATTCTTAGAGAGGGCATAACAATTATCCAAGGTCAGGTGGCTAGTTTTAGACCTTCTCCCTAACCAACAGGCTAGACTGTCCCTCAAACCTGCACCTCCTTTACCATATCACTTGCCACTTCCCACTTTTTTGGGTAATTACCTATGACCTGAATTACTGTACTTGTTCCCTGGGGGCTAAATTTATGTTTGAGTCTTCCTGGTGTTCTAACCATGACTCAACTCAGTGCCTCACACAAAAGTAAGGGTGTTTCAGAACTATCTGGTGAACAACTGAAAATTTAGAACCTTTCATATATTCTTTTATAGCTCTGACATGGAAGATTTCTTGGGAGGAAAGTACTATGTTTAACTGTCATCCAAATAAAATGGAAAATATAGCTTTGACCAAAAGAAATGATGTGTTCTAAGAGAATAAAATTAAAACAGGATTTTAAAATCTGTTATCCGGTAGATCTGAAAATAAATAAGAACTGTCTTCTTCCTGAAGGAGTAAATGCCTTTAAACTTTCACAGTCATCATATATTACACATAAATGTGGAAACTGGAAATCTGCTTCCCACTGAAAGTAAAGAAATTGTGTTTGAATAAAAGAAAAATTAATATTAGTGAAACAATGACTACTACAAATGATATTTTAGTAATGAACCCAAAGTGAATAACATTATTTTTATCTTTTTATTTTTATTATATTTCTTTACATTTATACGGTACCAAACAGTTGAATAATTGACTGATTTCCATCAAGGTGTGTGTCTCTGAATTGACAAAGACTCAATATTAAAGTAGGAGAAGGTGTTGAAGATAAGATGTCTTATCTAGAGACTAATAACCTTTTTATCTTTAACAAGCTGTCTTATCTTTACTACCTTGCCTTGGAAACTCAAGAGAGTAGCAGCCTTGAATACACGCTGTTATTTCCTCCTTCATGGCCGAGAGACTGATTCAGAGAGGAAATGCCCCATCAGAGGATGGATGTAGTTCGGGCTAATGAGGCAGCGGGTAGGCCCATGAGGAGCTGACCTTGAATGGATGAAGAACCTTCTATTCTGGATCAATTATTGTAATTATTCTAACTCCATCCTCAATTGTACATTGGATGCTAAAGAGAGTTAGTTAGAATTCTTTTAGCCACCTCCAGTTCATGAGATAAAAAGAGATGGGGGTAAAGGCTTTAGTTGATTGACAGTTTTTAATGGTAGTTTTGAGGGTCAAATTGAATAGTATATATACTGCAAGACTTTTTGAACATGAAGTATACTCCCAGTATTGGATATATTATGCTAATAGACCCAGTCACCCAAGAGGGTTTATCTGCTTGCTTCGTGCCTATGCAGTTAGCATCATGTAGATACAACAAGGCTGACAGAATTTCATAAAATGGTTGTTGAATGTGCATAGTTTGGATACTGGGACCTTAATATCTAACATGTGATCCTCTATACAAATGTTTATTTAACTCTACACAGATGTCGTGAGAGGTACTATTAGGGTCTTGATTTGTTTTTGTTTTCAAATGGCAGTTTATTTTATGTGTGTGTGTGTGTGTGTGTGTGTGTGTGTGTGTGTATGTAAATTTGAATCCGTTCAAATTCTATTCATAAAGAAGTCTGAAGGATTAACCTTTTTAGGCTACCCCAAGGGCCTCACAAAAGATCCTGAGTTTTATGATTGTGAATTACACTGACATTTCCTAAAGAGTTACGTGTTTTGTCTTTGTAATGGAGGCCTTAGATTTCTTTAGAACTGCATTCTATTTAGAAAACCACCCCCTCACCCCCTCCCCAATTCATAATGAGAGCAAATTCAAGGGCTGCCTAGAACCAATGAAATAAAAATCAAATTATTTTTCCTGGCATTCATGGTAGAACATGATTTTTCTTCCACTTTTCCCTATACCATATGCTTCTAACGAAGAGTTGCACATTCCGTGCTTTCTACCTGGAGACCTTTCCACATGCCGTTCCATTGGGAATGTGTCAACTGAGGTCATACGTTACCTTCTTCCTGAAGAATTCTATGATTTCATCCAGATGAATTGACCTCCTCATCCTCTGAACTTTAATACCATGTTACATCTCCTTGTAACCCTTATGATAATATTTTAAATTTTAATATCTGATCTTCCCAGCTTGAAGATAAACTACTGAAACTTGGGGAATATCTCATCTTTGAGTCCACCACAGCTCCTGGGGCAATGTCTAAAAGTGGTAGTGAGTAAACATTTTTCCAGAAAGAATGAATGCACTGTCCTTTTCCTAAAGGCAACAGTGAAGCTGAATTTGTATCATTTGTGTAAAACATTGGGTAAGGTTTTAAAGACTGTTACATGCAGAATCTTTTCCTTTTTTATTGAAAGCATTGACTTAGAGATGAGATATGCAGGCAATTATGAAGAATATTAAGACAAGTTTCAAGATTTTGAAAGATATGTTTCCTAAAAAAAGAATTCAAAATATTATTTAGTTCTTTTCTGCGGAATTCTTAAGTCATCCCCACTTATAAGCCCTCTCATTCCATATATATATATAGAATGAGAATGAGAGCGTGTATATGTATACATATATATATATATGGAATGAGAGAGTATGTATATATATGGAATGAAAAAGCTTATATATATGGAGTGAGAAAGCTTCTATACATATATATATATATATATGGAATTAGAGCTTGTAAGTGGAGATGACTTAAGAATTATATATGGAATGAGAGAGAGCTTATATATATATATACACACACATATGCTTATATATGGAATGAAAGAGCTTATATATGGAATGTGAAAGCTTATATATATATGGAATATGTATATATGGAATGAGAGAGCATGTACATATATCTGTATATATATGGAACAAGAGAGAGTTTTTAAGTAGAGATGACTTAAGAATTCCACAGAAAAAGAACTAAGTAATATACATATATATTATTTATATATACATATATAAATATACATATATGTAAGAAGTGTGTGTATGTATACATATATGTATATACACACATGATTTTATGTACACATATGTACACATATATACACATACACATATGTACACATATACACATATGTACACATATATACACATATTTCCGAAAGTTTTCCAAAAGTATCTCACTACAATGAGGAGGGATTAGTGTGCATCAGCTGAATGGTGCCCACAGCGATACAGGCTCATGGTAGTTCTGGCAAATGTGGCTTCCTGCCACTCCGCACCAAGCAGACTTGCATGGTCAACAACAGGCCTTGCAGTCCACACTGTCTCTCTATTGCTGGCAGCTCATGGGCAAGAAAAAAACGTGACAAAATGAGTTTACTTAACAGACTTAAGCTGCCTTAAATGTGTGTCTTCAGCCCTACGGGACAAAATCACTCAAAGATTTGTGAAATTATTCACATGAATTCGTCAGATATGTTACATATTATTTGAAATCAACTTAGGAGAAGATCTAAGAGGCCAGAAAGGAGTACTTAAACATGGAATTAAAGATGGCAGTGCTTTAGTTTTTCCATCTGGGGAACCAAACTCTAAATTGTGTACCCTAGTTCTGTGTTCTGAAATTATTCTCTTCAGAGGTCTAACTTGATGTTCAAGTTGTAGAGAAAAGAGGGAGAGGTTAAGGGAGCTGGAGACGGAAGTTGGGACAGAAGGAAAGGGGTAATGAATGAATAAACGGAATTCTCAATCAATTAAATACAGATAAGAGGACTAAGAAACTAAAATGTTGAAACAAAAATTAAATTAAAAAAGAAAATAGTACATGCAGATGATAACTTTACCTCCTCTAAAATTTCTTAGTGTAGCTATTATTTTTCTTTTGTTTCTACATACAAATGAAAAGCTTCATGTTTTGTTTGTAATGATGTTGCCTAAGAAAGACATTCAGAAATCAAAGATCAGAAGTGGAAAAAATATTTTAGATTTGAGGATTGACAGAGTAAAGACTGTATGTGTGTATGTGTGAGAAAGAGAAAGAGAGAGACTTTCACACATGTCAGACATGTGTTTTACCATTGTAGTCTTTTTAGAGGCAAGCATCTGGGTTGCTCTGACTCCATTTTCTGTGTCCTGTAACCTTCCCATTCGTGTGTTTTTTCTCTTAGGACCACACTTACCTGCTGAAATAGCGTTTAAGCCACCTTTGGGAAGGAAAAAATAACCCAATACACTTGACTATAGAGTTAGAGAACTGCTTTCTTAAATCTAGCAGCCTTTTCTAATGATTTATATTATAGCTCAGAGTGTGTCAGACCTTTGTGCTAGAAGGGCATGTAAATGAGAAGGCCATGTTTTCCCAGGGCAAAGATTATAATTACAAAAACAATTTCAGGGCAACATTTTATTGTTTCAAATTGCTCTTCCAAGTCTCTGTTTACAGTATTTTTAAACATGACATTCTATACTACATACTATGGTGGGCATAGTGAGCTCTGAGAATTTCAGAGCTCCAAAGAGGGACGGTCTAACCCAGAGGGAAATTCAGAGGAATCACGGGAATTGGCAGCCCCCTGAGTATTTGGTTATTCCCATTGCACTCAGTCTTCCCTCTCTTGGTTTTTCTGTCTTAATATTATTTTCCTTTTCTTCTCTTCTTACTCTTTTTCAAATGTTCATTTGAGAGAGTCAGAGAAAAGAAAAGAGATGACAAGAGACAAAATAAGCCTAAATGCCTCAGGGAGGATAATCCTTAAAACGGAAGGAACAACAAATAGTAATAACTACTAGGTTTCTACCCCAGTTCTGAATGAGTGAGACAAGACCTCTCCTCTCTCCAGAAAACCACAGAATTCAACAGTCTAGAGACTTTGCAAAATATTCTACGAACAATTTAAAACATGAGAAGTGCCCCACAGTACGGGGCACAAATGAGAGCACAGTCAAAGCTGGGAAAAATCTGAAGATTTTGAGTCTAGAGTTGAAGGATTTGTTCACCAGGGATTGTGCTGTGGGAAGATGAGGAAGAAGGAAGAGGAGGAATTTAAAACAGACCTATATAAACAGAGAAGAGAAAACGAAAAGAAAAAAAATCCCTACAAAGGTGTGTGTCATAGGATGTAAGTTAGGCTGGACCATGCCTTCATCCCTCTCATTTCACGGAAGGATAAAGAACAACTGAACAAAGTTTCCTATTGCAATTCAAATGCAGCTGTATAAGTAAGACATCGTTTTTTCAGGAAATTCTTCGGTCAAGGCTGTCCACACATGCATTTATCCTTCCATCTGCTTGTCTGTCCACCATTTCATCCATCTCTACTGAAGGCCTCAGAGTGTGTTAGGGGAGCCAGTGCCCTGAACTCTCTGCCAAGTACACGTGTATAAAACAGACGCAAACCATTTAATTTTATGTGATACATAAATGAGAATAGAACCAAATTTCAATCATTTATAATCATATAGGGGAAGAGAGATATTGACTATCCCAAATGAGCAGATCATCTTCAATACCTCTGTATTTGGATTGTGAACATGCATTAATGCTTACATAAAATGGGGCTATGCATGATATATTGGCAAAATACTCCGAAACCAAACCAAACCAAAGAGAGCCACCCAGTAAAAGCAGTGGCTGGAGGAGCCTAAAGTATGCTGAAATATGTATGGTCCCACAGCAGTCTGTCTGCAGGCTGAGGAGCAAGGAGAGCCAGTCCAAGTTCCAAAGCTGAAGAACTTGGAGTCTGATGTTCGAGGGCAGGAAACATCCAGCATGGGAGAAAGGTGTAGGCTGGGAGGCTAGGGCAGTCTCTTCACCTTCTTCTGCCTGCTTACATTCTAGCCACGCTGGCAGCCGATTAGATTGTGCCCACGCAGATGAAGGGTGGATCTGCCTTTCCCAGTCCACTGACTCAAATGTTAATCTCCTTTGGCAACACCCTCACAGACACACCAAGGATCAATACTTGCATCCTTCAGTCCAACCAAGTTGACACTCAGTATTAACCACCACAGTCACTTACTGTGTTTACATGGTAATATCAGAGACTGAAACATTTTCACTCTTTTAGCAATGACATCAGGTTGTCCAGCCAACACAGAGGTGATTTTGGTGGGGAATTCTTGTCACTAGTATTCTTAATAGAAAGACATATTATAACAATGTTTATTAATATATTTCAGATTTACTGAATGTATTTAAACATAGCTTTGAAAAAAATCTCCATATTTCCATAGACTTCTGATATTTTTAGAGAATCATTTTCTCAGAGCCCTAGAGTTTATTCTAGACCAGGTCTCTGAGTTTTCCCTGAAGGCAGAGGATGCTGTTCCCCAAACTCTTCATTTTCTTGTCCAACGATTGCGTGGCTACCATATGTGAATGGTGGCCCCCTCAAGTCCTTGAATAAAATGACGTTAGTGTCCCTGGATGCACAGTGGCTGCTTTCCTGCAGGCAATGATTACTATGACTTATGGAAGACGCGCTATGGATGTCATGGTAACTACCATCTATTTCTTGGCCTTTTTTGTTCATAATTTGTTCTTCTTTTCACAGCGATTTTGGTGCCTCCTTCCCAGGTTTATTTAGAAAACATTTTTTAGAGTAGTAAAATGATCGCCTCTAGTTTTAGCCTGAGACTGTAATTGCTTCCTAGTGAAGATCCTCTTAAGCATGGGAGCTTATCATGGTCTTTTGGGGAAGAGGTAAAGGAATGAACTGCGACGGTAGGAAATATGATTCCTACTCCTTTACCCTCCAAAAGCATCCTTAGTCGTCTGGTGAAAGGATCACCTTGAAGCATTCTACTTTCCTGGTTTCTGCAATGCATAGGTGACCACCTTGCTGTGATTTATTTCATGGGACAGAAGTAGTGGTGTGCTGATGGGGCTGTGTCAGCACCAGTGTGCATGGAGATCTGGACATTATCAGTGCCAGCAGAAAGCTCTGGGGGCACTCAATGAGGCAGGGCCCTGAGTTGGGCATCATGGCTATAGCTGTTTCATGCCCAGGAAGATTCAACTATTTTATGAGATTATTTTCCATTTTTAAACATAAATTCTGGGTGTCCGTCTCTAGGGAATAGAGCCTCAATCCTTTGGTGCCCACTTTGCTCTGAACTGTGGGCCTTCCAGGGAGTCATAGAACAGAAGAGAAGGCTTTTCACACTCATACTGAGAACACCTTGAGTACTTCCGGACTGTACTTGATCTGCTGTAGTATCTTTTATGAAATTTGTCATGTCATTCCCTTGAATCTTAGGTATCTAGATGCAGGTGTTTTCCCCTTCCTGGACTGGACATGTTTTAAGGGTGAGAACTATGCCTTATAGCACCTACCACAGTGATTTATATATATCACTGTGTGTATATGTATTTCTGTATATAGTGATACATATCACATATGTGACTGTATATGTACATGTGTGTATATGTATACAGATGTGTATGTGTATATATGACACCCAATTAGTACTTATTGAATTGGTTATTTAGTCTTAATTAAATAATTGGTCTTAAATAATTTTTAGTGTTTCTGTGCTTGTTTCCTTAACTATAATAATTTCATAAAGGTTGTTGTGAGGATTAATGACTTAATAAGTGTAAAACTCTTAGAAAAGTGCTTAGGATATACTGGGCTATTGCTATTTGCCTGGGAAATGGAAAGTGTGTGGAGACAGAGTAGGGATTCCTCCTCCTTCTGCTCTCTAGGAATGAAGCAGAATGACTGTAAAGACTTAAGGTTCTGAGACCAAGATTCTACGAAATTAGAAGACATAGTTATGATAAATTTCAAGCACTAAAAGTTACCTTAATGATTCATATACCAACTAAAATAATCTCTCTGGGGATTAATAGCTACTAAGTTCACTGAAAGAATGAAAATAGAAAAAAAGAGAAAGCAAAAGAAAAAAAAAATGCTCTTCACATTGCTACCAGAAATGCGGTATTTCTGATAGAATGGCTTTTCATTCAGAGATTCTTTTTCAGAATTAGCTCCAATCTTATGGCAAGGTGACTAGGAATACTAGAAACTTAGCGTAGTTTTGAGGGGATCAAATACAGCTGGGGAAGGTGGGAAAAGCTTTAAAGGAGATTCTGATGTGGTTGTGCTGAAAGTTGGTTGGACAATACTCGATTACATTCACATCCATTGCTTGGTGTGATTTTGGCCCCACAAAACGATTTCAGAAGTGTTTTTGTGTTTCCCGTAGGCCTTCAAGTTGAGAGTTTCTTTTCTTTTTATTTTCCTAGCCTTCTACACAAGGACATAAATTTTCCAGAATGTTCATTCTGCCTGTAAAATAATGTGACACAGCTAGCCATATCAGACAAGTGCATCCTGCTCATCAGTGAAGGGATTCTAAAACTTAATGAATCCTTAAGTCCGCTAATGATGTTGGATGTTCCTGAAGCTATTACACCAGATTGCTTCTGACATTTGTGTGTTCATATCAGAGTAAGTTTGTGTCATTCTTCAGTTTCCCCCAGTGAATGTTGAGCCTGCATAGCAGATAAGCGTAGGTCTATGGGAGCAACATGCTGACAGAACCCCTTAGACCCATGCTCTCCAATGCGTTAACTGTTAGCCACAGTGTGACTTTTTACACTTAAATTAGTACAAGGTGGGTAAAATTTAAAATTCAGCTTCTCAGTCACACTGGCCACATTTCAAATGCTCAGTCATCACATGTGATTAATGGCTGTCATACTGGATAGCACAGATGTGGAACATACCATTATTGTAGAAGGACGGTGCTTCGTGAGACTACAGGCGTAAGGTGAGAAAATTGATCAGGGGCTAATAGAGAGCAAGGGTGTCCTGTTTCAGGAAAACTGAACCTGTGAACATGGAGGTTTACACAAAGGAAAATTTAGGAGGTATCCATTCTCTTCATATGGCAATTCAAAAAACATTTATATCCAACTACCTGCACTGATTAGGTGTTTATGGATCCCTAATGATATTTAGAGAGCAGTCAGAAAATCAAATGAATATAAAAGAAAGTGAACTAAAATATAAGGCTACTATCAAACACTAAATCACAGGAAATCATATACTGGGAAATTTGATCGGGGGGTATAGTGGATATTTGAAACATATGTTTACATCTATCTTTGACATCAGCCAACCTAGATTTGGGTCCATCTTTGCCTCTTCGCTAATGGTGGCCCCACGAACGGAAGCAGGCAGAACTCTGCAGGTTTGTCATGAGAATTTGTTGTGGAAGTATAGGTGCATAGCAGCACATAGTAGGTAGTTTGTAACTACTAGGCACTTTCCTTCTTCCTGTTTTCTTCCTTACCTTCCCCTCTGGGTCTTCTCTTCCTTCTTCCTTTCTTGCATTCCAGGAGTCCAGAGCCTATCAGTTCCACACTCACCACTCTGCATTTTAGGGGTCCAGCTATGTGGAGAGAGAAATCCCTCTCTTTTTCTGTGACAGCCCCCTGAACAGTCATCTTCTCTGATAACACCATGGTTTCATTCAGTCAAAATGGACATATCTCCTTGATAAGGGACACTACCCATCAGGCCACTGACGGAGATATTTTAGGCAAGTTTTATTATTCCCTGAGTCACATCAAAAGGAGGAAAATAGCATTAAACCAGAAATTAGGAGTTCTGAATATGTTTCAGCGCGGACAATGATTTCAGCAGGTCCTATACTTCATGGGCTCCTGTTCCTCATCTATAAAATGGAAAGGTTGGAGTAGAAAGTGTCTTACTGCCTCTTTCAGCTCAAACTTAAGTAAGAACTACTCACTGCCTCCTAGCAGCTCTGTGAGGGCAGGGACTTGGGCTCTCTGTCCCTGTTGTAGCTCCCAACGTGCTAGCTCAGTGTCCATCACTTATTCAATGCTCAGTGTGCATTTGGGGAAAAGATGAATGAGAGGAGCCCAGTCTGCCTCCCTCGCATATGCTCTTGTGGGTGACCTGTGCCTCTGTTACAGACTACCTTCACTCCACTCAGCCTCTGCCCGCCCCTCCACTCTCTCCAGCATTATGGCTGCTCTTCTCTTTATTTGTAAAAAGTTGCAACAGCTCCACTGTGTTACTCTACCATTTCTGATTTCTCTGTAAAGCTGGGGCTGAGAAACAAACTGTACTGTGTAATTATCCTTTTGCAACACTCTCTTCGAAGTCTTCCAATGTAATAGAATTCCCAAGATTTAAAAACATTAAAACAAAAATGAGCTTGTTAGAGTAACTTAGGCTTCATAACTGTGTTCTCCGTTTATTACAAAACATTGATTTCTGTGGTCACCTTCTCTAAATTATTGAAAGTTGAGTGGACTGCCTTAATTGGCAAGGAGGAATGTCACCAGCCAACTCTCATAGAAGTTGGGAGTTGGGGGCATGCGTGGGATGGAGACAGAAAGAAAGTGGAAGGAAGGACAGGGCCCAGCTGGCTACATAGTCAGGTGGAAATCATTACGGGGAAGAGACTCACGCCTGCCTTGGTGAAGCTCTGTGAGAATAGCAATACTAGTCTGGGGAAGGAGTGGATAAATAATATGCTAATGGCGTGCAGTATAAATATAGAGCCTCCTGATTCCATAGCAAGAATGGAGATGCTTGTTTCCTAGGCAGGAAAATATTTTTTCATGACACTGGAACCTGGCCTAATACAGATTAACCAGCAGAGCTGCCCTGGGTTCTCAGTTCTGCTCCTGACCAGGATGACTTTAGACTCTGGCCTCTTAGTGTCCCTGCCTCACACGGGCACTGATGCCTGCTGACTACAACTGCCCCCCCACCCAAACGAGACCTCTTATATGAGCTTGCCAGCCCCAAAGAAATCTACTCTAGTCTCTGAGCTTCTTGGAGATCATAGTAATCAGTGGGAAGAGAGCAGAGTGCCCTCTCTGGAGCCTCCTAACCACCAGTTTGGAGAGGAGAGCAGTGGCTGTGGCCTGCCATAATGAAGCCCCCACAGTGGCTGGTCTGATGAAGAGGGGGAGGAGGCAGTTGCAAGCCCCTGAGCTTCACTGTCAGTGCACCATCATTTTCTTGTTACTGAAGGCCTGGCACATAGAGAGGCTGAGTTTGTTGAATTAGAGAGAGTGTTAGCTTCCAAAGGCAGCAGTCTCATGCTGCTCATTTGCTGTTGGGGAAAAGTATAAGCTCTTCCATGCTAATGACTATACCGTGAAGCCTCCAAACTAGTCTGACTTTTTTTAGCAAACCTTCTCAACCCTGCCGCTCTTTATACCTGGTCAAGTTTAATTAGAAAAAGTCTCCAAATAATAATAATAATGTAATTATTATTATTATAGTATTCACTTACTATATTCCAGAAACTGTTCTGTGAAGTTGTACTGTAACTCAGCTTTTCCTTACGAAAGCTTTCGGAGATAGATACTCTTATTCTGTTTTACAAATGAAGGATCTGAGGCATAAAGAGGTAACCTACCCAAGGTCACAGAGTTAATCAGTTGTGGATTCTGAAATTCGTAACCAAGTTATTTGGCTTCAGAGACTGGACTCCAAGCCCCTATGTTAAGAACACAATCCTAAAATTGAATAACCATGAAACACTTATTATGAGCCTAACTACAAAGTAGACCTTAGGTGTGGGGGTAGGGGGGTGGGTCTATGAAATTGAGTTCAGCTCCTAAGGTAAATTACATGTGGGGTGGCTTTTTCCAAACTTTTGAAGAATTTCAAGATGGTAATATTAATCTATGGAGAGTTACACAGGGCATGGGGCCCTTCTCAGCACAGGTGGCAGGCCAGTGAAGCTGTCCCTGTTCTCAACTCCCAGAAAAACAAAACAAATCATGACCTAGGATACAAAGCAAGTAGAATATTTGTAAAAAAGTGGAATGAAAGTACTGACCAGGGGGTGATTTCATCACCGTGCCAGTGACAAGGGCAAGGTAAAATCTGTGATACAGATGGCATACAGTCAGGAAAGTGAAGGGCATGGCCACCACAGGAAGGAAGCTGTATTCACTTAGTTTCATACTGCTATAAAGAAATACCCAAGACTGGGTAATTTATAAAGGAAAGGGGTTTAATTGACTCCCTGTTCTGCATGGCTGGGGAGGCCTCAGGAAACTTACTTATAATCATGGCAGGAGACGAAGGGGAAGCAGGCACCTTCTTTACAAGGTGGCAAGCAGGGGAAATGCTAGGTGCTTATAAAACCATCAGCTCTCTTGAGAGCTCCCTCACTATCAGAACAGTATGGGGGACACCACCCCCATAATCCAGTCTCCTCCCTCCCTCAACATGGGAGGATTACAATTTGAGATGAGATTTGGGTGGGGACACAGAGCCAAACCATATCAGAAGCTGACTAAATTAAGACATTGACTTCTAGGTTAGGAGTCAGGTTCAGCAGAACCAAGCCAGACAGTGCATGTTCATCGTGTTAATCCTACCATCACTCAGGTAGACTTGCTTTGAAACAAAACTTCTTTAAGAAGTCCTGGTAGGAGGTTGTGGAACTATTTTCATACCTTTGAAGCTGCAGGTCAGAACCACCTGTGACTGAATCCATGCGCTGCAGGAGCTCACTGGATTGTATTATCGCAGCTTCAGAATGACCAAGGCCTACATGGCTGTTTGTCTCATAATCAGTCACTGGAAAGATGCCAGAGACCATAGAAGAAAAGGTCTAAAGGGAATTTTTAGTTCAAATAGGCTAGCTCCAGGGACCTGCGCAGGGTCAACATGCAAGATGCGGAGAAGAAGAAGCATAATGACCATTATGTATAGCTGTGCACTGCAAATGTGGAATTTCGTGCAGTGGCTGTGATTTGTTTTCTATGTAACCAACATAGAATGCATTCCAGTCCCTTAAAACACATTGCTTAACACTGTGAGTAGAGGAGGCAGCCAACCATGCCATCACTCCACAGCCTCTCTCCAGTGCCCCTCCCCCAGTGCTTCCTCATCTTAAGCCTCACACGTACTTCCTATCCCCTCCCCCATCCCCCTACTACCACCCTCCCCCCCACCCCCCAACCCGGATTTGGGAGACAAATGATGCCGGCCATCTCAGAACACTCTTTCTGTGGTCTGTGTGCTCTGAGCTGTATCTCAATAGGATCTGGGCACATCTGGCTGCACAGTAGGAGTATTGCACTCCAAAGTGCAAAAATAAAACCACAAAAGATCAAAAGAAAAGCATGGTAGGCAAGAAATTACCCTTATCTTTATCTCCACAGCATCCATCAAGTACAAGCATCTGAGAGATGGCAGGCAGCAAGATAACAAAAGGGAAGCTGGGAGGAAATTAAAAGCAGCTTCCAATCATTAGCCCTTCAGCTGGCCTGGTAGGGCCTAAAAGGCTCCGAGAGGATATCCCACAGACAGAACCTTCATTAGGAATGGACCTGAGCAAAAGAGACGACCTGCTGATCATCAGGCCTTAAGATGACAGCCTGGCGAGGCAAGGTGAAAACTGGAAAGCCAGTTTTATTTACGCTTTGCGCACAGTATGGATTGCTTTCTCCCTTGCTTAGCATATGCACTTTTGCCTCTTCCTGGGGTTTGAAGTTTTGCTTGATGAAGTGTGAATAATCTTCATGTCCCTGCCCTACGGCGGTGCCCAGGGACTCCCGCAGGTGGATCACCCCCACTGCAGCCCAAAGAACTCCTCTGTGGTGATTAGAAGGGCTGTGAATATCTCTTTCCCAGATAGCAATTTGTTTCTAAATCGCATCTAATCTCTTGACTGGGTCAATTTTCCATATATTTATGATGAAACTAGTCTGCTGATGCCTGAGTCACGTTAGACACAATATTAAAAGCAGAATCCGGGCCGGACATGGTGGCTCATGCCTGTAATCCCAGCACTTTGAGAGGCCAAGGTGGGCGGATCACCTGAGGTCAGGAGTTCAAGACCAGCCTGGCCAACATGGTGAAACCCTGTCTCTACTAAAAATACAAAAATTAGCTGGGCATGGTGGCAGGTGTCTGTAGTCCCAGCTACAATCCCAGCCTCAGGAGGCTGAGGTAAGAGAATTGCGTGAACCCGGGAGGCAGAGGGTGCAGTGAGCCGAGATCATGCCACTGCACTTCAGCCTAGGCAACAGAGCAAGACTCCATCTCAAAAAAAAAAAAAAAAGAAAAACAGAACCCACCACATTTTTTTCCAGAGCATATTACATTTAAGAGATGTTCGATGATGACCTGGGTCAGTTGTGAACTGACCTCCCTTTTTACAGGGTCAATGTTTTATTCAAATTGGGACAAAACTGATCACAAATGATAAAGATTTGGACTGAAATTCCAAATTGTGTCACTCTGATCTGTTATTTTTATATAGTACATGCCCTGTGCCACAGCTATCATATGCATCCCTATTTTTAAATATCTTATTGTTGATACCAGGCTGTTGTGTTTGGATGTACAGAGAGTGCACTGTGACTCCAGAGGAACCATTCATATTGTATTATTAAGGGTGGCACCTTCTGGAGTTGTTCAGTGTGAACCTGCAAAGCCATGTGTGACAGCTCTGGGTATATCTGTTCTGCAGGGACAAAGGCGGTAATCTGTTCAGTAACACATAGTAAGAGTTCCGAGATGACGGTATAGTCCCTGCTTGTTAAAAAGTACTCTCTGTCAAAGGGAAATAAATAAAGACAGGAAAATTACACTGCAGGCCCTAAGACTATATTTGAGGTATACACAGAGTACAATGGGGAAACAGAGAAGAGAACTGTTAACTTGCTTGAAAGAATCAAGGGAGACTTCATAGAGGAGATGACATTAGACCTTGGTCTTGAGGGATGAGTTGATATTACACAGAGTGAATGAAGAATTTGAGGAAGAGAAATGTTTGTGTAAAAAGACGTAAGTTTACAAAGAGCACAGCTTATGGAGGGCAGAGATTCCTCAGCGCTAAAAGCAATGGGGACAGTGAGTATAGGCAAGAAAGGGTATAAGGAAAGATACAGTTAGAAAGGTAGGGTAGGGCTAGATCACATAGAATCCTTGTTAAATTATTTGGAAGCTAAGGTAAAATTTATCGAGAAATGGATTCAGTACTGACTGCTTAGCCAGGTGGGCTCTGGTCAGAAACATGACAGCCAATAAGGCTCTGTCTTGCTTGTGGTGGCAGCAAAATAATGTTTTAGAGCACAGACTCTGGAATGGGCATGCATGACTCATCTCTTAAGGTTATTTAGCCTTTGTATACATCTGTTTCATCAGCTCTTTAAGGGAATTAATAATTGAATCTGCCTAATAGAGTTGGGGTGAGTTTGACATGAGACAATCTTTGCTGTAATTCACCTGCCAGAGTGTCTGCTACTTTGCAATTGCATGATAACTGTTGGTGGATCTTCCTATGCTTCTGTTTCTTCCCTTTCTCTCCCTGTCTATCCCCCTTCCCCTGCTTCCTCAAATTACTATTGTTATTGCAAATTTCACAAAGCCTGCAGTCCAGATTTCTCCATAATCCTATTCTGAGTAGATTATTAATAACTAGTCTGCATTTGCTAGACAGCAAACCTCAGGTCATCTAGAGACCTACTTGGTATTGACAACACTGAAATCAGAAGAGAGTCAGTAAATCCTAAGTATTTTGTCACATCAATTAACCACATTTTTTAAAGTTCTACTGCCTTCTTGTATACTCAACTATGGGGCATTTAATTTCTGGTTTCTGTTCATTGCTTTATTATAATTTTGTTTTTTTCCTAAACTATAGCTTAAAGTCACCTTAAGCTATTTTGAAGGGAAATGGTGGAAAGGAAAACTGTTAGTCTGTGATTTTTGCCATTATGAGTATTCTCCCCTTCCCCCTAAACACACACACACACACACACACACACACACACACACACAGAGAGGGAGAGAGAGAGAGAGAGACAGAGAGAGACAGAGAGACAGAGAGACACACAGAGAGAGAAAGTTTAATACAGTTGGCTTCCTTATTAAATAATACTGCTATCTGTATTTAAGTTGACAGCATAGGCATCTCTTTAACATTTTAATTAAAGAATCTTGGAGCGATGCTTTCTGCTTTTTTATTGACAAGTCTTGGCTCATAGTCAAAAGTTCCAGTTTAGCTTTGATAAGATGAGGACACTTCTGAGAGACCAAGGGCCCCCTGTGGCTTAATGCTCCTTTTTTTTTTTTTTTTTTTTTTTCAGAAGAACATTTAGTGTGTGACTTAAACATAATGTTTGGATCCAACATAAAATAGTAGAAGAACAAGCCTTTTCTAGCCCTTCTAATCTCTTTCCAAAGGTGCACTCAGCATTTCATCTTTGTATTTAGCTACCAGTGTGCAACACTGAAGCCATTGCAATAGTCATCTCTAAGACATGGAATACCAGCAGCGCTGTGCCAGTCTCCCCAGCTTTGGCAAGCCCCAAGCCTCTGCCCATGCAGTGATTCAGGGAGGCAGCTGGATGAGATGAGGGCAGCTCCATCAGCTGGTGGTGAGAAAGACTTGAGTCTCATAGCCATAAAAGCATCCCATAAATCTCATTCTCCAACACCATCATTAGGCAACAAAGTAGGATTTCCTGGCTCCTTTCTTCACGTCCCTCACATACCCACTCCACGCAATCCAGGCCACTCTTTTGGATGTCTTTTGCCTTTTAACAGAGGGCAAGAAAATTAGCCTTTATTGAACTCCACATCGTAGGAGTTCAATAATACTAATCCTTATATTATATTCCCAGACTCTACAATTTCCATGTTTACAAATACATCACTGAAAGCTCAAAGTCTGTACCAGAGTAACAGCAAGAATTGGAGAGTCATCTGATCAAAAGTGTCTAACTTTCTTCTACTTCCCAGCATTTAACATTTCTTCAAATTTCCCCTGGAGAGAGATGCAATCTTCCTTAGAGATGCTTCTTGATCCCTTTAGAACCTCAGCAATCACACTGAACATCCCAAATAATCTATGGGTTCGTGGCTGGAGAGCGACACTGTTACTTTAATCTGTAAGTAACTGGAAGGAAACACAATATGGGCCAGTGTCGTAATGTGGAGCGAAATAAGCCAGATAACTACCTATGGTTCCGTGTATAAAAGTTAAAACAGGCGAAACAATTGCTGGTGTTAGATATCAAGATAGCAGTTATTGTCAGAGGGTAGGAAATGAAAGGGCGTTTAAGTGGCTTCTGGGGTGCTGGTCATAATCTAGAACTGGTGACATTGGGAGTGTTCTGTTTGTGAATATAAATTAAAAGATGTGCCTATGATTTCTGCACTTTCTGTACGTGTGTTATAATTCAGTAAAAACATTCTCGAAAGTTGCATCTGGCTTAGGGCTCAGAGGGTTTTGAAGCACCTTCTTTGAATTGTTTGACACTTTCACAATCTACTGAAATTTTCAAGGGGAAAAAGACAATAGTTTATATATTTTTTAAAATCTTAGAAAATTGTCCTCCCACATCTTTCCATTATTGCTGATGTTTCAGCTAACTATGTTGGGTTTAGAGTGAAAATTTAAATCCCAATCTGTTATCAGGACTTTAAATCCTCCCATTAAAATTCAAAAGTAACGATTCTTCTTTTTTCCTTTTACTATAAGATACCGATTAGGATGAAATGTGATTCATTTTTAAACCTTATTGATCATTATAGTAATCACTGATGTGTTTTACCATATACATAAAAGGTTAGTACATTAGGATTGTGTTGGATTACCAGCGCCTGCTAAAGTATATGTTATTGCCATAAGAATAAAGGAACTTCCTATCCATAGAGAAAATCTTCAGATAGTGAGACACCATGATACTGACTAGATAATCTACACACAATGTACAGTAAGCATTCACATTTTTTCATGAGGCATCTACTGCAAAATAAATATAAAAAATTGTACTAATTGAATGTTTGATACCAGACATGCTTAAATACCAGCAGCTGTTTTAAGCACATTGCACTGGATTGACTCAGCTCTATGAGAGAGATGCTCTTATTATCCCCACTTTGCAGATGAAAAAACAAAGGTCCACATATGTTATGTAATCAGCCTGATTATACAGCCAGTAAGAGGTAGAACTCACACATAAACCAACTCAGTTTGGCTTGTTTCTTCTGGCAAAGGGCAACCTGGTCATTCTCAAGGTTTCAATCCTTCACTCTTCAATACTTAAAGTCTTTTGAGATTTCAAGAATAACTTAAATGGAAAAACAGTGAGGACTTGGCAGGTTTGTGATGAGAAAAGTAGGGAGAAATTTTCATAAATTAAAGGGTAGTGATCTGTGGTTCACACCTGTAATTTCAGCATTTTTGGAGGCCAAGGTTAGTGGATCGGTTGAACTCAGGAGTTCAAGACCAGCCTGGGCAACAAAGTAAGAACCTGTCTCTACTAAAAATACAAAAATTAGCCAGGCTTGATGGTTCATGCCTGTAGTCCCAGCTACTCAGAAGGCTGAGGTGAAAGGATGGCTTGAGCCTGGGAGACAGAGGTTGCAGTGAGCCAAGATTGAGCCACTGCACTCTAGCCTGGGTGACAGAGCCAGACTGTGTCTCAGAAACAAAAAAAAAAGGTAGTGATAATGATATAAAGAAGGTATTATGGACTGGGCGCGGTGGCTCACGCCTATAATCCTAGCACTTTTGGAGGCCAAGGTGGGTGGATCACTTGAGGTCAGGAGTTTGAGACCAACCTGGCCAACATGGTAAAGCCCTGTCTCTACTTAAAAAAAAAAAAAAAAATTAGCTGGGTGTAGTGGCATGTGCCTGTAGTCCCAGCTACTCAAGAGGCTGAGGCAGGAGAAACATTTGACACCCTAAGGCAGAGGTTGCACTCCATCTCAAAATAAGTAAATAAATAAATAATGTATTATGTTTATCTGATGGAGAGGAAAGACTGGAGGAAAATGTGGAAAGGAGCAAAGGGAATGATGTAGTTCAGGATTGCTTTATAAAGGACTCTGATACAGAAGGTAAGACGTCCTACCAGTCAGTTCCCAGATGTTGGGCATGACCTGTTTAGTGAGTCCAGTGCCAGATGAAACGAAGAATGCCAAACATCATATTGACTTAGAGGTCCCCTAATCAATATGGACTCTCATGTACTTTTCCTTTAGGGCCACAGTTTATGAAAAGCCAGTATCCAGGTATTTCATTAAACCAAGTTCTTAGCCTAGGATGGCATTTTGGAGACATTTTGCTGTCCATTGTAATGCTCGTTCATTACAAAAGTGCCCTCACAGTCCAGCTTTCTGTCAGGTAAGGATGACACGTGTTTAACTCCTATCTTCATGTCTGGCACATAGGCAGAAAAGTCTGTTGAACAAAATAAATGAACTATTATGTGATACATTAATCAAACAAATGAATCAAACTAATGTGTCTGCTAACCATCATGCTTACGAAATCTTACATGTGTTAATCACTCTCTTCTCCCAATTAAGATCCACTCCAAATTAATGACATGATACACCTTCCTAAGAAAACTCTTTTAAAAGTAGTGCAAATGCCAGAAACTCCGGAAAGGGTAGAAGGAAGACACTGTTCATGTATACGAGCGTCAGGTACCCTTCAGTGCTATCCCAGATGAACTATTTCTGTCCCTGTAGATGTGATACTGAGCAACTTGTTGACTCTCGTGTGCCATTGTTTCCAAGATGAGAATATTACCATACAACTTGTGAGCCATTAAAAAAATAGCTGGTCATCTTAAGCATCTAGAGATAATGCTTTAGGTCACTTTTTCTGCTTCTTGCTCTGTTTTGCATTTGACGATGATCGTCGTCATAGAAAATATTTATTGAGTGCTTAGTTGCTTGTCAGGCCTGTGCTGAATGCTTTGCAAATATTTTCTCATTGATGACAACAGTGCAATGACACAGCAATTACACTTTCCCCATTTATAAATGAGGAAATAGAAGCTTAGCCAGATCCAGTAATGCGTTTAAGGTCACACAGCGTGTTAGTAGTTGAAGTCAGTGTTGAAGCCCACACTGCCAATCCCCATGTGGGCACTGCCAACCACTACAATGTAGTGTATCTGCCTGTAGCAATTCTACCTTTTTCAGTTTCATTCCCAGTCCTCAGCTCTTCACTGATTGCTTGGACCTGGTGAAAGCTTTGGCCGCAATGGTTTTGACCTTAGAACTCTTGCTTCAGATGGCACTCAGCCTCTAGCTTCATCTGTTTATAGTTCTTCTTGGTAGCCAATTTGCCAGAATCAAATTCAGACCTGGAACCCCAGGTCATTTGGTTGGCACCACTCCCAAGCCTCTCCTCGTCTTCAGGCAAGGAAGAGATCAGACATACCTGGCCTGGGACACTCTGACAGGAAATCTTATTTCACATACTCAAACTGATGGATGAAATAACATGGACATTGGTTTGTTCTTTTTATTTGTAAAGGTAGAAGTGGACCCAATGAAATAGATGGAAAGCAGAAGCTGACTCCATATTTAGTTAGCCTCAAAATACACACGACCTGAGAGCTCCCTATTTAGCTCACCTTCCTGCCTGTGCTGCAAATGTTTGCTGATGCTACAGGTTACAAAGCGCACATCTGCAGGGGCCCTCTGAGCCCCTTTGGTACACTCTTTCCCATGATTAGGTAAATGTCAGTGGAAAATCACCATGTATTCAGTGTTTTAATGAAACCACAATGTTGTTTATTTTGTAGCCTCAGGTTCCAAAAGGGAGAGAAACAGCCACATTAAACTTTGCCCCGAAAACTCCAGCAACTCCCTCCAGGATACTTACAAATGTTATCCTCCTGCCACCCAAGCTATGTTTTCACTAGACCGTCTTCCACTGCTAATTCTAGTCGATAATCATAGGACTGCCCAGGGTCATTTTCAGGCTTAAGGAAAGAAATAGAATCCAGATTGTGTGTCACAAGAAACATAACTTTAATTCCTAACTTCCAGCTCTTTGATGACAAGGTCACTAAATGCCAAACTTAGATCACGGAACAGTAATTCTACGAAGAACACATAGGCATGAAATCTATCTCAGCTTTTGCTTCCCGGCCTAGCTTTCAGAGGGCTTCATTGCCACCTCTCATCTTATTGTGAAGCACCTGCTTGGTGCACTGCATTGTCTGGCACAATGACAAGAATCAAGGGGCGAATAACCAAGGGCATGTGACTTTAGAGCCCATAATATCCAGGTGGTCCTAAGGTGCCATCTCAGGTGCTGTCGCTATGGCCACCCGCTTGTGCTTGTCATAGTTGCCACATGGGCAGTGGGATTGTAGTAGACAGGAAGACTCCTCTCCACCCTGCCTGTGCATGTTTCTCAATGCTTGTATTTTTAAAAGAAAGTTGGACAGAAGCCATAGATAACTACAAATGCAATATACCCCATATTTGACGTACGTAGTGACATATATTAACTCTTATGCATGGCTATGATCAGCATCTTTTCAGAGAGTTTCTTTTTTAAGAGGGAAGAGAACCCAGTGTCATTGGATGCTGGAGACCTGGAGTGAGAAAAAAAGGGCCCTTGTAGAGGACGAGAAAGTGAGAAAGGAAAAAACAGTGTTCCCCTATCCCACTTTTCTAAAATACCCATCCACATCCACATTGAATTTACCTTTATAGTATGTTAGGAGCTGTCCATATGTGAACGAGTAAGTTGGGTGTTTCTCAACCTTGTAACTGGATATTATTATTTATCACATAGCTACTGAACTATTGTTATTGGTGATGTTTCCTGGCAAATTCCAGGCTCTGTTTCATACAGGGTTGTTGTTCTTTTCTAATTGTTACCAAAGCCTGTGTTTTCTCTAGTATAAACGTTTCCCTAGCGTTTGAACAAACAATCTAAATGGAAAAGCTAACCTTTTCGTTGGATAAAGGCAAGTAATTGGTTTCTCTCATTTCACTGGGCCTTTTAGGCACGACCATGAGCAGGGGTCATGGCAAAACTGTTCAGCAGTAAATAACTTGTTGTCCGTGTAATGGCTAAACACTGAAGTACAGCAGATGTCCAGATTAGCTGGCAGAAAGCAACTTTATTTTGGACATGCACTAGGGCAAAGAATGCTGAATACTAGCAAATAAAAAGAATAACATTCACTGGAGCTCCCAACTTATTCACCATCAATATTAAGTACGTATGTTAATAACTACTTCTCTGTATTATCCATAATAAATGGGAAGAGTATTAAGTTAAGCTAAGGAACTGGAACATTTATTTGGAAGAGAAAACAATGGAACGAGAATCCACAAATTGGCTCATGGAAGAAATCCCATTGGAGTTGCAGAGGGTGGTAAAGAGAAGTCCTCAAATCTCTGGATACCCTTCCTTGCGTCTGTTAAAGGGATAAGAATCAAGCAGAAAATTGTGGCCGAGCTCATTGTCAAGGTGAGGGCTGAATCTTCTCCATTCTTTAGGGGAAGCTGTTTAGTCAGCAGGAATGGCAGTGGGTAAGTGCAAGCCACATACAGCTGGTGAAATTCGTTGCCTCGTTGATTCTGTCGGACTCAGGTCTCTTCCTCCCTCCTTGGCTTCCCTGGAAGCAGAGTTCTCTATTTCCTCTCTGTCTAGAAAGACCCTATGAAGGCCAGCTGTTCAATAGATGTTAAGTCTTGATTTGGCTGTGTCCACTACATGTGAGTCCCACTCCATTAAGATAAGGGTTTTCCATGTGATTCCTGAGACCTTTTAGCATCTGTCCTCAGGCCCAGGGTTATTGTGCAGGAACAAAGAGGAGGAGCAGCAAGCACAAAATACAAATGTCTCCATCTTAGGGCTAGATACCCTATTACTCCTGCCATCTAAATCTCCAGGAACCAGATATAGAAACATCTATTAGATCTGGGCACTGAGGCTGAGTGGGAAAGGTAAGAAAATGACTGCTAAAATGTCTTTACTCCTCCTGATCAAGTGAAGGACTAGTTTCTGCAGCTCTGTTGTAGACCTGTTGCAGAGGCAGGCATGGGTAGTTAGCCCCAAGCTACTTACTACTATCTTTCTTGTTTCCCACAGGGCACTTCATAACTTTTCACCTCTGATTTATATAGTATTTGCAATCTGTGACATTCTTATTTCTTAACTATGTTTTGTTCGTATTGCTCCTTGTGACATGTCTGAAAAGCTGACTAGCCATGCTAGGGAGTCTAATATTTAAGAGATTAGACGTCTCCAGGTGGTATAGATGCTGTGAAAACAAAATCTACCTGGCTCCGAAAAGATCAGTCCAGTTGAAGCTGAGCACAGCATGAGTGTGAATCTGAGGGTGTAGGAAATTAGGGGATGGTGTTGGTGTTGAACAACTACAATCTTGGGAAGAGAGTCTTTCCGTTGACTGTTTGTCAACTATGGAGCCTCATGCTAACATTCCCTTTCCCTCCCCCATTCCTCTTCCTTCGTTTCCTCTCCCACTCCACCTCCATTTTTCTATTTTCTTTTCAGAGTCTCCTCCTCCTTTCCCATCTACCTCCTATATTCTTATTTACATCCAAGAAAACTACTTGTTTTAATTTTTTTTCCTTCAATATGCCTGCTGATTTATAATATTGATATATATCTTAGTTATGTTAACTGGCTGCTAAACAGAGGGCATCACTTCCTATCCAGCTGGAGAAGATTTGTTAAAAAGCCAAATTCAGTTTTCCAGGATTTCAGCAAAAAATTCATCTATTGACCCAGTTACAATTCTAATTCTTATAAGACAAAGAAAAGAAAGTGGATTTACTTATAGAAGTCTGTTAAAAATTAAATTACTATGAGTGCACAGCAAATATAGTTTTATTCCACTAATTGTGTAGGTTGGAATTTTTATGCACTGAAAATAATTTAAAGGACAATAGGCATTACATACACATTTATGTTCAGTTGTATTCATTGGAAAAGGATGAAGAAGATTAAATGCTGGTGATACATATATGTGTATGGAAAGCACGAAAAAGAAAAAGAAACACAGTGTATTCCCAGAATGGATTTGAATCCACTCATACTGACTGTTCCCATACTGTGGTTGTAAATGGTTTATGTTATTAACTACAGGAGTATCCTATATAAAGAGGCAAATTATTTAAAATGGAGCTAGCACTGTCTTCAAACAGGATGCACCGTTAAAATAAACTTAAAAATTGTATTAGTCTTTTTTAGATGAAAACAGCTCTATAACACCTGATCAGTTATTTCCAGGGACAAGCATTTCTGTAGCCCACTGAAGGGTTGGGCAGTGCTTCCCTGGCGGATCTGCACCCCTTTGTGGCAGTTCTCTCATTCCAGTCTCCATCTGCCCTTCTTTTGACCAAGCTGTCTTTGGAGTACTGCCTTAAGTTCCTTTCTTCATCTCAACCTGCATTTGGATATAACTAATTCAGCCTGCTGCTTGATGCTGAGCACAGCAAGAAATCCACCTCAGCACCCCCTGCACAAACTGACTTCTGCTTTTACAAAACCAGATGCCAAACTGGTTTCACAATGGAGATGTTGAACATAAAAGTTGGCTCCATCATCATGTCCACCCGGTGGTTATATGAATGGTTGTTTATGACTTGTGTTCAGCTTTCTAGCCGAGCACTAGTGTCGCCTAAAATTGCTACTGTGAGAAAACCAAAAATGCTATTTTGTAAACCCAGACTGTTCATCTAAGTTTTAGAAAACTGCTCTTCTTTCTGCAGAGCTTGCTAAAGAAAGATAAACAACTCTACCCAGACAATGGGAAGCTGGGGAGCACTGGCTCCTTATTAGGTTACACATTACTGTAGGGATGGCCAGAAATGTGTGCTTAAATGGCATTTGCCTTCTTGTGGGGTAAAAATATGTTAAATATCAGCAATCTCCTCAAACCCCTGAGTTGACCCTTTGTAAATTTGTTGCTGAGAAATTGTTCAGCCCCTTATTTTTCCCATGATCACATCAGAAGTACAATTTGGATATTAAGGCGTCTAGTGTTCTTCTACTGTAACTGTAGTTTAAACAACCTATTTGACTTAAAATAATCCCAAACTGATGCCTGATAACTAATGATCACTGGTCCTGTATCCCCCTATAATTACTTGCCAGGCAGCTTCTTGACTTCTAAAGAAGCTGTATACGATGAGTAATTGCATACCCGAAGATATGTTGGATTTGTGTCTCAGGGCAGAATACAATTGTAAATAATTTATTTGACCCACCTAGAATTATTAAATTTTAAATGAGCAAATTAATAATAAAATCTATGCAGGATCATAGTAATAATCTAATTTTTCCATTTAGCATGGATTTTGAATCAAATATATAATTTACGTGGTGATACTAAATTTGTGTCTTAACAAATGAAATGTTTTCAGGGATTGGCTGTCATCTTTGGAAACATCAGAAAATAGGAACAAGTGGCCACATGAGGAAATTCGGTAATTCCTAGCAATTCAATGAGATGGAAATAGTAACCTTTTGTAGCTGCTTCTAAGCACCTCCTGAGCTACAGGGATGAGAAATAGAGGGCGACGGCTTAGGATCGGGGTGGATGGGGGTAAGCTTTTTCCTGGAGACACATATCAGAGCCCATGAGGCCTTTCAGGGAAGCAGTGAAGGATATGTGGGAAATGAGTCATCATAAAATGAAAAACAAAACAAAAACAAAAAATCTTTGCTCAGTAAGTGGGAGGATTAGACATTGTCAGTAGATGTTCTACCATCCTATGGAGTCAGTTTTGAAGTGAGGGAGCCAAGGAGTGGCTGAGTCAGAAGCAGGCAAGTGTCTGGCCATAGAAATGGGAAATTTGTCTGGAAAATTACTTACTAGGAAGTAAGTGTAGCCTCATAGGTGGCCTCTAGTCCCTTCCCTAAGAATCTAAGAGGAAAATTTAGGTTTTTATGGCTGGTTGGGAAGGGTAGGCACGTGTCACAAAACTACTTCTGCGTTTCCTTTTAGTCAGAGGGTGGTGTTTGTCCAGACTGGTGTTTGGGATAGCTATGTGTTTTCTGAGACTCCTCCATGTTTATACTAAAGTTATTAGGTGAAAGTTTATACTGTCCGGTCCCTTTCCACTGAATATATCACCTGGAAATGTTGTTCATGGGAAGGAGGCTTAAAAGCCCATGCTTGAGCCTTGAAAGTAGTTTTGAAGCAGCTTGATTGATAACAGAAATAGAAACACGATTCTCTCCTTTATAGAAGCAGTGTCCTCAGCAAGGGTGGCTTCCAAAAGAAGTGTGTTTAAAGTAAATGTTGTTTTCCCTCTGCTTCCATTTAAAAATCAAACCCACATTCTCAATGTTGAAGATTGAAAGGCCGGGCACGGTGGCTCATGCTTGTAATCCCAGCACTTTGGAAGGCCAAAGCGGGTGGATCACGTGAGGTCAGGAGTCCAAGGCCAGCCTAGCTAACATGGAGAAACCCCGTCTGTACTAAAACTACAAAAACTAGCCGGGTGTGATGGCACGTGCCTGTAATCCCAGCTACTCAGGAGGCTGAGGCAGGAGAATTGCTTGAACCTTGGAAGGCAGAGGTTGCAGTGAGCCGAGATTGCACCACTGCACTCCAGCCTGGGTGATTGAACCAGACCCTGTCTCAAAAATAAAATAGAATAAAATTTCCCTGGGTATTCTCTGCACCTCAAACTTGGTGACCACTTCCAAGACAAACTTCTTACTAGCTTGCTTGTTTCAGCTAGGACAAAGGATTGCATAAAGATGACTGAATACATCATTTTCCACCAAATGCTGCCTCCAATCCCTAATGTGCTATGGTTTGGAAAGACAAAATTCTGCTAAATGAATCCAGATTTGACTTAATCAGTTCTACAATCTGTGAAATGGGATTACTTGAAATGACAGAGAGCTCTATTAGTAATAAACTCTGTTCTGATATCACAAAATTTAATAAGCTGCTCTCTGGGCCAGTTCCTAAGTTTATATCTTGCTTTCAGACATAAGCTGGATATTACGGAAGCCACATTGACTCTGACAGTCGAGGTAAGCAGTTTGTAGTCAGTTGGCAAGGGAATTCAGAAGACAACACTTCATTTTCTCAGATAATTCTCTTCTCCTCCAACCAGAGATTTTGTTTTAAAACAGAGACTGAAAGGTTAGAATTATGTTGGAAAATTTTTTCTGCCTCTGTAACTGCCATAGCCTGGAACATAATTTCCAAACCAGCTGTGAACTTTCGAACTTATAAAGCCTTCATTGACACAGTTAACTGGTTAAGACCTCTTTTATATTATCTCAGTAATAAATTAATTCAAATCTTTTACATTTCTCTGACCAAATTTTTATAGCTTTTAGGATGGAAATAATGTGCTTGAGGGAGCTGCTTATGCCTTCCTCAAAACTTGGATTTGAAAGGAAGATATCTGTGTATATTAAGTCATTTATTTAATGCATTCAATTAAACTTCTAAAATAATAGGTCAGTTAAGATACATCAAGTAACCTCACTTTATAAAGAGTACTATCAAAACACTAAGGGAAATTTCTAAGTAGAGAAGAAGCAGTATTTGCCTTAGAAAAATGTGTAGTCTATTTAGGGAGACCAACCAACCTCACAGGAAAGAAAAGCATATAATACTTGGAAGAACATAAAAAGAATAAGCAACTGAGATGAGGCAAATTGAGCCCATGTATGCTAAAAGGATATAAGGCAGAGGCAACAAAAAGACAGATGAGACTAATCAGAGATGCCTTCCTGGAAGAGGTGAACTTTAAATAGAATTTTGAAAAAGGAACAGTGGAGAGGAATTTTTAATGAGGGAAATAGTCTTCACGTGAGACATGAAATGGTAAGTGCTGAGCAGAAAATAAGATTTTATTTTTTAAATTTTAATTTAATTTTATTTTATTTTGAGATGGAGTTTTGCTCTTGTTGCCCAGGCTGGAGTGCAGTGGCACAATCTCACCTCACTGCAGCCTCCACTTCCTGGGTTCAAGCAATTCTCCTGCCTCTGCCTCCCAAGTAGCTGGGATTACAGGCATGCGCCACCACACCTGGCTAATTTTGTAGTTTTAGTAGAAATGGGGTTTCTCAATGTTGGTCAGGCTGGTCTCGAACTCTCGACCTCAGGTGATCCACCTGCCTTGGCCTCCCAAAGTGCTGGGATAACAGGCGTGAGCCACCATGCCCGGCCAAGATTTTAGTTTTTAGCCTGGGTAAGTTTCACATTTAGAAATATAGAAGAAGCCCTTACATCTGCTGTAGTTTGATTGGTTAATCAAAAATAGAGCTGAAAAAAGGAATTACAAAATATACCTTAAGCATTTTCTTTTAACTTCAAACCTATAAACATACACCCGATCACAAATTTTCAACGTAATGCCAGAGTATTCTCTTTGAGTTCGAGTCTCTCTTCTTTCTAATGACTCTTTTGCATTAACCACACCCATATATATTATCATCAGTTTCCTGGTTCAGTCCCTTGGAAGCAAGATCAGAACTCTGAGGCACTTGCTAAGCAATGTGGACACAGTCTCCTACTCTGACTTTTATTTTTCCCCAAAAACGTTTTCAGTTGCATTACCTCTACAGAATTTGTTGGCAGGTTCTTTAGGGACATGTCTTCAGAAGAATCCACATCAATGCAATTTCCATAATAATAGCTCTTTATTTTCATATTCATATTTAATTGGTTAGTTTATTTTAATCCAATTTTATAAATGCTGTAAATAAAATAGCTACATAAGCAGATGTAGGAACAAATACAAGTGACTACTAGAAAGTAGACAACTCATTTTATGGGCATGGAAGTATACAGGCTTACTAATGAGAATCTGCTGAAGGAGAGAACTTAACATGTGGAATGTCTCATTACATGTATTTTAGAGTTCAATGATATATTAAGTCAGTTAAGTAAAGATTAGTCGATATAAAGATATTCTATTGAAATAACTATTGTAATAAAATGATGAAGGCAGGCTCAAAGGTGACCCTACACTTAGGAGTCAATTGAAGGCAACTCTAGAGCTTCCAGTCAAAATAGTTGGAGGTGATCATACCTCACCCATGACTCCAGTCCCTAGTGATGATAAACAAAATGCTAAAAAGAGAAAATTAAAACAGCTGCAATGAAAAAACGTCTTCGTGGCCCAGGAACATAAGAGAAATGCAAAAATGTGAATTAAGCCAGGATGAAGCTACGAGCCTGCAGGGCTGAAGGCCAGAATTCTTTGGTAGATTTTACACTTTGAATATCTGGTTCAACATTACTGCAGCAGAAAACTTGGACTATGTCTACATCGCAGAAATTACAATGGATTGTGGTAGATTTACAATCTCCAGAATAAACCATTTCAAAGCAAATTCATAGGTTCAACCAGAAATTTGAGCGATCCAATTAGAGGCATCATATTCGTGGCTTTAGCTCATTGCTGGAAACAGCCAACAGATGCTATTTTTATTTTTGAACAAGCACTCATCACAGATAACCATTGCACAGTTACCACGAATGACCTCAATCTATGGGGTCTTTCTTACCCAAATCAGTCTCTGGAGTGACACCTAGAACATAGTTCCTGAAACCAACCTAATTCATGTTCCAGACCCAGGGACATACTAGCTACACCTGTGACCCTGGGGATACTCCAATAAAGATCAATGGGAAGATGGTCCTGTAACAGGGCTGTCTTAAAAGAGTGACTTGAAGGGCTTTCTTAAAAATTTCAGGATGGTCTATCAAAGGGGGTATCCTGGAGTTTATTATCAATGAAAATATTTTTTAGCAGAGGAAAGATGAGTAAAATAACAGTCGTGACCAAACTCTAAGAGAAGAAAACAGACAACTGTATGGAAATGCAAGGTGATGTGATGATATTAATATAAAGTTATAGGAAAAATGAGTTGTAAACTTTAACATTTTACATGGAACTTATAGCCACCATGAACACACCATCTGAGGGTTGACTAAGGAGTCATTGGGAACATATGGGCTAACTCCTCTTGTGCATAGTTAGAAATGGTCTTTGTCCTACCCAGCCCCTCTCTGCTCTTCATTCAGTGAAGATATGTTGAATATTTAGTCTGAGTCAGAGTCTGTATTGCGTTTAGGGAGGGCACAGATGGATAAGACCCTGTAAATGTTCTGAGGATATTTTGCATTTTGCTTTTCTTCTTGGTAAGGAAATATCTGATGAAATAAAGAAAGATACAAAGAGGTGAAGAATCACTATAGCTTGCTTTTTGTAGAGTATTGCCATATTAACATGGCAAAAGAAATAAATAATAGTATTACTATATAAACTATCTATCTTGCAAGTAAACAATTATATGACGAATCAAGCCTTTTAAGAACGGGATCACGAAGTCATGTTTATACAAAAAGAGATATCTTTAAAAGTAAAACCAAGTCCGCATACATTTATAGAACTGTATAAGATCACACAAATGCTGCTCAATATAGGTAGAATACAGACATGGCTAAGACAAGGTTTCTGTCCTCACAGAATGTGAAGTCTACTAGTTGAAACAAGAGAAAAGCATGGATCAGAGGGACAACCCTCTGCTTGTACTTAACTCTTGCTTGTTAGTCCTATAGTACCATTTGGTGAAGACAAGTGACGGAGTCTTTTTCTGTTGCCCAGGCTGGAGGGCAGTGGCGTGATCTCGGCTCGCTGTAACCTCTGCCTCCCAGGTTCAAGCGATTCTCCTGCCTCAGCCTCCTGAGTAGCTGGGATTACAGGTGCCTGCCACCACACCAGGCTAATTTTTGTATTTTTAATAGAGACAGGTTTCACTATGTTGGCCAGACTGGTCTCGAACCCCCAAACTCAGGTAATCAGCCCCCGCTTGGCCTCGCAAAGTGCTGGGATTACAGGCATGAGCCACCACACCCAGCCTGGTCCTAATTTTTTTCCCTCAGAATGATCCAGGGAACTTCCCTTTGTGCCTGTCCCGACGAGGACAGAGCATCTCAGCCATCTGGCACTTACAGCTTTGATGCAACTTAGTGGTTCTAAGCTGATACTCTATTTCCAAGGACATAGAAGATGATGATTCCCTATGGTTAAGGAGGTATGATCCTGGTTTCTTCAAGCCTCAGCTCATCTGGGAAGAGTTGTGGGCAAAGGTTTCTAGCAGAGCCTCTGATTCATCTTGATAATTCATTAACTCAGATGGCGCATACAGAAAGTACAGGAGGATTTGAGATGATAGTGCCTCCCATGCCGAGGGGAAATGGGTATCGGCACTATGATTTGTCTCTAACTCCTATCCCCTGGCTCCCAGTTGATTTTGAAACCGACCAGTGCTGGCCTTCCCCAAGGGGGCATACTCTTTCACTTTGAGATCAGGCTTCTGGTATTTTCACATGTGACACTGCCAGGGGCTTGGTACAACACAGTAGTAGGAGGAGGAGGAAGAGGAGGAGTAGGAGGAGGAGTAGTAGGAGGAGGAGGAGTAAAAATAATAATAATCATAATTTATTGATTGCTTTCTATTGGTCAGGCAATGAGCTATATGCTTTACCAGTTTTAACTCATAAGGACCCTGAGTTAAATATTAAAATCATCCCATTTTGTAAGATAATGAAAATAGAAGCTTTGAGGTTAGCTAATGCCCAGATTGAAGCTAGAGAGGTCAGCTAGTGGCCCAGATTGACATATCAAGGAATAAGACTGGTACTCAAACTCTGTTGTGTCCGATTCCAGAGGCAGGTCTCTAGTATGCTAAGAAATTTTAGCACATGAATGTTCTCATAACAATTGTTCATTGTTCTCAGAAGCATCTCTGTGTGCCTCAAGACCCAAATTCAGGCCCCTGCTTCCATAAAGCACATGCACATATATACAGATACACACACAGTGTTTTTCCACAATCTCATTTACAATAGACTCCGTTATTGCTTATACCCAGTTTCATTTTTGGCTGGCCCTTTAAATACTTTTTAAATGTTAAGAATTCCAGGGACCTTCATAAAGACCAAAGTAGCAGGGTTTAAGTTTTCCCACAAATCAGAATAGGCAACTGCCAGCTTTCACACGAGGTCCTCCCAACCCAGTGACAACAGTTGTATTAAAGGAACAGAAAAGCCCAAACATTGTATGCATGTTTAGCAGTGCATAAGAGCTACTTTAAAACAGATTTGGGAAAAAAGGGCAAATTCAAAATATTTGCTGCCTTTCGAGCGCCTATTCACTAGGCGGCCTCTTGTTTCGAGCTCAGAAGCTTGGTGCTTTTCCCACTTCACCTTTCTCTTTTCCCTGAAACATCTTTATCTGCTTCCCACTCTTCCATCTGTCAGAAGTTCCTGTTTGCCTTTGAAAGGATTTCTCAGCAAGCTGACCTCTGTGGATTTCATCAGCCCTGCTTGCTTGCACATGCTGTGACTCATTTTCACTAATTTGTGCAATGAGCAGTGAGCAGGGGCCAACGGAGGCCCTGCAGCCTGCAAAGGACTAATCAGCTACCAACTGTAGCATATGAGGATGTCTGAGTGGAGAGCTCCAAACGCCTCCAAGCCTCATGCCCAGAAGCTCCTCCCTCTGTGTCCCCCACCCTTAGGTTTTGCTCTTGAATAAGAGGTGTGAAAGCAAACATCTCTAGCCCGGAGTCAGGCTCACACTGCCAAAACCATATAGAGGAGTGTGTAGTTATTTTCCCATTTATCTATTTCAGAATTAACATTTGATTACTAATTTTTTTTTTTTTTTTTTTTTTTTGGTAAGAAAAAGAAATATGTTTCCTCTAGTCCTGGCAGATCATTTGTTGTTTTTTTCTCACCCCTCCTGCTTCTCTCAAGTGTATTTGCGAAATGAACGAAGGCTGATTTCTAGCAGAGAATATTTCATGGCTTAGTTTCTCATCAAGATGATAAATCAGATGAGGTGCCTGAATAATTACATTCATGGAGCTGGACTGTGATTTTTTTTTTTTTTTTTTTTTTTACCATAGAACTCATAAGGCAGTGTTCTGACTCATTATATACAACAGTTTTCATAACTCATGCAAATATTGCATCCAACTTTTGGATAGAGGGGTAGTTTTAGGAATTTTCATCAATACTTAATAACACAATTTACACTACAAACAGAACATTGTAATAAAGAATTCAAGAGCAGATAAGTGCCATTAAGTCAAGTAAGGGGCTTCATAGACCTGGTTTCCATTTACAATACCTTGTCTCAAAACACATGAATATACATGTTGGTATAGTCATAGTAGACATTATGCTGTTCCAGTCTGCTGTGAAGGCAACATGGTCTTTGTTCTGGGAACTGGGAGTACCGAATTCCATTTTAATTTCCATAACCAAATTGCTGTGTGAATTTGTAAAAAATCATTTCTTTTTGTTTTAAGAGAGAAAAGCACCACCTGGCCTCTGCTTTCCCTTAGATTATTTTTCATAGCCTGCTTTGACTTTTGACAGAGAAATATATCTCTGTGTTCATACGCGTCTGAACTCAAAGCGTACAGGTCCAGAGGTTCTTCCTTGCTTTTTATATCTGCTTACTCCCCCAAGAAAAAGACTTATGTACATTAGAACTACAGCAATAAAGAATTTTTTTAAAAAGAATTATACAATAAATTTGGAACTGGGGAATGATAACTGTAACTGAATCCCAAGTCAAGGACATCTGCTCCAACCAGGCATAAAATTTAGCCCTCTGCTTCCAAGGAGTTAAGAAATAGGATGAGCTACCTAGCACTCATTATGTCAGCAAGGAATTTTGACAGGAATTGAATAATAATTTGAGCATAGGATTTAGTCTAAAAGCCTAAATTCAAAATAAGTTTTAACACTAACTAGTTGTGCAGCATTGGGCAAGTCATTTAATTTCTCTGGGCTTTAATTTTCTTCTCTGTAACATAGATTTGATAATGCATACCTCACAGAGTGTTTACAAGGATTCAATATATGTGTAACGTATGTAAAACCATAGGAAAATGCCTGGCATAGTGTGATATAATATATCAATAAGTTTTGATGCCATTAGGTTCAAGGAGCGCAACATCTGGTAGAAGAGATAAAATATCTGTACAGATAACCATAATTTAAGGTAAAACAACTTGTATATCCTCAAAGTGGTGAAGATAAGAGGTAACAGAAAAAGCTTCCAACTGGGGGTAGGGACTTGGGGGAATCAATTATTGCACCACGGGAGAGATCTGAAGGGTGGAATTAAAAGAAAGCTAAGCAGAAGGACACATCATAAGCTGCATTTGCCCAGGGTGTTCACGAAGCAGACACCAATATGAGATTAAATGTATGAGCATTTAGTTAGTGGAATGCCTGTGAGCAAAAATGTGGAGTTAGAGGGGGCTACTGGGAGAAATGTCAGACCTTAATCCAAGATTGGCTTCAGGGAAGGAGAGAGGGGAAAGGTCCCAGATAGGCATGCAGTCTCATGAAAGTTTGGCAAGGCCATCGGGGAGTCCTGGAGCCAAAGTTGGCTGTTAGCAGAATCCATGTCTCCTAGGCATGGACCTGTCTTAGTATTCCTATCTGCTCAGGCATTGGCTGACAGTTGCCTATGGAAAGCGTGACCTCTGGGAACACCTGGTGCCAGGTTTCAGAGGGCAATAGCTGGAGGCCTTGGTCATTTCCCCTTTCACTAGTAGAAGTTCTGCCGGGCACGTTCTTATAGCCATTTCATAAGCACAGAGGCTAGAATGGGTTGTTTGAGCCAGGATTAAACATATCCTACAGGCCAGTTGGGCTTAGACACAGAGGCAAGAACATTTATCTGTGTTTTTGTTTATTTGCAAATGCAATAGGTGTAAGGGATGGCAATGAAGGAAGCAGTGGCAAGAACGCTGCCCCTGCAAACACTGTCATTGTAGGTGCTGGCCCACACTGAGGCAGCCCATCCTTGTCTTTCACTGCCCACGGGCCCTGCTGCCTGTGTGGCTCCATCATGCTGCCAGTGGCTTCCCCTTATCAGAATAACTCAAAGTCAACTTATAGATGTGACCACAGCCCCAGAGGTAAGTTGCCTTCTAGGACACTAAAAATCCTTTGTGAATAGTAATCCGGAAAGGACAGTGGGCAGTAAATTCAAAAGCATATCCCTATCTGATAATTATATGTGCTCATCTCTAGCACTCAGTCAAGGAAATTTAAGGGAAGCCTTGTATTTCCATTTTACTGATATTAAGGTTGAGGTGCATTAAAGTTATAATTTTCCCAAGCTCATGCTTATACTCTACTAGTGGAACAAGTAGAAAGAAAACAGAACATGAATTTGGAGGAACTGATTCAATCCTAGATTTGCCCATTACTAGTTTTGTGACCTTGTATTAGTACCATAAACTTTTTGAGTCCCAACATGTTCAAGTTTAAAATATGAACAGTAATATCAACCTCATGAAATTGTTGTGAGGTTTAAATGAATAATGTTGAAAGTATCTAGTTTCACACCTAGTATAAAGGAGAGATTCAGTAAATGCTAATTTCTTTCTTCTACTGTGTGACTGATGAGTTCAGGTAACAGTTACATCAGGACAGGCAATTGTAAAAAGAAAAATCAGAAATAATTTTAGATAAAGTTGGGATCTCATTATTCCAGGAATATGAGAAACTATTGTGTGGTTAACAACACAGATTTGTGTATTCAACAAACCTAGTTCAAAATTCAGGTCTGGCCGGGCGCGGTGGCTCAAGCCTGTAATCCCAGCACTTTGGGAGGCCGAGACGGGCGGATCACGAGGTCAGGAGATCAAGACCATCCTGGCTAACACGGTGAAACCCCGTCTCTACTAAAAATACAAAAAACTAGCCGGGCGAGGTGGCGGGCGCCTGTAGTCCCAGCTACTCGGGAGGCTGAGGCAGGAGAATGGCGTAAACCCAGGAGGCGGAGCTTGCAGTGAGCTGAGATCCGGCCAGTGCACTCCAGTCCGGGCGACAGAGCAAGACTCCGTCTAAAAAAAAAAAAAAAAAAAACAAAATTCAGGTCTGCCACTTACTAGCTCTGCCTCTTTGGAGAAGTCGCTTAATTCCCTAAAACCTGTCTCTTCATCTGTAACCTGTGCATAAGGAGAGTAGCACCCTCATAGTGTTGTTTTGTAAGAATTAAATGAAATAATTTTTTATAAAGTACTTAGAATAGTGCCTAAGTTCTAATACTTGGAATAGTAGTAAGCACTTAATAAGTGCCATTATTATCTAAAAATTAATTACTATTTTAATGATTATTATTTTTCTTATTTGGTAGTTGTCCTAGGGCTCCCTGGGGATAGGTAGAAAAGGAGTGGCGGTGGGGAGCTCTCTCAGGCACCATTTCCTGATCAAATCCATAGAATATACACCACCTTAAAAAACTGGAAGTGGTAGAGAAGGTTGTTAAGAGCAAACAACTAATCAATGAATATATACCCATAAAATTTATCCTGGGGACGTTGTATACATAGCCTGAGTTGTTTTTATATTGATATCCTTTTTTTTTTTTTTTTTTTGAGGCTTCTCTGAGTCTGTTTGCAGCCGTCCCTCTCTTACCTGTGGTTTCACTTTCTGCAGTTGCAGTTACCTACAGTCGGCCACAGTCCAAAAATATGAAATGGAAAATCTCAGAAATAAACAATTACTAAGATTTAAATCTTGTGCCCTTCTGGGTAGTGTCATGAAATCCTCTGCTGTCCAGCTCCGTCCCACCCAGGACCTGAATCCTCCCTTTGTTCATTGTATTCACACTGTAGGCACTACCTACCTGTTAGTCACTTAGTAGCTGTCTGACCGTCAGATCAAAAAAACATAGTACACTTAGTATATATAGGGTTTGGTGTCAAGCATCCACTGGGGGTTTTGGAACATATCCCTTGTGAATAAGGGGGAGACTCCTATACGTATTTATGTCTCTTATGGTCAGGAAACTTTCAAGGATATATAAAATCCACCACTGTATAAATTAAAATTAAATGTAAAAGAGAAAAGGCGATAGGAGGAGGCATAATGGAGATGCAGGAATGAAGATATGAAAGACATAAAGATTTAGACACTTGCCACAAATGGGTTAGACATTTGGCTTCAGATTTTCTAGGAGGTAGAACTTAATCAGTTATAAAATCTTACCAATAAAAATCTGCCATTTGCTTATGAGAAACACGATTATTTGGTACAAAACTCATCAGATACAAATCCGCCATTTCAGTAAGCATAAGGATTATTTGGTGCAAAAGTAAGTAACGATTTTTTTCTGCGGGTCCAAGTAAGGCACCTATGGTGAACAAATGCGTGAAACAAATGTCTTAGCATCATCCGTACCACAGACACAGTGAATTCTATAAAGCTGTTCATGTTCCTAGAAGCAACTTAGCATCTCTCCCTCAGTTTTCTTGTATGTAAAATGGGAATAGCATTAGTCTCTACTTCATAGAACTGTTGTGAGACTAGATTAGTTAATGCATATATAAAGTGCCTAGAATAGTGTCTGGCACATATTAAACATCATATAAGGGTTGACTATTGCTATTATTAGGAGCCGCCTTAAGGAGACTGTGACATTTCACCAAAGCAAAATACGTTGTTCTTTGTGAAGGTGTTTTTTCCACATTTCACATTCTACTTTCTGCCTAGAGGAGAAATGAACTCTGGAAAGAAAAAAAAAAAAAAAAAAAGACATCACTGAAATGCTTTGACCCACTTATTCCATTTCTGGGAATCCACTCACCCCCTAAAAAAGACATCTAAAATACACAAAACTTTAATGTACTTAGAGGTTAACTATTGAAGTTATGGTAAAAGATAAAGCTGGATGCAAATAAACTTTCAATGCAAACCTTCAACATAAAGTAATGATTAAGTCACTTACCCTATGCGAACTGACTGCATAACCATTAAAGTTATTATTGTAGAAAAAAAGTAGCAACAGGGAAAGCCCAAAGTGTCTTAACTCTCCACCCAGTTGTTTAGGCTGGAAATCTGGGAGTCACCCTTTAGTTCTTTACTTTCCTCTCTCTGGGTATGTAACTCATTAGTGGATATTATTGGTTCTGCCTCCAAGATTTATTTCAAATATATTCACTTCCATTTTACTCCTTGCTACCTTTCTATCCAAAAGGACTGTTCCAACTCTTTGCTCCTAATGGCCTCTCCCAGGGGCCAGAGTGAGCTTCCATAAACACAATTAATTTTACATCACTCCCTACTTAAAACACTTCAATTGTTTTTTCACAAGCTCTTTTAGATGATCTTTATATACTCTTTCTCTTAGCTATTCCCATAGTAATACTGACAGACAAACTACCCCAAAACTCAGTGGCTTAAAGTGATAATTATTTAATCTTAAGAATGTGGAAATCAGTTGGAGGGGGCTGATCTCGGTGGGGCTTAGCTGGTCTTGAATCCAAGCTGCATGTTGGATCCATATCTGCTACACATCCCTCATCCTCCTGTTACCAGTGGACAATCTAGCACATGGTCTTTCACCACAGTAACAGAAGAGCAATAGCGTGAGCCCAACTGTGTAAGCATATTTTAAACCTCTTCTTGCATTATATTTGCTTAAGTCCCCTTAACTGAAGACATAGCTGAGCCCAAACTAAAGGGTTAGCAAAGTGTACTCAGCCACCATGAAACCAAAACAAGTCACACGGCCAAGTCCAACAGCAGTGAAGTAGCCAAGTATACTCATTTCATGAAATTGGGTAGGAAGGAGGGAATGAACATTTGCCTAAAAGTAATTCACCACATATGCCTTTCCATCCCCATCTCAATTGCTCACCTCGAACCAGCCTCACCGGGGTTTTATTTTATTTTATCTTTTTCAGTTCTTCAAACAGGACAAGTTCTTTCGTACCTCAAGACATTTGAAAATGTAATTCCATCAAGCTCTAAGTCTTTGCAGGGCTGTTCTTCCTAATTTTAACTTAAGTATCTATTCCTCAGGTCTTTTGTGAAGACATTAGTAGGTGATAACCTCCTGTGATTCTCTCAGCATCTTGTTTCTTCATAGTATTTATATCAGTTTGTTACTTTTTTTTTTTTTTTACAAGTTTTGGAATCCGTCTTCCCTACTAGACCAAGTTTTTCTTCCATTTTTCCTATCGTTTGCAATTTTAGCTCCCATTTACAATTAATAACCGAGAAGCAGGAGGATGCAACTCAGAAGCAGAGTCAGGAGTTTGCAAATGTGCACATACAGCTCTACAGTCACCCAATTCTCATTATTTCCAAGAAGATTCTTGACTCCAGTATGAGCTTTCCTTCCTAAATTTGGCCGTTGCTTCTTCGTTTTACCAGGGTCTTAATAAGTTAACGTCTTTGCCCTGCCTTCTCTTTTGAAGATATTTCCTCTTAAGTTGTGAGATATTCCAAGTCCTCTACCAGACAGTAGTTCATAAAAGCTTCCCCCCAGTGAGTCATCAGTAACCCGCACAGCCAGCCTCCTTTCCTCTGCTCTTGAGCTCCTCTTTGGTATATACACACTGGATACTGGCAGAGCTATGGCCAAAGCCAGGCCTCTTGTCTACCACTGTGGAACTGTTTCTTGGGATGGAAAACATCCTAAATGCTAGGTCAGGTAGCCTAAAGTTTATACCAAGGGCTTCACTCAGCTCTAAATAAGTTCTGATAGTAATGAGTCTTCCAGCCTTCCTGCTGTAGCTTATGTGATGGTTCCAAGGATCAATCCACCAGACAGCGGTTCCTATTACTGTTTAAAAGGCAATGTCAAGCAGACTGAGGAGAGGTGACTCTGTCTAACTGGAGTACTTTGGTTTCCAGTTGGCTGGAAATTAATACTGAATTGCAATAAACCCACACTGGCTGGAATGACCTATGAACACTAAATTGAACTGCACATTTCACAAAGAGGCCCAAGATGAAATTCAGGGACAGAAACAACTATTGATTTTTTTTTTTTTTGTAAGAGGAGTGAAACTAGCTATTGTATGATTTCTACACAAATGCATTTTTTGCTGAATGTTTCTTGTGGGAGTCTCCACTGAAGTATGCAAGGGTCATTAGAATAAAGGCTAGATTTTTTGAAAAGAAAGAAAGACAACTTTGATAGTTGGTACATTTTTAGAAAAATTGGAATTGGAACTACCAGTTAGTCATATTTACACTTTCCCCCACCTCTGTTCCCTCAATATCTCTCTCTTCATAGATATGTTTACTCCCCAAAATGCATCTTATAAACACCACCATGTGCTTCCCTGGGCTCACACTTAATTCCCAACACCCACTTCCTTTGCCATCCTTCTCTATCCAGTTTTTTTAAAAGAACTGTAAAACTACTGTCCCTGAAGAATCTCATTGCCTGTTTATTTAAGGTGCTGTTCTCACCATTTCCACCAACCACTCATTCACAACTGAAGTTCCTCATCTGAAACACAGGACTCAGAAAACGATCTGAATGACAGTTTTCTCAATTCTTCTGAGGATGACACATAAGCAGTACCATTCCAGTTGCACGAAAGAAAAATTTACCAAAAACAATAGATGCCAGAATAATGGCCTCTCACAGCCAAATATATTCACTTCCTAATCTCTGGAACTATGAATCTGTTACTGTATATGGCAAAAGGAACTTTGAAGATGTGATTAAATTGAGGATCCTGAGGTGGGGAGATGATCCTAGATTACCTGGGTGAGCTCAGTCTAATCACATGTGTTTTCATAAATCAAAGAAGGAGACAGGAGGGTCAGGGTCAGAGGCAGGGACAGATGTGAATATGCTATGCTGCTGGCTTTGAAGACGGAGGAAGGTGAAAGATTACCAGAAGCTGGGGAATGCAAGCAGCCTCTAGGAACTGCAGAGTGCGGAAACGAATTCCCTCTATACCCCAGAACCTCCAAAGGGAACACAGCCCTGCTGACATCTTGAGTTAGCCCTGGGAAATTTCTGGACTAAATTCTGACTTCTGACTTCCAGAAGTCAAAGATAGTAAATATTGTTGGTTTTAGCCACTAACTTTGTGATAATTTTTTATGGCAACAGCAGGAATGTAATACAGATGCTTTAGAGAGTTCAGGCTTAATTCTCTGCAGAAACTCCAGTTAAGAAAGGTTGTCACCAGGGAAACAAAGGCTTCCAGTGAAAACAAGGGACATCCCCAGTTGCCACTGGCCATTCAGATAGCCACGACTTATGTCTCTAGAGGGAGACTGTTATCCTGCAGGGATGTTATTTAGTCCTGTTTGGGCACCTGCATGTGGCATATTGAGAACACTGCATTTCTGAATTGATGCTAATAAAGAAGTCTTCAGTTGGCCTCCACAAATGGCTTTGCCAGTCCCAAAGAATCATCAATAGCAGAAATGTCTCTCTCAGGGAAGTAGGAAAACATATATGGGCATTGGAAAATTCTGGTATTTCATAAGCACTCACAGTGGAATCTAGAACCTACATTATTCTAACATCATCACAATTTTATCCTTCAAGTATATGCATTAATCATCAAAAAATTAAATTAAAATATTCTACAGTGTCTACAAGGAGTTTTCTTGGGCTCAGCTAAACATGCAGACTCACGATATTACCCTAGGAGATACTGGACATCATACTTACTCAAGGACCTTGATGGGAAACCAAATATGCCAGCAGGACAACCCGAGGTATTTCTTTTCTGTGAGAGTCTTTGTGGGAATTCTGTGCAGCATGGCCCAGATGCAAGGAGATGAGATCCACGTTGGCCAAGTGCCTAAAAGCCTCATTCCCACAAGAGCCATTATCTCTTGGGGTGACAGCAATGTAGGCATAATTTCCAGGGTCTTCACAAAGACCATGTCAGTTACAAATTCACAACACTCAAGAAGACCCCAAGTGTGACTTCTTGTCAAATATATATAGCTTATGCATAGGCCCTCCAGTATTAATCATGGGATTTGTGTTACTGTAAACAATACTGGTTAGCAGCATAGCCAACCTTAACAGGTAAATCCAGTGTGAAATTTAAATGAAGGTCAAATTCTCATGCAGAAGGGAAAAGGCTATCTTAACTCTTTACTCATAAATATGTTAGAAGCTGTCCATTTCCATGCATGACACTGCATTATTAACAATGTTGTCATTGTTATTCATAGCTTCTGTTTTTGAAGATGAACATTTATGTAAAGCTTTGTGCTTTATCTGCATTGGCATGTTACATAAATCTTATGGAGAAGGTATAATTAATGCTATCTTTTCCTAAGGACACTGAGATTCAGAGAGGTTTAGCAAATTTCTTAGTCTTTTAGCAAGTGAGAGGCAGGGTAGATATTTGGACCCCACTCTCCCTGATTCTTATAGCTACTCTCTTAATCAGTTTGCTATCTTCATCCTCCTGGTTGCTGAAGCCAAGCTGTAGCCCTTGTCATGGGTACATTGTCTGCATTTAGGAGGACTAGGCTCCCTCAGGAATTGGGTAGCTCTCTTGGTCTATCATAGTCCACATAGCCAGTTTCATTAGCTAAAGAGCGCATTTGCTCTGTAGTAAATGTGCCCATAAGACAAAGAATGAATTTGCACATGCTTAGTTTCTCAAACTGAAATGGACTATCTTTAATGGTTTACAAAAAATGAAAAGAAAAAGAAAAGAGCTGGGGACATTCAAACACTTGAGCAGTTTACAATGGTCTTTTCTCAATTACGTTTAATACTTAGCACAACTTTGCAACCAGAATGCAGGCAGATTCTGAAGAGTGCTGGATTTGTATCAAAAGAGAGTGGTACATTAGTTGGGGAGAACAGCCTTTAACTTCATGTGCAAAGGAAGACTTGAAATGTGGAGGTAGTGAGGGTCAACGGTATTCACTAATCACTTCCCTCACAAGAAAGGCTGCTTTCAGTTCTTGCTGACATCAATGGGAATCCTAAATCCCTCCAGAGCATTTCAGCTGATTCCTTTCATAGCAGGATCACTACTGTTTCACCTCACTTTTGAAATTCTGCAGTCTTCACTAGCCATTTGGTGGAGTTATAAATGATTGTCTGTCTAAATCAACAAGTGGTAAATCTCCTCTAGTTATAATTTGATTTAAATTAGCTTACCTTGGGAAGCAGACCGCCACATGTGCAAATTACCATAAACAGCAGTCCTCTTTGACGATTTACATAATTAAATGGGAGAATATTAAGACATTATGTGAAGTGGCAACCTATGATGCCTATTTTTTTAAGTGAAGAGTAGGGTAGTTCTTCACTTCCCTGTTGTCATTTTATATCAAAGCAAACCTCATTATGATCTCTGTGGTCTTAGAGATACATTTTCCTGAGATGCCATGTCCCCAGATATATGCAGCTTTCCTGGACAGTTTTAAAAATTGAGGAATGGGGAAATTCCCATATACATAACAGTATATCTGATCTCTAAGATTACATGCACAATAGGTATTTTGAAATGCAGAAAACTAAGAAAGACAAAGTGCTTCAATTAGTTGTACTTTGGAAAATATATTATACTACATTGTTCTAACAAGCACTGTGAGGGGGAAGAGATTTTCTTCAAAGAGTACTCTTGGGATTTAAAAAACACTTCTGCTTTTGGGGAGTGAGAGTTTTAAAATGTCATTGGAAAGTTGTGAAATTTAACATGCAAAATCTTCAGTGGCTTTGTCAATAGAGAAATCAAATGAAATAGTCGAATCCTATGGAACAGAGCAAGCCCTGGTTTTCAAACCAGAAGGTTGCAATAAGACATTTACTGTACATCATTTTTCTTTTTCAATCATTTCATGGATTGTCAAAAAGACCCTTCATCAGTTATTGAGTGGTGTAAATATAACCCATTATTTTGAAAGGATAAGAAAACATTAGGGTGTCATTACCTGCTCCTCCGGAGAATACACATAGTCAAGAGAGGACCTGTCCAGCAGGCAGGAGCTATCATGTGGAGAAATGCCCTGATGCAACGGTATCCTCCAAGTCCACCACCAGGCAAGCTATACCAGCAGTCCTGGAAGACAAAGACCAAATGCTGATATTCAAATCAACTTAAAACACACAGGAGAAAGCAAGGAGCATAGACATGCAGTAGGTTCGCATACCTAGCATAGCGGGCAGGCACAGTGTAAGGGACACTTTGCCTACATCTCATTTGCACAATATTCTTATACAGGATCAGCTACTCAATATATGGAGCTGTTATAGATGGCATGTTTGCATCCCTCCAGAATTCATATGTCAAATTAACTCCCAGTGTGATATTAGTAGGAGGTGGGGCCTTGGAGAGGTAATAAGAATTAGATGAGGTCTTGAGGGTGGAGCTTCATGATGAAATTCATGCTTTTATAAGAAGAGGAAGAAACACCAGCAAACACCAGAGCTTTCTTTGTCTCACATGTGAGGACAGAGCAAGAAGGCAGCCCTCTGCAAGCCAGGAGGAGAGCCCTCACCATAATCTGACCATGCTGGTTCCTGATCTTGGACTTCCTGTCTCCAGGATGATAGGAAATAAATATCTGTTACTTTAGCCACCCAGTCTGTGGTATTTTGTTATGGCAGCTCAAGCTGACTAAGTTAGGGGCTGTATTAGGGCTCTCTAAAGGGGCAGACTTAGTAGGATAGATATATATATGAAGGGGAGTTTATTAGGATAATTGACTCACATGATCACAAGGTAAAGTACCATGATAGGCCATCTGTAAGCTGAGGAGCCAGGAAGCCAGCCTTAGTCCCAAAATCTCAAAGTAGGGAAGCTGACAGTACAGCCTTCAGTCTGTGGCTGAAGGCCCAAGAGCCCCTGGCAAATCACTGGTGTCCAACAGTCCAAAAGCTGAAGAACTTGGAATCTGATGCTCAAGGGCAGGAAGCATCCAGCATGAGAGAAAGATGGAGGCCAGAAGACTTAGCCAGTCTAGTCCTTCCACAGTCCTTTGCCTGCTTTTATCCTAGCTGCACTGGCAGCTGATTAGATGGTGCTTACCCAGATTGAGGGTGGGTCTGCAGCTCCCAGTCCGCTGACTCAAATGTTAATCTCCTTTGGCAACACCCTCACAGACACACCCAGGATCAATACTTTGCATCCTTCAGTCCAATCAAGTTGATACTCAGTATCAACACTCACAGGGGGCCAGTGCAAAATTAAAATATAAAACCTTTTGTTAAAAAAGCAGGGGGAAATGCCATTAAAGGTGCTAAAATATCAAGATTTGCCTTTGATCTGTGTGTCTCGTTTTCTAACACATGCTCCATTGTACCATCAAACCTCTCTTACAAAACACAAGTTCAAAGAAAAAAATTAAGGATTTCAAGACCACAGCACGTTACAACAAGTGTGGGGCGCTCTTGGGCCTATTTGTAAGTCCCTTCTCTTCCACATCAACTATTTCTGCTGATGGACTTGAACCATAGTAGAGGTTGAAGGACTGAGGAAGGAATGGGGGAAATGGTCGGCTCTGATTTGGATACAGTTATTTAGAAAGCCAAGCCCTCTTAGACATCTGTGTAGACAACCTGTGGGCCGTCTTAGACCTAGGTAGTATGTGGGTTCTGTGCTCATAGTAGAGGTCAGGCTAGAAATATCAATCAGAAATTAGTCTGCATGTAGAGCTTATTTAAAGTCATAAACCAAATGAAATCACATAGAGATATGTAGACAAGGGAGAGATTTTCTGCCTAGCTTGCAAGCCTTATGAGGGCAGATAATGTCCTTTGACTCTTTTTTTTGCAGTCCTATCAATGAACAAAGAATCTTACACATAACAGGTGCTAAATAAATGTTCAAGAAATGAATAAAGGTGTAAGAAACTAGTTATTCAAGAGTCTTCTTTTTCTCTCAAAGTCTTTCTGAACTCCCTCTAATTTGGAGAGGATTTGCTTTTCCAGCAGAAATTGTACATTGATATACTATGTGCATGCTTGTTAGAGGTGATTTTATTGTTTTATTTCTGTAAGTAATTAACCTGTTTTCCATGCTTTCTGTGATACTAATTAAGAATATTTAGTGTGGAATAACTCATTCAGATGAAACTTCAGCATTTCCTTGCTTTTTACCACTTGTCATTGAAGATGTTGTAATGTAACTATGATGTCATACATCCGTTATCTCCAGGAGCTTCATAAGCACTTTCCAGTGACTGTTTGCTTCACTGTTTGTTGAGATATTTTTCCTCTGGAAAAATTTCCATCGCTGTTTTTCATTTCCTTTGGAAAGGGAAATGAAAGCAAAAATAGAAAAGCAGTATCTTTCAGAATGTGGTTTATGAACGAACATGCTTATAAACCCTGGGTTCTTAAATCGCTATACAAATCGAAAGGGTGTCAGCACTCCCTCCATCCCCCAACCCCCAACACTTTCCCTAGCAAAAATCCGTAGCAGTTTCTGCCTTAAGAAAGATCATTTAATCCAAGCCATAGCATTTGTGACTTGGCTAATTATGAAGTACAGTTTAAAAATGATTAAGAATTTTTCCCTTCTTAGCCAGAACTCAGGAAGTGTTCTCTTTGTTCTCACCTATTTAATCACCTTTGCAGTCATTTCCAATCTAGCTTTACTCCTTTTGACATATCCCAAAATAGCCTGTTTAATTCTGGCTGGAGATGTTCTTTCTTCTTATCTGATCTGGCGCTCTCTTGCTTTATTGGCTGCTATCAAATAAGATACCCTTTTAAACCATCTAAAGTCACAGATGCTTCACTCTTGATACTACACATCTCTGGACTTCTGCTTTTCTTTGGTAGGCCTTTAGGTAGGACCACAAGTCGTAGGGTCTGTGTCTATGCCAATAAAATAAACAGGGTTTTGGGAGGGGGTTGATTTTGTGGACATTTTTTTAAATATCCTGGAAATGCTGATGAAAAACATTTCAATTCCCACTTTCTGTGCCCCTGAGGATTCAGCTGAGAATTTTAAAGGAAGGGAGAGATTCGGTTTGGCACGGAAGAGGGAAGATAGCATAAATTTAAGTGTTGAAAAAAGGCATGTGTGAAGGCTCAAACATAGGAAAAAGGAAGTGGTATCAGAAAGTGCCACAATCACTCCTTTGTCCTGGTGTCAGGTGAGAACTCTGAGTAGCTGTCATCAACCTCTCAGAAACCATCCTGATGTGTTTGCCTTTTGAACGCAGATAAGCCACTGTGACTGTAAGGACCCTCATCCGTGGAGGATGTGCACCATAATGGGAAGGAACCCTTGCTCAGGAGCCACACTGCCTGGGTGAACTTACCAGCAGCATAACCTTGGTCAAGATGCTTAACCTCTTTGTCCTTTAAAAAAGGCCATCAGAATACATTACTGAAATGCTGATTTGAAGATGTTTTAATCAACATTTACGAGCCACTACCTTGCAAAGCACTTCACATGAATTCTTTACATGAGAATAGTCTATAAATTCAAAGTCAGTGTAAAAATATAAACTTCTATATATTTCCTCAGTTAAAAAAGAAAATCTCTTTGCAGTTTTTATTATTTCCCATTATTATCTGCATTTTGGAGATGAAAAAAACAACAGAGAATAAAAGAGGTTAAGTGATTTGCTCAAGGTCACATAGCTGATAATTGCAGGCCTCAAACCCACAGTGAGCTTTCTAGTCCACTGAGATTCCCATGACAACTCAGCTCCCAACAATCTGCTTTTAATCAAGTGCCAAAGCAACATTCAACTTTCCGATTCTCTTACCAGCCACCATCCTGCTGAATCTCTCCAGAATCTTACTCTACTCAAGGCTTGCTAACTGTATATCCACCATCTGAACCCATCTCTTCCCAAATTCTGACTTCCTAGACTTCAATTCCATTGACTTCCTGGCTGATCTGAATGTCTGATCCTACCAAATGTAGAGGACCAATAAAAGAGGATTTGTTTTTGTTGGCTTAAGAATATGACCTTCCACAATTATTACTTGCCATTGTCACCCGAGAGGAACTTATGCCCCTCAACAAGGCTGACCCCAGCCAGTGTCTTATGCTGGGGAACACATGATTGTCCTAGCCATGGCTCTGCAAGGAGAAGCTGGGCACTAAAGGACAGAAACAAATTCGGATGATAATTATATTATCTAGCTCATTAAAGTGGACTTATGTGAGGACGAACATCAAACAAAAGGACGGAATGTCGGAAGAAAAGACATCTGAAAGAACATCCCTGAGAGATGAAATGGTTAGGGAGGTCAGTCAGTGAAAGCATCGATGTGTCAGGCTCCCCGTTCCTAGATTTGAGTAAACACAGGAACGCCCTGCAAAGTATTGTTGGATCCTAAGTCAGAGAAAGCTTTAAATAAGAAGAGTTAGAGTTTGGGTCATACGCTGGGTTGTGTTTGTTTTGAAGAATTTTATTTTTATGTTACCCTCCTCACCATCCTTAAGCTATTTAAGAGTTCAAGTTAGTCCTATGAAATGTTTTCCAAAATTCCAGAGACCTCGTATTGGAAGAGGATGCTTTAAGTAAAAGAACCAAAATCAGAGCAGCAACAGCTGCTTCCCAATGAACACGCTGTAGAAATCCTTCCTGTAGACTGAACGTGGTGGCTTATGCCTGTAATCCAAGCACTTTGGGGGGCCAGGGTAGGTGGATGACCTGAGGCCAGGAGTTCAAGACCAGCTTGGCCAACAGGACAAACTCCCTTCTCTACTAAAAATACAGAAATTAGTCCAGCATGGTGGTGTGCACCTGTAGTCCCAACTACTCTGGAGGCTGAGGCAGGAGAATTGCTTGAACCTGGGAGGCAGACGTTGCAGTGAGCCGAGATAATGCTACTGCACTCCAGCCTGGGAGACAGAGAGAGACTCTATCTCAAAAAAAAAGAAAACAAAAATCCTTCCTATACAGTTTTATTTAACATTCCTTGCAATGCTATGAGGCAGGCATTGTCCCCATTTTCCTAAGAGGAAGCTGACATTTATAAGGACCTAACACAAAGTGAGAGGTTATTATGGGCTGACTGTGGTTGAGAATGCTCTGGAATTGTAGTCAGGTCTTGGTTGTCCAAGGAGTCTTTTGAACCTACTCTTCGAAGGATACTCAGTTTATCAGACAACTAGCTGCTTCTATTTAGATGGCCTTCTGTGGCCTATTTCTAAAGCACACATACTGGCTTACTGGCTTTCATGGCATGAGAAAGTTGTTTGGAAGACCTGTACTCAAATAAATGAGACTGACATCATGCTGTGGGGTGAAATCATTCAATGCAATAATAGGCAGGCTTTTGTAAAAAAGATTTCTAATAGAGACAGAACAGCCTGAGAATTAAGGATATAGATTCAAGAGCCAGATGTCTGGGTTTGAATCCCACTGCTGTCAATTATTAGTAGTGTAACCAATTATTTCATTTCTTTATACCTTCATTTTCCCATCTGTAAAGGAAAGCTAGTAATGGTAGCCTACCTGATAGGGTTGTTGAGCAGATTCAATGAATTAGCTTATTTAAAATACTTGAAATCATGCCCAGTAGACCATAAATACTCAGTAAATATTAGCTGTTATTTTAATTATTATTATTAACATTAGTAATTCCTTTGTGTCTTACTTCTGCATACAATACAGTCATTTTATTTTACTCCTCAAACCTTTTTATAATCCCACATCTCTTACAGAATAAATGGTCACAACTTTCATTTTTGAATGTTTGACATGTGCCATGCACTATGACAAGCACGTTGTCTCTTTTAATCCACAAAACAATCATAAAATGTTGGCAGTATTATTAATACCATTTTATAGATGAGAAAAAATGAGCTTCAAAGAGCTCTTTAAAATTGTCTGCAATAATAAAGCTAGCAGTGGATAATTTTGAGCATAAACCCCGTTTTGTAAAACTTCAGTGCTCTAACTACTGTGTTACAATGCATAACCCCTCTTCTTCCTTCTACCTGCTCACCCAGTGCCCGTGTCTGCTACTTTGTCAGCCTGCTCTCACCCACCTGCCCAAAAGTTTACACTGTGCTCCCAGAATACTGAGGGACTTGTGATTCCCCATGTGCAGTAAGCTGTTCCCTGCCCAGTGATTCTGCATATGCTGTTCTCACCATTTCCAGTGCCCTTTCCACTTTTTAAATTAGGAAAGTCGCTACACGTCCTATAAAAATTGCATCAACTGTCCCCTCTGCTTTGAGGTCTTCTCTTACTTTTTAAGTCACAGCTAGACTGTTTTGTGTCTCTGCTTTCATACCACCCACAGCACATTTGTCCAATGTTTTTTTCCTTTCTCAAATATTGTCTTCCCCACCCGACGGTGAGCCCTTCAAAAACAGTTACCTTTTACTTTTGATTGTTGCCTCCCAAGCCAGAATTGAATTTTTAAAGAGTAAACAGTTCACAAAATCAAAAGGCAAACTGGTGAATAAGTAGCTCAGATTACTTCCTGAAGCAGCACTCACTGTCCAATAGAGCATTCTAGGGTGATGAAAATGTTCAGTATCTATACTGCATGGTAGCCACTAGCCATGTGTGTTAATGAGCTCTTGAAATGTAGTTGGTGCCACTGCAGAACTGGAATTTTAATTTTATTTAATTTTAAGAAATTTAAATTGAAATAGCTACTGTTTAATAGGCTGGGCAGCACAGTTCTAGAGTCAGAGCTGGAGCGGCCTTTGATTGAAGGTTCTTCTTGAGTATTCCTCATCCATATTTCCTTCTCAGTTATATAGTGTATCTTGTAGTTGTTCGAAGTCAGGGAGTTGCATATGCTGGAGAGCAGAGAGTTCAAGATGCTGTAATGAGACAGCAATGATCTTCTATTGGGACAATGGCTCTTCAGAGGGAAAATTTAAGCTTGTAGTGTCACTCATGTAACCACAACAGTGATTTATGTAATAGGGCTAGCAGTCTCCTCAAAGAGCATTTTCAAATTCGTAAAGGGTATTTGCAGCCTGAGGAGGATGTCTGTGTTGGGGCGCTTTCAGGTTCTCTGCACAACTAATAAGTGGAAAACAACATCAGCTTCTCTTTATCTGCTTCCACTGGGCCCCTCCAGCATTGTACGTATAGATCTGTTTTCCATTTGCATTATAACACTGCCATTTGTTTATATTCTGTCTTCTCCCCATCCTAAGTAACTTCTTTGTGAGCCAGACTTTTTTTTTTTTTTTTTCGTTGTGCATCTTTATTTCCCTAGGACTTACCATAGCATTTGACATCAGGAAAAGCGTCAATAAATGTTTGATGTATAAATAGATGAACATTGAATTAAGGACAAGCCAACAATTCCTGGGACCTCAAGAAGCAACGCCTCCATCATAGAGTAATGGACATTCCATAGGGATCTGAGCCTGCAGCACTGTTCTCACTAGGGAGGGAAACATGCAGGAACAGAATCCTGTCCTATTCACAGCACAATCACAAAGAAAAGCAATTATGCATTCTGGGCTAGTCCAGACAGCTAGATTGGGTAGAGGTTCAGTCAAGTTGGGTACTATCTTGCAGTCCACCTGAGGAAGTTTGGATTTAATGAGTAGGAAGTGACAAGATGCTTTAACAAAAGCCTTTTTTTCCAGAATCCCTGTGTTGGCTAGCCGGCTTACCCAACCTCCCTAGGTTTTGAAATAAAATGGACCAGTAAATGTGCAACTCTTCTGTTTTGCATAATCTCTGTTAGAAAAGAAAGGGCCCTCGGAAAAAGTGCAAAAGTGAGGAGAAAACCCCAGCTATGACTGCCATACAGACACACATGCAAACAGTGCATATATGTAGTTAGTAGGTAGTAGAGCAAGGTAAATGATTTAATGGAGCGTGAACAGGGTATCATCTCAGTTCAATTTAGGGCAGTTCAATAAAAATTTAGTGAGCATCTACTTTATGGGGAGAAACATGAATGATTAAGACACAGTCTCTTCCTTTAAAGAAGTCACAATCTAACGCAGAAGTAAGACTCATGAGCTCATAACTTGTAACAGAGTATGATGAACACACAAACAGAGGTGAGTTAGGTACATTGGTGGCACAGAGGAGCAGACGGTTAGCTACACTCGAGTTTGTCTTGAATGATGTGTAGAAATTCTTTAACTGCATGGGGCAGGGAGAGGCTAGGGAAAGAAGGACCCTTCCAGTTAGAAGCGATAACATAGTCAGAGGCACAAGTGGGTGAAGCAGTGCAGAGTGGCCGGTGTGGGAGACGGGGCTGGCTCTTTCCTTGGTGACCACTGAGGTGCCCATTTTATCAGAAGTTCACTCTGTCTTTCTGGAGTTTGCAAGATGATTCTTGCTATTATATACAGGATGGACTGACAAGGATAACCTCTAAATAGGGAGGTTAACTAGGAAGCTGTTATAACAGTTTCAGGATGAGAAGTTTATGGTCCCGGCTAGAATTATGATTGTGAAAATAAAAAGCAAGACTTGACAAAATGTGTTCTAGAAAAGTAATTCTCAGCCCCCTTTGTGTCTGATAACTCCTGAGAAAGAAAACATGCTTCCATCAGTAACAGTAGTGATGGTACGCTACAGAAGTGATTCTCAAAAGGGATAATGGGGATATCATTTGGAAAATCACCTTAAATAATTCTGGTGTCGAGATCACCCTCTAATACCCTAGCAAGGAGAACCTCTATTCTAGAGGAAGAGCAAAACTTTGTGGGAACCAAGAAGTGGAAGGGGTAAGGCTGAAGATATAAAAAACAAATGTTACCGTTTATTGAGAACCTAAAATGAGCCATCATCTTGGCAGTTATCATTTTATTTTATTTTTACTACTGTAGGGTAGGTATTATCCTCCTCATTTTCCCAAGGAGAGACCTGAAATTCAGCTAGATTCTGAACATTTTTCCAGCTGCAGTTGCTGCTGGTGGAAATGCCTGGATTCTGTCACAGGACCATCTGATTGAAAAGCCTGAGCTCTTTGTAGCACAGACCACCACCCCTCTCTAAGACCTTTAAGGCTGTAACCTGATTGGACCCTAACATTGGATCAGAGGGGTGCCATCAACAGGGAAAATGAAGTTACCCTCAGGGATGGGCTTTAAGAGAAAGATGCCCAGCTAGTACTCTGATCTCTTGTCTCTTTTTCTCCAGTATCACCACTATAGTGTGTCTCGGAGAATGGTAAGGGCTCACATGCTATTTTGCTAAAAGCATGTGGGAGAGAAATTAGTGAGTAATTCATTCATTTTCTTTCAGTCAACATGTATTTATCAGCTCATATATTCCTGATATTTTGCTCAGTGTAAAGGATAAAAAGGTATATTTGCACACATTGCTCCTGCACTCCAGAAATCCATAGTTTCATACAGGCTAAAATATGTAGCGTAGAATTCTAGTGGAGGGTGCTAAGTGGTCAAGTAGAGATGTGTGGAAGGTGCCATGAGAAAGTCTTCACCTCCCTGGTCAAGCGGCAGCTGCTTCTTAAAGAATGAGTAGGAAATGTCCCTAGGGGGAGAAGTGAGAAGGGCACTCCAGGAGGAGAAAGCAGCAATGCAAAGGCAGGGCGTATTGGAAGTGTTTCAGGAGATGGAAGTAGTGCCATGTAACAAGAGCCGAAAAGAAGGACACGGCTGTTCAGGGCTTTGTGTTCTCTTCTGAGTAGCAGGAATCTAGTCTCCTGAGTAGAGTGTGTTGGTAGCAGGGAGGAGGGGTGGCGACTTTAAGGGATTGGAGGGAGTGGCATGAGCTTAGTGTTTCCGAACAAAATTTGGAGAGCTGGTGGGGAAGGATTTGGTTGGAGAGAGTGGGTCCAGGAGAGGCGGATCCCAGTCTGTTACAAAGTCTCATCTCAGACAGGGTCAGGACCTAGTGTGAGTCCATCCTAAACATGACCCTCCTCCACCACCTCACAAACTCATTCCACTACCTCAGAGGGCTAAGTCTTTTTAAGGATCGAGTGGAAATGGAGGAGGAGCTTCACCTAACTTACTAGCCTGAGGAGTCCAGGATTGAGGGCTGTATACCAGCCTATAAAAGGAATCAATGCCTCAGGGCCTTTCCCATAGCAACAAAAATCAGTCCTTGACACCTAGACAGTTCTTGCTTCCTTTGTTTTCTGCTTCTCGTGTTGCCTGAAGGTGTGCCTCTTCTTTTGACTTGTATAATTCCCTCATCTAGCTGGGGCCTTACATAAACTCTGCTGCACTGCTAATATTTCATTGTCATTTTCAGCTCTGTTACATCCTTCTCTCAATCATTCTTTAGAGCAGGAGATGTCATCTAAAGGGGTCTGCAGCTTGCATAAATGAGTTATGAGTCCTCATAATTTCAAGTGGGTTACCAAACCTCTTCCCAGCAGAACCAGGCATCTGGTAGCTCCAAAGTGTGAAGAGGACATTATGCATATGTATGTAGAGCCACATGCCCTACAGCGATTCAGAAGTACTTGCCACACTTTCACTTACGGAGGGGGAGGGGGGCGGGCATATGCAGGGAGACCTGAGAACTGCTCTTTGAAAGGAAGCTGCTTTAGCATATCCTTTCCATTCTCTATTCTGTGCACGAGGCTTCAACTTTCTTTTCCTGAACCAATAAAAGGAGTGAGAAAAAGGTCTGACTGAGTGTACAAATTATCTGTCATATACAACTTTGCGTATATGTGGTCAGATAACTTTACCATCAGCAGCTACTGGGGAAAGTGAAATAGCAACAAAGCTCAGTCTATATGAACATAGCGAGGGCAACAGAATCAGGGACCTGGATGACTCTGACGTGGATCATGTTGCCTGAAGAATTTGGAATGGAGGAAAATGTTCGACTGCTTGTAGCTGTTTGACCTGGCTGAAGATATTTATCCCCACTGAGACTTCCTGTACCTGTAAATGGGACATAATAATAGCTCTACTGAGTAGTGTTTCCTGAGAATTAGATTAAGTAACAGATTTAAAATAGCTTATAAAAACATACCCAAGAACAAAAGCTAACAAAAATATACTTTCCATTTCCTTCCTTTTGATTTATAGTAATTTATTAATAATTATTCTGACTTCTGAAAATAAGTCAAACTCATAGTGACAGAGAGTAAAAGGGTGGCTACCAGGGTCTGGAGAGTAGGGGAAAAGGAAAGATATTGGTCAAAGGGTACAAACCATCGGTTATAAGATGAATAAGTTCTGGAGACCTAATGTACAGTACAGTGACTATCGTTATTCATGATGTATTATATACGCGAAGTTTCCTACGAGAGTAGATCTCAAGTGTTCTCACCACCAAAAAAAAAAAAAAAGTACTTGTGAGGTGATGGATATGTTAATTAGCTTGATTGTGGTAATAATTTCACAATGTATGTCTATGCCAAAACATCATATCGTGTACCCTAGATATGTATGCTATTTTTATTTGTCAGTCGTACCTCAAAAACAAACAAACAAAAACAGATAAAAGAAAACTGTAAGTTTAAAAACAAAAAACTGTCCTATTCACTTCATGTAGTTTTTGTGGTGGAAATTAAGTGAAAATAGTGAATGCTGTAGGCTGGGCGGGGGGTGGCTCATGCCTGTAATCCCAGGATTTTGGGAGGTGAGGCAGGCAAATTACCTGAGGTCAGGAGTTCGAGACCAGCCTGGCCAATGGTAAAACTGTGTCTCTATTAAAAATACAAAAATTAGCCGGGCGTGGTGCGTGGTGGCAGATGCCTGTAATCCCAGCTACTCGGGAGGCTGAGGCAGGAGAATTGCTTTAGCCCGGGAGACGGAGGTTGCAGTGAGCCAAGATCGTGCCACTGCGTTCCAGCCTGGCCAACAGAGCAAGACTGTGTCTCAAAAATAACCACAAAACAAACAAAAATACTTAATAAAGTGAACAATTCCAAACAACCAGAACGTGTGATTATCATCATTTTTTTGGAGGTACTTAGGCTGTCATTGTTACAGAAATATTTGGGAAAGGTTTACTTGAAGGAGATGTAGTGTTGTTACTGAGGAACAGAGAAGTTGAAGCGTTCAACTGTCAAGCCCAGTTCCTATCCACCTTCTTGGTGCAAAGAGCTGCCAAATACCTCATATATGTATAAGGTGGGTAGTGTTTGGAAAGGAGGATTGGGAGATGCCCTTTAAAAGTGGTATATACCAAGTGCAGACCTGCAGTTTTTACATTCCACAACTCTGAGTTCTTATCTTTTCTGGGACTTAAAGATTTAGCATGATTGTCAACGCACATCGGATGGATAACCAGCCAGCAGCTCAGATGCTTGCAGATGCTGCTGTCGGTTTGCATCATCCTTTCACGGGGAGATGGCGCCCTCACCCCTTCTCCCTCCTCTCTGCACTTTGTTGTGGTGGTGGAGTGGGTGTGTTGGGAATCTCCCTGTGAAAGGACGTGGTGAAGACTGGCAGAGTCTGAGGTTGGGCCTCAGAAGGAGGGCAGTAGATAGGACTCTTGACCAAGTTGTCAAGGACCTGCAGTTTCTCATTTGTGCTGTCCAAACCCCCTTCTCAGTAAGTTTCAGCATTTTCTCCTCCCATCCTTGTGACCTGCTGTGGAAGTGGAGAGGCATGGTGGGTAAGACAACTACCTTGGCATGTTCTGGCATCCTCAGACAGGCCTGGGATTGAGCCCCACCTCTGCCAGCTACCACTTGTAGCTGTTTGACCTGGTTTAAGTTATTTATCCCCACTGAGACTTACTGCACCTCTAAATGCGGCATAATAATATATCTACTGAATAGTGTTTCCAAGAATTAGATTAAATAATATATTTAAAATATCTCATGAAAACATACACAGAACAAAAACTAACAAAAATATACTTTCCATTTCCTTCTTTTTGATTTATAACAATTTATTAACAATGACTGACTTCCTTCTATATCACGCTATCCTCATCGATAAAACAGGGTAAACTAAATGACTTATATTTCCTGCACACTAGTAAAGGCTGAAAATTCTTCCACTTCCAGTGTTATAACCAAGAAATAAATGAGGTTGCTCTGTGCATTCTAAGGTACATGAGATAAAATTGCACAGAGAGATTAAAAGGGGGGAATTTGATCTAGGTATTATTGGACAAGTAAAGTGTTAATAAGCAAATAGGGATTGACACAGTGAGGAAAGGCACACAGAGCCTGATGCTGTTAGGTTTAACAAAAGCAATTTGGATAAACGGATTCCTGCTCAGATAATAGAGATTCTCCCAGAACTATGTAATTTAGAAGAGGGCAACTCAAAGGAAGCATGAGCGTCTCTCTTGGGGAGTAGGTGCTTCTCCCTGCCTTCCAAAGCACACAGGCAGGAGTGCAGCAGAACTTGCAGGAGGCTGTAGTTCCATACTGGACACTCATCTGCATGAGTGCAAGGACTCTCTCTGTTTTGCTGCCAGTTAAACCTGAATGTTGAACTTTGGATGAATAAATGAGTATCACTGATGCACTTCCACTATTAATGTCTGAGTGTAGGGTAAAATCCAGGACAAGAGAACCTAGTGATCTTTTATCTTTTTAGAATAGCAATTCTCCTGGAACACTTCCTGAAGACACCTCATAGCACTTTTGCAAATGCTGATAGTTTATTTAAGCTTGTAGACAGCTCTTTTTCTTGCCTGTCATACAGCTGTGAGTGTGGGAGCACAATTCTCTGGGGACCTGGGCATATGTTCTCTCCTGGAGAAAATCTGGGAGAGAGCCCCAAAGAACACATTGTACCCCTCTCTCTGCCAAGAAAAGAAAATCCTGCCTGAGATGCACCCTCGGCCAATGAGAAAGTGTGAGCTGGAAATAGAGCTTTAGAAACTTAACTGTGCATTAGAATGAAGAGTGAGTTGGTGGATGAGTTGGAAATTCTGGGTTCCATTTTTGATCTTCCACCGTAATGATATGTCCCACATACTACAGAGTGTGGTAAACTCTCTGGACTTCAGTTCCTCCCCCGTAAATGAGGAGATTAGCCAAAGACATGTCAATGTCAAGATACCTTCCAGCCTGGTGCTCCCAATTTTATTGGCACTTACTAGAATTGTAAAACTGGAAAAATATTCAGATTTTTCTAATTCAGCTTTTTTTATTTCATAGATGAGAAAACTGAGTTGTAGAGAGGTGAAGTTGTTTGTCAAAAGCCACCAAACCAAGTAGAAGCCAAGCTAAGGTTAGGACCAATATCCTCAGAACACCAGTCCAAAGGCTCTTCATCTGTTGAGTCACAGTCCACCCTAAATTCTGATGCAAGCCCTGGACCTGCTGGGAGTGGGGAAGGGATGGGAGGAGCAAATGCATCCCAAGTAAATCCATAAAATTTGCAAACTATTGTCAGGGTTGTGTGTTGGGGCGGGGCGGCGGGGAGGCAGGTCTTAAATTTCGGGCTAAAAACCCTATGTAACACTTTATTTCTGAAAGTCGGGGTTGGAACCAAATATTTAAGGAATTTTTTTTTTTTTTTTTAAACAGGGTCTGGCTCTGTCGCCCATGCTGGAGTGCTCGGCTCACTGCAGCCTCAACCTCCTGGGCTCCTGAGTAGCTGGGACCACAGGCACGTGCCACCACGCCCAGCTAATTGTTTTTGTAGTTTTTTGGTAAAGAAGGGGTTTCTCCATGTTGTCCAGGCTGGTCTCGAATTCCTGGGCTCAAGGGATCCGCTTGCCTTGGCCTTCCGAAGTGCTAGGATTATATGCATGAGCCACTGCACCTGGCTGGAACGTTTTTATATGTGATGGGAAGTGTGCCTCTGGCTTCTTTGGTTTAATAGCTTCGTTTGTGCAAGAAGCATCAAAACACACTGGACCAAATTTAGGTTTATAGTCGCCCTCCAAATAAGTCTTACTCACGTGTTTTGTTGATGGCAGGTTCTGATTGGTAAAAAGCCAGTTCCCCTTTTAAATGTTATAGCTGTTGTTCCTCTTACAAATACTTCCACTAAATTCGGTGCTCCACATTCGTCAACCGTAGTCAGATAACACAACAAGGGGCTGGCTAAAACAGAAAAGCTTTTCTCATTAAGTGAATCTGAAGGAGGCCTCTACTAATTATTGAATTGGATCTTTGGGGTAGGTGCATTAAAATGACCAGTTCTTCTTGAAAATATATAGCATATAGTCCTGGACCCCAGCCCAGACCTATTGATTTAGAATCTTTAGGAAGTAAGGCCAAAGAATCTGTGTTGTTACAAACTCTCCAAAACCTCTTATGCACACTCACATTTGAAAACACCCATTCTCAATACTTGCCCAAATGTTTTCAGTCTTTAACAAAACTGATCTAATGATAATACTATCCTAAATGATTCTTTGGTCTTTGAAATGGTGAGGTAATGCAGGATTCAGACAGTAATACAGGTATGGAAAACATACCATTTAATTTTTCAAAGAAAATGTTTTTTCTCTCCACTTAAATACAAGGAGATGAGTGGCTATGGCCTGACTCATGCCATGGTGGACATGGTGTAGGGTATCAACATTTCTTCTTGGTGGCCCTTATTTTCCAGATGATTCCTTAGCTGAGTTTTCTTTTTTTCTTTTTTTTGACAGAGTCTCACTCTGTTGCCCAGGCTGGAGTGCAGTGGTGCAATCTCGGCTCACTGCAACCTCCGTTTCCTGGGTTCAATTGATTCTCCTGCCTCAGCCTCTCGAGTAGCTGGGACAACAGGCGCTTGCCACCATGCCCAGCTAATTTTTTGTATTTTTAGTAGAGACGGGGTTTCCCTGTGTTAGCCAGGATGGTCTCGATCTCCTGACCTTGTGATCCACCTGCCTCGGCCTCCCAAAGTGCTGGGATTGAGTTCTTGTTTTAATATTCACAGTTGCATACATTCCTGCCATTGAAGAACTACCCCTGTAGTTCTGCTTGACTTTATTGAAATACAGAAATATCAAGTGTGTTATTCCAAAAAAAAAAAAAACAAAATACTTCAGCAGATTGTAAATGTAAAACTTTCATCTCCTCTTAGCATCAAACAAACTAACATACACACTCATATACTGGCAGAACAAAAACTCATCTAAGAATGACAAAGTCTGACATTTTCTAACTTTAAAACACCTTGCTCTATTTCTGAACTAAGGTTTCTCTGGTTTTCAAAGAGGCTTCATAGAACTCCTGGGGATATTAATTCAGCTGCTTTTCACCCCCTCTGTCTTCAGGTTTGGGATTCTTGAGTGCTTCTGTGGGCTCGCATGCCTTGTGTGTCTGTGTAGCCACTTCTGGGTTCAGATCCCTCTATTCCAGTAGTGTGGTCAGAGCAGGATAAATCTACTCCAGCCCTCAGAGCCTATTCTCAAGGGCAATAGAGGGCATTTGGAAACTTCTCTTGAGTAAGAGTGTAGGGTATCCAAACTGACAAGGAACTCAGTGAAAACGCAGTTGCCCTCTGCTACCCAGTGTGTGGCCCATAGAATGTGCATGACTTTGCAGTCATGGAAGCACATACTTCATTAAAATTGGTTTAGTTACTTTTTTCCCCCACAGAGACCATGTCCTGACTGCAGTTTATTAAAACTACCTAGGCCGTGTACCATTATTCGTCCTGCTTGTATTCATGACTGGCCTGTTCGCAATGGGAACATCCAGGTAGAGATCAATAATCAGTCTCTTAGTTAGGGCAGAGAGAGGAAAAAAAAAAGAAAATCCACTGGTGCACTGCATTCAGCTGTGTTTAAGAGGTCTTATCATTAAAGCAGCAGCAGGCATTTATAAACCAAGGTTGCCGGCAGTGCTGGGCAGACAGGATTAGAATAATCATCCATCAGGCTCTGTTTCATGAATGTTTTCCTTTGACTTTTGGCAGGATCTCCAACCTGAGCATATGCCAGTTGACATGGGAACACTGAGGCCAGCAATTTAAGGATTTCACATTTGCTTGCAGTGGTAAGATTTAAATATATAACAACGAAGGGCGTTAAATATTACTGCGTTCTGGCTTTTTCCATTAGATGCGAAAGTGAGGTTGTTTAGGTGTATCTTTTTTGATCAGTAAAGATCTCTACTTGCAAAACCAATGCAAACACAAGATAAATCCATAAGCCATAAATATTGAACATAGTGTTTGTTGGTATGAATGAAAATAGGAAAACTAATAATTAGATTTTTTAAGTTTCTGCATCATTGGACTAAGTGGAGGAAATGGTTTCCATGTTGAACAATGAAACTATGTATATTCAGAAGAGATATGATTATACAGCACAAAGGGATACAGAGTTAAAGATCAATGGGGAGAAAGAAAGGAAAAGTGACTCTTTTCAATTCTGCATGGGGCAGTCATGCCCTTAACATGGGTCCAGATATTTGGTTTCTAAAACAACCACATTTGCAGTTAGCTGGGAGATTATGTAAAAATGAGGCCTCTGTAAGCCGATGACAGTGCACCTCCACACGCTGGACACTTGCTGCCATCCGAGACATCTGTATGCCATTACTTAAAAAGAGAGTGATAATGGCGACTGTTGACAGACGGATGGCAAATTGTGTTACTGGAAGATCATTTTGAAAAGGGAAGTCTCCCACTCCTCTGTGTGTATGTGCATTTATATATATGTGTGGACAAACACACATATACTCTCTCCCTTCAATCTGAGGCCAAAATAATAATACTGAAAAAAGTAATAATTAAAATTTACATTCTTAATAAAAGAGAGCACCATCTTTGGACACATTTTCAATATAAAGTAGAAACTGCACCATGATAGGGTTAAATAGTCTAACAAGATCATCTAGGCCTCAGTGGATTCTTTGGACCCTGTGTTGTTTAATTTAATGGGTTAAATTAAAAAATAATATGCGTTCCATTACCATCTTCCCTGAAGCCAGATCTTCATGGAGTGAGCCTATATTTGGCACATTCAATTCTCTGAGAGCTACCATTTTAATATATTTTCTTTCTTTCCTTCTTTCTTTCTTTCTTTCTTCTTTTTTTTTTTTTTTTGAGACAGAGTCTTGCTCTGTCAGCCAGGCTGGAGTACAGAGACATAATTACAGTTCACTGAAGCCTTGAACTCCTAGACTCAAAGGATCTTCCCACCCCAGCCTCCTGAGTAGCTAGGACTACAGGCAAACACCACTGTGCCATCCTAATTAAAAAAAATTATAGAGATAGGGTATCACTGTGTTGCCCATGCTGGTCTTGAACTCCTGGCCTCAAGTGATCCTCTTGCCTTGGTCTCCCAAAGTGCTGGGATTACAGGGGTGAGCCACTGCATTCAGCCACTAATATAGTTTCTATATATTTCTTAGTCCCAATTTTCGTGTGGTCTTATTGCAGATCCATGGTGCATTGAGTAAAATGTGACTTTGAGAAGCCTGATTTGCTCATTCTTGTATGCTGACCATGGTGTTACATCTGTGAATTTCTGAAGGATGTATTTTAGAAATTCAGCATTCTTATTTAGTCCTCTTAGTATATTCTTCTCAAATTGCCTCGCTGCTTTGTTCAGTCATATTATTGCAGTAACTTTTAGTTTAACAGCTTGTATTCTCAAAATCTATTTATGGAACAATGGAAGAATGATTGTAAAATAGCTTGGAAGATGCATTACTTAAACTGATACCTGGAAGTGATGATATAACTTCACACTTTTATGCATCTGAAAGTAAATGAATGTATCATTATGGTTTATTTTATCTGAATATTACATTCCCCTTGAAAATTAAATAACTTTGCACTTGAGTTTCATGTTTTATTTCATGATTTAGAAGTGCTTTCTAGGAACTACCACCAAAGCCTAACTTCCATACCTAAGTCATGGTTTCCTCATATGTTCATGGAATTTAAGATAACATCCTAATTAGAGTCATTAAATCTTCGATGTCAGAAGGGGCTGAGTTAAACTGAATAGGGCTTTTAAAAATCCCCAAAGTTGAGCAATGTGAGGAGGAAAAAAAAGTAAGAGAAACACACATATGATTGGCCTTAATGATATTATAAGCCTATAAGGAAGTGGCCTACAGCTCACATCTGGACCACAGAGGTCATCATTTCATCTGAACTGTGTGTATCAAATTATGCTTTTTGTTATCCAAAGTGAAAGCCTGCAAAAAAAAAAAAAAAAAAAAAAATCCAATAGACCCTGCTAAATTAAGTTGCATCATTTAGAAAGTGGGAAGATTTTCTTAGAACTAGCCTTGGAGCTTCTTGTCTCTGTAGAGAACCGAGGACCATACAGAATACTGTCCCACTTCTGCCTATGAGGACACTGTTGAACAGATAGACTTGTTTGAAAAATAATATAATCGTGTAGAGTGACAGAGTAGAAAAGCACTAATGTAGACACCAGTGTACCACAATCTTAATCCTAAAACCATACCTGATTTTGCTGGATAAGATTTTTTTTCTTTTGTCTCTAAGATTTTAAATAGCCCCTAAATGTCAGTCCTTAGTTTTTAATTTGTAAAAGGGGTTTAATACTTACTCTATTCTCTGTAGACTTAGCTGGAGATAAAATAATAAGTAAAAAATACTTTGTGGAACTTAAAATCACTACACAGAATTTAGTATTGCTAGAAAGTTGCTTCCTTATTAATAGCACTTGTCTGATTTGAACATTAGGTCAGAAAAGCATCTTCATCGATCTGGTCTATGTTTTCACACTGAATAAATGAAGGCTTACAGTTGCTCTGAGCTCTAATACACTTGACTGTTCTTTAAATTATAATAACCAAATGCAATCATTATAACTTTCCCTGAATTGTATGTGTATCTATTTTTAGTGTTGTTGATGCACTGATCTGAAATTTCAGTGTTCTAAAATTACTCCAAATGAGAGTATGGGAGAGTACAGAGGAAATGTTTACAATACAATCCCTGTCCGTAAGGGGAGCGGAAAGGGTCTCTGGGGCTCATCCTTGTGGTAAAGCTGTCTTTCTCAGACCTCCTTTCCTCTAATTCTTTTCAGATGTAGACTTCCTACCATAGCAAACCCTGTGTATCTTCCTGCCCCTTCTCCTCCTCTCTACCCGCTCCTGTCTCCTTTCTCCTCTCCTTCACACCTCAGAAAGTCCTTTGATTGTTTACAATCCAGGTTTTTTTTTAGCTATTGACCCACAGCCTTCTGCTTCCATAAATCCTGCTTTAAGTGTTTGATCTGTAAGACAAATATACCCCCATAGCCCTGAGTTTACTCTCTGACTCTGTTTCATTACAAATGTTGTAGACAATCAATATGAGTTCGGGGTGGGGGGAAATGTCTTAGGTCAACAAACACAATTTGCTGGAACATACCATAATCTTTGCCCTTGCAAAGAACTGTTGATCACATGTCCTTTAAGAATAAAGCCAAGTTGTTGGAAAATGTAACTTAAATTACACAGGAAATTCCAACAATTACACATGACATAAAAAATCTTTCATAACTTCCAGTTCATGTACTAATGTTAGAAGCAATCAAGGACTATGAATAATGGATGAAGTTAAACATAGTGGCCCAAATTTTTATCCAGAGTGCTAGAGAAGAACGTTAACATAATGGATGTGGGTCAAAGAAATTGCCTGACATATGAAATACCAACCAAGAGTATCATCCATTTATTTTTTATTTAGCAATAAAGTTTGCACACCATGCCAAGGTCACCATTGTGGAGATACCTACTTGTGTGCACTATAGTCCTCCCTAATGATAACAATATTCCTCCCCAGTCCCAAGACCCCCAGTCACATGGCAGCATCATTTGTACCTTCTGTGACAATTAAAATCCACCCTCATTTCTACCAATTTATTATCCCAAGAGAAGAAAAGTAACTAATAGCTCCTTCAAGCCTGGGTATGGTCTATTTTGTCCTTATGTTAGAACTTAATTTAAACCTTCCTTGGTCACAAAATTCTGAGACTAATCTGGGAAAGTAACCAAAGAGAATTAAGATGAGAATAAGGTTAAGTATGGGAAATGTTGTCCTAAAATACTCCACCCAAATTTCCATATGTTTATAACTGATCCAATTAGCTTGAAAATTAGTTTGAAATCATCATAGCAGATCATAGTACTAATAATTCAGTCAAACAGTGTACTCACTATCTGGCAGATCTGGCTACATCTATTATTTCTAGCATTCCCAACTCAAAAGGTAATTTCTCTTTTCAATCACTGACCTCTGTTTCTCCCCAAAGCCAATGTGGAGGTAAGATAATCAGCAAAGAGAGCTCCTTAGGACCCTTCCCAGGAAGGGGATCAGGACATTATGGAATTTGACAGAGTTTCTAGTAGGGTCTCTCAAATCTCAGCTATTTTTATTAGCATTTTGTGAAACTCCAGAAAACTGCAAGTATTTTCTGTTCTAGTCACCCCTTATTACTTTCCAGCTGATCAAAATAACCCATGACTAACAACAGGAACCCGAGAACCGCCATAACTGCAATGGTCCCATCTATCACTCAAACATTTTTTGTGTAATAAAGTCAAAAGCAAATTTTCTTGTTTTATTTTCAAGTTTTGCTTCTGACAAAATGTCATTGGAGCTCAGTGACTTATGAAAAACTGGGACAGATTGAGAGCCTCTGATAAAGGCAATCTTTATATCGCTAAAAGATTCTGCTAAATTGAGGGGAAAGGGGACTTATAGTTCTTAATAATGTGTTTTATCAACCACCTGCAAAAATTTTAATTAAATATCTACAGATACATTATAAGGTATTATTGTAAAAGACACAAACATGATTCCTGAAACATTTTAAAAGCTTGAATATTTAATATATTTTTTTAAGAGATAGAGGGAAAGAGGAGATGAGAAACATATATTGTGTAATCATATTATGATTTCATCCTCATATCAGGCAAGAAGATATGCTCTGCCATACCATCCCATGATTATGCACTTTACCTTTTAGACTCTATCTGCTTATATTGTGTGTGTGTGTGTGGTGTGTGTGTGTGTGTGTGTGTGTGAGACAGAGAGAGAATATGAATGTCTGAGAAAGTAGGAAAGAGTTATCGTCAAAAGTAAAACTCTCAGAGGTTGCCTGAAGGGGCAAGATTTACCACATATCTATTGTTTAAGGAGTGACAATTACTGCTAAGATTAAAAATAGTAATTTTAGAATTGTTATGAATTCTTAGTGTTGTTTTGGTGTGTTTTTCAGTGAGCTGTAGTGCCATATTGTCATGGCACTACCATGATAACTGTTGTGTCCTTGGATCCCCTGAAATCTTGATTTCATAAATGGAGGATATCATGGTAAAAACAGACATTTCTAAATATTAATTTTCCATGTGAAAGGCATTAATCATTTTGTTTTTTCTTTTCCTATCACTCATGCATCCTTTTTTTTTTTTTTTTTTGGCAAGCCGTTCATTGAACAAATGTTTATCGATCACCATGTAGGCATTGCTAGACATTGTTTTATATATTGAGGATGCTGAAGTAAACCCAACAGATAAAAATGTCTGCATTCAAGGAAGTTAGTTTTCAATGGAGGAGATAAATGATGCAGGGATAAAAATATCTAAAATATAGCATTTATGTATTTTATATTCCCACATATATTTTTATATATAGATGAGTGCAAAAAGAAAAAAGAGGAGATATGAAGTGGTATATGGGGCTGAACTTTACATGGAGTGACCTGGTAAAGATTTTCTATGTAGATACCGTCTGAGAAAAAGACTTCAAGGAAATGAGACAGCAAGCCAGGCAGAAATCTGAGGAAGATTGTTCTAGGCAGAGAGAACAGTAAGTGCACAAGCTCTGGGACAAGAGAATGGGTAGTATATTTCAAAATTAGCAGGGAGGCTATTCAGTCTGAATCGTTACAAGGATCACTCTGGCTGCCATGCCGAGAGTGTGTCTTAGTCTGTTCACGCTGCTATACTGGGTGGCTTATAAACAACAGAAATTTATTTCTCACAGTTCTGGAGGCTAAGAAGTCCAAGATCAAGGCATCAACAAATTCAGTGTCTGATGAGGGCCCATTTCCTTGTTCATAGATGGAGCCTTCCATTTGTCCTTACGTGGTGGGAGAGGCGAGAAAGCTCTCTGGGATTTTTTAAATAATTGCAGTAATCCCATTTTTGAGGGCTATACCGTCATAACCTAATCACCCTCCCAAACACCCCACCTCTTGATACCATCACCTAAAGCGTCAGGATTTCAACGTAAAGATTTTGGCGGAACATAAACATTAAGCCCATAGCAGAGTAGGAAGAAACTCACAGGGTGGGTAGGGAAGACATAAGTAGGTAGACCACTTAGGAGACTGCTTCAGTAACTTCAGGAAGAGAGGATAGGGTCCTGTGCCTAGGTAGAGAAGGTGACCTTGACTAAGAGCACAAATAACTTGTCTGTAAGAACAAGAAAGATGTGGATAGGTGGGAAGAGATGGTAGTCACAGAATATAAAAGTTCTCTTTTGATTGTTTAGCAAATGTCAGTCACATTAGACTGCGTAAGTGCAAGCATACAGTGATCACCTGATTGAATTTAAGGAGGGTTATGATTTCACCAGGAAAGTTCACCAACATAAAAAAGGAGCTAGGAAAAGATTATAATGATCCTCTATGGAATTTAAGCTGGAAAGGAGGGAGAGAATTTCATGAGAGAGCTATATCTCAGGGACAGAGAGAGTGAATTTCAGGTTGTTGTGGGATTTTAGAATTGTAGGAGTTAGGGTGTTAGAAGGAGTGATCGGGAAAAATAAGAGATCATGATCACAGAAGAGAATATTTAAAATTGAGATTCTTGCAAGGAGTGCAGTTATTGATAACCACGAGGTCAAGTGTTTGACTGTGTAAGTGAGTGGCTCAAGGAGGATGGCTGATGAAATCTCTAAAAGCAAAGTAGTCCAGAAACTGAAAAACAGGTTATTGGAAGGATCATGCCATTGGATATGAAAATGGCCAAAAATTAAATAGGGATAGTATTAGAGAAAGTGATAATGAGCCATTTGCTAAAATCTTCAATGAATGGAGGGAGAATGAACTGGAGGATGGTGGAGGAAGCACCAACAAGAGTAGGGGAGTACAGCCTGATGCCATGAAAGAGAAAGCTGGAGTTTTATTGAGGAAGAAGGACAAAAGGCCTGGACACAGTAATGAAGAACATGGAGGACACCTACTATACTTTTATGCTCCTTGGTAAGAGGGATCTAGGAGAGTAAAAGCTACCTCTTGAAAGGGCTTTAGTGGAATGAGTATGTGGGCAGTCAGATCTCAACTAGTGCAAAACGGAGAAAGGAAAGTTTCCACAGGAAGTAGACAATAAGCAGATTTAGTGATGACTGACCTCAAGTCCCAGAGGATTCAGTGAAAGACTTTCAGGAGGTATGAGGCTAAGATCAGAACAAGTAGTGAACAAAGCCACGTGAGGATTAGAGAAGAGGAGATAAGAGATGACCTGGAAGTGCTGGGCTGGTGTGGTGACTGATCTGCCGTGGTCCAATAATAGCTAGTCTGCTGGTCCAGTGCAGGTGGTGGCGGTGAGGCTGTGAGTGTTGAGAGGAAAGAGAGTTATGTGCAAGTTTTGGGGGTGTGACAGACCTTTCCAAGAACATGAAGAGCTCTCAGGTGACCATTGACTGTTACTGAGGAGACTGTTATCCTTCAGAAGGGTGATGTGCTCAGAATACACAGATACCCTCTTAAGTCGAACCAAACAGTAGCCTTCAGCTCAGTGGTCTTACACTGAATGGGCTGACTCCCTCTGAGTTCATTACGGAGCCCAGTGGCTCAACTTTAATCAGAGGATACATTTACCTTCCTTCATCAGTAGAACGTCATATTATTGGGCTTGTCATATACAGACTGTGAAGTTTATTTTCATCATTTAAAGCATTCTTTTGTGATCTGTGCTGTTTCTCCCTTCAACCTGTTTATAAACCTTTCTTCCCCCTCCCCTCATTTTCTCTCCTAACCTGTTCTACTCCTTGATGCTGTGAATGAATGAATAACTGTCTTTATGTCCATTGCCTCCAGTGTCTCTGGAAGTACTGCCTTCTCCTCCTCTGTGCATACTAGTTTCCCCATAGTTTTGCTCATTCTGAGCTGTGTAAAGGTATGTGCGTTGCAAGTCCTAGTGGTCCTCTCCTTTGTTTGTCCTGACCTTCTGCCTTTGCTCAACTGATGTGAGAACTGTTGCTGTATCATAAGTGGCTGTTAACTTTTTCTCTTTTTATCTAAAACAATTCTAAAACCAACATCTTTTGGGGAAGGATGATAATATTCATACAGTTTGTGGAGGCACTACCTCTGATCAGTCATTCTATGGGACTCTAATAAAATGCAAGTTGTAATGAAATCTAAGGCCTCAGGCCCACTGTCTCCAAAAAGTAAAGTTATTTTCTGTTTGTGACTTTAGGGGCAGCTATTCAGTTCTCTAGAACAAAAAAGTGTACATATGAAGTAGATATGAATAGAATTAGGATCACAGTTAGTGACAGAGACCATCAGTACCATTGGGGTTATCATGAACCATAAAATTGCTGTTGCTCTTCTTCTCTTACAATGTAGAGATATTGCAAGGATTTTAAAGTCTGATATGTTTGGACTTTTTATTGGAAGTAAATGATACGAGTCAGTGAAGAACACATGATTTAGATAAATGAACTTTTCTTAACAGTTAAAATTATTCACTTTTCATCCTCACCTGTAACATTGGTTATTTCTTTATTCACATTCTAAGACAAGATTCAGGCCTCTTGTTATACTTCTCAATCTCCCTTAGGTTCTCAATTTCAGGTTCTCGCCACCTGCAGTTTCTGAGGCAGTGCCATATAGAGTAAGAGCACTGGATATGGCAGGAAAGGACTAGTGTTTAAAGTCTGGCTTTGCTGCTCACCAGCTATACAATGCTGAAGACATCAGTCAAGTGCTATTATCCTCTATTTTCTTATCATAGGGTTGCTATGTTTAACTACTCTCATGTATTTGAAAGTGCTCAGCACTTATAAAGAGTAGGTCCTAAATAAATATGCACTAATAATTTATGTTTATCATCTACTCCTTGGTTTTGACTTCAGGTGATAGATTAATTTTAATGCTTTATTTTGGATGCTTTCTGTTTCTCTGGCATCCTCAACTGTTCACTCCATTTTTCTGCTTAAGGATTTTTTTGCCTTTACTTTTCACTTGACTGATGAGTGTGTACCATATTAGATTAGATTTGTGGTTGGAATGGGGAGGTATTAGGAGCCTCTCTTCTAGATAAGGGGGGTTCAGAAGTAAAGGTGCCAATGACATGTATGACAAAAACTAAATATTTATGAGGTCGAAGGGAAAGATGAGATGATGGGAACCTGAGTGTCAGTTGATGGTAAAAAGTTTTCATAAAGTTAACCTCTAACAATGTCCGTAGTGTGTAGAACTACAAAGGGTAAAAAACATTTAACTGCCTTTTCTAGAAACTAAAAAATAATCAGTTTAATAAAATAAAATTCTATTGTCTCCACATAATTATAGATATGTGACTTCATAGTGTGTAATTTTAATTTCTTCACACATCTTCCTTAGCACATAGAGCACAGAATGTTTGAGAACTAGGAAGACAGAAACTGTTCAATGAGCAGCAATAACTCAGAACCGTAATGTTAAGGGGGTCCGTTATCTATTTATTTTTTCTTTAGAGGGTGAAAACCAAAGGGCAGATGATTTAATTTAAAATTAACTAATTCACTCACTTCCCTCCTTCCTTCCTTCCTTCCTTCCTTCCTTCCTTCTTCCTTCCTTCCTTCCTTCCTTCCTTCCTTCCGTTTTCTTATAACTGCATATTGTTGGAGTCTTCAGTCAGGTATCATTGAATTAAAAACCAAACCCAGTAATCACCATCTTTAAGCGATGAAGTATGTACAGTGAAACTCCAAACAGTAGAGACAGTTAAAACAGATAAGTTTCCAAGCTCAGTTTCTTGATTGATACTACCTTTTCAAAACAGTTGGGTATTCCATGTCATTTAAATGGCAAAGAGAGAAAGAGAATATATTCTGCCTGACTGTGTCTCTTTGGTCATCTTTTCACACTCCATTAGAGGCTTTATCCAACTTTTGTATTCAGACTTCATTGTGTTTTTCTGGTGCTAGAAGAAACTTCATTGAGGACATGATGAATGTCCATATTAAATTACATTCCCCTCCCCTTTTAATTAAGTTCATTTAAATTTAATTTTGTAATCTTACTTCAGTAAACCATTTGACTCCAGATGTTGGATGTACTTCTTCTTATTTCTGCTTCCACATAATCGTACCTGTAAAAGATTTATCACTGCAAGAGGCATTTTGGAACCTTTCAGAGCATTTTTGGCATATGTTTCACGGATGACTGGTAACATGAGCAATTAACATCCTAAAATGTTCTTATGCTCTCCAGAATATTTTTAATGGGATAAGCTATTTTTATTAGCCTGAACTTTAAACAAATAATCATCTGAAAGGAAACATTATCATCAAAACAACTCAGTTGAAACAGAAACCCAACCCTAAAGGAAACTGGTAAGAGTGAGAAAAAAAAAGACCTTTGGGCTAAAACAACCTTTAACAGAGATATATAACCAAAGGCAAGGCTTGGCCTTTTGCTAAAATGAGAGTTAGAAGCAGAGTTCCTGTTTCTTCCAGTTGACTCTGAGTCACTTCTGTGTGTGCTGTAATGCATATATTATAGAGTGATGGGCTACACCTCTTATGCTTAGGGAACATTTCACTCTGGCTTTTGGTGATAGAACATTCAGATCAATCAGAACAACCCAAGCACTACCTGCTTTGCACACCAAAAATAGAGACTCACACTAGTGTATTTGAGAAACTATAGTTGCCTTGGAACCTAGAACTCAGACTTACTCCATTCATAAATGATCTTCACCATCAACTATCAGGCATTCTTAGCCACATAAAAGATTGCTAGTAAATAGCCTTTCTTGTTCCTAGAATTATTTGAATGCTTACAATTATTCTGAATCTGCCTTCTTGCTTCCTTAAGTCAAAGCTTATTTAATAACATACTTGATAGCCCTCCTGGGACCTTGTCTAATGAAACTCCTAGTTGTCATCAAAGAAACACAGACTACAATTCAACCTTTAGATGACATACTAAAGAAAAACAGCAACTACAAATACATAGGATAAAGAAATCAATTCTTTTTCCTCAAGTGAAAAATCATACTTCATGTTTTGGGTATGTAATAATGTGTCTTGATGTATATGAAATATTCACCACTACAGTAAACAAGTTAAAGTATGGATTTTTCTTCAGACTTAAGGAACTCAGTAAGCAAGCTCTAATTTTATTCTTTTACAATCTCGTTTGGCAGGGACAGGTATGTGTGTGTGCATTGGTGGTGGGGTTTATCTAAAACCCACTAGAGTTTAGCATTTACTGTTTCCAAGTGCTTTTCTTGCTCGGAGTACTAAATAATACTGAAATCATTTAAAGATGACAGTTACCATTGCGACCAGGCATAATTTGTTTGTCCATAATTGACAGACAAAGAACTCACATTTTCTGCTTATATCTAATATAACAAAAGCTCAGAGAATGATTCTGTGAGTCATGGAATTTTGCAACTTTATTAAATTTTAAATAGGAAACCAGTGAAGGCCTAGAGATGAAACAATGTCTGAAGGAGCAAATGGCATGTATAGAATTAATAAATTGTCATGCTACTCAATGTATTTGTTTAGAGTGTAGCTTTGCTAACTAGAAAAGTGCACTCGAAACATCGTCTGATTGGAAGACTACCTGGTGACTCTTTGCCAATCCTCTAGTTCCTGCTGGTAATCAAGAATAGATGTCTGCCATGGAAATTTAAAGAGAAGGATGGAGAATATATACAGAGCCGTAAGATATTGCATACATTTCATGAAATGAGAGAGAAAAAAAAAGAAAATCCGTTTTGAAAAGAAAAAATGCATTGTGCTTTCAGTTGCTTCTATAGATCAGTTATGATGAAATAAAACAGATTTTAATGAAATAAAAATTTTGTCTACCATAAGTGTTAGTCAAATTAGAGCCTATCGGATTCCAAATAAATATCTGAGACATTGTCTCTATCCTAGAGTTATTTTTTCATGTATTTATTCATCCATTCATCCCCCGACAACGTAATGAATATCCTTGATGCAAAGCAAGTGGTAGAGCTTGAGAAATCTGAAAATGAAAATCAGAGATAGGTCCTACTGATGTAGGTGGAATAAGTTTGCATAAGATGTATGAATTGTAGGTGTAAAGGGAATGTTTTCCCTCCCACCTCTGAAGGTTCAAGTCTGCTGAGATAAACGGACAATAGATTAACAGGAGCAAAAGCATACAAATTGATTAATGTGAATGTGTACATGGGAGCCATACAAAATATAAGACTCAAAAGGGCCACATAGTTGAGGCTTACATAGCCTCTTCATCGGGGAGAGGGATGTGGGAGATGCAGGCAATTTTGAAGGGTAGTAAATGATGTTTAGGGGAGTCAAGTGAGCCCCCAAAGCAGAAAATGGTCTGGGACAAGGTTCCTCTGAGCTCTGGAGGTGATGGCAACCAGCTGTGGAAAGGTGAGGGGTGGAACTGCACCGTGAACTTGTCTTATTATGCAGATAAGTTTTCCAGGTGATCTCCCAGAGCTTCCCTCAGAGGAATCATTGAAAAGTCTGTCTAATTGTGGTGATGACTTTTAGTCTTTTCTCGTCTCTGGTGGTTAATCCTTCCGTGGTTATTTAGTGAGATTCTTAATGAGGAAGTTTTAAGACAATTGCATTATTTTTGGGGCAAGGAAAAGGTTTCCTCAGTGAGATAGGGGAGCTTTTAGAGTGATCCCCCATCTGCAGTTGGTGAGTGAGAAGAGAAACCCTGAGACAAAAAGTCCCTGATTCTGAGGCTGCCTCTAAGACCTTTTAATTATAAATAAATAAATAAATTTTTATTTATTTTTAGTTCAAAGTGCTCAGCAAGCGAAAGCACCATACTTTGGGGTATTGCTTTCTGACCCCCAACGGAATCCCATGTTTAATCCATGTTGGCCTACAAGGCTGATGGGCTAATCAAGCGTACCCTCAAAAGGAACATTAATTCCTTTACTGTGCTTTAGCGCTTTTACCCCTTGGAATAATACTGCTGTGGTTTTATATGCCACACCTTCTTCTTAAATGCAACTGAAATTTGTTTCACTGTGCCTAAATGGTAAAGATACTTGTTTGTTTGCTTGTTTGTTTTTTTGAGACAGAGTTTCACTCTGTCCCCCGGGCTGGAGTGTGGTGGTAGGATATCGGTTTGCTGCAACCTCCGCCTCTCAGGTTCAAGCAAGGTAAAGATACCTTTTCCCCCATTTTCAAATTTTCACAGAATCTGGGTACACTTTTAGGACTAGGAACAAATTTATTCTCTTCCATTTATAATCTAAAGTCTCCCTTCTAATTTTCCAGCCTAATAAACACCTGTTCTAATTACTTTTAATCATTTTCTGCTGGAGATTTTGTGTGTATATTGGCTATAGGTAGGTGTTTTGTAATAATGAAGAGAAACAGCCTATAAGACACTCCTTAGTTATACTCCATATACTAATAAATGCTATTTTGTCTATTTGTCTCATGCCTTGAAAGCCTTTTGTGTGAATTTTTGATAGGTTTTCAAATTCTACAAAAATATACACATGGATTTTGTATGACTTAGGATCTGAAGTAGGTTAGTGCAAGAGTTTTTTTTAATTTATGTTTTTAGAGATGAGATCTCACTGTGTTGCCCAGGCTACCTTTGAATTCCTAGGCTCAAGCAATCCTCTTGCCTTAGCTTCATGTAGCTGGTACTACAGGCATGTACCACCATACAAGGCTTTGGTGCTAAAGTTTTGTTATTTTGTTCTGTTTTATTAGATAATGGGTCTCCATTTTATCACAAGAACCTGCAGAGCTTCTGATGCAGAGCAAAACAATAGTTTTGATCATCAGTACCCTGCAGGCAAGTATTAGGATTAATTGAATCACCTGTCTTCTAGTCCTACATTGTGGGGTACGTGAGGATGTGTTCTTTATACAGGGAAGGATAGGGCCTTAGAACCATTGCTAGGAAAATCTTTTGTCCCAAGAGTTGCTAGTTTAAAAGCACAGGAATATAGAAGGAAAGATTTGAAGATAGATTTTGGTCTTTTATTTACATTTTCATTATCATATAATAGCACATCCCCGATGTGTACTCCCTACAGGGTATAGAAACTCAAACTCTTTCTCTCACACATATACAAATATAATACCAAATATTTTTCCCCCAAGTAAAGCCCAGTGCTAGAAAGGACTAGTTTTGAATATGTTTTGTAATATCCTAAGGGCTGCTGTGATTTTTATTCGTGTTACAATTGTGGTAATGAACTGTATAAATTACACAGTTTTTGTCTGCCAGATGCAAGTCATAAATCTGAAGAGAATATTTTCGTTAAAAAGACATAATGATCATTTTACTGATAGGGTTTAAATGGTAGAAATCACATGCTTCTTTATATGGGTTAAACTATTGTAAAAAGGAATGAATAAGTCAGGTACCAAATGCAATTTCAAATACGAGTACGGTGTTATAAGACATATTTGCATTTTCTTTTGTTATTGTATTGAAGTAAGGTTCATTTACAGTGATAGCATCATTTAATTTCATTTAAAGACGTGACATTGCAAGTATCCATAATAGGAAGAACTTTAATGGGGAGAAAGGAGGCACTGATGGAGATCGGCATTGCCCATCATGTGTGTTCTAGGATACAAACTGCAGAAGATGTTGATCAATAGAGTGATCCCTTGGTCACATAAGTTTGAGAAACACACACCTGCTGTATACTGCGTAGTCCACAGCTACTACACCTGCAAGATGCTATGCACTCATGTACAGTCAAGTCACGGTATGCAACCATGCACAGCAGCAGGTTAAATGCGTCGAGAAATATTACACTTTAACGTGTTTTAGCTTAGCATTTTCCAAGCTTATTACACTCCTTTTCATTCTGTCACATTTTGTAACATCCCATGGAATTATGATTCAGTGGAAAATTCTTTGGAAAATCTTGATCTCAGAAATACTATTTTTTATATCTTAAATGAATTTATTTCAAAAAAGAAGACAAATGTACACTTGGGAAAGGTCACTGGGTGTGACACTGCAAAACCTGTGTTAGATTCCTGCCTGCCCTTTGCGAAATATGTGACCTTAGGGATACCATTTAAGCTTGCTGTGAAGTGGGAATGATGTTATCTTCTCTAACTCACAGTGGGTCATTGAATTCAAAGTCTAAAAGGGATAGTGCTTTTGTAAGCCTTTTGTAATCCACAAAGCACTCATGTGTGGTATTTATCCTTATTGTTTTTAACTTTAAGAGTTCTGTCCCAGAAGTAGTGAAGAAATTCTTATTTATCCTATTGGAACCCTTCTTGATTTCCTAAACTCTCTTACCAAAGTTCTCTTACTCTCTCTTTCTCTAAGGAGGCTGAGAAATTGTGTATTCTTCTTAGGGAAAAGATAAATAGAATAGGGTATATGAAACAAGATAATCCAATGAATTGCTTTCAGACAAATTACTTTGAAATAGCTCACCAGAAAATGTGCAAGATTTAGGTGTTTCATCATGTTATGCAAAATACCTACCCTTAAAAAATATAAAAAAAGAGAGAAGAAGCTGAACATTATTAATAACAACAATATATAGACAAATTTAGGTGTAAAGTGGTCCATCTACCGGCTCATATTGCAATAGAGACAAAGATAAATAAATCAACCACTGAGAATTTATTTAGCACATATTGTATGCCCAGCACCATGACATATAAAGAGAAAAGAATAATGAGTGTATGTTGATCGAAGGTTTTACAAGCCCATTGTAGAGCTAATATGAACACATGGTGTAAATATACATCAGTCAAGTCCAGCTTTGCAGAAGACCAAAGTATTTTTAATTGTAACTATGAACTGCAGTTACAAGAACAAAAGGAGTTCTAAGGATGGAGAGGTAAAAAAGTCTTTAGGTGCAGATTTACCCTTAAAAGTGGGTAAAATGGGGCAAGGTGTGGTTGCTCACACCTGTAATCCCAGCACTTTAGGAGGCCAAGGTAGGTGGATTACTTGAGGTCAGGAGTTCGAGACCAGCATGGCCAACATGAGGAAATCCTGTCTCTACTGAAAATAAAAAACATAGCCGGCCATGATGGCACAGGCCTGGAATCCCAGCTACTCAGGGGGCTGAGACATGAGAATCACTTGAACCTGGGAGGTGGAGGTTGCAGTGAACTGAGATTGCGCCACTGCACTCCAGCCTGGGTAAGACTCTGTCAAGGAAAAAAAAAAGTTGGTAGGATGGGTGTCATATGATTTTTGTCTCCCTGGCAATTGGTATTTACATACCTTGTATATTGTCAGTACTCAGGTACTCAATACGGATGTGTTATGTAATTGGATAAATAGAAAAGAGAATAAGTGGAAAGAGGGAAGGGAAGGGAGGAGGGGGAAGGGAGGAGGAGGAAGGGAGGGAGGGAGGGAGGAAAGAAGCAAGGAAGAGGGAAAAGGAAGGGAGGGAGAGAGGAAGGAAGGGAGGAAAGGAAGGAAGGAACGAAGGAAGGAAATGAAGGAAGGAAGGAAGGAAAGAAGGAACGAAGGAAGGAAGGAATGAAGGAAGGAAGGAAAGAAGGAAGGGGAAAGGAGGAAAGGAAATTCCAGTAAAATAGGGCATCCCACTAAGACCACAGCAAGTGCTAGTGAGTGTAAGGCTTCCTGAGAAGAGAGGTGTGTGAGTTGCCTGCCCAACACCCAGACACGGGTACCTAGAGGGAACACTGATACCATGCGGAGAGCACCAGGGTTATCATTAGAAGTTATAGGCTGGCCAATTGCTGGCTCAGCTGCTTACTACCTGTGTGACCTCAGATAAGTTGCTTAAATTTTCTGAGTCCCCTTATACAATGAGGTGCTTTCTTTTTAGCATTCTTGTAAGAATTAAACAAAGGTTTGGGAAGTTAGTAAAATGTTAGACAGCTGTGAGATACCATTTTTATTACGTAGGGAAATGAGATGAAGCTCCAAGAGGTCACCAAGGAACGAATCTAGCCAGTCCTTCAAAAATCTGGAGTAAATTGCCAAGAGGGATTTTATCTGACTTAGATGTGCAATATCTTCAAGTGTATTGTGTTGTCACCCTGTTGCGTATTTGGTGGGAAGACAATAGAACACCAACAAAATTATTCATTGACCATAAACACTTGGCTCTCCAGCCAACAATTGCCTGGGAAGGAATGCAGTGGGGCAGATGGTATTTTTCTGAATTAACTGTTACTGTATAGTGTGGTTAAGGCCCCGTGCTCTGTCCCGTCAGAGTCCACTGATGATTAAAATGGTTCAAGAGTGTTTAAAGATAATATATATATATATATTTTTAAAAATGTCTATTCTTGTGTCTGGGAGTTTTGAAGTTTTCAGAGTTTTTGTGATCAACTCAGTTGACCTTCTTCACTGAATAGAAAATTATACTTTGGGGACCTCAGTAGCAACTGAGTGGCCACCTGTGAAAAGTTTCTCTTACTTTCTTGCATCTCTAAGTGATGTAACACAGACCAAGCATCTTATATGTTGGGTTGGAGTTCTTCCATTATAAGACACCCATACAACTACATCTGAAAGTAAGAGGCTCCTCCTATGTGCTTTCCAACCTGATTCAGCAATGATTCCCTTGAGTACTCTGAGATGCTAGAACTTTCTCAGAGTGAGGGAAAATAATAAAAATGCAATATGCCAGCCACTCTTGGACTTTAGCATTAATTCCTTTCACATCCTTCTTTTTTTCCCACCTCGTATCGTTCCCCCAAAAATCTCTTCCTTAGTAGGGAAAACCATTTTCCCTGATGTAGAGAGAAAAAGAGAAGTCCTTTTCGTTAGCATAGGAATCTACCACAAAGGAGGAGGGAAACACTCCTGTTTTTCCTTGGGGCCCATTTTTATTTGCATGATTGCTGCAAACTCTGTCACTTTCTTGATGTGTGTTTGCCCTTTGTCTGTCATCATCCAGGGAGTATTTTTCTTTCTTTGGCATCTTATCGACTGGGGGCAGGTCTGGGAAAAATAATTGTGCTTCCTCCAAAATAAAAGATATTTTTTTACTCAGGTAGATGAAAGGGCAGAAACATAGGCACAGAGACAGGCTAATGTGGGCTGGGTCTCCTGGGTGGCAGGTCAAATTGTTCAGTGTCTGTGCCTGGAAATACTAAGACAGAGCAGACAGACAGGAAGAAAACTTGAAAAGTGACCCAAAAGAAAGAGCATACGTTTCCTCTCAAGGCTATAACTTGCCACCCTGCCCCCATTTCTACTCCATTCCCCCACAGGCCCAAGGTAATGTCTCAAAGTCCAGGTGTCATCTCATGGAGAAACTACCAAGACCAAGTCAAATGCTACCACCCCTCGTCACTCTTCACCATCCCTCTGCTATTGCAGCGGTGTCGCCTCTTAGAGGGGGTGGTGTGGAGGTGATGAATTGCAGGAGCAAGGCTTCTCATCTGGGAAGCCCAGGTAAGCCCAGCAAAACTCATACGGTCATGAGCCCCAGCCACGGAGTTCTTTTGTGAGGCAAGTCATAGCAGCCAGTCCCCTGGATCATAAATGGTGGCCGTTTCTACAGCTATCAATAAAATCCACAAACTCTAGATAAATTACACTCTCTTTTTGATTCAAATAAGATTTTTTTCTCATTTAGATTGAACTACATTTTTACTTTTGTTTTTCAAAGAACACAGATGAAAACTATTGGGCTCATGGTCTCATTTTTGAGGATGGATGGCTATTTGTATGCAAGGTAGATAATAATGTGAGTCTTAAGATTTTTCTTTATAATATTTGATTTAGGGGACTTTTATCATACAATTGAATATCATTCTTTTGTTTATTAAATTAAATAATAAAGAATTTAAAATATGTTTAGAAACATGCCCTTCAAATTAACACTCAAAGCACAACTTGAGCATAACACCGTAGTTTAAACAGTTCCCTTACCGTTTCAAACATTACCTGGAGCCTAAATAGCTTCAAACCCAAATCTCTACCCCTTTTTTTGTATCCTCATTATGAAAATAATTTTCTTTCTTCAACTCTTCCCGCTATTTGACAAACCTACATCCTCCCACAGTGATTCCAGCTTTTTCACTAATCATACCTTCTTGGTAGACATGGATGGAGTTGTGGGCTGGAGATAGGGTTGACTGGCAGAACTGCCACTGTGGACAGCAGGAACGCTATTTGGTCATTGCCCCTTGAGGTCTAGCATGTGGATATGGGTGAATCATGCTGGTCCCAATTCCAAGGCCACCCACAGAAATGCTTCCTGTGTGATCTGTTTTGAATGTCTTCTCTTGATTCACATACACAAAAGAAATGCACGGTTTAGACTTCAGATACAGTACAGTTGAAAATGCTTATGACATCACGTCTTATGTTACTGAAAGATATCTTAGTGTTTCTGTTGAAACAAAGATAATAATTATAAATAAGTCTCTTATTTACTTCACAAGTGTCTTCTGTGTATGCACAAGCCTTTGCATTCATTGAGACAACCTGGAAATGTGATAGATTTATCAATGGTTTCTTTTTCTTCTTCTAACCATCCACCCCCAACCACCAGCGGTGTTACATGGCTGGACTAGGGTGATGTTCCAGGACATCAAGCAATGTGTGAGGCACTGAGACCTAAAAAGATATTTTTCAATTTTAAGAGGAGAGCTATGTGTTCACAAAATCATTAGTGAACCCTAAAAGAGCTGAGAGCAACTTCAGACCTGTTAATATTCACACTGAAAATAAATGGCAAGACAGACAATGTCCATGCCATAAAACTATATAGTTATGGTTCTTACATCTTCTGTCTTTATAACATAGAGATAAGAAGAGAGAGTAGGAACAAAAAGTGCTTTCCTGAATAAACATGATTTATAAATACAGGTCAATAGAAACACATGAAAAGTAAGTTTTGTTGAGACTGGTGAAATTTTAGAAGGGGAAACAATTTTCTTATTAAAACCTAATTGTTCGCTGATTCCTTCTGTCCCTCTCTTCCCCCTGTTTCTCTTTTATCTTTCCATGTACACACACACACGCACACACATTTATATGCATATACACACACAAACACATATATACATACACATATGTGTTATGCATATATCCATATGTATATACATATACACACACAATTAGTAAGTACTCAGCCCAAAAAAGAAAAACAATGGCAAAGTGACTTGACTTGGTCTGAGAGGAAACAGAACAGGCAACTGAGCTGAAAAGACCATGTGACCACACTTGAGATGAAAAAGCAACTCTGTAATTAACCACTCCTAATTAGGATCCGAGCATCACTTAGGAGAACCACTGTGTGGAAAAACTGAAAGTCCAAATGATTAAATGTAAGTCATTTTTGCTTTGGTGAGAAGTGTGCATTTTTAAGATGTAAAAATTATTTTTCAGACTAAAATAAACTACACTGTCAGTGATTCATCAAAAACTTAATGAGCTTTTTTCTTTTAAAAGATTGGATAAAATGATTTTATTACTTGTGAAGGAATCCTTCCCATATTTGTAGGTTACTCAAAAATTTTTACTAATTTCACAAAAATTTCCTGAGCCTTTATGGCAGACAGTGTGCTAATTGCTGATAAATAGTGATATATCCCTCCTTATAAGCTGTCTATAGACTATAAGCCATAATTACCAATTTTGATAAATGCTATTGGTTCTTTCTAGACGTTGTCACTTTCTTCTTAATTATGCTGTTAATTTCTGTTGCTGAGCTCTTTCCATAGACAATGCAAACATAAACTTGAATTAGGCTCTTCAATTATTTGTTACTGGAATACTAATAAAATGTTGTACATTTATTGATCTAGAGGCATTATCATCAAGTATTTATATATTAGACATATATCCAAGTATGCCATTATAAAATATGTCTTCTAAATAACAGATTGTCATGCAGAATAACAGCAATAAAAACCACAGTGGAGACTTTGATGACTTATCATTAACCAGTCAACCTCTCCAGCTAAAGTAAACTATGATTTTGCTTCAAAAGAATAACAGGTTTTAGATTTCAATAAAAATTGACCCCTTGTAGAGATGTTTATGTGACTATTACATTTAATTTATTTTTTGCTTTATTTTATCAGAATCTTTTTCTGCCAAACATTGCAATTCAATGTTTTATAGATTACACATTCTGAGACCTAGATTTGGTTGAGGTTAATGATTAATTTGAAAAATAAACTCACTGAAGTTGCAGAGTATGGGAGATACCTGATTTACAGATATAGAAAAACATCACCAAAACTTTGGAATTCCTGGATAACTCTTAGTCTCTTTCCAAAGCACAATGGGGTAAATAGAAAATATGACTTAAATGTCACAATCAATTCAATTGTAAGATGTGGAAGAGATTAAGAGAAAGAAATCACCAGTAGTACATGCATCATCTTCTATCCAGAGATCCCTTATGCTTTTGCAAATATAAACTAGAAGATGGACTTTCAGTAACTACCTCTATATACTGAATGTTAGTGTTTTCAGCAAGAAGTAGTGTAAGTTTTCATCATCTCAATAAATCCCAAAAGTTGGCTAAAATCATAAACGGTGGTGTCGAGGTGGCAGAGAAAAAGTGAGAAGGCCTCAGTGACAATGATCTAAGTAAGAGATGATGAGGCCTCCACTGAAAGAGAGTCAGTGTTATTAGAAAGTGAGAAACGGTGTGCAGTAGCATTGGGCAGAGTGATTAGATTTGGAGGCTGAAGGAGAAAGGGAAGAACAAGGTAACTCTGTGATTCGAGCCTGGTGATGAATACTGAAAAAATCGACAGAAATAAGCAAGCTCGAAGGAAGCAGTTTGGGAAGAGGGGTTTAATCCTGTTGAAAGGGGTACATTCTGGGTCATGCAGATTGGAATATTCAATAGGTTGGTGGTGATACAGAATTGAAGCGGAGGGAGGAGGGTCCTGGCTCCAAAGAAGTGAACTATCTGAGTCAAAGCAGATTTTTTTTTTCTTCTTCCACCCTCCACTCTATCTCTTTTCTTGCTACATGCTATCCTGACAGTTTTCTACTGTTTTCCTTATTTTGGAAGCTTCCATGATCAGTGAAATATAAATACAACTTTTTTTTTACTTCTCTGTCTTCAGAAACATAGACTATAGGCAAGTGATACACTATTTGATGGAAGCTACTTTGTGAGTCACATCTGTATTTGATCCAATTTTACATCCTACACAGCACATAAATAATGTCTAGTACATAGAATCCATTCTACAAATGAATAATGTGTGGTCCCACATGGCATAGCTCCTTCTGAATCATATGTGAGGACCCATTGACTAACCCAGAATCAATCCAGGAACGAGACTTAGTGCACAAGAGGAATATGTGTGTTTATATCAGTGTGTTCTTTGTAAGAAATATGCCAGATGGGAAGAAAATGGGGCCATCCTTTGACCTTGAAGGGGGACTAAACACAGCTGGTCATCAGAAACAGCACACACACACGTACACACACATAGACCACAGTTCTTTGACAGCTTTATCTTGATCCCAAAGGAAGATAATAAATGTTAAAAATAAATCGCTGAATTGTAAATTCTTAAAATATGGCCAGATTTTAAAATTAACCGTGTTGGAAACATCACATTGGATTCAAGTTTCAGTTTCTTTTTATACTATATTTTAACTTATTCTTCATAGATTTTGTGGTTAACAGTAGGTGGTGGGGAAGCTGGGCTTTTCTTGAAAGAACTTACTTGAAAACACCATTTTTTTGAATGGAGCAGGAAATATTCTAAACAACAATCTAGAATTCCTGTGAAGTTGCAAAAGCAGCCTGGTTTATGAATCATCAATCCCTATCTTTGATTCTGTAATTTTCCAAACTGTTAGTACAATAGGGTAGGTTCTTGCTCTACTCTGTCACCATCTTCCAGGACAATATTTGGCTTCCTAGAATGGTGGAGACTCTGTTTTTCCGTCTTGTGCCCTGTAATATACACTCTCAAAGGCCCTGGTGAGAAACACTGACTTGCACATGGCAAGTCTAATGACATGTGGCTCCCTACCCAGTTGGGCCACATTCACCATTTTCTGAGCTAAGGGAAGTCTGTGGCTGCTGCGTGCTGGCCTCTTGAAATGCTCCAGCTCAGCATGGCCAATTCTGCTCTGGCTCTTGAGAGATGCAAGATTCATACTATATTCTTTCTGGGTAGAGGCACTACTGACTAAGTTTACCCTTTTCCCTTTCATTGAGAGCTTCGACATTTTTTAAAAAATTGTTTTTCATTGATTTGTTTATGTACTTTAAAGAAAAATCATGTTTTGGGCCACTAAGACCCTATAGTCATATTATTGTGTTTCAGTTTCCTTAAAAATAAACAAAAAGATAGCATAGAAAGGACAAGTGCTTGTCAAATACTCCTTGTATTTCCCCGTACTTTGGTTTAGTAGGGGCGATATGGTTTGCTTTGGCCTATGGGCTGTGAAGGGAAATGTCACTTTCAGGCTAAGGCAGTAAGAAATCCACACTTAATGGACCAGTCTGTCATCTCCTGAGGGGGTTGAGTGCTTCAGCACTGTAGTCTTTTGAGCGACTCTGTGGAGGAAAGCCCTCCACCGTATTAGATATGTGGCACAAATTCAAAATTTGACTTTGGGCCCGTCACAGTGGCTTACACCTGTAATCCCAACACGTTGGGAGGCCAAGGCAGGTGAATCACCTGAGGTGAGGAGTTCGAGACCAGCCTTTCCAACATGGTGAAACCCCGCCTCTACTAAAAATACAAAAATTAGCTGGACGTGGTGGCAGGTGCTTGTAATCCTAGTTATTCGGGAGGCTGAGCCAGGAGAATTGTTTGAACCCAGGAAACGGAGGTGGCAATGAGCTGAGATTGTGCCATTGCACCCCAGCCTAGGCAACAAAAGTGAAAGTCTGTCTCCCCCCCCCAAAAAAAAGTATACTTTGGCTGTATTAATGTGCTGAGATTTGGGGTTATTTGTTACCATGTCATTGTTAGCCTGACCTGACTAATACAAATAGCATTTGTGATGCTCTAACGACACTAAATTACTAATATATATATATATATATATATATTTACCTTAAGTAGAAGTTTAATGTTCTTAATTTTATGATACAGAAAATGCTAGTAAAAATGATCACTTGGTGCCAACATTAAAAATGGATATTTTAGGCTGGGCATAGTGACTCATGCCTGTAATCCAAGCACTTTGGGAGGTCAAGGCCAAAAGATCCCTTGAGGCCAGGAGTTTGAAACCAGCCTGGGCAGTCCTATCCCATTAAAAAAAAAAAACAACAACAAAAAACAAAACAAAAAAAAAAAACACCTAGATATGGTGGTGCATGCCTGTAGTCATAGCTACTCAGGAGACTGAGGTGGGGGGATCACTTAAGCCTAGGAGGTCGAGGTTGGAGTGAGCTGCAATTGTGCCACTGCACTCCAGCCTGGATGACAAAGCAAGATTTTATTATACGCCCATTGTATTATACGCCCATTCAGATTATCGAAGGGAACATCTAGCCTTCTTACAGGCTTGAAAAGTTCACAATGATCTTTAGAGCAAGGGGCATGTCTTAAGATATTTTTACTGCCATCACTAAGAAAACCTATGATTCACAGTAGGCAGTAATAAAGTTCACTGTTAAATGAATGAATGTGTCAAAATTAGTCTTCTACAAGCATGTCAGAAAAGTTTTTGAATACTCAGTTCCTGCTGGATTGAAAGTAAATTGTGCAAATTTCCCTCAGAACAGTTGTCTACATAATATTAATCCTTTTCCTTCATCCCAAATCATTCCCCACCCACAACAGTATGAAATTAGCAAAGGAACTAAGCAGTATCTAGTTAGTTAAACTGTGAGAAGAAGTGTCTCTCACCTTGGATACCAACCTCCTGGACTGGCTGTTAATCACTGTCATTTCCTGTGACTAAAGGAGACCCTCCTTCAGGAGACCTGTGCAGTATTGATTTGTATGAGTCATAGCCTGGTGCAGGTGATTCAGCTAATTTTCTATAATTACAAATTTTCTTTTCCTAGAGGTAACACTCAATAAAAACCTTGGGCTCTCTCTCTTGTGTTCATCTTGAAAGCACCAAAAATAACCCCCTAAAAATTATTTTATTCATGAGCCTGTTAACAGAAATTTTCTTTCTTATTTGGTACCTTGCTGTGACTTAAGTTTCTGGCAAAATCTGGGATGAACTGGTGTGTGTGGTGGAGGGGGTTATAAAGGTAGTGTCATTCTTGGGACTTCCAATTTATAACTGCTACAAAATTTGGTTGTGTGAATGAATTGTTCGGCTTCGCATGTTCTAAAGTGAATTTCTGTTATGTCTCACGAAGGTTATTGAGCTTGTTGTATTTATCATCTCAGCTGCTCACACCCAAACTTCTTAGTTATCCTTGACACCGCTTTTCTTTCGCATCTCACATTTAATCTGTCAGAAAATCCTATTGACTCCGTATTCAGAATATATACTGAATCCTCCCACTTCTCATGGTTTCCATTGCACCACTCTGGTATAGGCTACCATCATCTCGTGACTGCAATAGCCTCCTAAATCATCACTCTTCTTTGTCTCATGATCTCCTAGAACTGATCTCAACACAGCAGCCAGAGTGGTCTTTTAAACTATAGATCAAATATTACTACTTATCTGCTGAAAATCCCCATTATAGAGTTTCACCTTGCCCACAGTAAAAGCCAACATCCTTATAATAGCCTACTATGTCCTTTGAGATTTGACTCTTTGTTACCCATCTCTTCTCCTCTCCTAAAATCTCCCACTCCCTGTTCACTATGCTACAGATTAGTTTCCTTGCTGTTCCTGAAACCCACCTTACATGGCTTCTGCCCCAGGATCTTGGCATTTGCTGCCCTTCTTCTGGTTATGTTCTTTCCACAGATGGCTAGCTCCCTCATCTCCTACAAGTTTGCTCAGGTATCACCCTAATGGGCCTGCCATGATCTTTTGCACCTGCCCCTTCCCTGGGTCTACCTATTTCTGCTTTTTCAGGTAATTTTCTCCTTCATTTTATTTATTGTTTGTTTTTCCTTCTAGAATTTAAACTCCATGCGGGAGGGAGGTTTTTGATTGGGCTCACTGTTGTATCCCAAATGTCTGGAACAGAATCTGTCGCACAACAGATGCACAATCAATATTTAGTGAACAAATGAATTTTATTTGGTGCAATCTCCCAGCAAATACCTTGCAGCTGGTAAACAGTTGGTGTGGTGGGATGACATTTGAGGGAAGAGCAGAAGGAGAAAGAACGAAGACATTTGAGTTCACCAACTAAAAGAGATAAGCTGAAAAGTCATCTGAGAACTGTAGCTTTTGTGAATTTTTAATTTCTGATTTCTGTGCAATAAAGGAAGAAGGGAATCCCCTTGTATTCTTCACATATTATAATTAGAGCATGGTGCCAATTAGTGTGAGCATATACCTGGAAATTTATTTCATTAGCGATGTTTTATTTTTATAACCAAACAATAGCTATGTACCAATAAGTGAGTAGTTTGTGTACGTATTTAACAATGTTTGTGAGTCAGCTCAATTCTATTTTAAAAAACGTATATAAACTCAATACTTACAATCTGTGTATTTATACACATCAGGCCCGTAGATGTCTTTAATTATAAGATACTCAAGATTCTGTGCTTCTGTTTATATAGTTACTAGAAACAACTGATACAATTTGGCCTGAGCTGTGCCAACACTATAATTTTGAATGTACTTTCTTCTCTGGATGTGTGAACTCTCCTTTACAGAGAGAATTTGTCATGTGACCTAAGGGATGATATGATCTGCACAATATCCTCTGGGCCATGGTGTATCTTTTCATTACAGGCTTTTCTGTGTGGGATTACTCATTCACTTTGCAAAGGCAGAGCTGAAAGCAGACAGTGTATTATTGACTAAGTGCTGATGCTATTCTCACAGCTGAACACTTTATACCTAATTTCTACCCTGTGGGTTTAGAGGCCAAGTTAAGCAGACAATAACAATCAGATGAAAAGTAACTTGAGGTCTCAAGAAAGCCAGACTCACTTAAATTTGTAAAAATCCTTCACTGGGATACTGCAAAAAAATTTTCCGGAAGATCAAAACTGCCAAGAGGAATTTGAATACATGGTAGTTTCATTTGAAAAAGCATTTCAGGCACTAAAGGAAAAAGAGGGAAAAAAAATACAATGCATCTGAGACCTAGTTTCAAGTGACAGGAAATGTCAGCCTCCAACATTTATGGAGCACATACATAAAAGCAAGTGGCTCACATGCTGGAAAAGTTGAACTTGGAAGAGCAAAAAGAAGGATGAAAACCAGGGAGACTGTGAATATGCTAGGATGGTTGTGCCCATGTTAGAGACTGGTTGAAAGCAGTGGTTTTAGAAATAGAGGAAGGAACATGTCTAAGACATATGAGCAAGAGAGAAATACAGGGACTTGGCAGAATGGAGAAATGAAAGAGAGAACTTAAAAGATGGCCTCCCGTGAGTTAGGACACAGGAGGCAAGAGATTATCCTCACCTTCAGTAAAGCCAAACAATGACATGACAGAGGGCATTGCAGCAAATCAGGGATAGGGATTTTAGGATGAGCTTGTCTGTGTTTATATTTCAGTAGTTATTGGCAAGAAATCTGTGTGACAAAAAGCTATAGTCAGTAAGAAATACTGGGCTGAGGGTTGCCTTGGGAGAGTCAGATGCAAGCATGTTTTTAGTGGTGATTGTTAGCTGGAAAGGAGCAGAGCACTGGGGAAAGAACACAAGACCCCCAGCTAAACTTCAGAAGAGAACTGCCATTCATGCATGAGGGAGATGAAGAACCACTTTTTAGGATGACTTTGACAGGCATCAAATTAGAAAGAAAAGCAAATATTCCATGGTGCTGAAGATAAAGTAAGGAAAAAAAAAAAGATGGATGTGTTGAATGATGACTTAACATAGAAGCGACTGAACTCAGGAACAGAATAGAGGATTTCATGTTGATCAGTAAGAAATGCAACCAGTTTGCCTGGCTGAAAAACATTAGTGGTGAGGACATGAAGGCAATTTAGAATATATGCATTCGAATAGTTTAGCACATAGAAAGGAAACAAGAAAATGAGAATTGTGACACATTGTTTTAGAATCTGCTGGAGGATCTCTTGCTAGGATTTATATTTATCATTCTTTCTTTGACCTTTAGGAGACCAAACGCTACAACCAGGCTCATCTGTCTATCCTCACCTTGTGTGTAACTTGCTCCTTCTTCCTTTTGCCTTTGAAATGTTACTGTTCCTCTGACATTCACTTGACACTTAACCTTACCATGGCAGCCTTGTGGGGTTAGTCTTAAATCGTGTCCTATTCACTTTTAAACACTCACTTTGCATACTATTTTGTATCTCTTTATGAGTCTCTTTTGGTCTTTCTCATGTTTATTTGAACTATGTCACCTAAATAGATTGCATGTCCTTCCAGACAAGTGTTTCTAGTTCCTGACCAATCATTTCTAATTCCCAAAACATATTCTTCATCTTGTCATTGACATTTAATGAAAAAATAATCATCTGGAAGGTGAAAGACAAGTTAAACAGAGAAGTAAATAATGCTGGGGAGAAAGCAAAGTGGACAAAAGTCAAAAGTAAAGATACATTTGTAATGTACGTTGGGAGGGTAGGAACAAATGACAAAATGGAGTGTTCCTGCTAACAACAAGCAAGACAAATGATATGTTTATGACTGTGAAAGAATGTAGACACAATTTCATTTATACAATAGCTTGATGTACCATTTGTCTTCTAAATGTTTACAGGCAGGAGTTTCAAAATACACAGCTGTCTTTTCAACCATAGATGCTGCATAAGTTTTGGCAACAGCAGATCCCAGTTTTCTGAAAAGAACTGGCCTTAGAAGATTCCAGTATACTGAAATGTTTTATGGAATCATAATCAATACATTTTATTTTTTTAATGAGGTTGATTTGAATGTGTTTCCAACCATGATATTGTATGAATATCTGTTAATATGAAGTCTTCCATCCAAGAAGTGGAACAGAGAAAGTATTTGTAGTCTGTAGATGGCTGATTTCCATGTGGTTATTTGGGTCAGGATGGATGGAGTGTGGGTGGGTGGCTGCCACATCTCTGCACTCAGAGATCTCCTGCAACCTCAAATTCCTTAGTTCATTATTGATATTATTATAACTCAATGAGATATTTAACCAGGTTTTTAATCCATGAATCATGAGTGCTTTCCAGCAAGTTTACCACACCTCCTTCATCGTATACAATTTATAATGTTATAAAGGCAGCTAAATTCATTCTAATTTCATTCGGTATATTATAATTAGAGTAAATAGCTTGGGAAAAGATTTTGAGTACCTATCAAACCTAGTTTGTGTTCACAATACATTGACAATATTTCCATTCAAGTCTTTAAAATACGTTAATAATATTCCTTATATGGTGCACATCAAATTTGGAGAGTCTCCACTATTTCCAGATGTGTGACCTACTTGTCAATCCTTGAGACACTTAGATCCTTCACCCTCTTCTTCCTATGTGGGACAGTGGGCTATAACCACCCTTGAGAAGGATACCTTCCATGATGTACAGAAAGGGGAGACTTGGCTGCCTCTTCTTTCTTTTTTGTCATGGAAAATTTTATATCTGTTCTAAGATGCAAAGTAGGAAGGAACCTTAGCCTGCATTTAGGGATCCTGAGTCCTTATTCATGCTCACTGCCACCAGCTAGTCATATGACCTATGCCATTTGATCTGCATGGGCCTCTCTCTTTCCTCATGATAACTGAGGGTAATGCCTGCCTTAGATAGCTGTAGCATAAACAGCAACATCTGTGGCTGTGCTTCTCACAGTTTAAAGCTCTAAATATAATGTTGACATTGTTGGGGTTACTAGCCATCTTTCAGACTGGAAAGTGCTATATAAGTACATATTACTGTTATTTGTTCAGGTCTGGAATGCCTGGATTGGAAGTGCATTTGCCATGGTCTTTCTGCCATGGCCTCCTTTTCAGTGCACCATGACAGAGTCATCTTTTGTGGATGTTGGTTCTTTGTATAGAAAAAAGCTTTGTTGGCTGGGCACGGTGGCTCACGGCTGTAATCCCAGCACTTCGGGAGGCCGAGGTGGGTGGATCACGAGGTCAGGAGATCAAGACCATCCTGGCTAACACGGTGAAACCCCATCTCTACTAAAAATACAAAAAAATTAGCCGGGCGTGGTGGCAAGCACCTGTAATCCCAACTACTTGGGAGGCTGAGGCAGGAGAATGACATGAACCTGGGAGACAGAGGTTGCAGTGAGCCAAGATCGTGCCATTGCACTCCAGCCTGGGCGACGGAGCAAGACTCCGTTTCAGAAAAAAAAAAAAAAGAAAAGAAAAAAGCTTTGTTGTGAAATAGAGAAAAGCTTGCTGCTACCATAGTATCCTAAAACCTATAGATGACTATGAATTTCAAATCAACTAGAGGCATTATTTATAGTCCTCTTCCCTCTAAGCCTTAGGTGTGTATACCAAGTAAGTATTCTCCAGAACCCAGATAGGCAAATCCTTCTTTAACCGGGAGTAGTTTCAGATTATTACAGCAGAGAGCATCAACTAGAAAATTAGTCTTCTTCTGCCACTGAGGGCAGGAAAATGCATTCCAATTTAGCAAATGAAAATGAATTCTAATCACATGGAATGTAGTGATAGATATGTTACCTTGTGGCAGATGGTATTTTCCAAAAAAACTTTATAGCTACAACAGTATCTCCTATCTCTACACACCTCTCATTGAGAGATGGAATCTGTGTACCCTGTCTTTGAAACTTGGCAAGCTGTTATAACTGTGTTGGCCAATAGAAAATAATAGTTGTAATGACTTTTGAGACTAGGTTGTAAGATGCAATGCAGTTTCCACTTTGCCATATAGAGGTCCCAAGACTACAAGAACAGAGAGCCATGCCCAGGCATCTCCCAGATGTTCTCACACCTGATATCCCAGCTCCACTCACCATCTGACTGCAGATGAGAGACTCCAGCCAAAACCACCCAGCTAAGACCTTCTTAAATCTCTAATTCTTACAAACCATTGGAGATAACAAAATGATTATTGTTTAAAGCCTCGAGGGTGATTTTTAGTGCAGTAATCAACAGCTGGAATACAGTAGAAAATATCAAAGTAAATGCAAAAGTAACTTTTAAAGATAACTTTTCATCAATATACAATTACCAAACTTGAGCAACTTCAGAAGCCCTTTGGCTTTTTTGGGAAAAAGACATCAGGCTGTTTTGGGAAATTAATGAATTATGACCACCTACCATGGAAAACTGTCTTCTTAGTATATCTAAGAACAGTATCTTTTTCTAATAGCCCGCCATTGCTAGACCAAAATAAGTACAAAGATTGCTAATAATGATGATAAAAAAAATTGATGATTTAGAAAAGAGTCATGGTGTCTTGGGGATGTGGTCAGAATCCTAACCAGTGAATCACCTACCTTTAGAGTAAGCCACCCAGCTAAAATGTGACCGAATAGGCCATTGTGTCTCTCAATAATTATATCTTGGACCTTTTTTCCTGTGTCTGTTTACCATCTGCAGGACACTGTGAGGAGCAAGTCATGAGAAGTATACAAAATCTTATGGAGTTTATAATCATGTACACATGCACATACACACCGACACATGCAGTTACTAACAATACAGAGGAGATTGTGACCCCCAAATAAGTAGGACTGACAGGCTGTGGATATTCACAAAGGAGAAAGTTCATAATAGCTAAAATGGGCAAGGATGACTTTCAATGGAGATGGGATATTATAAGCCTGAAGTAAAGTGCTAGGGAGTAAAGCTGAGAGTTTGGGGTCAGCAGGTTTTCTTTAAGCTAAGATCAGCCTCATGAGGCCAGGATAAAATTTCAAGTATGAAGGCTGCTTTGCTCCCTCAGTCCTTTGAGTAAGTATCAGAAGAATACATCATTACACAGATAATGGGAAAAATACTCAGTTACATCCAGAATGAGCTAGACTAGTTTATTGGGAAAGGAATAAAATTACTCTAAGTCAGACAAAATTCCTGTTCAAATAACATTAAAAAGGATAAAGATTTTCGTCTTTTTGGCCACCATATGCTCATACCCCTTATAGGAATGGAAACACGCAGACAGGCAGGTGCAGGAGCTGGAGCAAGCACTTTGGGCTCCTGCCCCATGGTGGTGTCTAGGAGTGTGTGTCTGTAACTCCCAAAGCCCATGTGGGCATGTGTTACAGTGCACTCTTTTAGCTTTGCCATCCGCAGATGGCTTAACCAACTCGGTGCCCTCTTGGTACCCAGGTTCTTGTCCAGTGTAAAATCAGGTCACACACGGACTTGAAGGATGAATGTGGGGGTTTTATTGAGTGGTGGAGGCAGGTCTCAGCTGGATGGATGGGGAGCTGGAAGGGGGATGGAGTGGAAAGATGATTTTTCCCCTGGAGTTTGGCCATCCAGCAAACGATCTTCTCTTCAATCATCCCCAGCCAAACTCCTCTTGGGATTCAGACACTCCTTCTCTTCTCTCTGCTTTGCCATTCTGCCATGCTTCTGCTCTTCTGTTTGTCTCTCTCCATGGAGCCTATGGTTTGAGGTTTATATGGGTACAGGAGAAGGGGTTGTGGTGGGTCAAAAGGCAACATTTGAGTGAGAAAACAGGAATGCCTGTTCTCAATTAAGGCCATGAGTTTCCAGGCTTGGGGTGGGGCCTCTGCCAGGGAACCGCCCTCTTCTACCCAGTATTTCCCTGTCTTCTGTCTGTATCAATTTGATCATGATATTATCATTGTATTACGATACTGTCCTTAAAGAAAACCTGTGGAAAACAGGGAAGAGAGAAAATAAGCAATACGTACCCACCATCCCACCACAGTAATACAACAACTCTTCATTTTAACCTATCCCTGCGTGGGGCTTAACCATACCTGCATCTGTTTCACATACTGATAATTATGGTGTATACCAGTTTGAACTCTATACTTGTGGTTTAATGTAGAATTTTTCTTAGCACTAATTTTAGCAGCTGCATAATACTCCTTCTTTCTATGTGTTACCTATTGCTGAACCATTACCCTTTTATCAAATGTTTAGATTGTTTTCAGTTTAGGAAGAGGCTTTTTTTTCACTTTTTAGTTTTTACTATTCTAGTTTAAATTTTCAACTTAAAAAAAAAATAACAGATGGTATTTTAGAAGTCAAGGCATGTCCTCCCCCTCAGCATATGTTCGTGTACCCCATTCACGCTCCGTATCTGTGACAAATATCGCCACTTTCAAAAGGTTATGTTCAAAGTGTGCGACAGCTCACCTCGGACGCAGTTACATAAGCCACATGCTGGCAACACAACACAGATTGGGGGATGGGGCTTAAACCTAAAATCATTTTGGACTCGTGATAAATGCACAGTGATCACCTTCCTCTTCCCTTCCCCCTCAAGGAAAATGTGTAATCCTTGTGCAAAATAAAATAGGTATACACAACAGTTTTCATCCCTGCATGCACACGTCCTTCATTCTTCACCCGCCTCTGTTCATGCTGTCCATCTGCCTGGAAGGGTGGGCTTGCTGGTCTACTTCTTCCAGACAGCCTGATCCCCACCCCTACTCCCACCCTGCTAGGTGCAGCAGGCAGGCAATGATCATTTCTAAAAGAAGAGATGACTTCTTCTTAGCCACTGTGAGGGTGACCTGGGAGAAAGGGCCACAAGCCTTGGGGGAAGTCAGCCCGTACCAATTGGGGGACTGGCATGGGATGCTCTGTTCTTTAGGGGTCTCAAGGATGAATATGATTATATTTGTGTTAGTACACATATTATTATATTCTGTAATTGCATTGCTAAATTGTATGCATACACTATATAGAGAAATTATGCATACAATCCAATTTTTCAACAAACAAGATAGAAGTTTAGACTTCTTAAAATAGGGTCTACTAATGCAAATACATGTTTAAAACACTGGTGATCACTCACTATCATAATCCAGTGACAGGCCTCAATCTGGTGTAAAGCAGGTGTTTATTTACTAATAGTAACTCAGTATTAAACTTCACAAATTGTTTATTTTTCTTTTCAATGTTATTTTTATAATAAATCTACCATATTTGCTTGAAATCTGTCCTGCATCCTTCTGAAAGGGAAAGAAACAATGGAGTTACAGCTGATGTGCTGGAAATTAAACAGAGCATCACCTACCTTAATTTTAACAATGTTTCACGAAAGCTGCAAATGGGAATATCATATGTCTGTTGTAGTGAATTTGAGGACTCTTTTAAAATGGCCAGCAAAGAGATAAGCTGTTCAGCAGGCCCAATGCATTATAAAATGTATTTCCCCTCTTAAAAACCTTCAGTGATTTCTGTTTGCACGCAGGACACATCCAGAAATCACGACATGACACACAGGGCCTTCCTAGGTTTTTTCCTTGCCTCATGCCTTGCCTCCTTCTGGAACTCATCCCTGGGAACACCCCTGCCATATCCATGCTGAAGGGCATTTGCCTCGTTCTTGGGCAGGTACTCTCCTCCAGTGGGATGTGTTCCTGCTTTAACATCCTGGCACTGTGCCCAGCCTCCAAGATCATCTCAGTTTTGTCAGCATCTCCTTTCTCAGAGAAACTGAGTATGATATTGTTTGGAATCTTCAAAGTGCTAGGTGTTGTTTTGTAGTCTAATGAGTTGACTCGTGGCTGGTAGCCCCTAGGCAGCTTCAAGATGAGGCCTGGCCAAGATTAGAGGGTTGTAACTTTCATCCCACCTCCAACCTCTGGGGAAGGAGGAAGGGCTGAAGGTTGAGTCTGTCAGCAATGGCCAATGATTTAATCAATCATACCTATGCAATGAAGCCCTCCATAAAAACCTAAAAGGACTGGGCTTGGGGAGCTTGCGTATAGCCAAAGGGGTCTTCCAGGAAGGTGAACAAGAACACATCCACACACCTGGAGGGTGGCACACCCCAACTCTGCAGGGGCAGAAGCTCTTGTGCTCAGGACCCTTTCAGACATGGCCCTATATATTTCTTCATCTGGCTGTTTATTTGTATCCTCTAAAATATCCTATGCAATAAATTGATAAATGTAAGAGTTTCCTTGAGTTCTGTGAGCCATTTTAGCAAATTAATCAAACCCAAGGAGGGGGCAGTGGGAACCCCAATTTATTGCTGATTGGTTAGGAGCACAGGCAAAATAGCCTAGGGCTTGTGATCTGCATAGATATGGTGCTCAGTCTTGTGAGACTAAATCCTTAACCTGTGTGATTTGAGGCTACCTCCAGATGGACATTGCCAGAACTGAATTTGTATTGGAGGATGCCCAGCTGGTATCTGCTAAAGAAAGGATTGCTCACTTGGTGTGTGTGGGAAAACCCTTACACATTTGGTCACAGATGTTTTCTTTATTGGTGGTTGTGGTACGACATCAGAGAAAAAGCAGTTTGGTTTTTCCAATATACTCACCCAGAAACCCACCCAATTACATTGTACTTTGTAAGATCACAGAGGCCACATTTGCTGATGGGTGTCCTGCCATTGGCTTTGCACAGGCTGGCTTGCTGCTATTCATTGTGTTGTTTCTGCACTCACTTGTTACCTTCTATGGTTCTCCACTCCTTTGTACATCCCCCAATCCAAACATTAATGACATTGTACCATAACACCTGTGCCAGGATCTTTGTTCGTGCCTGTGTGACAATGAAATGGAGAAAAGCTGACTATTTTCCAGAAAAATAATCTCAGTATGACCCAGGCACAGCTGATCTGGTCCAAGACATGAATAGAAACTGTCTCGTGAGGCTTCAGTGATTGGTGGCACAGCCTCAGTCAAGCTTGGGGGACCTGGTTATTGACACCTGATCCATTAGCGATGGGGCACACACTTTAACCAGTTAGACCTTGAAGGAATAATGCCTGATCCATCACTTATTTCTCAACCTGGCACCTTGTTGGAGCTCAGTAGTATTTGTCCAATAAATGGATGGATGAATCTATTTATCACAATATTTTCCTAAGCTCTGGGCCTCCTTGTTGTGAGAAAAAAGAAATGAGGTCCATGGCGACTCAGTCTACTTAGAGAGAGGAAAAGGCTGCAGAAGGAGAATCAGATGGGGTTGAAGTAAGGGTCCTGCTTTAAAGTTTTGCCATGTTTACAAGAGCATCCTCATTGAGAAGGGACCTGCTCTTCTTGAAGTCACTGAGGTGAATATCTTCTCCCAGTGAGAGGACTCGGTCTTCATCTTTGTTCTGGAACAGCCCCTACCTGTACCTCAAGCAGGGGGCTGTGGAAAATCCTCTTCATCCTTCCACTCTGTTCAGAACTTTCTGGGAGTCATAGTGCTGTGTTCACCCAGAATCTTGTTCTGGCAAACAAACATGAAAAAGCATCATCTCCGCCATTCATAGCTACTCTTGTGATCATCAAAGAGAATTGCTAACATGTGTCACCATGGCTCACAGGCTTTGACACCCTTCTATGCATGTTCCCAAGAGACTTTGATGAAGCAAGAAGTGTCCTACACAGGACGTAGTAAGTGAGCATGCTTCCTGTCTTGGTGATTTCCCAAAACCCAGGAACCTGGTGATTTATTGAGGCATGAAGGAAAATATTAGCACATATTCTCATGTTTTATTGAAATATAAAAATGAATTAAGCTTTACCAGTATTCAATATATGTAACTTAAGAGTTGAAAAATAAATATACAGTACTGGAGATATGTTTATAAAAATATTGCACTGGTGGAGTCCATAATAAAAAAACTGCTGGTGTCCATTGGTCTAGACAATTTTAGGGTGCGTGTGGTCTGAAACAAGAGGGTCTGACTGGAGAAGAGGTTACAGGTACCTAGGTAGGAACTTGCTGCATTTGGCTATCTGCATCTGAAGACAGGTTCTTTCTCCTTTGTAGAATTGTGAAAAGGCTTCCTCTCACAGACTGCCTTGAACCTGGATGACCCAGTTCATATCAATTGTGTTTGTCCATTTATGGGGCTGACATATGAGCGATTGTATTGCATTATTTATGGAAAAAAAAAAAAAGAAAAACAAAGTATCCCAAGCTTCCCACCACAGACCTTGTCTTTCTTTATGAAGAATGAGGCTTCACATCGTACGTGGAATTTGAGATTCTCCATGCCTTACTGACAGTGTCTCATTACCATCTCTTATCAGACGTCCTTGTCTATCAGTCAAATATCATGAATTTTTTAAGAGACATATAATGCAATAGAGCACAGTCTTTCCAAAAGAGTTATTATAAAGCTCTTTATTTCTTGCAAGAAAATCCCTAAATACATATTTATAATAAGTATTAGAAGTCTCAAAATGCATATTTAGATGACAAGTTATATGTTTAGCCGTCCCTGAGTACTCATTTTAAAATGTTACAGAGAATTAGGGAAACTCTCAGAGACACATCTCGACTTCCACAACTGTGATGCCAGCAAGAGTTATTTTAAGAAGCCTGACCTTTTATACATAAGGGATAGTTGGGCACCATTCTAATTGCCTTTAAAAAAATAAGATCGGAAGTGAAGTAAACAGAATGAGTTCAGAGCCCATTGCACAGGCAAAGATCCTTCCAAGGTGGGCTCCCATTAAATGCATGTTAAATAGATAAGATAATCTCTATTAAAATAAACCAAAATATCTAACTTTTTCATTCCTGTTCTCCCTTTTGTGACCAGATAATGTCACAGAATTTCCTTCTTTTCATGCAGTCATTCCAGACATATTCGTTTATTCATTGCCTAGGATGTGCTCGATGATACTGGAATGCAATGCTCCCACCTCCAGTGTACTGATCAGGACATCACTATGCCTCTTACTGTCCCTGAGGCCTTAACAAACTCACCTCACCTTGTTAGTGTGTTTATAGTCAACTGGTCACTAAATCAGAGCAGTGTGTCCCCATGGCAGAGGTGTCTGTGAAGGCATGACTTAAAGGAGGTGAGCTTTCTCCTCAGAAACTGACTTCTTCAAACTGTTTACATGTCAGGGCATTTCTCAGTTTTATGGGCTTTTCAAATGTCTAGATTTTTCAAATGTGTGTGCTGGATATATCATAAGGTGACCTCAAGTGTCCTGCATATTTTGTTTCAATTATAAAAGTGGAAGGGTAGTTTGACTTAAGGGAAGGTGGGAATAGGACAAGGGATCCTAGAATACTGAGCATAAAGGTACAATCCAGTCCCTTCTCACTTGAAATATGAGCATACTGGGTATACCTGGAGAGGTCTGTGACTTTCTTGGCATTCAGCCATTGTTACTGGGGAAAAACAGGACCAAGGGAACCCTGCAATGTCCTGTGTTCTCTCCATCTTTTGAAGCATTAATTCTCAATAGGCCACACATCACTGCCTTCCCCACAAGCTTTGCCTCAGAACAATATTTCCCTGTGTAAAGTAGTGGAAGTCTCCACTTCCAATCCAAAGGAAGAACAAAGTGTTATAAAAGGCAAAAAAACAAAAAACAAACAAAAAACCCAAAAAACAAAAAATCAACAACCCTGCTTTGCAGCAAAAGTGCTAATGTGAGGCTTAAAAGCAGTGATGCAGAGGCTTTCCTGATTCCTTTTGCAGGGTATGAGATGTATCTACCTGGTTTGTCCAGTGAAAGAAGGTGCAGAAAACACAGGTTATGGCAAAGATTTTACCTGAACACCAAGTACACCCTTGGGATTCTGGGAATGGGTTTCAGGGGCCCTGTGAACCTGAAATTGAATGCGAAATGGTTGATGTGCATACTACTGGGCTATCAAAAGCTTCCTCAAAGAGGCCTGTGACCCCTAGAAGTGTGAGAACTACTTGAGTAGAATCTTGGTGAGGATGCATGGACATGGAGGATGGTGGTTGGAGCTACCAGTGTGATCTAGATCAATCACAGCTTCCCAATACTACAGAGCCCTACAGGTACCATTTTTATCCTATAGATAAATATAAGTGCTAGATGGGCCTAAGGTTGGTGACTGGATGAGGAGTGAGAAACCAGAAACTGACTTTGGGGAAGGAATAGGGTTACACAGGAGAGCAGGTGGCTGTCCCTTTCCCCACAAACCCAAATCATTTTCCCCTCCTGGTCTGAAAAATTTTATTTAGATTTATAACCTGGAATTTGAACAATTGAGGAATTCATCTGATTTAAGTCCTCCCTTTGTTCTCACTGTTTCCTTTACCTCTTTGCACTTTCCCAATTATCTAAATAAACCCTGCCGGATCAGTGGTCATGTGAGGCCAGGAGTGGGAGAAGAGATTGACTGAGGAAAAGTGGGGGGGAATATTTGTGGGCAATGGACATGCTGTTGGTCTTGATTTTAGTGGTTGAACAGTACACTAAAAATGGATGCATTCTACTGTATGTAAATTATACCTCAATATAGTTGATTTAAGACAAAAACCAAACATTGAATTGCTGTTCACTCCAGTTCCCAGCTGATCTTGTCTTTTTTGAAGGCCATTGGTACTTAGTGTTGGTGTCTTGTGTTGTGCATACATAGACCTCAGTTACTACTTCTTTTCCTGGATAGCTCCCCTGCTAACCTCTTAGTCCCTTAAAGCCTGGACCAGAACTTAATTTTCATCACTCTTCTTTGAGTTCTTCATAGCAGCAAGCACTAAATTAAAACAAAACAAAACTAACTAATGATAATAATGATGAGGCAAATCAATAATTTTGTTCAAGAAGCTCTTGAATGTCCTTTCGGTCATATAGAAACCTATCCTCACTACTTTTGCAGGAATTGAGTTAAGGGTATGTTTCTTTATCAACCAAAAAAAAAAAAAAAAAATGGACTTGAAGTCACATGACTTGTGTTCAGGTTGCAGCTTTGACACTTAGCATCTGCGTAATCTGGGCAAGTTACTTTATGTTCCTAAGCTCCAGTTTATATCTTTACATGGGGGAATAAGAAATATTTGTTTTATCTGCTTATGGTGATGTCTTCAAAAATTATAAGACCACATGCAATTAGTGGTGTTTGTAGTGTGTACATAGCATAATAAAACCTTTCTTTTCTCTTAAAAAATACTAACATTTTTAAGGAAAAAATTCTTGAATTTTAACGGGATGTTTTTGGGTTTGTTTTATTTTTTAAGTAATATTTTCTAAAACTTCTGGAAGATTTTTATTACATGATTATGTGATTGAGCATGAAAACAATTTTAAATTACCATAGCAAATTCTGTTTGATCTACTTCTTGTCTTTGGCACATTTTGGAGATCTTTGCTTTGTTTTATTTCCATTAATAGGAATTTTAATTTGGTCTTCTTAATAACAGATATTTCAATTTCTGTTCATTAATTTATTGTGGTATCATGTCAAATAATAGTATTTATTAAATAACAAAATGAACATTTTTAAATTTTAAATGAATGTATTTGCAGTTGAAATTACCCCCATGAGTTTTTTATTTGCTTGTTCGTTTTAGTTGATTGTTTTATGATTGCATTACCGTCTCATTTGTAATTCATTTAAAAAGAAAAAGTAAGGCCCATACCACAGCAGATAAATCTCCAGAATAATTATCACTTCCTGTTTCAAAATTGAAATGATTTTTAAAAACAAATCTATGCTTTCTCAACTTTGTTCAGAATCTAAAATAGTGTCAATGTTTGCCAAGCTAGAAAGTAAAATATTAGGAGAAATTTAATTTCCAAGTTCCCAAAAGGTCATGGAGAGGCAAATGAGAAAGATAAATTTAATTAGTTTATTTTAAATAAAAATGACCCAAGTGCCCTTTAGAAAAAAAAAAAAAAAACACCCTTTCAACAAATGTGTTTCAAACAAAAGTGACAATTTCTATCACTTAAAGAACAGATACGAAAACAACTAAATCAACAATGCTAAACCTCACATAAAAATCCACAGTGAATCTGTAGAGGTTATGACAACAGCTATTAAAATGATAGCTATTAAATTTTACAAATCAGCTATTAAAATATCTGAGTTCATTATGTGCACAAAAGCTTTACATCCCACTGAGAAGAAAGAGCTGGGAATGGACCTTAGGGTCTGTCTGTATTTCAAGGTCAGGGAAGAGTCCAAATTTATGTAGTAACAGCACGTCTGCAAGTTTTCAGTTTGCTTCCATGAACTAAAACCAATAACCCCACTCCACAAAGAGGCAGAATCAAATGTCACTGGTTTGATCTACTTCAAAACAGGAGCCACTTCTAACAGCTCTTTTCAAAAAGATGGCATAGAAGAGAGATCAAGAGCCCATGTGGGTGCCATCTTTGGCCAGAATTTCTGACATGCCATACACAGGCTTGAAAAAATTATTGCAAATGAAGCTACAAGATAGAGTGGTCCCAAACACCCTGAAAAAGGAGCCCTCCTCATCTGAGGCCCAGAGAGCCCATACTCTCTATAAAAGCTCATTTTCTGTTGATGCTCTCTTTGGCCATGCAGATCTGACACCCCAATGATTGTGGCTGCCACTGCTTCATGAGACTAAAGAATGAACAAGCGAAAGCATACTGCTATCCAGCTAGTGTTTGCAGTAATGCAAGACCTGTGGTGTGGTTGGTGGAGAACATATTTAAAACAGTACAGTTTTTCCACGCACTCAGTGGGCATTTCTGGAGAGCCTGGTGGATATATACAAGGCTTTGTGCTCATAAGAGACAGATATGAATCAAAGGCTGTGAATTCTTGCCTTCTTTGAGTTTATAATACACTTAAAAATTATGGTCTAGTTTCAATAACTGAATTTCTACCCATTAGTTCTCCTTAGAGTGAAGCAGCTTTTTTTCTGAATGTCACTTAATTTTCAAGGCTGTTTTACAACTTGTCATTTTGATGTTCCCCACTTTTATTCTTCTGGTACCAGAATACAATTTCATGCCACAAATGTGTAGTGAACACCTTTGTTAAGCAAATTTCTGGGGCAATAGATAGATGGCTGCCCATGAGGACTGCATGGCATCTTGTGAAGACTACCCAACAAGAATGCAATGAGCTATCTTGAGATAGGCACTGGAGGTGAAATCACCTAATTCACTGTGAGAGAGCTAAGGATGCCTTCACAGAGAGGGTTTACCATCTTTGCACATGTGCACACGTGCACACACACAGAGCTTTTTACTCCAATATTTAACTCACAGAACATACTGACGTTATATGATAGGATTCTTATTCACTTCAGCAACCTAATATGCCAACTTTTCACTTACATTTTTTTTTTTGAGTCCTGAAGACTTTACAGAGTTACCCCTTTTAAAATGCAGATGCTTTCTGAATGAATCACGCCTGAATTGTATTCCCACTACAGCCAGGTAGTATGGGGACTCAGTGGTTTTGAGCCCAAGCTCTGTAGTCAGTATCTAAATTTGAATCGTGGCTTTATGACTTATTAACTGTGTGAACTGGGCATGCTAACTGGATCCTGTGGGTGTTGATTTTCCACTCTATGATATAAGGGTTAGTAATACCTACATCAAGGGAATGGTAGGAATTTGAAATGATACTGTTAAAAAATAGCCCAGAACCTAGCACACGGTAAGCACTCAATAAACGTTTGCTATAATGATATTATTATCTATCTATCTATCTATAAAATTATATAATGATATTATTATCATTATTAGTTATCCACAGACACTGCAGTTGGAACCAGAGGAATAGGAATCAGGCACTAGGCAATAGAATGAGGGAGGATTAGGAGAGCATAATTGGAGGAAGAATAACAGGAGTTGGCAGGACAATTGGAAAGGCACTGAAGAAAAATTTAGCAGATTTCTTTTCCTGTTCACCCCTATATGTCCCTCTTTCCACAATCTCAGCATTAGAAAATACAAGATTCAGTCGTTAAAATTCAAACAACTTGTAGAAATACCCAGGTTCATTATTTTCTTTCATTCTTCTTTTTTAATTTTTATTTTCACAAAATTCTTGGAAAATGAAACCACATTCATGCATTGTTTTGACAAACTGCATGGAGCATCCACACTAGGTAATAGGATAGAGGAAGGAGTAACACAGGCCGGGCCCCTGCCTTCCACTGATGCGTTCTCTGTCATTGGTCAACTCTGATATACTTGCTGTTGGGAATATAGGGAAAAAGAATCTCTTCAGAACTTGAATACTCATCCTAAGCCTCCAAAGATTGAGGTCAGGCCTGATAGTGGTCCTCGCCTATCTTCATTGCCCTTCCACATTTCTCATCACCATTAACTCCACTTTAACAGCTCTAGCATCGTGAATAACTGATGAGTTATGAAGATGAGAAAGAAGAGAATGGCAATCAAAAGCAGATTTATCATGAATTTAATGAAGATTAAGTTTCAGGAATGCTCACTTGCCCAGGTGGCTTCAAGACCCTGGGAGAGATCCTGATACAGTAATAGGTTCATATAATCATGAGTTTTCATAAGACTTGCAAAAGGAAAATATTTTATTGATTTTTTTAAAGAGGGGACCCTCAAATTCTGTAGCTTTAGCCCCCCTCCAAGATGGTTCCCCTCTGCCATGATAATGATGGTGATGATGATTAATAGCTAATGTTGTTGTGATTATTGTGATTATTGTGGGCTTATTGGATGCCAAGCACAATGGTAACTGCTTTACCTATTATCCCACTTATTGTTCTTTAGGAGCTCACTAACAATTAGGATATAGAACCAGCAGGAGGTTGACCAAACAAGGTGTTGGAGGCAACAGATTCTGTGATCTACGACTTATTCCCAAAATTGAAGAATTGGGGGGCTTTCTCTACACAATACTTCTTATCATCGAATCCATACCCCTCCACAGTATTCATGGAAATTTCAGGACTCCATGAACTTATATAAGAAAAAACGAATATTTTCACTTACCTCGAATTGAAATTTAACATTCCTCCAATTATTAATGCAAGATTCAAATCTAAGTAGTATTAGCAGTTGCTGTGATTTTATCACCAAAAAAATACAAATATTTTAATATCACATACAGTCGTTAGCGATATCTGTAAATATTATTTATGCTCAACACTGCTTCAAATTATTAGAGCTGCCACTAGAATTTTTTTCAACATTATAATAAAGAAGTATATATAATGGGTTGCAAAATGAAAAGATTCACTCCTACTTTTAGCAATGAAGGACCAGAGACTACATTTCTGCACTCACCTTAAACAAGTAAAGAAAAAAATAATAATATTTCCAAAACAACAGTTTTGGGATAGGCAATAGACAGTGCAAATGGTAATATCTGCTAGAAGGGAAACAAATGAGGTAATCACTGAGATTGCCTCAGTTTACTGCCTCAAGAGTTTCCAGGAAGGAGGATCTGAAACAGATGACAGTAGTCCCCCTGTACTTAGCAGATGAATTTGAGAATTCAGGGAGGCCACAGTAGCTAGACTTGTAAGGCGGAGTACTGAAAAGAAAGAGCTGCACAGAGAGAATGCTTTTGAGGTCTCCATAATGAGTGTTCCCAAGTCGTCTGCTGCATTCTCATCAGCATGAGGGTGTGAGGAAACCACCCACATCTTGAGAAAGAACCAATAAAGAAGTGGGTGAAACAGTCTCAAGAGATCACATAAGACTGGTAATAATTTTCGTCCTTCCAGCCAGAGTGGAAAAACCTTGTAGTGTACAGGGCACTGGCAATGTACTTGGAACTGTACTGCCATAGTAGCAATAAAAAATTATTCCTAAAGACTGCTCTGGTCTTCTATAACAAAGATTATAAGCAAGGCTTGAAAAGCTTACCAAATAATTTATTTGGGTTTCAGAACAAATCTCAAACATACTTTAAAGAATACAAAAATATCCAGCATTCACAAATATAAAATTCAAATGTCAAGCACCCAATGCAAACTTACTTATACACACAAAGAAGAAGAAAAAATACACGTTTTATTAGGAGAAATAACATAAATCAATACAAGAAGATTCAGAAAAAAACGCAGATGAAAGTATCAGCATGCAAGGATATTAAGCAGTATTTAAGTGTATTCTATATGTTCAAGAAAGTAAAAGAAAGCATGAGCATGCTAAGCACAGGTATGGAGGATAATTAAAAAGACTTAGTTCAAACTTGTAGAGATAAAATATAACTGCCCAAGATTTAAAAATATGTAAGAAGAGACTATCCGAAGATTAGATACTACATAAGAAAAGGTTAGTCAATTTGAAGATATTCCTATAGAAACTAACCAAATTTCTCACACAGGAAAATTTCAAGTGGGCCAGTATATTTTTAATTAGAGTACTCAAAAGGTAAGAGACATGGAAAAAAATATTTGAGGAAATAATAGGTGAAAATTTACAAATCTGATGAAAAATATAGGCCCAAAGATCCAAGAAACTCAGTAAATGCCAAGCAAAAGCACAGGAAGAAAATTGCATCAAGGTATATTGTCATCAAATTGCTGAAAACCAGTGATAAACAGAAAACCTTAAAAGTAGCTAGAAGAAAAAAAAAAAAAGACACAATGAATACAGACAAAAAGAGAACAAAAGAATGACTACAGACATTGAAAACAATGCAAGCCAGAAGACAGAGAAGAAACCTCTTAAAGTACTGGAAGAATAAAATTGTCAACCAAGAATTTATACTCAGCAAAATATCTCTCAAAACCAAAATAAAAATAAAAAATGTTTCAGACAAACAGGAGCTGAAATCTAAATCTATACAAAGTAATAAATAACACTGAGAATGTTAAAAGTGTGAGCATATATAAAAATACTCTTAAAAATCTCTTTAAAATACAATTGGTTATTTAAAGTAGAAATTATAGGGATGTATTGGAGGTTTTCACCATATATGCGGTAGTATGACAATCATAGTTGAATATTTTAAAAAAATTTTCAATAAATAACAGAAAATGTACACTAAGAATATAAAAGACTTAATGTTATCAACTAATTTAACCTAATTGACATTATGGAAGACTCTCTCTAATAACAAAAATACACATTATTTTCAAAGGCCCATGGAACATTTACCAAGATAGACAATATTCTGACCATAAAAGAAGTCTTATTAATTTAAAAAGAATTCAAAACATACAAAATATGTTCCCTAGCCACAATGGAATTAAATTAGGAATTAATAGTAGAAAGATATCTGGAAAATCCCCATGTGTTAGGAAATGAAATAACACACTTCTAATTAACCTGTATGTCAAAGAAGAAATCAAAAGGGAAATCAGAATGTATTTTGAAATGAATTAAAGTAAAAGCATGAAAAGTAAAAATGTGTAGGATGCTGTTATCACAGTGATTGGAAGGTGACTGATAGTACTAAACACCTTTTTTTTAGGAAAGAAGAATGATCTCAAATCAATGGCATATGCTTCCGCCTAAAAAACCTAGAGGGACAAAAACATCTGAAATCAAAGTAAGCAAAAGAAATAAAGCTACGAGCTCAAAACCAAAATAATAAATAAACTGTTAATAAAGAATATCAGTATAAATGTTGCAGACAGACACTAAGATAAGCCCCAATGATTCCCACCTCCTAGTATTCATGGCTCTGTGTAATCTTCTACCCTTGAGTGTGAATGGGACCTGTGACTTGCTTCTAACCAATTACCTATGGTAAAGGTAATGAGATGTCATTCCTTTAATTAGGTTTTGTTATATAGCAAACGTGATAGGATACAGCTCCCGTCATTATGTTGCATTATGTGAAACTCCATCTCAGCAGACTGAAGCCAGAGATTCTTCTTCACTGTTTTTCTGTAGGCTTGATGAATTGAGTGACCATATTGGAGACACCCATGTGGCAAGGTGTGTAGGCAGTTTCTAGCCACTTCTGGTGGCCTCTGAGACCTCAGAGCAGCCTTCAGACAGTAGCCTGTAAAAAGCCAGGCCCCTCATTCAAATTGCTGTCAGGAAATGAAACCTGTCAATTGCCTAAATGGTCTGGGCATCAGATTCTTCCCAGTTGAACCTGCAGATGAAAACACAGCCCACCAATACGTTTGTTTACAGCCATGTGACATATTTTGTAGACTGACTTGCAGATGACTTGATTATTGAATGCAGGATCATTTGAGAGAAAGAGGAGAATCAAGAAAAATCTAGCTTGGTTTTGCACTGGGTAGTGGTGACTTACTGAACAAGACAGACCACAGAGAAACGGATGAAGGGAAGTAACAGTGGAAATCAGAAATTCTATGTTGACTACACTAAATTTGAGGTGCTTACAATATCCATAAGTGGAAATATTTAAAATTAAAAACCTTTATAATAACCTCAAAACAAACAATAGGTTTTCTCCCCTCTTTCCCCTGCAGCTTTCCACTAAGACCAATATTAGACTCTTAAGAATTTCTAGTGGAGATTCTATTAAATTATACTTTAAAAATTTCATCTCTGGGTGATAACAGAGATAACTATCTGGGGGAAAATGTGGAGTCGTGCAGAGTGTTTAAAATATACTGTATTTGGTTCTTCTACTTCAGTTTCCTAAATAACACATGAATTTATTAAATAAAATCCATTCTTAAAAATCAATTCCACTAACTCCTCCATTGACCTTTTAAGCTCTTTAGATCCCCGTATTCAAATCCCCAAGTCAGGGAGTTTTAAAATCTTACATACAAACTTAAAAAAAAAAAAAAAAAAAAAAAAAAGCCTATTTTCTAGGTTTTGTTAAGGCATAGCTAGGTGAGGTTAAAGTCATCTAATTAGCCGTCCCACCACTGTGTCTCTTCATTTGCAACTGAATGACACTCAACTATGGCGAGGAATTCTCCTCCTGTGAATTCTCAGAAATTATTTAGAAATTACTTAGAATCTAATTTTTCTGCCCAGGGAGCTCAGGCTCATTACTGCTTATCAGAAATTACTTTTTGTCTCAAGTCTTTTTTACCCTGAAAAGCCAATTTTGATAAGAAATGAAGATTTAAGCCAAAAGAAGGGGCAAATCATTGTAAGCAGTGATCAATGAAGTTGGGTTAGCCAGGCTTCTTTAGAGTAGTCCGAGAAGTCATCTTGCTGATGACCAACTCTTACAAAGTGATAAGTACCCGACTCTCAATGTGCTTTGAAAGCACTGAAAGGAAATCATATATCTGCTATGATTAAAAACTACATCATGATGCTGTGTGCTTGAGGACAGTGTATAAGAAGGAAGAAAGACAGCTAGAAATCAGTGATTCATTAGTGTTAGGTGTTAATGTAATTGTGAATGTTTTTCTTTGTTTTCCAACCTTTTGTGCAGATAACATTGTGAAAAGGGAATGAGGCGTATTTAAATATATTGCAAAAATTTCCTAATTTTTATTTAAACTAGAATAGAAACATCAAACTGTGTGAACAAACAAATCCCAGTTTGGGTAAATGTTACAGATTTGGTCAATGTTGCTTAGAAGTAACTGAGATGTTTATTACCAATCAGCACTTTAACATAAAACAGCAGATTTAATGACCCAGAAATTAACTCAACTAAATATGCCTTGATCTTGTGAAATTACTGTTGGTATTTGCCCTAAACAGGCATGTTGGGTCCTGTCTGTGGCCCACAAGGCCCAGATGGTCTGACTCCTGCCTACTTCCTCTTCCTGCTTCCTCCAGCCACTTCCTCTCTCTCACTCTGCCCAGCCCTCCTGACCTTCTTTTTGCTCCTTGAGCAAGTTCATTTCTATGCCAATGCCTTTGTACTTGCTCTTGTCTCAGCCCAGACCACTCTTTGCTTGGTCTTTGCATCACTGCCTTTATTTTATTCTTACTTCAACCATGACTTTCTCAGAGAAGCCTTTGGTGACCACATTGCCTAAAACAATGACATCCCCACCTGCACCTCATCATCTCATCACACAGTCATGATTCCACATGCAGAAACCCTGCACTCTGAAATTGCCTTTATTCATTAGACTACTTCTTCATTGTCTCCCCACAGCCACCGCCACACACACACTCTTGAATGTATGCTGCTTAAACACACAGACCTTGTGCTTTCTCCCCACTATTATATCTGAAGCACTGGAAACATCACCTAGCGTAAACGAATATCTGTAATATTTGTTGGACAAATGATTAAGTTGAATCTAGTAGAACAAGAATCCTAGGTTTGTTTCATCAGAGTTAAGTTTCATGAAGGTTATTACACATAGCGTAGAACAGTATTTCCATCTTTTAAAAATAATATTAATAATAATAGTGCCCATAGCAATTTTTTTAATTGGTAAAGTGAGGTGTATAGGATGTTGGGAAAAAGCTTCGTCTTGGAAATTTAATTGCTTTCTGCTCTTCAATGAGTCATTCTATTTGGAATGGAAAATCTAGTCCTCATATGTTCATTTATTTAAGAGGGATGAGCTAAGACCAATACAAACTGACAGTCCCAAAGGGATAAATTCCTAAGATTAGAACTTGAAGGGCAAATTTGTAAAATATGTGAAGAATGTATATTTTTCTGCTTGTATATTCATATTTATACTGGGATGAAAGAATAATGTTACCTTCCAATGTGCCCAGGTCCAAGTCAATGCATACCAAGGTTTGATCCTACCACATGAGTAAGACGGGCCTGGTATATTACCTGAAAATACTAAATATTTCATAAAGTTACTATTTGGTGATTCTAGATACTGATGTTTTTCTCCTTTTATATCCTGTTAGCGTGATTCATTTCAAATATTGGTACTACCATGGAGTTTTTCCAGACCACCCCAGTTTGATACACTCTTCCCATTTCTCTGACATCCTGTAGCAATTATTGGTAATTAAATGCGGCCTGCCTTTTGCTATTTTTGTTGTCTTGAACTCTTACTTGGGGTTCTTTTTGTTTTGATTGTTTGGGACTATTGTTTAAAATTTAAGTCATTGTGGCTCATTTCACCAGCAAGATTTTTAACACAGGGGTGATGCTTTTAACCTTTTATGCTTCCCACAGGTCCCAGCACAGTGCTTTACATAGCAGGCAAGCACTACATATGTTGCCTTACCAGCAATTCTGGAGGGCAAATGCCGTACGTACCCTAAATTACCCATCTCAGCCTCTGTCTTCTCAGATGGGAAATATATCGGTGTTTTTTGAGGAAACTGAACCTCCTTCCTACAGCCCTTTTGAGTATTGATCTGGAGTGATGCTGTTGCTCCCCTGGACGTAAACGTATTTCTTGCTTCCCTGCCATCAGAGATTAAATCGTTGACTGTAATGAACTAGAGTTAAAACTACCAGGTTCTTTGGATTCTCAGATAGAAAGAAAACCACATTAGTTGTGGTGGTTTGTTGTTACTGTTTTTTTCCTGTTTCTGTGAGCCATAGCGAATTGTGATTACTCAGTTCACAATGAATAGATAAAAGGCCTTCTCTTTTTCATTATTAAGGTTAGGCAAGAGTACAGGTAATTTTATCTCGTAAAGATGACTTAACTCACCTTGGGTGAGGGGAAAAGGGCTGAAATAAAGCTAAAACCTATTCTGCAAGAACCCAACCTTTATGGCTCTGTTTGTTCCTGGTCTGGCTTATAATTCATTAGATCTCTTAGCAAATCAGATGCCATTGAAAGAGGCTCATGGACAGAGAGAAAATGCCTGACCATGAAGAGACGTAGCTACAAGACCAATTCAATAATGAACTTGGATATGGGAAGGACTTTTAAAAAAAATGAAGAAAAGGATCTTCAATAAGTAAATAAGAATACCTCAGATTCCTGAAGGAATAGCAGCAATCCATGATAACAGTAATAAAAACAACCAGGATCTAAATCCACCTAGTTTTTCATTTTGGTGCAATATTTTCAGTTGCAAGCTGGATTCCACAGTGAATGCTGCATGAAGCTTGTAATTTTCCCCTAGAAATATTGTTCAAGCCTTCAGAGGCCCTAGAATGTTCAACCTGGTCCTTCACAATTATCCACATACATGTACCCTTCTCTTCACAATTCAAAACTTTCTTCTCCATAAATCCTTTGCTGATCATCTCTGCCCATAACAAGTTCTCTTGACTCAATTCCTATAGCCCTGACTGCATATATGTCTCCTTTAAATCTTAACACATCCAGTACATTGAGTTTACAAAGGAAAATAGGCTCAAACGCCAAAGTTTCTCAATCCTTCGCAATGTATTTCCAAAGAAAAGGTGGTGGTGGCGGAAGCACATGTATGTGTCGTGGTAGGCCTAAGGGTTGTAGAGTGTGTTGATGGTATTTCAGGCGGAATCCCCATGGGGCCCAAAGGGAACAGACTTTAAAGTTGGGCAAACTTAGATCTGAAACATATCTTCTGTAGTGACTGTGCAGCTGTATTCGTTTCCTGTGGCTGCTGTGACCAATTATCAGATACTTGGTGGTTTAAAACATAAGTTTATTGTCTCCCAGTTCTGGAGGCCAGAATTCTGAAATCAAGGTGTCCACAAAGCTGCACTCCTTCTAAAGGCTTTAGGGAGAACCTGTTCCTTGCCTCTTCCAGCTTCTGGTGTCTCCATTCATACTTTGACTTGCAGTTGCATTACTCCAGTCTTCACCTCTGTGGTCACCTTGCCACCTCCTATCCTGTATGTCTTCTCTTCTGCGAATCTGCCCCTAGACTCCCTCTGCCTCTCTCTCATAAGGATATGTACACATGATTGCCTTTAGGGTCCACCTGGATAATGCAGAATGGTTTCGTCCCCTTTTTAAATTTACTCATTCACACATTTTGCTATATAAGATAATATTCAGGGGTTTCAGGGGTTATGATCTGGACATATCTTTTTTGGGACTGCCATTCAACCCATATAGTGACCTTAAGAAGAGATTTTAGGCCGGGCGCGGTGGCTCATGCCTATAATCCCAGCACTTTGGGAGGCCGAGGCGGGCGGATCACAAGGTCAGGAGATCGAGACCACGGTGAAACCCCGTCTCTACTAAAAATACAAAAAAAAAATTAGCCGGGCGCGGTGGCGGGCGCCTGTAGTCCCAGCTACTCAGGAGGCTGAGGCAGGAGAGTGAACCCGGGAGGCGGAGCTTGCAGTGAGCTGAGATCGAGCCACTGCACTCCAGCCTGGGCGACAGAGCGAGACTCCGTCTCAAAAAAAAAAAAAAAAAGAAGAGATTTTAACTTTTTTTAAGCTACAGTCCCTCATCAGTAAGGTGAGGTTAATAAACTTTTATTGTCAAGCAGTTAGGAGAAATAAAGTAAAATATATTTTCCATGTAAAGTATGTGTTGCAGGATCATGGAGGGTAAAAATCTTTCTCTGGATGCTATTGTAATAAATTCAGCCCCTGCAGCACCCCCTCCATAGAGGTGCTCATATGTGCTCATTAAGAAAAGTATTCAGTTATCATATGGAATCTGCTATCCCACCCATCCTGCTTCAGGTGCCCTTGATGATACTCATTGTTTCTGCTTCATGCCAAACCACTGCCACCAGTGGCCAGTCCATACCAAGGGCTGCTGATGCTCCCAGATCTGCCAACAGTGTATTCCACATCTTGGCCTGGCTTTTCGCTCTTGTGAGATGGTTGGTTTGAGGAGGTGCCGGTATGCAGTTGATTTGTTTTTCTAAGACCACCAGAGTGAGCACAAAAGAACCAGCGAGTAGGCAAGGGTAGGAGCAAAACTGCAAATTTATTCTTTGGTCACCTAGCTCCAGAGAAGAAGGTGGGTAGGGAGAGGTCTTTCGGCCTCCGGCAAAGGAGGCCAGGAGAGTCGCCCGGTGGAGCTCTTGGGTGGAGTTCCTGCAGTCCCGACAAGAGTGGAGGGGCTGGGAAGTCCACGCAGGGCGTCTGCCAGGAGTGGCTTTCTAGGAGTGGGAGGGCAATAGGCGGGGCACGGGTGTGTCGGGGGGTGTTCCGCAGGTGCGACCAGGTAAATCTTGGTGTCTTTGGATTGTCGTCACCTGGCGCATGCCCGGTTGGTCTGCACCTTCCCGGGCGCCTGCTGCATTTTCACGCGCGTGGGAAAAGTTGGTGATGAAGAACCCGGAAGTGTGCCATCTTACCTCCGTTAGTCCAAACAGCAGTCATGGTAGATAATTCCCTGCCACCACTGTGGTGTGGCTGATTTAGTCAAGCCCTCAAGGAGCTAAAGTTTTATTGAATTATTTGCAGTCCTCCATGTGCACAAACCACTCTGCACTCTTGTCAAAATGGAAAGACTCTTTCTCTCTCTGACCTTTTTAATTTAAATACCTCTTAATGGACAAGTATGTGAGTCCATGCAAAGTTAGGTCAGAACACAAATCAAAGTGAAAGTCCCATGGATTGCTCCACCCCACTGATAAAAGAGGCACTGTCATGGACCAAGTGGGTTTGCCTGAATTTACTCTATTAAGACACTCTTAAGTTTCTTCTGCAAATAATCAGATAATGTCACAAGTTTACCAGATTTGTACGAATCCCAGTGATAAAGTGAGCCTCAAGCTAGAATACTCCATTTCTCTCCTATTACACCTCCTGGCCCTCCCTGACTCCCCTCACCACTCACAGACACACAAGTAAATGTGCCTTGCACAGCACCCAGAACATAGTAGGTACTCAATAAACACAAGATCATCTTCTGTCTTGTACTCACAGTGCTTTGAACACAGTAGGTAGTCAGTAGATGCATTTTGACCAATGAATATCTGGATTTATAATGTTGTAAGAAAAATTGAAACATTCCTCATAAAATTTCAATCATTTCAATTTGCCCTCTAACTCTAACTTCTTTCACTATTAATTGGTTCTTATAGTAAGCCCCTAAATATAGATGTTTGTACAAGAAGAAGTGGGCAAGTAGTTGTCCACATCCCAGTTAAAATTCTTACTGCCTAGACTTAGCTTTGCACCATTGCTACATGGCTAAACTCTTGTACAACTTATAAAGGGGAAAGGTTTCTGACTTTATGTTATAAACCCAGTTGATAAGGTTTGGATTTGTGTCCCCACCCAAATCTCAAGTCGAATTGTAATCCCCAATGTTGGAGGAGGGGCCTGGTGGGAAGTGATTGGATTGTGGGGGCAGACTTTTTCCTTGCTGGTCTCATGATAGTGAGTTTTCACAAGATCTGGTTGTTTACAAGTGTGTAGCACCTCTTCCTTTTCTCTCTTCCTCCTTCTCCTGCAATGTAAGATGTGCCTTCTTTCTCTTCACCTTCCACCACGATTGTAAGCTTCCTAAGGCCTCCCCAGCCATACTTCCTGTATAGACTGCATACCTGAGTCAATTAAACCTCTTTTCTTTCTAAATTACCCAGTCTCAGACAGTTCTTTGTAGCAATTCAAGAATGGACTAATTCACCAGTAAAGGGTCTTGCCAATTCTGCAATAATATTACCTATTGGTTTTCTCCAGGAAACTTGGCATGCTTTTTTGATATCAAAATGTTCATATTTTTTCATAGAGAAAAGATAAAGATAAGAATATATTTTTATTTTCTCCCAGATTTATAGGAGGTATAATTGACAAAAATTGTATGCATTCAAGGTATGCAAAATGATGATTTGATGTACATATATATTGTGAAATAATTATAATCAAGCTAATTAAGATGTTCATCACCTCACTTAGTTACCGCCTTTTTCTGTGTGTGGTAAGCACACTTCAGATCTACTCTATGTGCAAATGACAAGGATGCAATACATTATTATTAACTGTAGTTTCCATGTTGTATATTAGATTTTCAGAACTTAGTTCATTTTATAACTGAAATTTTGTACCCTTTGACAAAAATCCCTCCATTACTCCCACCCGCTAGCCTTTAGCACCCACTTTTCTACTCTGTTTCTATGGGTTAGACTTCTTTAGTTCTACCTATATATGAGATCATGCACTATTTGTCTTTCTGTGTTTGGCTTCTTTCATTTAGCATAGTGTCCTCAAAGTTCCTTCATGTTGACATAAATGGCAAATTTTCCTTTTGTTAAGGGCTGAATAATATATTCCATTGTAAATATTTATCATATTTTCTTTATCCAATCATCTGCTGATGAACACTTATGTTGTTTTCATATCTTGGCTATTGTGAATAATGCTACAATAATGTGGGGGTGCACTTATCTCTTTAATGTATCATTAATAATTTCATTTCCTTTGGATATATACCCATAAGTGGAATAGCTAGACTGTATGGTAGTTCTACTTTTAGGTGTTTTTTGGCCGGGTGCAGTGGCTCACGCCTGTAATCTCAGCACTTTGGGAGGCCGAGGCGGGAGGATCACCAGAGGTCGGGAGTTTGAGACCAGCCTGACCAACATGGAGAAACCTCGTCTCTACTAAAAATACAAAATTAGCCGGGCATGATGGCGCATGCCTGTAATCCCAGCTACTCAGGAGGCTGAGGCGGAAGAATTGCTTAAACCCGAGAGTTGGAGGTTGTGGTGAGCCCAGATTGCACCATTGCACACCAGCCTGCACAATAAGAGCGAAACTCTGTCTCAAAAAAAACCCCAAAAAAACAAAAAAACACATACTTTTAGGTGTTGTTTTTTATTTATTTATTTTTTGGAGATGGAATCTTGCTGTCTTCCAGGCTCTCCAGCTTAGAGGAGTGATCTCGGCTCACTGCAACCTCCACCTTCCAGGATCAAGTGATTCTCCTGCTTCAGCCTCCCCAGTAGCTGGGATTATAGGAGTGTGACACCACGCCCAGCTAATTTTTTCTTTTTTCTTTTTTCTTTTTTTTTTTTTTTTAGCAGAAGCGGGGTTTCACCATATTGGCCTGGCTGATCTCAAACTCCTGACCTCAAGTGATCTACCCATCTTGGCTTGCCAAAGTGCTGGGATTACAGGCATGAGCTAATGCACACAGCATAATTTTAGTTTTTTTGAGGTACCTTGACACCTTTTTCGTAGTGGTTGTACCAATTTACAATTCTACCAACAACATACAAGGGTTCCCTTTTCTTCACAAGGATAATAATTTTTATTCTTGTTTTAGAAATGAGAACCTGAAGACCTGGAAAACTGTGACTTACCCGTATCAATGTAAAAGGCTTGTGTCCTCCCTGCTGCAAGGCTGGGATCATTTCAGAAGTGGTATGCCAAGTTTCCAAGCATTTATTGTAATTTATGTTTCATGGACCAGTTATCATTCCCCACCCTGGAAATCACTGTGGATTGACACACTCTGGGTCTGTTTAGGGCCAAGGAAATTAAAGTAATTATGATGTAAACATGTTGGTATTTATGCTAATACTTGCTAGAAGATGCAATGTAGAGAAGGTAGATTGATATAAGGCCATATACCCTGTGTATTCTCATTAAATGTTTAAAGGCTGAATATGCAAGAATGCTGGCAAATTTCTGGAAACTAACTACTGGAAAATGTTAGCTAAATGGTAGATTTAGAAATAGAGGAAGGGATGGAAAAAAAAGCTGTTGAATTAGGGATAACTTTGCAAGCATTGACTTAGGTGCTTGCGAAATGGAAGTGGAGCTGTTTTCTCTCTTTTATACACATCATGGCATTTTGCTGGGGATTAACTCATTGTCTCTTTTCTTTCCCTGCCAGGATGCTAAGAGAACATTGATATAGTTCTTTATCACTGTCGTAACTATTTCTGTAAGACCTACACTGGCAGCATCGGTGTCATTTAGTAAATGTGCCGGCTCCAGTAGGAAGCAGAAAGAAGACCAGTTTGAACTCTCCCCTACTAGTGATGTGATCTGGAAAAATTGTCTTTAATTTTATGGCCTTAGTGTTTTCCCTCATCTGTAGTATAAAATTAATATTATAATAATATTATAATACCAACAGGATTGTTTTGAGACAGTTAATGTCACAGTGCTTGGTGAAGCATAGGCCAGTACATATGTTATGTAAATAATGGTCTTATACCACTGATTGTCACTTATTGCACTAGATTTGACTGCCTTCTTGTTAGAAATACAGTACAATCAAGAAAATTAGCAACTTCAACCTTGTTTCTAATTTAAACATACGTTACTCTGTGTGTGTGTGTGTGTGTGTGTGTGTGTGTGTGTTCATACCTGTTTCTTCATCATTGAAAATGCAATTACAGCTGAAACTGATTTCTATTATTGGTATTTTCTCATGATAATAGAATTTATCCTGAAGTAATAGCATTAGTAGAAATGGAGACTGTTTCAACCACTGCAATGGAACAGTAGCAAAATGGTGTGGAGACAAGTGTCTGACCACTAGCTCAGCAGGGAAACAGGCAATGAGGAGCAAGAATTGTCCGACTCATGGACTCAGTGTAAGTGGGTGAAAGCTCGACTCTGAGAAGGGACACAAGTCACCAAGGGCCATGGTCAGCCAAGATGCTAACCTCAGAAGAGGCAGCTGTAGATATGAAGTGAGCTGTGTTATGTGGAGCGAGTTCACAGGAAAGGGGAGTTATCAAGAATATCTGACCCAATACCTCCTGAAACATCACCCGCTTATCGAACCCCTTTGTTTTACATATTTTCCTGTTGACAGACCGTGCAATTATTAAAGCGGCACTTTTCCTTACTTATCTTCTACAGAGAAGATTAAGAAAGCAAAGATTGAATTGCCAATATCCAATATCCAGGTTTGAATAGTCCAGATAAAATTGCCCACAACTGTTAGACACTCGGGGTAAAGGGAGTAGCCCTTCCCCTGGGCTGCATTCGCTTACCCTCATCAGCACACTCGGAAGCCATTTAGAATGATTTCCAAGACCAATTCCTCCTATTCCACCCTGTCTAGACTTTCTTGGAATGTTTTATGTAGAAAAGTCCTGGATTTTCCTTTTTATTGACCCCTGAACTCTTGAGGTCTCTGGGTACGGAAAGTCTGTCACTGCCAAATTTCCTGTCGGCATAATTTCTTACCTGTTTTAAGTAAATAACCCATCTTTTCTGAACCCAGTGGCATAGTGAGTAGAGGGACTATCGGCCCAGAGGAAGGAGTATTTTATCACTGACATGATTGAGAATTATCAGTGCAGGGTGGTGATAAAAAGCAGATCAGCTTTTAGTTGAACTTTATTACGATTTTAAAATTCTTTACAGGCATTGCACCCCCTTACTGCCTGAACCTGTAAGGTGTTCGTGTGTGTGTGTGTGTGTGTGTGTTTGTGTGTGTGTGTGTAGTGGGGAGAGGACTTCAAAATTGTCTTTAGTTTTTTTTAATTTCCCTTTTCTTTTTGAAGAATTTAAAAAAATCAGAACACTTCAGCCTATTCAGTTATCTATGCAGTAAGTATTCCCAGAGTACTGTTAGATTAACAATTCCAGATATTAGAATTACAGTAATAGGCAAGCCCTGTTCCATGCCCATCAGTAGCTCAGACATCTAAACAACCTCCAGATTCTCCAGAAATTGCTTATTTTTTTCATTTATTGAAAAAGTATTTATCAAGTACCTATTATATGCCATGTACTGTACTAGATATTGGAGATAAAATTGACAAAGAAATCCTTGACTCTGTCTTCATTTAGCTTCCAATCTCCCAGGTATGCTTACCTCCCTTGTTCGTGAAAATTCTATTTTCCATACTCAGTCACTTAATTACTACCTTTAAGATCTTTTGTATGTTAATATACCAAAAGTGTTATTGTTTACTTAAGATTTGCTTTACTCTCGCTTAAGTTTAAAACCATTTTATAAGGAAATACTTTATTTCTATTCTCAGAAATATGTGCACATGATTATAACCTCCACGAGATTTTGTATACTTCTCATGACTTGCTCCTCACAGTGTCCTGCCAATGGTAAATGGAAGACATAAATACAAATGAATGAAAAAAAAAACCCTATGAATAAATTCTAGTTGAATCTTGTCTGCCAATACCTAAATCAGTTAAAGAGAGATTAGTACAGTTTAGAGTCATACTTTAACCAAAATAAGACTTTTCCCATGAACTAACTGTAATTATTGGAAAGGAAATAACTTGGTTACTGTGTGCCTTGGTGTTACCTTATTCCATGTCCTTGTTCCACCTAATGGTCTTGCTTACCTACAATAACCATGCCATATGTTTTGTCAGGCTGTGGTCAACACTGTTGGCTTACTTATTAAGTTTTGTGTGGAGTAATCTTTTTGATTGAAGGCCTGGAATTGCTTATATCAACAGGAATTATGAACCTAATTCCAATTTATTTTATCTTTATTTACTTGTCTGTAGGTGACACATTTTCACTGCATTTGTAGCTATCTCAATATATTTTTGTTCTATTTTTTTCTATTTACTGTAGAATGCATAATCCTGGATCTCTTGGTCGCAAATTGACAGCCTGAAGCCCTCTGGAAGCCCAAGACTCCTGGTGGTAAGGCATGAACTTTTTTGCAGTTATATCTCTTCTGCGTGGAATGATACTGCTGTTTGATTTAAGTTTGAACTTGAAAGATTCATTCCTTTAGGGAAATATTTAACCTAATCTTGATTTTTGCCTCAAATTGGCATTAGACAAGCTTGAGTAAGTGGTCCAGTTGCGTTAGCTTTACAGATTGGATTCTTGATTTAATACAGCTCAAACTACTTAGTATTATTATCTAAACCCTCTTTGCCAATTTAGAAAGAATGCAATAGGAAGAAAATAAAGATAAATAATAAAAGCACTGCCCAAGCACACCGTTTGAATCATAACCCAGGTCAGTGAGTTGCATGCCATACACTGACAATCCTTTATGGGATGTTTCCAAATTTTATACAATGTAAGGTGTGTTCTTTTCGTAACCAAATATATACGCTATAATGGCCTTGTCTGTTAAGCAGTCACACAGGAAGGCAAGTTGCATGGTGCTTATAGATGGAAATAGTTCAAATTATGACCAAGTGATGGGAGAAGCAGCAGCCAAGTGCCAGAGAGAGTCTGTGAGTGGACATGTGACTGCTGTTCCTCACGAATGTTGGTGGGAGCAGGGCCAGGGCAGTCAACAGTTCTACACACACGGTGACATGGCATTGGGTGTCTGAGTGGACTTCATTGTGACTTTGCTTTTACAGACTCTCGCACTGATGCACTGTCCTAGTCATTGTGTCAAAATCATTTCTGACTCTTAGCGAAGTTTTCAGTCTGTTCATCTCCATAAATGTATCTTTGAGATTCTGGTATGTTTCAAACTCCTGCTTTCCCCTGCAAAAAATGTGACTTTCTGATTCAGGATTCACCTTCTGTCATAAGTCATACTTTCTTAATTGTTACTTTTTGAAATCAAGTTATGATATACACTTTGTTTAAACATTCATCTCCTTCAGTAACTTTCTTGGTATTTTCAGCCTTTATGTCCTACACAATCTGTCGTAAAGACTGCTGCTCTGGCAGACATGAGCCTTTATGATTTCTGTCTCCTGCGAGAGTCTGCACCTACTGAAAGGCTGATTCTCTGAAAGCGGCTGAATTACCATGAGATGGCAGTAGAGAGCAGCCTGGCAGATAGGCCCATATTGCTTGGTTTTTGAGCCAGACTAGGGGCTGGGCCTAGTGGGAGGAGCTAGACTACAAGGTAGGCTGCTTTTGATTTTTAGGTGTCTTCCTGGAAAGAGAGCAAGGCATGTCTATGAAAGAAAATCGCAGTAGTAACATCTGAGGTTAACAAATGTGTGTTAGGAGAATGGAAGACAATTCCTGAAATACGCCAACCTTCAGTGATCAGAGTTCTACCTGGCTGTGCTCTCTCTCTCTCTCTCTCTCTCTCTCTCACACACACACACACACACACACACACACACACACGAAAAAGAGAAAGAGAGAGAGGGAAGGGGGAAAGGGGTGGAGGGAGAGAAAAGAGAACAGATAGAGGACACATTTTCTCTTTCCTTGGAAAGCAAGGTTAAGTGAGATCAGCAGAAAGCAAGAAGGCAATTGTGACTGATAGGGAGCCACGCAGGACAGCTGAAGTTTGAGACCATATTACCTTGGCTTTGCCATTTCCATTCTCAAAGGGGTCAAAGTGCTGCCGGAATAGACACTAGTGTGAGCTCTAAATCCTATGCATTATAATAGCTCCTATTGTATAGAGAAATCAGAACAAGTTAGAGATGGATGGCATTTTTAAAACAGCTGCCCAGAATGTGCCATGTCTTGCTTAAGTCACTTAGTGCACTATAGGCAGTATTCAAATTAGAACCAAGTCCATATGCCCTAATTATCAGTAGGCCATGCCTTCTAAATCACAAGACCAGGAGCAATTTGATTTTCTCTCAAACAGAAAAGCTATTAAAAGGGAATCCAAAATGACCCTAGAACTCTATTGGAGGAATGTGGATGCCTCCATGTAGTAGAAGGAACATGGGGCTTTGTGGCCAAGGAGAACTGGTATCAAATCTTGCCTCCCCATCTCTTATAATCCCTGTGGCATTAATCTTGTGGTTTGTATATCTTAATTTCTTCTGAGCTTCAGAAGAAATCTTAACATATTAAAAAAGCAATAAAAATACTAGTAACATTGATGTAAGTAGTAGAATTGAGGATTAAATGAGATACATGTATATAAGGGAGAGATAGGTGAAGACTGAATCCTAAAATTGTTCAATGTGGAAAATATTGATTTGATTTTTGGAACTGGGTTCTGCAGTCTAAGGTAGGAGGTAGAATCACTTTTTTAAGGTTGAACATGCTTTTGTTCTGTCAAGGACTACTTGCCTGGTTGCTTATAGTTATGCAGATACAGAGCAAACGCCACCCATTTTTCTGGAGAAAGAGAGCTCCAATGTTTTGTGTAGTACCTGGCATTTGAAACTCTAACTGTAATATGTTAGACAGCACTCTGCTCCCAAAAGAGTCATGGGAACTTCCTGGAAAAGAGACATTCAGACTCTACCTCTTCTCTAGGGTCAGTCTGAGGAAAAGAAGATGCTTTGCTAATCCTTTGGGCAGCCGTGAGACTGGGGACATAGATGAGAGGAGGAGGCAGATAGGCCTCCCTGAAAAGGAGTGGCAGCCTCACCCTCACTTCACAATTGGCAGTACCCCGCTGCACTCTGGGCTCTTCCCCTCAGCCACTGCAGAGGCGTCTTTGGTTCCAGTCCAAAACTGGGGATAGAGAAGATTTAGGATTTGTGGAGCCAGTGGACCCTTGATAATACCAGGCCAAATCAGAGAGTCGGTACCACTTGAGAGAGGGCCTGTGGCTGGGTCAGGTGAGTTCCTGAGCCAAGAGACACCAAGGCCAACTTTGGAAGTGATCTACATCACCCATCAAATCCAGTAATTATGCTCAAGTCCCCTGGCTCACATTACACACTCTGAAAGAAAGAGTCACTAACTGGCTCCCCATCAAGTCCTCAGGAAGTCTATATGTAAAATATACATTTGGTACCAGCATTTATACCTCTTCATAAAGTATCAACTTAAATTTTTCATGCATTAGAGAATTGGGGTTAATACTCAAAAAGAAAGCTTCTCATAAAATAAAACTAATGAAATATGGCTCTGAACGGATTTCAGAAACACGTCTTCCAGACTGCCTGGGGTCCTCTGGAAGGAAAAGGTTTGCTCTGATTATCAGCAAACTATGAAAAACCGTGACTACACTGCTCGAAACTCATCATTTTCTTTCTTTTTCTTTGACCCAGAAACTCCTTCTTTCCCCTTGGTCTCTTAAAACATCTATTAGTGACTATATTGTGATGGTGGCTTTGTAATCTCGCAATTCTGGCTCTTACATGGGGCAAGAAAAAAAATTGTTGGCAAGCTCATCGGGTTCTGGAAAGGCTGTGCCTTTCCCAGCTGGCCAGGGGAGCCGGAAGCCTGGGAAGGCTGTCCACAGGCTTTCTGGCAAGGGTAAAGGAAGAAAAAAGGAGGAGGAGGCTTAATTCCTAACTGCCTGGACCTTGGAAGGTGGCCTCTTTTCCCTTTGGCTCATGAAGCAGAATAGAAGGCCAAGAATTCTAGCTGAGTTCCTGTCAGCTTGTCGCCTTGCTTTTGGGCTCATGGAGTGAACTGAGTTGAGAAGAAGCTGAGAGCTGCCTGAGGCAGGCTTACCACTGAGCCATGAGGAAGACAGACCCTCCCTGTCACCATTGGGGTCAGAATATCTTAGCCAGAAGCCTCTCTCCTTTCAATTTAGAGAAGTAGATTGAGGAGTAAATGACCTAATTAATTGTAGAATGTTTACTCAACATTTGGGAGTTTTTTTTCTATTATCCCATGAAATTACCATAAACAAAAACTACACCTTTATTTCTAGGCAACAAAAACCTTATTATACAAAGGGTACAAGGCATTAAGTCTTAAACTTACAAGTATGTCTTTTGCAGCAAATGTTATATGACTTTAAAAATCATCTTAAAATATGATTCTTCTCAAAGTGTCTTGCATGACCTCAATGAAATACTCACATGTGCAGCATCCCTCTAGTAGATGCTGACTTATTAAAGCCATTTAACACCTATGCAAGTTGCTACATGCAAAGAGGCAGTAAGTCTTCATTATATTTGTTTCTTCAGTGCTTAATATTGAGACAAAAACAGTGATGCTCAGCAAATGGTCACTTTGTTGTTTTCCTTGTGTTCCTTGGCCCTTTTGCAATCAGACAGGACACTGTGACCAATTCTAGACAATGACATGTGATTGGAGGTAATACGAATGTCATTTGCAGACTGAGAAAATGAAAGCCCTCATGCAATGCTTCATGATTCTATGGTATGATGTTGCGGCATGATTTCATGGCAATCTAGCAGGCATGTGTTCTGGATGGTATAGCTACAGGTTGACAGAGTCTCCTTCAACCTGGATCCTTGAGTGACTGTGTGGAGCAGAGTCCCTGCCAGCACCTCATTGGCTATAAAATTTGAGTAAGAAATATGCCTTTGTGACATTAAGTCACTGAGATTTAGGAGTCGATTTGTGGCTTGCATAATGGAGCCTAACCTGACAAGTGCCAAGCAATTAGTGTGCATTCAATTAATTTTTGCTGAAAAAAGAAAGAGCTCTCATTTACCTAAATAAAAGCCTAAATCATAATCATAATCATACCAATATATTTGAGCCCTGTTTGTGTGCCAGGCATTGTGCTAAGTCATTTACATTTATAATTTTATTTATGTTGCATAAATATCTATAAAGTATCATCCCCATTTTTCAGTGAGGAAAATAAGGCCTAGAGTAGCTAAGTCTTGTCACAGAATGTCTTGAAGGTTCTATTCAAACTCAAGAATTCTGACTATAGAATCCTTTGCAGCATAGCTGATTTTCATTTTTCTGTATCATGTATCACTTCCTTTGTTGGCAGACTATATGTTTGTGTAGGCAACCTGAATACTAGCTGGAAAGCCCCCATACACTCAATCCTTATTCCTAAATTCAACAAGTCTTCATGTTTTAAATCATTGTAAGAGAGCTTGCAGTTCCTGATAAGGACAGAGTTGCATGGCAGAGTTCAGTAGAGGAATAGAAGCTGAAAGAGAGGAAAGTTGCCAGCATCCCAGTTCACAGTAAGTCAGATCTTATTAGATAACTTAATTATTTTGTTTGAAATTTGGTCTGAAAGCATGATATTAAATCGGTTTTGTCTATAAATTAAAAAAATAATTACTTTTTCCAAAGTTTGGATGATACATTGGACTGGATTACCCTTGCTTCAATTTCTGCCCTTTCTGACAGTCTTTTAATGCCTCTATATTCTTTTATTTATTGCTTATTTATTAAACAGCCCTGGGTAAAGACTCAGAAAGAATACATGAGCACTTTCCTTGAGTCGTCTATGACAGTGCTGTTGAATGGAGGGCCTGTAGTGGGGAGTTGGGGCAAAGTGTGGTGAAAACAAAGAGAATTGTTGGGGAAACCTGTGCCATAAGGGAGGGACATTTATCATGGATCCTGAAGGAGACAGGAACATATTCCAGGCAGAGGAAGTAGGTAGGGCATTCTCAGCACAAGCAGGTAGACAGGAAAGAACTCTACGTTTGAGGTGCTGGCACTTCGTTTATTCATTTAACTTTACTGAGGATGCTAGGAATTAGTTGAAACATAGATTTCATGGAAAGATGGGTAGAGAAATGAACTGCAAAAGTTATTTAGGATCAGATTGGGAAGGGATATGTTTATCTTGCTAATTTAAAGAATTCATTTAAGAATCCTAAGTGAACTTTATAATCTTAAAATATAAGCTTTTATTTGATAAAAGGAGATGGACCTAATTATTGTACTCATTTTGTGTGTGTGAAGGATCTGAAAATTTCATATACATTATTTCCAGGTTTAATTAAACAGAAACCAGTGGTGGAGCTCAGAAACAGCTTAGAATTATGTACTATTTCTTCCACTAATGGTGGAGCTTAGAAATGGTTTAAAATTATGTAGTATTTCTTCCACTTATCCATGATCCACTTTAAAGCCTTCCTCATGCTCTAGCTCCTTCAATAAAAGCCTAAAATTGTTTAGAGACAAACACTGGGAATGGCGGTGGGGGGAGCATGGGTATAAAGCAGTGCCGACACACCCCAGGCATGCTGTCTGATTTAATTCAGTCCGTTTGTTTCTCCCACGAACTCATGCTATTGTTTCTGGCCTAAGACTCCTTTTTCTCCAATTCCTAGACTTTTTTTCCTGACTCTGGTCAGTTCATTTTCTTAGCACCCCTATACTTCCCTCCTTTTCTGAGAACCCTTGATCAGGTCGTATCTTTAAATACACATCTATATTTCATCCAAAAATGTGTCAGTACTTGAAGAAAGAGGAGACTGTAATACTTAGTAGTCATGTAAAAGGATCATATTGTATACTTATGAAAAGTCCATCGTGTGGGATCAATGTTGATGAATCAGAAAACTGACATTTCATAATGTGGAATATATTTTATGTTTCCCAGCTTGTTAATTCATTTAACCAAAATGTATTGACTAGATTCACAAACTAGATATTTTTTTAAATCTCAGGAAAATATATCCTTTCCCTGAAATTAATTGCATAGCACTTGTTTTTGTTTTCTCTGACAAGATGAGTATTTTTAAATACCACATGAACTCTTACTGGAGGCTGCATGTAAATTATGTTATCAGTGCCGTCCTAATAACCTGGATAGAGTATGCAATGAGGAACACCTGGTTCTCATACACATTACCTTCTTGGGATTATCTGGTTGGGGCCACTCATTTTAGGCACATTAAAAATACCTTTCCATAGCTATAGAGAGCTTACGTACCCAACCCTGGCCAGCTGCCACTCAAGTGTTGCCATTAGTCTGTAGCAGGGAAAGATCAAGAATGACCTAGAATAACCCATTTTTACAGCAAGAAAAAAATTCGAATCACAAATTCCAGTAAGGATTGAAATCATCATTTTATATTTGGAGGAAAGCATATTGCTATCATCATAAATAAATTTAGTGTATTTAATGTTTTAATAAGCAAGATAATTGTGTTGGAACTATCTAAACCAGCCAACAGCCACAGAATTTGATTTTTTGCCAGTTATTTTTTTTTTTCCTTTTCTTTTTGGTTGGGTGACACAGGAGAAGTGTTTAACTAACTATTCTCTATACAATTCATTTTCTCAGGCTTGCAGTGTACTTCATTGGTAAAGCTGACCAAAAGACAATAACTGGATAAACTGTTTTTGTACCAGATATTGTGATGTAATCTAAAAAACTGTAGCAAAGAGAATGTTGGCTTAGTCTCCTCATAGTTCAGCTTGTTCTATGTAAATGCCCTATCAGGTGTTCATAAAAACTAAAATTATGACCTTCATTTTCTGTAGCTTGAAGTTACAGCAAAAGTGTTCCATCAATAAGCTCTTCAATGGCTTGTCGATTCTCATAATATCACCCAGCAATTCTCTCCTTGAATTGAGATAATAGCAGCAATTAGGCAGCTTTTATTTCTTAACCCCTTTTAACTTTTGCTGTCTTATAAATGAGCACACAGCATACATATATATGTAACCACTATAGAGGGAATGCTGGTCAGTGTCAGAAGCAGGAGAAAACAGTTAGCCTATTCATGAATTATCCTTTATTTTTCACTTTAGCCCCAAAGGTTAAATGTGAATGTGCTTGGTTTGCCTCTTCCTATTTTGACTGCATGTGAAAGCCTTGGAAGAGTTCTGTAGATGGGCAAAGAAAGTAAGGTTTATGAAAATCAAACACACTTGCATTTATTAGTGATCACTAATGGCATGTAATTAAAGTAATTACAGGAAGGCAAGCAGACAATTAACTTGTTGAAAGTGTCAGCAAAGGGCAATAACAGAGTTTAAAGTTCTTGTCTGTGTGGTTCATCTTTAAGTCCCACAAATATTATAAAGAAAGGATGATGCTAACCAGAACGGTCAGGCTAATATTAGACCTTGATGAAACAACCCTGAAGTCTTTACAGTAAAAGCAAAGAGCCGAGGGCAGGGTGTTGTGCTGTAGCGTGGGGTAGAAGAAAGGGAGCTGGAACCAAAAACAGCCTTCAGAAATAATGGTAGCGTAGTCAGAGCTTTAGCAGGGATCGACTACAGCAGATGACAAGAGAATGATGAACACAGAAGCCTTCTTTGCCATTGTATCAGTCCGTTCTCAAGCTGCTAATAAAGACATACCCAACACTGGGAAATTTTATAATGAAGAAAAGGTTTAATGGACTCACAGTTCCACATGGCTGGGGAGTCCTCATAGTCATGACAGAAGATGAAGGAAGGCAAAGGCACATCTTACATGGAGGCAGGCAAGAGACAGTGTGCACAGGAACTACCCTTTATAAAGCCACTAGATCTCATGAGACTCACTATCCCTAGAACAGCATGTGAAACCCCCACCACCCCATGATTCAATTGCCTCCAACCTGATCCATCCAGTGACACATAGGGATTATAGGAGCTACAATTCAAGATGAGATTTGGGTGGGGACAGAGCCAAACCATATCATCCATCATTCTGTGTATTCAAAGTGTAAACTACATTCTTCATCCTTGCTTGGTCTTGGTCAACAGTTACTTCATACATATATAATTATTTTATTACCAAGTAGTTTATATGCTCCTGGGGGACAAAAATGTCTCTTTTAGAAATCTTCCATGTCTTATGCCTTGCTCAGTATGGAGCAGAGCATCAGTTGTTGGGTAGAAGCCTCCCTAATTGCCCATTCAGGATCTCCATCCTCAGCCTATTTCTCTATGCTAAGTTCAGTAAGAGGCAGGCCTGATGCTAAATACTAAGAACCTTATTTCAGTTTTGAGGATGACTTTTTCTGAATCCTAGTCCCAGTCACTGATACATAAGAACACTGCTAGTAATACTAATAAATGTGTAGGCACCAATTATCTTTTATATACTACCGACTTTATTATCTTATCAGGACAACTCTATGAGGTTGTCTTCGAGAGGGTGGAGGAAATCTCATTTGTATTATGTCTAAGTAAAATAAGTTGGAGCTTTAGAGTAGTGACTTGGAAACCAACCCTTTGGGAAGAGTTAATTGGAATATGTTTTCTTGTTAATGGAGTGATTATAGTATTCTAGCACTAGAGGCCATTTGCTGTCAAAGGAATGAGGTTATAAAAAGAGATGCCACTTCCCTAACCTCTGCCCAAATGAAAACATACATCTATAGACAAATATAAGTGGTTCACAATTTCATGAATTTCCTGCTAAAGGGGGAAATACTGTACCATTTCTTGAATTCACTATTTTCTCATCATTCTTTTTTTTTTTTTTTTTCTTTCTGAGACAGTCTCACACTGTCACCCAGGCTGGAGGGCAGTGACGTAATCATAGCTTACCACAGCCTTGACCTCCTGGACTCAAGCAATCCTCCCACCTCAGCCTTCTGAGTAGCTGGAACCACAGCACAGCACCTAATTAATTTTGTTAATTTTTTTTTTTTTTTGTAGAGACAGGGTCCCATTTTGTTGCCCAGGCTAGTCTTGAACCCCTGTGCTCAAGTGATCCACCCACCCTAGCTTCCCAAAGTGCTAGGATTATAGGCACTAGCCACCATGCCTGGCCCTATTTTCTTATCATTCCTATTGCACCTCCTGTGTTCTTTCTATTTCTCACCTACATGAAAGTAATAACTTCCAGAACAACTTCCCCAATGTTACCTCTTCTATCTCCGGATTATTTTATGTACTTCTAGCTAATGGGTATCTCCTATTTAATGGGCAACTCTAATCATAATACCGTCCCACCCAGAAACCTTCAATGGTTCTCTATGGTCGACATGAAAAAGTTGAATAACCTTACCCTGACAGTCAAGATTACCCACAAGCAAGGCCCAACTTGTCTGTTGAAACTGATTCCCCATTATTCTCCTTGAGACCCTCTACATTTCAATTTCAGTAATACTCTTTATGTGGCCTCTGCATTCATTAGCTTCCCCACCTTCATTCCTTGGCTTATGTCATCCCAAATATTGGTTTTCGAACCAAAATTCTGCCTTTATTTCAAGATCTACCTCACATATCATATTAAAGACACACCCTTACCTCATCCACTCCCCTCCACCCCCTGCTTCTGCCACTGAACTGCTGAGGTTCTTAATCTGAACTGTTTTAACTTGTGTTTATTTATTCTTAGACCCATCTCATCAGTAATACTATAACATTTTTGAGAAGATAGCGTCATCTTACTTCTCTTTGTATCCTTGTAACAAAACCATAATAACATAAACACGGTTCTTCCAACCCTGTTGTCCTTCTTCACTTGGTGAACTCCTACTTAAATCTGAAGACCTATTGTGGATATCGCCTCTTCCGGAAAGCCCTTCTTAAGACCTCAGGCTGGGTTACATGCACCTTTGTGTTTTCTTTGCTCTTTGATCATACTTTCATCTTAGATCTATACCATTATAGTCAAATTATATAATTATAGGGCTGCCTGCATTATTAGATTAAAAACATCCCCCAAGGAATTATCTAGCATTAAATTCCCCGAGTTTTGAATGATGGCTGTAATTTTGTAGGTGCTCAGTACATTCTGAATGGCTCTCTAAGGGCTCAGATCCATGACGGCTTTCTTGATAGTGTTGGAGAGAGTGTCTCCAGTAGATGAGGGCAGTTTAGATAAGATTTCGAGAGATCTTTTTGAGGTGAGCAGCCACAAACTCTTCCAGTTGTAGGGTTCTAAAACTATACTCAGCTTTGGCTGTGTCGTCTTGAACTCCACAGCTGCCCCCATTTATAGCTGCAGAGTAGCTCTGTACTTAAGTGCATGAAGAAGAAAGTATCTTTGGCAGATTTAAAAAGAGTTAAGATGGATTTGAGAAAGTAGCAAACTTTTAAAACTCATGCCTTTTTAGACACCTGAGCTCCAGGTACGTGCAGTGGGATATTTCTCATGGTTCTTCTCAAACTGACCTTGACTGAGTGTTCCTAAGAATTCAAGATTGATGGATATAAGATGTTTTTAGGTCACAACCATTGCAGTTTCCAGACATCTGGCCTCACTTCAAGGCTAGTCCCATCACCTCCAACTCACAAGTCCATTGAGCTCTGTTACTGAGTACAACTGCAGTGCTCTGAACAGGAGGGGAAGGTTGTTCTGCCTTAGACTGTAATTGGCATGGACTGTTTCCTTCTATGTGCTAAATATTGACCCTACTGCTGGGGAGGAGCATAAATGCATGTCATGTATAATTCAGCCTTACCTGTTTAAGATACAGTTCTATATTTGTTTACAAAATTTTGTTAAGACTCAACATAGGATTCCTGAGGCTGGATGGAGTGGAGCTGTGTCTCACCAGGTCTGGTTAATTACAGAAAGCCTCCTGGAAGTTATTTTCCAGAGAGATGAGAGCAGTATTTGGCCAGGTAAAGGAGGACAGTCATTTCAGGTACAGCATGCAGCCTCATGTAACAAGAGTTGGACAGAGTTGAGCAAGGCATGCAAGGAAAAAACAGTCAGATTCTTTGGCTAGAGCAAGGATTCGGAGTCGGGAAAACAAATAATTAAATCTCTGAGGATGGGGAAGGAAGGTTCAGTAACTGATCTGTCTAGAATTTAGATTAAAGATATAGTTTGACATAATGACAACAGGGAAACATTACAAATTATTATGTGGTAGGAGAGAAGCATGATTAAAATATTTTTGAGGAAGATTTTTTAAAAACTTTTATATTAAAGATAGTAAAGAAGAATGAACTAAAACTTGGACATCATGAAGGAGTTTGCTACATTAAATGTATGAAGTGATGAGGCATTAATCTGAGGATGACATGCCATCATTACCTGTCGCATGACATACATCCCTATTCAAATGCAGAATGCTTTTGGAATGGCACCAGAATCCTCCTCAACACAGTCCTCTGGGTACCCTTTACTGATCAATCTCGGTTGGCAAGGCCCATGATACTTAAATGCTATCCCTGGTTTAGAGAAATGATACAATGGGGGCCATTATGTACCAGTCATGTGCAGGATATGTATTAACATTAATAAGATGGCATTCATAGGAGACTATTAATATTAGTGTTAATATTAATTAGCATGAATAGCATGGCATGGACATAGGGTATGAGGAAAAATGATGAATAGGAAATGAGTGAAACGTAGAAAGCTAAGAGACTACAAAGAGTTGTTCCAAGAATGTAATAGAAAAATGAAGGAGGAATTCTTGTTTGGATAAAAAACAAGTGAGAAGTTAATTATTAATCCCTTAGGTCTAGGTTAATGGGAACATATTAACTAGATAGAAATGGCTTAGAGAGAGGATAAAATATTAAGGTTGATAGCTTTATTATTTCAACACTTTCAATAAGTGTATATTGAGAAATTTCTCTGTATTCGGCATATGTTTGGCAGCTTGGAATATATCAGTGAACAAAGTAGACATAGATACTTGCCCTTGTTGGTGCCTGAATTCTAACAATGGGAAAGACAAACAATGAGTAAATGATATAACAAATAATCAATAGTTTATTAGAAGTTAATAGGTACAGTAAAAGTTAGAAATGTATAATAGAATAAGGATTATTAGGAATTTGGGAGGCGTGGAGGGAATTTGTAGTCGTTCATTTATAAATCTTCACCATTTGACCTGTTGTCAGAATATTTGCTGGAAAATCTCATACAACTTGAAAATATTTATAACTAATTTTCTCATCTCGAATCATAGAGACTCACTAGCCATAGACCCTTCAGACTGCAAAGGTATGTGCTATGGTTTTTTAGGAGACCAGAGACTGATCAACTTGATTCACATACTGACCGTGTCACCTTCCAGGAAAGGAAAATTCAGGTAGTGGTTGATGAGGACAGAACATTTGGCTCATTGGAGTCTCCATGTTTCTTTCATGGATGAACTTATGAAATTTGTGGCTGCTCATTTTCTTTATTCATCCAAAAGATGAAGAGAGCAGCTTGCCTGGTTTTGCCTACTCAGGACACCAGAGTCTCAACTGTAATAGTCAAGTTTATAGTCCATTCAAATTTCTATCAATTACAGTACCAGGATGTGATTTTTAACTCAGGATGTTTTAAAAATCATAGAAGGATTTGTTGAAGGTTTAAACCTACTCTCTGGAATGAGAGAACTATACGAATTTTACTATTTAGTTACCATGGGGACTATATTTACTATAGAACAACCATAAATATCAGTCAGTGGAGTTCAGTTTTCCATCTTCATGCCCATTTAAGTAAGGATCTGTTAAAATCTCTTCATTTCCATGGCCAAGGAATATTGGCTATGCTGTGTCAGACTAAACTCTTCCCCTCTCTTATTGTTTCTGTTTCTTGGAGCTTCTTTGGTTTGCTGAAAATGCCCTGCTTTGTTTCTTTCATACCAGATGTGGGTTTCTGATTTCAGGGCCCTGGTTGATACATTCTTGGTCTTCCTATGTGCAAAATCTTAAAGTGCACTTCGTGTTGAACCTTCGCAGAGATATTTGCTTATCTCACCAAACTGCAGGTTGCATGCTTTACTTGTTAGCCTCAGAAGTGTCTTGGCCCTGCAGCTCTTGCCACACAGGAAGTCTCCCTTCTCTGTGTTCCTTTTGGCACAATCAACGTTTTCTCTGCATTTTGTAGCATTCTAAGCATACTGTGGCAGCAGGAAGGGTATTTTCAGTCTCTTTTTGGCAGTAGGAGTTATCTTCTGCCTGGCACCAAGCTGAAAACATTCTCCATCGTGCAGTACTTTGACATTATCTCAGCAGGAACAATGCAGAGGTACTTCCTGTGTTGCACCATTAAATATCCCTGCCTCACCAACAGCCATTTAGGGACACTTCCTGTGTAGCATTATTAAAATTCCTGCACCAGCAGTAGCAAGGCAAGGATATTTCTGTGGTACTTTCGAAACACCTCCTATGTAACATCATCAAAGTTCCTTACACAAAGAGGATTAGCAAAGGTTATGGTTTTGATTAAACATTTTGTTCCAGAGGCCACACAGCAACTCAGAATCCTGTTGTTTATTTTATTTCCAATATTACTGGAGTTCTTCACAAGTATATAAGATACTATTACCAGTTAGTTCATGAATTTAATATTTTATCCCCTAATCAGAGTCACTCGAGCCATGAAGATCCGGGCAGGGAAATGGAATCCCATCAGATTTAAGGCCCCAAGTAACCTCTGAATTTATAATAGCATTCAAGAAGGAGGCAAGGCCTACACTATGTATATCCTGTTTTCAATTTTGTTTCTCATTCCTTAACAATAAATAAAAATACAGTATAAATTGTATCACTCTTATGAGAATAGTCATTTTAAAGAGAAGTTTCAAATTGTACAGTTGTGGGGATTGGAGAAGAAAATGAAAGCTATGTGATGTCCTGTGGGATAAATCCCAATTCTCGTTGATTGATTTGAAAGATGGTTTTTTAAGCCTTTTCCCTTTATCTGTCAAGGGTTTCATAAGGATATCTATAGCACAGCACACTGGACAAATACATCTTAAAATAATGTAGTGATTTATGAATACTTATGAATCTTTAGAGAACACTTCAAATTGGCATTTATGTAGATGTGACTTTTATGCTATAGGAGATGTAGATTCACCAATTTCTTAATAATATAAATGCCATATTTGTATCACTATGACTAAACAAAATATATACATGTGGTCAAAATCTGAGTCATTATGACCTGCAAGGTAGGCACAAGAGAGATAAATATTTATAGGTCCATATTAAAGTAATGGTCACATTGAATGGAACCGACTAATATAGTTTTGGTCACATCTATGTTTCTCAGGATACCTAGACATGGTTTATTTTTTGAGAAGTAGTTAATATTTTGGAAGACAGAATAAACACAAAATGACCACAATTAGATAGAAACATAACTGACACCCACCCCCACTCAAAAAAAAAAATGATGATCACTAGGAACAAGCACATAATAAAATATTTTGCAGAGAGAGCAAAATAGTCTGGTTTAATCGCAATTAAATATATACTAAAGAGAGTCATACAATACTTAAGCCAAAGACAGTTATGGCAGGCTCAATTATGTTATATATCCAGCTTTCTAGAATGATGTCATTAAATTGAGTTAGCTTGACCACTGTCCAGAACTGATGACACATTGCAAGAAAAATAGCAGAAAGCCCAAGAAAGCTAGCCTGTAACTCTCGCAAGAGTGGCAGATAGGCATAGCACTGAGCCAAAGTGCTATGGCTGTCTGTGCCATATTTCATGTAGCCAGGAGATGTGGCACCACTCTCTACAGTGCACCCAACTTTGTAAGCACTTTTGTTAGCCACTGTTAATATGAGGAAGATAATATTATTTTTCAAAAGGAGCCAGAAAGATTCAGTCTACAGAGCCAATAACGTTGCTTATTGTAAGTCCACAATATTGGACTGTGTTTGTATAGACAATGAGATTTCAAGGTGGCCAAAGAACCACTTTGTAATAAACTATACTAGGGCAACAGGGCCAGGTAGGAGAGTGTGGCTGGAGAAGTATCTCAAGGGTCTAATAAAGCCAAAGTCTGCTAAAATCCATAGTCATGGCTACTGGGAAAGTGAGATGTTTGTGACCAGACATAAGAACTCATTTTTAGTTAAAGCATTTTTAAAAAGTATACAAGGCAGAGTTGCAAACAATCTCAGGCTATGAAAAGGACAGCTGCAGTCAATGTTCCCACTAATATTTTCCATCCGTGTACTGAGTGAATTTGTAATGTGCAACTCATGTCAAGAAAATAAACAGATGTGCACCACAAGCGGAACAACAATGAAAGAACTTACATAGATTTTTATTAAGATTGAACTTTTGATGTTGATTCCACTGGTAAGAAAGCACTGTAGGCAAAGGTCTTGTATTTATAAAGTTGTCTCCTATTGAGGAAGATGAAGATGTTGATACTCCCCAACAGAATGCTTTGAGCTCTTTCTAGTGGATCTGTGCCAGCTCTGAAACACCCTCTCACCCATTCTCATTATGAGCTCAAGTGCAAGGTTGCCAGACAGCTGGATGTGCATTACAATGAAGAAAACAGACCTACCAAAGAACCACATATGTTATCTTGGCCTCATATGCACCCTGCTGAAACCAGCTTTTCCACCTGGCCGAAGACATGGGAGAGCACACTCATATTTTAATGAATTGTTGACCTTAGGAAAGTCTTTGCAACTGAGTATGTACATTTTTATAGGACAGAAGAATTTAAACTAAGGATTTCATTGATGACACAGGTGCTAAATCTGTACTACCATTGACTACAGATGTAATGCATGGTTTAAAAATTTCTTCCTAACTTTCCCCCATACATGCTTACCACCTTTATTAGCCCTGCCATTCCCTAAGCATCCTACAGTCTAGGCATATGTACTGTTTAACTTTCCCAGAACATACTGTTATTTTTAAATAACTATTTCTTGGGCAACTACTATGTAACAGTCACAGTCTCTGTTTATACTGTAGTCCTTGCCCTCAAGTCTAGTGAGGCAAGGCAATAGTAAATAAACAAATATGCAAATAAATATTTAAATCAAAGTGTGACATTTTTATACAAGGAACGCATTAATACATTCTCTTCGTAAAGACAATCAAACGATATACAAATACATAGAGTGAGAGGGAAACAGCCTAGATTGACCAAGACTTTCAGTTGTAAGTGACATTGTGCAAGAGATGTGTACTGTAATTGGCATCCCCATAAGAACCTTAGAGAATGGAGGAAGAATGATCCCCCCAAGGAAACTGCAGGAAATGGTAATTGCCAATCAGGTAGTTCTATCGATGCCCCTCCCTCCAACCCCACTTCTTCTAAGAAACTCAGCAGCATAAAAATTCATGTCTTTCCAAGCCTTTGTCCACACATTTATAATACATGTACATGTATACATGTATAGATACATCTGTATGTATGTATTCAGATATGTGTCTATATGTATGAGACTTGTGCATGCATATGCATATCTATACATGTATGTATATGGCTTCCTTTTTAAAAATCATAAGTTGGATTACATTATATGTATTGCTAGTTTCCTTTACTTAACAACATTATATCTCAAAGACTTTTCTATGTCACTAGATATGGATCTGTTTCATTCTTTTGATGGCTGAATCACATGTCATAGTAAAGGTATATGACACTTTACCTAATTCTCTCCCTATTTATAGATATTTAGCTTGTCTCTAATTTTAGGTTACAGTGCTTCACTGACCATCCTTATAGATGCTTCTGCATGCACATATGCAAGTATTTCCCTGGTGGTGTTATCTACACATGTTACCTAGTCTGTGTTGCTTTTGAAGTTTCTTTCAACCTCAATATTATAAAATATATTACCTTATTTATTTTTCTTTTATATATGCAGCTCTTTCCCTCATCTGGGTTTTGGTGAGTGGTTAGAGGCAAGAATCTATCATCTGCACCACCAAATTGCCAGTCAACACCATTTATTGAAGAGTTGTCTTTCCCTGGCTGAAAGGAGGCCCACCTCCCTCACACACTAAATCTCTGATATACATGCACCTGTTTCTATCCTTTCTATTCTGTTCTGTTCATCTATTTGTACAGTCCTGAATCATTCATACTGTTTTTTACATTTTTGTTTCTGTCATCAGTATTTTTGTTACTGATTATGCTGGTAGTATCTTCTTTGCACAAGGTTGAAGGGGTGCAGAAATATCCAGAGGAAACATGAAAGACCCTTTCTTTCTGCCATTACTTCCCCTGCCCTTCTTCCAGCTGTCAACAGTTGGGAGATATTGTTCTGGTGTCCTTTTTATCTGTTTCCATATGTACGTGAAGCCTTATAGACATGTCTGATTTTAGTCTTTTTATTAATATATAGAGAGTTATGCTATACATGTGATTTTCAGCTTGCTTTTTGTCACTTAACACTCTTGGAGATCTTTTCATATCAAAGCATACAGTTAGATCTCATTTTTGAAAAAAAAAAAAAAAAAAAAAACTGCGTGAGATTCCACAGTAGGTACTGTGAGATATTTACTCCTCTTTTTCTGAAAAATACTGGGCCGGGCGCGGTGGCTCAAGCCTGTAATCCCAGCACTTTGGGAGGCCGAGACGGGCGGATCACGAGGTCAGGAGATCGAGACCATCCTGGCTAATACGGTGAAACCCCGTCTCTACTAAAAATACAAAAACTAGCCGGGCGAGGTGGCGGGCGCCTGTAGTCCCAGCTACTTGGGAGGCTGAGGCAGGAGAATGGCGGAAACCCAGGAGGCGGAGCTTGCAGTGAGCTGAGATCTGGCCACTGCACTCCAGTCCGGGCGACAGAGCGAGACTCCGCCTCAAAAAAAAAAAAAAAAAAAAAGAAAAATACTATTTTAATTCATGGAGAATTATAATCTTCAAACATGTAGGGCAGTAGTAGGATGACTTTTGATTTGAGAATCAGAGGAGAAAGCCTGAAACTTGAGGCAGGGAGGGAGTTAGCTGGAGAAGGAGTGAGAGGAAGGGCGTCTGTGGGAGAGGAGCCCAGTGTGCAAAGATGCTGGGTGTGAATGAGCAGGGTCTGGAAGAAATTCCCAAAGATGCCTTTGTGACTAGAGTGTAGTAAAGGAAGAGAGGAAGACAGTGAGATAAGGACTGAGAAATACACCAGGGTCACATTGTTAGGGTCCTGTCGACTGTTTAAAGGAATTCATATTTTACCCTAAAACAGTAGAGAGTAGAGAGTAATTGAAGACTTAAGCATGGAAGTGACATTCTGTAGTGACTTGAACTGTGGGTCCCAAGAAAATATGTCTAAATCCTAACCCCTACCACATGGGAATATGAGCTTATTTGGGGGGAAAAAAGGTCTTCACAGGAAAAATCAAATGAAGAATCCCAAGATGAGATAATTCTGGATTACCCAGATGGGCCCTAAATCCAATGAGAAGTGTCCTTATAAATAGAGGAGACACCCAGAGAAGAAGGCTGTTGAAAGACACAGGCAGAGATTGGAGTGATGCTGCCACAGCCAAGGAACACTTGGAGCCACCAGAAGCTGGAAGGGACAAGGACAAATCCTATCTGGAGTGTTTGGAGGGAGCACCGCCCTGCCAACACCTTGATGTCAGATTTCTGGTTTCCACAACTCTAAGAGAATAAATTTCTGTTGTTTTAGGCCCCCAAGTTTGTGGTGCTCAGTTACAGCAGCCCAAATATACTAATAGACATTCTTTCCTTTTCTTTTTTATTCACTCACTCAGATATTTGACAAATGTCTATGGAAGTACTCACTATGTGTCAAAACTATTCAGAATCTTGGGGATGGATACAGCAGTGACTCAGGCACACATGAAAAGTCCCTATGCATTTGTCAGCTGTGTCCCTCCACAGTGCATCTCCTCTACGGTGAGACCCTGGGGGTTGCAGTCCCACGGTGCCTTACTTTCCTTTACTCATACCAATTGCATGTCAACTTTGATTTTACTTGCACTTTTTTTTTTTTTTGGAGACGGAATCTTGCTCACTTGCCCAGGCTGGAGAGCAGTGGCATGATCTCAGCTCAGTGCAACCTCCACCTCCCGGGTTCAAGCGATTCTCCTGCCTCAGCCTCCAGAGTAGCTGGGATTACAGGTGCCTGCCACCACTCCCAGATGATTTTTGTATTTTTAGTGGAGATCGGGTTTCATCATGTTGGCCATGTTGGTCTCGAACTCCTGACCTCAAGTGATCCTCCCACCTTGGCCTCCCAAAGTGCTGGGATTACAGGCGTGAGCCACCACTCTCGGTTGCACAGTTTTTCATTATGGTTTCTTTTATCACTTAGCCTTGGCATATGTTAATAACATTTCTTTCTTGCAGTTGTTAAGTGGTGGCTTAAATATTGCATCTGCTTCTGTGAAGGTTTTCCGGTTGTGTTCAGTACTTATTTTGCTGTCTCTATCATAGTAGATACCGTACTATTTTATAATCACTTACCTGTTTGTTATTCTCCTTAGACTTTCAGCTCCTTGGGATAAAGGACTATTTTGTTTTCATTTTTGTATCTCCAGGACCTGGCGTAACCCATACACATAGTGAGTGCTCAGTATGTATTTAACTTATTTGATTTATAAAATTATAACATAAAAGAAATAATTGATAAGCTGGACTGTATTAAGTTAAAAACTTCTATTTCCTAAAAGACACTTTGAAAAAATTACAGCCAGGCATGGTGGCTCACACCTGTAATCCAAGCACTTAGGGAGTCCAAGGCAGGCGGATCACAAGGTCAGGAGTTCAAGACCAGCCTGGCCAACATGGTGAGACCCTGTCTCTACTAAAAAATACAAAAATTAACCCAGCGTGGTGGCATGCGCCTGTAGTTCCAGCTACTCGGGAGACTGAGGCAGAAAAATCGCTGGAACCCAGGAGGTGGAGGTTGCAGTGAGCCTAGGTTGCACCACTGCACTCCAGCCTGGGTGACAGAGTGAGACTCCGTCTCAATAATAATAATAATAATACAAATAAAAGCTACAAACTAGTGCGGCAGTATTTGTAAACATACAGCTGACAAAGGATTAGTATTCAGAATTTATAAAATATTCCACCAAGCAAATAAGGAACACACAAATGCTACAAATAAAAAATGAATGAGAAAACTCCATAGGCATTTTAGAAAACAGTAAATATATTTGACTGATACATATATGAAAATATACTCCATATAATTAATAATCAGAGAAATGCAAATCTGCAATGCAATTTTATTCCTTTCAATTGGGAGAAAGATGCAAGAAACTCAACAGAGTAAATGCTGGAGAAGATGTGGATCGGTGAGTTTTCATTCAGATTGCTAGTGGGAATGTAAACTGAAGCAACCACTTTGGAAAGAATTTGGGATTATCTCATAAAGTTGAACATTCACATACCCTATGATCTAAAAATTATACATATATGTGTACATACATATAAGTAGAAACACTTGCACTGATATACCATGCAGACACCTATACCTTAATTCTTCAGTAGTAAAATAAAAAAAAGTTTTTGAATTTTCCTGCTCTTTGCCCACCCACCTCAGATAACCCTACAACTAGAAACAGCCAAGATGATAAGACACTTTGACAAGAGACTGGATAAATAACTTGTGATATATTGTCACAGTGGAATATTATACAGCAATGACAACACATAAACTAGTATTACAGACACTGCAGATGACTCTTAGTAACATAATATGCAATGAGAAAAGCAAGTGTCAAAGGACTGCATAGTTTGATACACTGAAGTTCAAAAATAGGCAGAAATAAGCAGTACATTGTTTATGCAAATATATGTGGCTTCAAAGCAATGTTCTTTAAAAAGTAAGGAAACTGTAAATGCAAAATTAGAGATATTGCTTACATCTTAGGGGATGTTAAGGAATGGCAAGGTGCTCATTAATAGATGTAAGTGAATGGTAGTGTTTTAGTTGTTGGATTGGTGGTGGGTTTGTATTATATTTTTAAATGGAAATAAGGTAAAAGAGAGCTATGTATATACCAATAGTATCATACAAATGAAGACTAAGATTCATCTAATTAAGTCAATTAACTTGAGAATATAAACATTTCAAAATAAGCTTGGTTAGTAAGTTTTGCCAAAAAAATCTCATTCCATGTAATTCATCTTCTCTTTGGTCAGTGCTCTAGTTGTTCCTCATGGTTTGTGCCTGCCTGGAGCAGAAGGCAGATAAAAAACGTAAACCCCAGTGGTTGAATTAATTAATAAACTCACAAATTTGGCTTCTACTCCTTTCTATTATAGCTAGTTATTAGATTTGTAAAATGGTGGGTCTTAATCATGAATGCTGAGTATGAGGCTTCAGAGTTTTAGATCCTGCTGTGAAATTCAAGATGTAGAAATTCAAGAAGATGGTAACTTCCCAATTAGTGGTTATGATAGAAATAAAGGCAGATTATCTTAATGTAAGAAAACATAGGAGAAACCTTGTCCATAAAAGTGTAAGAGTTCCCTAATTACAAATGTTCAATTCAAATGCTGTGACATGAAGTTAAACAAAGTGAAAGATAAAAGTCCAAATTAGACTGAAAAGCAGATAAATCTAAATTAGACTGAAATTAAGATAGAGAAAAAGAACAGAGATGTTTTCCATACTGCAGAGTCACATTATGGAAATATAGAATTGTCTCTACAATTCCTGGCAAAGGGAGCAAAAATGAAAACACTATTAATACTGTAAAAGTTCTCTCTCATTCCCAGTCCACAAGGGAAGGAAGTACACATTTCTGAGGCAAATGTACAAATTACTTGTCCCAGCTCTTTGAACATTTGATCTTTAGCCAGGACCTTAAAATGTGTATATTTATTACACAGCACTGCCTGTATTTTTATACCATTCCAGGCAATATATAAAGGTGTTTTGAAAAACTGCTTGAGAACCTGAATATGACTTTGTTTCTTTTAAGCATTTAGAACACTCTAGAAATACCTTAAGTGAATTCTTAAAAATGTACTTATGATGATATTTGGAATGGCATACTCTGCATCTACGTCTGTTTTTATAGGTAGCTAACAATGCCTGGATATTAGGGGTTTTATGGTGGAAGCATTGGCATAACAAGTGCTGCCTCTTAAATGCAAGCAGCACAATATTACAATAACCTTACAATGAGCATCAGGAGAAAGAGTCAACATTTTGCATATATTTTTGATAGTTGCCTCAGTCCCAATTTTGACTTAAATATTGTCAAGTAAGACTCTTTTGAAGAGTCTTTGGGGTACTAAATTCTTCCAAATCCATTACCAAGATCCTCTGAGCAGGACAGCAGGAGAAACAAGAAAAGAAACTAAGAGACTACTCCTGCATCCAACCCTACAGGCTAAGCTGGAATGAAAGACACAGATTTCAAATCGAAAAGCTTGTCTGCAGAACAGGAATTGAGCTGTTGGAGTAAGAATCGACCACAACAATTAGATTCTCCAAATGTCCACTAAAGGTCCCCATAGGAGGTTCTCATCCCTCATGCTTGACATACGGTAACAGGGACGGCGGGCACATCAGCAGAAGGCACAGGTGAACAACAGCCCGTTCTTGGAGTTTGATGTTCACATAGGGAAAACTGTGCTCCTTGGAAACACACCTCTGTGGAGAAACGCACTATGTGAAATTTTTTAGAGACTCATCTCTCAGTCTTTTCATTTCCTGGTCTTTTGTTGGCAAGTAAAAGCATCATCAGGGTCAATGTGGAGGCTTCTCTTTAGAATTGAAAACTTGCACTATCACAGTATCTTGGCTAGAAAGGCACATTACAATATTTCTGAAGCAGTTGCCAATGCTGGGCATTGGAAGATTAGCCACAACCCAGCGTTCATAGACACCCTTGACGGAGAATCAGTCACTACACTGAACGGTAATTTACATAAAAGGCCTACATGTGTATATGAGTTCACAATTACGCCATCTAAAAATTATGCATGTTTTCTATTTGTCACGAACTCTGTTACCTGCTTCACGTGTATTATTTCGCTTATTCATTATATTTATGGGAGGTAAAATTACTGCAATCTCCTGTACAAAGGTGAGGAAACTGAAGCTAAGAGAAACAAAGTAATTTATCCAACGCTGATCCCAGGTCAGCCTCACTCCACAATTCATACTCTCGATCATTTTGCTATTCGGCCTATCCTAGGCTTTCTGTTGGAAAGTGCATTGGAGTTCAGTGTAAAATTCGTGGCCAAACTGTTGGAAATGGAGGGTAATTTGCAAAACAACTTGAATAAAATCTGCAGTGGACAATTCAAGTCCTAAATTTATGCACCATGAAAGCTTCAACAAGGCAAAGAGAGTCAGCCAGCATGATATTATGCATATTTGTTATATATTCTTCAAAGTCGGTTCCATTCCAAAAAGCAAAGAAGCTTCCCACTTGGGAGTATATTTAGTATCCAAGTGCTTGCTGGTTCAAGCCTGTCTACGGTCAACAGTGTGTACTACCAGTTATTACTGTGGCCTAAACATCATCTTGGCGTCACCCTCTCTATTATTCACAAATGTCCATCAAACAATAAATACTGGAAATTACTATAAACAGCAACAGTGCAGTTTTGATGGCTATCGCTTTCTGTATTCTAGAAATGTAATCTTATGCACTACCCTAAAATTGGATATAGCATATGAACTCTTTCAATCATGCAGAAAGTGAAAATGTGTGTTACACAGATCACTGCTGTCTGTAAAACAGCTGATGAAGAATCACAAAAGGAGTTCTAGGTGTCCTAAAGAAATTTGTAAGCAGCATTAAAATCTCAAGTAGAGAACATTCCAAAGGTTTTTCTGTACTGAAAATCAGGTTTTAAAAGTTTTCCCATTAAGTTTTATGCATCTTGAACATAATTTGTTAATATATAATTTTGGGAATTTTGAATATATATGACTAATGAATAGTTATTATAATGTATTTAGCATGATGAACATTTGCTGAAGGATTTGGCAGCATCTTTTATTATAACCCAAAATACTTGAATTCTTTTCTCTTATTTTTCTTCTAACCTCTAAAATACATTTAAAAATCTGGAGAGCGAGATATATATATATATATCTCCCCAGACACACACACAGGCACACATACACACACACACACACACACACACACACACACGCTAATTCATGAATCATTCTGCACATGATTGCAAGCCATTGTTTTGATTGCTAGCATTTATATTTGCATTTAATCACAAACACAGTTAGTTGTTGGAAGAGAAATGCAGATTTTTGTGGAGGATGCATTTGGCTTTGGGGTTTTGTAATAATGTTTAACTATTCCCACGCTTTGATTACCATACCAGTATCTCAAGGGAAGAAAATACAATGGACAGTCAATAAAAATACTGAATATTTAAAAGGTCAACTCCATGAGAGACTAAGTTTCTGATGCCTCACCATTTTCTTGTTAAAAATCTGCTTTGAATAGGAAAAGAAAAAACTGGAAGTTGTTCTTATGGTTGTGCATGATTAAAGAAACTCTGTAAATAATAATTTGTGCAACCGTGTATTCAGGGAAATAATGTAGTTTTCCTTTAGTATAATTGTTTTTTTTAGAAAAGAAAGAAAACTTCTCTGATTTTCCATTTGTTCGTAAGTTCTATTCTCCCTTAAAGCTTATGTTATGCCTTATTGTAAATCGAGACTCATGGAGCTGATTCAACTTTGTACTGATGCCAAAGAACTTACTTTTTAAACTGAGGTTGCGGAATAGCAGGGGTTAGCTACTCCATGTAGTTCAGAGGTAAATTTCCTTCCTTTCCCCAACAGTTCCGTTACTATTTATGTTAAAACTCTTGTTATTAGGTCTTGTTTGTGAATCCATGAATTGCAAATGTTGTAGAATTTGGGAAACATAAAAAAAGAAGAGAAGGAACATTCTAAAACTTTTAATCCGAATGTGTGTGTATGTGTGGGGTAGTACTTTCAACTTTTTTTAATTCTATTGACCTGTCTTCTAGCCTGGTTTGTTTGGTGTATCATTCTCTTCATAAATATTTTCACAAGTAAAACAAATGTTAAGTTGTTTTTAATTCTGAGTAACTGAAAAACAAAAGTACAGCAAGAGGCCGGGTGCGGTGGCTCAAGCCTGTAATCCCAGCACTTTGGGAGGCCGAGATGGGCGGATCACAAGGTCAGGAGATCGAGACCATCCTGGCGAACCTGGTGAAACCCTGTCTCTACTAAAAAAATACAAAAAACTAGCCGGGCGAGGTGGCGGGCACCTGTAGTCCCAGCTACTCGGGAGGCTAAGGCAGGAGAATGGCTTAAACCTGGGAGGCGGAGCTTGCAGTGAGCTGAGATCCGGCCACTGCACTCCAGCCTGAGCGACAGAGCGAGACTCCGTCTCAAAAAAAAAAAAGTACAGAAAGAATGACACATTTTAAAATTTTGAATTCTAACTTTAGTCTTATAAGTACCCAATTCTTATAAATTTCCAAAGTATTTAAAAGGTGCCCTTCACTGAACATATAAGTATTTTTCAGCTTTGTAGAGTTTAAAGATCTACCTAATACTCTTAAAAGGTTAATCACATTTAATTAGGTTGTTAAACTAATCAATATTTCTTTTATAGACACACTTTTCACCTCATCTCTGAAAGGAAATTCTCTAAGGGAGACAAACAATATTCACTAGAAATAGAGTATAACAAAACACTAGGGACTCACCTTCATTTTTTCCATTAAACTTCATTTTTAGATTTCTGATTACTGATGCTAATATATACTAATGGAACGCTGGAGCTAATTTATATACTTTCGGATCCAATATTTTCTCCAGCTGGTCAAAGACTAAGCAGTACAGTGATTTTCCATGATTTCCATTATTAGACCTGAACCATATTTTGTTGTCTTTGAAAGTGCAGGTGCTATTGAAGCAGGGGCCATTCAACCACTGGTTCACAGAATGGAGGACTTACTTTCTGAAGGTATTTACCCTTGGTGTGTTCATAACATCTCCGTTATCTCATTCAAGATCCACCAGCACTTTCCTGTGTCCTCAGTGACTTCAGAACCTAACTCTTAGTTACCCACTCTACTGTAAGCTCACCCTCCTCCCTAAATTTAATACATACTCCTGTTTTCAGCTCCACAAGCTTATGTTTTCCTTCTACCTCCAACACCAGTGACTCAGTCACCTTTGATCTCATCATCATTAAAATGGTCCTAATTCACCTCTGATAACGTCACCTAAATCTGATGTTGATCCTCAATATTGTCTCCGGGACTTGACTCATTTTCCCGGTTTGTTACCTTTTCCCATGTTTTTTTCTAATTTCTTCTTTGCCTGGATTCTCTTTTAAGAATATGCAACATTCTAGTGAGGATGACTCAAGGATGTCTCACCTACTTGACCTTCACTCCTCTCATCTAGCTGGTCTCCAGTTCCGACAGTTTTTGGATGCATTGACGTCTGAGCCACCAAAAGCCACTTGAGGCAGCCTTCAAAAATGAACACTGCTTTTTGCTGCCTCTCCTTGCTTGGATCAGCGCAGTTGCACTGCAGTCCTTCGATGCACCACTAGTTTGTGCCAGCCAAAATCTCAAAAATGATTTTAAATACTCCATTGTCTCACAATACCAATCTCAGACCTTTCTTCACTCTCTCACTAGTTGCCCTCATGTCTGCCACAATCCTATAATTTTTTGTCTTCTGTCTTGTGAGGTATCATTCTTTTGTCATCCCTTCCTTTCTGTCTGTGAGAAAGAAAGATTCCTCTTTGTTGCCAGAATTTATTCTTTTTTCTCTGTGTTTGATTCTATTTCTTCCTGCTTCTGCCAGTCTCTTCCTCCATAAACCATTCTCTTACTTTGGCATTTTCCATATAATTTTTAGACTGTCGTCCCCAACACCAAACAAAAAGGAAAAACAACAAGCTTTTTTTTTTTTCCTCAAGCTTGTCACTTCCCTAAGCTGATGCCTTGTTTCTTCGTTCCTTCCCTTCAGTGAGAAACAAATCTATACCCTTGGCTCCCCTTCAGTCATCTTTTCTATTAAGCGATCATTTGCTTTGACTTCATCACATTAACACTGCTATTTAGTTTCTTTTGAAATTCCTACTTTCCTAGTTCTCTTCCTTGACTGCCCCTCCTCCCATAAATATGTACTGTCTCCCTCAGCAGATTAATCAATTCTCTTGATGGCAAACATCTCCCTAGTAGATTCTTAAAAATATTTGTATGCCTCAGTCTCCTTACACAGCTCCAGATTTCCTTCTCAATGCACCTCGGTCAATTCTATAATAACCTTCCTGGCACCATGACCAACATGTGTAAAATCCCCAAATCCACCTTCTGCTATAACTAGTATCTTCTAATTCTGTAAGCTGCAGTACCATACTATCATTCAGCCACTACTGAAGGCTTGGAAACTTTCTACTGTTTCGTCTCCCTTTCTCTTGCTTCCCTCTTTGGCCTTCTTTGGCTACTAATCAGTTTCCAGTAGGTTCTCCTTCTGCAGAGGTTACCTTCCTCTGTCTCATGCAAACACTACATCAGGACCTCAGCGTTTCCCCTAGGAACCATTGCACAATAAACTTCTTCCTTTATTTTCTATCTTTTTGTATACTGTGGTCAGACTGTTCTCTTAAAGCATGGTTCCAATACCACGAAAACACATTGATTCCCTGCTGCTTTTAAAACTAAGTCCACACTCTAAAATGTGACAATCATTGTTTTCAGACTTTGATCCATTCTATTTTAACAAAGCTACTACCTACAACACCACTTGAAGATCCTGCATTTCTGTAACAATAAAATGAGTGACCTGATTATAACCTGGATTTCCACCATGTGGTTACCATTTTAGGTTTTCACTTAGCAATGGGGACAGTAGAACTTATACTTTATTCCTCCTTCCTATTCTAAGGATTGAGAGTTATGAACTAGCCTGAAGCAAAACCACAAAATAGGTAAATTTGGTTTTGGTACCTCTTATCCCAAAGGGGTGTACATCAAATTATCAAATTCTTGTCTCAAGGCCACTAGGGGAGATATCTTTGAATGAGAAAGAGAGGTGGTTTCTCAAATCTTATTTAGAATGAGGAATTTCAGGAGTCCACGTCCTTCTGGTTTATAGATGTCTGTATTATTTAGGAGATAATATTGTGAATTAATGCCAAGAAAAATGCCTGCCTCTGTTTTCAGAAATTATGCAAATGCATATATTTTCACCTAATTTGAAGAATATGTTTATCAAGGACTGATTCAAAATATATGTTATAGACTTTGTGAAAGATTTACCTTGGAGGGGCACTGGGGAACATCTCAAAGGGATTGATATTTTTCTCCTAAAAGCTACCTGAGGCACAAGAGGCCCTCATGACTGCAGATCAGGAGAATCGTGAGAAAGCCAGAAATGACAGTGGCCTCAAATATGAGCTACAAATGAACAGTCTCAGGGTAGATATTCCAGGTAGATTTCTAGTAGCCCTGCTCCTCACATTGGCAACTATTTATACCATGTTCTGTAGTATGTAACAGCAAACTTTATTTATTGAATGATGGTTAGTTATTCTCTCAAGCAACTCAGTGGAGACCAGCAATTAATAACTGTATAAAGTATTGTTGTTGCTACTTTTTATATGCTTGCTGTGTACCTTGCTGATCACTCTCTATGCATCATTTTAATTTAGCCCTTAAAACGATTTCATGAGATTTTATGTATTGCTACTTTCAGATGAGGAGACTGAAAGTCATGAATTCTACAAAACTTGTTAAAGGCTGCAAATCTAGTGAATGGTGGGATGGAGAACAAGACTAAGGTCTAAGACCAAAGATCGTTTCTCCTCTCTAGTCCTCTAATCGGTCCTCAGAAATAATCTTTCTATCCCAGCTTCTGTGCCCTTCCCAGGCTCATTTAACCAGCCTCCCCCTTGTCCTCTCCCTCATTCTCTGCATAACTTCCATGGCTTACCTGCAAAGCCAGATGAGACCAGCCACAAGATGAAACATTTATGTTATTTGTATCAAAAAGTAATTATGGATATATTAATTCATAACTTCATAAAATTATCACTCATGGCAAACGTTTGAATAGGATGACTAATGTCATGATATTTTGTATTTAAAATCTTGCTTCATAAAGTATGATGAATAGGTCATGTTTTCAGAACTGACTTAAGGTAATTCTAATACTTTCAGTTGTGTGATTTTAAGTCACCTATTGTTTCTCAGGGTTATATTCCTTATGAAACTTGGGGTTCAACTTTACCTATAGCTTATAGTTTCTTAGATGGAAACAAAAGGTTCTTTAAATGAAAGATGAAGCTATATCTGGAGGGCTTGAAATTGGAGTTCTAAAGCTTTTGTAGGTAAATCTTGGGTTGATAGCCTGTTATTTTCCCCCCATAGAACACCAGGCTCACAGATGGTGGTGAGACTGACTGTCTCAGTGGGTCGAGCTTTATCTGTTTGTTTTAATCTTCAGTGCTTAAAGGCAATGCCAATACTCCCACCCATGGAGGTTCTTGACATTATCATGGCTACTTGAAGGATAGTTGCTAACACTCTGGCTCTTAATCCCTCAATGATAAGCTCAAACTGTAGCAAAAATCTCTTTTTGACACTGCAATACTACTAGACTTTCTAGTTTCTTGAGAAGTCCTTTTCATAGCCAGTTTCGTAGCCAGTCAGCTAGGATACTGGTAGAATGACCCTTCTGATGAAATATAAGACTTTTACTGGTTAGAAGCCACTTTGCCCTTGAAAAATCCCTTTTTGTTTAACAGACACTTGGTGGGTCACACAGACCTAATTCCACTCTCATGGTGCACTTCCGTTCTTTCTGTAGGTATTCAACAAATGCCACCAAATGTAAATGGAGCTAAATTATAAATGGGAAAAAATATAAAGATGCCAACATCTGCTGACAATTTCTAAATTGTATGTTTCTATGGCCAATAATTGTGACTTTATTACATATATTTATATAATTTAAAATAATTAAGACCATAATATAATCAATGCATATGAATTTATTCCATACTTTTATCAAATGATAAAATTGAAACCATTTTATATGAACAATAAAAACAGACATCATACACATTTTCTTCTCCACTGCTTTCAAATACCCTACTAGCCGGGATTACATTTTACTCATTTAGCAGTTATTAGAATTGCTTGAAACATTTTGTTAGAGGCCAGCCCAGGTCCCTCTTGCAGAGGTTCTGACATCAGCAGTGTGATGTGAGACCCAGGGGTTTGTAGATATATACTTTGATAATTTGTTGCTTCTGCTCTTCTAAATCTATTTCAAAGGCTTCCCTTTAACAACTAATAGATTAAAAAAATAGTTTGCCTGATCTCTTTATTTAAGAGTCCATTGGTTCAGATTTACATTCAGAAAGGTACATTTGCCTAGGCTTACATATAGATATTCTATAGAGGAGAGAGTGTCTTAGAGCATTATTAAACTTTCCTTTTGACTTTACTTTGCAAAGG